>NC_059072.1:74209696-75459696 GCF_020497125.1 Mauremys mutica
AACTTTGGAAACATCCTACTAGGGCAAGGCCCCATGAGTTTATACTGCACCTGCCTGGGGTCTAGAGGTGTTACCTCACTACAAATAATAGACTAGAAACTAACCTTGAACAGGAGTGAAACTGACACTTTCAAGTCACTTTCACAATATTGCCAATCCCAAATGTTCAAAAATCATGAGTCAGGCTCACAAAAAATCGTGAGATTGGCTTTAAAATCATGATATTATGTAAAAATAACAGATTAGGGGTTCTTTTTATTTGCCTTCTGCTTTTTGAGCCTTTAGGGTGCACTGGGGTCACATTTTGAAACTTTCTCCACAGCCACGAGGACTAGAAACTTCATTTTTCTTTAAGAATGAAGGGTGAAATAATCACATATCCACTTGACTCCAGGAACTTACAGGAAAATATTTTAAACCAAACACCAAGAAAATTCGATATTTTAAAGTTGAGAAAAAAACAGAGACTTCTGAGGTATTTCAGGGCCACTGCAGGCAGGAAAGGAAAATAAACAGACACAGGAGCTTGGGATAGCTCTTCCTTTAGAAAGAAAGTTGGAAGGTCAAGTCTTCTATTCCTTAATCAACTAAAATTTCTATTGCCATCAGTGATAGATATAAACATCATGATGACCATGTGATAACATGTGTGGTCAATAACTATACACTTTGTACCTAAATATCTGAACCATCTTATCCAGAGTTATACATCTTATATGCATTGGCTCAGGGACTGGATTTTCTGGCATATTTTGAACAGTGCTGAGCACACAGAAGGTGCCCAGCGAATAATGCAAATCATGACAATAATCGTCGACTTTATGGACTCTGTGGATGCAGTTTCTGTTCTTTGTTCTGAAATTGGCCTGAATACAACGGAAACCCTGAGAATTTGCACCATAAACACATCTGATACTTCTGTGACACTTTCTCATTCCTTCCTTTTCTCAAACTCAGAACAAAAAATGACTGAACAAAATGGTTTTCAGTTAAAATGTTAAATTGCACAGCAGCCATTGCTGTACAACCTAGTACGGGGCAGAACCTGCCACCCCTTGAGAGTTAAGTGATCTCCTCTCATTCTCTATCCTTCTTAACTTCTGTGCTGCTTTTCATGCTGTCAACTGTGACATCCATCCTAGGACCATTTGCTGGAGTCTCAGAGAACTGGCCAACTTGGTTTTGCTCCATCTACCAGAGTCCTCTTTCTTTCCCACCCTGCGCGCATGCAGTAGCGAGAGAATGGCTGGTCTGCTGGTTAGGGAGTTTTCTCTGAAAGACCTGGGTTCTATCCTGCCCCCCATGGACTTCCTGCCTGACCCCAGGCCAGTGCTTTAAGGGCGGAATTTCAAAGGTTTTTAGGCACCCAAAGATGCAGCTAGATATCTAGTGGGTTTTACAAAGCACCAAACCTTTTAAGTGCATTTGAAAATCTCATTAGGTGCCTAAATACCTTTGAAAATCTGGCCCTTAGTCTGTGTGCGCCTCAGTGCCCCATCTGTAGAATGGTGATAACAGCATTGTTCTACCTCATCGAGGGGCTGGGAGGAGAAATAGGTTAGACATTGTGAGGCGCAGGCTCAGATACCATGGTGATGGGGCCACATAAGTACCACAGGTAGAGTGGGAACTTCTCTATACACTACTAGCCCTTCCCTGGGTTTAGGGTGACCAGACAGCAAAAGTGAAAAATCAGGATGGGAGTGGGGGGGGGGGGGGTAATAGGAGCCTATATAAGAAAAAGACCCCAAAATTGGGACTGTCCCTATAAAATCAGGACATCTGGTCACCTTACCTGGGTTTGACCCCTTCTTTTCACCTATGCCCCCAAATCTCCCTCTTTTCTGAATGTAACCTAGGCTCAGTGATTTGCTGTATTTTTTCTGAGCTGCCTCTCCCCTCCTTCTCTCTAAAACAACCCCTCCTCCCTCTCCCCATCCACAGAGGGATTCCTCTTTTACAGGCTAAACATCCATATCCTTAATTTAATCACCAGCCCTTCCTTATCTTAATCACCTTGCCTCTGTTTGTAAACAAAATACTGACTCCCTGCCCCAGGGGCATCTCTCCTCTGCAGAACTTACATTTCACACTAATGCTGTGCTGTAGTTAAGAGCTCCACCTGGAGCTTTCACACCTCCTGTATGAAACTCGGGGGTGGGGGAGGAGGAGAGTTCTGCCCTCCCCTGCCCCCTCCCAATTGGCGCCCTTGCATCTAGCCCAGTATCCTGTCTTCCGGCAATGGCTAGTGACATATGCTTCTGAGGGAATGAACAGAACAGGGTGAAAGCAGCAAAGAATCCTGTGGCACCTTATAGACTAACTGACGTTTTGCAGCATGAGCTTTCGTGGGTGAATACCCACTTCTTCGGATGCAAGAAGAAGTGGGTATTCACCCACGAAAGCTCATGCTGCAAAACGTTGGTTAGTCTATAAGGTGCCACAGGATTCTTTGCTGCTTTTACAGAACCAGACTAACACGGCTACCCCTCTGATACAGAACAGGGTGGTTTATCAAGTGATCCATCCCCTGTCTTCCAGTCCCAGCTTCCGGCCCTCAGAGTTAATAAACACCTAAAGCGTGGGGTTGCATCCCTGACCATCTTGGCTAATAGCCACTGATGGACCTATCCTCCAGGTACTTATCTAATTCTTTTTTAACCCAATTATACTTTTGGCCTACACAACATCCCCTGGCTATGAATTCCACAAGTTGATTGTGCGTAGGGTGAAAAAGCACTTCCTTATGTTTGTTTAAAACCCGCTGCCTATTAATTTTATTGGGTGACTCCTGGTTCTTGTGTTATGTGAAGGGGTAAATAACTTTCACTTTCTCCACATCATCACAAAGAGCTATTCCCCAAAGCAGCCAGCAGGAGGCATCACCTGTGGTGAGTGAGAACTAGGGTGACCAGATCACAAGAGTGAAATATCAGGACACATTGGGCAAGTGGGGGGGTGGAGGGGGAGAGACAACGACGACACAGGTGCACAGAGCCATGAGAGGGGGCCCTAGGAAGCTGTGAGAGGGGTTGTACGGCCCCTGCTGCAGCCCACACCACAAGCCACAGGGCAAGGACTCATGGCCCCAGCTCCAGCCCCCAGTAGAAGCCACAGGGCCAGGGGCACAGGGCTCTGGCTCCAGCCCCCGGCTGAAGCTGCAGGACAGGGGCCCAGGATTCTGGTTGCAAAGTCAAATCCAGTTGCAGGGCAGGGGAGTGAAGGGTCCTGGTTCTAGCTCTGGCTCCAGCCGCAGTCACAGAGGGGAGGTCCCCAGTCGTGCCTTCAGCCCCCGCTTCAGCCACTGACAGCTGAAGCAAACTACATCACAGAGGTCTGGAATCAGTGAGTCTAAATTATAGACTTAGTCATAATACATATTTAAACATACAGATTTATTTGTACACTAAACAAACAGGGGTAAAGGGCTGGGTATTTTATTCAGTCAATAAATCAACTTCCCAATTTGCATATCTCTCAGATATGCCAGAACTTTAGTACTTTTTGGCTGACTTTGCCATAGCCATAACTTGCTTCTGGGTAATCACAAAACTGTAGAAGTTCTTGCAACTCATCCAGAAATTCATTTTGACAAGGGTTTCACTCCACACCAAGTCTATGCTGCTTCGATTCCGGACATCAGTCCATGCACCTTTCATGATTGAAAATACACGTTCTGAGTATGCATTGCTTACAGGTATACTGAGCACGTATGATACCAGCTTTGCCATGTTCAGGAATTCAGTGCTACTGTCCTCCAGCACTTGAGACCAGAGTTCCCCAACTGAACAGTTTCCAGGCTCCAACTTGGAGTTGATGTCTTTGATGATACAGTACTCATCGAGCTGATCAAGATCCACTGTTTTCTGAAGGTTTACAGCTGTCACGGCTGCAGACAGATCCTTGAATTCGAAAACCCTATTAACTTTGATGTTCAGGCACTGGATATTGAACAAGTAGACAGCTGTTGAAAAATCAAACCATTTCTCCAAATATAGGATCGACACATTGTAAAATTTCATGAGGTCTTTCTGGAGACATGCAGCAGTGACAGGCAGCATCTCAGTTAATGCACTTTCAACTTTGGCGCCAAAGAATAGGTCATTTTTCCCTTGCTGAAGTTTAATTCTCAGAGTATTCATTATGGCATACCCTTCATATGCTGTCATACTCTCATTTTCCAAACAGAGCACAGTATCATTGAAGATTTTCAGGACATTCTGGAGGAAAAACAGATGAACCTCAACTTTGCTAGGCCCCTCACCTTGTTCACTGTTTTCCCTGTCCAACAACAGCATCCATAGAAATGTTGGACACTTCTTACTGCCCAGAGAAACAAAGTAGAACTTAACAGCCTGCCACATATTTACAAGCCTGTTTACAGCTGGGAGAAGACTCAACCAGCGTGTCGGAACATGGCGCAGTAAAGTGGCATACTCCATATCCACAAAGTCAAACATATCCTTCGATGCTGCTACTCTCTTAGCAGAACTGCTGAAATGATTGAATGTTTAATCACCAGAGTCTCAATGTCAATTTGTAGTGTATTGCTACCATGTTTGATGGCGTTGTGCACAACATGGGCAGGGCAGTTTGCTGGCAAGATATTTTTATTTTGTTTTTTTAAATTCTGGTACGCTGATTGTCGCTTTCCATAATTCACGTTTGCATTATCAGCACAGTAGGAAGACACTTTGTTTAGGTCTAGTTTGTGTGTTGCAAGTTTTTCAAGTAATGTATTGCTTATTGCCTCTGCGGTCTCTTCGCTTTGTTCATAGAAGTCTAACAGTTTATCTTGGACCCCATGTTCAGGTGTCCAGTATCTCAGTGATAAGGGGAAAGTTTTCACATTGCCCTTGTTAGATGCATCTGTGGCAACTGAGAAATAGGGACCATCTGGCTTGCTGAGGCCTTTTAAAAATTCCGTTGAGTGGTGACAGCACATTTTTGATCAATGCCTCAGCTGACGTGCTTTGCAATTGTTGAATCTGGATACAAGGTAGGTGCCAGTTTAAGTTCACAGTCACATGAGTGATAGGAGTGTTGATGGACTACTGTGTGGTAAACTTGAGTTAGCTCAGTAGCGATAACCTTGTTATTGAAGGATTCATCTGGCTTGCTGAAAAAATGTGAGACCAGGGTATTGCTCTTGTGAGTCTGGGTGTTTTGTCCATGATTTTTTGATTCAGCATGATGCTTAACATCAGACTCACTGCCATGGCAAATGGTAAATTCCTTCCTGCATGCTTTACAAAAAGCTTTTGAATCACACTCATAGGATTTCCAAATCCAGGTGTAAGTGGCTTCCCATTCTGTCCTGTATCTGCACTGTCTTTTTTGGTTTTTGGTAGTTGACTCCTCCCTTGCCGTTGCCATTTCAGGTGGAGTTTTCAGCTGAAGACTGTTAGCTAGCTAGCTAGCCACTGAAAACAACTGTGCAGTCTCTGTGCTTCTTACGTGCTATTACGTGCCCACTGTAGTTTGTCCTACGGTATGCACTGTGGTTCAGAACTGTAAACTATCATAAATTTGCGTTATACCGGAAAACAGTCTGAAAAAACAAAAATGCCAGTAGATAATCGATCACAGTTGAGTTTAATGGGACATTCCCAATTAACTAATTTTCTATTTCACTACCAAATGCAAATTTTTACCTGAATAGCAGGACAATGGTGTCCCAATTGTACATTAAGCAGATGTACACTGCCAGGTGCAATCCCTGCTTGTTAATGTGGGTAAGTGAACAGGGCAGCAGCCTAGCAGTGCTCAGTCCCAGCCTGCCCGGTGTAGAATCAGCATGTGCAGAGGCAGGTGCTTCCTTTCCTTGAGAATTGGTTCATTTTGTTTTCACAAGCTCTAAGTGAAAGAGTAAGGCAAATCCTCACCCCCAATAGTGGCTGTTGTGGTTAGAAAAGGGAAATTTGAATCAGGGCTCCTCAAATCCATTTCTGGCTCTGCCATTGATTTATTATGTGGTCTTGGAGAAATTACTTTACCTTTCCCCATCTATATAATTATGATTTATTCTTTGTAATACAGCAATAATACAGAGTCTCTAACTAGCTCCTTTGTGCTTGGGATACTGGATCTAATAATGCTTAGCTACTTCTCAGGTGTATTGTGAGGCTATAAACCTTGTAAAATGTTTTGAGATTCTTTGAAGAAAAATGCTATACATGTTTAAAGATATAGTGATGAGTGTGATGTAACTGTCTGGACATATAGTGGTGCAAACCATTATTACTGTTCCAATACATAAGGGAAATATTTTGGAAATTAAGGTTTAATCAAAGAGCACTGGGTGAGGGATTTTATTCTCTCTTTTATAATCCAAGTGTTTTTAAATATCTTTGTAAAGCTAACTATGTATGTGAAGGGAGATTCTCAACCTAGGAAAGCCAAAATGATAAGTATTGCACTAAGACGGTTAGGTGATCTTAAAAATACTTAAATACAATTTGATGAATTTTATGCCACTTAGATATTTTTTAAAATATGTATAAAAAGTTATGTGAAATCTTTTACAAAACGTTTACTGTAAAAATCTGATGTATTTTTGTACTTTATTTCTGAGGTGAAACAAAAATATTGCTAGAATCCAGAGACTGCATCAACATACTACTGCTTGGGTGACTTTTTTGGCCATGGGGTATTTGAGAGGATTCCTGAAACCTGGAAGAATCCACCTCGCCATAAAGTGACCAACATTTTGCATTCAGAATTCTTCAAAACCAGTCAGGAAGAAAAGTTTTATTCAATCTTTTTAGGTGTCATTAATATCAGAGCTATAAAGCCAAGGAAAGAATGGTAGTTATTTCAAAAGAAAGGTAATTTTGATATATTCTTGTCTAATAAATATTTATATAGCTATCCAAGGTGTTGGAATTAATCACTCTAGTTTTCCTTTAAAAGGGAAAATTTATCATGGTTTTATTTCAAGCTCAGAAATGTAGCATACACAGTAGTGTGATATTTCAGTTCAAGAGACAGATTCAAATAGACATTTTCATACGGTCACAGTAAAACTTCATAGCATAGTACTACTCCAAGAAGTGATGACATAAAATTTTTCATGTTCTTACTCAGGAGTTGTGCTCACTGCAGACTGAGTTGGACTCAGTGTGACTCGCTCCTTAATATAAAGATAAACCCAAATCTATTGCAGACAGGGAGAAAGGCAAGTGGCTTGGTGTGCTGGTCTACCCGCCCCTCCCCACCCCAAGCCCGCCCTGCTCCCTTCTCCTCCCCAGAACCATCCCCCCCAGGAGTTCCTCCCTTTGGCCGCCGGGTTTCACACCTGCTTGGCCAGGAGCCCCCCCAGAGGGATCTGCCATTGGGGGCCGGCCAGGTGAGTCCAGCAGTGCTTACCTGGAGCGGCTCACAGGAAGCACAGGTCCCTCTGGCTCCTAGGGTCGCGTGGGTCGGGTCGGGTCGGGTTGAAGGGGGGGTGGGGAGGCTCTTTCCCACTGGCGCCCGCTGCCCGCGTCTACAAGCCCCGCCCCGCTGCAGCACGCAGCGGATCGGAGACCTCCTGCCCCCTCTGTGTGCCTGGGGCAGGGTTGCACTCTGCAGACTCCTGCTGGCCAATGGGCTGGTGCTGCCCGTGCCAGGAGCTCAGCTGCGCTGTCCCAGGGCCCCCCAGGAGGAGAGGTGAGTGGCGCCAATGGCGCCGGCTTGCTGCAGTCCCCCCGATATCGGGGCAAAGTGCGTCCCGACCAAGGTAAGGTGAGGACGCGGGACAAATCCCCTAAAATCGGGACTGTCCCGATAACATCGGGACGTCTGGTCACCCTAGTGAGAACCCCTTGACAGATCCCTTTGTAACTCTTCGCAGTCAGCTTTGGACTTTATTATCTTGCATAATTATGTAATTGTGTCTGCAAACTTGGTCACCTCACTGTTTACCCCCTCTTCCAGGTTATTTATGAATATGTTGAAAAGCGCTGGTCCCAGTACAGATCCTTGGGGGACCCCACTATTTACCTCTCTCCACTGTGAAAACTGACCCTTTAATTTGAGCCTCTATTATGGTGTTTTAACAAAATTTCCATGCAACTTGCAGGTATTTCACCCCTGTGATTGTTCCTTTTAATTTTTGTTTAACTAGCCTCCTCATTTTTGTATAGTTCCCCTTTTTGAAGTTAAATGCTACTGTGGTGAGTTTTTTTGGTATTTTCCACTCTACAAATTTAATTAAGTATAGTTGCTATTACCAATCGGTTCAGCTATATTCCCTTTTTGGACCAGATCCTGTGCGCCACTTAGGACTAAATCAAGAATTGCCTCTCTCCTTGTGGGTTCCAGGACTAGCTGTTCTAAGAAGTAGTCAATAATGCTGTCTAGAAATTTCATCTCTGCATTCCATCCTGAGGTGACATGTTCCCAGTCAATATGGGGATAGTTGAAATCCCCCTTTATTATTTGATTTTCTATTTTTGTAGCCTCTCTAATTTCTCTGAGCATTTCACAATCATTGTCATCATCCTGGTCAGGTGGTAGGGTAGTATATTCCTACTGCTATACTCTTATTATTCAAGCATGGCATTGCTACCCATAGAGATTCTATGGTACAGTTTGAGTCATTCAATATTTTTACTATATTTGATACTATACTTTCTTTCACATATGGTGCAGCTCCCCCACCAACATGACCAACTCCATCATTCCTCTATATTTTGTACCCTGATATTACCATGTCTGATTGATTATCATCATTCCACCAAGTTTCTCTGATGCCTATTATATCAATATCTTCATATAATATTCAAGTTCACGCATCTTAGTATTTAGCCTTCTTGAATTTGTATACAAGCACTTATACAATTAGTCAATATTTAGGTTGTCTTCAGGTGATGTAATTGAATGGAACTCTTTTGCATTTGACTGTTTCTCTTCAGTTCCTACCTGCACTTTATCAACTTCTATCCTCTTCTCTCTACTAGGATATAGAGAATCCTCTTTAATAAATCATCCCCTAAGGGATGTGTCTGTCTGAACCATGTGTTCCTCTGCACCTGCCAGCTTTTCCCCAACCCTTACTTTAAAAACTCCTCTATGACTTTTTTAATTTTACATGCCAACAATTTGGTTCCATTTTGGTTTAGGTGGAGCCCATCTTTCCTGCATAGGGTCCTCCTTTCCCAAAAGGTTCCCTAGTTCCTAATAAACCTAAATCCCTCTTCCAAATATCATTGTCTCATCCATGCATTGAGACCCTGCATTTCTGTCTGTCTCCTTGAAAGTGGAGACAAAGGACTGTTCTCATGGGATGGACTCCACCAGAATAGGGAGGGAAATAGACTTTTGGTATGGAGGTTGGCACAACTGATTAAAAGAGCTTTAAACTAGGAATTCAGGGTAAGCGGTTGGGAGATACGCATGTAGTCTCCATGCTTGATTTTAACATTGAGCTGGAGGGGGAGGAATAGCTCAGTGGTTTGAGTATTGGCCTGCTAAACCCAGGATTGTGAGTTCAATCCTTAAGGGGGCCATTTGGGGCAAAAATCTGTCTGGAAATTGGTCCTGTTTTGAGCAGGGGGTTGGACTAGATGACCTTCTATGATTCCATGAAAATCAAGTGAGAGAGTATATAGCAATGGAGAAAGGAACAACAGAGGGAAAAAGAATGCACATCAAGAGGAAAGATAGTGTGGGTACTAATTACAGTCAGGTAGGCAATACTGGCAGTAGAATGACTGTATCAAATCAGGCAAGAATCTGGATGAAGCCAAGCAGAATCAACTAAGATTGGGGTGGGAGGCAGGGATAGCTCAGTGGTTTGAGCATTGGCCTCCTAAACCCAGGGTTGTGAGTTCAATCCTTGAGGGGGCCATTTGGGGATTGGTCCTGCTTTGAGCAGGGGGTTGGACTAGATGATCCCCTGAGGTCCCTTCCTACCCTAATAATCTATGATTCTATGTCTGTACACCAGTGCAAGGAGCATGGGTAACAAAATGGAGGAACTAGAACTACTGGTGCAGAAAGTGAAGCCAAATATTATAGAGATAACAGAAACATGGTGTTATAGTAGTCATGACTAGGCCCCAGGTATGTGCTGTTCAGGAAAGACAGAAATAAAGGAAAAGGTGGTAGAGTAGACTTGTATATTAACAATGAGGTAGACTGTAAAGAAATAAGAAGTGAGGGAATGGATAAACAGAATCTGGGTCAAAATCACTTTGGGGAAGAAAGGTAGCAGGCTTCACTGGGATAGTGCTTGGAATCTGCTACAGATACCCAGGATCCAGTTTTGATATGAACAGAGACCACTTTGTTTATTTCATTGAAAATAATACTACTGGGAATTGTGTGATTATGGAATACTATGGAAGACAGCCAGCAGGAGGCACTGCTAACAGTCACTGAACCCCATGAAAATTAGTGCAGAGCACGGGCACGTGGTTGCTCTGAAGCTAGGGGAGTTTAAGAAATTGTTGCAGACTGTAAAGGACAGCATAAGTTGGTCACCCTTATACGGGGGGAATGCAAAAGGCCACAGCAGGGCAGAAAAAAGGGTACAGACAGTATGCGGAAGCTTTATTTGCAGAGGGCACTTACATCCTCCCAAGCTGGTCTCCAGAGTTTGCACCCCTGCAGATGGGGACTGACAACCAGCAGGAATGGATCCAGGTCCTGCTGAGGCAGGTGCTGGAGAACCAGCAGAGACAAGGGGATGCCTAGGTGCACCTGCAACATTATTTGATGCAGCTGGCTGAACAGCAACAGTATTTATTTAAGCTCCTACAGGAGGAAATTGGCAGAGGCTGCAGAGAATAAAAGGGGAAGAGAAGTACCGGGGCCAGGAGGCCAGAGACCCAACAAAGGGAGTGCTATGCCTGCAGGTGACAGGCACTCCTAAAAAGAGAGTGTCCCCTGTACAGGGACAAGAAGCCTCACCCAGAAGGCAGGAAAAGAAGGAAGCCCAAAAGAGCCCATCCTGCGGGGAGAACAGGAGAGGTAGTGTTTTACCTGCAGTGAGCCAAGACACCTAAGAAGAAGATGCCCATATATGAGCTGCAGAATGAAAGCTAACCCAGGAGGGGTGACCAGAGTAGAGAAGGCTGAAGTGCGGCCTACTGAAATAAGAAGACAATGGGTTTGTTTCAGGTGCTGTGAAAGAAAGAGCAGGGTAGCAAAGGGGAAGGCACCGGACCCAGAGAGGTAGGAAAAAAGGAGGGGGTGTCTGGGGCAGTGGCAGCTCCAGGCACCAGTGCTCCAAGTGCATGCCTGGGGCAGCAAGCTGCGGGGGGTGCCCTGCGAAGGTGGCAGTCAGGCAGACTTTGTCGGCATGCCTACGGGAGGTCTGCCAGTCCCGCAGATTCGGCAGCAATTCGGCGGTGGGTACGCCGAAGCCGCAGGACCGGCGGACCTCCCGCAGACAAGCCGCCAAAGGCTGCCTGCCATGTTTGGGGCGGCAAAAAAGCTAGAGCCGCCCCTGATCTGGGGACTGGAATATGACAGAGACCACCAGGGTAGGTCTGACAGTGATGACCATGGACCTGGCAGGGGATTAACACATGCACTCCGCAGTGGCTAGCAGACAAAACAACTGGGACAGAGAATGTCCAGTGAGACTGAGGTATGAACACTGAAGTGAATTGGACAGTGGTGGGAACTCACCCTGTGGGAAAGGGAGATGGAGGATCCTGTTGGGCAAGTGAAGGAGCACCAGGGGAAGCTAGTAGCAGCAGAGCAAGCCCTGAAAATAGCTGAAGAAGACCTGGAGTTCCAAAAGGAAAAGCTTAGGGATGCCATGGAGGACCAGTATAATTTGCATCTCCTGGTGGAGAACAGGAGAGGGATGACCTGAGGGCCCAATTATGGCAAATGTAGGGCATGAGGCATCCGCAACCCAAGGGTTATAGACTTGAGGGGGAGGGTATGTGATGGGGCGTCCACCCCACACAAAGTTGAAGGGGGTTAAGGTGGCCAGACAGGCCAGTTAACTCCACCAGGTACACCTGGAGGAGGAGCCAGGGAAAATGCCCCTTATTAGAAGTAGGCTCAGCTGGGCAGGAACAGGAAGCCCAGGAGTACTGAGCAGCAAGAGGACTGCAGGAAGGCAGGGACGTAGGCTGTAGTTACTCCCTGAGTGAAGGGAGTTAGGAGGCTGGCAAGCCCAGAGGGTGGGGGAGCCAGATGAATAGTAAGAAGCCCAGGGAAACAGCAAGGGGGTCAGACTGAGCAGAGACCTTGGCTGCTTGTTATAGGGTCCCTGGGCTGGAACCCAGTGTAGATGGTGGGCCTGGGTTCCCCTACCAGCCACTGGGAAGGGGCAAAGACGTTGGAGATGTCAGTCAGACAGCAGGTCTGGAAGTACTTTGAATTCCCCAGAAGAGGAGGACCTTAGTGACCTGGCAAGAAGGTCAAGCCATGTAGAGAAGGCTGCAGATCCAAGAGTGACCGGGGCTGCAAAGCAAGACTGAACAGGTGAAGACACCACCAGAGAGGGAGTGCAAGCCTGGCAGAGCTAATTCCCAGGATGGCAAGCAAGAGGCGCTGTTAGTGGTGAATGAATCCCGTGACAAAGACTTTAATTTCCCAGACTTTGATTGGTGGACAGATGCTACTGATAATGGTAGACAGATGTTCCTGGATGTGATAGCTGACATATTTCTTCACCAAATAGTCACCAAACCAACAAAAGGTGATGCCATTTTAGATTTAGTAATGGGTAAATAGTGAGGACCTCATAGAATAACTGTTTGTAGAGGACAGCCTTGGTTCTAGTGATCATGAGCTAATTCAATTTCAACTAAAGGGAAGGATAAACAAAAATAGGTTTACAACTAGGGTCCTTGATTTCAAAAGGGCAAACTTAAAAAAAATTAAAGGAATTAGTTAGGGAAGTGGACTAGGCTGAAGAACTCAAAGATCTGAATGTGGAGGAGGCTTGGAATTACTTTAAGTGAAAGATGCAGAAGCTATCCAAAGCCTGCAACCCAAGCAAGGGGAAAAAATGTGTAGGGAAAGGTTGCAAACCAAACTGGATGAGCAAGCATTTCAAACAGGTTATTAAGAGAAAGCAGAAAGCCTACAAGGAATGGAAGAAGGGATAGATCAGCAAGGAAAGCTACCTCTTGGATGTCAGAAAGCATAGGGAAAAAGTGAGAACCGCCAAAAGTGAAGCAGAGTTGGACCTTGCAATAGTAAAAGGTTCTCTAGCCATATAAATAAAACAAGGAAAGAAGTGGGACCGCTAAGCACTGAGGATGGGATGGAGACAAAAGATAATGTACGCAGGGCCAAACACCTAAATAAATAATCTGACTCAGTTATAAGAAATTAAAAGACCAACAGCAAGGATTTTTAATTAATCCATACATTTGGGGGTCATACCCTATGACTGAAGAATTGCTAATATGGTACCTATTTTTAAGAAAGGAAACTACCTTTTAGGCTTATTAGTTTAACTTAATTGTATGCGAGATCTTGGAACACATTTTGAAAGAGAAAGGAGTTGAGAATATAGATCTGAACAATAATTGGAATTAAATGCAAAATGGTTTTACAAAAGTAGATAGTGTCAGACCAATCTGATCTCTTTCTTTGAGGAGATAACCCATTTTTTAGACAAAGGAAATGCAGTTTATCTCATCTACCTGGATTTCAATAAGGCATTTGATACAGTTCCGTATGGGAAATTATTAGTTAAATTGGAGAAGATGGGGGATTAATATGAGAATTGACAAGTGGACAAGGAACTGATTAAAGGGGAAACTACAGCAGATCATACTGAAGGGTAAACTTTCAGGCTGAAGGGAGGTTATGAATGGAGTTCCTCAGGGATCAGTTTTGGGACCAATCTTATTTAACGTTTTCATTCATGATCTTAGCACAAAAAGTGGGAGTGTGCTAATAAAATGTGTGCATGACACAAAATTGAGAGGTATTGCCAATGTGGAGGAGGACTGGAATATCATTCCAAAAAATCTGGAGGACCTTGAATACTTGAGAAATAGAAATGGGGTGAAATTTAATAGTGCAAAGTGCAAGGTGGTGCACTTAAGGACTAACAAGAATTTTTGCTATAAGTGCAGACTTATCATTTGTAAGCAACAGAGGAAGAGAAAGATGTGAGTGTATTAGTTGATCACAGAATGACTATGAGCTGCCAATGTGATACAGCCATGAAACAGGCTTATGCAATCCTAGGATGCATCAGGTGAGGTATTTCCAGTAGAGATAGGGAAGTGTTAGTGCTGTTATATAAGGTACTGATGAGACCTCCTTTCAAATAGTGTGTGCAACTCTCATCTCCCGTGTTTAAGAAAGATTAATTCAAACTGGAACAAGTGCAGAGAAGGGCTATTAGGATGACCAGAGGAATGGAAAACCTAATTTGCAAGAGGAGACTCAAGAAGTTTGGCTGGTTTAGCCTAAACAAAGACCAAAGGGAGATATGATTGCTGTTTATAAATATATCAGAGAGATAAATACCCAGGAGGGAGAAGAGTTATTTACGTTAAGCACCAGTGTTGGCATAAGAAGAAATGGATATAAACTGCCTATCAAGTTTATATTTTAAATTAGACAAAGGTACCTAACAATCAGAGGAGTGAAGTTCTGGAACAGCCTTCTAAAGGGAGCAGTGGGGACAAAAACCTAACCGATTTCAAGGCTGAACTTGATGAGTTTAGGGGGGGGATGGAATGATGAGACTGCCTACAATGGCATGTTGCCCATCTACGACTGCTAGTAGCAAAAACAACAAGGAGTCTGGTGGCACCTTAAAGACTAACAGATTTATTTGGGCATAAGCTTTCGTGGGTAAAAAACCCACTTCTTCAGTTGCATGGAGTGAAAGTTACAGATGCAGGCATTATATACTGACACATGAAGAGAAGGGAATTACCTCACAAGTGGAGAACCAGTGTTGACAGGGCCAATTCAATCAGGGTGGATGTAGTCCAGTCCCAATAAATGATCAAGAGTTGTCAATTCCAGGAGAGGCAAAGCTGCTTCTGTAATGAACCAGCCACTCCCAGTCCCTATTCAAGCCCAAATTAATGGTGTTAAATTTGCAAATGAATTTTAGTTCTGCTGTTTCTCTTTGAAGTCTGTTTCTGAAGTTTTTTGTTCAAGAATAGTGACTTTTAAATCTGTTATAGAATGTTCAGGGAGATTGAAGTGTTCACCTACTGGCTTTTGTATGTTACTATTCCTGATGTCTCATTTGTGTCCATTCATTCTTTTATGTAGGGACTGTCCGGTTTGGCCAATGAACATGGCAGAGGGGAGTTGCTGGCACATGATGGCCTGTATCACATTAGTAGACGTTAACTAGTAGCAGATATTCCCAACAGCTTGAAATGGGGCACTTGATGCTCAGGGTCCAACACCATATTAGGGGTTGGGAAGGAATTTTTCCCCAAACCAGACTGGCAGAGACTTGGGGTGTTTTTCATGTTCCCCTGCAGCATGGGGTATGGGTTGCTTGCTAGTTTAAACTAGAATAAATGGTGGATTCTCTGTAACTTGAAGCCTTTAAATTATGATTTGAGGAGTTCAGTAACTCAGCCAGAGGTTACGGGTCTATTACAAGAGTGGGGCAGGTGAGGTTCTGAGGCCTGCAGTGTGCAGGAAGTCAGACTAGATGAACATGATGGTCCCTTTTAGCTTTAACGTCTAGGAATCATTTCTGAGAATGCTACCATAGAGGTCCTGGACTTTAATCTCTTCCCTAGCAACCTATATTTGGCCTCCAGAACTTCTGTCTTACTTTTCCCTATGTAATTGCTACCTACTTGTATGACGACCACTGGCTCCTCGCCACCAATGGACATAAGTCTATTTAGTTGTCTCATGAGGTCTGCAACTTTTGCACTCAGTAGGCAATTCACATATGCATCTCCTGGTCAGCACAATCCCAAAATTAATCTTGTCTGAGCCTCTGGGCATAACTAAAATAAACTCAGGAAGGGTAAAAACTTAGCTCAAGATTCAGAGAGAATGAGAATTCTTTCCTTCTTCAATTGAGTATTTTAATTTTACTTGTGTGTCATTAAAGGAAAAGGAAAAAAACAGACAGTACAAAGCTTTGCAGTTTTCAGTCTAATCCAGTGGAAGCATTGGTCATAAGTATGATATAATAAAGTGGACTGAGATCATTGCCCTCAGATCCACATGCTAAGAAGATCCTCCTCCTGCCATGGATTTTACCACATGGAAGAGAGTGGGAGTCAGATACTGTTGAGGCAATATTCTTTCCCCTTTTTGGAAGACCAGAGAAAGCCTTCTGTAATGCTGAGATCCATGCAGGTGGAGTGGATGAGCCCATGGGTTGGTAGTGGGCTATGGACCCATGGTATTTCCCAAGGAAAGGTAATACAGTATCCTCCTGTTCTTAGAATACTCCCCACTCATCTGAGGAGATGTGGCAAGCCAAGGCCCTGATTGATAGCCCAGTGCCATTGTACCCATCCTACCAGGGCACAGAAGGGAGCACTAGGATCTCCAAATTGGCACAACAGCACAGGTCTTCTGGAAGGATTGTCCTGACCTTCTGTGGAACTCATCAGATTAATGGATTCTGCAGGTCATTCTGCAGAGTTGCAAATCCTTCCTGCCAGAATGTTCTTGGGGAAATTCTTGCGGCATCTTCTCTTTCTCAACTCTTCTCCCCTGATACTGACACAGCGGGGGACAATTTATATGTTAAGCAGATTCCTTGTAAAATCAGCAAATTAATAAACAGGATCCAAACTAGAATTACATATAAATTTTGTTTGGTGTAAGTGATAAGGTTTAGCTGCTTGTATGTTAAAATCTGCATATTTAATGGAGAAGACAAATAGCAAAATATTGATTACTTTTCCCATGTTTTATTTTATAGTTTTTTTTCCATAATAAAAATATCACACATTTTTGCCAAAACAGCTATTCAGATTCAGTGCGCTAGAGTTACACAACTGGAAACTGAGTCTAGTAGCAATCAGGTGAGACAACTTTTGTTGTTGGATGCTTACATATCCCAAACAAAGTAAAAGGCATAATAATTCATTCAGGAAATCCCAAATCAACCTAACTTCTCTCATCCATGTTTTTCTAAAACTCTCAGATCTCTGCAGTCTTGCCTACATATGTTTCAAACTATCAGCTAGGTAAAAATTTTGTCTGTATTCAGCTGCATGGTCCATTCAGAGGTTGACACTATCTCTTAGGCATGAGATAAGACCTGACAGTGAACATAAGTGATTAGAATCTTTCACTTGGAGGAAGCACCACTTCAAATGCTTACTAGGCTACCTGTTGGCAGTGTACCTGATTGTTCCAATATTGATCACTTATGTAACTTAACTTTTCTGGGATGCATTCATCTCAGGGAAGGAATGTAGGCAGGGTGGGGCCTGGGGAAAATGTATATTTAGGATGAACAGTTCAGCAGCAGCAAAATATAATAAGCATGAAGTAAAAGTTGTTTAAGCAAAATTAACACAGTTTCCATTGATGTCCCTCCCTCCCTCCATAATGATTTGAAACACTAGAAAACATTTCTAGGTCATATTATTTTTCTTGGTCTAATCCTTCCCAGATAATGCAGGACACTTGTCGAATTAAACAAGGTCTTTTTTCTCTTTGTATATTATTTCACTTTTGTACTATATTAAGCTGAAATATTTTTTGTTAAAGAAAATTTGAAATCTTTCAAAAATATAAATTATACCATTAATTTCAGAAAATACAAAACCATGAGTTTCAAGGAGTCGACTCTCCTGCCAAGATAATTTTTTACTAAATAGCAGCAATACCAAAGCAGCAGGCTACTCAATTCTATAAAAAGCTGTATGAATTTAATTAGAAACATAGTATCTCCAAAGTTTCCATGCTTTTAAAATGCAAATACATGAAAATCTAAAGTTGTATGGTTTGTTGACACTTCTCATTTGAAAGTTTGGTTTTGTGGGTTTTTTAATGGAAATCTTAACGTGTGATATTTGTGATAACTTTTCATTTTATTGTAGGGAGCACGTTGATTATATTTGTTTTTATTCACATATACTTCAGTAAGGTATTTCCATATAAAATAAAAAGATAAGAAAGTCCCTCTTTTTCCTCCTCTTCTATTAGGAAGTTTCATAGACTAATGTTTGAAAAGGTTTGTAAACCAAAAATATTTAAAGGTGACCTACACAAGACATTTTGAGCTAATATAAATTTATGCTTAAGAACTGGTTATCCCTGGAATGAGCTCAAATAAAAAGGGCATCAATCAGCTTCCACTCCCTGACATCCAGTTGTGCATCTTCCTCTTGCTCATTGAGACATCCAGAAGAAGATATTTGCAAGTCACCTTTATAGCCTGATCCTGCCAGACTTTATTCACTGAAAATTCCCACTGATCGCAGTGAGTAGAGATTGGTTTCTTAAATGCTCATGTCATGATGGGAATCAGCAAATACGTAAGTTTAAAAAGCAATGCAAATAGTGGAGGGTCTACTGGCCCTAGGTGTTAACTGAGGAGCAATTTGGAGATTTAAAGTACAATTGGGTACAGGAATAAAGAGCCTGCGGATAAGTATGGAAAGTGTTACCAATAATGAGACTAAGAAGACCCAATAAAATCTCATTTCATGCTGCGACTTTCATGATCAAAGTACTTTACAAAGCAATATGGTGATGGGTTGGACCCATTAAGAAGTCACCTGCTGTGCTGAGATACGTCTACCTGTTCTGCCAGCAGGGGCCCCCTTTAACCTGTCTTGCTGAGCCAGGTTCTTAAACCCTCCTCTAACATACACACAGGCAGGGCTGCACCCAGCTGCAGATCAGCTCTGCGAAGACTTGCTTTAAGGAATTTGCTCCAGCACTCAGATGTCCCCCTCCCTTGGAGCACAGACCCAAAGATATATTATATTCACCTCTTCCCTCTCTGTGGAAGAGGGTATACACAATTTCTCACCCCCTCCCCCAGTTAAAAATCACATAAACTGGATTGTATTATAAATCAGAAATAAATTTGACTATAACAAGTGTATTTTAAATAGTTAAGGCGGTAGCAGACTGAACAAGGCAGATTACTCAGAAAATAAAACAGAGCACGCAAACGAAGCGTGATACACTAAAGAAACTGGTTACATGCGAGTTCTCACCCTAAATGTGGTTCTAATAATCTTCTTCACAGGCCAGATGCCCTTCCAGCCTGGGCCCAGTTCTTTCCTCTGTTCAGTCTTAGTTGTTTCCAGCAGTCATGTTGGGAGGGGTAGCAGGGGAAAACTGATGACCTGGATTACCTCACTCCCCACACTTAAATAGGATTTACATAAAATGGGAGTCCTTTGTTTCCCTAGTTTGACCCCCCCCCTTACAGTGGAAAGTTACAGGAAGTCCCAGGTAATGTTTTAGTATCAGGTGACAAGACCACCTGACTCAGCAGGATTACAGTGTCCATGAGTCAGGGACAATATGGAGTGACCACCAAAAGGCTAAGCTTTTCACAGTCCATTGTCCTTGCTGATGGGCCAGCCGTCCTGTCTGGTTTTTCCATTGTTGTACCTGACCTGTTAGCAGTGGGTGTCACCCAAAGCAGCATAGTTGAAATACAGATACATAGTCAATAGTCCTAACTTCAAACACAGAAATGATACAGGCATACAAATTGGATAATCACATTCAGTAAAAAATAACCTTTCCAATATCTCACATGAACCATCTGGCATAAAGTATATCTCAGTTATGTCATTCATATCATTAGCATATTTTCATAAAGCATATGGAATGCCATGTCACACCTCACCTTGGAGATTACTGCCAGAGGGTTGGTCACTGATGAATGTAGAGGATGTAGCCTAAAATCTGTTAGTCTATAAGATGCCACAGGAGACTCTGTTGTTTTTTGGCTTTGGTTATGCAACTTCCAAGTGTTACCAAACACTGTGATGTCATCCATGGGTGCTTTTGTAAAATTCTGGGTTTCTGTTCCCAGGTTGTCTGAAAACATGTTGGTGTATAGCATTGCTAACATAATGCAGATATCAATATCTTTTAAAGTGTGGCTGTTTTGGCATTTGGCTACCAATGCCATGAGGCAATGTGCCTCAGTTTCCCCTTTCACACAGCAGTCTAGATTGGCTATGCTTTCTCTGCTGTGCCAAGCTATAAACCTGTTTACAGATACTAGCTGAGAAGCAGTGCTCTTATAGGACTTTCTTGTTACAACTCCCAGTCTGTACCAAAGGCTTTTCCAAAAATCATGCATATTTTGAAAATATTTACCACCAGTATCCAATTCTTTGTTTTAACCACAGAGTATGTAGTAAGAGACATAAAATTACCAGCAAATTCATGACAGGGAGGCATTTCCAAGTATGATTATCATACCACGTCTTCTGTCTAAATAGTTTAGTTTGTTTAGCATTTACTGTATTTCTCATCCCCTCAATAAAGGTTCTTGCTTCAGGTATTTCTTTGGAGTTTTGGCAAGGAAAGGATGTAAGGAGACCTTGTATGTTACTGTCACTCTAGAGTTGCATTTACTCTCCAGGGTTAAGCCCCTGTGAAGAATCCACCTCCTCTCCTGAGATCCCTTTGTGTTGATCACCCCCATTACTTGCCAGGGAAATGGCTGTCCCTGCCCTTTCCTCAGGTGGTTCATTAGCATGTTCACAGACAGGAAGCTGCTTGGAAGAATCCCCTCCCTGCCTTAAAGAGACAGAGATAGTTTTCCCAAGTACAGCAGGAAAAACATTTTGCAAATGTGGGTCCTGGATGGGGATACCCTCTGTTGTCCCTCTCTCTGTCCCCAAGAGGTCAGCTGTGTGGCCACTCCCCTCCGGGAGGTCAGATACACAGTTCCCCCTTAAAACCTGGATTACAGGTGAAGTGCCTGGGATTACAGATGCAGATACAGCAACTTTCTCCTGGGCAAACTCTTCCCTGTAATGAGTGGGGAGACATTCCTGTAGTCCCCCACATTCCTTCTTAACTTTTTCTCAGGGTCCCCATCAGGGTAACCTGTCCCCTGTTCAGCTGTAGGCTCCCAGCCATGACAGATCCTTCCCTGGTGAGCCCTGTATCCTTTTCTCTCTTTGAATTGGGCTGGCTCCTAGTCACAGAGGCCATTGAATCCTTACCCTCCGCAGCAGTTTCTCAGACCCCCCAACTTCCCCATGAGCTGTGTGCACTGCTCATGCTGTACCTCCAGGTACCTCCCCCACAGCTTCCATTGGCCGTGGTTCCCCATTCCCAGCCAATGGGAGCTGTGAGGAGTGGTGCCTGGAGGCAAGACCAACACATGGAGCCTTCTGCCCCTTCCCTCCCCAGGGGCCACAGAGACGTGGTGCTGGTGGCGCCGCAGGCCGGATCCAAAGCCCTGAGGGGCTGGATCTGGCCCGCGGGCCATAGTTTGCCCACCCCAATCTAGCGGAAAGCTAGCACAATGCCTCCTGGAGAGCTAGGATGCATTGTGAGCAATAATTCTGAGGAAAGTAGCTGTTATAGCACCTTTTGGTGAATGTACAATATCCACTTGCCAGCCAGTTCTGAGGGGTAGTAGGGGCGGGGATGGGAGGGGAGAGAGCTCTGGACCAATCTGCTTTGGAGAGGCTAGTTCTGACTGCCACAGTAGGACCCAGAGATGTCTTATGTTTCCTGATGCTAGGATCCCCATTGTGCCTAATACTTCTGTGGACACTGTAAGAAAGAGGCTCGAGGAGTAGAAGCTATAGGTCACTCAAAGTTGGATTAAACAAAATTTTACAGTACTGTTCAGAAGGCTGTCTCGCTAAATTAAAAGCCTTTATTTACTAGCTGCATCACTTCCCACAGCAATAAATAATTTTACAAACAATTCAAGTGCAGCATCAAATTGCTTGAATATAATTACTATAGAAAACAGATCAGCACATATATTAATTTTAGTTTGAGTTAGGCAATTGCCTTCAGTGGCTATAAAGGGATGTTATCAGATGGGATTCTGGGCTAGGTGATGATGGGTGAGCATCTGGGCTGTTAGGTTCTCCTCCTTCCTCTGTTCTTGGTGGTGGTGGTCAGCCTTATTTCAAGTCTGATCAAACACTTCCCTCTACTTGATGCCTTCTCATATCTGATTAGCATGTCACCTCAAGGATCAGCAACTGCCCCTTCTTCCTTTTGGGGGGTTCTGATGCTTCCTGGGGTACCCACGGCTGTGATGCACTTCTCTGCCACCTGCCCTTAGCATGAGGAAGCTTTGTCCATGCCTGCCAGAAGTCAACTCCCAGACTCCTCTGGCCAAGGGCAATACAAATACTCCCCTCTCAGCCTACACAGACTCCACTGTGTAGTAATAGGCACACTCCAACTGCTGAGGCCTCCAAGCTTCTCCCTGCAGTGTCCAGCCCCTATTCTTCTGGGCAGTCACTGAATTCACAGGCCCACTGTTCCTAAAGGACCAGGACACCTCTGCTCATCAGTTTCACCTCAGGATCACCACTCCGCTCAACTCACAACACTTAGATTTGTTGATAGTGAAAACAAATATAAGTTTATTTTCCCAAGAACAGAGATTCAGATAATAGCAATAGTTGGCAGAAGTATGGGAAACAATTGGTTATATCTAAAATAAAATCATAATACACTTCCAAGGCCTAGGCTTAGCTAACAAGACACTCCTGTCTCAAAGGTTAGTTCACCCAAAGTCTTTCTCCCAGTGGTTAATGGCCAAGCTGGCCATGACTCTTCATAAGACAAGCACGGTGGCTGCTTGTCCTTGAGGTGAAGGATGCTGGATGTCTCTCTGCATTCTCCTGATTTACCAGATAAATTGTTTGATCTTAGTCATAAACAGGATACTCCACCCGCTGTGTTCTGTCCTGTAGATGTTTTGATCTTTTGTTGACTTCACAATTTTGATTAGCTGATGGCTCTGTATGCAAATAGACTTATATGGTAAGACACACAATATACAACAGTCAGACAGGGAAAGATAAGCATTTCCTATCCTCTGCCCGAAGAGAACCTCTTTATCAGTTTTAAGGAAATCTGTCTTAACTTACATACCGTATTAACATAAGTTTTCAGTATAGATACAGAACTCTCTGTATATCAGCAAAGAATCCTGTGGCACCTTATAGACTAACAGCTGTTTTTGCGGCATGAGCTTTCGTGGGTGAATACCCACTTCTTCGGATGCATCTTAGTCTACAAGGTGCCACAGGATTCTTTGCTGCTTCTACAGAACCAGACTAACACGGCTACCCCTCTGATACTTGACATCTCTGTATATCATCCATATATATACCTTGCAATGATTAGGAGGGCCAGCGTGCTACAGGTTGTTGGTAGATACCTCACATGCCACCCATTGGTGCACTATTATGTAGACATTGGACACAAGGGATCCCTGTAAACCCCTATGCACCCCTTAAGCCCTCTGCCAGTTGGCATCAAGGGATCTCTGGGCCACAGGTGTTATTTACAAATCTTCAAACTTGAGGATGGCCTCCCTTGTTCTGTTAATCTGTTCACTTGCTCTTTCCCTAAATTATTGAATGTTCAGACTTAGCCGCCTAGAGAAAACGTTGCAGTTCCTCACTTCAGCATCTATCAGCTACTTCCTTTTCTTCCTCTGTTAAAATTAGCAGTGTATAACTTACCTTTTGTTTCCGACTTTATCTCTGCAACTGACTTTTCAACTATTAAAATTCCTCCTCCCCTAAAAGATATTAATAATGTGGTTGCTATCAAATTCTCTGTTTACTAATAGCCTGTTGCTATAAAGGCTGCATAGTATTAGCAAGCATGAGAATAGTGAATGATCTGTTAATATTGGGGAAGAAATCTCTTATTTGTCCTCAAGTTCCTTTTATAGTGCTCCTACATTAGTATTTAAATAAGGTAATATTTATTCTTTGTTTTACATGAATTGAAAAAAGAACAATAGAAAACACTACAAATAGAGAGGAAATGGTCTTGCCATTCACATTCAAAAATAGGATTAGTAGCTTTTATGTCTCTTGTCTATTATTAGAAAGGACATTCAGAAAACAACTTGGTTTTAGTACATTTAACTCCTTAAATTATATCTTCAGTGCTCCTATCTCCACCTGGCACATTGTGCCCAGCCCCTGCACCAATCTGGCCAGTTATGTGCTTAACAACGGCTCTTGGACGTTATATTCATTCTTTTATGAAGAGGGAATACTGAGTAGGACATCAGGAGTCTCCTTTACTTTTTGAAAACTGCCAAGGTAGCTTGGTAGCAAGGTAGCAAGGTAGTCACCTAGACACTCTTGGGAGGAACTAAAGGAATGCACTTTAGTATTTCAGCCAAAGAAATGGTATCTTTGTTTAAAAACCTCCTTCAGACTTGTATTAGCAAATAGGGTTCCTTATCAAACTTTCAGAACTGTGTGTGCTGTGATATAAAAGATTTCTTTGAAGGCTGCACAAATTAAGAAATGAGTGATTACATAGGTAGAGCAAATCTCTAAAATTATTCTAAAGGAATTTTGAGAATGTTTCAACAGTTGCAATGGATAAATTCATGTTGAATCTGTGTCTGCACATACATGTTTTTTCAAGTTGAAACATAATTACTGAGATATTATCAGTTCACTTAGTACCTGTGTTGCCTTGTAAAAGATAGTTTCTCCTACCTTCTGGGCCTCTCTAGTTTTCCAGGCCCCTCTAATGTCATTCCCACATTGATTGAGCTATGCTTCTCCCATTTTTATTTGGGGAGGGAGGGAACTTATTTGTGTTCTATACCACAACACTGAGATATTTACTTAGCCAACAATTAAGTGTCATTATTGCCCCAAACATATTTAGCCATAGATACTACTATAACAGGTCACTGGTGCCTGGGGAACACGTGTACATACCTGTGCACCTGTTATAGCCTGTGTAGGAGCATTCATGTGACCTGCAGGAAACCAGAATAAGGTTTCTTGCCTCCTATGTCGGAGACCCCCAGTGTCAAGGAAGAACCTGGGAGGGGCTCTCTATAGAAGCCAGGAATGGCTGCCTAGAGGAAGAGGATTTGTCCTCCAAAGTTGTGGAAATCAGGAATGTCTCAGTTGTGAATTTTTTTTATTATTTTGAGCCTTTTGCATCTTCTGTTATTTAACAGAAAAAAGACTCGAAACTTGACTCAAAAGTTTGAGCTTTAGTTGAATTAGCCTGGCTGGTGAATTTGCCTACTGGCTTACAATTGTATATCGGTAACATAAGTTATTTATTGATTGCATTCATAATTCAGTATATAAATCAGCAAAAGATTAGTTAATATGTCAACTGAAAGCCCATTCCTTCTTAGTGATGCCATAACATTACTTTATAATAACATGAAGAACAGTTTGATATAGCGACATATGCAGGTGCAAACAATAAGAAAGCATTGGGAATTTAAAATTGGCATTAAAATCAAACCAGAGAAGCGAGAGAGGTGTTGCATGCCTTAATTATAGACTTGCATTTGTTCTACCAAGCCTTAATAACAAGGGAGAAGCTCATTCCCTACCTAGGGAAAGCCTGCATAGAAGAACAGACAGGAAACACTAGGCCAGATCATGCTCCAAGATCTATATGCAGAGGAGACCCTCTGTGTGAGCATCTCTGTGCTCATGTGTAGATTGGCAATCTTCCAATCTCTCCATTAACATCTCCTCTTCCTCAGGAACCGTTGAAGGGCTTTCCACAGGATCCATGAAAGCGGGAGGAATGTGGACTGACATTAGGGAGTAAGAGGCATCTGTGGGGAATGCACATCATTCTCCCACTGGTCCCATGAAGACTTCCCGGGAACAGTAGTAGGCCCTAAGGCTTTAACACCTATTTTGCAGGACTCATCTGCAGTGCAGGAACTGGCTCCTCTCCCAAGGCGGTTTCATGGAAGCAGTGGGGGGCTCAGGAGTACAAAGCCATTGTAGAGACATAGGGTTTCTGTGTGGATGGTTTGGTTCTGGTCTCCTAGCAATCCCCTGGGATCAGTGGATCTTGTGGGTGAGCCCTGCATCTCAGTTTGCAGATGCCAAATCATACAGTCCTGCAATGGCATTGTGGGATGAAATTCCATGAGGAATTCCTTGTTCTTCCTCTACCCTTTTCCAAGCTTCTTCTCACTGGAATTCCCTAGTTTGTTTCAGGAGGCATTTGGGGGGTGGATCATCATATAACTGATTAGGTTTCCTGCTCATAAGTCACATGGTTCCCCCAAGATCCATGAGGACCTCCAGTGAAGGAGCTGGTGAACAGGGTCATCATGTGATGCTTTTCTGCTGCTAAAGTATGTCTCTGGGGTCTCTGCTCCCTCTGCCTATATGGAATCAGGAACTTCTCTAGAATTTCTAGGAAGGGTGCAGAGGGCAGCAGATTACACCGTGTGTACAAAGATTCAATAAAGATAACTGAATTTCTTTATATTAACTTTGTGCGGAATTTCTGCAGGATTGGTATGCAAATAATATGAAAAAAGTGTCTGCCCCAGGCCCCCTGCCGAACACACGAATCCACTAACCCTTGGAGGGCTGTTGTAGGGTAGGAGAAGGAGAGAATGATACAGCAAAAGTTGCACATCCCATCCTGTATGTGCCTCACAGCTAGGAGCTAGTGCTTCCTCTACTCTTTCTGCTTTCCCCCAAATGTTTCTCCAGTTCCACAGTTGCCTCTGGATTGCCTCTCTATCACTGCCTGCCCAATCATACATCAAAGTCACACCTGAACCTGCCTCTGAGCTTTCATGGATCTCCCCCTAAGACATGGACAAAAATGTCAGGAATGAAGGTGTTAAACTAATGATTCTAAGGCGAGAAGAAGTGAGAGCAGCAGAATAAAGACTTCAAAAAAACCCCAGACTTCAACAAACTCAAAGACTTCATAGATATGATCCTATGGGAAGGATATCTAGGGGAAAAGTAGCTCAGGAGAGCTGAAAGTTTCTAAAAGAGACAATGTTAAAAGCACAACAGCTTTTATCAAGAGGAAGGGGATCAATTGTTCTCCACATCTACCAATGGTAAGACATGAGGTAATCAGCTCAGTTTGCAGCCAGGAGATTTAGGTTGCATATTTGGTGTTAAACTTTTCTATTAGGATAGGTAAGCACTGGAACAGGTTACCTAAGAAGGTTGTGGAGATTTTCAAGAACAGGTTAGACAAACACCTGTAAGGGATGGACTAGGTGTACTTAATCCTGCCTCAGCGCAGGGGAATGGACTAGCTGATCTCTTGAAGTCGTTTCCACCCCTACATTTCTATGACACTGTTTCTATTAAATTACCAGCTGTGGGTGACACCCAGATTTGGGATGGAGGTATATTTATTTTTACAGTTGGCTTTTTCCCCTGATTTTTCTGACTGGGCCAATGCCCCAGTTGTAAACTGTCCCTGCAGCTCACTGCAAAAAGGCTCCTTTCTATGAATAGAAATTTTCACCTAGCTGAAGGTCTTCTAATCTGGAAATAGTCTCTGTAAAATGAACCATTTATTACTCAAGATCCTCATGCTTTTTCAGAATAACTGCTTCCTTAGAATTATTATTAAAATTAGTTGGTAATAGTAGTTGTATACATTGACAAAGTTTGCATCTGAAGAAGTGGGTATTCACCCACGAAAGCTCATGCTGCAAAACGTCTGTTAGTCTATAAGGTGCCACAGGATTCTTTGCTGCTTCCATTGACAAAGGAGTCAGTCAAGTCGAGGGGAAGTAAACTTGCAACAACAAGGTAGATGGCAGAATCAAAGGATGAGAGAACAAATTAACAATAGAGGAAGTCAAAATGACCCTTCCTTTAGAGGGTTTTTTCTGGAGACATTCAGTGCTGCAGGAGTGGAGGAAGCACTTACAGCGAATGATTCAGGGTTTAGTACTGGTGGGTCAGACTGAGCACTGGGAAAGGGGATCAAGAGAGTCTATCCAAAGACAATATTGGCGTAAAGTGGGAAATGACTGTCTGACTGTCTCCACCTGAAATAAACCCCCCTGTATGTATTGCATTCTAATCTGAATATTGAGATACTGAATTTTCAGAGTGGTACATTTCCATTATAAAAACAATCATAATGGCAAAAACAACTGCATTCTGACAGAGCCGTAATCTGACATATAACAACCTGATAACTCATGCAGATGTTACACAATACTGAGTTAAGTACGGTCTAACCTCTCTCTTTTCCACAGCATGTTTAGCTTAAATGTTTCACTACAGTGAAGTGCATTTAGAGAGAAAAATTATATAAGGAATTATAGTATAATTGGGAATAAAAGTATTCTGATTCAAAACTGAGGCATATTATGGAGGGACCATCTATCATCATAAACTCAGGAGAGAGGTTTTAGCAAGTGGCTTGTTTTAGTATTCAGGTGCTCGTTTTTATATTTTTTCCTGTTTCTTCTGTGTTATCCCCTTGGCACTCATTAAGCCTTGTCTTCCTGCAGCAGACTATCCACTCAGGCATGAATAATCTAAGGGGATGTTGGTATAAATATGCAGTGTCTATTACAAGAAGTATGAAATTAATATATAATTTTAAAAAACACCTACAGAGCACAAATGACCTCCAAAGTGAAACTCAGACAATTTTGACAAAGAGTATGTGTTTCTCTTGTATAGTGTTTATTAGACTCTAACTCTAAACCGTCTTACAGTTCAGTGAAAATAGATAACTCACTGGGTGGGTAATGGGCTATTGAATATTTCAGTTCTATCTCACTATCCTTGAGAGGGAGGCAATTATAAATATAAGGGGTTTGATTCTCCACTGCCTTGCATTTTATTTAAACATATACACTTATGCAAAGTGGATGTCAAATGCTACTATTTGTGTACATGAGGGACAAATTCTGAATTGATACAGTTTTACAAAGCTGTAAGGATTGGCATGCCATCTGTGTATGCAAGGCATGCATTGCATGCCCCAGGACTGGCTATGCCCACAAGATAATTCTGTCCAGCCCCTGAACACACATGGAAGACTCCATGTAATAGAACAAAATGGCATCCTCTGCACAGCATGACATTGCATGCACTGTACATGTGAGGTCATGCCACATGGGGGAATGCCATTTTGCATGCAAGTGTAAAATTGCATGCATGACTAAAAATGTCACAGCAAGCCACTGGCTGTTAGACCCCTCAGTTCAGTAAAATATCTAAGCATGTGCCTATTCTATTCAGCAGTATACTGTGGCAAAGTCCCGTCTCAGTCTCCCCAGCCTCTGCTGTTTTTAGCTCTGGAGAGACCGGCTAGGGTAATGCAGTCCCCCTTAGGACTCAGGGGAAGTCTGTTCCCTGTCTTCTCACCAGTCTTAATTAGAGTATTTTTACCCTGCCTTGTAGGAGAGTGTCCTGCCGCTCTGCCTGGGGAGGCTTGCTGCTTCAACACTCCTGGTAGCCAGGCTCCTTCTCTCTCTGCTTTTCCCCCGCTTCCTTCCTCCCAGGAAGGGGTTTAAAAAGGTCTCAGGCAGCTCCAAGTTGGAACCAGCTGATCCTAATTACCCTCAGGTAGCTCCCCTCAGCTGATTCTAATTTGCTACCTTGGTAACCCTTTCTCAGCTGAACCTGCTTGACCTGTAGTTGCCTCTCAGTTGATAAGGAGGAGGGCCTTTTAACCCTCTGGGACTGACTCCTCCCCCCCCCTCTGGCAACTGTCTGTCCTGAGTTTATCACACATCCCCCCCCCCTGCTCAACACTACAGGGTTGGGCTACTTGGGTCGGCAAAACAGTGTACCCTTGAAAGGCCATCCGCGTTGCCATGCTTGATTCCAGACCTATGTTGTACTCTGAAGTGGAAGGGTTGTAGCGACAGGAACCACCTGGTCACTCTCGCATTTTTCTCTTTGTTTTGGTGCATCCACTTCAGGGGAGCATGGTCCGTGACAAGGGTAAACTTCCGTCCGAGTAGGTAATAGCGAAGGCTTTCAATGGCCCACTTTACGGCCAGGCATTCCTTTTCAACTACGGCATATTTCCGTTCCCTGGGCAGGAGTTTCCTACTGAGGAACAGGACGGGGTGTTCTTCCGCTCCAACCAGTTGTGAAAGGACCGCTCCCAACCCAACTTCTGAGGCATCCGTTTGCAAGATAAACTCCTTCTCCCAGTCTGGAGCTACCAGCACTGGGTCAGTGCAGAGCGCGGTCCGCAGGTCTGCAAATGCCTCTTCAGCCGCGCTAGACCATTTCACTATATCTGGGCCACGGGCTTTCGTTAGGTCAGTTAGCGGGCATGCCCTGGTGGCAAAGTGGGGGATGAACCGCCTGTAGTACCCCACTAGCCCCAGGAATGCTCTGACCTGTTTCTTCCGGACAGGTCGGGGCCAATTCTGTATTGCCTCTAACTTGTTGAGTTGGGGCTTTACCACACCTCTCCCCACTATATATCCAAGGTATTTGGCTTCTGCTAGCCCAATTGCGCATTTGGAGGGATTTGCAGTCAGCCCTGCCTTCCTCAAGGTGTCTAGGACTGCTTCCACCTTCCCCAAGTGCGTCTCCCAATCCGGACTATGTATAATGACGTCATCAAGATAGGCGGCCGCATACCTGCCATGTGGGCGTAACAGTTTGTCCATGAGTCGTTGGAAGGTGGCAGGAGCCCCATGTAAACCGAACGGGAGGACAGTGTATTGATACAGTCCCTCTGGAGTTGAAAAGGCCGTCTTCTCTTTGTCGGCCCTGGCCAAGGGAATTTGCCAATAACCCTTAGTCAGGTCAAGGGTGGACAAAAATCGTGCTTTCCCGAGTCGGTCAATTAGCTCATCTATCCGGGGTATAGGGTACGCATCAAATTGGGACACCTCATTCAGTTTCCGGAAGTCATTGCAAAACCTCATACTGCCATCCGGCTTAGGTACTAGGACCACTGGGCTTGACCATTGGCTATGAGACTCTTCAATGACCCCTAACTTCAACATTTTCCTGACTTCTGACTTGATCTCTTCTCTTTTCGCCTCCGGGATCCGGTATGGCTTTACATTCACCTTCACTCCAGGCTCCGTGAGGATGTGATGGTGAACCTCAGTAGTCCTGCCTGGCTTTTCCGAGAACACGTCCTGGTTGCGTTCAATCATGTGGATCACCTCCACTCGTTGGTCAGAGGTCAATTCTGGGGATATTCCCACTTGGCCAGGCAGGTTGCTCTCGGGAGGGGGTGACCCTATAGTGACCACATGCGCTTCTCTGTCTTGCCAAGGTTTCAACAGGTTCACATGATAGATTTGTTCCAGCTTCCGGCGTCCGGGCTGTCGGACTTTGTAATCGACCTCTCCAACGGCTTCTATTACCTCGTATGGCCCCTGCCATCTGGCCAGGAGCTTGCTCTCTGCTGTGGGTACGAGTACCATCACCCGATCTCCCACCTGGAATTTTCGGGTCATCGCCTGGCGATTGTAATATGTTTGTTGGGCCCCTTGTGCTCTCTCCATGTGTTCCCGCACTATGGGAGTGACTTGGGCTATCCTGTCTTTCATCTGCAACACATGCTCGATGACGTTTCTCCCTGGGTTCGGCTGTTCTTCCCAACTTTCTTTGGCAATGTCCAGTATGCCACGGGGGTGGCGACCATATAACAGTTCGAACGGGGAAAACCCAGTCGAAGTCTGAGGCACCTCCCTGATCGCAAACCTTAGGTACGGTAGCAGGGTGTCCCAGTTCCTCCCATCCCGGCTCACCACCTTTCGTATCATGCTCTTCAACGTCCTATTAAAACGCTCGACGAGGCCATCAGTCTGCGGATGATAGACTGATGTCCTTAGGGTCCTTATGTGGAGCATTGCACATAGATCCTTCATTAATTTAGACACAAAGGGAGTTCCTTGATCTGTCAGGATCTCTTTGGGTATTCCCACTCTAGCGAAAATTTGGATTAATTCTTTAGCTATGGTCTTGGACGTAGTGTTCCGTAGGGGAATGGCCTCGGGGTATCGGGTGGCGTAATCTAGCACCACCAGTATGTGCTGATGGCCCCGGGCTGATCTTTCTAACGGCCCTACTAGGTCCATAGCTATCCGCTCAAAGGGGACTTCAATAATCGGGAGAGGTACCAAAGGTGCCCTTAAGCGGGGTCGGGGCCCGTGTAACTGGCATTCTGGACAGGAGGCACAATATCGTCGGACCGCTGCATATATTCCAGGCCAAAAAAACCTCTGTAGAATTCGGTCTAGGGTTTTATCTACCCCTAGATGTCCCCCGAACAAATGGCTGTGAGCTAGCTCCATCACGCCCCTCTGATGTTTCTGTGTGGTACTAGGAGCTGTTCCACGACTTGCTCTTGGATACGGACAACACGGTACAGCAGATCCTTCTTGATCATATAATACGGCCTTGGGCCCTTGGCTCTCCCTTCCACAGGGACCCCATTCACCTCCACTACTTCTTTGTGAATGTTCTGGTATACTGGATCATTGGCCTGATCCTGTCCAAAATTCTCTAGTGAAGTTCCAAGTTGCCCAAACTCAGAGGGTTCTATCTCCCCCTCCCCTTCAAGGGAGGTCCCTGGGGAACTGGGCCCGGCTACTGGCTCCCCAACCTCCTGCCTAGTCCCCTCGTCCGTTGGGCCAACTCTCTCCCCTACGAGTATAGGCTTCTGATTCTGGGCCAAGATGCTCGTTCCCCTCCTCTTATCTGCCCTCCTTTCTCGCCGAGTCTTCCTGGTTTTCCCAGGGGGCGAGAATAAGTCCTGGGCAAATTCTTGGAAGGCTGGGGGGTTGCTAACTATTGAGGCCACCCCATTGCTCTCTGGGGTGTTACCTTCTTCTGACTCCTCTCCAGGAAGTAGTCTGCCAAACCCTGGGAAGTCTCGCCCTATGAGGACTGGGTAGGGGAGTTTCGGGACCACCCCCGCCATCACCTTAGTGGGATTTCCTTGGACCTCTATTTTCACTCGGATGGTCGGATAGTAATTTACATCCCCATGGACACAGGATATCCCTGTGCGCTTGGCCCGGGATAGTTGATCATACCCGACCAGCTTTCCCGAGACCAGCGTGACTGCACTTCCTGAGTCTACTAACGCGGTGGTCTTTATACCATTCATTTTAACTTGCCTAGTATATCTATGAGGGACCGTCGCTACTCCTACTAGGCTTATCAGGTCACATGACTCTTCTAGATTTCCCAGGTCGCATTGCATGGGCTCCTCTAGGTTTGGGCATTGGGCAGCTATATGCCCTATCTCTCCACATGCATAGCATCGGTACCCTCCTCGGGGCAGCCCCTTAATTTTTGGGCTGTGGGGCCTTACCCCCCGAGTCTCTCTCTCCCAGTCCCCAGGTCCCTCTGAGTACTTTGGCCGCTCTTCGTCCTCCTTCTTCCCTGCCATAGTTCGGCCTGGAGCGATGGCAACTCGGGCCCTTGGTACGTAGCCTTGCCTCCTATCTTGGCGCCTCCCTTCCCCAGTGGTCCGAGAGAGTTCCTGTGCTGCTAGACGTCTCTCTACAAGGGCAACTAGCTCATCATAGGAGGAGGGATCATTTTGACTGACCCATCCTCGTATGTCCGGCGGTAGCCCTCTCATGTACCTGTCCACAACTATGGTTTCCACGACTTCCTCCGGCCGGCGGGTCTCGGGGCACAGCCACCTCCGGGCCAGATGGATCAGGTCAAACAGCTGGGACCTCGGGGCTTTGTTGGCTCGGTATTTCCACTCATGGAACCTCTGCGCCCTTATAGCTGTCGTCACGCCCGACCTTGCCAGGATCTCCGCCTTTAGCTGGGAGTAATCGGAAGCTGCTTCTGTTGCCATATCAAAATACGCTTTCTGTGCCTCCCCACACAGAAAAGGTGCCAGGATACTGGCCCACTGGTCTTGGGGCCAGGCCTCCCGCTGGGCCGTCCTCTCAAACGCAAGGAGATACGCCTCCACGTCATCATCCACTGTCATCTTCTGTAAGTAGCGGCTGGCGTGCAGGGGCCGAGTCCCATGGGGCCCATGCGTTAGGGTGGTCAGGGCCTTTAGCTGGTTCACAACCTCATGCAAGGTGGCTCGATCCTGAGCCGCCTGGCTCATCAGGAGTTGATTTGTCTCCTGCTGCATTCGTACCGCCTCCTGCTGGGCAGCCATCTGCACCCTGGTAGCTTCTTGCTGGGCCGCAGTGGCCTGCACCAATGCCTTCACTACATCTTCCATATTTTTTTTTTTGGGGTGCTTTTACCCTGCCCTGAGACGGTTTGCCGCGAAGTCTCACTCAAATCCCACCCCTGACACCACGTGTGGCAAAGTCCCGTCTCAGTCTCCCCAGCCTCTGCTGTTTTTAGCTCTGGAGAGACCGGCTAGGGTAATGCAGTCCCCCTTAGGACTCAGGGGAAGTCTGTTCCCTGTCTTCTCACCAGTCTTAATTAGAGTATTTTTACCCTGCCTTGTAGGAGAGTGTCCTGCCGCTCTGCCTGGGGAGGCTTGCTGCTTCAACACTCCTGGTAGCCAGGCTCCTTCTCCCTCTGCTTTTCCCCCGCTTCCTTCCTCCCAGGAAGGGGTTTAAAAAGGTCTCAGGCAGCTCCAAGTTGGAACCAGCTGATCCTAATTACCCTCAGGTAGCTCCCCTCAGCTGATTCTAATTTGCTACCTTGGTAACCCTTTCTCAGCTGAACCTGCTTGACCTGTAGTTGCCTCTCAGTTGATAAGGAGGAGGGCCTTTTAACCCTCTGGGACTGACTCCTCCCCCCCCCTCTGGCAACTGTCTGTCCTGAGTTTATCACAATACTTAGGCACACATAGAATCATGGAAGATTAGGGTTGGAAGAGACCTCAGGAGGTCATCTAGTCTAACCCCCTGCTCAAAGCAGGACCAACCCCAGCTAAATCATCCCAACTAGGGCTTTGTCAAGCCGGACCTTAAAAACCTCTAAGGATGGAGGTACCACTACCTCCCAAGGTAATCCATTCCAGTTCTTCACTACCCTCCTTGTGAAATATTTGTCCTAATATCCAACCTAGACTTCCCCCGCTGCAACTTGAGACCATTGCTTCTTGTTCTGTCATCTGCCACCACTGAGAACAGTCTAGATCCATCCTCTTTGGAACCCCCCTTCAGATAGTTGAAGGCTCCTATCAAATCCCCCCTCACTCTTCTCTTCTGCATACTAAATAAGCCCAGTTCCCTCAGCCTCTCCTCATAAGTTATGAGCCCCAGCTCCCTAATCATTTTCATTGCCCTCCGCTGGACTCTCTCCAATTTGTCCACAACCTTTCCATAGTGGGGGGCGCAAAACTGGATGCAATACTCCAGATGTGCCCTCACCAGTGCCGAATAGAGGGGAATAATCACTTCCCTTGATCTACTGGCAATACTCCTACTAATGCAGCCCAATATGCCTTTAGCCTTCACTGTTGATTCATATTCAGCTTCTCATCCACTGTAATGCCCAGGTCCTTTTCTGCAGAATTGCCACTTAGCCAGTTGGTCCCTAGCCTGTAGCAGTGCATGGGATTCTTCTATCCTAAGTGCAGGACTCTGCACTTGTCCTTGTAGAATCTCATCTTTTGGCCCAATCTTCTAATTTCTCTAGGTCACGCTGGACCCTATCCCTACCCTCCAGTGTATCTACCTCTCCCCGCAGCTTAGTGTCATCCGCGAACTTGATGAGGGTGCAATTCATCCCATCATCCAGATCATTAATGAAAATGTTGAACAAAACCAGACCCTGGGGCACTCCGGTTGATACTGGCTGCCAACTAGACATCGAGCCTTTGATCACTGCCCATTGAGCCTGACAATCTACCCAGCTTTCTATCCACCATATAGTCCATTCATCCAATCCATACTTTTTTAACTTGCTGGCAAGAATACTGTGGGAGACCGTATAACAAGTTTTGCTATAGTCAAGATATATCATGTCCACAGCTTTCCCCATATCTACAGAGCCAGTTATCTCATCATAGAAGGAAATCAGGTTGGTCAGGTTGGTGAATCCATGTTGACTGTTCCTCTCCTCCAAATATTTCAAAATGGATTCCTTGAGGACCTGCTCCATGATTTTTCCAGGGACTCAGGTGAGGCTGACTGGCCTGTAGTTCCCCAGATTCTCCTTCTTCCCTTTCTTAAAAATGGGCATTAAGTCCCATTGACTGATTGTTGCTGCTTAGGGATTTTTCTGAATCAGAATCTAAATGACTACATGAGGTGCAAGACAATGAAGAATCAGACACAAATCATAGACTTGTGGTTTTAAATAAATGGCTGGGAGCCAGACTCTCTGCTCACATTTGTTTAAATCAGGAGTAACTCCACTGACATCAGTGGAGTTATTACACTAGTGTTAGAGGATAGCCCTGAGAAGTTTTGGTTCTGTTGCTGGATCTTCCACAGACTTCCTGTTTGACCTTGACCAAAGCACAGAGGGCCTGATTCTGCTTTCATTTACAATGGTGTAAATAGGAATTACTCCATTTGGATTACTTGTCTATACGGATAGTAGTGCATGACAAGCTGGGTGTAAATGTACAGTGCAGTAGCCTGCTGCGTGAACCCTTCTACCATGCACTAAAAGTTCTGTAGTGTATTTTGATCTATTGCAGTTTGAAATGGGAGTAGATCAAAGCACACTAGGGAACTTTTAGTGCATGGTAGCAGTGTCCACACAGACAGTAGTGTGTCAGGCAAGTGCACTGTGGAATTACCCCGCACTTACCGCACACCAACTGCCTGTACAGACAAACTCAAAGGCTCCCACCATTTTGTGCTTCAGTTTCTTCATCCATAAAATGGAGTTTCTAATACCTAATGCCTCTCTCACAGTGGTATTGTGAGGATAAATACATTTGTAGAGTTGTTCAGAGTCCTCAGATGGAAGGCATTCTAAGTACAAGTTATTATCTAGGAGGAACTTGGCAATCAAGACATCTACAATTCACCTGACAATACTCTGGCATGTCAAATGTGCAATTAATTCAGAACTCATGGAAAGTGAAATGCAAAGAAAAATACCACAGGCTTTTAATCTGTTTCTGAACAAAGATGATAATTTAACTCTAGCAAGAAAAGGAGCTCCAAAAAATAACCCCCCACCTCAGAAACTGCAATTGCCTGCAATCAAGCTTAAAAGGCAGAAAAATGGATTAGACCTGACCATTGAAACATCCTAAAGAATAGTATATACACAAATTTAATGAAAATCAATCAGACAGTCTTTAGATGTTCAAAAGCCTATCTAATCACTAGAAAACAATACCAAAAATAAATGCCTATTTCAGAAGAGAAGACCAGATGACTAGGGAAACAGAAGACCATGTTAATGATCAGAATCAACCTTTTGACTAACTGACTAGACAAAGTTTGTTCATAAACTATACTATTTTCTGGAATTTGGGGACAGACAGACTTCAGATATGTGAGTGATATAGAAAGTGGAATGAACAGCTCTTTGCTTTCATTGCCAGCCCTTTGACAGAAATGTAACAGAGTTTGGATAGCTTGTTAGTTCAAAAGAAAAACTGAAGCTGTAGTAGGGCTCAATGGTGCAGCCATTTTTTTATAATAGTCTGACACCATTATGACATAAAGACATAACCGAGGAAACCATGGCGGGTTTATGACAATTTATGAAGTTTCATAATAACGTAAGAATTCTTCATCTAATTAAAAAACTAACATGGTATGAACAGTACTGCTTTTTATGATTTCACAGCTTCATTGAAGCTGGACAAAATATTAGTAAAAAATTTTCTCCATTGAAATAAACCTCCTTTCATGTTTGCAAAATGTGCCAAAACTGCAGGCTATTTTTCAATAATTCTAAATTATTTGAAAATACATGTAAAACATATTTTTATGAAGAGGGGATGAGTAAATGACAGTCTGTACTCTTATGTTCACCCCTACGAAACTGTGATAAATTTTGTACCAAGTATGCCTTGTGAGGTATCATTTGAAAACTCATTACCTGCCGAATATTATTGTAATGGTAAAATATGAATGGCAGCATTGTATGTAAAGTTATAATATTCTACTCTATAAGGCATGTTTCAAGTCTGAGGAAACAGCTTAAGACCAATTCCCCAGAGACGAAAGGCTAGCCAGCACCTCAGCCAGGTGTCAACAAAATCAAATGGACTATCACCTGGTTAAGTGGCAGGAAGAAGGGTATGAGTGAGAATTTTACATATTGGCAACAGAACAGCTTGGAGTCCCCGTGAAAACAGACTGGCTGTCACCAGAACGGAGATGATTCTCAAAGAGAAGGAAAAGATATAAAAATGAGGAACAGAGGCTCCAAAGCACCTCTCTCCTTCCTTTCTCCTTGTTCACAGCATCAATGACACATGAAGGAACACTAAACTGGGGGAGGGAGCCTGACTGAAGGAGTTCATCCAGTAAAAGCATGTGGTGAGACAAACCTTTGCTTTGAATTTATTTAGCTTGTTAATTTAGGTATTAGTTTGCATCTTACCTTTTATTTCTTTGTAACCAATTCTGACTTTTATGCCTCATTACTTGTAATCAATTAAATCTATCTTTCTGTAGTTAATATACTTGTTTTATCACTTTATCTAAGCCAGTGTGTTTGGACTGAAGTGTTTGGGAAACTTCATTTGAGATAACGGGGTTGTTCATATCATTTTCTATTAATGAAATGATGGACTTTCTATGAGTTTGTATTGTCCAGGAGGATACTGAGCAGTGCAAGACTCATATTTCTAGGGACAAATCTGGGACTGGGAATTTACTGGTGTCATTTGCAGTGTAATTCAAGGGTGGCAGGCTAGTTGGCTGAAGAACTCTTGCAATGTAGGTGGGGGATAATTTACATGCTGGAGGCTGTGTGTGAGCTGGCCAGGAGTGGTTGCTCTCACAGCGAAGCAGTGTAAAAGGTACCCCAGGGTGGACAACTGAGGGTACACAGCTTTTCAACAGTCTATATTGTACCTTGGAGAATATCACAGATTGTTTGGGGGGTTTTTTACAATAGTTTTTGAGTTATTGTCTCTGATTTTGAACTGGACTGGCTGATTTTAGTTGATCGCCAAAGTCACGTGGTATTGGTTCCAGTTCCCTGAATGAATGAGAAATTTGGTCAAAAGGGTTAGCAACAGCCAGTTTGACTCAGAGGAAGTAGATTCATTTTATGTACACTCTCTGAAACATTCAGAAATAATGGATAGTGGTCAGGAGTGGCTCTGTGTTGCACCTGATATAGTGTTTGAGGGAGAAAAAGGAGAACGAAAAGACTTTTTATTCTGAGTTAGAGACTTGTGTGTCTCAAAGTTGAGCAACTGAGTACTAAAGTATAAAAGTAAAGTTGTAGGCATCTATCTGTTGAACAGGAACTGATGAAAAATAAGGAATTGTTCCTTATGTGCATGATACAATGAAATGTATGGTTGGTGATTTCCTATGCTTTCCATTTTATCTCTTTGCTAAAATTGCTTTAATAGAATGGTTGAAATAATGGCTGTGGACTGACCCCGGACCTCAAATGTCTCAAAATACCTATCAGTCTGCTGACTGACTGACTGGATATAATTTTGGATCCATGGATTTTTTGTGCTTCAGATTGCTGGAATGGTGCATAAAGGTTGAACCAACTAAGTGATGCCAGTGACTTTGGAAGGAATATTGTGTATGATTTGCCAAAAGACTCCTAAGGTGCAGTTCTAAGGGGGAGGAACCAGCCAGGCCACCATCTTCAACAACTGAAGGAAAAGAAGAAGCAAGTTTGCTTGCTTCTGGCCATTGGTTTAAAACCATTGTTTGCTGCTGTCATGGCTGCTACTGCAGCTGCTGGTTTCTGGCCTTTGGCCATGTGATGCAACCATGCCTGACAAAAGAGGCCTTCACTTCCTTTGCTCTCCTGGCTGGTCACCAAGGGCTAGGAGTCCAGCAACAAATAGCATCTAAGATTCAACACCTTTCACAGATTTCAAGGCCAGGAGGGACCATTGTGGTCATCTAGGCTGACCTGCTGTATAACACAGGCCATAGAACTTCCCCACAATAATTCCTATTTGAACTAGACCATATCTTTAAAAAAAATCTAGATTTTTAAAATTGTCAGTGATGGAGAATCCACCATAAACTTTGGTAAACTGTTCAAATGGTTAATTACCCTCACTGTTAGAATGTTATGCCTTATTTCTAGTGTGAACTTGTCTAGTTTCAACTGCCAACCATTTGATCTAATTATACTTTGACTGCTAGATTGAAGAGCCCATTATCAAATATTTGTTCCCCATGTAGATATTTATGGGCTGTAATCAAATCACCCTTAACCTTCTTTTTGGTAAGCTAAATAGATTTGAGCTCTTTGAGTTTATCACTGTAAGGAATATTTTCTAATCTTTCAATCATTCTCATGGCTCTTCTCTGAACCCTCTCCAACTTATCTATATCATTCTGAGGCCATGTCTACACTAAAAACTTTGATTGATGCAAATTGCACTGGCATACAGCTGCCAAAGTTGATATATTGCTTATGTGTGGGCATACTTGACTGCTCATGTTTGCACTGTGCATACAGACTATGAAAGCTTGTGTCAGTGCAAAGTGTGGTGAACTACAGGTAGGTTGCCCCATGTGCCACACACTGGCATCCGGTGTGATGCCTTTTGGGAACTTTTTGCAATGTGTTGTGGGGTAGAAATGAGTCACGCAGGGATCTCTGGGAGATAGGGTTCAAGTTCCCAGCATGCAACTTTCTCCATCTCATAATACTACCCATATCCCAAAATTTTCATCCTTTTTTAAAAAAAATCCCCAAAATCCACACAGTCCTTTTCAGTGTCTACCATCTCTGACAGAAGCATAGATAGAGCCCACAGAGCACTCTGCATACTATTGTCATGAACATTGCAAATACTGGACACACAATTCTCTCGTATTTGCAGACTTGCAGGAATTAGTGCAACAAAGGGCGACATGACAATTTCTTGGACAGTTTACTGAAGGACATAGTGAAAAACTATTCAAGATGGTTGGTGGCATTCACGGAGCAGCTGTAGATAGTGAAGTGCTGCTTCTGGGCCTGAGAAACAAGCACTGACTAGTGAGATCAGTTCATAATGCAGATTTGGGATGATGAGCAGCGGCTGCAGAACTTTCAGATGTGAAAGACCATGTTCCTGGATCTGTTTGCTGAGCTCACCCCAGCCCTCCAGCTCTAGGGCACCGGAATGAGAGCTGCATTCACAGTGGAGAAGTGAGTGTCCATCACACTCTGGAAGCTTGCAATGCCGCATTACTTGTTGTTGTCCTTTATGACCGAAAATGACACTGGCAATGGTATTACATCTTGTAAGTGCGACTCTGGCTAAAAGTGCTGATTTGCGAGTGGCAGTTCTTTTTGCATTGAGTGCATATGTAACTTGATATCAAGGAAGGGATTACAGACTGTGCTCGCTGAATCTGCCACTATTTACAGCTCAGCCTCTGTGCCTAAAGATCCATATGGCAATTAATCTCGAACTGAGTAACCCCATCATTGACTGCTGCTTGCCAGCACGATCTAACTGTTGCTGATGACTCCCAGCTGTCAATGTCAATGTTGCACTGTTTCAAGTTATGCCTCGGTGTGTCTTTGAAGCACTTCTTCTGGCAGCCGTGTGTGCAATTACCCACTTTCAGCTCACTATACAGCAACTGTTTGGGCGTTCTGGAATCATCCATCCTCACCACATGACCAGTCCAGCATAACTGTTATGAAATGAGCATGGTTTCAATTCCTGTGGTGTGGCTGCATTCCAGAACTCATAATTGGTAACTTAATCTTGCTATAATATGGAGTATGGCACGCAGATGTGATAAATGGAACTTATCTAGAAGCTTGATGTGATGCTTGTAGCAGATCCAGGTCTTGCACCTATACAACAAATTGGACAGCACAACTGCTTTATAAACTTGTAGCTTGGTTTGAAGCTTAATATCATCTTGCTGCCAGATTCTGCCTGATAGTCTGCCAATTCATGAACTGGTTTTGTTGATGCAACTTGTCAGCTCCTTGTCTATAGCAGCATCATTTGACAATGTGCTGGTAAGATAGCAGAAGTCTGTAATAGCATCCAGCTGTGTGTTGCTGATGGTGACTTGTGATTTTGTATAGAGTTTTCCTGTCTTTTTCAGATTTATTGTCAGCCTGAACCTTTTTGCAGACTCTTTGAATCTGTGTATAATCAATTATATCTCTTCATGATGCCCATAGAGCACAGTCACCAGCATACAGCAGCTCATGTACAATTGCCTCAAAGACATAAGAACATAAGAATGGCCATACTGGGTCAGACCAAAGGTCCATCTGGCCCAGTATCCTGTCTACCGATATTGACCAATGCCAGGTGTCCCAAAGGGAGTGAACCTAATGATCAAGGTAATGATCCTGCCATCCATCTCCACCCTCTGACCTTAGATCATAGTCTCTTCAGATTGAATAATTTTCCAGAGGATTGGAAATGTATCCTGATAATGGCACTCAGGTCTCTCGTAGCATCATTGAGCACTGCAGCATAGAAGAAATTGAAAAGGATTGGACCAATTACACCCCATTTCTTAATATTATTAGTGATAGGAAATGAGTCAGACAGAAGACCATCTACAATGAGTTGTTTGAGCATTCCATCATGAAGTAGCCTCAGAATGGTGGTGAATTTTTCTGGACAACCAAACTTACGGAATAGTTACCAAAGTCCAGGTCTACTGATGGTGTCAACTTCTTTAGTCAGGTCGATGAAGACAGTGTAAAGGACCCATTGCTGTTCTCTGCATTTCTCCTGCATCTGATGAGCTGCAATATAATATCTGCCATTCCTTGTGTTGGCCTGAAACCACATAGTGACTCTAATAGCATGTGATTAGTGATATTGCATAGCAGACAATTTAAGAGTACTCTGGCCAGAATCTGTCCAGTAATGTAGAGCAGTGGTTTTCAAACTTTTTTTCTGGCAACCCAGTTGAAGAAAATTGTTGATGCCCGTGACCCAACGGAGCTGGGGATGAGGGGTTTGGGAGGGGCTGAGGGCTGGAGCAGAGGGTTGGGGTGTGGGGCTGAGGGCTGCGCAGTGGGGCCAGGAATAAGGGGTTCAGGGTGTGGGAGGGGGCTCTGGGCCAGGGCAGGGGATTGGAGTGTATGAGGGGGTCAGGGATCTGAGCTGGGGGTGCAGGCTCTGGGGTGGGGCTGGGGATGAGGGGTTTTGGGTGCAGGAGGGGGCTCTGGGTTTGTGGGGTGGGGCTCAGGGCTGGGGCAGGGGATTGGGGCATGGGGTTGGGGCATGGGCTTACTTCGGGTAGTTCCTGGTCAGCAGTGCAGCGGGGGTGCTAAGGCAGGCTTCCTGCCTATCCTGGCACTGCGGATCACGCTGCACCCTGGAAGCAGCCAGCAGCAGGTCCAGGTCCTAGGCAGAGGCGCACAAGCAGCTCTGTGTGGCTCTTGCCCACAGGCACCGCCCCCCAGCTCCCATTGGCTGGGGACCGGCCAATGGGAGTATGGAGCCAGTGCTTGGGGTGGGGGCAGGAGCCGGACTTGCTGCTGGCCACTTCCAGGGCACAGCATGGGGTCAGAACAAGTAGGGACTAGCTTGCCTTAGCTGATGGGACTTTTAATGGCCCGGTTGGCGGTGTTGACCAGAGCCACCACCACCCAGTGCCTTACATTCCGCGACCCACTACCGGGTCACAACCCGCAGTTTGAAAACCACTGATGTAGAGTAATGAGGTACCATGATAGTTGCCACAGTTGAACTCTTCACCCTTTCTCTTGTGTATGAAGACAGTGGTGGTGTTTTCGAAGTCTTGTGGTACATCTCCAGTACTCCATATATTGAGAAGGAGTCCAGGGAGTCACCTCAGCAAGGACTCACCTCCATACTTGAATATTTCTGCAGTTCTTCATGGCACTAATTGCAGTGCTGACTTCATTGAGGGATGGGGCTGTGTCAACGTAGTCATTACAAGTTGGCTGATCCACTACTCTCATTAATGCCGCATTTATGACATGGGACAGTGTGTTTAGGAGATCACTGAAATGCTGTCACCACCTTTGAAGGATTTCTTCTTTATCAGTGTTAAGCCGTCCACACTTCAAAGGCAAAGGTAGTGGTACGTGTAGGATCACATATGTCTTTCAAAGTAGCCTAGAAGTCTTTGGTTTCATGATGGTTGGCCCACCAAGAATGAAGTGTGTGGAAGGGGAATTTCATTTGTATGAAACAATAAAATGTTGGTCTCTATTCCATGGGCATGAGTATGGGTTAATGGCACTGAATATTGGCACTATTTTCCACATGTGTTGGTGGTTTTAGCTGATATCTCATTCCTGAGCATAAGAAAGACACAGAAAGCACAGTTGCTACTGGTATCCCAAAACCACCCAGGTCCCTATGGTGCTAGTCTGCTTACTGCAATGGTGCCTGCTGAATTCACTGTGTAGTGGAAAGGAAAAGAGTCCTACCACAGAGAAAGAAAGGCTGCTGTCCCTAGAAACTGTCAGGAGAGGATTACAGAGCATTTTCATGAAAGTGTCATTGAGATCTCTTAGGAGGATACAAGGGGCATCCCTGTGTACATAAACAAACTGCTAGGCATGCCCTCTGGCCCTTGCCTAACCCAACAAGGGAATAAAAAGCAGATGCCAACTCGTCCTCTCTTTGTTGGACCCCTACCTCTTCTCTTATGAGTAAAAAAATGAAAAAAAAACCCCAAAACCCACTATCCCTGTGTTTTTGTTAACTTGGGGATGGGCTGGGTGCCATCTTTAAATTTAAACAATGCAAGGAAAAATGTATTCACATGCTTACCCAAGTTTTTTCCCCTGCATTGGGCTCATCCATGCTCAGCTAGTGGGACTGACTAGACTGTGATGGAAACTTAAACAGGTCCTGGCTCGTGGCATGGCTGGGGCCCTCACATTGCATCTTTCCCCTCCTCCTCGCTGTTCATGGCAGGGGTCTCTGTCTTGTGCTCCTTTATGGTGTCCACAGGGTGCTGAGGGTTCTGCCAAGTATGGCATGCAGCTCATTGTAAAAATATAAGGTCTGCAGCTCAGCACCAGATCAATTGTTGGCCTCATTGGCCTTGTGGTATGCCTGCTTCACTTTCACGCAGCATTGTTGCTGTTCTGTCACACTCTCTTGCCTGCATCCCCGTGCAAACTGTTTGTAGATGCCCAGGCTTCTGCCTGTAATTGTGCTTGCACAACCCCACAGGGCCAGAAGACTAATACCTCCTGTCTACTCCAGGCAGGAGCACATCTAGTGTGGGCAGCTGGTCGGGTTGGCTAGGCAGTTGCAGGCAACAAGGGAGAGCTGCTAGGTGTGCACACCAAGGCGGGGCAATCAGGAAAAGGTATTTCAAAAACACTTGGGAGGCGGGGACGTTAAGTGGGAAGTGGCTTCCAGACTTTGTGACCACTGGCAATGGAGTTTACAATTGTGACATGAGTGGTCATTGTTAAAGGGAATGGGGCATTTTGGGACAGCTGCTGGAGGACAGTTAGGGTTGATGCAGGTCATGCAGTGTCTACACTTGAAGTGCATTGAACTGTGTAGGTCGACCATGACTCCACACTGTTCAAGGATGTAGTTTTACTACTTCGCCATAATGGGGCACTTATATCAGCCAGAGACAAATTTGAGTGTAGCCACACGCACAAACAAGTTGATGCAAGACAAGTTACATTGACCTAACTTTGTTGTCTAGACCAGGCCTTAGCAAGTAACTGAGGGCAGGTCTACACTACAGCCTAAGTCGATATAACTTACATGCTTCAGGGTGTGAAAAAGCTCCCCCACCCCGAGCAACACAAGTTTTGCACTGTCCACACCAACATAGCTTCTGCTTCTCGCCGAGGTGGAGTAATTATGCCAATGGGAGAGCTCTCCCCTGTCGGCCTAGCACGTCTTTGGCTGCAGCTGTGCCACTGTAGCACTGCAGTATAGACTTGACCTTAGCAACATCCTACAAGTGAGTAACTTCTAGCCAGCCAGTAAGACCATCAGTGTTAAAACATATGAGCCCATAAGACTGGCTAATCTTTTCAGTGACATACCAGCTTCCTAAACCTGAATGAAATAGGAGTTGTGGCAAAATTCCTGCATAAGTATCAACCTTTTAGTTTTGTGTTCCTTTCCAATTTTTAGTAATAGAGGCACTTCTCTACTCTAGTATTCTTGCACATTTTTTTAATTCCCGTAGATAACTGGTAGCGAGCGAGCGAGAGCAGGAGTGTGTGTGTGTAGAATCCACAGAGTTTATTTGAGAAGGGCTTATAAAATAGTTCCCCAAATACCTAAAATAGCCCTAGGTTAAGCAACGTACTGTCCAAAAGATCATGCTTGCATATTGTTACAGGGTGACATTGACCCTTTGAAAGGGAACAGCATCAGTACACTCCAATCTGGCCAATTAATTGTGCTTAACAGAGGGCACCTGGGCCTCAGGGGAGGCAAGAATCAGTGAGTTAGAGCCTGGATCAGTCATAGAAAGGGCAGGAAGTGAGAGCTGCCAAAGTCAGGAGTCATAGGTGGTTCCTGGGGTGAAGGCTGGAGACAGGAGAGCAGCAAGAGAGGTTTGCTGTCCTGGAGTCCCCAAACCAGAGAGTGAGGGCTGATGGCCAGGGAGCAGAAGAGGGAATCGCCTGCTGGTTCTTAGCTGAAGCCAAGACAGGGTGACCAGATAGCAAATGTGAAAAATCAAGACACTTTTTTTTTTAGGGGGGTGGGGAGGAGTATAGTTGCGTATGTAAGACAAAGCCCCTAATATTGGGATGTCTGGTCACCCTAAGCTCAGGGCTGAAGAGAGCTGAAGGGAGGGGAGCAGTGGAGAGCTGGACCCAGAGGAACTGTGAGAGGGCCAGAAGGAGCAAGCAGTGCTCCCAGCTATGTGGGTCCCCGTTGGGAAGAGTGGGGTTTTATGCCAGTTGGAAGGGCTGGGACAGAAGAGGACTGGCAGACTCTGGGCGTGGTTAAAGGGTGCTGGGGTGTGGCATGTGTAGTATCAGGAGGTGAGATATTGAGTGATCTTAATTACTATTTGCATTTGTGGTAATGAATTGAGTTTAAGTTGGGACTCTTATGAACTATTTTGCATGAGGTTTTAATAATAAACCAGCTCAAGGAGGATGGTGAAAGAGAAGAACCTGAAGCAAACTTCCTTGGTTATCTGAGAGGGGAACTGAGGCAGGGTGCCTGTGTTGTGCCTGTCATGCTGTGGCTTACTGCAGGGGGCGTGCTTCAGGTGAGGCTGCTCTGACACACACTTTATGGGTTAGAAGTTTTTTGTGTAATCCTAGGAAATCATTATTTTAAACCAAATTTGCTATTTGAATATTTAGCATAACCAGCTGTGTTCTCTTCAATCAAATTGCAATGTTTCATGTTACCCTGTGTTCAGGGACGGGGAGATGGGAAGGCTGGTTGCCTTAATTGGAATCAGAGCTGTAATCTCAATTTTTAGCTTCAATATGGAAGTAATTTTACTCTCACTTTATCAGCCATTTGGAGGGAACATAAGTTTGTTGCTGCTCATTGAGATTGACAATGCCCTATCACTTTAGAGGTTGATAGCTAAACAAGACTGCTGCCTTTCTAAATTATTACATAGATCTTATAAGGAGGGTTGGTTTATTGATATTGTTTAATCCACTTGATTTTATAACAACCTTTTTTTAGATGTTTTTATATGTATTTGTTCTATGCTTTTGCTTAACAGTTTAGTTAATAAAATATAAAACTGGAAACTTGTGTGGATCTGCTATTCTTCCCCCAGATTTCAGGGTCTGGACTCAGAGGAATACTGGGGTCACTAAAAGAGGCAACTCTGTGACGCACTTACTGATAGTCCATAGAACTTCTCATAACTGCTTTTGAAGGAAAGTTGACTTGTGTGTTGATCATTTCTTTCAATAAGAAATGTGGGTTCCTGAACTTTTAAGCACAAAAGATGAAAGGGGTGAAAGATACCGGCTGCCCAGCCTTTAGATTGACCAATTTGCAATAATAACTCTACATGCTTCACAACCAGTCCTTTCCCAAAGGAAGATAACACCAGCTCAGGTTGTGCATGGCCTCATGGGGCCTTCACAGTTTAGACAGATAGTTATTCAGACTGAGCCTTTTGAAATTTGACTATGGTGAAGCTGGCTTATAGTCTGAGGGGGGAGGAGTAGAATGTAGTAGTGGTTGTAGTGAGGCTGAGACTTGCATGGTTGTGTGTGGTGTGTTTTTTTTTTGTTTTTGTTTTGTTTTTTAATTTTATTCCTGTTAGAAAGTTAGCAACCCTAAGAAGCAAATAAACTGATTGCACAAAAATGAACACCCTAGCCCTGGCCCTTCCCTGAGGCCCTGGCCCCTTCCCCATGCGCCCCTACTCACAACATTCCCCATCCCTCAGTGGCTTCCTCTCCCCCACCCTAACTCACTTCCCCTGGGCTGGGGCAGGGGTGAGGGCTTTAACTGGGGGTGTGGGCTCTGGGGCGGGGCCAGAAAAGAGGGGTCCAGGGTGTGAAAGGGGCTGTTGGCTGGGGCAAGGAGTTGGGATGCAGGAGGGGGTGAGGGCTCCAGATGGGGGTGTGAGCTCAGGATGGGGCTGGGGATGAGGGGTTTGGGGTACAGGAGAGGACTCTGGGCTGGGAGGGGCTCAGGGCTGAGGCAGGGGGTTGGGGCACGGTCTTACCTCCAGTGGCTCTCAGTCAGTGGCACAGCGGGGCTAAGGAAGGCTCCCTGCTTGTCCTGGCACTGCGCTGCGCCCTGGAAGCAGCCAGAAGGTCCAGCTCCTAGGCGGGGGGGCAGGAGGCTCCACGTACTACTCTCGCCTGCAGGCACTGCCCCCCCAGCTCCTATTGGCCTTGGTTCCTGGCCAATAGGAGTGTGGAGCTGGTGCTTGGGGTGGAAGCAGTGTGTAGAGCCCCATGCCCCCACTCTGCCTAGGAGTCGGACCTGCTGGTCACTTCCAGGGCACAGCGCGGTGCCAGGACAGCTAGGGACTAGCCTGCCTTAGACCCACAGCACTGCCAACCGGACTTTTAATGGCCCAGTCGGCGGTGCTTCTCAGAGCCGCCAGGGTCCCTTTTTGACTGGGCGTTCTGGTTAAAAACCGGAGGCCTGGTAATCCTATCACTTCTACGTTGGTATGAAAATGAGAGGAGATGGCATTTATCTTTTACATTTCAGATTTATCTATACTAAAGTAAAATCCAAGATGGATAAGAGACTAAGAAGCCAAGACATGGTGTAAAAAGTGAGCAAATATGGGTCCTGGGAAAATAGAGCCCCTTGAGTTCATTTTTTTTTCTCAAATGTTATCTGAGGAAAAATGTCATCATCTTTGGGGACTGTAGTTCATAGAAGATGCCATCTGGAATTTCTCCTTTGTCACAAGAGAATATTCTGTGTGTATTTTTGCTTTGACATATTGGAGAATGTTTCTTCATATGATTTTAGCATGGTTGACCTCAGAGAAAAGGCATTTTTTTCTTTTTGAATATCATTCAAGGAATTATGTGCACCTGAGAATTAATGCCAATTATTACGAGGGTCTGTAACTTTTATCTACAGGAATAAAACAAGATCAAGAAATTCTCATTGTCAAGACAAAATAGATATACCAACCAAATACTACAAAAAAGGTATGAATACATTCAGCATAAAGACCAGAATAACAACTGTATGGCTACTGAAGAATTCACTAAAGAAGCTGAAATGGTTCAAACTTTTAAGTTCTGTGTCTGCTACAGCCTTCTCTAGTTTAATAGTTTATCTCATTCATATACTTAACAGTAACATTTAATTTGCACTTATCTTTCCAATTACATATGATGGACCTCTGAACAAAAGTCAAATGAGTGTCTGTTAGATTTATTATAATTGCTGCTATTTCAGGAGCACTTGTGCCACTGGCAGCCAGCATGAGTCCTGGAGGCCTAGTAAATTGCAAACATAATCTGAAACATGTACCTAGAAGACATCCACCATTTTAGACAAAAAATAGAATGAGTATATCAACGTGCACTAGGTATGATCAGGCATTGTTTGAACAAAGCGGTGTAGTTACTTTGACCAAGGTCCAGAGTTCTCAGTGAAGGATAAAGTAGGATATTTGTGATGGGGCAAATGAGCAGGTGCCAGATCTGGATTTCTGCCAAATTCAGTGCTACTGCTATGACCCTGAGTTGACAGAGAAACTGACTATCTTGGCTTTTTTTCCTCAGTTCCAGAGAACTAAGTTGAAGGGCACTACCTTGTACTTTGTGCAGTCTTTGGACCTATGCAAAGTGAGCATAAGATGCTATCGTTCTGTTTTGGTAACATGTTGCATTCATTTTTCATTGGTACACTAAACTAATGACTGAACATGGTGCAAACCAGCACAGAATAAAGCCCTAAGATGATGGGCGAAATCCAGATTTCCATGGAAGTCCATGGCAAAACTCCCATTGACTTCAATGGGACCAAGATTTCACCATATATATCAGGGTCCTGATCCATGGAAATCTGGTTCTGAAACCATACTTTTCCCAGATCCAAGTTTAGGGGCCTGACATTCAGATCCACAGTAGAAGTCTGAGCCATAGAAATTTGTATTGATTTGCATTTATCTCAAGTTTGAGGGTATCTGGACATATGCTTTGGGCTTCAAGCTCCTCTCTATATAAAACAGAGTAATTTTAACACTTGAGAGTTAAAGACTGGTGCTAATTTTTCTTAACCATGTAAGGCAGTAGTTCTCAAACTTTTGTACTGGTGACCTCTTTCACATAGGAAGGCTCTGAGTGCAACCCCCCCTTTATAAATTAAAAACACTTTTTTATACATTTAACACCATTATAAATGCTGGAGGCAAAGTGGGGTTTGGGGTGGACACTGATAGCTCGTGACCCCCCATGTAATACCTTTGTGACCCCCTGAGGGGTCTCAACCCCATTTGAGAACCCCTGATGTAAGGCTACATCTCCACTATGAGCTAGGGCTGTAATTCCCAGCTCATGGAGACTTACTTGTGCTAGCTCTCATGTGAGCTACATACTAAAAATAATAGTGTAGCTGTGGTATCACATGCATCAGCACTGTGCTAGCTATCCCTAGTGCAAACCCACAGGTCCATACTTGGGGTGTCTAGTATGTGCTGCCACTGCCTATGCTACTAATGGCTGCATGACTATTTTTGGCTTGCTAGCTCAGATGAGAGCTAACACAAGCATGTATCTGCAAGCTGGGAATCATACTCCTAGCTCATAGTGTAGATGTAGCCTTAAGGAATTGCACATTCTAAAATTATTTGAGTGCCTTGTGTAATCCACACCTATTTTTCCCCTTTACATCTGCAGAGGTCTATGCGACAAGCTGATCTTCAGGCTCATAGACTTTAAAGTCAGAAGAGACCATCATGATCATCTAGTCTGAATTCTTGCACATTACAGGCCACTCACCCACTCCTGAAATAGACCCTGAACTTCTGGCTGAATTACTGAAATCCTCTTGTCGTGCTTTAAAGACTTCAAGTTACAGAGAATTCACCATTTATACTAGTTTAAACCTGCAAGTGACCCATGTCCCATGCTGCAGAGGAAGGCAAAAAATCCCCATGGTCTCAGCCAATCTGACATAGGGCAAAATTCCTCAAGAGGACTGGGCATAGCTACTTCCAGGGTTTGTGAGTGATGCTATTGGGACTGTCAGAAAGGGTCAATTGAGTGATGTCATGCTTTTGCCCCTCGGACTGAACATGGTGCTGTCATATTGTTCCCTTCTGGCCTGAGGAGCTAAAGACCAAACTTAGCACATACGTAGAGATGTCTTCACTAAGTGGCTGAGCTTTTACTTACATTTTTAAAAAAAATATTATCATGCAGTTTGAAGAATTCACCTGAAAATCAGAAGAATTTTGAATTTAAAACTTTGTAGATAATTCTGTAAATGAAAAAATTGTGCATGATGATGCCACCTGCCTTGAAGTCTGAATATCAACTCTACATTGTATATTGTGATAGAGTGGGCTAGAGGTGGTGAAGACATCTGCTACTAGTAGGAACTCCATTCAGCAGTGGCTTGGAAAGGAGTAGGCATAGGGTGACCAGATGTCCCGATTTTATAGGGACAGTCCCGATTTTTGGGTCTTTTTCTTATATAGGCTCCTATTACCCCCCCACCCCTGTCCCGATTTTTCACACTTGCTGTCTGGTCACCCTAAGTAGGCAGCAAGGGTGCAACTCTGGGGGAGCAGCAAGAACAGATGATTGGAAAAAAGCTGTTTTTTGTTGTTTTTTGCAGTAAAACTTTCAGCCTCATCAAGTAGTTTATATTTTGAAGGGTAATTTAAAAAGGAGAAAGGCTATTTAAGAAATGGAAGCTGATATCTAAACCAACTCACTGCTGAATCACTCATACTTCATCACCACAGTCACATTTGTAACCAGTAGCCTGCAAAATAATGTATTAATTTTAAGACAGACTTGCTCCTAAGAAGTTTTGGGAGAACATGAAGCATAATGTTCTGGAGGCCAGGTGCTCAAGTGGCTTCATTTGTCATAACTCCACTGACTTTGGTGGAGCTATGGTGACTTTCACCAGCTTATGATGACTTACACCAAACTAAGAACTACAAGTACTCTTAAAATATTAGGTGCCTCATCCTGCAATCCTTGTGCACCCAAAACTCTCCTAAAAGACAAAAGGAGCTGCGTGTGTGTGAAAGCAGTTCAGGATTAGGCTGTAGGTACTGATATTGTTTCCAAAAATCTAAAACGTACATTTTTTACTTAATTATACTATTATAATTAATTATATATTATATATAATAATAACATAATGGATAATCCCCACACACTGGGGGTAAAGCCTAGTCTTTAAACCTAAAGTAAGTGTGGAAAATGTTCAGGCAAAAGGAAGCTTTGCTGTTTTATTATTGGAGAGAGTTGAAAATAGAGTTTAGAATGGTTGCAACTTTAACTATGGAACTGCTCCATAAGAGCTAATGTCCATGTACTTCAAGGCTCGAGGTGAAGTACTGAATTGTAAGAAAGGAAGAAAGCCCAGGAACAAGGGATAGTTAGAAGAAACCGCTTAGATTTCATTTTCAGTTTATCCTGCTCATAATCTCTTTCAGTTGTGCTGTTTTGTTTTTGGGGTAGGTTTGTGTTTACCAATTTCAGAAAAACAAACACCCCCCCCTGTAATGATGCCTGCTAGTCAGCAATATTGATAAAGGCCAGTTTAAATTTTCTGTGTTTTTATTTCTTTTGTTTCCAGTAACGATATTGGCATTTATAATATCTAGGGTTTAAGGTCTCTCAGTTATAAGAAACTAAGAAGAAGAAAAAAAAATAACAGCGGCCAAGTTATTTTTTTAAAGTAACATTTTAAGGAATGTAAATAGGAACATCATTGCCTGGAGTTCTTTTGTTCCCCAATAAGAAAATATATATCAAGCACTGTACATTTGGTAAAAGCAATGCATGTGCATGTCACAGCTCAGATGCAGCAATCTGAAAAAATCATCGCAAACGCACAGCAAACAAACAAGGATAGCTTTTGATAAAACAGATTTTACTCTTGTAGAGCCAAATAATCAATACTCTGCAATTGCATGAACCTTCACAGCCCTGGGACATGAACTACATAAAGATCAATGTTCATTGGCAATTTTTGTGACATTACTTCGCAAAGAGCTATGTTATAGTCAGGTTAAGGTTATAGGTTAAGTCCACAAAAGCAAAGAATTCAAAGCAGAGGTTACAATTTTGTCCTCTATGAAAACTATACTTGACTGCTTTTTCTATATTGCTCCTAAATACTGGGCATCATCTCATATACTTCGTTTTTATCGTTGAACTGCTTTGCTTTCATATGCTCTTAATTTTCAACTAGAATATTTTTTAAAAACATAATCCTCTGTGGGTTTGTTTCTTTCCTTTTTAAATATACAAGAAGAGCTGGCAGTAAGGAGGATAGTAATCAAAATCACTGAGGATTTTGGTTCAGATTCAGCAGAATGTTACATGAGCAGGGCTATTTGCACGTATAAAGCTAAACATGTTTGAAACAGGACTTCAGTTTGGGAAATGTGCTTGTGAAGAGATTTTCTTGCATTGCAAAGAAACGCTTCAGAGGACTCAAATAACAGCACCAATCATTTATACTAGTAGCGGAAACCCTGTGTTCTTGCACAGGTGTAATTCATACAGCCATGTATGATTTAAAAATCAAAAGGCTGACAACTTAAAAATTGGATAGTAACGGATAATGAATCCCAGTAATGGTCAAACCTGGTGAATTCTAAACAAAAAGAGCTCTCAACCATGTTTGTAGCTGTTTCCATTACTTTACCTTGACTCAGCAGACATTATAGGCTTCAGAGTGACATTCCTGGAATCTTATTACATAGAATAATGTTGCTCTTCACCCCAAAGCATTTGAATGTGCTGCATAAATGAAATACATGTAACACCACTGACATGTAGCCATCTTTGGGTAGGAGGACAGCACACAGATAACTGTGGTGAGTTTTGTCTAAGGGCAGCCCTTAATGTTCCAGAACATACCACAAGATCTTTAATGTTCACATAGACAAAAATTCCTCTTGAAGGGTTCCATCTTAACGTAATTTGTTTCAAATTATCAAAATTATTGTTTTAAATTCTATGTGTGAGATGCTTCCTGGATTTTGAATATAAATTCGATGTGCTTTTTATTCTGGGTTTTGTTGACAGAAAACTGGAATGCTTGTACTCATTTACAAACTCAACCTATCCCGTGCTTAATTTGTGCCAGGGCTGAGCCCTGGAACCTTTAGGCTTGGCAGTTCATAGACCTGGCAACTCTGGGCTTGCCCCTCAGTTATGAAAGTAAAAAATTGCTTGAGCCCCGGCACCTCTTCCATTATAAATTAAGCACTCAGCCTATCAGTTCCATTTCTATCACCTCTGAAGGAAATTAATAGAACAGGTTCTGACAGAAACTTCACTGTATTACATGGACTACCACCCACTGAACTCGAATGTATTACTATTATTTGTCTATCACTGATAGTATGCCCAGCACTGTGCAAGACTGTACCTGCCCCAATGAGCTGTCAATCTACAAGTCAGACCAAGAAAGACAAGATGCACTGGTAGAATCAAAGCAAGGTTATTTTTGTTTCAATAGTGGGCTTTGTGGAAGAAGTGAGCCTTCAGAAGTGATTTGAATTAGGAGATATGGGTGCCTGGCAAATTGGGATTGGAAAATTTCAAGAATAGGAGGAGGCAAAATAATCTTTACAATATTTTATTTAAAGTTATACTATTTTGTTAATCTTTTTACAAAATAAGAATATTTTAAAAATGTTTTTCAAAGATGTGAATTTATTTCTTTCCCTTTTTTTTATGTTAAAGGAAAATGTTGGAGGAAAATGTTTTCTTTTCTTTGAAACAGGCAAACAATATTATTTGAAGCCTAACTTTATAAAATAATTTAACATAGCTTGTTGTTCTTTGCCAAGTTATAAAGCCTTGAGTGTGTGTGTGTGTGTATTTTAATGGAATCTATAGCTAAAATGAGAATTTCTGAACACACCAGTACATATTATTTGAAAATCCTCCATCATGTGTGAATTTCAGGAAATAAAATGGAAATGTTAAACTCATTAGTTTTGTCTTTCAAATCTTGCTGGAAAAAATCTTTAGAGATAAATTTCAGCAACCCAGGAATAATCTCTGATGATGTTTGTAAATGAAGCTCAAGTTAATGGTCTTAACCCTTACCCCTTAAGATATCAGTATGGGCTGCAAGCAGTTTGTTTAGTGAATATGATCTTCCACAGTTATTCATTACCAAAATTCCTTTAGGAAACAGTTTTAGGACTATAGCTAAAGTAGGAATTTAATTTGCTTCCACTCTATAGTATAGTGATCTGTCTCATTTTCCTGTGATACTCTGAGCTTCTCCTCCATCTCCACTGTACCATTTGTAAGATGATGTCCATCCACAACCCAGTACGGTGAGGTTCACTCCTGCAGTGCTGCTCATTCTGACAAATGATTATTTCACCGCTCTGCTGGTACTATAGGCAGAGTGGATTGATCACAAGAGAAGTAGGCCCAGAAGTGTTCTTCCGCACTGTAAGGGGCCTCAAGCAAATTTAACACCTTCCGGGGCTTTTTGAGCCCATGATACTCTGTGTCATAAGAACGGCCATATTGGGTCAGACCAAAGGTCCATCTAGCCCAGTATCCTGTTTTCCGACAGTGGCCAATGCCAGGTGCCCCAGAGGAATGAACAGAACAGGTAATCATCAAGTGATCCGTCCCCTGTCGCCCATTCCCAGCAAACAGAGGCTAGGGACACCATCCCTGCCCATCCTGGCTTATAGTCATTGATGGACCTATCCTCCATGAACGTATCTAGTTCTTTTTTTAACCCTGTTATAGTCTTGGTCTTCACAACATCTCTGACAAGGAGTTCCACAGGTTGACTGTGCATTGTGTGAAAAAATACTTCCTTTTGTTTGTTTTAAACCTGCTGCTTATTAATTTCATTTGTTGACCCCGAGTTCTTGTGTTATAAGAAAAAGTATTTACTCCTTCTCCACACCAGTCATGATTTTATAGACCTCTATCATATACCCCCTTAGTCATCTCTTTTCCAAGCTGAAAAGACAGTTTTATTCATCTCTCCTCATATGTAAGCCATTCTATATCCCTAATAATTTTTGTTGCCCTTTTCAGAACCTTTCCCAATTCCAGTATATCTTTTTTGAGATGGGGCAACCACATCTACATGCAATATTCAAGATGTGGGTGTACCATGGATTTATATAGAGGCAATATGTCTTATTATCTATCCCTTTCTTAATGATTCCCAACATTCTGTTCGCTTTTTTTGACTGCTGCTGCACACTGAGCAGATGTTTTCAGAGAACTATCCACAGTGACGCCAAGATCTCTTTCTTGAGTGGTAACAGCTAATTTAGACCCCATCATTTTATATGTATTGTTGGGATTATGTTTTCTAATGTGCATTACTTTGCATTTATCAACATTTAATTTCATCTGCCATTTTGTTGCCCAGTCACCCAGTTTTGTAAGATCCTTTTGTAGCTCTTCGCAGTCTGATTGGGACTTAACTATCTTGACTATCTTGTCAGTGCATAAGACTACACAATTTGTTAAGTACAGAATGTTGGTGTTTAAATGTTTTATTTTTTTGGCTACAGAACTGAAGCTTTGGTTGTCTTAGGGCAGATTGTGTCATTAAGGCACAGACCTAGGGTAGAGGGCAGTACATAACTGCTCTGGCTCAGGATTGACTGTAAGAAGTATTGCCTCCTAAGGATCAGGAATAGAAAGAGTGTCACAGAATTTTTTTCTCTCTACAGTCAGCTAGCTCTGTCTGCTGACGCATAGGGAAGGAAGAACAATTGGGCCTTAAACAATAAAATAAAATTAAACAAATGGCATGGGAAATGCTACCAGACTATTATTGGAGGGCGGTGTGCTTACATACTCTTTCCTACTGCTAGTGAAGTCAGTGGCAAAATAGGTCATTGACATAAATGAGAACAGGTTGGGATTCATAATGCCCACTGAAATCAATGGGAGGGGTAGCACAAATGGGCCTCTAGTTGTTCCCAACAAGTTTTTAAAATAACCTCTCAAAGGTAACCTATTTTTCATGACAGTGTCACAGGGAGTTAAAAACATGGTTTTACAATGGAAGTTGGTTGCAATCTTGGTATAAGAGGTCACAGTCTCTCAGTACATTTATTGTTGTTGCATTAACTCCACAGGTGCATCAACTAAGACTGTTTCTCAAAAACTTTGTCTGAGGACTAAAAATTTCCATTCAAAATAATAAATATGAAATCAAAGGGAGAAGTCAGGAAGAAAAACACGCACAAAAGCCAAAACCTGTAAAACAGATTCAGTTACTTTGAAATCTCCACAATAGCTTTCTAGAAAATCCTCCACTGGAGAAAGAGACCACCAAAAACAGAGTACAAGGAAAGAGCAAGGAGATAGAGAAGAGTCACATCTCCTTTTCAAAGTAATTTAAATCAAAGCACCATATAGAATGATGAGAGAATAAGAATTGCCACATCATGTAAGTAATTGTCATATGATGCAACAAAGCATCACTGCCTTGAAAAAAAAACAGACAAAGGAGAAATACACAATGTACAGGATGAGTCTATGCCCCTGTGCAGGTATGGCAGCACGACTATAGTTATGGTTGTGTCACAACTTCTCTTTGAAGGTCAACCTTTCTAAGTAATTTGAAATAGATATGCTTAGTTGTATTCCTTTGAAAAGTTGATGTACCTGTCCTCAGTAGGGGCAGGGTAGGCTGAGTGGGGGTTGCAGAGATATATGATCTGAAGAAAATAGCCATTTTTCAAAAAGTTTCTAGGTGAAGCACTTTTCTTGTGCAGAGCTAGAAATTAACCTATTGATGTGATGTGGGACAGAAGTGACATCTATTGGGTTTTACCCATGATAGTGCATGGCACCACTAAACTTTGGGGGGACCCATACTTAGAATAGTATTTAAGAAAATGTACCTTTTTTATAGTGTGCATGAGCCAATACAGAAAAGTGGCTACAGGGCTTTTATTCCTGCCATTTAAGCTTGACTCTTGTAAGTGTGCTAAAATGCAAATGTTTATTTGGATTGCTTTGAAATTTGGCATGCATCCTGGAGGCGTGGGGTAGCATTAGTGATCCAAATGTGGGGCCATTTGACCAAGAAGTATCCAAGTGACAGCCTCCCACCCAAAATGGTTTACTTCTGCTGCCTTGGACTGTTACACTGAGAGGTACTAATGAGTGGATGAATCAAAGCCCTCGTTGTGATTGACAGCTGTGAAGTCACCCTTCAATTAATATAACTAAGGATAACGTTGCTTCTTTTTTACCCAAGTGGCTAGTCAAAGATTGGGGCCTAGCTGAAGAAACTGATGGAATCTGGTATTTTCTCTGATACAATCTCGTTTATTTACAAGTAATGTACTTAGTCCCCCTTGTGCAAATGGAGGATGAACCAAGAACAAAAGGAGCAGTTTCTTAGTTTATAGTCCCAAATATCTTTAGCCAACAACTTTAAAAGCTCCTCTCTAGCTTTTTTCCCAGGGTCACACTGTGATCCTAGGCTACTGCTTGGCTTTGTTGCTTTTTGCCTCTGCCTCTCTCTTTGTTCTTGTCGTTTTCAGTCTTTTGTCAGTCTCCCCCTTCCTTCCTCCCCCCCCCCCCCAAAACCCAACAAAACAATACTAAGCCAAAAGCTCCTGGGCAGGTTCACATACTCTTTTTGTCTTAGCTGGGGTCTTATGCTTACAGATATGTTAACTGAAGGGTAAGTTTTAACTTATCAATCTCAATGGTGTTTTAACTTACCCCATAACAAGGTGTCGAGCAGCTTGAAACAAGTTAATCACAGGCCCCACTAACACAAAAGGAGTTTGGATGGAGTAGGTGGCGGTTGCTAAAATTTGTGAGTCATGGGGCACAGGCGGCATCTTTCTTAGTTGCCAGGGGGTGCTCGACCCCCGCTCTGCCCCAAGCCCCACTCCACTCCTTCTCTCAAGCCCCCACCTTGGCCTCCTGCATGCTGCTGAACAGCTGATCACTGGTGGGCGGAAGGTGCTGGGAGGGAGGGGGAGGAGCTGATCAGTGAGGCCCGCTGGCGGGTGAGAAGTGCTGGGGGGAGGGGGAGGATCTATTTGGGAGGTCTGCCGGTGGGTGCTGAGCACCCACTATTTTTTTCCATGGGTGCTCCAACCCTGGAGCACTCACGGAGTCGGCACCTATGCATGGAGGGGGGGTTATTTTTGGAGAAATATAATCAAAGAATTTGGGGGAAAATTAGACATGAATGCTTCCTGGGAAGGGAGAGAGATTAGGGGGTGGTGGAATGGGGGAATAAGAGGAGAAGAGCATGGGGCTGTAGAAAGAGAAGGGAGGTTATGGGGATGCATGGGAGGGGAGAGAGACTGAGGGCTCAGGTGAGGGAGGCATAGGGAATGAGAGGTGGGACGTTGGGTTTATGTCTATACTATGAATCTAGGGGTGTGATTTTCCCTGCTCATGTACTCATACTTGTGCTAGCTCCCATCAAGCTAATGTGAGTATAAATAGCAGTATAGCCATGCAATAGCATTAGACAGAATCCTGTGAGTGAGAGTGAATGGGCTGTAAAAGGAGGTGAAGGGCTTGTACATTACAGCAGAATAAAGGTATGTGTGTTAATCAGGTGTATTTGGGCATTGTTGAAAGCAGGCAGAGTTAAGGTTGCATGCGCAGCATTAACTGTGCATTTCCTGGATTTTAGAATTTTGAGTTTTCCTCAACATTCTGCAAGGGGATACATACCACCAAGCAACCTTAATTCTGAGTTCACATAGTTCTTTGCCACTGAATTATATGTATTCCAATAGTCTAACCTTCCAATCTTATAGAACTTTAAAATAAATCTTTATCTGAGTCTGATAAATCATCTGCTCTCGCAATGTAGTCTTGATCTGGTCTGTTCACACATTGTCAGGAGCTGTCAAACTTAATCAAAATAAACATATGAAAGTTTGTCCATTGCTTTTAATATCTATCTTGTCATAGTGTAGGACAGGCAGATTTAAGACTGTATTGCTACATTCAATTTAAAAGCCATTAACTGCTTTCTTTTAGCCTGAATGTGCATAATGTCAAGAAAAAACGAATAATGATGTTTACAGACAGGCCCAAAGAGAGACTTCTCTAAAAGTGGACTTACAGAACTCAGCTGTCCTGCCCACATATCACATGCTTGTGTTCAAGACAACTTGTGATTTATTATTAATTATTATTGTAGCACTGAGGATCCCCAGTCATAGACCAAGACCCTATTATGCTAGGTGCTATACAAACACAGAAGACGGTCTCTGTTCATGCTTATCTGAGACTGTGTGTGTAGACATATATTATTATTTGTTATGATTATTTATTATTTGTATTACCATAACACCTTAGAGCCCTAGTCATGGACCAGGACCCCACTGTGTTAGGTTCTGTACAAACACAGAACAAAAAGACCATTCCTGTCCCAAAAGGCTTGCAATCTAAATATAAGGCAAGAGACAACAGATGAATACAGAAAGAAGGGAGAGTACAAGGGAATGAGACAACACTGGTCAGCTTGTTAGGCAGTGGTCTGAGCACATGAGCAGCCTAACTGTTAATTTTTTGTGGACCTCACAGCAAAGGATAGTTTGAAGGAGGGTTTTGAATGAGGATACTAAGTTAATTTTGTGGATGTTTATGGGGAGCTTCTCCCAAGCATGAAGGGCAGCTTGGGAGAAAGCACAAAGGTGCTTTGTTTGAAAATTTAACTAGTGGGCGATTGAGGCTGGTGTCATGGGCTGATCAGAGGCGGGTGTTGACCTTTTGATGAGAATGTAGATATAACAGGTCAAGTGGGGATACATTGTGAAGGGTTTTGAAAGAGAAGACTAATAGATTCATATGATAGAGAAGAGGGAGCCATGAAGGGATGCAAAGGAGAGGGTGACATGATCAAAGTGACATGTTAGGAAAATGATCTTTGCAGCAGCATTCTGAATGGATGTCAGTGGTGCAAGAAAGCATTTGTAAAAGCCAGAGAAAAGGATGTTGAAGAAATTGAGACATGAGATGAAGAGAGTGTGGATGAGCACTTAAGCTGTCTGTAGACATACCTAAGTACTAACAGTGATATGTCCAGCCAACTCAAAAGCTTTCCTTGGTGCCTGAGGACAAAATTTGTTTACTGGCCCAATCTTGTTCTCATTGAAATCAATTACAAAATTCCTGGTGCCTTAAAAGGGAGCAAGATCAGGCCCTAACTGAGTATGCTGGCTGTGTGCAAGCATTCTCCATGGACAATGGGAGGAAATGGAATTCTTCCTCTGATGCACCACCAGCAAATCCATAAATGCTATACCAATCTCAGGGCTGCAGTCATATTCACAACCCTTTTGCTCCTCTTCCTTGAAGCATATTGGCCAGAGGATGTGAATAGACAATCCTTCCATCCCTGCCTATTTCTTCAACCCCCTCTCCATAGTTGAGAAAGAGTATCTGCCAAATGGTGCAGGTGGCACAGTGTTCCAAAGTGCAGCCTCTACGTGTCTCAGAAATGCCATTCTGATTCCTTTGCTTTGGTGGCATTCTCCAGTCCTTCCACAGGCTACAGGGTGGGACCTTAAATGTGCAGAGTTCTTTTAGAATGTCTACTGAACAGTCTTTACTTGCATTGTAAGCTTCTTTGTTATATACGGGGCCTAGCATATTGGGGGCTCTTGGCATTACTCATGATGATGTGGTTTTGTTTGCCTCAGAAATAGAAACCACCATTCTTGATCTCTGAAGAGTGGTAGTTGTTTTTGAGGGTGGAGAATGGGATAAAGTGAGAGGGGGTTGGGCCAAAATGAGACCGTTTATTGGTCAAATCCTGCTCACCTTATTCAGTCCTGACTGAGAATTTATTGAGTTAATGTTTTCCCTCTTGTAGTGGGTAAATAGACTATTTCCTTTGATCAGTTTATTCATTTACCAGTTATGTACCTTGTTGAATGACTAAACTTGGAATATATCAGTAATAGTCACCTTGCATAACCCCCAAGTTAATAGTGAATGTTACAATATTTGTGCTATCCTGATTTGTTGACACACAAGTATACTTACTTGGAGTTGTAATTTTCTTCTTCTTCTATTTCCTTTATGCCACTGTTTCTGGTGGTGACAGTATGGAGGAACAGACCTCCTTTCCTTCTACAACAGGTTCCAGCTCCTCCTGAGGGATTCCCAAGCGTTCCCAGGCCAACTGGGAGATATCATTTCTCCAGAGTGTCCTAGATTGGCCTGGGGACCTCCTCCCAGTGGGACATGCCTGGTAGACATACAAAGGAAGCCTCCCAGAGGGCATCCTTATCAGGTGCCCAAACCACCTCAGCTGGCTCCTCTTGATCCAGAGGAGTAGCAGCTCTCCTTCAAGGCTCTCCTGAATAGCCGAGCCCCTCACCCTGTCTTGGAGAGTATGTCCAGCCACACTGTGGAGAAAACTCATTTCTGCCCCTGGTACCCATGATTTTGTCCTTTTGGTCATTACGCAACGTTTATGACCATAGGTGAGGATGGGGACATTGATTGGCCTGTAAAGCAAGAGCTTTGTCCAAGAACTCAGCTCCTGCTTCACCACCACGGATTGGTACAGTGCCCACATCACTGCTGCCGCTGCACCAATCCACTGGTCAATCTCCTGCTCCCGCTTACCATCACTTGTGAAAAAGACCCCTAGGCAGCTGCTCCCCCTCACCTAGAGAGAACAATCAACTTTCCTCTGGGAGAGGACCATGACCTCCAGTTTGGAGATGCTAATTCTCATCCCAGCTGCTTCACAGTCAGCAGCAAAATGTAATTTTCTGTATCTCTTATATAATGTCTTTGTATAATGTGACTCTATGAACAATCTGCTCCCCCCTCCTTTTTTTCATTACAGATAGCGCCATTAGAACAGTAAAATAACTGATTCCGTAAAGAATATATAACTCTGCAAAATTCAGGAGTCTAGCGTATTCTTTTAGCTGGTTCACACTTTATAGTATTCTAAAAAGGACCCTCTGAAACTTAGGCCTGGTCTACACTGGGGGGGGGGGGTCGATCTAAGGTACGCAACTTCAGCTACGTAGTTCCATGTGTGGCTGTGTATATGGTTTCTGGGGAATCTTTTTTGTATCTAGCTTCACTGTAGCTCCTGGCTAGCCATGCAGCTGTGGCTTCACTGAACACAGCATGGCAGTGCCCACTTTCTGGTTCAAGACTTTTCCCCACCGCACATGCCCTTCCTTCTAGCCAGATAAGGGGAAAGGACTGATTCAAATTGGAATTAATGCATTCACCTTTGGCCTGGCTGCCCACAACGCTCCCATCAGGGGGCCAGGTCAAACCTGAGTGATGCAGTGAACTCATGCCCAAGGTGCCAGGTCACTAAGCCCAGAGTAGGGGGCTGACCCCAGCCTTCCCTATGTGATGGGAGCGACCGGAGCTACTGCTGTGGGATAAGTGCAGGATCACTCTACAACTCCTCCCCTCTTGGGGGCAGCACCCACCTCCCAACCCCAGTGACAGCACACAAGCTTGCTCCTCTAGGGACAGGGCCCGCCCTGCTTTAGCCACTAGAAATGTTGCAACCAAACACCCAGTACTTATACAAATCACATAAGTGTTAAAAATAACCTCACAATAAGATGCCCCTCTTCCTCCTTTTTCAGTTTGCTCCCTGTGCACCCACTTAATTCATTCCTCTTCATCCTCATAATAAGCATATTCTGCTACTGCAGGCCGATACAGTTGAGCAGTAGGTTTCAATTATTTTTTTTGGAGGGGTGGGGGAGAGGATAGGGAATATTTGTGATTTATTGAAAGTGATGTGGGGATGCACACTGGTACAGATCTAGATTGGTGCATTCCTCTGCCTTGTGTTCTCACAAGGTTGGCAGTCGGACTAACCCCAGGCTTTGGAAGGCCAGGCTGTTGGTTGTGCTCTGGGCCAGTGCTACCATTAAGGCAAACTAGGCGGTTGCCTAGGACGCCAAGATTTGGGGGCGCCAAAAAGCGGTGCCCCCAATTTTTTTTTTACAGCAGTTCCTCCCCGAGCACGTGGTCGCTGCTCCACTTCTCCCACCTCCCAGGCTTGCGGCGCCAATCAGCTGTTTGGCGCCGCAAGCCTGGGAGGAGAATTAGAGCGGGGGAGGCATGCTCGGGGAGAAGGTGGAGCAGAGGTGAGCTGGGGTGGGGAGCTGCCACACGGCTTCCCGGGCCAGGGAGCTGCCACGGGGGTGCCTCAGGGTGTGTGGGGGGGCTGCCACGGGGGAGGCACCTCAGGGCGGGGGGGGATGGGACAGGACGGGGAGTTGACGCAGGGGTGGGGAGGAGTGGAAGCTTCGCCTAGGGTGTGAAACGTCCTTGCACCGGTGTGCTGGTTGGAGTCTCCCGTAGCCCTGGAGATGATGGAGGTAGAAGGGGCTGCACTGGGTGCATGCTCCTTGCTTGGAGGGACATGTTGGCTGCTGGAAGCTATGTCAAGTGCCTCCAGGTACTATGGACAAGGGCGCCTGTGCTAACAGTTGGAGTCCCGGCTACGCGGATACAAATCTGTAGCCGGACAGGGCTCTGCTAACACTGCCCCCCTGCCCTATACGCAGGAAGATCTGTTTTGCCTGGCCCACGCTCCGGGACTCTGATCCGCTGTTCAGCGCAGAGGCCGTGGCCGAAATCGGGGCGGTCACTCAGGCTTGTGCAACCGAACTCACCTGGCCCCTGGCCATCCGCGGGGGCGGCTCAGCGGCAGGCGCAAAGCCCGGGCTGGACTCGGTACTTTAGCGCCTGCAGACCTGTTGCTCGCGAAGCGCGCCCCGGCGGAGAGCGGCGCTTGCAGCAGGCAGGGGATCCAGCTCGGCTTTTTCGAGCGGCTTCCACGTGGCCCTTCAGTCGGGCTAGAGGGACTCGCTCCCCCGCCGCACGGGACGGGACCGGTCCGCAGAGCGGCACCACCATGGGCCTGCAGCGCAGGGTGATACGGCTCCTCGCCTGCAGCCGGCGCTGGGGCAATGGCTGGCTGACGGGGCCAGCCCGGAGCGGCGCTAGGAGCGCTCCCGCCGCCCGGCGCGCCCTCTCCGCCGGGCAGGCCGCCCCCGAGGGCGCGTACGAGCAGGCGCTCAGGGCCGCCCTGGCGGAGCCCGAGAAGCTGTGGGGAGAAGCCGCCGGGTGGATCCAGTGGCACAAGCCCTGGGTCAAACTCGTGGACAGGAGCAACCCGCTCGTAGCCTCCTGGTGAGCGACACCCCGCCCGCCTCCGGGGGCGCCCTCGCAGCAGTGGGTGAGCGGGCGGCGGTCCAGCAGAGAAGGGCTAGAGACAGCGGGGGGGGGAAGCCCAGTGTCCCCCCCGCAGCGGGGGGCTGGAGGGAAGAAGGGAGCGTCCGTAGTGGGGTCGGGTGTGTGGGGAGGAGGAGCAGCAGCAGGGAATGTCCCCAGACCTGTCGTGGGGGTCAGATGTGTGTGTGTGTGGGGAGAACAGCGATTGCCTCTAGCATATAATGGGGGCCTGTGTTTGTAGGGGGCGGAGGAGCAGGGAATGGCCCAAACTTATGGGGATCCGGCGTGGGAGAAGCTGTAAGTGCCTCTAGCCCAGGGGTGGGCAAACTTTTTGGTCCCAGGGCCCCATTGGGGTTGGGCAACTGTATGGAGGGCTGGGTAGGGAAGGCTGTGGCTCCCCAAACCGCCTGGCCCCTGTCTCCTCCCACTTCCTGCCCCTGACTGCCCCCCCCAGGAAACCCACCCCCATCCAAAGCCCCTGCTCCCTGTCTGCCCCAACCCCCTATTCACACCCCTGCCCTCTGACAGCCCCCCCCCCCGGCTCCCACCCCCTATCCAACCACCCTCTGCTCCTCACTCCCTGACCACTCCTTCCTGGGATCCCCTGCCCCTAATTGCCCCCTGGGATCCCATTCCCTTATCCAGCCTCCCTGCTCCCTGTCCCCTGACTGCCCTCCCGACCTTTATCCACATCCCCATCCCCTGACAGCCCCCCTGGGACTCCCACTCCCAACTCTCCCTGTTCCCCACCCCTGGACCACTGCCCCTAGAACCTCCACCCTATCCAACAGCGCCCCCTCCTCCCTGACTGCCCCCCAAGACCCTCCGCTCCCCTACCTGACCCTCTTACCAGCAGCAGGAGCTTGCAGCTGTGCCACCTGGCCAGAGCCAGCTGCGCTCCCCATGCTGCCCAGCGGGAGCAGTGGGCCAGAGTGTGGCCCATGTGGCTGCGGGGGAGGGGACGGGGACAAGGCTCCCTGGCTGGGAGCTCAGGGGCCGTGCAGGACGGGCCTGTGGGCCGTAGTGTGCCCATGTCTGCTCTAGCCTATAATGAGGGCTTTGTTTGTGTGTGGTGGTGGGGAGGAGAAGAGAATGCCTCTGAAGTATAATGGGGGTCAGGTGTGTTGGAGGCAGCACATGCCCTCCGCCTTTAATAGGGGGTCACTGGTGCACATCTGTGTTCTTCCTTCCCTGATCTTCACCAGTAGTATGTCTGGTATACCCGTCATAACAAATGTTTCTGTTTTGACTAGAAAATATGGACCCTTTTAAGTGGGGGAAATGGGTATGTTTCACCAATACTAAAACATGCATAAGGAAGCAGAATCGATGTGTGTTTTGTTGGCTGTTTCTGTAGCATCACACCAAAAGTAGATCAGAATGTAGAGACTAAATGTTTTCTATATTGTTTATGGCAGAGGATGTCTATAACATGAGATTACAGGTAAATCATTGCACCGTTCACTGAACGTATGCATGCCACTTACACTAAACTAAAATCAAATTACAGCAAGAGATCTTATATAGTTACTTTAAAATCCTGTTACTTTTATTATGATACTTTCTAAAAGAGAATAAATTAATCTGCCAAATTGATATGCAGTTTGTGAAAAGTTTGTACTCTGGAAAGAAGACATATTTTATTGTGGTGAATCTTGACAAAATTAAACTCTTTTGACCTTCAAAAAGTTTTATATTTTGACAAAATTAAACTCTTTTGACCTTCAAAAAGTTTTATATTTTGACAATAGACTAATGCAGCAACATAATTGATATCAGTCAGTTAAAGTAAATTGAAAGGTAATTTGTTACATTCAATGCCTTTCCAAAGACGGCTTCACCATTGAACTTTTTTTTTTTTTTGTATTGGGGAGGCAGGATAATATTAGAACAAGAATTTCCATTGCATTCCCCTAGAAAACCTGTGTACAATATACATCAAAAAACCGCTGGAGCAGTGTCCCAGCTGTGTGTTTAGTAAGTCTATGCCCTATATCTTTTTTTATGTTTTCAGAAGGGAACTTCAATTAAACTCACCATTTAGACTTTAGTTTAAAAATTATGATCAAGCACGTGATCTGTCAAAGTTCTAAATCATTTCCACTAATTTAGCTGTAATACAATAATTTGTCATGAGAATAGAAGCATTATTCTGCATCTCTCCACTGCAGGGGTGGCCAACCTGAGCCGGAGAAGGAGCCAGAATTTACCAATGTACATTGCCAAAGAGTCACAGTAATACGTCAGCAGCCCCACATCAGCTCTCCCACCCCGCTCCCAGTGCCTCCCGCCCACCGACACTCTTGCTGATCAGCACCTTCCTCCCCCCCTCCCTGCACATCCTGATCAGTTGTTTCGTGGCGTGCAGGAGGCTCTGGAGGGGAGGGAGAGGAGCGAGGGCACTGCAGGCTTAGGCGAGGGGGCGGGAAGGGGTGGAGTGGGGGCAGGGCCTGTGGCAGAGCCAAGGGTTAAGCAGTGAGTACCCCATGGCACATTGGAAAGTTGGTGCCTGTAGCTCCAGGTTCCAGCTCCGGAGTCGATGCCTATACAAGGAGCTGCATATTAACTTCTGAAGAGCTGCATGTGGCTCCGGAGCCAGAGGTTGGCGACCCCTGCTCCACTGTAATAAAATAACTAAGGAGGATGTTAAACAGAATCTACTAGGGATAAACGCTTTTAAATATCAGAGGGGTAGCCGTGTTAGTCTGGATCTAAAAAGCAAAAAAGAGTCCTGTGGCACCTTTATAGACTAACAGACGTATAGGAGCATAAGTTTTCGTGGGTGAATATCCACTTCGTCAGACGTATTGGAGCATAAGTTTTCATGGGTGAATACCCACTTGACGAAGTGGGTATTCACCCATGAAAGCTTATGCTCCAGTACGTCTGTTAGTCTATAAGGTGCCTCACGATTTTTTGTCACTTTTAAATAAGCAGGCCTGGATAACTTACACCTAAGAGTCCTAAAACAGATAGCTACGGAGATCTGTCATTCACCGATGTTAATTTTGAATAAATCTTGGAATACTGGGGAAGTTCCAGAAGACTGAAAGAATACTAATGCCATACCAGTATTAAAAATGAGCAAGTAGAATGTCCTGACTAATTACAGGCAATTTAGCCTGATATCACCCATGGGCAAAATAATGGAAGCTGGTATTAGATTCAGTCAATAAAGAGCTAAAGGATACAAATATAATTAATGTCAGCATGGTTCTGTGGAAAATAGGTTTTGTCAAACAAACCTGAATTCATTCTTTGAGATAAGTTTGGCTGAGAAATGTAACTGACTTGGACTTTTGTAAGGCATTATGACTTGATACCACAAGTCAGACACAAGTTATTGGACTGTGTGTGTGGGTAACTCTGAAATTCTATGGCCGGTGTTATATAGGAGGTCAGACTAAACGATATAAGGTCCCTTCTGGCTTTACACCTCATTTTTTCCCTGTGCAAAGTGGATATAAACTGCTACTAAATCACAGTGATAGCATATTATACCACTTTGCATAGGAGTGAAGAACTACACAAAGGTGCAAGGGTGGGAGGATCAGAATCAGACCCTCTCTTACTTGACATCAATACAATTCCAGTCAGAATCTAGTGCTCCATTTTAGTTAATAAAACACATTAGTGAAATCAAGTACAAGTCTGTATACTTCTCATGTCTAAACTCTCTCTAACAAAGGAGTTTCTTTACCTTCATATGCTCCACAAATGTTTTTTTATCCAAGTTTATATGTTCATGCTTATCTGAAACAGAGTGTGAGTGTGCCTATATATTATTACGTGTTGATTGTTTGTCTCACTGTAGCACCTAAGAGCCCCAGTTATGGCCCAGGACTCCATTGTGTTAGGTACTGTACAAACACAAAAGACTGTCCCTGCCCCAAAGTGCTTACAATCTATGTTTAAGACAAGAGGCAGCAGTTGGGGGAGTACAAGGATAAGTACATGCCTACAAAACGATGACAAAGGAGAGTTTTAAGGTGGGATTTGAAGGAGGATCATGAGGTAGCTTTGAAGATATTTATGGGGTGCTCTTCCATGAGGGGCAGCATGGGAGAAAGCACAGAAGTGCATGTTTGAAAAGCAAGATCATTGTTTGTTTCAATTGGCAGTGGATGTGGCAGATACCTCCTCACTAGAGCTCTGTAAATCTGCGGATATCCGCTTTATATCTGTGGACCATTTTTGTGAATTGCAGCTTGGATGCAGATACAAATTTTGTATCCTGGCAGGGCTGTGCAGCACATGCTCATCCGAATGTAACAGCTGTCACCCAGCCCTCAGGCTCCAGCTCAGCTCTCTGAATCATGCAACAGCAGGCTGCAATATGTTGCAATAGCCTGCTGGGTATTCTGGGAGTTGAAATCCCCAGCTTGCTCAGATGGAGGAGGTAAATTACAACTCCCAGAAAGTAGTGAGCCAAGTGCCATTTTGAAAGATGTGTGGTTGTACTTTAGCGGGCGCTATGAAGAGAATAGTTGTCGCTGCTGTCTGTCCCGGCTGGGTCTGCATGCGTTAGAGCCACCGTAGTTGCGTAGGGGTGTCCAAGGCCCCCACTGGAAGGGTGGTGCTGCACACAAGGCCCAGGATTGTAGCCTCCCTGCCCGGAGTGGGGAAAGAGGTGTGGCGGGGGAGAAGTGGGGAGCCATTGGGGGTCGGTTTGGCACAGCTTTGCATCACTGGTGTGGGGTGACCTGTGGAGCCTTTGGTAGAGCCCTGCAAATCCGCAGATATCCACATCCATGGATGCAGATATCCACGGACAAATTTTGTGGATCGAACACGGATAAAAATTTTTGTATCTGCGCAGGACTCTGCTCATCGCACTCCATGGCCTTGGACATCATCATGAGGATGGGGTTGTGGCTCCTTTCCTCTGTTTTTCTTATGGAGGTACAAGATATCATCAAAGACCTCCCTTTTGATTAATTCTATCTTTTCAACCAGAAAATGGACAACTCTCTCCACATTCTCAAGGATTTGAGGACACTTCATTCCTTGGATATTTAAATACTTGCACTGAAGCATAAATTGTACCGCCTGCCACCCACACACCGTTATGGAACCTCACAGTTTTTCTATCAGCGTCCGTATGGACCACCAAGGAAGCATCAAGAGACTCAAAGATCTCGTCCTCGTGCCTGTCCTCACCACATTCCTCCTCCCAGATACAACCCCCACAGAAGAGAGATTTCTGAGGAACCCTAGAAAGCCATCAACCACATTGCCTGCAGCCATACAACCACACCACCTCCTTTGGGGGTCATCTTGTATTCTTCTTACCAGCTTGGAGTGCAAGAACAATGGACAAATGGGAATAAATGTTGCCCACTATGGCTATACTGTCAAGTGCATCATGCTACCTCATGGTCAGCCCCCTCCCCGATCCCATCTCAGAGACAACATTCTCACCTTAGAGTTGGACTCCTTACTACAAAGAGTGGTGATAGAGTGGGTTCCTCCAGACTATCAAAGGATGGGATTCTATTCAACTTACTTCCTGATACCCAAAAAGAAAGGCAGATGGAGACCAGTTCTGGATTTCCACTATCTCAGTCGCTTCATCCGCAAACCCAAGTTTTGTATGGTCACTTCAGTAGCAATCATCCCATCATTAGAATAAGGCATGTGGTTTACAGCTCTCAATATGCTGGACACTTATTTTCACATAAACATTCATCCAGCCCGCAGACGATTCCTGAGATTCATGGTTGGCCCGAATCATTTTCAATACATGGTCCTGTCATTTGGACTCACCACTGCTTCCAGGGTCTTCATCAAGGTTTTGTCAGTTGTATTCCTTGTATTCCCCTATCTTGGTGACTGGCTCCTAGCAGCAGAGTCCAGAGACAAAGGTCAACTTTCAACTTGCATGTTGCTTGGACTCCTTTCCTCTCTGTCAGCTGCAGCGTAGAAAAATCAGCTTTGGACTTCATGCAATCCCTAGAGTTTATAGGGGCTTCCATCAGCTCAGTCACAGCACAAGCTTACCTGCTGAAGGACAGGTTCCAGACTCTGCAGGAAATCATAGCCCACGTAGTCAACAGTCCTGGCCAGGACTTGCCTATTCCTCCTTGGCCACATGGCCTTGTGGATATATCTTGCTGCCTTCACTTGCCTCCACCTTTGCTGCTTCCAGATGTGGCTCCAGAGAGTTTACTCACCCATGTGCCGCACCGTAAACCTTTATGCTGATAGTTCTTCCATCCAGTGTTGACAGACCCATGGCAGGTTTGCGTGGGAGCCCCCTTTCTCCCCTCCTCCCTGTCCCTTGTAGGATGGGTGCACACATGGGAGACCACATGACACAGGGAACACTGACACCTTGGGAATCCAGGATGCACATCAACATTCTGGAACTCTGAGTGGTAATGAGGTCATGCCAAGCATTTATCTCATCCGTCCTGTCCCATCATCTTTTTATATCTGGCAACATCACCACTATTTACTGTGTCAACAAATAGGGGACACCAAGTCAACTGCTCTATGTACAGAGGCTGTAAACCTCTGGAACTCGTGCATTGTCTATCATTTCCTGTTATCGGTAGCCTATCTCCCAAGGACTCAGAATATGATCACAGACTTTTAGGTATCATGTCCTTGTCTCACCCTCAACTCTCCCAATGTACACCTAGCAGCAGTTAACACCATCCATCCCCGTGACCCCCGTGGAAGGACATTCTGTCTTTACACCCCTGCTGACTGCTAAGTTTTGGAAAGGCCTCATCAGAACCTTCCCACCGTGCTACCCAGTGGGACATCAATCTAGTTCTTTTGGCACTAATGAAACTGCCATTTGAGCCGCTGGCTTCGTGCTCTCTGTCCCTTCTTTCCATGAAAGTCACCTTCCTTGTGGCTATCACTTCAGTGAGAAGGGTAGGTGAACTTGGGGCTATGATGGTAGACCCTCCTTTCACCACTTTCCATAAAGGATAGTCTCCCTGTGCCTGCATCCAGAATTTCTGCCAAATGTCATCTCTGTTTCATCTCAACCAGCCCATTCACTTACCTGCTTTCTTTCTGAAGCTTCACGCCGCAGAAGAGGAATGATGACTCTACTCCCTTGATGTCCGTTGGGCCTTGACCTTCTACCTGCAGAGGATAAAACCGATAAGGAAATCTCCTAGACTGTTTGCCATTGCCTGACCTTTAACTCTTTCAGCTATCTCCACACAGAGAATCTCCAAGTGGATTTTGGGGTGCATTACACTTTGCTGTCAGTTATGATGACTGCTTCCAGGCCCTTGAGGTTTGGGCCCATTCCATGAGAGCCCAGGCTTCGAACATGGCCTCCCTCCATGATGTGCCACCAGGGGCATATGTAGAGTGACCCTGTGGTGTTCTGTACATGCCTTTGCTACACATTATGCTTTGGTTCAGTAGTCGGTGGCAGATGGCTCCTTTGGCTCCACTCAACCATTCCAACTTTGTCCTCACATCCTCCTCTGACTTATGTACTGCTTGTTAATTACTCTCAGTGGAATACAGTGGAATACAGTATAGAAGAAGAGGAAGTTGCTTACCTGTAACTGGAGGTTCATTGAGATGGGTGGTCCTTTTTGTATTCCACTTTCTGCCCTCCTGCTCCTGCGGAGCTGGGGATTTGTGGTGGAGAAGGAACTGACAATGCGGTTGTTCTGCCCCACCCTTTGTCATCTTGGACAAAACCATGTGTGGACTAATGGACACTACTGCTTTCAAAATCTCTGCCTCTGGATGCATGGTGCACATTCATAAACCCTCAGTGGAATACAGATGGGGACCACAGTTCCCAAAGAACCTCCAGTTACAAGTAAGTAACCTCCTCTTCCTAAAAGTTACTGGGATTGCAGAAATATTCTGCGATAAGGCTACTGGTCACTTTTTTTTTTTTAAACTTCTGTAAATTAGATTAACTTACTTGCAGCAATCTCTGTTAACCTTCTTGCTGATGCGATGAAAGGCAGTCATTAGCCATTTAAAAAGCTTAATATACCATCATTCGAAGGCTGGATGAAAGAATCATTGTGAGTGGTAACAAATCAGCATTCAATGAACTTTTCATTCTGGAAGTTATGAATGAAATAGCCTCTGGAGCCTGATAAGTGGGTCAGCTTCTCTAGAAGTCTGAAGATACTCTGATTTGATGTACTGAAAATTGAGAGCAAGCAAAGAAAGTCCTTATCTCTCTCAGATGCTGACAGCAGTCTCTGTCTGATAAAGTGAAGAGTCTAATGGGACTTGCTCTTTTCTCACAGAAGAGTTGCTTAGTCTAATGGACTTATGGATGGGAAGCCATTACCTTCTCTTCAATGTTTTATTTAGAAAATGGAATTTAGACTTGCACAAAATAAGATTTTTTTTTTCCTTCATCAAGCATAAAAGTTTTTTTTGAAATGGTCACAGTGAACCTACTTGAGAAGAAGGGCAACATTAGTTTAAAATTTAAAGAAGTTTTCGTAACCTGGCAAAAACAGAATCCCAAATTGGGAAGCATTTCTTTCAGAAAGCTTTCACATAAGCCAAAAACATTAAATGAGAAGTGAATGGCACTTACTATCCTTAGTTTAATGATGCCAAAAGAAACCCTTAAATAAAGCTTAAAGACATTTCAGTACAAGAGGAAATACAACAGTTAAGACATAGCATTTACTTCGTCATTAGTTTATATGCTCTAAAATACTTAGTTGCCCCAAGAAAAACTCTTGTGTTTGGAGCTGCTCTTTCTTATTTTTAAAATTTTATATATACAAGTGGTCAACTCCTGAGCTGGGTATTAAATCATCTTGAGTAATACCGTTGTTACACTAGTTGGTGAGAATTTTTGATCTTGATGTATGAATGATTCATAGGTTCACAAGTTGCTAAAATTAGTAATAAGTTTACACCATGACTAAGGCTAACATTTAGTCACCGCTGCTCAGGTGGTCCCCAGGGCCAGCCACACTGGCCACTGTGGACAGTCGAGCGGCTGGTGTGACTGTCCCTGGGGCCACCTGAGCAGTTGGCCCCAGAGCCAGCTGTTTGGGCGGTCCTGGGGTCAGCCACACTGGCCTCTGCAGAAGTCATAGAGGTCATGGAAAGTCATGAAATTCGTGATTCCACAACTTCCATGACAGACACGGAACCCTAATCATGAAGTAAGGCTTCTCTTAAACAACTTTTAAGAAACTCAGAAGAACACTTGATTTTTCACTATTGTGGGAAAAGATAGGGAGAAAAAATATGATGCAGTGCCAATTGCCAAAAAAGAATCTAACCAACTACATGAGACATCAAAGGATATGCTGGAGGATGAGGAAGATGATTGCTTGAAAATTTAAGAGCAGTTGTTGTAACTAGACATGACCTGTTCTACTTAGCACTGGTGAGGCCTCACCTGGAATACTGTATCCAGTATGGCGAGCCACATTTTAAGAAAGATGTAAACAAACTAGAGAGAGAGCGTCTAGAGAAGAGCACCTAAAATGATATCTACCTGACCTATGAGGAAACAAAACAAAACCAAGCATTTTTAATCTTCGGGGGAAAAGATTCAGGGGAGATCTGATGAGTCTTCAAATATGTTAAGGGCTATTGCAAAGAGGAAAGTGATAAATTTGTTCTCCATGTCTAAGGTAGTACAAGAAGTAATCAGCTTAATTTTCAGCAAGGGAGATGTAGGTTAGATATTAGGAAGAAATGTTCTAACTTTAAGGATAGCTAAGCACAGGAATAGGCTTCCAGGGGAGGTTATGGAATCCCTGTGATTGGAGCGGCGCAGTTGCAGCGGTACAGGTATGCCTCTGTAAGGTCTGTAGTGTAGACAAACTTACAAGTTTATGCTGAACTCATCAAGAAATAGCTATGGAATCAGAACATATATATAATTTTTTTAAAGTAAATGTATTCAAATAGATAACAAATCTGAATAAAAGCTGGCTAGTTCTAAAACAAAGGGTTTTAATTTTTTTTTTAAATAAAAGGCTTTCCACAACTTTAATTAGAAAAAGTTGTGAAATTTAAAAAATGGAACTAACATTACTTGTATGTAAACATAGTTCTTCAGGGTTTAAAATCCATACATAGTTGCATTGTGGTAATGCAAAAGGCACAGAAAATGAAAGTATCTTGTTTGCTTTGCTCTCAGCATAGTGGTGTAACATAAACTCTTATCAAAAGCAAGAAGAAAAGTTGTCAACAGTCAGGTTAAACATCAGCTGAGAGCTGGGAAGTTGAACCTCCAATCTGGATTCAGTCTCTTGTAATATTATAATCACATCAGAAAAAAACATTTAAAAAAAAGGTACAAACATATTTTTTGTTTTTCATTTTAGCTTTAACTCTCTCATTTAATTATTTTTGTGTTTTTTAAAATGTACCCTTATTGTAACGTGAATGTAAGTCTAATGTATTCAGTTTAATTGTAATTGGGTTAAGAACACATACATCCTTAAAACTAGATGGCTTGTTTTGCAGATGGAAAGGCAGACTAGTTTAGAACTAGGAAGGAGTTAGTTTATGTGTGTGTAAGCTGTTGGTCTGATAAGTCTGGAGACAGAAGTTCATTATTCACAGACTACCTGACATTACCCTGGTAACAACTTTTATGATGATTTGGAGGAACCATTTCTAGGGGTAAAGGGTATTTCAGTCTCCATACCCACTCTGTCCTTTTTCTTTATATTGAATCTGCCAGGAATAGAATAGGGTGCCAATTGTGATGCTGTTTTTCTGTGGAATGCACAAAGGACAAAATTAAAATCAAACTTGTTTCAGGTAGGGAACTGAACGGTCTTTAGGTGGTAACTCCAGGTCATTACCAACCTGGATTAGATTTAATAGTTGTGAACCTGTGATGAAAGATGCTACATACATGCAAATATTATTTAAATCAGTCTTTTTATTGAGATGGGGGAAAAAGGGACTCTAATATTTTCTTGCTCATAATGGACCTAATTGTTGAGTCTGAGTTGTGTCCAGTGCAGTACCCAGCCAAGGGTGTTGTGGCAAAGGTATGCCACTGTAAACCCCTCTCTTCCTATGGGGCAGTTTCACCCTGGTACAGTCTAGAGCATCCTCATGGGATCACGGGGTTCATAAATGCTTTCCTTCTGCTCTGTTTAGCTGTTCATCTTTCATTCTTGTATTGGGGTATATGCACAGATGGGGAGAGGGATATACAAGCCAAGTCACACAAAGGGGACCGTGGCTGGGGAAATGGCAGGCAGGGGAATAGGACTAAAATTCAAAGCTCTTCTTTGAAGTACATTTTTTGATGTTGTCTACTTTTGAAGTTGTCCTTTTTGAATACACCACTTTTGTATATTTTTGTATTTCAGCATCATACTACATTTGAATAATCTTTTCTATGTAAAATTACAACAAAAACAAATCCCAAGTTTGTGAAACAGTTTTTAATCAATGACAGTTCTCTGTAAATATCTGGCTATTGAAGAGATCATAACTCTCAGTTTGCAGATTCCTAATCTTTATACAGTTAAAGTACAGCATTTTACTAACCAGTTAATAACCTCGTTTACCCATTTTTGAGCAAATTCTTTTTGATTTGGTATTTGTCTATACTTACAGAGTTGCAGCTGCGCTTCTGTAGCGCTTGGTGAAGATGCTGCCTATGCCAACAGGAGGACTTCTCCCATTGGCGTAGATCTGGGGTCCCCAACGCGGTGCCCATGGGCGCCAGGGCGCCCGCCGGGGCCTCTAAGTGCACCCGCGTACTGGCCGGCGGATGAGCATCCGCTGCAATGCCGCCAACAAGCTGCGACATCCAGAGGCGTCGCCGCCGATTTTCGGCAGTATTTCAGCAGTGATGCCTCTGGATGATGCGGCATTTTGGTGGCGATGCCGATTGACGTTGCCGCTTGTAGGCGGAATTTTGGCGGATGCTCGTCTGCCGCAATGGTCTTCCGTGTCTAGTCGTCTGGCGCCCACCAGACAAAAAAGGTTGGGGACCACTGGCGTAGATACACCACCTCCCTGAGCGGCAGAAGCTATTTCGATGGGAGAAGCCCTCCCACCATCACATGCTGTTTACGCTGGGGGTTAGGTTAGTATAACTATGTTGCTCATGGTATGGATTTTCTGCACCCCTGAACAACGTAGTTATACCAACAGAAGTTGGTAATATAAGTAATCTAACAGCAGGGGCCTTCTGATTTGAAGACAGTGTTTCATCAGTTGTCTGACTGAATGTTATCTCTCCCCCCCCCATAAATTAGTCTAGTTAGTTTGGAAAGACTGTTATCTAATATTGTACTTTTTTTTTCTTTTAGGTTTGTGGATGGAGAGCTAAATATTTGTTATAATGCTGTAGATCGTCATGTTGAGAGTGGACATGCAGACAAGATTGCTATTATCTATGATAGTCCTGTAACAAACACTAAACAGGCTATCACTTACAAAGAAGTTCTTGAACAGGTAAGGTTGATGGTAGAATCCTGTTTTCTAGAAACAGATAGGAAATAATGTCTCATTACGTGACACACAGATATTACAGAAATGTGTGAATTAGAAATAACATAGCCATATGATATCTTGTCTTTCAAATTGCATTTTATTCTTTAGTTGTGTTCTATTCTGATTTATAAACCTCACTGATTTTACCCGATAGTGCATTGTTTCTCTCGCTTCTCTTCTCCACTGGGTATTTAGGCCAAACAGCTGCTGTCCTGTTTTGTCAACGTCTTAGATTTCTTTCTCTCTCTTCCCCCTCCCCACCAACCACTTCCATAGTCCATCTTAAAGAAAAACAGTATAGGTAAATTTCTTTAAATTAACTTACTGTCATCAACAAAACTACTCTTCTAGTAGTGATAGCAATAAGCTTATGAAAAGAAAAGCATATATCTTGACCCAATACACCAACAAAACATCATAATTAGAATTTAAACATTAAAAGGACAGAACTCCTAAAATACGTGCCTCATCCACCAAATTCTAGATCATCATGGAAGTGAAGGTTTTTTCATGTGTTTACCTGGTAAATCAGTTAACATTGAATAATTGGTGAAAATTGGCATATACACATGGAGATGTGTATGGTGCCAGAGAGCTGTACATATGCAGAAAATATCTGTATTCCAAGTTCAACTAGTAGGTGTCGTAGTGAGGGTCTCTCTTGGTCATCCACTTGGACTGCTGTGAGGGGAATACAAGCCTCTGTTGTGCTGGATCCGTGAAGCCTGTATGATGTTCAGCCATTGCCCTAATATCAGAGACTCTTAAGTGCACTCTCAGGGCACAGATCTTCTATCTGGCTGGCACCCCCTTTTGAGAGTTGGAATCTGCTCTCCACTTGTCTAGTCCATGGCACAGTGCCGGCTGTTTAGACTCGCCGGTACTTAAACACCCCCATTTCCCAGAACTCCACCCAAAAGGAGTGAAGCTTCTGGTTTACAGTCTGTCTCGGGGCATGCGTTAGTTGTGAAGCATTTAGCACACACACACTTTGCACACTCTTAACACACTCTTTATGCTCTCTTATACTTAATCATGGAAAGTGAAAGAGATTATACAAAACAGTAAATGTTACACACGTCCTTTTCTATCACACCTTTCCCTTGGAAATCCTTGGGGATCAACTGTATCCTGGGGGTTACGGTGTCCCCTCATGCAGGCAATTATGTGATGGGTGGTCTCTCCCTCTTGGAGCCCCTTATTCAGCTCCTGTGATGTGAGCCCTATTCTTTCCCTTCCTGTCTGGTTCTCCATATTCCTGTGTGGTTGGTTTTTTAAACACCACCTGGTGACCTGCTCTCTTTTTTTTGTTCTGCTCCTGGAAGTTTCCAGTGCTGCTCCCTTCAGAGGAGTCAACTAAACTGCATTTCTAAGGTGGCAGCTCTCTCATTGTCCCTGGTGTTTGCACCTCAATAGAATCATTGTCTTAGGCACCTTTTATTGTATCTGTCTGCTGCATACCAGCCACAGGGCCTGTTGGCAACGGTGGGTCTGTATACATATAAGCACTCATGACTTGGGTGTTTTTCATAAAACAACTGTGGCACCGGCAGACCAGGTGCCAGCTCATGCCAAGGACCCTAGACCTCACTGAACACTGACAAATGCATAGCTGGAAACCAGTCTGGCTCACCTGTGTGTTAGTATTGTTAAAATGAGTATTAGATTTATCGAGAGATGTTATTAGTTTTGGATTTTATGAAATCCTTGTGAGTTGCTGCATCCATTAATCTCACTTATACTATCTGTATCACGTGTTATAAAGTAATATGTAAATATTTGCTTTGTAACTATAAAAGTGGTTGCTAGGAAACCCACAGTGAGGAGAGAAGCATTAACAAGTGTGAAATGCTAGTTTACCACTGGAAGTGTCATCTCCTGCCCAAAACAGAAGGCCCATAGACACTGGACAAACCATTATGGGACATCAGACTTTGATTGCTACCCCCAGACCCATGAAAAGGGGATGGACACAATCACTCATCCCATTGCAGTTTGAACACTGGGGAAAGGGAATAAAAAAATAAAAATCCATGACCTGAAGGATTTGTATCAACATGCTTCTTGAAACTTGGAGGGGGTAATATTTCTAAGCAGAAGCAAGGGATCCCCAAACTGCTTAGCTTAGATTAGCCCTAAAGGATAAATAGAGCTTGCATATTACAGCAGTTTCTATTACTGTTTGAATCTAAGACTGTAATTAATTTATAATAATAATAGGAGATATACCAATCTCCTAGCACTGGAAGGGACCTTGAAAGGTCATCAAGTCCAGCCCCCTGCCTTCACTAGCAGGACCAATTTTTGCCCCAGATCCCTAAGTGGCCCCCTCAAGGATTGAACTCACAACCCTGGGTTTAGCAGGCCAGTGCTCAAGCCACTGAGCTATCCTTCCCTCCTGTTTATCTATGTGTCTGTTTATCTGCTTCAACCTTGTAAATAAGTCTAGTTTATCACGGGATTATCTACAGGTGTGGTCTTTAGTGTAAGGTATAAGGTGAAATTGACATGGGGTAAGTGACGGCTCCTTTGGGACTGGGAATAACCTGAACATTTTTGTGATTTTTTGGTATAAGGGATCATCTGTCACAAAAGCAAGTTTGCCATGGCAAGATAGATTGGAGTACCCAAGGCTATGACTCTATGGTTAGGCTGCTGTAGTTCTTGAGTTCACGCTTGTTACTTGGTTGGTGAGATCTAAGAATAGAACTCACAACTATTTCCCCTGAGGTTGGCAATCACAGTCGTGAGCTACTCCAGACAGCTTGACAACACCTTCAATTTATAAGTGATGAATCTATAACTCTGATTCATCACCGTAGGTATGAGTAATATCTAGATTGTACTATGGCAGTAGGTTCGTTCCCTTTTTTAAAAAGGTGTGTATGTTCTTAGAATCTTGTTCGTTTGTGTTTTGTTTTTGTTTTGTTTGAACCTGAGATGGATGGCCCCTGAGTGCTTGGAGTGCTGAAACCATCCTGACCTGTCTGGCAAATGACCTATATTTTTACCTAGCTGGGAACAAATTTGAATTCTCTCTTAGTTAAAAATACAGGCCACTTACCAGATAGTGAGAAAAGGCTGTGTCTACCCTAGAAAAGAGGCTGGTTGGGGATCTGAAGGTAGGCTCCATATTTGGGAGAATTCATGTCCACTGTGGCCTATATTTATAGCATAGCATCCTTGCCTTGGCCAGTCAGCCCCTGATAAAACCTCTATTGTAAGGGTTTTAAATATTATGGTACATTTATTTAAGTGAGAAAAATACTTCGACAGTGTGGATGCTAATGTCTGATTAATAAATTCTGTAGTTAATGTGCAGATTTGTATACAGCAATTGGTAATCAAACTGGATTTCTTGTTCCAGTACTATGTTTTAGCCATTTTGTTTTGTTCAATTATCTTTATCAGCTGTGCTGAACTCTAAAGTAAACTTCAGTGAGGTAGAATGAGACTCCTATATTGTCTTAATGATTGCAGTGTCCAAAGTGCAATTCAGGTCACTGTTGTAGTGAAATTGTTCCATGGAAAAAGATATTTACAGCATAATTGTGTGTAGTGTTCTGAAATGTGTGAATATGTTTACAAATGTGTAATGTACTCACATTAAAATAGTCCAGTTTGTGAGTTTTCTGTTACTGGCTTTAGGAAAGGAAAAATTGTGTAGTTGCAAACATTGGTACACATCACAGCACTTCTCTAACCTTGTAATGAGATCTGCAGAAACCCTTCATTTTTATTGATTGACTTTCAAGATTTTTTAACCAACATACACTATAGCAGTGGTCCCCAACCTTTTTCGTCTGGCGGGCGCCAGACGAAGGACCATGGTGGCGGTCGAGCGTCCGCCGGCCAGGATGCAGGCACATGGCGCCCGTGGGCATCACGTTGGGTACCCCTGCACTATAGTGTTGTGATGCAGCTATTCATGTACTTCAGCATTTATTGATAAAGTATGTCTCTTGTTTGTTTTTAAATAGCTATCTTAATGATGTAATATCCCTGTGTAAATCCTGTCCAGTGTACCCCCTTTGCAGTAATTTACTTTGAAAAATCATTTGAAATGCAGCTCTTTACCTTTTGGAACCTGAAATTGATGTTCAGTTTCCTAGGTTTGTGGCTGTGTATTCTGTCCAGGTCTAATAATAGCTTTGGGAGAGAACAGTAGTAATAAATAACAGTATTGTAAAGAATGAGAGAGCTGCACAAATTAACTTAAACATCCTCTCTCCACATTTTCTCCTCTTTCTAACAAACCAAGTTAACAGGGAGCACTAGTTAACCGGCCCGAGTATGTAACAAAACACTCTGAAGTCAGCAGGTCATGGAATGCTGTTTGTAGTAGAGTCCTGTCTAAATATTGTCTTTGAATTCTGTACAGCTTATGCATGTGTTCTAATTTACACATTTTCATGCTCTTTTGTCATGTGAAGGAGAGAATGTCAGATTAATATACACTACAATTTATAAAAATACTTAGTCTACTGCTAAGCCTTTTGAAGCTATTGAGTTGGGTGTAATATAATACCTGATTTCCCTGAAATATTTTGTTTTATGCATGCTATCTTTTTGTATTTGTTTTGTTTGTTTTATCTTGCATTGTATTTTACTCCTGTTATATTTCTTACAAAGGACAATATTTTAACAATAAACTTATAAAAAAACACAAATCCTTTCCCCATTTTGACCCATTATGCAGTGTTACCAACCCCCACGCCGTCTTAAAAATCAAGAGATTTGGTATATAAATCAAGTTACTATTTTTTTATTTTTTTTTTGCAAACATAAATAAGTTTATATTTATATAGACAGTTGGTTTATAAACCTCATTAGTGGCTTATTTAATTTCTAACATGTCAGAGCTCTTTACAAAAATGATATTGTTATGCTATACAAAGCACACGAAATCTTTTATAGAGGAGAAGGCAAAACCCCTGCATTTATTGAGAATACAGCAGTTAGCATATGCTTTTTAGTCTCTCTCACACACACACTCACACTCTCTCTCTCTCCTGCCAGTTGATGTTTATAGTTACCAGTCCAGAGTCTGGATCAATCTAGTGGCCAGCCAGATTGGTCGCAGAGGGGAGCCGGGCTCTGTTGGTTGCGATCCGATGCTTCTGGACTGTGGCAAGACGAACCCAAACCCCAAGGCAAAGCATCCTGTTCTCAGTCTTTTTTCTCTGTTGAAATCTATGGATTTTGCTGTGTTAGTTTCTGACCGGTTACTTCTTAATTGGTGTAAACATTCAGTACACCTCCGAGAGGGTCATTCTGCCCTGGTTTAGATTTAATCAGTTGTCCTTAGGGCTGCCAGCCTTCACCTTAGGGTCATCAGTCTGCCCTTCCTTCCTTCATTATGGATGCACATTGATGGTGTCCTTAAGGGTATGGCTACACTTGCAGGTGTGCAGCGCTGGGAGTTACAGCTGTCTTCGTACAGCTGTGTAGGGAAAGCGCTGGTGTGTGGCCACACTCACAGCTACCAGCGCTGCAGTGTGGCCACATTTGCAGCATTTGTAGCGCTGTTGGGAGTGATGCATTATGGGCAGCTATTCCAGCGTTCAAGTGGCAGCGACGTGCTTTTCAAAAGAGGGGGGTGGGGTGGAGTGTGACAGGGAGCGGGGGAGAGAGAGTGGATTTTTGGAGCTGACACTGTGTATCAGCTCCCTGCCTTGCAAAATCTGAAAATTTCCCCGACCACTCATATACTCTTAACTGCAAACAGCCTGCAGACCAGATAAGCAGCTGCTCCAACGGACTCCCTTTCTCTCCCCTGCCCCCGCTGTTTCTATCCTCAAGCAAACACTCATCCCCCTGCCTGCCTCATTCACAGCAAGGTAGTGGGTTATCTCAATTGATTGTTCACAGTCAGTTACAGATTGATCATAGCAAACAGGAGCTGTGTTTGTTTTTTAGATAAGCCCCGAGTTCACAACAAAACAAAGAGAGGCATCATAACAAAACAAAGAGAGTAATTTAGTTAAAAGCATAGTTAAAAGCGTCACCTAATACCCTGGAAGCCAATAACAGCGCTGGTGTGTGGCCACACTTTACGAGCAGCGCTGCAGCACCAGCGCTGCAATCGTTATACCCCAAGCAGACCCAGGTGTACAGCCAGCGCTGCAGCCAGGGAGTTGCAGCGCTGGATGTGCCCTGCAGGTATGGACAGTTACTAATTGCAGCGCTGGAAAGCCTCCACCAGCACTGCAACTCTGAAGTGTAGCCATACCCTTAGTCTCTTCACTCCTTCTTCCTTGACCATTTGGCTTTAACAATGGCCTTCACACCTTCTTTTCCTGATGCATACATTCCTCATTCACACAAACAGTCTTTTACAGTTAAAGGTATACAGCAGTTTTTATGTTGAGCAAGAAAAGGCATTGTAAATTAAGATTTCCTAAATCTTATAATCAAAACCATTTACATTGTGGCCCAGGCCTTCAATGTTCCTCTAATCTCCTTAACATAGGGTATGGCTACACTTACGGTTTGCAGCGCTGGTAGTTTGCAGCGCTGGTCATCCAGCTGTGCAGGGCCAGCGCTGGTGTGTGGCCACACTCACAGCTACCAGCGCTGGTGTGTGGCCACATTTGCAGTATTTGCAGCGCTGTTGGGAGTGATGCATTATGGGCAGCTATCCCAGCGTTCAAGTGGCCGCAACGTGCTTTTCAAAAGAGGGGGGTGGAGTGGGGTCTAGTGTGACAGGGAGCGGGGGGAAAGAGAGAGGGGATTTTTGGAGCCAACACTGTGAGTTTAGCTTCCTGCATTGAAAAATCAGAACATGTTTCCGACCCCTTAGTCTTAACTCTTAATTGCAAACAGCCTGCAGCCAACACGACTCCCCGCTGTTTCACTCCCTCCCTGCCTGCCTCTCATTTGATTGTTTACAGCCAGGTACAGATGATCACAGCAAACAGGAGCTCTGTTTGTTTTTTAGATAAGCAACGGAGCTCCGATCGGAGCTCGTTCACAACAAAACAAAGAGAGGCTGCATAACAAAACAAAGAGAGTAATTTATAAAAGCATTCTGGGATACATCCTTATACCCTGGAGGCCAATCACAGCGCTGGTGTGTGGCCACACTTGATGACCAGTGCTGCAGCACCAGCGCTGGAATCCTTATTCCAGCTGAGTGAGGTGTACGGCCAGCGCTGCAGCCAGGGAGTTGCAGCGCTGGAAGTGCCCTGCAGGTATGGCCACTTACTAATTGCAGCGCTGGTGGAGGTTTTCCAGTGCTGCAACTCGCCAGTGTAGCCATACCCATAGACACAATACAAGATCCTGTCTCTTACGTTCTAAACCTTAAAAACAAAGAAATATATATTTAACTAGAGTGCCTAATTTGTAATACATATAGGAAACCATAGTAGACATTATAACTTATCCTAAAACAAAAGGGTGACCATAATCAGTCATAAGGATTGTTCTGGTCTGTCATTCCTTTCTGCTATTCAAAAAGGGTGGCTAGCAGGATGAAATCAAATCATACATTAATTCTCATAGTACAATTATAAAATCCTGCTCCTACAATATTACTGCATACGAAAATGCTTTACCAACAACTTTTTAAAAATCCTACCTGTTGTTATCCCCATGTTGCTATGCATCTCAGTTTAAGGTTACAATGACAGTGATTGGTATGACGGCATCTGCTGGAGTGCTGTGCATTTAGCAATTTCTGGTAGCTGTTGGGAAGGTTTCAGTTCATAGTAGGCCAGAACATTTGTTTTTGTTACAAGTAAAATAGATAAGACTTTGCTGCACATTCTAGATAAAAAATGGTTGTGTTTCTCTGCATTAGGGAGAATACACGCTCCACTCTAGCCTGATCATAAGGGAGAATCAGAAGCATAGCAATCAATTTCAAAAGAGCTGGGTACCACTTTTCTTGTGTCCCCATTTTGTTAAGGTCCAGGACTTGTCCCCCGCCCCTCCACTCATTCAGTTTTGTTACCCCTGGCTGGAAATCAGGCAGTTCAGAACCTACTTGATACTGGTTCCACTCTTACACAATTGTTTGTTTTTCACCCTCAGATTTCATTGCAGATGGAAATCATGTCAGTAGATTAAGAATTGTGTCTTCATCATAATGCAGTTATTTAGGCAGATGTAGCAGTCTCAACGCCTGAAGAATGTTATCTGTTAGTGGTAATTTTTTCATATAACTTGACTGCTGTTTTATCCGATTTAAAAAAGAGTTATTTTTTCCTATCCTGACATTGGCAGAGTCAGAAGAGAAACCAGTAACATTCTCCCATGGAATGTGGTGGTTAGCAAAAAAACAGAATTTATTGTACTTAACAGATTTTCTGCATTTACTATATTTAATATTTCAATGGCCAAGAGGTCTGTTTTCACAACTTTGAGTCTGATGAAAGTACCTAGTGATACTGCAAACCTCCTTGCCGTTGCAAACATCATTACTGTCATCCACCATTAAAGTGATTGGGCTTGTTTCCCCAACTGATTCAGAATGGTGGTTGGAAAGTGCTTTTATTATTGCAGTGGCTTTTGTTCACCCACCGGGAAATTCTTTTGCAATGTTTGAATTGGGAAACACCAACTTGAGTGGTTGTGTGTGGGTGTGGGGTTTTTTGTTTTTGTTTTTTGTTTTTAAACCTTCAAATGCAGTCAGTCGGTAATCCATATTCTGCAATGGCTTGGCAAAAGTACTTCAGCATTTGTAATCTTCTGACCTTTTCATGATAGGAAAAAATAACAATGTTTTAAAGTCAGATAAAACAGCAGTCAATTCCATGTATGCGGTGCTAGAACAATTTTTGTAGTGGAGGTGATGAGAGCCATTGAACCAAACGGTAAACATTGTATATAATGGAAACCACTTCAACCCAGGGTGTATGACAGCACCTCTAGTTCCAGCACTTATGTCTGTGTACTGTCTGCCTTGTGTTTCTCACATTGCACATCTTTCAGTGAAGGATGCTGTTAAAGCAATCTCAAAACCCGCAGAAGATCTGCTCATGGACATTTTTCATTATTGTAATGGTAGCACAAAACGAAAAGATGCATACAAGCAATACCAGCACTGCTGTGATGCAGACGAGCTTCAACTAATAAGAGAAGGTGTAACAGGGTGGCTCAGTCTCTGCCAAGCAGTAGCAAGATGTAATAACCAGTGGGAGTCCCTTAAAGCCTATTTTTGAAGGTGACTTGTCATTAAAGTGACAGATGCCAGCACCATGGACTAAAGATTTTAGTATCTAGTAAAAAGATTTGGTAAGAACCTCGCTATGGAAAGATTAATGGATTAAACAGTTGAATATTTTTATACTGAGATTGAGAGTCTTGAATCAAAAAAGAGAGAGGGACGGAAATGGAGGAGAGATTAGGAAGAAATGAAGACAAGGAGTTTTATCTCATGAGTGTTAGAAACGAAGTCAAAAATATCTGCCCAGTACTAAGGTACTGATAGGAAGAAGTAAGGGGGAAAAAAGCTAAGGGAGAGATAAAAGTGCCACTAGAAACTATCCTTATTCATAGTTTCGCTGTCTTGATGTAAAAATTGAGTGATGCCTTGAAGAAATATAAAACTTGCCACCTCTGTTCAGGATTTATTTCCTAACCTTTAGGACATCAACTAAACTGCATTGTCTGGCTAAGCCTGAAGAAGGATAGGAGAAACAGGATGTGGTTTTAATTAAGTCCCAACTTTATTTTTAAATGTTTTGGGAGTACCCAGCAGATAAGTCGACAGTGCAGGAATTCCATAATCATTTCATCATATACCCAGGGGCTTCCATGAGCCCTCCCACTTAGCCATCCTGGCCCCCAGCCAACCTGCTGCTGTGACCTCACCATCTCTCCCCTCCCAACTCAAATAAACCAAGATAAACCAAGATAAAGATGCCTACCTGTTTCTTGTTAGCACGTTATATTAATTATCTTCAATGATCCTTGTAGCTGGGGATAATGAATACCTAACACTTAGTGGTTTCTTTTATACTGTACAAAGAATTGTGTAAACATGAATAAATACTTACTATAACCTCTCAGTACTAACTATGTGCCTCACGAGGGTAAATAATTTGCTCATGAACGTACAAGTCACTGGCAGGGTCAGAATTAGGTTTTAGGAGGGCCTGACTTTCAGTCTGATGCTCAATCTGTTAAACCTGTCTACATGCCCAAATAATCTGGAGGTGGGAGGAAAAAGTAATCTCTGAAATTAAATGGATCACAAGGATGTTGGGACAGACACAATGTGGAAGAACTCTTATCCAAAGGATTTAGAAATTAGAGAATACAGAAAATTGGGAAAACATTTGGTATCTTCTCTATTGACCTGTGCCCGACTTTGCTATGTTTTAATGAAACTTGGATTATGAACAATTCTGATACTTTCCTGGCTTTTTTCATATCTGTTTAGTTTAGTAAAATAAACCTGGCCTGCAAACATGGTCTTATTTTGTATGTCTTACATAGATTTTTTTTTAGTTAATTGTAACAGCAATATCAATAGCTAGTTAAAATGAAATCGCTCGAGTATTTTTTTCTTTGCTCTACTTTGTAAAGCCACTAATGCCGATATTTTTTATCAGTTTTTTCATCTTTACAGAAGATGCTGCTGCATTCTCTATTTTTTTTTCTAATCTGGACTAAATTCATTGACCTTGTACTGGAACTTTAATTTTATGTAGCATTCCTGTGGCTTAAAGTGAAAAGCAGCATTAATTTTTAAGTAAACTGTACCAGTGATTCATGGCAAGATCAATGATAAAATGGTCAAGTATGTTGTCCAGTTATTATCTAATATTGACTGTGTTCCTTTTTGTGAGATGCCACCTAAACTGGAAAAGCAATTAATCTGTTTATTGAGGTGCTTGCTTTATACATCTCTTTATCGTTAACTTGAAAATTTTGCCGATACAGGTCTCCAAGTTAGCTGATGTTATGGTGAAATACGGTGTGAAGAAAGGAGATTGTGTTGTCATCTACATGCCCATGATTCCACAGACAATGTATACTATGCTGGCATGCGCAAGAATAGGAGCCATACATAGCCTCATTTTTGGTGGATTTGCATCTAAAGAGCTTTCTAGTCGCATTGATCATGCAAAGGTAACAAACATTTAGAAAAACAAAGCTCATCATAAATTATAGAAAATAATTGATTGTTATATTTCCTCTTTTATGGTAAATAGCCCTGTTTTGTTGACAAGTACCAAAATGCAGACAGATATTTATGCAGAGTGTTATATTTTTATAGCAAGTACTGAGTTTTAACTTTTTGACCTTTAAAAGTATGGCTTTTTATCATGCTGCTCTCTATGCTTAGAACAAACATCCTCCACTGTGGTAACCATTCTACACTTCAGAATCTTGGCTTGAAACCCACTTTTCACCCAGCCTTCCCTTAATTGTCTAAGATTCTGCAAACTGCCAACCTTGTACCTCTCCCTTTTGTTTGTTTTCCATCTGTCCATATTATGTTGTGAGCTATTCCACTGAAGATCATGTTCAAGTACACTATATGGTTATAAAGTATTATGCATGTCTGACGCTATATACTGTAAGTAATACCTAGCAATTTCTATTAGAAATGAATAGTGCTGCTCTATTTTTTTTTTTTAAATTCTGATGATTTATTTTGTGGGAATTACAGCTGGAAAAGAGAAGGGGAAATCGCAACAATTTCTCGAAATTTTATTTATGCTTTTTCAGCAAGCTAGAGGAATGAATTTTAAGCCTTGGATGCTACTGATTGGCAAAATCATGTTGTGAAAAGAACCAAGTAGGAGTGCAAAACCTTAAGGTCAATTTATGTAATAGCACAGAGCTAGCATTTTTCATTTTCATAGTACTTAGGATTAATTAGCTAATATTTGCAAATGGTTCTTCTCTCCAAAAGAGAACACAGTATATAATTATCCCTATTTTACAGATGAGAAAACAGAGAGGGAGGTTAAGTGATTTATCCAAGGCCACACAGCAAGTCTGTGGCAAACCAGGCATAGAACTAGGAGCTGCATGCCCTGGGTTCTGTGCTAGATTATGCTGTCATTTGTTTTAAATTTGAAAGGCAAATCTAATTGAACTATGTTTTATTCTCTTGATGAATTTTTCTTTAGCTAGCTTGCATGTTGAACAAACTGATGTGTAATGAAATCAAAGGGTAAGACGAGGTGAGCCACATTCATACTGAAATTTCAAGATTTGTGCAGATTTCAGAACTCTGTACAGCTTTTTAAAACATTTAGTACAAATTATTTTAGGACTATTTTAAAGCATATGCATTTAAATAATTGTGTAGTAGATGGCATTGTGCTCAACTCAAAGTTAGTAAGATATTCTTTAGCAATTGCCCTAGTTAGTACTATAATTTGTGCTTATTGAACATTGAGGTACCAAACCTCATGTTGGTATGATATGCTAGAAAGAGTTGCATCTTTGGAACAGAGATCAATCTGTGAGAAGTTCTTTTGGGAGAAAGATCACAATTTAGATCTTGTCAGAAGACCCCAAATATAAGAAATAACAAGAACTTTCTATTGGATATAGAAAAGTACAGATACAGTACCAGCTTGCCTTAATTTGTCTTGAATTTTAAATAGCTCTGGAAATGCTGCATAGACCATGATGATTGTTAGTCTTCTCAGATATTGACTGTGCTATAGACATAAGTCAATTGAGATGAAGTGATATGGAATGGGAGTACAGGCATTTGTTATAACCTCATCTCACTTGAAGTGGAGCATATATATACTTTACTACACTGAAATAAGATACTTTTTTCTGATGGCCATTAAATGTCTGTTAGATCTAAACACACCATTTGTTTAAGCATCTTATTTTAATACTTTGAAAAATGTAAAACGAAAACTGCAAGGACACTTCAAATATGATGTGGTCGGATGTACAGCTTATAGATGCTGTGCTTTAAATCACTGAAGCCTCTTGAGGTATGTCTGCATTGCAATTAAACACCCATAGCTGGCCCATGTCAGCTCACTCCGGCTAAGAGTCTGTTTAATTGCAGTGTGGACATTCAGATGCAGTTTTTCATTTTCAACCCATTTTAGCATGAAATGGGATCATCACTGTGTCTCAGAGAAGCTTCTTCCAAAAATGGGGTGCTATCACCTGATGGACACTGGAAAGAACAGACCAAAAACAGTACTTGAACAAAACCCCTGTCCCAAAATCATCATCTTTCCTGTCACAGCTAGGAGCACAGGGGCTGGGTGCTAGTAGAGAGCAGATTCTGGTCACTGAATGTCAGCAATCAGGGCCTGCAGCAGAGCTAGTCTCTAGGCAACCTCGTCAGTACAGCTGTGCTGCAGCAGGCTGCCTTATGGCCCCATTCCCTGATTGGCTGGAGAGGCCAGTAGGCCAGCTTTTAGGCCAAAAGCAGTTCGCTGGCTGCTCAATGCTCATGTCTGTCAGTGTAACTGCTTCTGTATTATCTTCCTGCCTTGCGCTCAGCCTTGCCTCGGTCCTGCCACTACCTTGAAACCCCTCTTTGCCTGCTTTCCTGCTTCCTCCAGCTTCTGCCCTCTGGTTTGACCCTTGGCTCCAGCTTCTGCCTCTGCCTCTGACCCTAGTCCCAGAGTCTAACATTGGTCCTGATGCCTGACCACTAGGCTTGAGACTTTTTCCAACCACTAGGCTAGCCTACCCTTCTGCTGGTTGCCTGACACTGATACACAGACGTACCAGCAGCGGGGGTGGGGTGGGGTGGGGTGGGGTGGGGTGGGGGGTGGTTGCCACTGCTCTCCTCCTTGCACCATGAGTTCCTCAGCTTTGCTCCACCAGGCCACAGTGGGACTGGAGTGACCTGTTCCTGGCCCAGGAGCAGGCTATGTCTCGCAAGTGAAGTGGAAGGGACTCTGTGGCTTGGGGCTCCTCTCCAGGTGGTAATGCCTACCTACTCACAGGGGCTATTACAGGGACGGGGAGTGCCCGGGCACTCATGGGGAGGAGCAGGCACAGGGAGGGGGTTTCGAGGCCCAGCTATTCACAGGGGCACTTGTGGTTTGAAATAAACAAAAGGAATGACCTCTTCACATAACACACAATCAAACTGTGGAACTTGTTGCCAGGGGATATTGTGAGCTATAACCAGGTTCAAAAAAGCCTTAGATAAGTTCGTGGAGGATAGGTCTGTCAATGGCTATTAGCCAAAATAGTCAAGGATGCAACCCCATGCTCTGGGTCTCCCTAGCCTCTGACTGCCAGAAGCTGGGAGTGGATGTCTTGGCATGGATCAGTAGGTGATTGCCTCTTCCATTCATTTCCTCTGAAGCATCTGGCATTGGTCCTTGTCAGAAGACAGGATACTGGGTTACATGGACCTTTGGTCTGACCCAGTATGGCTGTTTTTATGTTGGAGGTGGGGATAGGGGAACGGAGGTGCTTTACATTCCTGGGGGAGCTGGTCAGGAGGGGGGCCACTACTCATGAGTGCAGCCTCTTGTTCCCTGTGGCCTATCTGTGCAGCAGTTTGTTGTCTTGTCAGGCTCCCTGCCTGTCTCACTCCGCAGTCGCAGCAGCCACCAACAGGGCAATTTAACCTTCCCTGCGCAGGCATGCTGAGGAAGTCTGTGGGGTCTCCGAGGAGGGAGCCATGTCCAGAGAATTCAAGCAGGGACAGAGTCAGAGTAGAAACCGGAAAAATACAAATATTGGATTTTTCAAAACCCAGGAATTTTCCAGAGGTTTTTGGTTGGAAAAAAACAAAAATAAGGGGCCCGATTTATTCTGAACAAGACTACTGTTCTTGCACACAGATACATCTATAAATGGCTACTCCTGATTATCATCATGATGATTGGACCATTTGTGTGATTAGGCACCAAGATGATGAGCCTGGCACTTAAGAGACATGGTTGCCTCAGACTAATGGCAGCCCAATCTTATGTTTAAAGAACTATTTATTTATTTTTGTAATACATGTTTTTTAAAAAGTCCACTCTTCCATAGATTTAAAAAGCAACTATATACCTTTATTACCCACTCTTACAGTATGATTAAGGCTAAGATTTTGTCACAGATACTTTTAGTAAAAGTCCAGACATGGGCAATAAGAAAAATTAATTGGAGCCCTTGGCATGTCTGTGTCTTTTACTAAAAACATCTGTGACAAAGTGGGGAGCTACAGAGTCCCCACACCGCTTGCAGCAGCTGGGCAGCTGCCGGGGCCCCAATTCGGTGCTTCAGGGTGGCAGGAGCTGTTGTGGGGTCCCCCCGCTATCTGCAGCGGCCAGGAGCTGCAGGGCGGGTCCCTACTGCCCATGGTGGCTTGGAGCTGCAGGGGGCCCCCGCCACCTCAGGCAGTGTGGTTACCCATAGCTCCCGGCCACTGTTGGTGGTGGGGGGACCCTGCAGCTCCCAGCCGCCGCGGGCTGAAATCACAGAGGTCTCACGGATTCTGTGGCTTCTGCAATCTCCGTGACAAAATCATAGCCGTAAGTATGATTTATCTGCTTTTATGCAGAATGTTACAGAATACTTGACTGCAACTCCTCTTTAGTCCTATCTCATATGGATTATATGCCCACACAGTGGCAGCTAGTCCGGCTAGTAAAACTATGTAAACATTAGTCTTCCCTCCTGCCCCCCCCGCCCTTAAAATTTCCCGCCATTGCACTACCACCAGTGCAGCTCCACTAGTGGAATCAACAGAGTGTGTGTAGTATTGTCAGTCCCAAATTACGAGTCAGAACTACAAAATCAAAAATGAGCTTCTTAATGTGAGGGTTCTGTTCATTGGTCTTCTGTTTTCTAATCCTTATCATTCTCTATTCATGTTTTCATGCTGTTCTCCACATCCATGAAGGCTAGAAACTTACTAAAAAAAATAAAGCTGACATGCTCATGTGACAACTTTACTCCAGAACAACAAATAAGCACAAGTCTTATGGTAAAAGTGCTTAGTGTAGCTCAGATAGTAGTAGCAGCAGTAAAGTCCATTTATTTATGTCTGAATAGTGGTGACAGCATAGAATTTTCAGAAGCCTTTTTGAGGCATTCTAACTTTGCACACTCAGCAGCTGACTTCCCAATGATCTGCCACACACCATCCACCCATCCATCTCCTTGCTGGTCATCCCCTACTATGATGACCCAACACCATTCCTTCCATAATAACTTCCTTGCATTATTTCTGTTTCTATGCCTGATGTGACCAAAGTACATAAGTTTGTGCCTGTTGATTTTTGAGAGCAGATTCCACTTCTCTTCAGTAATATTTTTAAAATAAGCATTTGTTCTCTTCCATCCAGGAGATGCACAAGTGTCTTTGCTAGCACCACATCTTAAAGACTTTAGTTTTCTTCTTGTCAGTTAGTTTCCAAGGAATTCCATTCATAAGTCATTATGAAAAAATAAGCTTTTTATTTTTCTCATAGCAACTTATGGTTGTGAATTCTGGGAAACTAATGCTGCTGACAAGTAGAAAATTGAAGCTTTTGAAATATGGTAGAACAGATGCTGGATTTCAATCATTGTTTAATTTAATCCAGACCTTTACAACTCGTAAAGCGGCGAGGGCCATATTACTCCAAAGAAAACAGCTGAGGGCCAAACCCCCCCGGCCCTGCTGAACCCCCCCCCCCAGTGCCGCCAAGCCCCCCCCAAAACACAACATCCCCCCCAGCACCACCCAGCCCCGAAACAGCAGTATTGAACCTTGGTAATATGTTATAGCAGGCCCCTAAGGTAGTAAAATTAAGGTAAAAGAAAAATGTCTTTTTGCTAGAAGTAGAAGAAGATCTTCCCCCAACCTTGTAATCAATTGCCCTGTTGAATGAATGAGGTGTGAATGAGGAAGGTTTGGAAGGCAGCACCTCCAGACAGCTGCAACCCTTGGAGAGGGGATGGGAGCCAGACCAGATCAGTAGAACAGGTCAGCCACTGACTCCTTGCTCGCCTCCTCAGCCCCCCTCCCCTCCGGCTCGTCCACTCACCCCCCGCCACTGCCCGCCCGCTCGCCTCCTCAGCCCCCCCACCCCCCTGGCTTGCCTTCTCACCCCCCGCCACTGCCCGCCCGCTCGCCTCCTTAGCTCCCCCCCCCCCCCGGCTTGCCTTCTCAGCCCCCGTCACTGCCCGCCCGCCACTTCAGCCCCTCTCCCTCACCCACCGCTTGCCTACTCACCTCCCGCGAGCCACACAGTGAGCCCTCACGAGCCGCATGTTGTGCAGGCCTTTTAATCTGACTGAGAGCAGATATGGATGACAAGATGGTTAAAGCACTGGTGTCGTCTGATGCCCTGTCTGTACTAACGCTGCCGATTGTGTAATATATATTACAAACACATAAATAATAACACATTGCATAAATATTTTTTAAAATAAAGTATTAGCATATAAGTAAGCTTGAAGGTTATGAAACTTTGAAATTTTGATTTTTTTAAAGAAAATTTATTTTATTCAATTTTAAAAATCTTGATTATCTGTGAAAGTCCAGAGACAAATTGGACAGCAGGAAGGCAAGACGGGATGCACTGGGGACAAGCAGGAATGTGTGTAGCCTACACTGAAGGTAGGGAATGGGGATTTCAGAGGGAAAAGAGTTTGCATATCCCTCTCACCTCAACACCAGAAAGCAGGACAGGAGAGCTAAAGATAATGGGAAGAAGGCTGTATGTGAGCAGAGATGTGAAGGAAGCATGGCAGGGTTAGCAGGGATATGGAGTGAGAGAGAGCAAAGATAGGAAAGGGTAGGGGGTGAAGAATGGGGGAGCCATTTATGACACTCGCAATCAATGCCCCTATACTCTGGAGAAAATATTCATCTTGCCTAGCATGAGTTTCACTCCAATTAACTTGATCTTGCCTGAGAATAGATTTGCAGCATACAGAGTGGCTGGGGAAGGGTAATCACATGGGACCCCTTAAACAGCAACTTCAGCAAAATTAGCCCTGACTAGTCTATAAACATAACAATGGGAGACAATAGTTGTTAGTATTTTAGATTAATTACAAACTAATTTATTCAAATGTAGCCTCCACATTACTTTAATTAAGCTGAACTATATGGAAAGTTTGAAGATTCTATCTTATTCTGTTGTTGAGGTTATTCTGGTCAAAAAGAGAGAGATGATAAATGCTGAACTTATTTTTTTTTAAAAAGCTCATTTCAAAAAGATTTTTAAAATATTTTTAACTCAGACTAATTAATGAATTTCCTTAACTAACAAATTTGGAGATGGTACACTGTATTATTCATGCATAAGAAAGCTACTCAAGTCCCATTCTAAGTTCAAAGCTTAACTCATCTGTAACTATAGAGCTGGGGCCACTGCCTCCATCATGAGATTTCTGGTAATATACACAATAAACTATCTTGGTCAGATTGTGAGATTGCACAGTATAAACTAAGAGCACTCTTGTTGTGCTTGCCATTTTTCAGAGGAGAGAAGATTGGTTCAGTTCTAAATAAGATGAGTCTGACTATTAGTTGGCTTTTACTTCTTGGAATAGGACTAATATACATTTGGTTTAGTTAATTTTTGGAGGCAAGGTCTTGGAAGTTATGTCAAAACATTTTGTATGTTGTTGTAAAGTCAGAGGTGCCCTGACTTTAAATTGTGCAGTTTAATGTTCTCACTCCCAGTGTAAATGAAGAGTACATGATCTAAACAATCATTTTAAAAAATATAGAAACTTGTATGTGTGAAGAATACAATGTTCTCTTAGAAATGAAGTAAATGTGTGTATTGTGTGTAAGGGCTTTATTTACTGAATAATTTTATGGCAAACATTTTTAATATACTATGATCCTCTTTACTTTAGCCCAAACTTGTTGTAACTGCAACTTTTGGGATAGAACCAGGAAGAAGAGTGGAATACATGCCGCTTCTAGAAAGAGCACTGGAGATGATACAGCACCAACCTGAGAAAGTTCTCATATACAGTCGACCTCACTTGGTAAACTTATAGTTGTTCTTGCTTATTAACTTTTTACGTGTCTTCTTGGTGTCCTTTTTTTCCTTTTTAATCAAATATGTTTTGCTGTGCATTTTAATTGAGATCTTTCATGTCATGAGATTTAAATAACTTTTAATTAGCTAGTAGAGCTTCTGTGTCTGAGAGATTAGGTATACTAGCTTTGTTCAAGGTATCCATATGGGAGACTGGATGCTGCATATCTTTTGAGCCACTGTCTTTTATTCCATCTGATTAAATTTCATTGAATATTTCTGTGTTTCTTGGTGTATAGGGAACTGTTCCTCTAGTCTCAGGTCGTGATCTTGATTGGGATGAAGAAATAGCAAAAGCCAAGCCTCATGATTGTGTTGCTGTTCGTTCAGATCATCCACTTTACATTCTTTATACATCAGGAACGACTGGCTTGCCCAAGGTAGGGTACTATCTTTAGTATAAATATCTGTCACCAAACTATTTTCTGTTCCGTATCAGAGAGCATTTAATTAAAAGGCTGAAAATGTTTGCCAAAGCTCACCTCAATGAATGATAAGCATTGTTAGAACTGCTTTGATCTCATTTACTCACATTTCATTACTTTAACTTTTTAAGATTTAAAGTTCATTGTCTTCCAATAAATCATATTAGTGGATCTAAATGTGAATGACATAAAATAAAATGCATTCTAATCTAAATGTTTGTTTAATATAAATTCTTTAGGAGAAGGGACATATTTCTTATCTATGTATGCACCCTCTATATTAGCAGTGTGATATGTTTATATAATAATTTAGTGATAGGTTGGTCAACAGTGTTTACTTTGTGATCACTTGTTTGTTTTATACTGAATAAAGGAGGATTAGATAAGTCCATGAATTTTAACTGGAATCAGGGTGTAATGTTGATTAATGTCAAATGTAATGTTCATATGCTCCTTTTTTTTCCTTTTTTTTTTAAATGGAGGAAGTTGAGATTGAATAAGGTTAGACAACTAAGGCAGCATATGCTTTTCAAATTCAGTCAGTTATATATCTTCAGAAGAATTCTGATATGCTGAGCAGAACACAGAATGCCCCAAACTTTTTTCTTGGCTACTTTATTGCTATATTAAAAGATTTTCCTGTGTATATTTGTATATTTTTTTCCAATTCTCCCCCCCCCCCAAACCCCCAGGAACTTTAGCCAAAAACTTAAGGTATCCAAGAATTAATGAAAATTTACGTTTTGTCTGCTGTCCCCCATTATTTTAAGATTAAATGTCAAACCTGTTTCACCTTTGCCTGTTGGCTGATTCTCTTGCTACGAGCAGTCTAAAACTGTACACTACTAAAGCAGCAGCCCATAGGGTTTGTGTTAGAACTTTCTTACCGCAAAGGAAAGGAGTATTTCTTCAGTAAAATGTCTGAAGCAATACTCCATTTAATCACATATGATGCAGATTTAAGTGTCTTCTCAGACACAGTAAAAAGGTCTCCCCTCATGGGAGAGCGGTGGGAGGATGGAGGAAGCATCTAAAAGACTAAGTGGAAAGCCCATTATATCTTTGTGGAAAACAGACACTTAATATCTGTCAGTCTGTGAGTTAATTAACTCTTTCTGGCCTAGGTCACCTTTCAATGAGACATTTCTCCCTTGGTGTTCACACCTCAACTGCTAGAAGAGGGCCTCATCCTCCCTGATTGAACTAACCTCGTTATCTCTAGACTGATTCTTGCCTGCATATTTATACCTGCCTCTGGAAATTTCCACTGCATTCATCTGACAAAGTGGGTATTCACCCACGAATGCTCATGCTCCAATACATCTGTTAGTCTATAAGGTGCCACAGGACACTCTTTCGCTTTTTATAGATCCAGACTAACATGGCTACCCCTCTGATACATAATATCATGACACTTAACTCTAAACTGTTTTTGGTTTACTGATTCTAGGGAGTGTGGTAGATGGGTGGGAGTACATAAGAGCATGTCACTGAGAAATCTGGGTCCAGAGGTGCCAGCTATGTGCTTTTCCATCCCTTTCACTTGCCCCATTCTGGTACTGCAAAAACTTTTCTATATCATAACAAGTTGGAAAGAGAGCTGTGTAGTGCTGGTGGCTGGGTGTGGTCAGTGGAATACATAATGAATGGCCTGGTAGGTAGAGGAAAATATTGAGTGAGCAGAACTGGGGATAAATAGCTAAAAATACAATTGCACAACAAGAAGAAAACCAAATAAGACGGAGAAATGGGGGCAGAGAATAGAAAAGAAAATCTTAAAATAGAGGCAATGACTGGCATGAAAGGACATAGGTTGAGAGAGGGGGAAGGGATTCCCAGGTGCCTATTCATCTTGAGGTGAAATACAACTAAAAAGGCTAGGAACGCTACTTACCCTCAGTGACTAGGAGCTTTTAACAAACAGATAGCAATACAGTTAATCAAAGCACAGAGGAGTCAAATGCATGATGCTTCTTTTGGAGAATTAAAATAAAGTACTTAGATGAAATGGCAAAGTTATTTGTGGGGTATTACAGCTAAGCTTATATAAGTAGGTGCACATAGGTCCTGTGATCCCCACTCTTCCAAAATTTCTAGCGACTGCTGTGCTAACTGCATCCCAGAAGCAACTTTTAGATGTCAATAGAGTTGACCAAAACTCGTAATTTCCAGTTAGGGGAAAATTTCCACCTTTTTGAAATTTGATTTAGACTGGAATAAAACTTTTTTTTTCAAAATTTCCTGCAACCCACACATTCTATTTAAAATTTTGCTTTGAAAACTTCAATACATGATGTTTCCAAAATGAAATAGGCTCCCCAGGACCCTGCCACTAGTGTATGAAATTGATTGTGATTCTTGTCAGTTTTTCTTCTGCCCTATGCTGTACAGCACTGGTGAAATAGCAGCCAGATAGCCAATCTGTCAGACTCAGTATGTTTTTGTGAAATATTCTGGGCTCAATGAATCAGCATTGAGCTAGTTTGGTTGGAAATTCTCGATCAGCTCTAGTTCTCAACATAACTGACTGTGCAAGATGCTGTTAACAACAATATATATAATATTCCATAGCATGGTGCTTATGTTCTGTTACTGAAGAGAAGGAGAAGATTAATTTCTGTACATACTTGCATTAAATTTTCTTTTATTTTAAATGTTTTATAAAATTTGTTTGTAAATGTGTGGAAAACTGATTTTAAAGAGAGGATTTTAGCTGGGTGATGGTTGTGTTGTGTAAATAATTGAGATCAGATCTATTTTTTTGCTCTGTCTTTTGAACTGATCCTCCAGGTAATAATGCAAAAGTTAATTTTAATCCGTGCTTGGCCGTTCTTCAATGGGACTACTTGTATGAGCAAATATTTGTAGGATTGGGCTGTTATATTATCCTGATATGGCAGGGATGTCAAAGTTGAAGTTAGACAACTTTAAATATTCTAGCTCAGGGGTCCCCAACCTTTTCAGGACCAGGGACCGGTCATGCTTGCGGAGGGAGCGCTCGTCCCGCGGCTCAGCTGGACTGCCCGCAGGCGTGCCTGCGGGAGGTCCACCGGCTCCGGTTGAGTTGCCGCAGGCATGACTGCGGACGGTTCGCTGGTCGCGCGGCTCAGCTGGACCGCCCGCAGGCATGCCTGCAGCAGCTCAACCGGAGCCGGTGGACCTACCGCAGGCGTGCCTGCGGGCAGTCCAGCTGAGCCGCGCGACCAGCGAACCGTCCGCAGTCATGCCTGCGGGAGGTCCACCGGAGCCCCGGGAGCAGCGGACCTCCCGCAGGCATGACTGCGGAGGGAGCGCTCGTCCCGCGGCTCGGGTAGACCTCCCGCAGCCTGCGGGAGGTCCACTGGGTCGGTTCGCGGCCCGGTTTGTAAGAGGCCGGGCCGCGGACCGGGGGTTGGGGACCCCTGTTCTAGCTAATTTATAGTAATGAGATTTTTTTAATAGAGATTTAATGTGTGTTTGCCTTTTAAGTGATCTTAATTTTAAATTACTTCTCACTTAGGGTGTTGTTAGACCAACAGGTGGCTATGCGGTTATGTTGAACTGGACAATGTCAGCTATATATGGACTCAGACCTGGAGAGGTAAATGCTATTTAAATTGTAGTTGCATGTATTAAAACTTTTTGGAACACTTTTTTTTTTTTAAACTGAATTTAATTTTTATTTTATTTTAGGTATGGTGGGCAGCTTCTGACTTAGGCTGGGTAGTTGGCCATTCCTACGTTTGTTATGCACCTCTCCTGCATGGGAATACAACTGTTTTGTATGAGGTAAATGCTTGAAAGAGACAGAATATCTTTTATTGGACCAACTTCTGTTGATGGGAGGTACACATGTTGGAGCTACACAGGGCTCTACTTCAGGTCACTGTTATCACTGTTTGACATTTTACCATCTTCGTGCTATGTTTAGATGTGTTGCTTTTTAAAATTTCTGAGACTACTTCAAAATAAAATTAACTGAACCTAGCATGAACCCTAATCCTGCAAAGACTTTTTTGCACCTTAATTGTATACATCAGCGGTTCTCAAACTTTAGCAACCCAAGGACTCCCATTTTGATTTAAAAATTTTGGGGACCCTGCAGTTCCCCCACTGCTCAGCCCTAACCCTGCCCCCTTCACCTAGGCCATGCCCCCATTCACTCCACACACCCCCGTCGCTCGCTCTCCCCCACCTTCACTCTCTTTCACCAGGCGGGGGCAGGGGGTAGGGGTGCAGGCTCTGGGAAGGAGTTTGGTGCAGGGTGCTGGCTCTGGGCTGGGAGTTTCGGTGCGGGGTGAGGGCTCTGGGCTGGGGAAGGGATTGGGGTGGAGGAGGGGGTGAGGTGACTGGCACTTACCTAGGGTGGCTCCTGAAAGCGATCGGCACATCCCTCTGGCAGGGGCTCCTAGGTGTGGGGCCTGGAGGTCTCCATGTGCTGCCTCTGCCTGCAGGCACTGCCCCCTCAGCTCCAATTGGCTTCAGTTCCCAGCCAATGGGAGTTGCAGAGCCAGCGCTTGGGCTGGGGGCAGCGCACGGAGACCCTCCTCCCTGTTCCACCGGGCTACAGGGACATTCTGGCCACTTCTGGGAGCGGCATGGAACCAGGTTCCCTGCTCCTTCTCCACCCTCCCAGTGCCTCCTTCACGCTGGGGAACAGCAGTTCCCCAGCATGAAGGAGACGCTGGGAGGGACGGGGAGAAGTTGATCACCGTGGCTAGCAGACCCCCAGGGTTACCCTCGGGGACTCCTAGGGGTCTGTGGACCCCAGTTTGAGAAACGCTGGTATACATAATTCCATTAAAGGCAACAGGACTACATACATATATACAGTTAAATACATATATGTCTTTGCATTAAGTTAGATGCTTGTGGGTCTTTGCATGATCGTGGGCAATAGTGTGCTATCATGAAATAAACGTACGTTTGGGAAGAAATTTGGGATGTTGTTATCCTGGGCCAGCAAAGAATGACTGCTTTGGAGGAAACACTTTCTTAACCATGGAGATAATGGAGGATTGGCTCTAGGTGTTTAGCACTGTGGTTCCCAAACTTTTTAGTGCTATGGCTCCCATAAGGATGTTTTAAAACTTGGTGGCTCCCTACAACCAAGTACAATGTTTTTTTTTTTTTTTTTAATTGACTTAGGTACTAGATTCAAGAGTTCAGGACACTATAGTTCAGATGGTTTTGCATCTTGACTTGTCCTGCAGTCCCACTCTTCTTTTGGATCATGGTCCTGCCCCATCAGTGCACGGCCCAGCACATGTAGTCCAGTTAAGATCTTCAACCAGTATGAATTAATCAAGGATCTTGAAAATTTCCTCACTAGTTGTTCAGCTTAGGATTTCTTTGCAAAATAAGTCTTCAACTATTATACCTGCTTTGTCAAATCCCATATGCATCAGAAGCTGAGCCATGTAGGCGATGTCTGTGAATTGGAATGGGTTACCTAGGGAGGTGGTGGGATCTCCATCAGAGGTTTTTAAGGCCTGGCTTGACAAAGCCCTGGCTGGGATGATTTAGTTGGCATTGGTCCTGCTTTGAGCAGGGGGTTGGATTAGATGACCTCCTGAGGTCTCTTCCAACCCTTATTGCCTCTTCTTAACTTGTTTTGTCAACTGCTTCTGGATGTTTTCTGCAAGATAATCATTGTGTCGGTGGATGGTATTATTTGACATAAAAATGGTTATCAGTACCATGGCTACTTGTTCCCCAGTCATAATTTTACACGTCTATTGCTGCTGGAAGTTGAATTGTTTGGTAAATGGTGTGTGCAGATTTACCTTTTGCAATTCACCTGGCCACAACACAAGATCATTTAAAGCATTTTTGAGGAACAGTTGCTGCTTTATACATGACTTCTCTCATCCCTGCCACTCCCCCAAGCTTTAATTCTTCTTGTTTCCAAAAGAAAAATTGCTGCTCTTGTTTTTCGAATTCTGGGTGTTCAGTTTCTAAATGTCTCTGTAGTTTCCCTGGCCTCATGCTTTCATTTACTAACACCTGAAAACAAGTGACATGTTTTGGCTATGGACTTTCCTCAGTAATACTGAGACACGAAAATTCAAATATAATGTAACTATCATCACATTATCTACTTTTCTTCATGTTATGTTTAACGCTGTTAAAACCATCATCTTCTTCAGCCAAACATTAGCTACATGTAGGCTTAGTATGTGGTAAAAGTTGTTCCCTTATAAAGATCAGACGCTGATACCCACACACTCCAGGGCATCCACTTTTACCAGTTCCTAGGGCTCAAGGGTTGACTTAGGCATCCCCACCCGTTCCCAGTTCCTAAGGCTCTGGGGGAAAGACACCTACCCATATCCAATTCCTAGGGCTCAGGGTGTACTCTTCTGTGGGTTTGCAGGATCTTTTTACCAGTGAAAGAGCCTTACGCAGTAATATCCTTAACCTTTTTGTTAACAATTACCAAAACAGAATGCACACGCTAAGCATACAATGCTCACCAATCCCAATAAGGCAGATGAACTGTTCCTGCTGGCCAGCCAGGATCAGGTCATCCGAGGACTCCAGCTTCTGCATGGTGTGACTGGCAGAGTGTTGAAGTCTGGCAGCTCTGATCTTGGGACTGTGTCCTGGAGTTGGTCCCAAAGAGCTTCCTTTTGAACCCATTTTATATAGTGAAACTTGAGTCCTGCTTAGCTGTACCTTAACCAAAGTAGTATAAAAAGGTAATTTTCAACAATCCTAGCCCATTATGAAACAATTATTTAACTAATCAGACCCCACTACCATAGTTGATTTACACTGAGCAAAATTAATTATGCAACAGATGGAAACAATCAAAGAACCAGACAGAGACCATACAGATAAACAATAGAAAAGTAGGAACCATAAAGGCAAAAACAATGGAAGTATGGGTGTTACAATCAGAACTATTGATAAGTGATTCCTTGCCAGACAGAGTGCTATCAAACAAAGTTTTCTTTAAACATCTTAAGAGATTCCTTGCTTATCTGGTGATGGTGGGCACTATTAGCAAGGGTGCCTTCTTACCAGCCCGATATTACATTGTTTTGATAGAATTTAGAAGGAATGTGAGGATGTGACTTTCAGCTTCTTGGCTCATGGCTGCTGCTCTCCTAATATGGCTGCAGGGAAAGGCCCAAGGCTTTTGCTGTATGCAGTTTTTCTTTTGCCTTATACTGCCAGAGCAGTTCTTTGCTCTCTAATGTCCAGCAGGTGGTGAAAGCCTTGCTGTATCACGTGGGAATGTTGGCTTTGGCAGCTGTTATTAGGCTAATGAGGTGATGATAATTGGCAGAGGTTGGGGGCATGCACTTCACAAATTTCTCTATGCCTGCCATATTTTGGACATACTGCTTTCTGAAAGTTTCAACTGAGGCTTCGAAATAGCAGGATCTGGAGACTGACCTGAATCACAATGGGTCTGTGTTGGCTGTTGGGAAAGTTGTCAAATACTATCCTTGTTGATGGCAAAAGGTGGCTGTTTTTCTCTTGCAATACAAAGCAAAGGTCAGGCGTATAGCATTTTGTCAGTGTGCTGACCTAAAAGTGCCGTGCTCCTTAGCATTGTAGTGCAGGCAAAGGTCTTCTGCCACTGCCTGTGATGACAGTTTTTCTCCTGCGCAATCATTGGTGTCATAGCCCCACAAATTGTGGTGGCTGTTGAAGTCGCCTATGTGATGGTGGGGTGGCTTGAAGGTGGAAGCACTGCGAGAGGGCTAGTTCGTTAATGGAGGTTTATAGACATTCACTACCGTCAAGTCGCTGACCTGGATGGCGATGGAATTAGGGGTTGTGTTAGGGAGTACTTGTATAGGATTCTTCACATCACCTTTGGCATAGGTTGCCAGGCCTTGTTTTGGATGGAAGACTGCTAAGATGGGTTTATCTGTTGATCTTGGAGCGATGGCTTTTTCACTCAACTTATATTTCCTCCAGTCAGTTTTATCAGTTCATAGGATCTTTGTGAGGTAGTTGCATTTTGTGCTGGATAAACCCTTGATATTTAACTGCATTATATGCAGTGAGGTGCCGGTGTCTGGTTTGACTTGGAAGGGGCCATTTTTGCCATTGTTTTGCTGACCTGTAGGCCTTTTTGTGACGTTTGATCACGAATTTAATGACATTCGTTGTGCTTACATACATAGGAGGAAAGAGACCACAAGCAGGTTCTCATTTCATCCCTCAACAAATTATGAAGGTGTTCCTACCCTGGGACATCAACCAGCACATGTGTGCAGCACAAAGTTTGGGGTGGTTAGCACAAATTGATGCCACAATTGGGTTTGTGGTGGTTATCTTACAAGTGAGGCAAGTGGAAGTCTGCGATCCGGACCATTATTTAAAAGATAAACTGTTGTTAATTGTAGAGAGGTTTCTTTTTGTTAACATTTGAAGGGAAGAAAATGAGTGACTTGGAAGGAGGGTGCACTCCTGGTAAGAGGGTCAGGTATGCTTTAGTAGGAGCATTGCCAGCAAATCAAGGGAAGTGATTATTCCTCTTTATTCGGCACTGGCGAAGCCACATCTGCGTCCAATTTTGGGCCCCCCAGTACAGAAAGGATGAGGACAAATTGGAGAGAGTCTAGTGAGGGTAATGAAAATGATTTAGGGGCTGGGGCTCATGACTTATAAGGAGAAGCTGAGGGAACTGGTCTTATTTAGTCTGCAGAAGAGAAGAGTGAGGGGGCGGGGATTTGATAACAGCCTTCAAGTATCTGAAGGGGGGTTCCAAAGAGGATGGAGCTCGGCTGTTCTCAGTGGTGGCAGATCACAGAACAAGAAGAAATGGTCTCAAGTTGCAGTTGGGGAGGTCCAAGGTGGATATTAGGAAAAATTATTTCACTAGGAGGGTGGTGAAGCACTGGAATGGGTTACCTAGGGAGGTAGTGGGATCTCCATCAGAGGTTTTTAAGGCCTGGCTTGACAAAGCCCTGGCTGGGATGATTTAGTTGGCGTTGGTCCTGCTTTGAGCAGGGGGTTGGATTAGATGACCTCCTGAGGTCTCTTCCAACCCTAATCTTCTATGATTCTATGCCAGCTCCAAGAAGGGCAGCATGGCCTGTATTTAACCCAGCCCCATATAGTAGAGAGCAACAAAAGTGGTGTGATTGGCATGCACAGTTCGGAATGGCGGCCAGTCTGAATGAGTGAGCTGAGTACACTAAGCTGAAGTTCCTGAGCCTGTTGCTCATAGAGAAAGACAGAGAGGATGAGGATTTAGCAGTAAGCTTTGACAGGACTATGTCTTAACAGATGCCCTTACACATTCTTTGGAGCCTGCAGCATGCACTGGTTGAGTTTGGACAGCTTTTCTCAACTATAGGAAGAAGCCAGAGATTGGTTGTGAACACTTTCCCATAAGCAGGCTCTGAGATGCAAGATGCTTTAGCCTGAGATCAGTTAGTCAGTTACGTTTTTAGTGGGGAGATGCAACTACAGCTCCGGATGGGGAAGACCCAAAGATTAGATGAAACTATCAAACTAGCTATAGAGATGGAACTGGCTAGAGGAGACTGGAAGTTTTAGTTTTTAAGGTACTGGTGCTAGGATGTATGTCCATTCTCTGGAAGAAGAGAAGGGAGGTCGAGACACCATCGTATGAGTCATGGGTCATATAGACGGTGTCAGGAGTGTTACAATTATGGGGTGAACAGGATCAATTTAAGGAGGCTGTGAAGATTCAGGCCCAGTGCAAGTTCGCATGGAAATATCAGCCCAGATTATGATGGATGTGGGAGCAAAGTGAGGAAGTGGATGGATGCTGGCATTGTGATAGCCTTGACCATTTTTGGAGGGAATGCCCAAGGAGGAAGTGGCACTTGGGGAAGGGAAACAGAAGAGAGCAGGGTCCTAATGCTTAGAGAGACAGAAGAGGTCAGCAGGATAATAGATTGGCATAGGAGTGAGCAGGAAAATACTGATATAGAGAAATTGATAAGATGGAAAAGAATGGATAGTGGATAGTTCCCAGAGGAAATTTACTGGCATCCTTGCCTGAAAAGCTATCGGACTTGTGTCCTGAGCTGAGTGTTAGACCAGTATCTCCTGTCTAGCACTTTCCTCCCTTCCTTCTTGCTGTTCAGCTGTTTTCCCATTGCACCTGGGTTCACATAGGGGATAAGACTTGTATGTGGGGTGGGAAGATCTGTGTTAGCTCATTTTAAGACAGATTCTCTTTATTTGATTTAAAGACATCTGCAGTCACCTGTGTCGGTTAAAGGTCTTCTTTTTAGAAACTTTCCCTTGTCTCATTATTTAGTCTTTGAATCAGACATTCTCCCTACTTCATTCCTTTTAGCCTTATAACTCATTATTTTCATGGCCTTCCTTCTACTTGCTAGTCAGAGCCTTCCTTTAAACACTTATATAGTTCCTTAACCAATAAGCTAACTTTAATTCTTTAATTTTATGTTTATCCTACAACCTTCCTAATACCAGTGCCAGTTGTTTTAACTACAAAGGTGTCATCTGCTTGGCAGTACAGGACCAGGATTTGTCACCTAGAAGTTCTGAGTGCAGGAGTGCCAGAACCAGCGGGAAGTTAGGAAAACCATGGCTCCCTCACTTTTAATAGTGGGAGGGCTGTGCCCACCCGCTTTTCAGGGGTGGTGCTTCACGGCAGTGCCAGCATCTTCCTGTGTGCATGTGGGGAGGGAGGGGGGATGAGATGGATCTTAGCTTCCAATTATCATGGGGCTCTGCCCCCTGCTGCTCCTCTCCCCCCCCCCCCCAAGGCCCTTGCCAGGCTGGGAGCCGGTCATTGGCAAGAGCCGCCCAGGGAACCTGAGCCACTGTGGGGAGCTCCGAGGCCTCCATCTGCCCTGAGTGGCAGTGGAGGTGGGGACATGGACCAGTGTCTACTCTTGGGCCCCCTGGCCCCCCACCTAGGGTAGGTGAAGGGTCTGGGGCTCCCCACAGCAGCCCGGACTCCCTGGGTGGGCAGCTCTTACTACAGCCTGGTTCCAGCTTCCGGCCTGGCCAGGGGGCGAGGCCTCAGGGGGAAGAGGAGGAGTGGGACCTCGGGGCAGAGGTGAGGCCACTGTTCCAGCACCGAGGGGCCCCCCTTTTATGTAGGTTCCGGCACTCCTTTCTGAGTGCAGATATGAAAGAGATGACTCATTATTATAAAAAGTGGAGACATAAACCTGGTGTGAGGGGGTCCCCGCAGAGTGCAAACTAAAACTGGGGTACCGCTGATCCCTCTGCCATACCAGTGATGTTGTCACAAGCTGCAACCCCCTCCAAGCTTGCACTCTCACCAGCATCCACAGGCAGGGACCATACCCAGCTATGTTCATGAATGCTCTGGCCAGTCACTACATGAACCAACAATAGAGAGTCTCCAGCCAGAATATTCCCAGCCCCTAACCCCAGAGCTGTACTGTCCTGCCATGGTCAAAAGCTCAACCAGTATGAATTTATTACCCAGTCCGCCCTCCCTTGATATGGAGAGGACATGCACAAAGCCTTTGTTAACTGAGCTGAGATTTTTCACTTCACTCAAACCACACTGTTTTAGGTAAAGGATATAAAATAGATTTATTAACTACAGAAAGATAGATTTTAAGTGATTATAAGTGATAGTAAACAGATCAAAGAAGATTACTTAAGAAATAAACAAAACACAACCTAAATCTCATACACTACACAGGATTTGAATCAAACAGGGTCTGACCCTGTTAGATAGTACAAGCAGTTTGTAGATGTTTTATACACAGGCAGGAATCCTTTCTTTCAACCTGGGGCCAGCACTTCCCTCAGCTCAGTCTTTGTTTCTAAGGTGTTTACAGATGTTGGGTGAGGCTGATTGGTGAAGTCACTCCCCCCTTTTATAGTTTCTTCCCTATGAAGGGAACACCTTTGTTCCAAGCCAAGTTGCCAGCCCAGTTTGTAGAAAAATACAGGTACACCTCTACCCTGATATAACGCGACCCGATATAACACGAATTCGGATATAATGTGGTAAAGCAGTGACCCGGGGGGGAAGGGGCTGCGCACTCCGGTGGATCAAAGTAAGTTCAATATAACGTGGTTTCACCTATAACCCGGTAAGATTTTTTGGCTCTCGAGGACAGCGTCATATTGAGGTAGAGGTGTACCAAAATGGAGTTGAGTATCATATGGTCTAGTCACATGCCTTTGCATGCTTCGCTGAGTCAAAGCAGCCATTATTCATAGGCAGACTGAAACATTAACCAGGTGGCGGATAAGCTTCTCCCAAGGCCTGTTGTTTGCCTTAATGGCCCATTACCTTGAATAGACTCTTCACTATCGGCCATCTAGACTGGAAGCATCTTGGTTTGTGGGTTTCACCTAGGTGCAACCACATTTGAAATACTGATAGTCAATATTCATAACTCCAGATACAAAATGGTGCATGCATACAAGTAGGATAATTATATTCAGCAAATCATAGCATTTCCAATGACACCGCACAACACAGTTTGTCCAAGATGCATCATAATTACATCATCATATCATTAACCATACCACTATAATGACTATGGGGTGCAGAGTGTCACACCTAGCACTAACAAAAAAAGGACAGTTTCTAGCTGCTTCCGACTATACCACACAAAGGCCAACAAACAGCTTAACATCTTCGTGAGTGGACTCAGGCTAGACCAGGAGTAGGCAACCTATGGCATGGGTGCCGAAGGTGGCACGTGAGCTGATTTTCAGTGGCACTCACACTGCCTGGGTCCTGGCCACCGGTCCAAGGGACTCTTCATTTAAAATTAAATTAAAATGCAGTTTCTTAAACATTTTAAAAACCTTATTTACTTTACATACAATAGTTTAGTTATATATTATAGACTTATAGAAAGAGACCTTCTAAAAATGTTAAATTGTATTACTGGCACACGAAACCTTAAATTAGAGTGAATAAATGAAGATTCGGAACACCACTTCTGAAAGGTTGCCGACCCTTGGGCTAGACCATGACTCAGTTGTGTATCTAGGTGTTACACTGGACCGTAACTTGAGTTTTCGAGCAACACCTTACTAAGGCCACACTGTAAATGAAAGACAAGAAACAGCCTGATCAGCAAACTAGCTGGTTCCTGGAGAGGCAATGTGCAGACGTTAAGAAACTCTGGGCTTGTCTTGTGCTATTATGTAATAGAATGTTGCTCCCTGGTGTGGCTCAGCTCTTCTCACTTGTGACTGGTGGACACTCAGTTGAACAAAACCATGTGTTTAATAACAGATACCATGAAACTGACTGACCTGTCCTGGCTTCCAGTCATGTTCAGCCTCAACCCTCCTGACATCGGGCAACAAGTCGCTTTGCAGAATATGCACCATAAGGTGCAAAGTGTGCCACATCTACCCTGTTTAAAGATGTGTTTAGTCTACTAAGCCCACAGTCACAGCTGTTTGGACAGTTCCCCTAAGGACTTTGATATCCTCTTTGGGTGGCATACTAGGTGACAGGCACTGGTTATGTTTGAAACTTGTTCTTATCTCATGACTGATCCAACAGTCCAGCCCCGTGGTTTTGACCTTCCACACCATCTTTGTGTAAAACTCAATCACTTCAGACACAGAGGAATCAGATGTGCTGCTAATGACTATAAGTGGGGTCTTTGTGACTCCCCCTTTGCTCCTGTGGCCAGTTAAAAGATGCAGGTCACATTTGTAGGTTGCATCCATTAACAAGGGCTGCTTGGACTTCGTCATAGACTTGCATAATGCTCTTCACTCAGCTATTGAATGGTTAAGACACTTAGACTAACACAGTTGACTTGATCGTCTAGATAAATGCAATCACAATATGTACATATATATGTAACGCACTCTAAATTGTCATTTATACCAAATGGTGGAGATTTGAGTTTGTAATGTGCATTTGTTTGAGTGCCGCAGTGCAGCATGGTGACAATATGGTGACATTTGCAATGATCAAATGCTTGCTCTGCACTTGTGGCTTCTTGTCCAATGTTTATGCAAGTGGTATTTTCAATATGAAAGCTGTATATACCTCCTGACTTGGATATAAGCTCTGTGTGATACAGAAAGTTCATCTTCTAAATGTGATCTTTCTAGTGAAAAGGCCCTGGCAATAGCTGTAGAGCTTTGCCTAAAAGCCACTCTGTTTTTACTTAATCTCTATCATTTAAAACAAACAGGTATGGTGACCTTCAGTCCCTGCAGCAGGCAGGAGCAATAAAAATTTTATTAGAAGATCGTTTGCCACCTGGTTTCCTTATTTACAGCACTGTAGAAAATGATTGGTGCTTTTTATCCCTAGCCATGGCTGGGCAAACTGTCACATCTGGTTACTGTTGTTTACTATTCCCCTGGCATGTTTTGAGATATGGAAAGTCAGTGCTTAGTAAAAAGCTGCTATTGTAGCACACCAAAATACAAAGGGACAGATCCTTGCCCCCTCTCCAGCCTTTTTGTGCTGCTGTAGGGGCATGAAGGGGCCAGAAAGCCAGTATGAGCAGCCAGCTGTGGATTTTTGCAAGGTGAGGGGAATCCTGGGTAGCAAAGAGCCAGCATTATTGAATTCTACATTATCACCAGGACAATCCATGTCCAGACACCCCAATGGGGGAACAGAAGGTCTGAACCTCCAAAATGAGCAATTGGGACCAACTGGTTGCATACTGCATAGTTGTACTATAAAAGTGAATTGAGTGGGGTCTTTGATGAAAGCTTGTGATGTTCTGGACTTAGTCACTATGAACTATGTATACAGCTCTGTATACTGTGGTTATGAATCTAGGTGTTTAAGAACAGAGAAAACTGTGCTCCTGATCGGTACTGCAGTTTTATCATTGCCTCACAATAAGGCGGAGGAGCAGCCAAGAGGGGAGAGAACCCAAACCGTTCTTTACCCAAAACCAGCTTCAAGTGACCATGACCAGCCCAGGAAATGGCAATCGTTGACCATTAATGTTAATGGAAAGACATTGAGACAATTGGGTATTTCCCCACCTTGTATAGCAGTAGTGACTGAAGGAAAAAAACCTGCCAACCCTTTTAAAATGGAAGGGGTTTGAAGCAGGGGTAGTTAACTATTTTTTTGTCAAAGTCCAAATTTCTTGGTCAAGGTATAGTCAAGGTCCAGACTCCAGAGAAAATAATACCAATAATAATACTACTAAGTAAATAAAAAGATTTTTGGATCCATTCAAAAGTGTCTGACTGTCCAGTTCTTGCCCATGGTCCGTCTATTGACTACCCCTGATTTGAAATGAAATCCATCTTTAATTTGAGGGACAGTCTCGAAGGCAGGAGGCTGTCTGTCAAGACTGATTCCCCACTATGGCTAGGGACATGCTGGGAAACTGTTCAAAGAGAAAAGGTAGCGTATTTTAGAAAAGAGATTTGATCTAATATGGAAGTGCAAAGCCAGAAGGTGTCTTTGTATATTTTCTGTGGAACTTGTCTATGTTTGCTTTTCCTTACTATTTCATCTTTAAATCTGTGGCTTTTCTATTAAATAAACCTTTTACCCCCTAGCAGGTCTCTGTTGTGCAAACTGTGTGACGTTTAAGTGAAACAGTGAACTGATAACTGGGGGGTTGGTTTTATGCCTTTGGGATGACAAACCAGAGGGGAACAGTCCTAGTGTCTGGTACTTCAGAATTTGGGGAGGATGCTTTGGGAAGACTTGGGACTGGAAGGGCTGTTGGTATCACCCTGCAAGGAGTAACTAGGCTGATGGAGGTCAGGGTAAGGCCTTGTGCTTGTGGGCAGGCTGCTGACCAGAGACCTGAGCCATAGCAGGACAGCATTAAGACACCCCAAAGTTATTGGGCAGGCAGTTGCAGAACCCCTTACTGCTCTGGGTGAACCCCAGAATATCACAACCACCTTCTGTGCCTCTGCACTGAAAATGTAACTGGGAAAAAGGGAATGTGGCTGGAGTGCTGCTGTGCTCCAGGGACACCTGGGTGCTGAACTAGCCCCTCATGGGTGGCATGTGAACCCCCAGTTTGGGGAGTCTAGTCCCCTGCCCCAGCCCTTCTGCACAAGGCCCTGCCACTTCTGTCTGAAGTCCTGTCTCCACTCTTGCCTGCTGGGCCAGAGGCGCTCTAAGCCCCCCAGTGTGGCTGGGGTTGTAGTGGGGAGCATTAGCAGAGGTTTGGGGACACTTAGCCTCCCCCAGCCTCCATTACGTGCCACCTATGCAGCCCATTGGGACTCTGAAGCTGTTCTACACTGTTCCAGGACCAGGGTTGGTGCAGAATTGACTCTCCATATCTCCATTGTAGAAACAGCTCTTTCGTGGCTCTCCTTTTAACACACATCCCTCCACCAACTTTTCCTAGCTGCAGCTAGCACTTATTGGGTACAGTTGGAGATTGAGCTCAGAACCTTTTGAGTTTACTCTGAAACATGACGACAGCTTGTGATATTAATGGTATAGCAAATGAATAATCTCATTGTACATTGACAAAGGTATTTCTAAAGTGTTTTTGAAATACAGTTGTTGATGTGTTGATTGCTATTGTTACGCGTTCAAGTCGTGATCTGTCAAGGAATTATGAAATATTTTTATCCTATGACATTTTAAATTAATCTCTCCATAGGGGAAGCCTGTGGGAACACCAGATGCTGGTGCTTACTTCCGTGTGCTAGCAGAGCATGGAGTGGCTGCCTTTTTTACTGCACCAACTGCAATTAGAGCAATCCGTCAGCAGGACCCTGAGGCAGACTTGGGAAAGCAGTACTGTTTGACAAGGTGAACTAAGGATACATTGGAAATTGTTTGTTATAGAAATACACTTGATAGACTGAGGAGAGAATAATGTCTAGAGCTTTGAACACTTAAGCAGTAGAATATAAATATATAAAATACCAACTGTATTTTATTTATATATGTGTAAATGTGTATAGAGCATGTGTGATATATAAATAATCTGCATATATTACACAAAATTTACATTAAAATAATATTAAGGTTGCAAAGTCAGGCACGCAAAAAATAAGGAGTGCCTCAATTAAAGTTGCCTGTGCAACCTCCTGGTCTTTAATTATGTCATCACATAGTGCTTTTTCCACAAGACCCTGGCATCATTCAGTGCACAGCATGGACAGAGCTCACTTAATGAGCAGCTAATCAGTGTGTTGTTTTGTCCTTGTGTTCATTGTGTTGTCCGAGGCCTTATTTACTCCACACTATTCAAAACCTGCTCTAAAGACAGAATTATTAATTTCCCGATGGGCTTTTCTGTAGTGCTCATCAATATAGGATTTGGGAGGCATGCAGATGCTAAGTATTTTCACATGATCTCTGTGCAGTGAGGAGGTGATACTTTTCCCATTTTACAGCTAAGATACAGAGAGATCAAAATAATAAGTGTACACTAATTTTGGGTGCACAATCTGAGCAAACTGAAACCTGATTTTTCAGAATTCTTAGCATTGTATGGCACTCTCATGTTCAAAGTACAGTTCGCATTGAATTCAGTTGCAGCTGTGAGCGTGCAGTACTTCTTCAAATTGAAGTCTCAAGTTGGGCACCCAGAAATTAAGGAACACACAGTTATGACTACCTGTGAAAACTTTGGTTTAAGTGACTTGCCTAACACCGTATAGGAACTCTGTTGCAGAGGCAGGGATAGAATCTAGTTCTCCAGAACAACATTAACCGTGCCTTAACCATGAGACTTTCCTTTCTCTTCCTGCAATCCCCTGCCTCATTCACTTATAGGTAAGGCTAAGATTTTGTCATGGTTATTTTTAGCAGAAGTCACGGACAGGTCATGGGCAATAAACAAAAATTCACAGAAGCCATGACCTGCCTGTGACTTTTGCTGCTGTGGCTCCATGGTTTCCCCTGCCATCATGGTGGCTGGGAGCTGTGGGGCCAGTTCCCCCTCATAGCTGCTGATGACCATATTTCCCAAAGAGAAAACGGGACACTCTCAGGCCTGGTCTACACTAGGACTTTAAATCGAATTTAGCAGCGTTAATTCGAATTAACCGCTCAACCGTCCACACCAGGAAGCCGTTTAATTCGACCTAGAGGGCTCTTTAGTTCGAATTCGGTACTCCACCCCGACGAGGGGAGTAGCGCTAAATTCGACATGGCTATCTCGAATTAGGCTAGGTGTGGATGCAAATCGAACTTAGTAGCTCCGGGAGCTATCCCACAGTGCACCACTCTGTTGACGCTCTGGACAGCAGTCCAAGCTTGGATTCTCTGACCAGCCACACAGGAAACGACCCGGGAAAATTTGAATTCCTTTTCCTGTCTGGGCACTTTGAATCTGATGTCCTGGTTGGACATCGGGGCGAGCTGAGCAGCACCTGCAACGATGCAGAGCTCTCCAGCAGAGGAGTCCATGCAATCCCAGAATAGAAAGAGGTCCCCAGCATGGACAGACCGTGAAGTCCTGGATCTGATCGCTGTGTGGGGCGATGAGTCTGTGCTTTCGGAGCTGCGCTCCAACAAACGGAATGCAAAGACCTACGAGAAGGTCTCCAAAGCCATGGCACTCAGAGGATACAGCCGGGATACAACGCAGTGCCGCGTGAAAATCAAGGACCTGAGACAAGGCTACCAAAAAGTCAGAGCGGCAAACGGACGCTCCAGAGCCCAGCCCCAGACATGCCGCTTCTACGAGGCACTGCATGCTGATGGAGCCTCCTCGCCTGATTTCTCAGCAGCTGACTGTGGAAGAGGTGGACGATAAGGTGCGAGGAGTTGACAACGGCCATAAGTGCAGCGATGATCGCAGTGGGCTCCATGCTCGCAGTGCTGTGGCGTCCGAGCTGTAACCGACCAGAGAAGGGCGCGAACAGATTTCCCGCCGGCGCTTTCAGGGAGGGAGGGCGTGATTGACGGTTCAATGACGACACTTACCCAAAACCACCCTCGACACATTTTTTCCCCCAGCAGGCATTGGGGGCTCAACCCAGCATTCCAATGGGCAGCGGGGAGTGCGGGAACTGTGGGATAGCTTCCCACAGTGCACCGCTTCCAAAGTCGACGCTGGCCCCGTTACTGTGGACTCAGACAGTCGAATTAGTGTATTTAGTGTGGATACACAAATTCGACTTCATAAGGTCGATTCCACAAATTCGAATTAAGTAGATTCGAAATAGTCTTGTTGTGTAGACGTACCCTCAGTCTCTTGCCCGAGGCATCTGCCTTCCCCTCCCATGTTCTCCCCCATCCCTGTACAAGGCTGTCACCCATCACTGGAACCCTGAGACGGGACCCCTCAGGAGTCTGTCACCTTGTTGCCTGTGGTTGCTATCGCCTGTCCCTGGAACCCCACTGGCTGCCAGCTCCAGATTCCCTCAGCCCTTGGGGCTGAAGCAGAGAATGTTGGGGAGGGCTCTGGAAGTCAGGGATTCCGTGACTTCCAAGACCTCCATGACATAAACATAGCCTTACTTATAGGTAACCTTCCAGCTTCTGCAACCAATGAACCTACAGACAAGTTTCCTTTACTACACAGCCTTGATTGATTCCTAGAGTACTGTCCATCTTGTGCACTGAATGAAGCAGGGATCCTATGAAAAAATAGTGTGTGATCATGTAATGAAAGATTGTATCATAATGCATGTGTACAAGAGGGCAAATTAAGGTTGTTGAGAGTGGGGAAAACACTTGGAGCTAGTCAAGGCACTATCTTTCAGTTGTCAAGATAATGTTAGATGACGATAAATTGTATAGTCAATTGCTTAGCCACTCTTTGGTTTGTTATGAAATATACTCAAGAGACCACATAATCAATGTCAGTCAGGTTTATTGCTGCAATCCCATAATAATATAATTCAGGAAAAGGGTCCTATAGGATACTAGTCTCTGGGAAGCCATCTTGCGCAGCGATGTTACAGTCACCTCATGCAGAAGGTGTGTTCCCAGAGTTACACATTTCAATTGGCAGTATTTTTAAGATGATTTTGCAAGTTACACATTTCTTTACATCCATCAGTTGGCCTGGTTCCTTAACTTGTTGTTCTGTTCCTTTCCTTACTTTTGTTCTGAATACTAGCATTCCAGGTATTGGTCTGTGAAGATACCTTCTAGGTTTGTACCATGGTAGAACAATCATATATCTTGTCCTCTTCCTTTGGGATATTCCATTACTGGCCTATGAGAATAACTCCCTATCTGTTGCTATGGTAAAATACTCATAAATTCTGATCCTGACACGTTTTCTACCTACTTAATCCAAAAATTACTTCAGGTAATGCAGATGTTATGGGATATATAGTACAGGATTATAGAAAAGGGGTAGGCCAATTTAGGCTATTTAACTACAGTAATATTTGTACTTAATACATACTAATATATATACTATAATGTATGGTGCAAATAATATATATTATTAATACATACTCTCTCTCTCTATATATATATATATATATATGTGCTAGCCAGCATATATTGGCCAGCAGTAAGGTTTAGAGGTAATATAAAGATTATTACGTCTCCCTGGTGATACTCTGGCCTGTAAACTGATGCTGCTGAACAGTATGGTAACTACAGGGCTATTGGACCATAGAGTGATCTATTTTAAACATAACTTCAAGAAGCACACAGTGAAATTTAATTTTATCTGCATAAAGCTCAAGTTATTGTGGCTTTATGCAGGGGAAATCTACCCTGACAACTTGAGGTATGAGACCGCTCCTGTGTCAGACTGTGGGCATAGAATACTTGTAGGGTGACCAGCTAGCAAGTATGAAAAATTGGGATGAGGGTTAGGGGTAATAGGCACCTGTATAAGATAAACCCCTGAATATTGGGACTGTCCCTATACAATCGGGACATCTGGTCACTCTAAATGCTACCCACTTGTAACAGAGGTATTAGGCATTATTTACCTTAGATGAAAGACAAGTATGAGGGGTATATAGAAGTATACAAAATGATGTTCTTGTGTTATGAGACAGGAAGAACAGAAGTTACTGATCTGGTGTTTAAAAAATGGCATATTCAAACTAACAAGAGTAAATACTTTTCCAAACACCACAGAATTAGACTGTGTAACTCACTGCTACAGGAAGTCATTGAGGCCATGAATTTACCAAGATTCAAATATAATGGACAACTGGTCTGATCCAGTATGGCAGTTCCTGTGCCCTACTAGATCTGTTTAATTGTAGGTCACGTAGCTCTGCTCCCATTAGAACCCTTTGCATGAATTTATGAGGGTTCTTGTGAAGTCTCATGCAGTGAGCTGAGGATGTAATGGCTGACATGTACCCCGTGGCCCTTCCCGATACAACCCTGCTGTGCGTTTTAAGTGGTGTGGAGGATCATGCATGGGTCCTCTGCACCAAGGGAAAATTCATCCAGAGAGAAGAAAATTACTACCAACAAAAGTCGTAGAATTAGATTTAAAAAAACCCCAAAGTATGCAAATTTATAATTTAATAATTTGTCTTTTATATTTTACATCATACAAATTATACCTGTCCGAAGTCTCTCTAGGTACATTTAGAAAGAATTAATAAAAACTCCATAATACATCCACCAATTTATGTTAGTAAATGCAAACTAAATCCCCAGCCAACCCCTTCAGACAACAGTTTGGAGACAAAGGCGGAGATCTTGCTAGGGACACCACTCTCCCTTGTCAGGTAAAACTGGAGTACGAATTCTGGCGTGGATGGCTCTCCACTGAAAATATTCTGTCTTCTGTTACACCCTAAATGGTGAAACTTAAAGAGCTGTCAGGTCAAACACCTGGGCTTTCAGGAAATGGTATAAATAGAGAGGAATGTTTTCTTTTGTACTCAGGAACAATGCCAAAAAAGTACAGGCTGTATCTGTCTTTCAAGATTGGATCCTAAATGCACTAATCCAAAGCTTTATGTAGCTTTAATTCTTCTTCAGTGCATTTTGGATTGAAGTCCTAAAAGCTTAATTACATTGATTTATAATGTCAGGAATCCAGGTTTTGGAAACAGCGGTTTAGGACATGTTCACTTAACACAGCGGTCACAAGATTTCTTGCATATCAAGTTCAAGGAGCAGGACTGCAATAATAAAGGCATTGACATATTGTAACCATTAAGGTTTAGGTGCGATTAAAAATATAAAATTGTTCATATCAGGACTTTTTTCATATGTATACATATATAGTGTTCTGCATCACTTACACACTTTTGATTTACTCTTCAGTAGGAGAAAATAATTAATTCCATATTTATTTTGCTTTAGTCTATTTAGCTGTGACACTCGTAGTACCTTTCCCAGACAGGAAGAAGAGCTCTCTGTAGCTGTAAAGCTTGTCTCTCTCACCAACAAAAGTTGGTCCAGTCAAAGATACCTCACTCACCTTGTCCCTCTAACTTTAGGCAAGTCTTTGTAAAGTTTTCTCTGTACATTTATGTCCCCATCTGTAAAATGGGGATACCTATGTGACACTTAAGAACTTGTCCTCACTGGATTGTTAGCTCAAGCTATAACTTGAGTTTTGCCCCTAACCTCACTCTCGTGCACACACACACAAGTCTAGCTCAAGCTACGTGGTGTTTTAAGTTCAAACTATCTGGCCCGTTCAGGGAAGGATGCAAGAGGTTGGGTGGGGATGCTAGAGGCTCCAGTTATGCAGTAGTTAGAGTTATAACAATCATCAACTGTTAGCTGAATCACTCTGTGCTGCTAATCAAGTCTGTCTGTTTTAGTTTGAGTGTGGTCATTCTAATTCAGGGATTTTCAACCTTTTTTCAACCTTGTGGACCCCTAAACAATTTCGAATGGAGGTGTGGACCTCTTTGGAAATCTTAGACATGGTCTGCAGACCCCCAGGCATGCACAGATCACAGGTTGAAAACCACTGTTCTATGGTAATGACAACCTTTCACAGACCACTTAGACATAATCTGTGGACCACCAGGGGTCCATGGACCACATGTTGAAAACCACTACTCTAATTCCAGGTGGGCTAGCTCAGGTGGACAAGCCCTTAGTTTTTTAATGTTTTCACGGTATAACTGTGAGATTTATTTTAATTCATTATAAAACCCCCAAGATGCATGGATGAAGTTTGACAGAATAAACACAGGCTGATAAATTTAGGTGCCCATGTTTAGGTTTCAGAGGTGGTGTGACTCTGCACTTCTCCTTAGCTCTTGGGTTCCAAAATATAGTTAGGTGCCTAATTATAGGTTTCCAAGTTTGAAACATTTGGTCTGTTTCTACTTTAATCCATTCATGCTGTCTTGTATTGCCTGCCTCTTTTGAACAAACTTAGAAACTTCCTCATCTGTCCTCTGTTTGCCTGCTTCAACTTGCCGCAGGTTGCTTTTTTCATGGCAGCAAAATGATATATATAAATTGGACTTAACTCTGATCCTTGTGGCAGTTGTAGTCATCTTTCTCCATCTTGAACTGCTATGTAAAGTACTCTCTCAAGTCATTGTTAATTCAGAGGATGGACACTGCTGACCCCTAATTGATAATCAGTGGTCTCTTTAGAACTGCACAAGCTGTTTTTGTTTGTTTTGTTTGTTTTCTCTCACCCTATTAACTTTTGGCTACTACTAGAATATTGCCTAGCATGTAGAGCTATGCTGTGAATGGAGCCAAAGATTCATGTCCATGGAGAGGAAATCACTGTTACAGCCAATAGTATTAATACAATTAAGATTAATTGTTTTAGTTAATACAGCTTTTGTTATTCTTTGGAATTGTGCCTCCTGAGATGTTTCCTTTTGCAAACAATTAGATTGCTCCACTGAACTGGAATAAAAAAATATATTGAAGAATAACATCTCATTTGGTGAGCTCAGTTTAATTTGTGAAGGAATTAAGTTTTTATTATAAGTCTATTGGGGTGGAACATTGCTATAAGCTTCCTTACAGCAGGATCCTGCTAATGCTGAAAAGAAAGGAATACTACTATGAATCATCTCAACCTCCTTTCTCTCTTGGGTTGTTATCATTGACAATAATGGAAGTGTTGCCGTACACGAGACATTTTGTCCAGTGTGTTACAGTGAAACTCACTGAACGATGACTAATAAAGAATTATAGTGCGAGACAAACTTAGTGCTCATTAATGTATATAATTGTCAATTTTTTGTAAGGGAAATGTCTGTGAAAATAGTACACTGTTTGACACAAAACCATATTCTTCAAACATGAAACATAATGTTCATGTGACTTCATTATTTGATTAAAATACTCTACGTCAGTGGGTCATGCATGATGAACATCACACACACTCTCTTGCTTACTCCCTCAAAAAAAACAACCAACCAAAACAAACAAAAACATTTTAAGGAGAAATGCAGAACCCTGAATTCACGTTCATTAAAAGATAAACAACTTTCAGATATTTTGTATGTATTTGTAATGTTTATGGGCCTAGTCCTGCACACACGTATGTGTGTAATTTTATTCACACAACTATCCTATCAAGGTCAATGTGGCTACTCGTGTAAGTACAGTTACGCAGTCATTTATCTTTTATGTATCTCTCATTGATGTACTTAGACCTACTCACCGCAGTGTCTTCACTCCCGTACTCCACTGCGAGAGGAACAGGCAGTGTTGACGGGGACGGGTGGTGGAGTACGGGAGTTGACGGGAGAGCGCTCGAGGGTCGATTTATCTCGTCTAGACTAGACGTGATAAATCGACTCCCGCTGGATTGAGCGCTGCCCGCCGATCCGGTGGTCAGTGTAGACATACCCTAATTGTCTGTGGACAGATAAAAACAGGCACATGAAAAGCGGTGCGTAAATTATTCGGAAATGAGAAATGCATGTGATATATTATAACAATGGGACTATGCACGTGAGTAAAGTTACTGTGTAAGAGTTTGCATAAGACCTGTAGTCTGCTAGTATGTTCTAAGTTCTAGATCCTAAATAATATTTTGTGTTGTAGGGACCTATTTAAAAAGCACTTTAGTTCACCGTCAAGTCCTTACCATACTGAAGGGGGAGTGAAATTAATTTGTAGTGCTTCATGAGGGATGACAACTTGTGACAAAGCATATGATAAAACATGATGTTAAAAGATTGTGTGGGTTTAATACATGGTTATATAGCACTATTTAATCTAATAATAATAATATAAATGCAAATAGCACCTATTGCTGCTGCCAAAAGGTGCATCTGTTTCTGCTGCATTTTGCTAGAGAACATCCTCCAGATGAATAGAATTCTAACACGTGCTATGATGTCAAGTACATACAGCATCAATTGAGTGTTTAATGTGCATGCAGTATATTGTTCAGCAAAGAGGTGGCTATAAGAAGTGTGCTACCTTATAGTACTATTTGGAAATCTAAATGATTTGTAAACTCTTAGAGTATGGAACCTTCAACACGGTTTCAAATGCTATATATATATCGTCTCCATTGTTGTTTGCCTCTGAAATTTACAGGTTGCTTTTAGGCCAATCTCTCTCTCTGTCCCTCTCTTATGTCTCACAGAATTTACAAATTTTCAAAGTATTATTTTTATTTCATATATAAGTTAGAAGATTTGCTTTAAGATTATTCATGCACATTGGTTGTACTTCTGAGAAGGGGGTTAGCTTCAGTAGTTGCTAGAAATCCCATTTTGAAATGACTGGTTCAGTTAAGGTTAGAAAACCAACCTTAAATTGGAACACTGTTTACAACTTTAACTATAGAGAGACTACTGGTCTTTCCATAAAACATCTTAATTTCTGTGTAATTGGTTTCTTATTGTCTCTGATACTTTTTCCGCTCCTTTTTGGTATTTTCCCATCATTTCTTGACTTCTTTTCCTGTTTACACAGGGTCAGAGGTGCCCACGTTTCTTTGCCATTCCTTGCAGTCCATGGTACAGGTTTGTAGGCTTGCAGGTCCAGGCTTTTTGTCTTTAAGCTTCTCTTGACAGAGTGTTTCCAACATAGTCTCAGTGTTCCTTTCTTGCTGTTTGCTTCCTCCCATGTTTTCTTTGCTTGTCGTCATTCTCATCACATGTCAAGCTCACCTCAAATGTGCCAGCCTATCTGTCACTGAGAGTCCCAAGTTAATATTCCTCCTGCTTTCTTCTCTGTACATTCTGTCTACCCTCTGCATGCTAGCCATTCTCCTCAGTATATTATTGTCTACTACTTAACTCCTTTTCTTCCATCTCTATAAGACCTATCTTTTCCAAACCATACAGCAGATGGGACAACCATGCAGCATACACTGTTCCTTTCAGTTAGTTACTTAGTTGCCCATCCCACAGTACTTCTGTCACCTTTTTCACTGCCGCCCATGCACATTAGTTTCTTGTTTTCACTTCTCCAGTTCTTTCTCTGAAGGCACTAAATGTACTTCCCAAGTACACATTCTTTCTTCTGATTCAGTTTTTCTCCTGAAACGTCAGTCAACCTCTCTTCTTCCACCTTCCCTACTTGCATAACTCCAGTGTTCTTTGTGTTTGCCTTCAAATACAGATGCCCACTCTGATACCATATTTACCAGTTCCTCTTTGCTATCAGCCAAAAGGGCCAGCATACATTAGTTTTCTCTTTGGCTCCACAGTCCTGCTTCTTCTACTAATGAACTCCATAACTGGAAGAGAAGTGGACTCAGCACACTGCTTTGTCTCCCACATCACCTCAGAACTCTCTGAAATTCCATGTATTGTTACCACCTTAGCTTGTGATCCTTGGAACAGTTCTTTTGTCATCTCCACTTCTTGAAGTCCCTTTCCTATCCATCTCAATATTCCAAACACCAGTTCCCAAGGAGCCAAAACACATGCTTTTCTCAGGATTAGTCAGTACTGCATAGCAATTAAATCCTCCATTTATCGTTCTTTCAAATTTCTGTCTCATTACAAATATTGTGTTTATAGTACTCCTTCCCTTCTGAAAAGCCATGTTGCTCCTCTTCTATAGTTTCCTATACCTTGCATCTCAGTCTTGCTTCCAAAATTCTCTCAAGGGCTTTGAGAACAGGATGATTCCCCAATAGGTGTTTGGATAATCTGCATCATCCTTATCCTTTCAAAAAGGCACAATCAATCCCGTTCTTCAGTCATCTGGTATCCTACCTTGGTCTAATAAATCACATATCTGTGAAGCCATGTTATTCCAGTATCTCCAGTGGCCTTGATCATATCAACAATATTTATGTTCACCAATTGCTTTACCAGTCTTCCTCTTATCCAGTGCTGCTTCTACCTCCTCTGTAGAGATCAGTATCTTTTGAGACTTCCTGATACTTGTTGGTGCTTGCATTTGCAGCTTTCACTTCTCATTTAACAGCCTATGAAAATATGTTTTCCATATCTCTACCATCTCCACAGAGTCACTCACCACACAATTCCCATTCTTCTCACGTAAAGAATTCTTCATACCTTGTGCTTCATTGTTTTTCTGTTTGTCCAGCCCTGAAACCAATTTCCTGCCACCATCTTCCTCCAGCTTTCAGTATCATTCCTCTTTGCCACCATTCTTACCTCAGCCAACTGCCTTTTTAGCCTTAATTTTTGCTTGCATTTTTGATGCTCATGATCCCGAGCTGCTTCCTCAAACTCTCTGAATTATTCAGTCTTTCTTTTTAACTTCTCTTTTATATCAGACTTCCACCACCAGCTTGTTCTTTCTGAAAGCACCCCATCTTACCACTCATTCTGGCACATTACCTCTGCTGCTTTGACGAAACATTCTTTAAACTTCCTCCATTCTCCCTCACTGTTCTTGTCAAAGTATGGAAGCCTTCCTTTACTTGTTGGCAGAACTCTTTCTCTCTCCCCCGCCCGCATTTACATAACCACCAATGCAATTTCTTCCTCAGCATCATCTTCTTTCCTGGTTTCTCAGGCTGCAATTTTTCTTTAGCTAATACTTTGTTGTTCTGTCACATAATCTGTCAATATAACCGGTTTTGTCTTTCACCATTTTCATATGTTCTCCTCTTATCAAAATATAGTCCACCTGGGGCATGCTTTTTTCACTGTAGCTTGTCACCGGGTGGGATTCTCTTTTTTTCGAACCATGTATTTGCCACTGAGAACCCATTAAACAAACAGTGCTCAACCCATTTCTTTCCTTCTGCCTTTTTTTTTTTACCAAAGCCAGATTTACCCACCATTCTGTCTACTGGGCACCCTTCACCAGCATGGCAGTTTTAATCACCACTAACAAGGAGTTACTCTCAACCATGACCACTAACTCTGCCAGATCATTTCTAAAGCTCTCTGTCTCCTCCATAGTTCTACCTTGTTTAGGAACATATGCTGACATAACACACACAAGCCTACTCTCTATCTTCAACATTCTGCCATCCATTGGTCTCCTTTATACCCTTATGAAAACTGCAGCAATCTCCGGGCTCACAATCAGAGCTCCTTTTTGGTATATTGTATTGTTTTGTAACTATTGACATCGTACACAAATTCTATATTGTGCCTGTTTTGTTTTTAATACATTTTTATATTTAAGTTTACTTTTCTTGAATTCTTGAGCTAGTCATGGTGCCCAAAGCCTTCACATTTTTAAAAAAGAGGCTATTTTAAAGTATTATATTAAGTAGTATACATTAATATCCATAGGAATGCATTTTCCATTCAGTAAGCTGGAACAGAAACACACTTTCCACCCTTCAACATCTTGGACATAGAACACATGTTTCTAAAGTTTATAGAGAAACATATTCCTTTTCTGTTTTACCTTTCCTTCTCAAGCATTAACATTTAAAATTTTTACCATTTTATTTAGGTTCCGAACATTATTTGTAGCTGGTGAACGCTGTGATGTGGAGACATTAGAATGGTCCAAAAAAGTCTTCAAGGTCCCAGTGTTGGATCACTGGTGGCAAACTGGTGAGCACTTTGCAATATTGTTTGAAATTCTCCCTCTCCCTCCCCCTCACCAAGCTTTACAGACTTCATTCCTGTTTTCTGCAAAGCAGTCACTACAGGAGGATCCTTCCATCCATATGACTTTCTATTTATGTTTGCATGGGATCCTATTTCTTTAAGGATCCACTTATGCTTTTCTGGGTGGGGGTGGAAAGCAGTACATATTTATTTTAAACACACTGTTTGCTAATGTGGAAAACACAATATAGTGTTTTCTGATACCTGTGTTTAAAAGATTTAACATCATTATTATCATCACTATATTTTCTGTCTGTAACTATATTATACATGTACATGTGTTATCCCCTCACACAAAACTTGATCTATTAGAGAAGCTTTTAGATTTATTTTATACACTTTCAGTCTATTTTATGTATGAAAAAATATGGCACACTATAGGCTCCTCAGTTTTTGGTCATGTTCCATTTGGACCTGATCCAACACCCATTAAATGACTACCATTGACTTCAGTGGGACCTGCATTGAGCCCTTAGATCACAATGGGAGAATAAAAAGCACCAGTGTATGTGTAACTGTGTGTCACAAATTCTGGTGACAGTTAGACAGCTTGGTTCTGGCAGTTAGACTGAACAGCTATTTATCATAACTCTGAATGACGTGTGTGTGTCTCTATATAATTTATATATAAAATTATCAGAATACATTAGAAAAGCCTTATGCTTGTTTTTTTTGGATCTCTTTGTGCCAAGAATATTCCTTTCAGTTTCTGTGCATCACTGTTTGATTATAGAATTTCACAGATCTTTGTATGAGGCAGAAAGCTTTCTGCCTGCTCCATGATGGGTGGCGTATAGAATGGGCATGAGGCAGAAAAATGTGGTTTAAGGATACAATTGCCTGGAATAGAGAAGTTTCTTTAGTTCTGATCTGATCTGATTTACCATATACAATAAAACCAGTCTAGTGGGCTTAAAGTGCAGCTTATTTATATAAACATTTCAGCACTTGTGTGAGATATTCAAAAGATAGTGGTGTTGCCTGTTACTTAATCCTTGTGCCTATTAGTAGATAAAAATAAAAGTGTTACAGCATGGAGAGAGAACATATTTTTTTCCTCCTGTGCAACTTTAGTAATACTGAAGGATAGATTCATAAATAAAACAATCCATTTTCATTTTTGATAGGTCTGAATAAAACTTGTGCCGTTTTATGCAGCTAGTGCACCCAGGCTTAAAGAAAAGGCTCCCTGATGTCTGAGAACAAACATATGTCATTCCTAGCAGGAGAATGTGTTTCATATTAGTTTTTTTTTAATGTAGAGAAATCTTATGATGATCCTGTATCAGTCTGTTGTCACTTTGAAGAACATTTTATTAAGTGGATTTCTATTGTTGTGAAAGATTACTGATTCCTATACTAAATAAGTCTTCAGTGCATTAAATCATACCCTGTGGAGATCCATTCAATTACAATTGAAAATTTTGAGCTTTGGAGCAAGACAGTTCATGCCAGATAATGCTGGATGTCTGCTGTAATTTAAGCAGGTGTTAGACAGTTCGTTTGGTCCTATGAATCAAAGTACATTTTATAAAAGTATTACAGAGGTAAAGAATCTAATAGTTATGAATTACTGACAATCTGGCATAGAGAGAGAGAGGAAATCTCTCAGACAGGCAGGTCCCTAGCCATTTAGGGCTTCGTAGGTCGATACCAACGCCTTACTCTCTACCTGCAAACCAACATGCAGCCAATGCAGATAAGAGCAGAGTCACAGATTCCAAGGCCAGAAGGAACCATTGTGATCATCTAGTCTGACTTTCTGTTTGATACAGGCCAGGGAACTTCCTCTTTTAGAAAAATACATCCAATCTTGACTTTAAAATTCAGTGATGGAGAATCTACCATAACCCTTAGTAAATTCATCAAATAATTAATTACACTCACTATTAAAAAGGTAAGGTTTTTATTTCCAGTCTGAATTTGTCTAGCTTTAGCTTCCAACCATTGGATTGTAATTGTACCTTTCTAATGAAGAGCCCATTATCAAATATTTTTCCCCCATGTAGGTACTTATAGACTGTAATCAAGTTACCTCTCAACCTTCTCTTTGTTAAACTAAATAGATTGAGCTCTTTGATTCTGTTACTATAAGTTGTGTGTTTCTAATCCTTTAATCTTTGTTGTGGCTCTTCTCTGAACCCTCTCCAATTTATCAACATCCTTCTTGAATTGTGGGCACTAAACTGGACACTGTATTTCAGCATCAGTCCCACCAGTGCAAAATATAGAGGTAAAATATCTTCTCTACTCCTACTCAAGATTCCCCTGTTTATATATGCCAGGATCACGTTTTAGTTCTTTTGGCCACAACATCACTCTAGGAGCTCATATTCAACTAATTATCCACCAAGATTCTCACATTTTTTTCAGGGTGTCTACTTCCCAGGGTAGAATCCCCAATCCGGTAAGTATGGTGTGCTCACAGCTGCCACATTCTGCACTAACTTCAGTTTCCTAGATGACTTAAGGTGAAGTTCCATGTACAGCACATTGCTGTAGTGTAATATGAAAGTGACAATGTGATACCATAATAGCAAGGCCACATCTGAAAGAAATAGTTATGCCTTCCAGACCAGATGCAGATGAAAAAATATCCTGATTACCGCTGCTGTGCGATCATCTAACAGCACTTGGGGTTACATCAGTACCCATAGACTGCAAACTTGAGTAATAAATGATAGAGAAACCCACCCTCATTTGTATGGCCAGATAGAATTCTTGCCATATGTTTGGGTTGTTTCCCCAGTCTTACCAATTTCACTTCCTTCTTGCCTAGGCTGAGCTTCAGCCAGTTATCCATGGGGCAGCATCTATCAAATGCTAGGTAAGGCATTTGAAAGCGTGGTTATCAGTGGCATATTAAAACACCATAGTACATATCTCCTTAATTGGTCTGTATGCACATTGGATGGAGTAGAAAGGAAGAAGATGAAGCCCTGAGGGACCACTCTTTGACAGAAAAGCATTTGCCAGCGATGACCATCTATAACTTCTTTAGGAGATAGGAATGAAGTCTGTAAACCCTAATGGAAGAAAATGAGGCAAGTCATCAGTGCTTCATGGCCAATGGTATTTATGAGAGCTGATAGATCTGACAGTATCAATATGTATCAGAGGGGTAGCTGTGTTAGTCTGTATCCACAAAAACAACGAGGAGTCCGGTGGCACCTTAAAGACTAACAGATTTATTTGGGCATAAGCTTTCGTTAAGGTGCCATCGGACTCCTCAGTGTCAGTATGGACACTTGATCTTTATCAGCAGATCATCTAGCAAGGCACCCAGAATACTCCACAGTCTGTACCTAGATTGACAGGGGTCAGGAAGATTTTGTACATCAGAATACTCTCAGAATTGTTTTGCCACAGGAATCTTAACCAAAAATGGAAAAATGCGATCCTGAGAAAAATCTGGCTATTATCATCAGCACCAAGTGATGGCCTCACAACAACTTCCTTTACAGAAATCAGCAATCTGTCCTACATAGGTCATTGGCAATCTCCACCAGCTGGGGATGCTGTTCTTCCCTGCTTGCCTTGCTCAGAAAAGAAGCACTTGTTTGCAAAGCACAGATTGTAGCACAAACTATTCCTAATGTCTCTAGTATCTCAGGGAGCATCATTGGCCTAAACTTAGCCAGAAAAGGCTTAATCGCTCTGCATCTGCTGAAGTGGATATTTCAGGCCAATCAATTTTCTCTTCAAAATAACATGCAATTTCCTCACAATGGGAGGTACTCACTTCAGTTGGAATAACCAAAGCTGTCCATTACTTGAAACAACTCTGCTGATCAGGAGTAAGCCAATGCTAAAAAAATAAACTCCTGTTTGCCTCATGCACAACAACTGCAAAAAGGCTCTAAAATTGTTATACTGCTATTTGTCAGATCCAGCCCACTTCTTTCATTTGGTACTCTAGACATCTTTTCTTCTCACTTTATTTGTCAGAGACCACCTGTAAACCGTGATGACTTATTAGAATGGAGCCAGGGAAGATGATATCTAGGGGTTGGGTCATTTAATCAATAATAAATTTTTTGTTTTCTTTTAATTGTTTTTTATAGATAGTCTTATGACACAATATATACAAGTTTTATAAAAACAAGCATTAAATATATAATTTACATATCTTAGAAGATATGATTGTATGTGTTTGGAGTAGGGGAGGTTTGAGAGACCTGCCTGTGGATGGGAGTAGTGCATTTGAACATTGTGTTCATCTATGTATAGAGAAGGGATAATTTTGTTTTGGTTTTATGCATATATTAGTGCAGGTGCTTGGTTTTTGCATATTTATAGAAAAATAATACTTTGCATTTAAACAGCACTTTTCATCTTCAAAGTGGTTGTTCAAACATGAGCTAATTAATTCTCATAACACCCCTGTGAGGTAGGTAAAGTGTTATCCCACCTTCACAGATGTGGAAATTGAGGAAGAGAGATGACTTGCCCCAAGCCACACAGCAAGTCCTTACAGATTCAGGGTTAGAGCTCAGAAGTTCCTGTGCTCAAAGAAAAAGTTTCCTGTCATGCTTACATATGTTTTGTTCTGTGTGTGTGTGTGAGTGAGTGATGGGTAACATTTGGGGCCCATCATTACATGTATATTGGTGTTTTAAGGGAATATAATTTGCCTCTGCCAGGTTTTTCTAGTTAAGCATTCCAAATAAATATCATGTAAGTTACTTTGATAAAAATATCTTTGAAGTAGCCTAAATCTTTTAAAATTCAGGAATTATAATTGGTATGTCCAGTTTTCCAAGGAGGTACCCATTTTCCTTAGCATGGATACATGAGGCAATACTGAGAATGGATTACTCCCATTAGAGCTGGAACCTGGATTTTAGTAGAGGAATATAATTGTCGCTCCAAGACCTCTTCTTTGCTGTAATTGAAGAGGTGATGGTTGTGAAAGTTTGCATTAGAGAGCCTCTTCTGCATTGAGCTGTTAGTTATTCAGTGCCAGTAAAACAAAGGTATGAAGTGAAATTGTCCAATCATTGTTTCTGTCTTCAAAAAAAGGTTAACAAATAAGATTTCCTTCTATTCCTATTAAGTGTAAGAAGAAAGGCTCATTTGTCTTGTAGATACAAGACAAGGAGATATCTGACTGAGGAGATATATGAACCATTAGCAATTATCTTTGAAAAGTCACGGAAGAGGGGGGAGACATTCCAGAAGACTGAAAAAGGGCAAATAGAGTGCCCATCCATAAAAAGGGAAATAAGGACAATTACAGACCAGTCAGCTTAACTTCTGTATCTGGAAAGATAATGGAGCAAATAATTAAAAAATCAATTTGCAAACGTCTAGAAGATAATAAGGCGATAAATAACAGTCAGCATGGATTTGTCAAGAACAAATCGTGTCAAACCAACCTGGTAGCTTTCTTTGACAAGGTAACAAGCCTTGTGGATGGGGGGAAGCAGTAGATGTGGTATATCTTGACTTTAGTAAAGCTTTTGATACTGTCTCACATGACCTCCTCATAAACAAACTAGGGAAATACAACCTAGATGGAGCTACTATAAGGTGGGTGCATAACTGGTTGGAAAATCATTCCCAGAGAGTAGTTATCAGTGGTTCACAGTCATGCTGGAAGGGCATAACGAGTGGGATCCTGCAGGGATCGGTTCTGTTCAATATCTTCATCAATGATTTAGATAATGGCATAGAGAGTATGCTTATAAAGTTTGCAGTTGACACCAAGCTGGGCGGGGTTGCATGTGCTTTGGAGGATAGTATTAAAATTCAAAATGAACTGGACAAACTGGAGAAATGGTCTGAAGTAAATAGGATGAAATTCAATAAGGACAAATGCAAAGTATTCTACTTAGGAAGGAACAATCAGTTGCACACATAGAAAATGGGAAATTACCAGCTAGGAAGGAGTACTGCGGAAAGGGATCTGGGAATCATAGTGGATCACAAGCTAAATATAAGTCAACAGTGTAACGCTGTTGCAAAAAAATTAAACATCATTCTGGGATATATTAGCAGGAGTATTGTAAGCAAGACATGAGAAGTAATTCTTCCACTCTATTCCGCGCTGATTAGGCCGCAACAGGAGTATTGTGTCCAGTTCTGGATGCCATATTTCAGGAAAGATGTGGACAAATTGGAGAAAGTCCAGAGAAGAGCAACAAAAATGATTAAAAGTCTAGAAAAATGACCTGTGAGGGAAGATTGGAAAAAATTGGGTTTGTTTTGTCTGGAGAAGAGAAGACTGAGAAGGGACATAACAGTTTTCAAGTACATAAATAGTTGTTTCAAGAAGTTGGGAGAAAAATTGTTGTTCTTAACCTGTGAGGATAGGACAAGAAACAATGGGCTTAAATTGCAGCAAGGGCGGTTTAAGTTGGACTTTAGGAAAAACTTCCTAACTGTCAGAGTGCTTAAGCACTGGAATAAATTGCCTAGGGAGGTGGTGGAATCTCCATCATTGGGGATATTTAAGAGCAGGTTGGACAAACACCTGTCAGGGATGGTCTAGATAATACTTAGTCCTGCCTTGAGTGCTGGGGACTGGACTAGATGACCTCTCAAGGTCCCTTCCAGTCCTATGATTCTATGATATAGTCTCTTAAAGAAATCTCTCTAACTACAAATGTAATGTCTGCTCAGAGGGGTCTGCAACTTATTCACACATACACCTCTACCCCGATATAACGTGGTCCTCAGGAACGAAAAAATCTCACCGCCTTATAGGTGAGATTGCGCTATATCGGGTACGGTCCAGTACGGTGTACTGGCAAGAGCCACTATGCTGTGCTGGACTGGACCAGCTTCCCCAGCGGTGATTTAAAGGGCCCAGTGCTCCAGCAGCTGTAGGGAGCCCCAGGCCCTTTAAATCACCGCTGGAGCTCCGGCAGCGGTCCTCAGGCAGGGATTTAAAGGGCTGGGGCTCCCTGCAGTGGCCAGAGCCTCTGGCCCTTTAAATCACTGCCTGAGCCTGGCTGCCGTAGCCCCGGGGTTCCGGCAGTCAGGCTCGGGCGGTGATTTAAAGGGCCCGGGGAGCCACACGAATTTGGCTATAACGCGGTAAGGCAGCTGGGTTCAGGTGGTGCTTTAAAGGGCCCGGGGCGCCCCACTGCTTTACCGCGTTGTATCCGAATTCGTGTTATATTAGTTCACGTTCCATCGGGGTAGAGGTGTACTTTGAAAGAGAATTGTACAAATCTGCTTTTGTGGAAATAAGCTGCCATAAATGGAGTATGTAAAGTATGTAAAAGCAGTTCGAGCATTAGGTATCAAGATAGATATTGTGGTGGCTGCTCAAAAGGTAGCTGTTGTTTGTATAACATAATCAGGGCCTTGAGTACGTAACACAAGACCAAATTCTCTGTCAGCAACCCAATAAATTCCATGGCAAAATTTAATTTACTCTGTCACCATGAAATATCCTTCATTCCCGTCCCTGTCTTCTCTCAAACAGAGAACTATTATTATAATTACTACTGTTATTTATTATTTGTATTGAGATAGTACCTAGGATCCCTAGTCATAGACCAGGACCCCATTGTCCTAAGCACCGTATAACAAAGAGACTGTCCCAAAATTGCTTAGCAATCTCAGAGCTGTGGTTCATAGTTGACTATACTCATTGATACAAATACTGACTGCTTTTGACCATGATAATTTGAGAGAATGGGTTTTTATTATGTTCTCCATTATGGCTGTCAATTAATTGCAGTTAACTCATGTGATTAACTCAAAAATTAATCATGATTAAAAAAATTAATCACAATTAATCACAGTTTGCACTGTTAAACAATAAACCAATTAAAATTTATTAAATATTTTTGGATTTTTTCTACATTTTCTAATATATTGATTTTGATTACAACGCAGAAGACAAGGTGTACAATGCTCACTTTATATTATTATTTTTTATTACAAATATTTGCACTGTAAAAACTGGTAAAAGAAATCATATCTTTCAATTCACCTCATATAAGTACTGTAGTGTAATCTCTTTATCGTGAAAGTGCAACTTAGAAATGTAGATTTTGTTGTTGTTGTTACATAACTGCACTCAAAAACAAAACAATGTAAAACTTTAGAGCCTACAAGTCCACTCAGTCCTACATATTGTTCAGCCAATCACAAAGACAAACAAGTTTGTTTATATTTACGGGAGATAATGCTGCCCACTTCTTATTTACAGTGTCACCAGAAAGTGAGAACAGGTGTTCACATAGCACTTTTGTAGCTGACATTGCAAGGAATTTACGTGCCAGATATGCTAAACATTCGTATGCCCCTTCATGCTTCGGCCACCATTCCAGAGGACATGCTTCCATGATGATGATGCTTGTTTAAATAAAAGTCTTAATTAAATTTATGGCTGAACTCCTTGGGAGAGAATTGTATGTCCTCTGCTCTGTTTTACCCGCATTCTTCCATATATTTCATGTTATAGCAGTCTCGGATGATGACCCAGCATATGTTGTTCCTTTTAAGAACACTTTCACTGCAGATTTGACAAAACACAAAGAAGGTACCAATGTGAGATTTCTAAAGATAGCTACAGCACTGGACCCAAGGTTTAAGAATCAGAAGTGCTTTCCAAAATCTGAGAGGGACGAGGTGTGGAGCATGCTTTCAGAAGTCTTAAAAGAGTTACACTCCGATGCGGTGGCATCTGACTCAGTTGATGAAAATGAACATGTGTCACTCCGCACTGTTTTAGATCGTTATCAAGCAGAATCTGTCATCAGCATGGACGCATGTCCCCTGGAATGGTGGTTGAAACATGAAGGGACATATGAATCTTTAGTGCATCTGGCATGTAAATATCTTGAGACGGCTACAACAGTGCCATGCAAAAGCCTGTTCTCACTTTCAGATGACATTGTAAACAAGAAGCGGGCAGCATTATCTCCTGCAAATGTAAACAAACTTGTTTGAGTGATTGGCTGAACAATAAATAGGACTGAGTGGACTTGTAGGCTCTAATGTTTTAGATTGTTTTGTTTTTGAATGCAGTTATTTTTTTGTACTATGATAGGGCAGTTGCCCCACACTAGTAGAAATGGGGTTAAAAGCAGCCATAGGGAAGCTGTGCCAGAGGCAGCCTATTGGAAAGGGTCTGAGAGGAGCAGCCAGTCATGGCCTGGCAGGCTCATATAAGAAGGGCTGCAGGGCAGAGCAGAGGGAGTCACTCCCCGGAGCTTGAAGAGGGAGGTAGACTGGCTGCCTTGCAGGCTGAGTTCAGCAAGCACCCTGGACATAGCAATGCTATAGGCTGGTGCTGCAGGCTGAGGCCCTGAGGCTAGGGCAAAGAAGGTGCTGGGACTGCGGGGAAGTGGCCCAGGGAGATCCGCAGAGGAGTCGGAGGGGATGCAGTAAGTGGCTGCTATCTACAGGGTCCCTGGACCAGGACCCAGAGTAGTGGGCGGGCCTGGGTCCCTCTTCCCTACTCCCCGCCACTGGCGAAGAGGCTAAAGAGTAGACTACACTTGCCACTGAAGGAAGTGGCTGGACAATGGACTGCAGTCCACCCAGAAGGGGGGTACATGGAGTATGACCCAGCCAGAGGGCAGTGTCATGAAGAGGACGCCGCGGTCCTGGGAGTGAAATGGGTCCAGGAACAGAGGTGAGTCACGCCTTGTCACATGTACATAATCCTACATTTGTGAGTTCAGCTTTCATGATAAAGAGATTGCACTACAGTACTTGTATTAGTTGAATTGAAAAATAGTATTTCTTTTTATTTTTACAGTGCAAATATTTGTAATAAAAATAAATATAAAGTGAATGCTGTACATTTTGTATTCTGTGTTGTAATTGAAATCAATATATTTGAAAATGTAGAAAACATCCAAAAATATTTAAATAAATGGTATTATATTATTGTTTAACAGTGCTATTAATCACAATTAATTTTTTTTAACCACTTGACAGCCCTATTTTCCATACATACTCCATAGGCTTCAACTCCCGTAATGCTCATGTGACCTGTCTCAGATCCTTCTTTTTCCCACATGTTTCAGGGATGATGGCGTTAGATTCCAGTTCTCTCTTTCCAACCCCTGCTACCTAGCTCTGTGGAATAGTGCGGGGAGTATGCATTGTAATCCAATTAATTCCTCAATATGGGGAACCTTGCAGAGCAAGAGGCAGCTGCTAGCAGGTCCCATCAGGACAGGTAGACAAAAGAATGTTGGGTTTCTGATTGCAGTAAAATGGTGAATTTCATGGAATCTTCAGAAAATGCCAAATTATGCCATTGTGAAATTATGAAGCCTACAGGGTCCTGACTGAGATGAGTGAAGCAAGAGCTGTCTCAGAGCTATTGTTTCAGTTTACAGTCTGTTCATACTTCTGAGGCCTTCTCTGCAGCAAAAAAGGCTAGAAACATTTTTCTTTTTAAATTGGAAGCCGAGATTCTGCATCAAAACTCTGACAGAAGGGGGTGAATTCTGCAGAAAATACCATAGCGGTGAAACGCTTGGGTCACTGAACTTCGTGTTTTGCAAAATCTGGACTCGTCTCAGACTTTCATATTGGGGATAGGATAGGTAAGTGGCTATCTTACTTAATTAGTTATTTTTGAAGGGGTTAGTAGTCTGAGCTCATCCACTTAGAAGTACACAACATTATCTGTGGCCTCTTTCTTTAAGCAGTTTTTCATGGGACCATAGTCATTGCCATGACCATATCTAACTAATAGTCTGGCTGGCTGGGTATCCCATCCTCTACTGTGGCCTGTCAAGATGTTTCACATAAAGGAACATTGTAACTTTTTAAATTTTTGTTCATTTTCCTATCTATTTATGCGAACATTGTGTCATGAGTGGGGAGCTCTTCCTGAATCCATCTGATGATCAGTTTTTCCCTTGAGGTCTAAGGATTGATAGCCTTAGTAATTTTGATTGTATGGTAATTAGTGTAACTGCCAGACTATTGATTTATATAATGGTAATAGTATATCTATCACCTTATTAATGTGACAGACTATTGATTTATATAATGGTAATAGTATATCTATCACCTTATTAATGCATTCTTAGCATATCCTTCACATTTTGACTAGTGATGTGTCTTACTTGAACTGGTCACTAGGACTGATCTTTCTGCTACCTGTAGTAATTCGGAGGCACCATTGTCTACATTCCTCCTCTAATCTTGTATCCTCATGGGATTTCTGAGGCTCTTTTCCGGTTGCAGAAGATTCTAATCCAGACACTTAGCTGGCATCTGCTTCATTAATGTACTCAGATTTGAGGATTATTTTCCTGCAGAAAAGTTTTAATTCATTTCCACATTATCCACTGGGCACTCAAGAATATTTGCTTTAATTATGTTTATTCTTTAAAATGATCATCTTAGCTGGAATAAAATTGTTACAGCTACCTAAGTTTGCCATGGGTAGCTGTTCAATGCTACTCACTCTGATCCATCTCATCATCCTGCTGGATGTGGCTTCTATATTCTCCTCCAAAGATGTTTTATCCCACATGAATTACTTCAAATATGCATTTGACAGATGATCAATCCTCCTCTGCATCATGGGAAGTGCTCTAGGCAGCAAAGATGGTGCAGGTTCAGTGACTGAGGGAAGGAAAGCTGTGTCGTGAAAAAGCTTTTAATCCCTTTGGTTTTATTTTAGAAATGATAAAGGTTTGCCTATGGGTTCAGGGAGCCAGTACTGGGGTCTGCTCCAGTAAATTTAAGCACAAACAGCTTGTGCTCTCTAAATTGCACAGGTTTACTGGTTTCCTCACAGTGGTCACCTCTGCTTCTCTATAATTTTGTATTCTAATTTATTGTATCCAATCTGTCACCTACTCTGACATTCTATATAAGTTTAGCATATTTTAAGATTTTTTTATTTCCATCTAATTTTAGTTTCTCTGTGCTGTTTAATCTAAGTCATTTCCAACTGTTATTCCACATGCAGTTAAGGGATCTGCAGTAATAAGAATAAAGCATTATAAATGCCCACACCTTTTAAAATTTCCTTTATGCAGTTTTGATGGTTGGAAACAAAGGAATTGTAAAATGATCTTCAGTCATGGAGCTCATCTCTGAGCTATTTTTAGGATGCACTAGATAGGAGAATGTAGGGGCGGGAGGGGGGCGTTTGTGTAAGAAACAGTGAGTTAAGTCTAATGCAGTCTCAGCTGTGTGAGTGAAAGCGGCTGTGACAGCAGCGCCCCCAGTTTGTATATTTGTGTGAAAATGTTACAGGTTGCTGATGTCATTCTTGTTGCTTGGCAACAGTTTTTTCCCTCTAGTTCGTAGAACAGAGTCCTCATTAGTGTCAAGTAGACAATTTTACTGATGATTTGAGAACAGGAAGCCCAGAGTTAAGCTCCATGAATCTAGTTTATGGGAAGAATAATCCTTTGCAAGATTTAAGGCAGCCTTGATGAAGATTTTCCTGAAGAGAGAGAGAGAGAGAGGGAGAGAAACAATTTATAAAATGTTAATCCCTGCTGCAGAGAAATTTACCTAAATTATACACTAATAATCTAATCATTCTCTTCCATCATTACAGTATAACTCTGCATAAAATATATAACGCTTTCTCAAAATGATTAAACAGTAAATGGTTAGCACTGAGATGTGTAATTACTTTTTATAACATCCATTTGTGTCTACTATTTCATCATGTATCAGTTATAGTATTACAACAGGAAAAGAATAAAAAAATGGGTTTCAATTAAAGCATGAAAATATATTTTATAATCATATGCATTGCATTATTTTATGCATCTTTAAATCTTTAGTCCTATTATCTGAAATCTTCAAAGTAAGACCAAAAGCATTGCCTACTCCTTATGTCTGAATATCTCAACAATCACTCTGCTCTTGCAAATTCCACTTGCAAATTCCATCTATAAACTTCAGCTGCACTGTGACTGACTTGGAGCACTATAAGATCACTGGACTTTTATTTCAATCCTTGTCATAGGCAACCAGATTCCAGTTAAGCTAATGAGTGTTTCCCAATAAGATCAATTAATTGCAGCCACACTTCTGAGGTTTGCAAGTTTTCGGTGTTCTTTGAAACCTCAGAGGCGGGCAGGTGTGTAGGGGTGTGTGTGTGTGTGTGTGTGTGTGTGTGTACATTGTGCACAATACAGTATAAATATACAGTACAAGCTGTGTTATCTGGCACTTTATCAATCAGAAAGCTCTATTAACTGGCATTTCTGATACCTCCTTACAAATCTTCAATATAGTAACCAGGACTAGTATAATGCCCAGGAGGTTATGCAATTGCACATTCTGCACTCTACTTTTAGGCAAAGGAGGCAAAAGACAAGTAAACAAGCTGGTATCTGGGATTTATTCAAAAAAGCAGCTTCCGGGGTATGTCATAGGGTCATTACAGATTCAGTCCAATCTTCTACACCTTCTTCTACATCGACAATGATAATTGATGTCGATAATGATGACTCGGAGGCACTGCAAGATCCTAAAGTGCCTTCTGAATTATCAAAGAAAGATTAAATTATGTTCAGTATAGTTTTAGTGTTAAGTGTATTTTTAGTGATCCGGGTGTACACCTTGCGCTGCTCATAGTGATATGTAGTGTCGTAAGATAACCTACTGTATAGAAAACTTTACCTGTATACACCTAAGTGCTTCAAGAAACCAACCACTCTGCAGTGCAGTGCTACTACTGGATTGGTGAGTATCTGTTTATTATTTCATACTTTATTCATTTGATTGTATTCTAATTCTTTGAAAATTGGTATTCCATTGGTAAGTATAACTCTTAGTTAACCAGAATTTTTGATTAACCTGCACTCCCACTTCCGTCAACATGCCGGATAACAAAGCTTTTACTGCATCGTGTTTACACACTGGACTGAGAGAGTTCTGCAAAGATCTTGGGAATTATATATTTTTATTATTTAATTGAATATCATAACATGAATTGAATATTACCATGAGAGTATGGTTTTCAGAAATGAAACGTGTTCATGAAAGCAGGTGCGCGGTGACTACTGATGCCTGGAGGACATAGGAAGAAAAAGGAGTTGTTAATTTCTCATGTGACTACATTTTAAAAAAGAAACACAAATTCTCTGAATGGACTTGAGTTTTTGTAATTTTATAAAGAAACAAGCACTGTTTCTCCAGACAAAATCATCTTTTAAATATTTTAACAGGTCTTGTGACTTGCTCTGGATTTTGTATATTTGCAAGAAATGACAGAAATAGTGTTATCAGGGTTACCTGTACCCAGTTGTTACAGAAACGCTGGTTGTGGCTCCAGAGTCCAAGACCAAGTTTATTTTCATTATGGTAGTACCAGGAAGCCATAGTCAAACTCAAGCCCCTTTTGTACTACGTGTTGTAAAAGCACATAATAAGGGCTTGTTTGCCTATAGTATTTGTACTGATTTAAATATATTGGTTTAAAAGCTATTATAGTTAAATTGGTGCGTCTCCCATTGTGGGTGCAGTTATACCAATTTTTATAAGTGCTGTATTGGTGTAGCTTATTTACCAAACTAAGCAATGCTGCTATGAATACACTCATATTTGAATAATTGCGTCCCCACTAGGGGGTTATACCGAGTTTAACTACTGGTTTAGAAACAGATATAGTTAAATCAGTGTATAGATGAGTTCAGAAAGACAGCTTGTGTCTCAGGGAGTTTGCAATCTGAGGTTCTGATTCAGAAAAGCATCTCTGTTCAGGAAAGCACTTAAGCATGTGCTTAAGTCCAATTGACTTCAGTAAGATTTAAACACAGGGCGTAAAGTTAAGTGCTTTCCTTAACGGGACTAAATAGACTAGATGAACAAAAATTGGGAAAGAGGAAGTAATAGTATCCTCATCTTAACTAAGACTTGAAGATCACACTGGGAAACTGTGACAGAACGTCCCAATTTAGCACCTTAACTTCAAGGTCATCCTTACTCTTATAAAGGAAACAGTGGCAGCCACCTGTATGGGTTATCTGTCATGTCACAATCCCTTTGCCCCATCTGTCTGATTTTAAGTATTTTTTTAGGATGTAAGCTCTTACTCAGTGACTGTACAGCAACTAGCACAAGGGGGAGGTGGATCTGATTCTTACTGAGACCTCTGCGTGCTACCATGATACAAATTAATAATGATACTACAAAGAGCTTTTGAGTACGAGTGGACAATGAACTGCAAATGTGGCCATAGCCAGCAGGAATGTTACATGCAGATTTTGTGCAAGGGACTGGATTGTACTGTGAGAGTTTATGTATATCAAGGAATCTCTTTGGTACTGAAGACTTTCCAGTTTCTCTGTCTTTAGCCCCTCCATCATTTGTTTGTTTCTGCTCTTTCTTGTTTTGTATCTTTCCTCTTTTCCATTCTGTGTTATACGTCACCATTCCTCTGCCTCTTTTCAAGGTGTTAAAGGAGCACTGAAGGAAGACAAAACTTGTGGAGAAGCTAAGGCCATGTCTACACTAGTGAACTAACAGCGAGACAGCTGTACCAATGCAGCTGCGCTGCTTTAAGATCGCTCGTGTAGCCTCTCTATGCCAATGTGAAAGAGCTCTCCTGTTCACATAATAAAACCACCTCCACCAGCAGCGGTAGCTGTGTTGGCAGGAGAAGGTCTCCCACTGACATAGAGCTGTCCACCCCCGGTGCTTCTGTTGGTATAACATGTTGCTCGGGGGTGTTTATTCACACTCCGGTGCAACATAAGTTATACCGACAAGTGATAGTGTAGACAAGCCCTATGTGAATACTTTGCATTGGTCGTCACTGCAGAGGATATGAGGGAGATTCCCACATCTGAACCATTCTTTTAGGTGGCAGGTCTGAGGAACTATCCAAGACTGAAGTGTCAATAGAGGAGGTTAACATAAGAATGGCCATACTGGGTCAGACCAGAGGTCCAGTCTAGCCCAGTATCCTGTTTTCCGACAGTGCCCAATGCCAGGTGTCCCAAAGGGAATGAACAGAACAAGTGATCCATCACCTGTCACCCATTCCCAGTTTCTGGCAAACAGAGGCTAGGGGCACCATCCCTGCCCTTCTGGCTAATAGCCATTGATGGACCTATCCTCCATGAACTTATCTAGTTCTTTTTTGAACCCTGTTATAGTCTTGGCCTTCACAACATCCTCTGGCAAGGAGTTCCACAGGTTGACTGTGCATAGTATGAAAAAAATGTTTTTGGAACAAACTGTTTAATTTAACAGTAATAAGTCCCCAAGACCAGATGGTATTGACCCAAGAATTCTGAAGAAACTCAAATATGAAATTACAGAACTACAAACCATGGTATGTAACCTGTCACTTAAATCAGCCTATCTAGTAGATGACTAATAGCTAATGAGGATAGCTAGTGTGACACTGATGTTTTTTTTAAAAAAGGCTCCAGAGGTGATCCTGGCAATTATATAGGCCAGTAAGTCTAATTTTAGCACAAGGCAAATTGGTTGAAACTATAGTAAAGAACAGAATTATCAGACACATGAACAAGATATGTTGGGGAAGAGTCAGCACAGTTTTTGTAAAGGGAAATCATGCCTCCCCAATGTATTAGAATTCTTTGAGAATGTTAGCAAGCATGTGGACAAGAGTGATCCATTGGAATAGTGTACTTAGACTTTCAGAAAGCCTTTGACAAGGTCCCTCACCAAAAGCTCATAAGCAAAGTAGGTAATCATGGGATAAAAGGGAAAGTCCTCTCATGGATCAATAACTGGTTAAAAGATGGGAAACAAAGAATAGGAATAAAGGATCAGTTTTCACAGGGGACAGTAGTAAATAGTCAGGTCCCCAAGGATCTCTATTGAAACCTGTGCCATTCACTGTATTCATTAGTTCTCTGGAAAAAGGGGTAAACTGTGAGGTGGCAAAATTTGTAAATGATACAAAAGTACTCAAATTAGATAAGTCCAAAGCTGACTGTGAGAAGTGAGAAAGAGATCTCACAAAATTGTGTGAGCAGGCAACAAAATGACAGGTGAAATTCAATACAAAGTTGATTAATACAAAGTTATGCATTTTGGAAAAAATAATCTCAATTACACATACAAAATGATGGAGTCTAAATCAGCTGTTCCCGCTCAAGAAAGAGATCTTGGAGTCCCTGTGGATAGTTCTCTGAAAACATGTCAATATGTAGTGGCAGTCAAAAATGCTAATTTTTACCATTAGGAAAGGGATAGATAATAAGACTGGAAATAGCACAATATCACTATATAAATGCATGTTACTCCCACACCTTGAATACTGTATGCAGATCTGGTTGCCCCATCTCAAAAAAGATATGTTAGAATTGGAAAAGGCACAGAGAAGGATAACAAAAATGATGAGGGGTATGAAACAGCTTCCACATGAGGAGAGATTAAAAAGACTGGGACTATTCATCTTAGGAAAAATATAATTAAGTGGGGATGTGATTGGGTGTATAATCATGAATGATATAGAGACAGTGAATACAGATGTGTTATTTATCCCTTAACATAACACAAGAACCAGGTGTCACCCAATTAATTTAATAGCCAGCAGGTTTAAAACAAACACAAAGAAAGTTCTTTACATCGTGCACGGGCAATCTGTGGAACTAGTTGTGAGGGGATGTTGTGAAGGCCAAAAGTATAACTGGGTTCAGAAAAGAATTATATCGGTTCGTGGAGGTTAGGTCCATAAATGAGTATTAGCCAAGATAGGGAAAACAGCCTCATGCTCTCTCTTTAAACCTCTGACTTCTAGAACATGGGGCTGGATGATAGTTGCCCTCTTATCTTCATTCCCTTTGAAGCATCTGGCACTGACCACTGTTGAAAGACGGTATGCAGGGCTAGTTGGGCCAGGTTACAGGGTTGTTTGTTAGGTTCCCACTGTCTCATGCGAACCACGTGTGCACATCAGGGACCAGCATTTGACCAGCATACCTACCTATGGTAGGGTAGATACTAAAAATGTTACGTTCACAGTGGTAACTAGCAAGACAGTATCACAAAGTAGCTGCTACTGAAATTGCATAGCCGCTGTTTTGGAAATATATATTCCTTATTTAGAAGAGATGGAACACAGTTCAGTCTTTTTTATATTTTTTTTATTGTGTAGTGAGTAAGTGCAGAAATATAAATCAATATAATAGCATGGTTCACTTTTAGTTCACATTGTTAGTTTTGTAGATTGTGCATAAAAAGCACAAAGTGGATCCTAACTTATCCTTGAAGACTTCACAAATCTCCCCCCGTCCAAGACCTCTGAACAGCAGGACTCTGCTGTGACAAATTTATGTCAGTTCCTAGTGCACACTAATCATATCTGTGGATTAGGTTACTGTAATGTTCTATGCTCATTCCATTTTTCTGACAGAATCATTGCTTTGCAGCTGTAGTAATTTTCCTTGTCAAAGGCATTCCCTATTCTTGTCAACTTGTGTATAAAGAGAAATTGGCTGGAGTTCACAAACTGCTGTCAACAATGATACTAAAGGTAGAATTTATTAATATTTCTGTACTTGGCAATGTTGTGAGTAAGAAATATAAATTGCTTTGCTGAGTTACCGACAGTCACATCCGCAACATTGCATTAAAACAGTGATAAAGTGGTGTATTGGATGGTTTCATGAAACTCATAATGGGACTTTTTGGCGATGGCTGTCTGTTACAAGTTCAAATGTGGCTTAGGTTGATAGGTACTGTAACAATTTTCAGTGACAGAACTACTTTGCAGCCCACGTGAACTGAGTTTAGCAGTTTCAGGCCAACTCCTAGGAGTGGAATAAGACAAAATGAGTCCTAAAACCAAGAATTTTCCAGGATCTCCATGACCAGACTCTTCCACACTTCCCAGTCCCAGACCTAACACTGAGTATATTCTTCCTGCAAACTAGACCGGTCCTACATGGACTCCCTGATTCGGGAATCCAACATGAGGGTGGGGAGGTCTTCCACCATTATCATAGGAGGGGGACAATATGTTTGTGGCTCTCTTGGCTACAGTCACTCCATTGGGATGATGTCAGCAGAGCTACCCTGACTCCCACAAAGTCCTTTACTCAGGTGGGTAAATACTGAATCCTCTCTTTTCTGGAACGGACTCCGGGTTTCCTGAGGTGGGGAGGAATGGAGGAGGCCCAGGTTGCCCTAAGAGGAGATTTGTGATGGCTGTTGTGTTATAGGGGTGTGATACTGTCTGGGGCCCTGGATTTCCCAGCCCTAAGTTCCTAGCTCCCTGTGGCTATCCTCCTACTTCCTTCCTGTGTCATCTCTCCTCTCCCCCCCACATTTTTCATTCTTGCAGGATTGTACTGCAAGGCTTTCAAGTCTGCATGCTGCCTCCCCCTCACATTTGTTTGGTGCCTGGGCCTATATCCGTTGCTGGTCTAGGCTGAAGTTAATGGAGTTGCACAGGAGGCACTAGAGAAAGGAGCTGTGTAGAGTAGCAGTTCTTTGGGGTATACTGAAGCAGTGAGGTTAGGTGGGAGGGCCTCACAGGGAGAACATTAACAGTGGCGTTTGGAAGGGGAGCTTTTTCCTCAGTACCACCCACTGCAGCAGCAGGTAGTTGGGCATCAGCTTGTCAGAAGTTTAAATTTTAAATACACTGACAAGTGATGTCCACAAACAAATGAGCAGTCCAGGTCATCTGAAAGGAGACTGTGTCCCATGATTTCCTCTTCTCAGCTATAATCTAAAAGACAAACCCACATACTACCTTTTGGCCAGGTCTGCACTACAAGAGTCTGTTTCAGTAAAGCTGTGCTGGCATAGACTGCTAGTGTAGACACTGCATGTGCTGATAGAAGGAGTTGTTCTACTTCAGTAGCAGCACATCAACCCTGAGTGATTTTAGCTAAGCCAACAGAAAGACTCTTCTGTTGGCTTAGTTGCATCTGCACTACTCCATTCCGCTGGCATAGCTAGACTGCCTAGAACAGTGGTGGGCAACCTGCGGCCCATCAGGGTAATCAGCTGGTGGTCTGCGAGACAGTGTTTACATTGACTGTCCGCAGACCACCACTGGCCTAGAAGGTGTGAATTTTTTCACTCCTACGTGACATAGTTACGCTGGCATAATTTAGTAGTGTAGACCAGGCCTTTCTCAACAGACCTGTTGCAGAAGGTTTGGCAGCCTCCTCCCTGCAACTCCTGCAATCAGCTGGAAGATTCTCCCTTTCCCCTTGCTTTCTGCCCCCCGCCCCTCCCAGGGAAATGCAGACTGTGTAGAAATTTGATGTATTTACTTGTATCTGCCCTTATTTTTCAATTTGACTTCATTCTGTTTAAAAAAAATTGAATGGGGAAGAAATGTTAGGATCCATAATAGCCCAATATCAGTGTTTTGGGGAAAATGCAGTTCCAAGCCTGCTGAATAACATCTGTCAGGGTTTCTGCTTCTGCAGCTACTGCCTCCCTGCTTCTACTACAAGAGAACCCTGGCAAATATCCTCACACACATTGTTAAATGGGACGAGGCTCCTTTCATTTATGTCATAGGGAAGCAGGGACCCCTTACCTTTTTTTCTGCCTGTACAATATGAGTGTGTGTGTCTCTCTCTCTCTTTTTCAAGGAAATAGGTCCATATTGTGATGTTATTAATCTTTGCCATAACCCTCACTTTTATCTAAACTATGGCTCAGAGGTACAGTTACACTATATCCTTATCATTTTTTCTAGTTTTCACACATCATTTATTCTGCTCTCTTTCCTCCTTTTCTCATTATAACTCTGAACCATTTTCTCCTCCCTTTCTCTTTTCACCTATGAATCTGTGCACGCACCCCCCACCACAGTTTTTCTCTTAGCCTGGGTGCAACCCTCAGTCTTTCTCCCAATCTCTTCTGACCTGTTCTCCCTCTGCTCAGTTAGTTGTTGTCTCCATTTATTTTTCTCTTTCCTACTTTCCCTTTAACCCTCAAGGCTCCTGTTCAGGCCAGTTTCAGCCTTCTCCCACTGGAGATCCCTGAGGTTCCAGTTAAAGCTGCTACCAGCTGCGTCCACTGCCTTTCCCCTATTCTATCTGTGACCTCTGTGGCTCTTCTAAGGATACGTCCAGACTACCCGCCGAATCGGCGGGTAGCGATTGATTTTGCGGGGATCAATATATCGCATCTCATCTAGACGCGATATATCGATCCCCGAACCCACTCCCGTCGACTCCGGAACTCCACCGGAGCGAGTGGCGGTAGCGGAGTCGACGGGGGAGCCGCGGACGTCGATCCCGAGCGGTGAGGACGGGAGGTAAGTCGGGATAAGATACTTCGACTTCAGCTACGGTATTCCTGTAGCTGAAGTTGCGTATCTTACCTCGACATTGTCCCCCAGTGTGGACCAGGGCTAAGTGTAGCTGTTATCTGCCTCCTGCAGCTAGCATCTGAGACAGGCTGCCTTAAGGTGGGATTTTTTCACAACTTGGCATGCTTCTCTTGCTCGGCACAGCTTGACCTTTGGTGCAAGTTCAAGGGCCATCTCTGGTCCTGCACTGGTTTGCTTAGTTTGAAAAATGGATGAGTTGAAATTCTAGTAAGGCCATCAGTGTTACTGGCCAAAACTACTACACACCAGCCCATTTTGGGCCCTGCATATATGGTAAAGCCAGTAGACTGAATAAGGACCCTATTAAATGTTCTGTATTAATCTTACCACTGACTGGTTAACTCCTGTAAGAATCTACCAACATGAAAAGCCTCCATAGCAAAAATACAGACTTAGCTTCCTTCCAGAAGGAAGTATGACTGCTGTAGAGCAATACTCCTATAAACACAGACAACTCTCACAGTTTTATTGTGAGTCTTACCATTTTTTTCATTAACCCCCTTCCCCTCCTCCAGACCCTGGAGTTATGACCTCATCAGAACCTCAGCTTTCATTTTAATGAAAGTAAATTCCTAGCCATCCTGGGTGTGGAGATAAGCTTGAATATATGAGCACTGAAGATTCACAAGCTAGAAAGCAAGTAAAAAAAAACACCTGAGTGTATTGCTTGTCAAATCTCATTCTTTTGGGGGCTTGACTCATGATTTGTTGAATGCTTGGGGGTGGAAATACTGAAGGAATGACTCCTCTTCCCCCAGCACTCCCATGAAGTTTCTTTCTAGTAGCTTCAGAAACTTAAGATACGTCTACATTGCAGTCATAGGATTTGATTGCAACTCGTGTGAATGTACCTGAACTAGCTTTAATCTAGCACCTCATGACTGCAGCACAGCCATACTTATTTTATACTACTACTACAACATACTTTATACTACCTCATTTTTCCTTTCTTCTTCATTGTGTAGCTGCAAATCGTTCCCAAAATGGTATCTCAATGAGAACCCTATGAGTTATAAAATAGATATTCCTGAACTGTCTGCAATAGTTCCAGATAAAGTAATGATCCATTGCTTCGTAACAGAGACTACTCTCTGGTCTTCCCGCCCAGCAGCATGAAATTGGGAAATATTGCACTTGTCTGCTTACTGAGCATCTCAAGGGAGAGAATTTCTCAGCCCCAAAATAGAATTCTGCATACAGTTGGTCAACCTTGAGAAGGCTTTGCACAACTGCATTCCTCTGTCTGTATGTAACACCATAAATTTTAAATGCCACATCTGATCAATTCCAGGGAATATTCTAGGTATCAGTGTACCGATTTACAGGCAAAATTGAAAAATGGAAAGGAGGAAAATGGGGCACATGGAGCCCCTGTCATCTGTTTAGCACAACAGCTTCCACTTTCCCTCCAGTTATCTATAAATCAAACTGGTTGCAGGCACCCATTAATATCTTCCAGTATAACAGTATCCCATCTCATCTCTGCTCATCCTTCCAGTAGCTTAACATGTTGACACCCTGAATGATTTATCTCACAGATGGAAATAAAAATGATGAGGAAGAGGAAATGAGGGATGGGAGCATACACAGAGCCCCTGGAATGGGAGGACCCTGGTATAGGGGAGGGAATGAAACATACAGACCATGGTGGGAGGGAATTTGGGGGACTCTGGTTTAGGGGAAATGAAGGTGCACACAGAGTCCCTGCCATGAGGGGAAATGGGGGGAGGGGAGTCAGAGTTTCTGACATGGACGGGGGAGGGTGGGAATGAGGGCACACAGCCATTTGCATAGAGTGGAGGGAGGGATAGGGGACACATAGAGCCTCAGGCATGAGGGACATTGTGGGGGAAGTTACAGGGAGTCCCTGAAATAAAGGAGGATGGGAGGATGGCACGCTGGGAGCTTGTGGAGTGGAATGGAGGAATGCTGGTGTGTGCAGTCAGCTCGGCCTACAGAAGCTACTAAACATGCAACTAAACCTTACACAGAAAGCACTAGGACAGTCTAAACAGAGAGGTAGAATAATAAGACAAGTCTGGTCTAGTGTGTTTTCTAGAGATTGTTCCTCTTGATTCTGGTTGATGGGACAACTCTTAAAATACACATAAAATAATCTTACATAGCAGTCCTATCATTTATAGGTTTCTTGCGAACGTGTAATTTATTGTTCTCTGACTCCCCTAGGTCCACAGCAGAATAAGCTACAGGTTCCTTTTTTTCTTAGTGCAATAGACATTCTTTTTTTTTTAATTGTCTGTTATTGAATGGAAACGTGGCCTTTTAGAGCACTCTGACTTCTGTGGCGAATTTGCATTCATTACATATTATATATGAATCTTCTGAATTCTAAATCTTTCATTGCACATCTTGGAATGTATTTTTGATGTGCCGAACTAGAAACCAAGCTTGGCATCAATAAGTACTTAATTACAGTAAGTACAAGCCTTAACTGACACATTTTCCTTCTATTACATAACAGAAACTGGATCTGCAATTACTGCTTCCTGCATCGGTTTGGGCAACTCTACAACTCCTCCACCAGGACAAGCAGGAAAATCAGTGCCAGGATACAATGGTAAGAGTGTGCAATATATATCAATAGGGGAGCAAGTTGCTTGCATGTCTGAGAGACCTCAGCACCTCACAAGATCAGGGTTTAAGATTGCAGTTATTGTTTAACAATCTAGGGCCAAAATTGGTCTCTGCTCAATCAGCTTTGCACCTCTTTGGCTTAACTGGATACTTAACTGGGTGAATGTCCATGGGTCAACATAGTAGTTCCTCACCAATGTTTCTTTATTTTTCCTTCCCCCCAGTTTGACTGGGGAAAAAAAACATGATTTGGGAGTGACACATCCTGGAGATCTCATTGTGTATGTTGGTGCAATTTAGAGCAGCCCTGATGCTATTTAATGTTGCCCTTGGAACCAGTCTAGTGGCTCCAGGATTGACTTAAGGCCGTTTTTTTCTCTCTCTCTCTCTCACATGCACACATGCAACTTTTTGACCTGTGTCAGGTTCAGAAGCATCAGTTCTTACAATCAGACTCCAGTATCCAGTACAATTAAACTTACAGCAACCACTTAATCATATGGGTTTTAATTTACCCTGTATCCCTTGAAGATGCTTGCATTTTTCAGGAGGTGCTCAAAAACTCACAAGGTCAGACCTGTAGCAATCTGCCTTATTAGCAAACATTCCTTTCCATCTCTCAACTGTTAGTCTTACGCATTCCTTATGTACCCAGCATTTCTCAGGCATACAGTTAGATTTGAAAGTGCACAAGGAACTGGCTACTGCAGTTGTCTTTGAACTGTTGAGTCTGAAGGTTTGGAATGCCTGCATACAAAGGGACAAAGGATATTATGAAACATTCAGAGCTTCAAACCATAATCTGCAGTAATCTAGTGTTAAATCATAACCAGCAGTGACATTGTTTTTTAGTGGTTAGGGAAAATAGTGTTAATAGTGATCATCTTTATAATTGTGGAGAGGGAATAGTAGCTAAACTATGTAGCTAAATAGTGCTTTAAGAACGTATTGTCATACCTATACCTTACATCTATGACTACATGTGTTATTCAGAGGCTAAATGGTTTTGCTTAAGCAGCAAAGAATCCTGTGGCACCTTATAGACTAACAGACGTTTTGCAGCATGAGCTTTCGTGGGTGAATACCCACTTCTTCGGACTTGCATCCGAAGAAGTGGGTATTCACCCACGAAAGCTCATGCTGCAAAACGTCTGTTAGTCTATAAGGTGCCACAGGATTCTTTGCTGCTTCTACAGAACCAGACTAACACGGCTACCCCTCTGATACATGGTTTTGCTTGTTTGGCATATACATTATACATATATGTTTAAGAAACACACTAATCCAATCTTGTTCGGCACACAATTTAATATAAAAACTCACCTGATTTTAAGTGTATAAAGATGATTCTTCTTGAAGTCTGTGACCTCCACAAATATGTAATGATGAACTAAAAAGCAACATGGTATGGGTATAAATCTTGTCTATTTGTACCTGCCTCATATCCCCATTCGTTTTATCAAAGAAGACAAGTGTTTGTGTTCAGACTTGTACAGGGGCTCATATTTGAGAGAGTTGTTAAACACGTTATGTTTCAGTACGTGTGCAGCATTTTTATTTCTAGCTGTACGAAATTGTAGACTGTGAACCAGCATAGGGCATAAAAAGTGAGAGCTTTCATTGTGTGGAAGGTATTTGCATGCAGAGTGTGCAGCCATGAGATGAAGAATTCTAAAATATTTTTATACCTGGGAACTCTGATTTTGACCCAGAGTGTTCAGGAATTACTTCAAGAAGGACACATAATTAGATTTTTTTGAGGTCAAGCCATCTACAAGAGGAGTGCTCACATTCCTGGGAAGAAACAGTTGGCTGACTTTTCTTCTAACAAGTAGAAGTGAACATGAACATTAAAAAATATAAACATTTTCAGCTGCCCTAGACTTTGGCACCAGTAGTTATTGAAGACAAAAAATGAATGAAAGATGAAGTTAGAGAAAAGGCTTAAAGATTGACCAGAGCTCTAATAAGCAGGGAACAGTGGCAGAATATAATTGCATCAAACCTGTTCCCAAAGCTCTGGTAGTCAGGCTTAGCAAGTATACGTGGGAAGCACATATGCAGAGATTTTAAATGAACTCTGCAAAACCTGCTGTTAGGGTATCTAAAAACTTCCTTCTAAATGGATGAAAGGGAGTTACAGCAGAACTTCAGACTTACGGATAACAGAGTTACGAACTGATCAGTCAACCACACACCTCATTTGGAACTGGAAGTATGCAATCAGGCAGCAGCAGAGACCAAAAACAAAAACCAAATAAATCCAAATACAGTGCAGTACTACTTTAAATGTAAACTACTAAAAAAAAATAAAGGGAAATCAGCATTTTTCTTCTGCATAGGAAAATTTCAAAGCTGTATTAAGTCAATATTCAATTGTAAACTTTTGAAAGAACAACCACAACGTTTTGTTCAGAATTATGAACAACCTCCATTTCTGAGATGTTCGTAACTCTGAGGTTCTACTGTACTTTAAAATAGACTATAAAATGAATGCACATTCAGGTATGTTCCGTAAGGGAACAGATGTCACGTTTCCTTTCTAACCAATGGTTCAGGACCACTTATTGGAAAAGTTTACAAATCCTGTAACCTTGCTGTTAATGAAATACAGGACCTTGAAATCACTTCTGATTACTATCTCACTTTTCCTCACTTCAGTTGTGATATGACTCTAGCTGCTGCTACTTTAGCTACTAGTTTGAGATAAATGTTTTATGCCACTTAAAAGATGGACTCTGTGCTTTCCGATCGTATAAAATTGCATTAGTAGTGCTCTGGACAATGGTTGCTGAAGTCATGATACCTTTAAATTGGATTTGGGGAAGTAAAATTGGAAGAAATGCCCTTTTACCCCCCTAAATGGCCAAATTCTTTCCTATTATACCATTGTAAATACAGAGTAAAGTAAATTGTGTGAAGTGACTCCAGCTTAACATTGTGGTAAATGAGAGCAGGATTTGGCCACAGTTGAAGATTCAACGTTGGGTGACCAGGTTAGGTTATGAATGCTGCATACCACTGGAAAACTAATTTAAATCTGAATTATTTTTTTAATAATATATCTCATTCATTTCTAGCTCTGATGTTTTCTGAGATCTGACCTATTTGGTATTGGTCCCTTGATCTATAAGTTTGTTTGTTGTTGATCCAAGACAAAATACAGCAACTTTTGGATTTGAGGGCAGTAAATACCTTGAATATAGGTTGGTAGCCATGTAGTTCAGGAATACCTCTAAACTGCTGTTCTTCTTAAAATTTTTCTAAAAATCTTGGAACCCTAAATACTTAGCTGTCAGGAAACAAAATCTAATATGAAAAACTGATGTTAGCACCTTGATAAACAAATTACATTAAACTGAGGACTCTAATGAAAAACAAAAACAAACTAAAAAATGTAAGTTGAAACTGTGGTATGGGTAAGACTATCTCCTCTTACTATACGAGTCCAAATTCTCCAAGTCTAACTCGATGGATTTTTCTTATGTTATTTGAACAGGTACAAGCAACAAATAGTGTTTACAGAATTTGTAGTCATTGCCCAGAAGAATGGAAGCATCTTGTTAGCATCCCAGACTCGCCCTCCCTCGGGCGACAGGGGACAGGATGACTTCTGAGTTCCTATTTATCCTTCGCAGAACCTTTCTTAGCTTACCTTTTGTCTGTCTAATTAACCCTTTATCTGTCCTTACGCCAAGCCTCTGACCCATTGTCTGAGACAGGCTATGCAGGTGTTAAAATCACTGTCCTTTCTGAAGGAGTGTTTTCAGACAGCAAAGATCAAATTTCAGCAGTCCTGGAGTCTGTGTATTAGGTAGGCACAATGATACTTCAAAAGTCTGTTGGCAGATGTGGGTATCTCTGCTCTCACCTCAACTTCCTTCCTTATTGTCCAAGGCTGTTGTAGCAGGATGGACCTAGCTGGATGTTACTGTTGCAGGTCAGGTAAACTCCACCTGTATTCCCCTATGGAGTCCAGCAAAGGCATCCACTTTTAGGCTCCCTGTTCCTCAGCTGTCACCTCTCTTGGGCAGAGACCCACATCTTGTTCCCTCCAGTCATGGTCAGGATTTTCCAGGCTGCATAGTTCCCTGCCTACACTGTGTTGTTCCTGCCTAAACAGGCCAGCGTCTACTCTTTGCTTTCTTTTCAGAGGCTGTAAACAACATGATTGCCCATACTTATAAATTACTACACAGCTCTTCCTAAGCAAGCACATTTATTCTTCAAGTGAAAAGCATTACAGAGAAAACATTAAAAACAATAAAAGAACCTACACAAATGCTAATAAGTTTGACAGAGATCACCCCAACTCCAGCAAAGACTCTCTGGTAGGAGTTAGTCCTTTCTTTAGACATTTTGGATCTTTGATCTTCAGATTCTGGGAATGGGTAAGCAGTAGACAATGATTCCCTCCTCATGGCATTGCTTCAACCTCCCCTTTGAGATTCCCCAGGCGAGCTACTTGACACTGTCCAAAAGTCCATTCTGGTCTGGCCCGTTGTTCAGTATAATCCTTTGAAGCTCATAACATTTCCCAGGGCTCACAATAATACATTACCTTTGCGTTTAATACAATGGACTCCAAATAAACTTAATTCAATAAGGTTTTTCAAGGATATTGCAGGAAATTGCCATATCTGTCAGAGTTACCGCCTCTGCTTGGCCACACTCAAATAGCTTATGATTTAAAAGGCTTAATATGCCTCTCCTCTCCTCTCCTCCCCACCTTCACTTGCTGTTCACATACATCAACCATTCTTAATGAGGTAACTCTAGCTACTCATGCGTCTGAGTAGTTAGTACAGATAAGGGTACCACAGCCCTGGGCAACAAGTTATTTGTCATCCTTCCCTTGTTCCCAGGCAGCATGGATTTGATTCTAATAGATTTCCTAGATAAAGACTGTATCCAAGAGGAGATTCCAGGTTCTGTCCTTGTAAACCTAAATGTCCTCTATTGAAGTATAACCAAATTACTGAAGACTGTAACAAAGGTAGCGTGGACCATTGAAAATGGCACTGGAGTTGGTCTCTGGATTCTGTTCCAAGCTATGCCACTGACCTGCTGCGTGAGTTTGGGCAAATCAGAAGCTACTTCAACTCACCTCTCTGTAGTATAAAAAACACAATCCTTCCGTTGGGATGGTGGTTTCACTATGCAGAGTCTGACGAATCAGAGACAGATTTTGTGCATTTGAAAAACAGACAGGTTTTTTTTAACCACAAATGATATTTATTGAGTGGATGCTAGGTCAATCTCTAATAACCTTAGTTGTTATCACTTACTAATTTTTCTTGTGGGCTCTTTTTCATGGGCTCACTGCCCTACTTCTGAAAGGGCTTTTCTTAATTGAAGATTCAGATTTCACTGTCTGAAGTTTTTTTTTCTTTTAGTTTTTAGTTTGGGGTTGGGTTCTTTTCATTCCAACCAGATGTTTCTCCCTCTCAGTTTGTGTCTCTTTAGTTTAAGGCCTAAGGTATTTGTGGCGGGGATGCTAACAGGAATCTTTAACTCATCTATTTTGGGACCCAGAAATTCTATAATTCCTTTTGTTGCCTGTTCCTACTCCACACTGAAGTGTGACATAAGTGGGCATTCATCAAATTAAGGTTTGTAGACATGGTGAGTTAGTATGCTGCAAGACAGGGTGTGAATCTACAATGTATTAGCTTGCTGCATGGACCCTGTTACTGCTCAGTAGATGTTCCATAGTGCTCCATATCAGGGTTTACCTAGCCGTTAATGCATTGTAGCTTCTCACCCTGGCTTGCCTTGCACTGACTCCCCAGGTAGACAAGCTTTTTGGAAATTGTCCTTGTCCGTCTGAAAAGTACCATTTGCAAGGGAGAAAAATGATCTCTTTCTTTGTTACTTTGCAGTGATGGTTCTGGATGACAACAAGCAACCAGTGAAGGCCAAGACTTTAGGAAATATTGTGGTAAAGTAAGCAAGTCAAAACTTACAAGGTGTCTTATAATTAAGAGGAGCTGCTTTACATGAAAACTGTTGAGAAGGGCAGACTATTTTTTTTTGGCAAAGACATAAATAGCAGTGGCACATAAAGTAAGGAGGATGAGAGTAGAAGAGCATGGCTGTCTCTCATGTTGATTTTTAGGAATCTCTCACTTTATCCTGCAACACTAATATGGGAGCACTCAACTCACCTGGTACAAAAGGGTTAAAACAAACTCTATACTGCTTTTTTTCCTTAATGGCAGACTTCTTTGCCTTGTTTCTTATTTGCCGGCATAAGAACAAGCCTTATTACTGTGATACAAGAGAACACTGCCCGGTCTCCGACTTCCTTCTGATTCCCTGGAGCTCTGCAGCATCACAGAATTACATGCTTGATTTCTAGGAGGATGAAGCAATGACTCCTTGCTGTTTCTTTGTCTAGCTAGCTCAACCTAAAGCAGCATTTGCAAATTCTTTAGGTTTCCTCATCCTACTAAAGCAAGAGCCCTTCTGTTATCTGAAAGTGTGGTTTGTATGGAGAGGATGACTTGTCCCAGAATGGCTACAGGTCAGATGAGGAACATGTATTGAAAGACTCCATAGGCAAGAGAATCATTGGAGAGAAGGGGAAGGAAAGCATGACTGACTGACATACTGTAGGTGGGTGGGAGACTCAGGTTCAAGTCCTTGTTCTCCCTGATTGTGTGATATGGGATGAAAAACTCCACTTTGGTTCATGCAGAGCAAGCACTTGAACTTGGCTCTCCCACATCTCGAGCCAGTGCCTTAACTTTTGGGACATCCTACCTCTTTTCCTCCCTCAATTTAAAATCTCATTTGCAGTCAGAAAATGGACACTTGGACACATGGCCATCAGAAAATTTTTCCCTTCACGGTACCCTTGGGCAGCTCGAGTATCTTCTGCTCTGGGCACTGCTGTGTGCAGGTATAAAGGGCAGAGCTGCTCCCATGCCCCTCTCAGTTCCTTCTTACTTTCCACGACAGTCGTCGGAATCCCTGTTCATTACCAGAAGTTTTCTCTCTGCTCTGTGTGTAAAGTATAATTGTAGTTAGTTAATAAGTTTGGTTGTTATGTTCAAATTTTTTATTGTTTTCCATGTTTTGGGGTTCTACCACCAGCACTTAAGAATGCCCCAATTGCCAGGCTTCATGCCATGTCCTTGTTGCTAGTGAGTGACCCACACAGTTGTTGTCTTAAGTGCCAGGGCGAAGCACGTGAAAGACCGGTGCCAGATTTGCTGAAAATTCAAGCCTAAAACAAACAAGGATAGGGAGGCTAGGCTGAAGTTCCTGCTGATGGAGGTGGTACTCAGACCACGCTTGAGCTGTCCTGCTCCAACGTTGTCAGAGTCCCGGCACTCATCTCCTTCCCTTGTGCCTAGCAACAAGCATGTGTCTTCTAAAGAGGCGCCCACCAGGAGAAGATATCCACCTTCAAAGCCTGAAAAGAGGGGTGAGAGGGAGTTGAGTAGAATATATCTGAAATCCAAGCATTTCTCCTCCAAATCAGTGCCTAAGTCAGCACTGGACTTGATGGTGCCCTCTCTGGTGCCAAAGTAGCACCATTGTGGTATAGCAGTAGACACATATGATCTGAACTTGAGGTTTCAGATGATTCAGTCTATTGCTATAGATCATAAAGCTCACCCAGTCACAACAGCATGAAACTGTTTGAGCTTCTGGGGCATGTGGCCTTGTGCACTTACGTGGTTCAAAATGGCAGACAGCACCTCATAATTCTACAGGGTTGGCTACTCACCGTGCTGTCACCATCTGGACTCAGTAGTGAAGGTGATCTCTCACGCCCTCATCTCCATAGCTTGATGGACAGTTCCAGCCAATGTATGTGTGGGAGTCCCTTTGTCTGCCAGCAACAGACGCTCATGTTAGTGATCGATGTGTCTGCCTTTGGCTGGAGGACCCATCTGGATTCTCTACAGACTCAGAGTTTAGGTCCGCAGAGGAATTGGCTTTCCACATCAAGGTCAGAAAGTTGAAAGCTGTTAGATTGGCCTGCCAAGTTTTTCTGCGACAGATCAAGGGAAACAACCTTTTAGCAGTGCTGCCCAGAAGGGGGGGGGGGGAGTGGGGCAATTTGCCCCAGGCCCTGTAGGGGCCCCCATGAGAGTTTTTTCGGGGCCCCTGGAGTGGGATCCTTCACTTGCTCCGGGAGCCCCAGAAAACTCTTGCGGGGCCTGGGCCCCTGGAGCTTCTTCCGCTCCGGGTCTTTGGCGGTGGGGGGTCCTTCTGCTCCGGGGTGGAAGGCCCCCCGCCGCCGAATTACCGCCGAAGACCCAGCTCTTTGGCGGCGGGTCTCACTTCAGCAGTAATTCGGCGGCGGGGGGGCCCCGCCGCGGGTTCTTGGGGCATTTCGGCGGCGGGTCCCAGAGCGGAAGGTCTCCCCCGCCGCCGAATTACTGCCGAAGCGGGGGCCCCCAGCCGCCAAAGACCCGAGGCCCCCTGAATCCTCTGGGCGGCCCTGCCTTTTAGTCCTCACAGAGAACACAGCAGCAATGTTCTACCTCAGCAAGCAGGGAGGAGCCCGCTCTGTCAAGAGGCTACACTGCTTTGTGAGCTTTGCACTGCCAACTCAATAGGTCTAGAAGCTTCTTATCTACTGGGGTCCAAAACAATCTCGCAGATCACCTGAGCAGATCATTTACAAGACACCATGAGTGGTCTCTTTGTCCACATCTGGCCAGATACATCTTCCGTCGGTGGAGGTTTCCACAAATAAACGTATTTGCGACAAGGATCAACAGAAAGTGTCCGCAGTTCTGTTCCCTACAAGATGCCTGGGTTCCCTGACAGATGCATTCTTACTACTGTGATCAGGCAGGCAGCATCACCGTTCCATTTTTTGATTCAAGAGCTACTAGATTACTTATTGTACCTGAAACACTGAGGTTTGACTGCTAGTTCTGTCAAGGTATATCAGGCAGCTATTTCAGCATTTACTCTTGGGGGAATTCTGCGCCAAAAAAATAAAAAATTCGGCACCAAAAAAATTAAAAACTCTGCATACACTATTTTAAAATGCTACAAAATTCTGAATATTTTAATTGTCAAAATAACACAATATAATCAGGCCAGTTTCAATTATTTCGGTCATTTATTTCAAAATACCTGTCAGCAAGTATGTCTGTACAATACAGACAACAAAAAAGATTCCCCCAGGAGTAGAAAGCTAAAGAAACCCTTACGACAACCCAATTCCTATTTCCTGGTTATGCTTTTGTCAGGCGTCTCAGTCTGGGTGTGTCACACGTGCCAGCTTGGCACAGCTTGGGGGAAAACTCTGCCCCTCTGGTCTTTTAGTCAATTCTGGTTTTTTTTACCCTGCCGCCGTAGGTTACCATATTTCAAGTTCCCAAATAGAGGACACTGCCAGGGCGAGAGGGAGTTGCAGGGGTAGAGTTGAGAGGGGTGCTGGAGTTAGCTGCACAGGGCCCCCTAGCCCGACCCCCCAGAGTTCAGCTGTGGGGCCAGACACCCGCACCCCCTCCCTCCGGAGCCCAGCTTCAGTCTCCACTCCAGGCAGCATTTGTTATTGTCCTAATGGCAGAGACGACCCGTATCTATTGATGGGGGAGGCAAAATGTAAAGATTTGGTCGCCTCCCGGAACAGATCAAGTCACGCCTCCTTCTGGGAGGCCCCCCCCCTTACCTTCAGTCTCCTCTCTTGGAAAGCAGTGGCCCCTCCCTGCAGCTTTCAGCTGTTGCTTCTGCTTCTCCCTGGAGGGTGCAGCCTGCTGACTCTAGCAGCTGTTGCTCAGGGAGGGGGCCTGGCCACACCATGTGACCAAGCAGGGCCGGCAAACTCTGCTTATTGTGCAGCCCTGGCTCACATGCCATCTTCTTTGTTCAGGGCATGCCGGGATCTGCAGCTCGTGCATGCCGCTTGCACTGGTGCATTGCGATTTGGGGAGCCAGGCTCTGTCAAGTCCAGCAGTCCCTAATAGCAGCTCTGCAGCACCAGTTATGTGGGAAAAAATTAAATTCTGTGCAGAACATTACTTCTGTGCAAATTCCGCATTGCGCAGTGATGCAGAACTCCCCCAGGAATAAGCTTTCCAGCCCAAAGTGGATAATTGGTCTGTTTTCTCTAACAACATGTTCACAGCGTTTTTGAAAGGGCTAGTCAAATTGTATTCTTGGTTGCAAGACCACCTTCTCCCAAGCAATCTAAATGTAGTGCCTTCCAGACTTATGGGTCTCCCTGTTTGAGCCTTTGGCCACATCTATGAATGAAGATGGCAGTTTTGGTTGCCATTACCTTGGCCAGAAGAGTAGGATAGCTGCATTACTTAATGGATGGGCCTCTCTATACAATCTTCTTTAAGAACAAGGTTTACTTGCAGCCTCATCTGAGGTTTGTCCCAAAGGTGATATCATCTTTCCATATCAGCCAGCCAATTTACTTATCTGCATTCTGCCCAAAGCCACAGTTGTGGATTGACAACCTAGTCCTCAGTCAACCCATTTTTTTCCCATTGTGGTGTTGCTCAGGATTCGAGAGACAATGCTAGGGTTGAGTGAGTTGTTCTCCACTCATGACTCGCCCTCCTAACCCTCTGTGTTGGAGGTCTGGCAAGATACAACTGAGGGGGGACTGGGGCTGCTCTTCCTTTATACCTGCATGCAGTGGTGTGTGCCAGCAGGAGGAGCTCAAGCTACCCAATGGGTACTATTGAGGGGAAAAGTTTCCAATGGCTGTACTCTGGGCAGACAGACATCAAGATTGGATTGGACATGGGCAGAACGTCCAGAACAACAATTACTGAACAGGTTAGTAACTGTTTTTTCCCCAAATACCAACACTCAACAAAATATTTTGAAGCCCTTGACTGTTTGCCCCAAAAGTGGTAGAGGAGGAGTACTCATTGGTGAATTTTGTGACTTTGTGGCAGTTAAGCTGAACTATATTTATTTGTTATATATTCATGTACAGCTATTTCTGTATCTTGTATCACCTTTTATTCTAGGTTCTTGTCATTAATGGCCTATACTGTAGGGGACCATTTAAAGTGTCATTGCCAGCCTTGGTAAAGCCAAAAGTGAGCTTTCTTAACAAGTTTCCCTTTTTAAAGAGCTTTAAAGATTCTAAGGGTATTTGTATTGTGGGTTTTTATTCTGTCCTCCCAACCCCCATCTTGACTTTTGCTGCATTTGGATGAGTTGGTGGAGAAGGCAGGGGTGGGGAATTTGAATACTTTTTGTACTCTGTAATTCCTGGTAGAATGCCAGTACACTATCCTCTATTGTAGCAGTTTGGCCTTCTGTCAGCAGGGTTGGGAGGTTGGGGTCTGCGTCCAGCTGTATCGCTTAGTGGCAAGAGTCTGTGGCTGTATCACCAAGTGGCAAGAGTCTTTAGGGTCAGTGGTAGGGGAACCCTGGGGCCTCCCTGCTCCACCTGGTTCCAGCCAGGGCCCTGTGACTAGCAGGTCGGATATGCGCCCTGAGGGCAGTCACCACCAAATCTGTTTCCTGGGTCTCTTCCTACCGTGGCTTCTGCCAAAGTCACCACAGGGTTTGGCTTATTGACTTACACTGAGGTTTCTCAGTGACTGTGATCCGGAGGCTATTCTCCTTCAGTCAGGCCCCGCTTTGCCCAGTCTTCATGGGGCGTTCGGCAGCTCAACAGTGGGGTCTGGTCCAGGTGTTGAGGAACTCCTGCGGCTTCTCTGCAGGAGCTACAAGCCTAGGAGCTCCCTTGCTCTGTCCACCCTGACTGGGCTGGGCTGCTGCCTTTTAAGCTATGCCACCATTGTGGTCGTGCCCAGTAGGTGTGGCTGGGCAGGGCATCTGGGCCCAGAGTTGCTCGGTAACTCTTTATTCCCTGTTGCAGGGCTTATACACCCCACCACTCCCTCATAGTATGGTGGGGGGAGAATCAGAAAATAAATTATACACCAAGAATCCTTAGGAAACAACATGGGACCCCTTGTGAAATAGGTTGTTTTTCCCCCCTCTTCTTTTGGTATAGCCACTTGGATCCAGTGTCCCTTTTAAATTGTATTCTATTAGGTGAAACTATGGAAATGTAAGAAAAAACGTTAGTGAAGTGGAGAAGGGTGAATGATGACCATTACGCTACTTGCTTGTGAAGTTGCAACTTGGATGCTGCTGAGTGGAAACACATTTGTAGAAATTACGGTCAGCAGTCTCAGCATTTTTCTCCAACTTTAATTCTAGTAATATGACATCTTCTTGGCAGTTTTTAACAGGTTTTACTAATATTAAACTAAAAATCTGGGGTTGTTAGGGAATGTAAATCCTCAACTCATTTGCTGCTGTTTCCAGCACAGCCTTTGTGTACTAGAAAAACTCTGAAATGCTGACACACTACAATTTTTTTTTTCATTTAAGGCTAGAGTTTGATTGTCCCTTCTGAATGGTGAGGATGAGAGATCTTTTCTCACCCTGACCTCCCACAGATCCCATAAAGATACTTCAGAAAGGCAACCAATGTTGTTGGGAGAGTGCAGGGCTAATAAGGAGCACAGCTACCATAAAGCACTGGGAGAATAGGCCTAGTCATGGCCTTGTGTCTCCAATGCATTAGCCTGTGGAGTATTATTGCACGTTTTAAAAGGATGTAGCAGTTTGTTCCTTGTTTTCATGCTGTTGTAGTCTGAATAATACATAATCTATATATTATATTGATTACTTAAGGATTCCCACTTATCACTTTGAGGTTTGACAGATTCTTGTCCCAAGATCAGGCCCAGTATTATTAAAATTACTGTATAGTTGGGAACTCCAATGTGCACAGTTGCAAAACTCACACTGTAGGAACCCTTCTATGTTTACAATAGCACTTTTTATGTTTAGGTCTCAAAGTGCTTTACAAAAGGAGGTCACTATCATTATCCACATTTTACAGATGGGGCAACTGAGACACAGAGGGGGGAAGTGACTTGCCCAAGGTCACCCAGCATTCCTGTATCAGAGCTGGAAATATAACCCAGATCTCACGAGTCCCACTGTAGTGCTCTACCTGCTAAGCTACACTGAAGTGAGGGGAAGTTGGCAGTTTTTCAAAGAGACATTATTAAGGGCACAAGAGCAATCTATTCCACTGCGTAGGAAAGATAGTAAGTATAGCAAGAGTCCACCCTGGCTTAATCAGGAGCTCTTCTATGATCTACAATTCAAAAAAGAGTCCTACAAAAAGTGGAAACTCGGTCAAACTACAAAGGATGGGTATAAACAAATAACACAAGTATATAGGGCAAAATTAGAAAAGCCAAGGCACAAAATGAGATCAAACTAGCTAGGGAAATAAAAGGAAAAAATAAAACATTCTACAAATACATTAGAAGCAAGAGGAAGACCAAGGACAAAGTAGACCCATTACTCAATGAGCGGGGAAAGACAATAACAGACAATGTGGAAATGGCAGAAGTGCTTAATGACTTCTTTGTATTGGTTTTCACTGAGAAGGTTGGTGGCAATGGGATGTATAAAATAATGAATTCCTGTGAAAATGAGGTAGGATCAGAGTCTAAAATAGGGAAAGAACAAGTCAAAAATTACTTAGACAAGTTAGATGTCTTCAAATCACCATGGCCTGATGAAATGCATCCTAGAATACTCAAGGAGCTGACTGAGGAGATATCTAGGCCATTATCAATTATCTTTTAAGAGTCATGGAAGGCGTGAGACATTCCAGAAGACTGGAAAAGGTCAAATCTAGTGCCCATCTATAAAAAGGTAAATAAGGGCAACCCGGGGAATTACAGACCACTCTGTTTAACTTCTGTACCCGGAAAGATAATGGAGCAAATAATTAAGCAATCAATTTGCAAACACCTAGAAGATAATAAGGTGATAAATAACAGTCAGCATGGATTTGTCAAGAACAAATCGTGTCAAACCAACCTAATAGCTTTGTTTGACAGCGTAACAAGCCTTGTGGATGGGGGGAAGCGGTAGATGTGATATATCCTGACTTTAATAAGGCTTTTGATACTGTCTCGTATGACCTTCTCATAAACAAACTAGGAAAATACAACCTAGATGGAGCTACTATAAGGTGGGTGTATAACTGGTTGGAAAATCATTCCCAGAGAGTAGTTATCAGTGGTTCACAGTCATTCTGGAAGGGCATAATGAGTGGGGTCCTGCAAGGATCAGTTCTGGGTCCAGTTCTGTTCAATATCTTCATCAATGATTTAGTTAATGGGATAGAAAGTACACTTATAAAGTTTGTGGACGATACCAAGCTGGGAGGGATTGCATGTGCTTTGGAAGATTACAATTCAAAATGATCTGGAGAAATGGTCTGAAATAAATAGGATGAAATTCAATAAGGACATGTAAAGTACTCCACTTAGGAAGGAACAATCAGTTGCACACATACAAAATGGGAAATGACTGTCTAGGAAGGAGTACTGCGGAAAGGGATCTGGGAATCATAGTGGATCACAAGCTAAATATGAGTCAATAGTGTAACACTGTTGCAAAAAAAGCAAACATCATTCTGGTATGTATTAGCAGGAGTATTGTAAGCAAGACATGAGAAGTAATTCTTCTGCTCTACTCCACACTGATTAGACCTCAACTGGAGTATTATGTCCAGTTCTGGAGGCCACATTTCAGGAAAGATGTGGACAAATTGGAGACAGCCCAGAGAAGAGCAACAAAAATGATTAAAGGTCTAGAAAAAATGACCTATGAGGGAAGATTGAAAAAATTAACTTGTTTAGTCTAGAGAAGAGAAGACAGAGAGGGGACATAACAGTTTTCAAGTACATAAAAGCTTGTTACAAGGAGAAGGGAGAAAAATGGTTATTTTTAACCTGTGAGGACAGGACAAGAAGCAATGGGCTTAAATTGCAGCAAGGGCGGTTTAAGTTGGACATTAGGAAAAACTTCCTAACTGTCAGAGTGGTTAAGCACTGGAATAAATTGCCTATGGAGGTGGTGGACTCTCCATCATTGGGGATTTTGAAGATCAGGCTGGACAACACCTGTCAGGGATGGTCTAGATCGGGGGGCGAGCAAACTTTTTTTTTGGCTTGAGGCCTGCATCGGGTTTCAGATATTGTATGGAGAGCCGGTCAGGGGAGGCTGTGCCTCCCCAAACAGCGAGACGTGGCCCGGCCCCTGCCCCCTATCCACTCCCCCCTGCTCCTCAGCCCCTGACAGCCCCCACCACTGCCCCATCCACCCCTCCTGCTCTCTGCCCCTTGACCACCCCTGGACCCTCTGCCCCTAACTGCCCCCCTGCTGCTCCAGCCAACCTCCCTCTTCCTTCCTGACACCCCCCCCGGGACCCCTGCCCCATCCAACCACCCCTTCTCCCTGACTGCTGCCGGAACCCCCGACCCCATTCAACCCCCCTGTTCCCCACCCTCTGACCACCGCCACCCCTATCCACACCCCCAGCCCTTGACCAGCCCCCGAACTCCCCTGCCCTCCTGCTGCTCCAGCCACCCTCCCCCCTTCCTTCCTTCCTGACGGCCCCTCCCAGGACCCCTGCCCCATCCAACCACCTCTTCTCAGTCACCGCCCCCAGGCCACCTGCCCCTAACTGCCCCCCACCACTCCATCCAACCCCTCCTCTCCTTCCTGACCGCCCCTGGAACCCCCGACCCCATTCAACCCCCCTGTTCCCTGCCCTCTGACCACCCCCACCCCATCCACATCCCTGGCCTTTGACCAGCCCCCGAACTCCCCTGCCCTCTATCCAACTGCCCCTCCTCTGCTCCCTGCCCCCTTACTGTGCTGCCTGGAGCACCGGTGGCTGGCGGTGCTACAGCCGCGCCACCCGGCTGGAGCCAGCCGCGCAGCACAGAGCACCGGGTCAGGCCGAGCTCTGCAGCTGCGCTACCCCAGGAGCGTGCAGCCCCGCTACCCAGAGCATTGTGCCCGCGGTGCAGTGAGCTGAGGCTGCAGGGGCGGGAGAACGGCAGGGAAGGGGCTGGGGGCGAGCCTCCCGGGCCAGGAGCTCAGAGGCTGGGCAGTACGGTCCCGCAGGCCATCGTAGTTTGCCCACCTCTGGTCTAGATAATACTTAGTTCTGCCTTGAGTGCAGGGGACTGGACTAGATGACCTTTCAAGGTCCCTTCCAGTTCTATGATTTTATGAAATTAGCACGAGGCAACTTGTGTCTCTTTCTTCTTCTGTGAGCTAAAATCTTTGGACATGAAGGTTAATTAACTGAGGGTTCATTTTGAAATGATTGTTGTAATGACCTCCAGCTTCCATTAGCAAGGGCAGCCTGATGAGGAGACCAATATTTTAACACAGAGTCTGACCTTTCTGAGATTATATATAATATGTATATTTATGTGCATGCTTATGTGTGTAACCATTATTATTAGCAAAACAGAATGTCGTCTGTTCTCATAATGAACATTAGTAACGAAAAATCAAGTGAAAATTCCACTGCTGGAGGAAACTCAGGATCCGTGTATCTGTAGACTGTAAATATCACAAGCCTTCTGTATTTATTTTTAGAGGCAATTACCGGTACTTCTGTCTCCCTGGCTACCATCACTCTTTACACCAGCAGTGGGCAACATGCGGCCCATCACGGTAATCTGATTGTGGGCTTTGTTGACGTTGACCATCCACAGGCATGGCCCCCTGCGGTTCCCAGTGGCTGTGGTTTGCCGTTCTCGGTCAGTGGGGGCTGTGGGAAGTGGCAGATTGCAGGGACATGCTGGCCACTGCTTTCCATAGCTCCCATTGGCCAGGAACGGCAAACTGCAGCCACTGGAAGCTGTTGGGGGCCATGCCTGCGGATGGTCAACATCAGCAAGATGTCGCGCGGCCCACAATCAGATTACCCTGATGGGCCTCAGGTTGCCCACCACTGCTTTACATCACGCCAGAACACTAAGGGAGGACACACAATCGTATCATAAGGACAGCAGTGTCTAACAGCTGATCTCCCACTAGAGCCTCTCATGCAGCTCTGTGTCAATGCTTCTGATCTCAGTGTGGTAGTTCTCCCCTAATATTTATATAGCTGTTTTTGCACCCTTGCCATGAAGCACCCTGGGAGAAATCCTGGGAGTAGTAAAGGTCTGATAACCATCCCTTCCCAGTAGCAGCATTGCATCCGTTTCCTCGTGTTTGGGAGGCTGTTTTATTTTAATTTACAAAGCTGGAACTGAAGTTTTTCAATCACATCACCTTGGATTATGTTCTTGTCAGATTTCTCAAGCTGAGCAAGGTCAGGCCTGGTCTGTATTGAGATAGGAGAGCTCCAAGGGAACCGAGGATGCTACAGGAAGATGGGCAAATGCCTTTTCTCTCTCCAGTATCTCAGAACAGAACCAGTGCCCTCCCATGGGGTTAGGTTACACTTTATTATGTGAAGTGCTCTTTCAGATGAAACACAAAATAGAGCTCTTGACCATTTGATTTTTCATCCTCTGGCTCTTAAGGTCCCAATCCTGCTGTTATTAAAATCTGTGGCAAAATGCTCATTGACTTCTATGGGATAGAGATTTGGCTCTTTGGGTGTAAATTCAAAATTCCATCCTGATCAAGTGACTTCCCTCTGTAGTTTATGGGATTCATTTTCTCTTCCTGACCTAAATGTGTCCTGTTATGTGACATTAGAGGTGGAACACGTTCCTGGTGACAGGAGTGATTCCAGTGTAAATATTGTTTTGGAATCCTTTGGCATGAAAGATGATGTACAGGGAGTCCTCGGACTTATGATGCCCGACTTAGTTGGATGCCACTTACAACGCTTTTCAATTGACTGCTCGTTTCGCCCCTACGACACTTGTTTCGCCCTTACGATGAAAGCCAGCAGGGAGAACATACACATCACATGCTGAGCCTCAGCCAATCATGGATTTCACTGTTCAAGCATTTTGATTGTCTGAGCCGGGGGCCTGGAGCCAATCAAATACAATTATCAAGGCTACCTGGCAACAAGCTACCCTGGCTGTGGAAGCCAATCAGACAAGTAACTGCAAGGGACCCCTTTCCAGCTCCATTCATTATAACGTGACCACAAAGTTATTTACAAGGAACACTGTAAAAAGCAAGCCCAGTTCTCTGTTGTATGTTGCCAGCATTCTGAGCAGCTGCCTGCCTTGCTGCCTGCCCCCCTGACTGTCTGTCCACCATGTCTCCCAACATTGAACTCAGTGCATCTGTGAATAGGGGCATATACAACATGTACAGCTGCTACAGAGAAATTTACAAGGAGAAGAGGAGAACATCTGTCCAAACTTCCTTAGACACTTTCTTTAAGACTCCAGAGAAGACTCCAGAGAAACCTGCAGCCCAGACTTCAGAGAAGCCCCCAGCCAAGAGCCCTTCAAAAAGTTCTGGAAAGTCAAAACGTGATTTTTATTTGTTTATTTGAATGTTGTTTACCAAATAAATACATTGATGGTGCTGCATTAGACATCTATCATTCATTTAGTACAAAAATCTGGGTTATTGTGGTGAAAATAGTGTATCAAGCTTTGGTTCAGGAACCAATCCCCGCTTTATACCATTTGATTCCTATGGGAAAAACAGTTTTGACTTATGTTTTGACTTACAACACAATCTGAGGAACGAATTGTGTCATAATCCCAAGGACTCCCTGTACATACATGTAGGGTAAGTTCTCTTGGTTCTCATCTGTGACTAAAGTGCTGCAGAGAGCCATGGCAAGCCACTGTTAGTCATTTTGTTCTTTTTCTATCCTGCAGGCTCTGGGTAGGGCTTCAGCTGTGCTTTTTTAATCTGATTCTTGTTAAACCAACACTGAATCCCAGGTGAAATAACAGAAAACTGAGATGGTAGGGACAAATAGAGGGACGGCGGAAGCATGAGGGAAAGGAGTGATGGCGGGGGGGGGAAAAGCAAGGGAGCATGAGACAGAAAGGAGAGGGAGCTGGAGCAAAAGTGTAGAGGTAAATCTAATGTGTTCCAGAGAAATAATATGCTCTCAGACTCGTAAAATACAAATAAAAATAAATACAAAATAACGAGGAAGAAGTATGAAAAGAGGGATAGGGCAGATCAAAAAAGCCAGTAATTTTGTTTGTGGATTTCAAACAACAAACAAAAAACCCACACACAATCCTGACATTATTACTAATGTCTTTAGAAATTCTTGCACTCTAAGCGGACACTAACCATGACTTATACAAATGACCTGGTGCTACGCATGAGGTAGTTTAGTCGCTAAAGTACTGATCTACTGCTATTGACCAATCAAGAAATCAGGATTCCCTGATATCATATGTTACATATTTCTTCTGGTTTTAATTTTCAGAAATCATATTTACAAAACAGCAAAATGAGGTTCTTATTTTAGAAATATAATGCGTTCTTCTATTTAATCACTAAATTGGGAGCGTTTGAATGCAGCTCTGGAGAAATCATTAATGACTGTCAATGTGTAGTATCCTTTCTCTCTATCATAAGGACATCTCAGACAATTAAATAAATTAAAGGTGCAAAATCTGCAACTACAATACCTGTTATGAATTCTTATACAGTTAGTAGTCAGGCAACAAACATGGTAATTACCATTCTCTCGTGGTTTCTCTTGAATCTGAAGAAGAATTTTTTCTTTAAAGCGCTCTCATTTCCAAACACATGGCTTGGTCCATTCCAGGGTTTCTTCAAGCAAGATGTCCATAAAAATGGGGTTACTCTTTTGCAAAGCAACTAGTACTCCCACTCTGGGGACCCGACGCTGTCCAATAAACCTGCCAAAATGGGCAATGTGGGGAGTGGCTAGATACCCCATGGATGCTCATGCAGTTTACCCATCATCTGAATCCCTGACCACATCCTGTTGCCAAATACACCCTTCTGGTCCTCTTAAAGTGAATCACTTAAAGTGATAGCTGAGTCTGACCCTGAGAGGCCCCCATCCTCTTAGGAAGAACAGTGATGATTTAGCTTGTTTTGCCATGGCTTATTCTATCAATACTTTCTATAGAAAAAAGGAAATTGTCCTTTTGTGCTGATAAAAGTAAAGCCTGTAGTGTAGATGTGGTTGACTTGCTAACACCATTTCCTGTGGGCTAAAATCCCACATGCAGTTTATATTTTATCAGTATGGACACTGCCACACTACTGGGGAATGTTTCAGTGCTGGAGGTATTGTCCTTTGGATAGTATTATGAATCATAGTGGCGTTTGTCAGGGTTTGGTGACTGCCAGGGTGAAAGTGAAGATCCCATGTATTAGGGATTACTTGTGAGTAATACATTCATCCCAAGCTCATACCAGGAGACCTTTTATGCCACATAATTGAATTGCTCTAATATATGCATGCACACTCTCTCTCCTGCAAATCTGCTTTCAGAGTTAACCTTTATAGAATCCCAGTTCAACACCCCCCCCACCCCAAATTTATATCTTGTAGGGTTAAACCCAGTTTCCTTAAAATTTTTATCTACAGTCAACACTGTGAAATTTAAAAAATCACCGTTTCTCCTTGTCAGCCCAAAAAGCTTTGCCACTTCTTCCCATCTGACAGATATTATTTATGTGGAATGCTCCTTCTCTCATCTTCATCACATTCAGATGCTGACTAAAGTGGCAGAAAGGAGCACATGTTGAAAATTCAGCTCATGGTGCATTTCAACTTTTGTCATTTCTGTTTTCTTCTATGAATTAAACCCCAATTATTTTATTTTTGAAAATATAGGTTTTTACCTTTTTCCATCTTCCTCCCCCCAATAATTACTGCAGTTTAATCTGCATAATTTCACTTCATTTTTGGACAATTAAAATAAGTATAACCACCTGAAAATACTGTGATCCAGATCCTCATGACTTTGAAGTCAATGGTGCTGGGACAATTTACACAAACCGAGGGTCTGATCGTGTATGTGTGTGTGTGTGCGCATGTGTGTGTGCGCGTGTGTGCATGCATACATGCATGCAAGTACGTATGTATTGTATGTATTATAAAATGTCAGGTGCTTTATCTTGGGCAATGTTTTAAATTGAATGATGATGATAGATTTTTATAGCACTTTTTTCACATTTACTAGAGCAAACTTTATTTTACTAGAAGTTGGAGGCCCTAGTGTTCTATAAAATGTATCAGCTAGCAGTATCTTCAAGTTTATAACTATATGAATGTGATTTAACAATAGTTTATGAAATACATAACTTTCAGGATCATCTGTCACTAAGCAATATAGGTGTTAAGGGAACTGTCATCCAGTTGCATAATCCTCATATGTTTACCTTACTATGCGACCTGAATGCAGTTCTATCACGTTGTGATTATCTATTATACTGTGCATCATTGACGTTTTTAAGTTTGTATCTTATTATTCTAACTACTGCACTATTTTCCTTTTTAATGTAAGGTTGCCTTTGCCTCCTGGAGCCTTCTCGGGTCTCTGGAAAAATCAGGAAACGTTCAAGGAGTTATATTTCCAAAAATTTCCCGTAAGAATTGCAAAAGGAACTATATAAACTACCAGTAATGCTATGGCATTGAACGATCTTAGTTAGTAGTTATAGGATTCTGTCATTTCTTCTTTTGATGAGAGAGCTTTGATATGTATGTCTACATAAGATTAAAATCATTTAAAGTTAAAGCTCTCATTGTGCAGAATATTAGAATGTAGTCACTCTCTTTTAAAGAAAACCTAAAAAATACAGTTTGTCTTCTGTGTGGGGTAACATATGCAGGAGGGGAGCATGACCAGGGAAGGGAATCAGTAAATAGATGAATAAATTACGCTTTCCCCATCAGATCCACACATGGAAGAGATTGTACATAAGCTGATCTCCTCCCTACACAGGAGAGAGAGAGAGAGAGAGAGAGAGTTTGTTTGTTTTGTGTTGTGTTGTGTTGTGTTTTTCCTATGTATGACCAAGAAGGAAGATTTGGTCCAAGGGTGGAAATAAGTGAGGGAACAGATTTACGTGAGGACAAGTTGTCATTTTGTGGTCTGGCAAGGTGTTGCTATCATGCTTCTGGGTCAAGATATTCCCAAAAGAAACAGAAATATCATGAGAATTTGAGTTCAACTTTGCTGCCCCATCCTTTAGAGACAACCCCATCTCTTCCTCTGGACTCAGGAGAGCCCCATCTTCCAGGGGTTCTGAGGGAGCAGTGAAAAGGCTGGAGAAGGTGTGAGTGGACTTGCATATACTGTTCCTGCTGACCCCACCAAGTTCACTCAGGGAGGGGAACCCAAGCTGTATTATAAAATAAGAACAGTGAATAAAATGTTTCAGAATAAAATCCATGTAATGAAAAAATAATAATTGGGAAAAGAAGGAACTGCAGAGTTTATAAAGATTTTTCAGTTTTAAAGTTGATGTGATCCTATTTTGCACCGTGAAGGTAAATATGTTGATAATTTTTAACGCATAAACTTTAGGTGGGAGGTGACTATATTAAATAGGCCAGTAACTTTTTTCATTTTGAGTGAGTTATTCATCCATTTTGCTGGTAAACATTGCTGATGACCCTAGCATTAATACCAATTTATTGCTTGTGGTTTTATTTTCAGGGATACTACGATACCATGGATGCTGGGTACATGGATGAAGATGGCTACTTATATGTCATGTCTCGAGTTGATGACGTGATCAATGTTGCAGGTCATAGAATTTCTGCAGGTGCAATTGAGGAGGTGAGCACAAACTTAACAGTGAAAATGGGTACAAAAAAGCTGGCATCACAGGTACGTCTACACATTGAGTGGGAGACTGTGGAAGTGAGTCTCAGAGCCCAGGTTTCAGAGTAGCAGCCATGTTAGTCTGTATCCGCAAAAAGAACAAGAGTACTTGTGGCACCTTAGAGACTAACAAATTTATTTGAGCATAAGCTTTCGTGGGCCACAGCCCACTTCATCAGATGCATAGAATGGAACATATAGTGAGGATATATATACATACTGAGAACATGAAAAGGTGGGAGTCCCCCTACCAACTCTAACAGGCTAATTAATTAAGATGAGCTATTGTCAGCAGGAGAAAAAAAACTGATAATCACGAGAGCCCAGTCTCTATGCAAAAGAATAAATGGACACAAATCTGACATCAGGAATCATAACATTCAAAAACCTAGGAGAACTCTTCAATCTCTCTGGCCATTCAGTAACAGATTTAAAGGTGGCAATTTTGCAACAGAAAAGCTTCAGAAACAGACTCCAATGAGAAACTGCTGAACTTGAATTAATATGCAAACTAGATACTATCAATTTAGGCTTAAAGAAAGACTGGGAATGGCTGAGCCATTACACACATTGAATCTATTTCCCCATGACCGCCCCTGGAATCCTCACACCTTCTTGTCAAACTGCCTTAAATGGGCTATCTTTTGAGTATCACTACAAAAGTTTTCTTTTTCCTGTTGACAATAGCTCATCTTAATTAATTTGCCTCTTAGAGTTGGTAGGGAAACTCCCACCTTTTCATGCTCTCTGTATGTATATATATCTCCTCACTATACGTTCCATTCTATGCAGCCGATGAAGTGGGTTGTAGCCCTTGAAAGCTTATGCTCAGAGCCCAGGTTGACAGACTCAGGTTTGTGGGGCTCATGCTAAAAGGTGCTTAAAATAACTATGTAGATATTGTGGCTCGGGCTCTGAAGCAGAAGGTGGGGGTGAGCTTCAGAGCCCAGCGTCTAACCCAAGCCACAACATCTACACAACTATTTTTAGCGACAGAGCATGAGCCCTGTGAGTCCAAGTCTGTCGAGCCAGGCTTTAAGACTCACTGCCGCAGGCTGCTGCTCACTGTGTAGATGTGTCCACAGAGACTGAAAACTTCAACAAAAATATGTGTTTTTTTTTTCTTTTCGGCTGTGTACTTGTTGGTTTTGATTTCTTTGGGAGTGGGGTGTTTAATATCACACATTTCTAAGATTAAAACTTTTGGAAAGTTTTTTAAAAGTAGTTTTAGGGTGGATTTCAAAAAGCGCTCAGTGTTGGCTTAAATTCTGCTCCCATTGAAATCATTAGGAGTTTTATCATTGGCTTCAGTCAGAGCAGAGTTAAGCCAACAGTAAACACTCTGAAAATTCCACCCTCACATCCTAGCTCACTAATGTAATATACAAGTATCAGAGGGGTAGCCGTGTTAGTCTGGTTCTGTAAAAGCAGAATATACAGGTAACTCCAAAAGTTAAAACTATGCATTTTAAAATAGCATTTTGAGACTCATTTCCTGATTCACTGACCTGTCCAGATCTACTGTAATTGCCAGAAGATCTTGCAAGTACAGGAAGCCATGTAGGGAGTACAAGAAAATTCTGCTTATTTGGTATTAGGCATGTTGTACTTTTCTCTAGACTCTGAACTTAGCAGTTGAGTCAAAGGAGAATTAATTTTGTAGTATTTTGCTTTACAAAATATCTGTTTGCAACCTGTATGTTGACCTGCATATTTTAATGTAACATTTTGGATTTTAAAGCGTAGAAAACTTGGAAAAAAGCCAGAGGACAGATTTTTGGACTTTCTGGCTGCATAAGCCATTTGGGTTGCACAAAACCAGTGCATAAACCCAGTGGATCCACCTTCCTGAGCATTTGCATTATATAAGGCAGGGGCAGGCAAACTTTTTGGCCTGAGGGCCGCATCAGGTTTCAGAAATTGTATGGAAGGCCAGTTAGGGGAGGCTGTGTGTCCCCAGACAGCCAGGCGTGGCTTGGCCGGCCCCCGCCCCCTATCCGAACCTCCCTGCTTCTTGCCCCCTGACAGCACCCCCTCATTCCCTGATGGTCCCCCCCCCGGGACCCCTGCCCCATCCACCCCATGTTCCCTGTCCCCTGACTGCCCCTGAAACCCCAGCCCCTGACTGCCCCCTGCTGCCCCATCCCACCCACCCCCCTCCTTTTGGGACCTCTGCCCCATCGAACCACTCCTTCTCCCTGTCCCATGACTGCCCCCGGAACCCCTTCCCCTGACTGCCCCCCGCCGCCCCATCCAACCCCCCTCTCCTTCCTGACTGCCCCCGGGGACCCCTGCCCCCATTCAACCCCCTGTTCCCTGCCCTATGACAACCCCGCCCCCTATCCACACCCCTGGCCCCTGACCACCACCCTGAATTCTCCTGCCCTCCATCCAACCCCCGCTGCTCCCTGCCCCCTTACCGCACTGCCTGGAGTACCAGTGGCTGGTGGCGCTACAGCCACACCACCCTGCTGGAGCCAGTCACGCACTGCACAGACCACCGGGTCAGGCCAGGCTCTGCAGCTGCGCTGCCCCAGAAGCTTGGAGCCCTGCTGCCAGAGCATTGCACCAGCGGCAGAGTGAGCTGAGGCTGCGGGGGAGGGGAACAGTAGGGGAGTGGCCGGGGGCTAGCCTCCTGGGCCAGGAGCTCAGGGGCTGGGCAGGAAGGTCCCGCGGGCCATAGTTTTCCCACCTCTGATATAAGGGGAATCTCTGCGTGGAGTAGAGTGGTATTAAAAGCTCCGCACCATGCCATCTCATTCTCCAGGGACATTACTGGGGATCCCTGCTCCCTGGTACTCCCAAGATACTGGAATGTCTTCTTAGGTCTGAGAATAATCTGGCTTAAAATAGAGCTGCTCTAATGTAAGAGTGCTAGGCTAATGTACATTGGCTCAGAATTGGGAGAATGTAAATGTCGCGTAAAGCCACCTCCCCTCCCACTCCACAATCCTGTAATGAGCACACCACCTGGGAAGGGATTCTTCCTTCCATTATGGCCTTTTAGTGAAAGGGGTGTCACAACACCAGATGTAGGTGGGGAGGATCTAATCACACGCACACACACACACACCCGGTATGGACTTTGCACAAGGTAATTTATGTGGCCATATGAGACCCATGCCTCAAACCCCTGGCCTAGGGGGCATGTCTAAACCAGGGGACAGTGGGGGGAACAGCAACAGCGTAGCACTTCAGGGATTGTGCTAATTTAGGCTGCCCCTCAATGTTAAGTTATTCAAGGGACCATACGGGCCCCTTGAGCAACCCAGGGTTAGCAGGGCACAAAGATGGTTTGAAGACACACAACACAGAATCTCGCCACTGGTCTTTTACTTTTGTATCGTTAAACAAATTATTCAGGTGTTGTTCCTTATCTTTCAGACTGGATCTGAAGCTGATAAAATGGCTGGTGTTGTGAATTCCCTGATGTTTAATATTGTACTACTTTATCAGTGTGTACCATGTGAGCTTTCTTCTTTTCTTTAATTTCAGTCACTTGTTTTTCTGTCTTCTTCCCTACTGTTTTGTAATTTTGTTCCCCTGAAAACAATATACACTTAATCACAAGAAAATACTTAGTTTTTCAATTCACCTTTTAAACCAAGCTAAAAAAAGCTAGACTGTAGTTAGTTTACAGAGCAAACTGCTATTTAAATGAGAAAACATTAACAACAACACAATTAACTTTTCAGTAAGATCAGTAAAAACAGAATTAGAAGCTCAGTGAATCTTCCTTTAATTAAATGACAGTCACCTTGTCGAGTATGCATATTTATCTCCCTTTCCATTATAGCTACAGATAGTTGAGCAAGTTTTTCCTCAGATTTTGACTATAAATCTCAACAATAAGAGTTGTTTATTTCACCAAGATTTTCTATAAGTATCATCAGGCCCCTGTGAAACTACAGAAGTTACCATTTATCCTATGGCTCAATGAGTAGTTGTTACATATTTGTGTTAATTTCAGCTTCCATCTTGTGCTCATTGTGTGTGTGTGTGTGTGTGTGTGTCTCTTTTAGCTGGCATTGCTCGCCTTTTCTCTGAAGCAAGGGATTAATACTAAAGGGATTTAGCACGACTAGTGCCCTCCTGACTGTCTGGCTGCTGCTGCTTTAGAAAACAGAAATGCATCCTGTTTCAGTAACTACCATTCTAGAAACACTGCCTCTTTATTTTTTTTTTTGTTCCTTAGTTTTACGGCTTTTGAATGACTTGTGACTGTTTCTATTTTCCATATTTCTATTTTGCATGTTTTTTAAAATTTTATTGTATTTTTTTAAAACTTTCTACTAATTTTTAAAGCTCTTATCTGGTTCTTATGAATATGGAACCCTTCACTCTTCTTCAGAATTATCTATAAACTTTTTGAACTCCATGGAGGGTACCTGGACCCAGGCCAGGTGTGGGGCCTGAAAGACTGCACTGGGAGTAGAGGCTTTAGAAGGGCTTAGTCCATAGGCAAAAAATGGGAGGCTGAGGACTTAAGGAACCTAATGTTAGGAGCTGGAACCATAATGTCAAGTTCAGGGTTACAACTGTTTTTTGTATGGTTTCCCTATGTTGTATCAGTGTGTTATGTTTCCCTGAGATGCACTGAATTTTTCATGATATTTTCTCTGCTTTGACTTTATTTTTATATCCCAATCCCGAGGGTTTAATTGATTAAGATTTTACCTTTTCCTTTTGTGTGTGTTCACTTTTCTAGTGGTTGTCTCCATTTATGTGTTATATTCTATTCTTTACCCACTTACTTGTATTTTCCTTGATATATACAAAAAGCAGCTATGTCAACTAACACTCCTGACTGAGCAGGCAAAGGAATCTTCAGGGGGTGCCATTAAATGATAGACAAAGACTCCTTTAATGGAAATTTGACATTTTGAAACCCAACAGTCAGGGCAGAATAGGGAATGAGGGAATTCTTGAACCAGCAAAAGAAATTATAGACTACTCCAGCATCTCAGCAACCTGAAAGAGAATAGAACAAAAGTATCAAGGTCCCCTTAAAGGGTTAGAGTATTTTTATTCGCATCTGCTGCTATCATCTGTTTCCTTCCCCAGACATGAAGGAATGAAGAAGAGCTGTGTGGTGTTCGAAAGATTGTATCTTTCACCAACAAAAGTTAGTCCGATAAAAGATATTCTGTCACTTGGCACCATCATTTCTAGTAGTCACTGCAGCTAATGAAGACCATCCCATGAGAAAAAGAGGTAAAGAAATTGGATCTGTTTGCTCGTAAGGATTATTCAGTGGCATCTCTTCAGGCCAGGATTGCAAACTACTTAGCTATGCTAGCCAAATACAGTTATATGCAATGGGACAAAATTGCAGTCATGGTTCTCTTCAAGGCAGAGATCTCAACCATGTATTTTGTTTTATCCTAATTTTTTATCAGAAGAGTCAGAGATTCCAAAAGAGAAGACTGTCCTCTTCATTCTCTACTCAACCATCTCATTCTCAGAAGTAACAGTTTTGATACTTCAGTGGAGTATCACTAGACTATGTGTATTGGTACCCTTCCCTTCCCCCTTTTGGGACCTGCCTTTCTTCTTTCAAGAGTGCTTGGACTTCTATAATATTGCGCTTTTGGGTCATCCAGACAGGATACACCCTCCAATTCCATGCCATTTCCCCCCTCATGCACCTTCCCCATACTTTTTTGGGGACCATTCTCATGCATCAAGAAAAACTGTCACTACTGGAGTTAGTGGAAATGTTCCTGGTTCCCGTAGCCTTTGGGGGAAAGGGATTTTATTCCCCATACTTTCTTATACCAAAAAAGTATACTAGACCAGGTGCTCCACAGTAGACCACAGGCTCCTCAACACTGTCATTACCAATACAAAATTCTGCATGGTGACTCTGGCATCCATCATACCTTCTTTATATCCCATGGATTGGTTCAGTACACTCGATTGGTTCTGTACACTCGGTTCAGTGCAATACATCCTTTGCACAAGAAATGTTTTCATCTCCAAGTACTAGGCAATCATCATCAATTCCAGGTCTTTCTGTTCAGACTCTCAACTGCACTCCAAGTGTTTACAAAATGTCTGTTGTTAGTATCTGCCTATCTTCATCATCGAGGGATTTATGTTTACCTGTCTCTTCACAATTTAGTTAATGAGGGAAGATCAACTCAACAGGTCTCAGAGTCAGTAAGATCGAATCTACATCTGTTCTCAAACTTGGTTCTAAAGTTCAATCTCAGGCTCAGTCTCGGTCCATACAATTCCTAGGCATATATGCCTGCCTCAGGAGAAGTTCCAGAATTTATCTCTCATATTTATTTTCAAGCCTGAGATTGGTCTCAAATACTCATATCACACCCTTTGCCAGACTGAGGGTGAGACCTCTTCAGTCCTGGATCAGGTCAGTTTACTATCCAAACATCCACAGAATGATCACCCCTTCATTGATGGCTAGAACCAAACAATGTCTGTTGTATCTTCTCTGCACTCTGCTTTTCATATTATTGCAAATAACCTAATTCCATAACTAACAGGATATTTATCTTAATGCTGTGCCAGTTAAGGCAAAATATGCATATATAATCACTGCTACCTTAAAAGTATAGAAAGCTTCAGCGTGTTGATATCATGTACATGTGTGCTGAAAAAATAGTGTCAATTGAACATACAAATTAGGAAGCAAAGGAACGTTCAATGTGTTTGTGTGAGCAGGTTTCACATACTTTATGACAGCTGCCCTGCAACCTGAGGCATGTATTATTGGATTTAGATTACTGTCCGTCATTAGTGTGGGAGCAAATCTTTGTTTTTGCAATAGGCTATTTCTTTAAAGAAGCGTTGGCTTAAGCTAATGGTTTATCCTTTCTCCTTCTTGCTTTCACTCTTTTAAAAAATAGTGGCTTGGGCCAATGTTAACACATGGTGAATTTTGGGTACATTTTGCATACTATTTTATCAGCAATGAGGAAAGCATTAATGGATATTATCACTACTATAATTCCTACAGGAAGGGTTTGATTAAGAGTTGGACCATTAACACCAGTGGATCCAAATAATTTCTTAGGAGGGAAATCAAGGATGCGTATCCTATAGTTTTTATAATCATTGTGGACACCTGGATCCCTAGTTATATATGAAGAGCAAAACCGAGTACTTCAGGGGCTATAGTCAGGATATCTATTTTGGAAAGCTGAAGTGTTTCTTGCCCAGGCAAACTGAGGTCTCATTTTACCTGGGTTTTGACTACATTATGAGAGGAAATGGAGAGGACTCTCAGAGATACCTGAAAGATAGTAGATGAATGTCTGTGCATTCATTCATTTTAGCTTCCTTCAGCTGCAACATTCATGTGCAGGTTCTTACTCGTTAGCAAATTCTTATAGCACTCCATAGTGTTGCTCCATGCAGGCTTTTTGAGGCAGGAATTTTGCCTTCATATGTGTTTGCACAGCATCTAGTACACCCGCTAACAGTCTTCATCCATCTAAAGGTCCCTAAAGATAGCAGATTCATTTTTTCTCTGATTGTGATCCAGCAATGAGCACTCTTCTCCTCAATTTCAATCTCCCTTTTTCCTCTTTAAGAGGTCACCAATGAATAATGGGGAGATTATACAGGCCATTATAATGTTTTCTTTTGTATGATTAGGAAAGTTCCCTAAGCAGGAGATGTGACTAGGTGGGAAGGAGACACATTTTTGTATATGTTAATTTGATACTTCAACTTGACAGACAAATGTGAAGCAGTAATAACTTGTGGGTTTATTGTTGCGGGTTTGGATTGGCAGAAAATAAAATTTCAGATAAATTACTTATGTAACTTTAGTGCCCTCGTGGTCAAGTGGAGTCTACTCTGCAGGCAGCTCTGTCCAAGAGAAGCGTGCAGGACGCAGCAGGGAAAGTCCCTTCCACCCCAGGGGCACCTGTTCCAACCCCCTCAGAGTAAACACACACACCGGAAAAGTACAATGAATATAGGAAAGGGAAATGTTTATTTACAGAGGGGTGAAAGGAAAAAAACAACGGGGAAATATAGGGGGAGCGGTAAAACAGGGTTGCATTCAACTCAAGGCCCCACGAGCTTAGTGGTACCACAGTCTGAAAGGGCAGACACCGAGCAATGTGTCTGCACACAGAGCTCAGGAGTCCTGGGCAAAGCTCCAGGCCAGGGTGCTCCTGGTCGTCTTTGGCGCCAGTAAACTTCCCCCAACAAACCCCTCCGGTGCCCTCTTCTGCCACTCTCTGCAAAGCCATGCAGAGCGACAACCTCCCCACTTAACTAACTTAACAGCCTCCATCATTATTCCCAATGCAAAGTCAAAAGCCCCAGAACTCTCAGCCCCATGCAGCTCTGGACAGTAGTGATACTGGTTCCAGCTCCAGTTTGTCCTTCTCGGGCGATTCCTCCCTGGCACAGTGCTCCTCCTGGCTCCTGTCCTGGAGTGTCCCCAGTCAGCCGCTCTGTCCCTCCCAGGCTTCAGGCAGGTTCTTGATTGCTTCACTCTTTGAGGGGCCTGCTTGCTGCAGCCCTTCTATCTGGAGCTCCAGACACACCCCCTGTTGCTCTCTTCCCTTCTCTCTGCTTCCCCTCCTACCAATAGCACTTCCTCCTTCTGGAACAATCAGCACTTCCCCCCTCAGGAAAAATATTTAAAGGGGCCATGCTCTCTCTAAACCCCAAAGGGGTGACACTTATTAACATACTGCAGTTTGTGTTTCATTATAGAGTTGTAGTCTCTAGTTATGGTTGAAGAGGCTCTTTAGTTCCAAGTCCCTGCTTTCCATACAATTGGAAAGATTACAGGTAGAGTACGTATCTGAATTGTGATAGATCAGCTATTCAAGAATGTACCTGCACTCACTTGCTCTTTCCTTCCTGCATAACTGTGTGAATATTGTATCAAAATAACATTTTCCAGCTAAGATCTTGTGGAATGTGTTAAAATGTGACATTGTCATTTTAACATTGCTGGAAAGATGACATTTTATTACCTTTTCAATTGTATGTTGCGTTACCTAGGAATTGTTCTTATTTCCAGCCAAACACTAGATTGTCTATGCTCCCTGCGTATTAATTACAGTAGAATATATATTCAGCTATTTGAGTTTTTGTTTTGTTTTGTTTTCTCCCTCAGTCTGTTCTTTCCCATGGAGCTGTGGCTGATTGTGCTGTTGTTGGCCAAGAAGATGCCTTAAAAGGTCTTGTCCCATTAGCGCTATGTGTATTAAGAAATGGTGAGAGCTCATTACTGTTCATAGACTCGTGTCTAGTGTCACTAAGATTTGTATAATGTTGTAAAGTAGTTACAACATCTGAAATTCCTCACCAGGTATAAAGACAGAGGAGGAGAAAGTTTTGGAAGAAATTGTTAAGCGTGTTCGAGAAAGCATTGGCCCAGTGGCAGCTTTCCGAAAGGCAGTGTTTGTGAAACAGATACCAAAGACACGTTCTGGCAAAATACCACGTTCTGCTCTTTCTGCTCTTGTCAATGGCAAACCATATCAGGTAAGCTATAGGTGCTCTTTATTCTAACAAGGGACGCTAGCACATCAGCAGAAGTGACTTAATCTTTTGGTTCTTTAATGTATTTTGCTATTGGTTCACAATATCTGATATTGTAATGTCATTTTATTTTTGCCTGGTATATTTTATCTTCAGAATCTTTATAAATGCTTTCTTCTTAATTACTTTAGAAAAATTAGCATTAGAGGAGATACTGAACCAATTTCTCCTTTACTGTATGTGGTATTTGGCAATTCTCTATCATATGTTTATGTATGTTCTTCTCTCAGATAACTCCAACCATTGAGGATCCTGGTGTGTTTAAACATGTAGAAGAAGTACTGAAGAAAAAAAAATAATGTGACTTTTATCCATCATACAGTGTCTTTTAATGGTACACTTCCGAACGTCTGGAATACATGAAGAAATTTTGTATTTGGCAACACAGTTATAGAACATATTTTAGAAGTCTGAAGTAACCTGGCGCTAATTTTATTACTACAAAACTGTTGCTGCTTTCTCTGTCATGTCATATCATGGACAGTGAAACATTTTGAGTTTTGGCAGCATTTGTCATTTGTATTATACTGGAGGTTTAGACAGATAGGAAGTAGATACTTACAGTAGAGACCTGTAAAGAGGGTTCATAAATTCATCGAGTTCAAGGCCAGAGGGGACCATCAGATCATATAGTCTGACTACCGTATAACACACATTCTTAATTTCACCCAGTAACCCTTGCATTGAGCACAATAACTCGTTTGGCTAAAGCAGATGTTCCAGAAAAGTATTATCCATACTCGATTAGATGATTTGGAGAATCCACCGCTTCCCTTGGTCACTTCTCAACCTTTTTTTGATAAACTAAACAGATTGAGCTAAGACTCTTGCTATATGGCATTTTCTCCAGCCCTTGAATCAATTTTGTGTCTCTTTTCTGCATGTCTCCACAAATTTTCAGCTTCTTTTTAAAATGCGACACCAGAACTGTATGCATTATCTCAATATCAGTTTCACCAATGCTGCATGAAGAGATAAAATCACCTCCCAACTCCTACTCCCTGTTTATATATACAAAGATCACATTAGCACTTTTTGCCACAGCATCGCATTGGGAGCTTATGTTGATTTGCTCTACTATGACCCCTAAATCCTTTCCAGGATACAGACTCCCATGCTATAGGTCTGGCCTACGTTCCTTGTTCTACTCCTGGTAGAATTCTCCACCAAAAACTTAAAAATTCTGCGCACAATATTTTACAATTCTTTATATTTTGTCACAATAATATAATCACACCAGTTTGTTATTTTTGGTCATTTATTTCAAAATACCTGTTAACAAGTATGTCCGTAACAATATAGACAACAAAAAAAGACTCAGGAAATGTTTTTTGACAGATTCCTTACTACGCATATTAATACAGAACTCTAAGTAATAATTCATTTAAACTACAATACAGAACCATATTGCCCATACCCAGGGGTGGCTCTAGACATTTCGCCGCCCCAAGCACGGCGGCATGCTGCGGGGGGCGCTCTGCCGCTCGCCGGTCCCGCGGCTCTGGTGGACCTCCTGCAGGTGTGCCTGTGGAGGGTCCCCTGGTCCCGCGGCTTCGGTAGAGCCGCGGGACCAGCGGACTCTCCGCAGGCACGCCTGCGGGAGGTCCACCGAAGCCACGGGACCAGCGGACCCTCTGCAGGCATGCCGCCGAAGGCACCCTGCCTGCTGCCCTCCCGGCCACCGGCAGAGCGCCCCCCGTGGCTTGTCGCCCCAAGCACGCGCTTGGCATGCTGGGGCCTGGAGCCGCCCTTGCCCACACCCCTCTGAAGCAGAGCAAAGGCTTGGGGGAATCAGGGGTAACAGAGGAGCTGAGGGAGAGGGAGGTAAATTGCTGGGAAGGAGCCTGGGTGTGAACTTGGGAGGGTTGTTGGGTGTGAGTGAGAAAAGTATGAAACAGGGTTGTGGGTTTTTTTTGGGGGGGGGGCAGGGAGGGATTGTTAAGGAGCTTCCCTCATGCAGACCCTGGCTGACCCCTGGCCTCTCCCATTCAGTCAGGCACATCCGCCCCAGTCTCTGTGCCCTCACCCAGCCACTCCCCGTCCCTATGCAGCTCTGCCCCACCTCCCCTTGTCTCCATGTGTCTCTGCACCTCCACTTCCATTCAGCCCCTGCCCCAGTCCTCCCCCACTAGCCCTTATGAGCCCCTGTCTGCCCCCCTCCCCCCACAGCCCCGTCTCCTGACCTGGCGTGACAAGCACTGCGAAGGCAGCACTCTCTCTTCCCTCGCTGGTCTGGAGCTGCAACTTTGTTCTGTCACCACAGCACCCTCTGGTGGGAAAAGGTGGAACTGCGGCAATATTTTGGCAAAAGCTCTTTCTGCGTGAAAAATTAAAAATCTGTGGGGCTCATTAAGTGTGCGCACACGCAGTAGCGCAGAATTCCCCCAGGAGTACTTGTTCTTAGATTTATAACTTTTGCATTTGGCTGTATTTGGATGCATTTTGTTTGCATATTCCCCAGTTCCCAAATTATCCAGATTGCTCTGCATGACTGCCCAGTCCTCATCATTATTTACCATTTCACCAATTTTTATGTCATCTGCAAATTGGCTCCCTAGTGATTTTTATATTTACTTTCAGCTCACTGGTGAAAATGTTGAATTGGATCAGGTATCATATTGATCCCAGTGGATTCCCACTGGAAATATCTCCATTTGATGATGGTTCCCCATTGACAATTACTTTTTGACAGATGTCTTTTAATTCATTTAGGTGTGCTTTATTGATAATCATATACTGTTAATTGTTTTAATCAGAATGTCATATGATACTTTGTCAAAATCACTTATGTATTTTGCTGTTACTTTTGTCAACCAAACTTGTACACTTTTTCAAATGAAATCAGGTTTGTTTGACAAGACCTAATTTCATAAAACCATTTTGCCTAGCATTAATTACATTCCTATCCTTCAGTTTTTTATCTGTTGAATCTTATGTCAGCTTTTCCTTTAGTTCGCCCAGCATTGAGTTCTGGCTAGTTGGCCTATATTTACCCAGTTCATCTTACTTGTCCTTTTTGAATATTGGCACATTCCTCCACTCTTCTGGAAGTTTTTTGAAAGTTATCCAGGCCTACTGAATTGAAAATGTTAATCACTAGTAGATGTTGCTTAACATCCTCTGGACTAATGGACTGGACAATACAAGTGCATAATCTTGCTTCAATTCAAATATAAAACGTAGATATTTATTTAACACTTCTGCCTTTTCTGCAGCAGTATTAACAATTTTACCATCTTCGCCTAGTAATGGGCCTAAACCATTGTTAGGATTTCTTTTATTACTAATGTACTTTAAAAATGCCGTCTTATTGTCCTTAGCCCTAGCAGCCATGGAGTTCCTGATGTTTTTAGCTTCCCTTATCCATTTTCTACACTTCACACATTCTAATTTATATCAATTGCTATTCCTCCCCTTTTTCCATTTGTTGTATGTTGATTTTTTTATTCCTAATTGCTGCCTTCACTTTATCACTGAATTAAGATAGGCTTTTAGCCAAAGTTTTTATCCTTATTGATTGTGGACTTATGGCTTTTTGGCCATTGACTTGGTGGTGGAGCATGTTAATTTGCCTGATGTTTTTCATGTATATCTTTCCTTCCTTCTTTCCCCTCCATTTGTGACATAACTTTAAAGTAAAGACAAAGTCTGACTTAGGACTGGATATCTTTCTAAAATAATCTCCGACTCATACAAAAGTTATGGGCTTGATGCAGAAATTACTGGGTGGGTCTATGGGCTGTGTTATGCAGGAGGTGATTGTAGATAATCATAATAGTCCCTTCCAGCTTTAAAATCTGTGAACATCTGATTATGGATGACCATCACTATAACCTTAATTCATATCATTTTAAAAACAAATAAGATACAGAAGGTTGACTGGATCATTGACATTTGGAACTTTCCGGCCTTTTACAGTGTGTGCCACTCTTAAGATAATGAAAGGGATAACCAGATTCTGTGTGTGTATACTGCTGCTGCTGAGCTAACCACATGCTTCAGCCTTGCAGTGAGACACAGAAACACTGGCAGCTACCAAGTAACATGATAACTGTTGGCTAATTGATGACAAACAAGAGCCACCGAGCATCTTTTTTACAGAAGTTTCTGACCCTCTTCTCTTCCCCCTCCCCCAATAAAGCAGAGCTGTCCTTCTTGGGTAAGCCCCAGACAAATTCAGCCCCATCTTAGTTATGGTGCAGTCAGTCTCATAAGGTGCTGAATATCACGGAGAGTTGTTTGAGCACCCCTATGCATTTATGAGGTCATTGCAGGCTGCAGCTGCTAACCCAGTCAAAGGAGAGAGCCTGTACGTTTGAGTGTGTTCTGCATTTCAAGTGGTAGTTTTTAATGCGTAATGAAATACAAAATGACACTAAGCAATATGTGAATTCAAAAGTTGCTATAATGAATGAAAGACTCACTTAGCATAGCTTCAGTAAGGGAGAGTCCCTTAGTGAAGATAGTTTAGGGATCTCTAGTTCGGTCCATAGCTGAGGGATATATTTTGTTTTAAAGAGTATCTATAGGGATTTATGTATCAGGGGTAGCCGTGTAAGTCTGTATCCACAAAAACAACAAGGAGTCCGGTGGCACCTTAAAGACGAACAGATTTATTTGGGCATAAGCTTTTGTGGGTAAAAAAAAACCACTTCTTCAGAGGCATGGAGTGAAAATTACAGGTGTGGGCATTATATAATGACCTCATAAGTGGAGAACCAGTGTTGACAGGGCCAATTCGATTAGGTTCTCCACTTGTGAGGTCATTATATAATGCCCAATCTGTAATTTTCACTCCATGCATCTGAATAAGTGTTTTTTTTACCCACGAAATCTTATGCCCAAATAAATCTGTTCGTCTTTAAGGTGCCACCGGACTCCTCGTTTTTATAGGGATTTATAAGACTACACCTTAATTTTTGCTATGGGCAGTATCTCCTCAAAAAAAGAAGACATCCAGGAAGTAGCCATCAACTAAGGAATAAAGGTAGGAGGCTGTTAAGTGACACAATACTAGAACCAGATAAAACAGCAGGCTGATCATAATGGCTGGGAGGCTGCCATATATATAAAGGTGACTCCCATTTGAATGTTCTCTTGGGCCCGGCACCTGCAAACTGTGCTGGGTGAGTGAGGAGCTCTGCCTTTGCAGAACAGTTTGCAGGATTGGAGCCATAGCTGGGAACTGTAAAATATTCCAGAAAGTTTTTGCCTTGCAATGAAGACCTTGGACCAAAGCAATGAAATAGTGAGACTGGGACCAAATATGTGGGAAGAAACCACTACACTTATCAGATAGAATGAGTAGAGTCACATAATAATTGAGTCCATATTTAATTTTATGTTTTACCAACCAGGATGAATAAATTAACAATCCTGCTCAATTCAGGTGAAATCCACCACCTAGGCATGGCCTAGCAACAGGACTAGCCAATACCTAAGACCTCAAAATAAAGGGTAGGGGGGGACTTACATAGGGGATAGGCCCTCTGCACAGGTTTTAAATTTTCACTCATGAGACAGGGATGTAAGTTTGCTCATGTGAGTAGTACTGTTGACTTCAGTAAATTACTCACCTGGGTGTTTGCAGGATCAGCTCCTTAATTTCCTGAGTTTGGCTATAAAAATGACATTTTTTGCAGTTTTCTCTTTCTACTGCATTTGCTGTGTCTTTGTAGGTATCTAAGATGATCTCTATGCATGTATTTGTAGCTTTGGAGGGAAGACAGAGCTGTCCCTATGAATGCTGCAGTGCTTCATTAGCTAACTAATGTTAACCTAACGTGTATTGCCTAATATGGAGTGACTGAAAAGCTCCAAAAGTTGCCCCTTCTGAAGAGTAGGGTCAAGCTCTGAGGTATAAAATTGCAGAAAATCTAAATTATTGACACTAACAGCAGAGCCCTGTACAACAAATATGGCAGCTGTTAATATAAACCCAGAGCCTTCTTCACCACTGCTTTGCATCTTGTTTAGCTTGGTGGGGAAAATGATACCAAATCCGATGCCAAATATTTTTGTGACTATGAAAAATTCAGTATAGCAGGCTAGTTGTGTTTGTACTTTATTCAGATAAGAACTACTTTGTGAGTCATTAGTTTGGACTGTAGAGTTGTATGCTAGTTGCTTTCCTGTGTAATTGATGAACATTTAAAAGGGCCCTCACGTGGCCCTCATTGTGGTTATTTCTTGGCTGGTTCCAAGAAAGGGTAATCTGAGAATGGAATGGGCCCTTTTGGGTTAATTTTTTTCTTTTGTAAATAGAACGTAATAAAAATGCCCATGAAGGGGAAAAGTAATTATAGGGAGGACGCCGCCGAGGGGGTTAAGGCACTAGCCTAGGCCTCTAGGGGCTTGCTTCATGACCTTGGGCAAGTCACAAGCTCTCGCTGCTCCAGTTTCCATGCCTCTAAAATAGGGTAATACTCCCAGTCTTTGACTGTTGTCTATTTTATGCTTTTTCAAGCAGGTCTGTCTCTTAATAGCACTTAGAACTGAATGAACCCATCGTCTTAGACTTCCTAGTACTTGAAGCACATTCTTTATGAAACAGGCCTAGATGGCTCCAGAAAATGATAAAAGGATTTTTTTGGTCTTTGTTTTCTGGATTGTTTGTTAGTTCAACTATTGCTCAGGTTTCTACTGACCAAAAGTCCTTATCTAGATTTATAGTGTCCTATGTGAATAGCGCTGGCGTTATAATTCTGGGTTGAAAAGATTGTTTGATACAAACCACTATTACAGTTGGTGTTGTAGCTGGATGCAGCCCTTTTCATTGAATTGGCCTCTGCCAAGCGGAGGGGGGCAGCCCATAGTCCCGTTCCCCCCCCCCAGCATCTGCTTTTTTGAATGCGTCCGTGTAGCCTTCCTGTTTGCCAGCTTCACCTTGCTCTTAAAGTGCGGTTTGCAGTTTCCTGTCTGAACCACAAACAGCAGTGGAAGTCCTCGCTGATGTGAGAGGCTAGCTTAAGCATGAATACAGTTGGTAATATAGCTTTATCAATACGTAAGATTGAGTGTAAGAAACCAATCACAAGGCTTGAACCAAAATATTACTGTGTAAGGCTAATCAAGGTGTATCTGGAACTGTATATAAACCTACAGCAGTAGCAGCCAGAGAGAGATGTAACCCGCGATAGCAGACACTCAGGACTGGATCGGAAGCAGTAGCTCCAAAGGGACGTCGGGGGTTCTCGTCGCCTAGCTGTTCGATCTCTGGGAAGCTGGAACCTGGCCAGTCTGAGTCATCTAAGATCGAAAGTAACACCCAAGTCTGCAGCTTGTCACCAGCATGAATGGAATGTGCGTGGGAGTATAAGTGCACAAATAATGGAAACAAGCAATAAATCAAACCTCAATGCTGTTTTGGTTTGACCTTTTTTTTTGTGGTTATTTCTTGGCTGGTTCCAAGAAAGCGTAATCTGAGAATGGAATGGGCCCTTTAAATGAAATTCCTTTTATTTGGCTGTTGTTCCATTATACTTGCACCACTTCTCTTGGTGGTGCATTAGTGTAGAGATAAATAGGAGCTCAGAGATGCAAAATTGATAATTTTCACTAGTGCATTAAGGAATTAAATTGTTTATAAAGTGTTTCTGGGTTTTTACTGGTGATACAAAAGGCAAAAATAATTGTTTGGCCATGACCTTATGGTTTCAGACTGTATTTTGTTTATACTGCTGTTTAGTGGTCTATAAAATGCACAACCATGTGAGGGCCCTTTGTATAGGGGTAACCTCCTACTCCAAGCACAAGGTAGCTTCTGGCACAGCATGGCTACTGGCTGAGAACCAATTTATCAAGCGTTTAAGTACCCTGAAACTAGGAGAGCAGTGATTTTTCACTGTTAAAGACTGTGAATACCAGCTTTCAAAGTTTTGTTCAAGTCTAGTGTTTGAGCCCCCTATGGTGTTTTGTCTGTGCGCTAAAGGAGTGTAAAATGATATTGTGACATCAACTGTGGCCATCTTAGGTTGGCTGAGATAAATGTTCCGGAATCTAAATCATACATAAGGTAGGCACATCTTTGTGAACTATCCCAGCCAAAGAACACCCTAAAACCCTGGACACTTGGATAGCTGACACTGGGTTTGAATGGCTACCAGAGTTTCAAGTTTTTAATGTTTTTCTTGAGAATGGCAATCTAACTCAGCAGCAGGGGGAAATAATTAGAGAGAGGCTCTGGGTCAGAACTGTTCACATCCAGCTTTAAGCATTTATGAGTTTTTCCTCCTCTGATCTTCCAGAGTAGAAATAAGAGATTTAGGGGTTAGTCTTCTACAGGCATCAAAGAATCCTGTGGCACCTTATAGACTAACAGACGTTTTGCAGCATGAGCTTTCGTGGGTGAATACCCACTTCTTCGGATGCAAGCAGTGGAAATTTCCAGGGGCAGGTGTATATATAAGCAAGCAAGAAGCAAGCTAGAGATAACGAGGTTAGAGCAATCAGGGAGGATGAGGCCCTGTTCCAGCAGCTGAGGTGTGAAAACCAAGGGAGGAGAAACTGGTTCTGTAATTGGCAAGCCATTCACAGTCTTTGTTTAGTCCTGAGCTAATGGTGTTAAATTTGCAGATGAACTGGAGCTCAGCAGTTTCTCTTTGAAGTCTGGTCCTAAATTTTTTTTGCTGTAGGATGGCCACCTTAAAATCTGCTATTGTGTGGCCAGGGAGGTTGAAGTGTTCTCCTACAGGTTTTTGTATATTGTCATTCCTAATGTAACTTCTTGTTCAATTCACAGGGATTTCTCCTGTGTGTTGCTCCTGGTTTGGGCTGAGACCCTGTGAAAACTGCAAATATACCCAATCAATACTGGACTGGAACATAATGAGGGGTTTGCTCAAAAGAGACAAGAACAACTGAAAATGTTGGCATTTGCACTGTTTTTACTTATTTACGTTTTTTCACTAAAACAATCAAAAGGGGGGAAACATTAACATGAAAGCTAATTAAGTCTGAGGAATTTGAAGTAATGTCTTTATGCTATAGCTTTACTGGCTTGACAGTTTGATCAAATTCACCATATCCTACATATAAGCAAGTTTAGTGCTCCCTCTAGTGGCAGACTCAACATTAAGCTCATGTTGATAACAATCTCTGCCTGGGAAAAAATTCTTACGCTTTGAGATGTGCCAGTCATCCGAACTGCTTTTCCATGCTACCATATACCCAGCCTTGTAGATATTAAACACAAATAGCACTGAATATTTTTATTGACAATGGGTGAGAAAAATCTGTCACCATTTGATTGACTGAAATCTGTCAAATGAAAATAGACAATAAAACAAATGTTTAGGTACGTGCAAACATTGCAGATCAAAATGCTAAAAGAAATAACTAAAAGACAGATCTTGAGATAGTATCAAGCAGCAGAAAATTAGCAAATAGGTCAATAACATTATTAAATAGGTTTTACTTTGAAACTTCCCATATAAACAAAGAATAAACAACACTAACACCACCAAATAAAGCCACAGTAGGTAATAATTGCTCTTCTAAACTTTTATACACTATATATTATCATTCTGTCTTTCAGTTATTTCCTCTGATAAAACTGACTTTCAAGAAGTCTCAGCAAGGCCATCTTGGCTAAAAGCATAATGTTAGACAGGAATTTGTCTAATGCCCTGTTACAATGAAGAAATGGTGGGGTTTGGCGTTTTTTTAATTTTCTTTTTAATAGAAAACTTGAACATCAGCTTCTTTGCAACGTTCAGATTTTTACATCCCACGCTGGCTGGAACAAAAAGGTGGCTCTTGGTAAAGCAAGATTCTTCTTGGTCCACAGGTAACACAGGAGAATGTTTTGTTTTGTTTTTTTTAATACGTATTTTTTCGGTAATTGGTTTTGACTCTTGTAAACAGTTTTGTTGTTTTTGTTTTTAAGAGGAGAGCCATCACAGTGCTTTTCTACAGGTATTACAGGTATCTGATGTTTCTGCTTGACTTTATAGGTCCATTTTGGCTCCAGTTTAAATCATCCTTTTATACATCATCAGAGGCAGGTGTTCAGCTTTAAATATTGACAGATTTTTAAGCAGGAACAGGTTGTAGATTCTAACTATTAATTTGACTGTTACAATCAAAAAACTATAAAAATGGTGGAATGGAAAGATACAAACATTATTGTTGACACTGTATTGTCAAGAGTTTGCACTGGGACCCCATGTACCATAGATTTTATTTTAAAAAAATCATATTTATATCCCTTTACATACACATTTTAAAAGAAATACACAGTAAATACATAGATGGCTAGTATATTACAATAAAACAGATGAACAATGTAAAAAATGAGTGGCTCCAGTGGATAAAACCATTGGTTGTGCACTACTGCCAAATTTATGATGACAGAGATGCTTGGGTTTTTGTTTTTTTGTACATGATTTAGGTATTTTATTACTCTTGTATTAAACTAACCAATAACTTAATACATGAAAAGAACATCACATTTTTTTAGCTTGATAAAATTTTGTGTTCTCTTCCTTAATTACCCTGTTCTTGAAGAGACCTTTACTGCTCCTTTCCCCTAAATTGTGGTAGTGCACTTCAGGTAAAGTAGAAGAAAGAGATGATATCTAAAGACAAAATTAAAAGAAAAACATTAATTAGCAAGATTCTTGAGTATATCCTTTTTGCCCAGACTTGATTTACAGTGAGACCACTGGACATATAACAACACTTCATACTATCTTTCTTGTTTTGCCAAAACTTGTTTGAGAGAGAGATTAAATTTTCATTTATTGTAAATCTTACATCTCTTTCTGTGAATATATAGGAGAGAATGGAATTTAGCTGTAAATCTTCACATTAATCATTTACTAATGTGGAAATTATTTTTCAAACACTACAAAACTTATAGATTTAGCATATTATATATTTGAAGGCCATATGAGGCCTTCCAGTATAAAAAAGATGTGTATACTTAAAATCTTTACTCTACATACACTAAATTTTATGTCCTCCATCCTGCAGATAGTCAAGGACGGACAGCATTAGGGCTCCACGTACTTGAACCAGGAAGCAAAAGCTGTTAGTTATGTATGAAGTCTTGGTCCAGCCACTGCAGAACCTAGTTCTTTTGCCTCAAAGCTTAAAGTCTGTACATCAGTGCTCCTTCCCCTAATTCAAGTTCCTTCTCTTTGGGACCAAAGAGAAAAAATATTCCAAAAATCCAGAATTACAGATTAGTTGAGAAGAAAGAAAAAGAGAGGGAGAGACACAATTCCCTGTTTCAAGCTTTGGAACTTGCTCCATGGGAGAGAGAACGAGAAAGCCCATCACTCCACCTCCCATTTCATGAGGCTCTCGGGTACCATTTGCTTGAGGGTTGGGTGGTCTTGCATGGTCTGAGACCCTCTAGCATGCAAGTCAGCCATTTCCTGTCTCAGTGAGACAAGAAAAGTGTGTATGTTTAGTTTACTTCTTCATGTGACTAAGCATTGGGAGGGAGGTTGTCATTTGTCCCTATCTTGGACTGTTGTCTAATCAATAGTGAGCTGCCCAAGTTGCATATGAGTAGTCATCCTAGGTCCATGCTTCACTGTGATTTCCTTTGTTCAGTGGAGCTGGAATACATCTACTTTGTGTCCCTATCCACCTAGGATACCGGTGCTTTGAGCTATGAGACAGTTGTTGCCAGTTCACACCCATCTTTTCAGGACTCTCCTGCTCCCTCAGTTTTTTATGAAGATCCTGGTAGAGCGCATTGCTAATCATGGGAAAGGGTACATCTCTACTTGGGTGTTATCTGTAATCAAGTCCCTTTATTATCTCTCTCAGAAAAATCCAGTACCCACCGGTAACTGAGCAAGTGTTGCAAGCCTTAGCTGTGAATGGTCCTCACTACCAGACTAATAAAAGTGTTTTGTCTTCTGAGCCAGGTTACAAGCCCTACTGAGCTTTCTTCCCGATCCTGACCTAGTCAAGTTTATTCTTTGGCACCTCGGAGCCTATGAGAATCTAGTTTCCAGGTATCCCCTTCATCTGAAGTTGCTGAAGTCCTTTCTTTTGTCCAAATGGCACTCATCCCCTTCCCTTGAGGAAACTCTTCATTCCTTAGGAAGCTTGGCTCGCCCTAGTATAGTGTTCCCAGTTGCCTCACATGTTGCTGGAACTCTAATTTCTACCCTCTCTGAACCAACTGTATATCACCTCAGATATGATTAGCTTGGATTTGGGTACTCTGCTGGGTCAGTACAACTGTGGATGTCATCCCTTTTATGTAGACTAATTTACCTTACAAGAGAAATATACCACTAACAGTACAATGCAACAGAATCCTCACCTTTGTTTTATATAGCTTGTCTGTAGCTACAGTTATCACATTTGCTTTTGTATACATTTTTATTAAGATCATTTTCTAGCCTCCTTGAAATTTTTGCAGTTGCATATAACAACAGTGAATGAGACCATCTGAATAATTACTGTAGCATATTCCCTCTATAAAAAGTGGGCTAGAAATTAATAAAACCAGTATTACATTAATAACGTTTTAGTCATTCACATGTTAGGGATGGGCAACTGGAAATTAAAGGAAGAAATTATTGATCCTTCTCACTGGAAAGATGACTTGTAATAAACATGTTATTGCAAAAGACTGGCCAAAGGCATTGACCCATTAGGCATCACTCATTCTCAAGGTAGTAGTAATACTCCTATAGAGTACATTAAACTTATTTTTATACCATTCTATAAATGTATTTTGTTTAAAACACAACACGATGCAGCTCCAGTAATTTTTTGCTGCTGCTTATCTATTTTTAGCTTTTGGGTTCTTGGGCAATAACAGAGCTCCAGCAGTAACAGACTAATTGTAAGTTAATGTATTTGAAGTCCCTGCCCTTCATGTATTCATTGTAACTTGAAACTCTTTGGGGCATGTCACCGTAAATTACATCCAGGGGAGGCTTACAATATTTGGGTAATTTTAGTTGCACACCATTGTAACATTTTTTAAATTATGATTTTTGCTCTCTGCATTATGCCTTTCAAGCTTAAAACAACACATGCTTAATGCCTGCTCCCACTGAACTGAATGAGAGTTTTGTCGTGAGGTAGCAATGGGCCCTAAATGACTGAGCCATTGTTCTCTGGGTAGAGATGGGCTGTATTGTCATCCTTGCAGGATCATGCACTGAGGCTATTAGAGCACAAGGTTTGAAACCAGATCTGAATTTTTCCTAAGTGATTCAGAGTTTGAGTCCAGAAGGGAACATTAGAACATGTAGGTTGATTTCCTCTATGTCTCTGACCATTAAGTTTCATCCAGTTACCCCTGTATTAAGCGTCAAGAGGTGTTTGGCTAAAGCATGTCCCTCAGAAAGACTTGATCTGAACACATTAAGAGATGGAGACTCTGCCCCTTCCTTTGGTAGTGGACTGCTCATTATTTCCCAGGACTTGCCCTTCAATTGCCATTAAAAAAAAAAACCTGACAGAAATGCTTCTTCCTCATCCTCCATACAAATATTTACCAGCCTGAGGTGCAGGATGGGTCAGACTCGCTGCTGAACCTGTAACAGTTTTTTACTATATAAAAATGATGTGAATTTTATTTTACTACTCTGCATGGCTAGTAAAGGAAAGGGGAGATTTTCAGCTTGCCTAGAACTTGTCTAACTCCCATTGAAATCAATGAGAATTAAGCCCAGATCCTCAAAAATAGTCAGATATCTACATCACCTGGCTTTACAGGTGAAAGGCTACAAAACAATTCTTAATGTTTCAGTAACACACATGGCATATATAGAACAATGGTTGTGTGGTGTAAAATTTCTTTTGGGGGAAAACCTACGCATCTCATTTGCGAGTAATGCTGTAATCCAAAGTCATGGTTTAATACACTATTGTGTATTTTTATTCTTTCTCTCTATGTACATGTATATAGAAAGATAGAAGTAGCTAAATACTGTGTTGACAGGTGCTTTATAAATGCCTATGATTATCTGCTGAAACTTAAAATGGAAAGGAAAACTGTTATTTAAGTAAAATTAGCATGAAATGGTGGCATATTAATGGAAGTGCTCATCATATTCTTATTTTTGCAAGACTGATGATTTGATAACAATATATTTTCACACAGCTGTATTTTGTTCAGAAGTCTATTTGTACAAGTAGTACAGTGTGTAGATGACAAATGATGAGATATTTAAGTAATAAGAACTACTACATATGACCTGACCCCTGTGTATATCTAGTCCAGTATCCTATCTTTGCCACTGATGAATCAGGTGCTTTGCGGAATGTGTAAGAACGTTCATAACTGATAATGTTGGAAGACCTTATCCACAGGAGATGTTTTGTTCTAACTCATGCCAACCATCAGCCAAAAGATGTCCTAAAGCAGGTTTATAGCTCTGATTTTTTCTAAAGTAAATCTAGTGTAACTGTTCTCTCTCATTAGGCTCCTCTCTAGAGTGAAGTTCCCCAGTGTCTTATATGCATGTAAATTCCTCCTTTTTACACCATCATCTCATCCATACAGCGAGACCCTGAAGTTCCTGTCAAACTTTCTCTTCTTCAGGCACCAGAAGCATTTTAGAGAAAGCTATCATAGAGGCCTGACTCTGTACAGGCCTTTCTCCTAATTAGTTGAATGTAGGCTCCAAGACCCTGCCTCTCCCTAATATGTACCATGACCACAGATTCCTCTTGAGCTCTCACTAGCAATTCACCTAGATGTCTCAACACATTTTCTTGGTCAGTATCATCACAAGCTATCCATCTTAAACAGCATCCTTATCTCTTGGCGGGCATGACCAGTTTATTAGAAGGGATGTCCATGAAAGAGAGGGAGAAGATGCTGTTTGAGATGGGAGGTGGAATAACAGGCTGGTATCCCCCAGACTGAGCCCCACTTACTTAGGATTTTGGGGGTTTTTTGGATAAACTAGACGTGCTGGGGGCAATGGACCCCATCTTGGCTTTCATTCCAGTAATGTCAGTGAATATGGGGTATAGTGTACATTTTGGCTTTTTGTGAATACTCACAGCAATTCAGTGCTGGCTTCTTTGCTAGCCTTGTCAACATGAGTATGTGCGAACTGTAGAGCTGTCTAACCTCTGCAATCGTGATGAAGCAACTGCAAATTGGAAAAAAACCCTCTTTAGAATAACGAAGAAAATTAATTAATATATTTTCCCTCCCTGAAAATGTGACTGTTAAATTACTATGCAGCTCATTCTGTCCAACCTTCTGGGTTTGGTCTGGTCTGTACAACTCATTTAGTGTTGCTACATGTCTGAGGTACTGTTGAAAATCTGACTGCTTCAGGAAAAATAAGAGGTTTTCCAACTTACTGATGCCATTATTATTGTTAATACAGCATCACAGGTGTGCACTACAGTTTATAACAAAATAATGTTCATATCACAGTAAGGTGGGAAGTATGGTCCTGGAGCCTGGCTTAATGGACACAGAACTGGGAGGCAGGTAGCCCTGAGCTCAATTGTCATGTCAGCAACAGACTCCCTACCCTATGTGACCTTGGCAAGTCACTTAATCTACTCCATGCTTTAATTCCCTAGCTGTAAAATGGGAATAATACTTTCCAACCTCACAGTGGTGCTAGGAGGATAAAATCCATTAAAGAATGTGCGGTATTCAGATCCAGTGGTGATTAGGGTTATGTAAGTACCTACTTAGATAGTACCTTTATTCATAGCTGGAAACCACCTTTGAAATTGATCCCTTCTACCCTAGGACTTTGCACTAGTGCTAAAAAGTACAGAATAGAGAAAAGCATGAACATGAGCAGTGCAGTCAATGGAATTAGTGATGCGGTTAGTAACTTATGCCATTTGTGCTACTATATAAGACGTTTTAAAAAAAAGATACGCTTCTCAGAAACGGAATGTAGAGGGATACATTTTTATACCAAATTCTTTAAACAGCTGCAAAACACAGCAACTACCACCAATATACCAAGACACAGAAAATTAGAAGCGTTATCAGGTAGACCACAAACACTATCAAGAATGAAATACTATTCTGTGGTGAAATGAGTGCATAGTGTTTCTTTTTCTGTGTAGAAGGGCTAGAGGGAAAATTAAGACTGGTACTAGATAACATTGCCAATAACTGCAATGTGGCCTTTGCCTTCTGTTTACCCAGGGTCTTGATATTTAACTGCTAGCAACCACAGTTACTTCATCATTAAGCCGAGGGGTCAGATAGGACAAGAAAAGTATAGTACTGCAAACTGAGATTCTGGAACACTACTTGAAAAAGATTACCGGGGGGGGGGGGACACCATGTCATTCCCTCCCCCAGCTGATTAAACCTCTATTTTACCTGTGACCATACTAAACTTGTTCGATTCCAGGCTTAGTGCTAATTGCCCAAGTTCATGTTAAGTACCAAAGCACTTCATACCATCAGTTGTCATTTTTCGTGACTGCCCCGATGTTGTAGTTAATCTGAATCCAGCTGGAAGTGTTTCTGAGGAGCCAGGCATCATGCTGATTCCATGGACCTCACGTGGAGGAAACTGTCTTCGCCAGGAAGGGCCACGTCTGAAGTTCTTGTCATCGCTCTGCCAATACAAATGTTTGTGTTTGATAAAACTAAATTAAATTCGTGATTAGTTCTCTGGATGGTTGATTCTTCTCCAGCTGTTAAGTTTTTTTCTAGCAAATAGATTAGTGCATGTTTCATGCAATCCAATAAAAAGAAAGTGTATGTGAGACATTCAAAGTTTCTAAAGCAACTGCTCTTACAAGAAATACTGGATCAGAGGGTTTTCCCCTGAATCTTTTGCATGATACACTATCAGGGTTTTTTGGCTGCTGATGTAGAACTTTCTTAAAAATCAAGGAGGCATAAAGTATCACCACATACTCTGTCTATTGAATTCAAAGGCAGGAAATATTGATCAGATGAGGAGGAATAAAATGACAGAAGAACTGAATGTTTGGATTTAAAAGCTGTATTCAGTTAAATTCCGTGTCTGATTTTACTATTTAGAATTTTGGAGTCACATATATATTCTTTTTTCAACATAAATTCAGTCACCTGTCATATACTGGAATTTATTTATTATTTTTAAATAATTTCAGTTTACGTGAACATTTGTACCGTGTGTTTGTAACCACATGCAGAAAATCCTAGCTAGAACTACTGAGTCTGATAAAAGAGAAGACTAATGGTGTGGGTCCTGCTCTTGGTGGATCTGTGCCAATTTGCATTAATATTAATGAAAACAACATATGTACCGTACCTAGAGGGAGATATATTAAGTCAGCAATTTATAAACCACTTATCAAATTTCAATAAGTGGTTCTTGAATAGATTAATATTGGGTAAAAACGAATAGTGAAATCCAGTTCTAAACCAGTTCAACTATCAGTATTTACTCACAACCTGCTGTAAGGAACAAAGTATGGTTCTGAAAGTATTTTTCATACATCCTACTCCTTTTAGTCTATCAAGCGTAGTTTTGTCTTCCCTGATCAGGAGGCAAAGATCTGTCAATCAGAGATGGTATATAACTAAGGCCCTACCAAATTCTTGGTCATGAAAAACATGTCAGGGGCTGTGAAATCTGGCTACTGTAAGGGAGACCAGATTTCACAGAGCTGGGTAGTTGGAGAGCGCCAACTGCGGGCCAGGAGCACAGCTCTGAAGGCAGTGCTGCCACCAGCAGCAGCAAAGAAGTGAGAGTGACATGAGGGGAGGAGGGAGTCATCACTTTTGGGAGGGGCAGGGCTGGCTTTATGGGTGGACAAGTGGGTGACCACCCAAGGTCACATAGTCAGAGGGGTGCCATGGTCACCTTTTACAAACACACACACACACACACACACACACAGAGCCAACCCAAGGCTCCTTTAACTCTTGAATGCTGGGCCTGGACCTGGGAAGGGGCAGGGTGAGGGTGCCCCAGCTTGGGGTTCCTACGGTGTGCCAGGCTCCGGCTGCTAGTCCCGGACAGGCTGGGGAAGTACAGGCCTTCCTCTTCTTCGAGTGATTGCTCATGTGTATTCCACAATAGGGGTGTGTGTTCGCCACGTGCACCGGTGCCAGAATTTTTTCCCCTAGCAGTACCCGTAGGGGGGAGCTCCCCTGACCCCGGGAGTGGCACCTGCCTGGCATGGTATAAGGGGCGCTGCGCGCTCCCCCCACCCTCAGTTCCTTCTTGCCGCCAGTGAAGGTGCGGTGGAACTGCTCTTCTCTAGCTCTGCTGTAGCTTGTCCCCAGAACTGTTCATTGCGTTCAGCATTAGTACCTGTAGTTAGTTAGCTGTTTATTTAGTCAGTGAGCCCGGGCCCCGGGGTTTAAGTCTATGCCAAGAAGTGACCCGCACGCAGACTGTCTGCGCTCCTTGGGAGAAACCCCCTATCAGCGAAAGGTGCAAGCTTTGCAAGTCGTTTAAGCCTCGGACCAAAAGAGAAAGGGACATTAGGCTCCGAGCCATCTTGATAGAGTCGGTTCTGGCGCTGCCCCCGACCCTGGCACGCTGCTCAGAACCGGTACCCGGCTCCACAATGTCAGTATGTGGCGATTCTCCGGTGCCATCGACCAGCTGGCACCACTCCCCAACCACAGGGCTGACCAAGAGGGCCAGGAAGACTCCCCTTCGCAGTGGCATTGAGGGAAGTCTGGGACAGAGGCTAGGCCCATGTCGGGCAGTCCTTGATCCCCACTGGGCCCCAGGCCTCTGACTCAAGTTGAGCGGAGTAGCCAAGCCCCTCTGGGACAGGCCTCTCCGGGACGTCATGTCCATGCCGGTGCGGGAGCGCCACCGATGTCGGCCCTTCACTTCAGAGGCAAGCCACTGCTGGGATCTCCATGGTCGCCTCCGGCCCGGTACCGGTCAAGGGAACATTCCCAACACTGATCACCGCCCAGCAACCGCTTGGGGCAGAGTCCAGGTGGATCACCCTCAACGCCGACCAGACTGTCTGGCTGGATCCTGTCAGGTCAGAACTCACAGCACCGCTCGTCCTCAAGAAGCGAACATCGGTGGGACCGCAGCTGGCATCGCCATCGGTCCTCGTCTCAGACAGGGTACCGCAGTCAGTCATGGCATGGTCGTCAACGCCATTCCCACTTGACTCCCGCTCCAAGTATCCACCAGGACATCGCAGCCCTGGCCGTCAATCGCTGGCGTCTCGCCGTCACGGGTCCACCTGTCAAGGCCATTCGTAGAGCAGCTATTACCATTGGTGCCGGTCCTCCACGTCAAGATTGCAGTCCCGTGGCCGTCACAGATCCCGGCACCACCGCTCCTCCCGGTCCAGAGACAGCAGCAGATCTTATGCCAGCCTGGTCTCCATTTGTAGCAGTCCTTTAATGGGACAGGCCAGCCAACCTGGACAGGCAGCCCCGCTGGTTCCACAGCAGGTGCAGTGGCACCAAGCGTCATGGCTGGCCCAATGGTACCAGTGGGCATCGTGGCTTTCAGCGCAGCCCCCGGTGGGAGCTCGCTCGGTGGCCGGAGGTTCAGAAGCACCGTAGGCCTCCCTCTCCAGACCCCCAAGAAAGGAGTTGGTGGGACATACGTCCTCGGCACCGTGCCCGGAGTCGGACCAGGTGGTGGACCCTCCGGAGCCGGTTGAAACCCAGAGCACCGTACCGGCCTCTTTGCTCATCCCACAGGAGGACTTCAGGGCCCACTAACATCTCTTAAAGAGGGTGGCAGAAAGCCTACACCTCCAGGCAGAGGAGATGGAGGAGCCCTCGGACTCCTCTTTTAACATATTGTGCCCATCAGCACCAGGTAGGGTGGCGTTGCTTCTCCATGAAGGTGTGGCTAAGATTTCAAATGCCCTGTGGCAAACACCAGCCTCGTTGGTCTCCATCTCTAAGAAGATGGAATGCAAGTACATTGTACCCATTAAGGGGCATGAGTACTTGTATACCCACCCAGTGCCCAACTCCCTGGCGGTAGAGTCGGTCTACCACAGGGAACGGCAGGGTCAGTCAGCCCTGACCCCAAAGAACAAAGACTCTCGGAGACTGGACTCTTCTGGGAGGAAAATGTATTCATCTTTGAGCTTCCAGTTACGAGTGGTGAACTATCAGGCTCTCCTGGGCATTCCATCCACTGGTGCAAGGGGACATGGTATTTTCCCTGCTATGACTGGCCGGTTCCTTAAGGGATTGGATCATCTTTTTCCGTATTCTAGACTCCCGGTCCCACAGTGGGACCTAAACCTGGTGTTGGCTCATCTCACGGGGCCTCCATTTGAACCACTGGCCACGTGCTCCTGATCTCACCTCTTGTGGAAGGTGGCCTTCCTGGTTGCAATCACATCGTCCAGACGAGTCTCAGAGCTCAGGGCCCTGATCTCCGAGCCGCCGTACACGGTCTTTCATAAAGACAAGGTCCAGCTCTGCCCTGGTCTTGGGGATGACCCTGCGTTCCTCCCAAAGGTGGTCTCCGCCTACCACATGGGTCAGGATATATTTCTATCGGTCCTCTGCCCGAACCCTCACGCATCCAGTGAGGAACGCCGTCTCCACATGCTTGATGTGCAGCAGGCTCTGGCTTTCTACCTCAAGCGGACTAAGCCATTCAGAAAGTCCTTGCAACTATTTGTTGCCTCGGCTGAGCGAGTGAGAGGCTAGGTGATCTCCACTCAGTGGCTCTCCAACTGGATCATCTCGTGCATCCGTACCTGTTATGGCCTGGCAGAAATCACTCCACCACCCATTGCGAGGGCACACTCGACTCGGGCGCAAGCCTCGTTGGCTGCCTTAGTCACCCACGTCCCCATCCAGGACATTTGTAGGGCGGCCGCATGGTCTTTGGTTCACACGTTCACCTCGCAGTATGAGATCATCCCCAAGACCAGGGATGACACCAGGTTCGGCAGGACTATCCTCCGTCCTGGGAACTTGTGAACTCCTACTCACCTCCAACAGATATAGCTTGGAATCATCTATTGTGGAATACACATGAGCAATCACTCGAAAAAGAAAAGACAGTTTCCTTTCCGTAACTGGTGTTCTTCGAGTTGTGTTGCTCATGTCCATTCCACATCCCGCCCTTCTTTCCCTCTGTCGGGGTTGTCTGGCAAGAAGGAACTGAGGGCGGGGGGAGCGCGCAGCGCCCCTTATACCGTGCCAGGCAGGCGCCACTCCAGGGGTCGTGGAGGCGCTCCCCCCTATGGGTACTGCTAGGGGAAAAACTTCTGGTACCGGTGCACGTGGCGAGCACGCACACCTATTGTGGAATACACATGAGCAACACATCTCGAAGAACACCAGTTACGGAAAAGGTAATTGTCTTTTTCCCAGCATGGGCCACTCCTGGGGCCAGATCAGACCCGCCTCCAGGAACTTCCTCTGGCTGCAGGAAGCTCTGTGGCTGCTGGCTAGGATTCCAGCTCTGACAGCAATGCCGCCACCAGCAGCAGTGCAGAAGTGAGGGTGGCAATACAGTGACTCCCTGACAATAGACTTGTGATCATCCCCGGCACCTTTTGGGTCAGGACCCCCACGATTACAACACCATGAATTTTCAGATTTAAGTATCTACAGTTGTTAAAATCTTATGACTGTGAAATTGACCAAAATGGACCATGAATTTGGTAGGGCCCTATAACTCCTGGCCCACCCAGTCCACTCAATTATTTGCCTCCTACATGGGGGGCTCCAGCTCCCTTAGCCCTTGTAATTGTGTCATTTTAGCTTTTCTCTGCTAGTACAAGAAAGAAAGCTGAGGTAAACATTAAGACCTTAATCTCTCTGGTTCTAACATCTCCATCTTTAAAATAACCTCCCTATTTTACAGGACCATGGTGAAGATAAATTCATTGGTGTGTGTGTGAGGTACACTCCTACTATGGTGACAAGTGCCATAGGAGACGCCTATAAGGAACTTAATAATTGCCTATTTAATGCAGGATTTGGATGGTGTTCAGTATAAGTATGGGACAATGCCCTCACTGATGACGAAAAGAAATATTGAACTGCTGCCTCATTCTCTGAGCATTGTGCAGCCCGAGGCAGGAGTCCTGTGGGAAAAATAGTCATATAATTAACACTCATAATGCATATACACAAGGGGCAGTAGTAAGGTTGCACAGGCAACCTTAATTCTGGCATTTCCTAATTTTTGACTATTTGACTTTGTAGCCTTAATAACATTCTTTTAACGTGTGTATGTGCGTGTGTCAGTGTCCTCCTGAACTTAGTGTGTGGCTTTGAATTTTTTAAAGACATAAATTAAATTACTTACTTCATCAAGTCGTCTCTCAGTTCCTAGTGCTAAAAGATTGTTGTATTCTCTCTCGAGGATTTGCCGTGCCTATAGATAACACATTAAATAATTAAAATAATTGAAAATGAGCAAAAATAAAATCCAAAGTAAAAGTCAGGAAAGGACTTGCCTGGGTGTTTTGTGTTGGAATCTGTAATAATAAAGCTAAACTGCTGTAATCAAAGTTTTCATCCAGGGCTATAAGTGACCCATGTACACCACTTTCTAAGACATTATTTGCATATTCTCGTAGTCCAATAGCCTGTATCCAGCGTATGACTCGATCATTGCTCCAGACCAATACATCTACAAACACAATATAGTATCAGTTTACTATTAATTGAACTTTCATAAGCATACAGATACATGAATCTATATGGTAGTTAACCTACTACACCACTTTCCATACAAGGAATGCTAATACATGATTAAAATAACCTCAGTGGTTTCATTGTTGATGCAGAGTCTGGAAAGTTGATTACCTGTGTCTCCATTCCCACTCGCTATTTAAACATACCAAATGACAACCCTCAGCAAACACAGTTGTGTCAGCAAACGGCTTTACAATTTTCAGAAAATTTTTTACAGGTTCTTGAGAGAAAAAAAAATCAGTCCCCTGAGGTTCAACCTCAAGGGAAGGTGGGGTGGGATTAGTTAAACATCAGTGAGACGTACATAAAATAGCTAGAGGTCAAAATCTATAGTTTTCTTATGTGCCCGAGGCTAAAAAAAAAAACCCTTGTGTTGCCATTTTTAGTAACTAGCTCTTCTCACTTCTGAAAACTGTTTCATTAAGAACTGTGCTAATTAGAAAGCTATGGACAAGTAAAAGAGAGATGAGGTCTTATTTGAGGACTGAGTAAAAAAATAAATCTCCACATTAGAAAAAGAGACATTTGTACCACATTCTTAATACTTATTATTTTACTTGTGTAATGTTTTGCTTCTCTAATCAAACACAAATCAAAGATTGCTTTTTAATGATCTCCTTAACAGCTTAAGTCTCAGGTGTAAATAATCATGAGCCACTGAAGTCGTCAAACAGCAATAAAGTTAATTTAAATGGAAAGCAAAAAAGACCAGAATCCTTCCGTGGCTCCTGCCTCTGTCTGTTGCACCACCAGCACAAGGAGGCTGGAAAACTGTTAGTTTGGAATTCTGTGAGGAGGACTCCTCAGCTGGTTTAGGGCAGTGTAACTGTTCTTTTTTGAGTGTTTGTACATGTCCATTCCAATGTAGGTGTGTGCATGCCCCAAGCACAATATCTGGATTTTTTTCCCCAGTGGGATCTGTTGGGTTTGCTCCAGCACCCTCTGGTGCCGCACACTCATAGTAGCAGTATAAAGGGCCCTGCCGACCCTGCTTCCCTTCAGTTCCTTCTTACCGCCTGAAAAGGTTGCTGGAATCCTCATTGATCAGGCAGTTTTCTCCTAGTGGCTTTTCTACTTCTTTAATTATTGTAATTTGGTAGTTGGTAGGTAGTTTTTTAATAGATAGGCTGAGATGCTCGGTGTTGAGTCCGATTGTGGCTCTGAGGCAGGTCTTAAGGCTGCCTCCAGGAGGAAGAACTTTTTGGTGCAGTGTTTGAAGTCCCTGCAGATTTGGCAATGGTCTTACCTATGAGATTCCCTCAATCACTTGAGACAACTCAAGTGTGGGTCACTCAAAGGCATAGACTTACCACAGGAAGTGCAGGGTTTGAAGCCCAGTGACCAAGGCATGCCCTGGCACCGGGAGGTGGATGACCTCGCTAACTAAGTGCAGAGGCATCCAAAACTGTTGATGTCTCTAGTATCCGACGCATCAGCCCTCAGCTGGGGAATCCACCTAGGGTCCCTCACGCATCTGGTTCCAAGAAGAGCTTTCCCTCCAGAGCTCAGGGCAGTCCACCTATCCTGTCAGGCATTTCTACATGATATTACAAACAAGACTGTTTTGTTTCTCACAGACAATATGATGTGCATATTCTACATGAACAGACAAGGCAGTGAGTGTTCTACCCCTTAGTCAAGAAGCAATCTGACTATGGGAGCTCTCCATTGATCATTCCATCAGTCTAGAAGTGTACTACCTTCCAGGAATGCAGAACCAGCTGGCAGATTACCTCAGCAGGTCTTTCTCCTCTCACCACGAATGGTCCCTCCAACCAGACATCACAAGGGATATCTTCCAACGGTGGGAGACTCCCCTTATAGACCTGTTTGCTATCCAGAACAACAGGAAATGCCATCAGTCTGCTCCCTGTGACATTTCAGCCTGGGGTCTCCCATAGATGCGTTTCTGTTGTATACATTTCCTCCTGCATGACTGATTCACAAGGTTCTGATGAAGATCAAGTGGGACAGAGTGTGGGTCATTCTTGTAGCCTTGGAACACGGCCCAGGCAACATTGGTTCACCAATCTCATAGGCCTTTCGGTGGAGGCCCCACTATGGCTTTTGGTACACCCAGACGCCCGAGACCATGGTTGGCTGCTCCACCCGAACCTCAGCTCTTCTAACCTGACAGCCTGGAAGCTCCATGGCTGAATCCTGAGGAGCAACTTGCTTGGAGCAGGTCCATAGAGTCCTACTGGGCAGTAGGAAGTCCTCCATCAGGGCCACCTACCTTGCAAAATGGAAGTAGTTCTCCATCTGGTCTTTCCAATGGGGAATTCCACCTACCCAGTCCTCCCTGCAGCTCATCTTGGAGTACCTTCTTCTGCTGAAACAAGGTCTGGTCCTCTCTTCAGTTCAGATTCATCTAGCGGCCATCTCAGCTTTCCATCCGAAGGTTGACAACCAATCTGTTTTTTTGCTCAAGATGGTGATCAGTTTTCTCAAAAGCCTGGAGAGGCTGTATTCCCAGGTCAGAGAACCCATTCCTCCCTGGAATCAGAATCTTGTCTTGTCAAAGGTTACGGGTCCACTGTTTGAGCATGCTAGCAATGTGCTTGTTGTTATACCTCTTCTGGAAAGAGGCTCTCTTAGTGGCCATCACTTCAGCCAGAAGAGTTTCAGAGATCCAGGCCCTCAAATTGGAGCTGCCATATATGGTCTTCTTCAAGGATAAAGTCCTGTGCTCACACCCATCGTTCCTCTCAAAGGTGATCTCACAATTCCACTGCAGTCAAGCAATCTTCCTGCCAGTACTCTACCCTAAACCACATGCAAACAGAGAGGAACAGTGCCTACACTGGATGTTACATAGGCCCTGGCTTTCTATATACAAAGGACCATAACATTCTGCAGATCTAATTAGCTGTTCATAGCGATAGCGGAGGGAATGAAGGACCTACCCATCTCCACTCAGAGAATTTCATCCTGGTTTACTTCATGCATCTGAGCATGCTATGAACTCATGGGCATCTCACCCCTCAGCTAATCTGAGTGCTCATTGTACAACATCTCAGGCCTCATCTGCCGCCTTCCAGCACAGATCGCTATTCAGGATATCTGCAGAGCAGTAACCTGGTCATTGGTGCACATGTTCTCAACGCACTGTGCCAACACCCAACAGGCTAGAGACAATGCCAACTTTGGCCACACAGTCTTGCAGCCAGCCTGTCCTTGTACTCCGAACCCACATCCTTTACAACTACTTGTTAGTCACCTATATTGGAATGGACACGTGCAAGCACTCAAAGAAGAAAAAACAGTTACTAACCTTTCTGTAACTGTTGTCCTTTGAGATGTCCATTCCAAAACCCACCCTCCATCCCCTCTTATTGGAGGCAGTTAGTAAGAAGAAATGGAAGGGGAACAGGGTGGGTAGGGCCCTTTATTTTAGTGCTATGAGCGCATGGCACCAGAGGGCATTGGAGCCGACACAATGGATACCACTAGGGGAAAATATTCCGGTAACTCTGCTCGGGGCGTGCACACACCTACATTGGAATGGAAATATGCAACACATCTCGAAGAGCAAGTTACAGAATGGTTAACCACCATTTTTTTCTTCACTACCCATTCTGAAGTCCCTGCCGCAGAGAGCATTCCAGGGTTTGGATGGGGGAGTGACTGAAATGCAGTGTTCCAGCCATCCCTGGCTGTAAAATATTCCATTGGGGAGCATGTCCAATCAGCACAGATTGGAACAGCCTAAGGCCACTGTAACCTCTGCTGGGATCAGGGCTAGCACAGAACCAGCACCAGTAACCAGTTACTCCATGTGCTTCTCCATGCACACCCAGCACACACCAGGGAATTTGACCTTAAGTCCTCAGCACTATGTAATTCTTTTGCATTGGAGTATGACACCATCTCTGCTGATGCAAGCACAGATTCGGATGTTACAGTTAATTCTGTCCCACTAGTTCTTGTATTGTCAATTCTTCCAAAGAAAGTTGCACTTGAAAAGAGTTAACTGAAAATGTTCTGGTTTCCTGTAATACTAGGTAATGCTTAAAGGATTCACTTCTAATAACAGTTTGAAAGAAAGCCTCACTCTTAAGTGCAAGGCCTGTACCTTGAGCTTGCATGCTCTCTAGGAAGCCTTATGTAGGAAAATACCGTTTAACAACTATTACGTCATACAATAAACCTTGTTCTTTGGGAACTAACATTATAGGTCAAGGCCTGACACACAGTGAAATGGCAAGTTGTAAATTTGAAACAGGTGCCTTTTCAGATCTTAAAGACCTGACTTGATGGGAATTCATCCATGTAATTTTATTTAAATCTGAGCTGCTTTAAAATTAGGAAACAAAAGCAATGCTTTTCTAAAGCCTGACGTTACGCTCCTAAATTCATGCTTAGGTATTGGCCAGATTTTCAAACATGCTGCACCCAGCAGTTCCCATTGACCAGCACTGGGGACATTCTGAGGCAGTTGGACTTACCAGTTTTATGGCCAGTTTCTACTGGCTGACTGGTGCAAAAGGACTGAAGTGGGATCTGGTGCACAGTCCCTGCCCCAAAGAGCTTACGATCCAATTTGGCCAAACACATACACACCAACATATTCTTGCAACAACCATTCAGGAATGTGTCCCGGTTTAGCAAAGTACTTAAGCATGTGCTTGACTGTAAGCAAATTCTTAAGTGCTTTGCTGAATAGGCATGGATTCAAATTTGTGCTTAATGTTAAGCTAATGGGTAAATCATTTGTTGAATTGAAGACTATAGTTTGAAGTCTCACAAAGAAAAAAAAATCACAATACCCATTCACTGAGACTGTTACCTTTTATTTCGTGCTGACTCACTTCTCTTCTTCTTTCCAATTCTTTTCTGTCATAATTCAGCCTCTTTAAACACATGATCCCATACTGCAAGCTCGTTCTGTTATTTGAGAGAGAAACATTTACAGAGTAACATAAGACATTTAAAAGAAAATAAGGTTGTGGATGTGAATGTATTTGAAATATTTACTACATTTTATATACGGTAGTTCAGTGTGCTCATGTATCAAATCATAGGGGCAAAGAGCCAAAAAACATAACAGACTAAAAAATGAAATGAGCACAAGCAAAAACGAATGGGGTTTAACTAAGTTATCGAGCAGAAATACATTTTACATTAAAAATGTATCCAAAACAGGCCAACAAATTATGTGAACTTAAGTGCTCTATTGAATCAGGATGTAGGCAGGAAGAGGTGTTTATTGTCAAATCAGACGGTAAAGAATGCATCCTTGCAGGAATGGCTGCCTCCTTTGGTAGATGAATCTACTGCCCACTTGTTTTTTCCACTGTAATCTGAAGTAGCTTAAACATTTTCTTTATCATCATGTTTCTTGTCTACCATCTTCTGATGCTGTGCCTGTTAATATATTTTTTTTTACAATTCATGTAGTGTTACAGTTACATTTATGTATTAAGGCTACTCTCTGCATCATGGAATTGCATTCCATAACTAATCATACTTACAGTTGCTAGGTCAAAAGGAACCTCTTTCATTTTCACATAGTTTATTGGTGCTGATTGTTTATATTTTCATGTGGTTTTCTAAAATTGGAACAACCTTAAAACTAAAGCTCTGTTAGCTTATGCTGCACTGAGCATAATATTACATCCACATGCTTGTTTTGAGAGGCCTTTGTAAACATACCGATGAAAGCTATCCACCATTTTTAAATGCACGCGGAGATCTTTCTTCGTCAGATGATCTAACATCCTTGCGTCTACCAGGCACTCCATAAAGTAACTTCGGTACTGAGGTAAACCCAGACTGGGGAGCCATTCATTACCAATCCATTCATGGTTCATATCACCATAAGCAAGGGTCTATAGAAAAATAGGAGACTTCACATTTTTATCTATTTGGGTCAATGCCACAGAATGAAGGCAGTCTATCCATCTGCTGTGCCATTTCAAAAAGGAGTTCACTGTCTAGGAAATTCACACTGCTTTCTGTAGTAATTCTGACAATACTACCATTTGGGCCTCAAATATGTAACTAAAACGCTATTAGCTCTCTGTATACATAAAATATTTTTGTTACATAAAAATATGATCTCTCAATATCATCTCTACCACCTTTTGAAAATGGAAATTCTAGTTGTAATAAGAAATAATGCATAAGAAAATTCACATCATAGCAAAATCAAGAAAATCAGGCATAGATTGAGGGAAATTTGTTACCTGCCTCTGCTTCCAGCACCAGTAACAGTAAGTAGCCAAATGCACACCACTAACAATATGTTTAAAAGTGTGACTAGCACAAATGAAATGCACCTTGTGGGACTATCAATATGTGCATCCTTGAATAAAGAGAAAAAACAATCTTTGGAGAATTCCAAAAAACACTACAATTCAGGAATACTTTCTGCGTTGTGAGATTATAGTAGAAAACAAAAGTATGTGTGTAATGTGGTGCCTGCCCCACACTGAGCTCTAAGGGTTTAATAGAGCTCTCAGGAGGCAGCCAATCAGGGCCAATCAGGCCTATATAGAAAGGAAGCTTCAGGGCAGAGGAAGGCAGTTCTCTGCTGGGAGCTCAGGGAGGAAGGACTGTGTCCCTGGAGGGCTGAGAGAACTGCCAGCACCCTGGACAGAGCAGTGCTGCTAGCAGGGACCGGGGGAGCGAGACACAGCTCCTGGCTGGCTGCTGGGTTTGCAGGCTCAGGTCCTGAGGCAAGGAGGATGCTAGGGCCATGAGGAAATGGCCTGACAATTTGCTGCAGTAGCCCAAGTGACTGAACAGCGGACTGCAGGTCCCCCGGAAGTGGGGAGCACAGTGTGTGGCACGGACGGAGGGCTGTGTTGCTGAAGAGGGCACCGTGGTCCTTGGAGAGATGTGGGTCCTAGAGCAGAAGTGATGGCAGCGAGGCACCACCAGAGCAGGGTGCACTGGCAAACTGAGCTAATCCCCAGGACAGCCAGCAGGAGGTGCCACAGTGGTAAGTGAACCCTGTTACAGAGTGTGATGTAAATGCACATAGAACTACTTTGGTATGGTTTATTTTAAGTATATAATCTATATTTTAGAAAGAGAGAGATTCTGCCTTCAATGGGATTGCACAGAGCATTATTGAAGTCAACCTAAAAATTGCAGGACATTTTTTTTTTTAGAATCTTTCACTTCTCAGGATAAAACACATTTTTGTGACCATTGCTTGTTATTGCAATAGTTTCTTGTCTTATACTTAGATGGTAACAAACTCTTGGGTCAGAAACTGTCTTTTAGTTATGTGTACATCGTGAAGAACAAAAAAAGGCTCTGATCCTTGACTGGGGTGACTAGTCACTACTCCAGTATAAACAAATAATAAATCAATCATCTGGAGTAGTGAAGAACAGAAATGGGCCTACAGAAGCCTACTGCAAGAAACTAGAATTTGGAAAAAATAATTCCTGCACTTGTTCTTGATTAGTAGTAATATTGTTATAGCTAACAGAAGGCTATTGATAAAACTGAATTAGAGGAATTAGGTGTTAAAAGCTCTGTTCTTTCAGATACTGACATGATATTTTGGCTAATTTTGATTAGAGATAGAGGTGATGCCTACATATATATTAAAGGATGAAATTGCATGTCTTTAAATAATGATTAGTTTGCAAAAGGCATGTAGGTACATTGTTTCTTTTTTTGTGGTCCAGTTGTTTTGTAAAGTGTGTTGGTTTTCAAAACTGGAAACTATACACAGCAAGAAAAAAAAAGTCTGGTACTGCTTATAAAATATCTGTAATGGATAATCACAATAAACTTAACTAGTAATGAATATACAACTTAGAAGTTTAACACTCATGTACATTAAAATTATGTGGCACAAAATTGGATTTTGACAAATATAACTGTAGAAATGATTTACTTCATTGCTTACATTATCTATGTGCTTGGCATCTAGTTGTGAGCTACACGTTCTAATGGCAATTTTTGCATAACAGTGCAACTGTTTAGTTTAAAATGCCAGGCTTTTTTATCCTTGAGAAAAACCACAAGCCATCAAGATGATTTAACTGTTGATGTTAATGTCAAATTGGTATAACATCAACGGCCGTATGATGTTACAGTTTTGCTCAGTGGGCAATGTAGTTGTAAACTTTGAAACCCAATTTTAGCTTCACTCAAGTGAAAAATATTCAAACACCAATATTTGTTTCTAAAAAGAGTCTAATGTGCATAAAGTAAATACATAAAAACAAACACTGATGGTTCAGGAGGAACACTGTGTTTCTTGCTATTACACAGTATATATATTATCTTTCTATATAAATAGTCTTCCTTTAGCTGCTGACATCTACAGTAGTACTTTGCTGTCACCCTCTTTTTAGTTGGATAGTTTTTTTTCACTGAAATCCAAACATTTACATGAACCAAATGCAAACATTTCATTTGCCTCTAGCTGCTTTATTTACACCACTACCTTGGAAAAAGTTAATTGAATTTCCTGTAAATGTAAAGAGGTTGCTCTTTCAAGTGTAAAATATAATGAAGGGAGTATCCATGCTGAGCTTGCTCAGGGAAGCTGCACATTCACCTCTGGTGTAGCGTTCTGGTGCAAGGCCCTCTGCTCCACCCTATGGGGGAGTGGGCAAGCAGGGGTAGCAGTCATGCTGTGGGTTGTCTTTGCACCTTTTGCATGGCATGGGGGAAAAAGGCTCTGTGCTGCCCCCAAATGGCTAGTATGTAAAGGAGTGGACCAGAGGTGGTGGCATAGGATCAAAACTCAGGACACTTGAGAACCTAATTAGAATTCAAAACATTTTAAAACAAGGAAGCTAGTCCTTTTGGTGTAGGGAGAGAGCGCTAACCTAACCTTGGGTTAGGAAGACAGAGAGGGATTTGAACAGTTACACACATGGAAAAAGACTTCCTAACCAAGTTGTATATGTGACATTATGCCCCATATTCTTCATAGAAATATTGTTATGATATGAATATGGCATAATTAAGATATATTTTTGGCAAGAGGGGTCATGTGAGATATCAGTGGAAAGGTTATAATTTACTGAATGTGATTATCCAATTTGTATGCATGTATCATTTCTGTATCTGAAATTAGGGGTATTGACTATGTAGCAATTACAACTGTGTGTGTGTACTTGGGGGAACGCCCATCAGACAGTAGGCAATGAGCCTGGATGGGCCATTAAGAAGGACAAAAGAACTTTGAAGATACTAATCTCCTGCCTTCCTGAGAAGCTTCCTGGGATGCTGCTTTGACACTACAAGGTCGGGGGGGGGGGGTTGGGCAAAGAGCTCTGCATATCTTCCTCCATTTTGAGGGAGGGGACGAATTTATGAGCTTGCACTATATAGATCTCTATACAGCGCAAGACAGTACAATTTTTGGTTTGCATCCCAAAGGAGGTGTGCACTTGAGTGCTGGGTAATCCCTGAGCTGATTCTCTGTGACCATTTGCAGCTGGGTGTGTCCCTACTTGTGTGTGCTGGAGAAGGCTTAAGGGCCTGGCACAGCGGAACAGGGTGAGGGAGCCCAGGCTGGTGGAACAGTCAGGCTCAGTGGGACCCCGGAACATCAAGTGGTACCGTGAAAGGGGTGTCCAACCCATCACAGTATACAGATAAAATTATGGGCACATCAAGGGCTTGTCCTCACTAGAGGTTTTTTGTTTTTTTTTACCTTGCATCAATTGCTTGTCAGGCTAATTGTAAACCTCAAATTTTGTAGGCTGGTATAAGTATTTAGGAAGTGTTCAGAGTATCCTTTATCAAGGTGTTAATTACGGGAGTTAATTGGAAAACAATTAATGGATATTAAACAACAGAGCAGATAATTTCAAAGCACTGGACATGAACAATTCTCATTGTCAAGGTGCTGATCATGGTTTGAATGTGGGAGGGGCTAAATTCAAAACTGTGTGGCAATATACACACAGTTTCCCGGAGCTGCCATCTTGTTATCTAGTGTCTCAGCTTCTTTTAAGAAGTCTCTAGCTATTTCAGTTATGAAGAAAACCTTCAAAATATACCCAAGTGTAACTGATGTATGAAAGTTTGCCTGAGTCTGCAACCAGCCTGTAACAATAGCACTGAACTGTGGTATTAATTTCAATTTCATAATAATTAAAATGTTGCTATTGTGAACTTTCACTGCTGATTCTGTGTAAGAAAGAAGGACTAGTATATTATGAAGATCTGTGGCATATCAAGTGAGTAGAGCTTGGTTTGTGAGTACTGTTTGGAAAGGTACCACTAATTTTTTCAGTTTGCCCCCTAAAGTTAATAGGTATAATAGCTAAAATGATGATGCAGTGGCTGACACCTAATCATGAGAGTAAACTGGGGATATATGAAGGGATGTGTCAGTCTGAGGGAAAGAGGGATGCCAAAACAAAGAAAGACCTGACAGCAGCTGGACAGACACAGAAGTCTAAGAATATAAATATTTGATTCTCTGACCTATCTGAAACCATAAGCTCGTGCCCTAACTAGGCAGGGCTGCTTGTAGATTAAAATCTGCGATTTATATAATTTTACCTTGGATTTTCTCTCCATTTTCTAATAAAACTTCTAATAAAATCCTGTTATTTCCTGTGAGTGTGATGAATTTCAGGTAAGCATACTGCAGCCAGGTCTTAAGAGTTAGCTAAAAGTGGGTCCAGTACTAGTCAATCTCTTCATACATGATTTGGATAATGGTGTAGAGAGTACATTTAAAAAGCTTGCGGGCAATACCAAGCCAGAAGGGACTGAAAGCGCTTTGGTGGGCAGGGTTAGAATTCAAAACAGGATAAAGCCTGGAGAAACCGAAGAAATGATTTGAAGTAAATAGGATGAAATTCAATAAGGACAAATGCAAAGTACCCCACTTAGGAAGGAATAATCAATTGCACAAATAAAAAATGGGAAATGACTGCCTAGGAAGAAGTACTACAGAAATGGATCTTGGGTTATAGTTGATCACATATGGAATGTGTCAACAATATAACACTGTTGAAAAAAATGAACATCCTTCAGGGATGTATTAGCAGGAGTGTTGTAAGTACAGTGGTGCAAGTAAGCGGTCAGGTACGCTGTACCATTGAGATATTTATTGCCAGTATGTTGTACCAGGAAGAACCATTCTTCTTCGAGTGCTTGCTCATATCGATTCCAATTAGGAGTGTGCGCTCCGCGTGCACATTCGTCGGAAGATTTTTACCCTAGCAACACTCAGTGGGTCGGCTGGGCGCCCCCTGGAGTGGCACCGCCATGGCGCTGGATATATACCCCTGCCGACCCAACTGCCCCTCAGTTCCTTCTCACTGCCCGTGACGGTTGTTGGAACTGTGGAGCACGGCTTTGCTGATCTCCACATCCCTAGCTACTCGTAGTTCTATACTGCTAATTGTGTCATAGTTCGCCTTCAAACCGCTGGCCACCTGCTCGCTACTTTACCTTTCCTTGTAAACAGCCTTCCTCGTTGCTATTACTTCGGCGTGACGAGTATCTGAGCTTTGGGCCTTGACAGCTAATCCCCCGTATACGGTATTCCATAAGGATAAGGTACAGCTGCGACCACACCCCTCCTTCCTCCCTAAGGTGGTGTCTGCCTTTCATGTCAATCAAGACATCTTCCTCCCAGTCTTTTTCCCGAAGCCGCACACATCGCGACGGGAACAACAGCTGCACACCCTAGACGTTCGCAGGGCTCTCGCCTTCTATATCGAGAGAACAAAACCCTTCCGAAGGTCACCTCAGCTCTTCGTAGCTGTGGCAGATCGGATGAAAGGCCTACCGGTCTCATCCCAACGAATTTCATCTTGGGTGACGTCCTGCATCCGTACATTCTATGATTTGGCTCATGTTCTGGCTAGCCACCTCACCGCCCATTCTACTCGGGCTCAGGCTTCATCTGCTGCCTTCCTGGCTCATGTACCCATCCAGGAGATATGTCGAGCAGCTACCTGGCCATCGGTTCACACCTTTGCCTCACATTACGCACTGGTTCAACAGTCCAGAGATGATGCAGCATTTGGCTCAGCAGTCTTGCATTCTGCAACATCTCACTCCGACCCCACCGCCTAGGTAAGGCTTGGGAGTCACCTAATTGGAATCGATATGAGAAAGCACTCGAAGAAGAAAAGACGGTTACTCACCTTTGTAACTGTTGTTCTTCGAGATGTGTTGCTCCTATCCACTCCAAACCCGCCCTTCTTCCCCACTGTCGGAGTAGCCGGCAAGAAGGAACTGAGGGGCGGTTGGGTCGGCAGGGGTATATATCCGCTCAGCTGACCCACCGAGTGTTGCTAGGGTAAAAATCTTCCGACGAGCGTGCACGCGGCACGCGCACACCTGACTGGAATGGATATGAGCAACACATCTCGAAGAACAACAGTTACAAAGGTGAGTAACCGTCTTTTTTCAGAACTGCAAGGCTCCCAGGAACCACAGCTGTACCACCCCCAGCCCCACCCCCAGCCCTTCCACACAGCTGCATCTCCTGTCGAGGGTCTGTACAGCCCCGCTGGAGGTCAGGGCTGGGTGCGGTACAGCTGCACTGGAGGTGCTGCCAGCATGGGGCTGCCAATGCTCCTTTTGCCCCTGTGGGTCCCGGGAGCCCTGCAGGTCAGAAATCCATATCCGGCGCAGCGGGATACAGAGCCCCCCCCAGGTAACATGGGACGGGGAGAGTGTGGGGGGCCCCAGTCAGGGGACAGGGAGGAGTCACATGGGCAGTCACATGCCCCCTCCCCCGTTAGCTGTTGCCCCACTTTGTGTCCCTCCCATGAGTCGCCTAGGCATACCAATAAGAATTAAAATCTACTTGCACCACTGTGTAAGTACGACACAAGAAGTAATTCTTCCACTCTACTCAGTACTGATAAAGCCTCAACTGGAGTATTGTGTCCAGTTCTGGGCATCACACTTTGGGAAAGATGTGGACAAATTGGAGAAAACCCAGAGGGGAGCAACAAAAAATGTTAAAGGTCTAGAAAATATGACCAATGAGGAAAGACTGCGTTTGTTTAGTCTGGAGAAGAGAAGACTGAGAGGGGACATGATAACAGTCTTCAAGTACATAATGTTAGTATAAAAAGAGGAGGGTGATAAATTGTTCTCCTTATCCACTAAGCACAGGACAAGAAGTAATGGGCTTAAACTGCAGCAAGGGAGATTTAGTTCAGACATTAAGGAAAATTTCCTAACTATATGGGTAGTTATGCACTGGAACAAGTCACCTAGGGAGGTTGTGGAATCGCTGTCCTTGGAGATTTTTAAGAACAGGGCAGACAAACACCTGTCAGGGATGACCCACATAATACTTAGTCCTTCCTCAGCATAGGAGACTGGACTAGATGACCTTCTGAGGTCCCTTCCAATCCTACAATACGGTGATCTATGATTTAAAAGGACTCGGTAGTATATGGTGTGGTTTTCAAATAAAATAATAATAATAAAAAATCTTTGAAATTGTGTAATATACTGAAAAGCTTCTACATTAATGGTTCAGCTCCAAGAACTAGCACAATTTCCTTGATAGCTGTGTCATCTCAGCATGCTGCACTTTGGGTTATCAAAGTGAAGCCAGCCTGCTGTGACTGTTGATCCTAAACACAATTTGCAAAGGGTATTCTTTCTAGTAGTTCCTGGGCATTCAGCCTTTAGTGTAATTAACAGGGCCTTTCAGCTTCCAGATGTGAAGTACATGATGGTTGTAGACCAGTGTTTCCCAAACTTGTTCTGCTGCTTACGTAGGGAAAGCCCCTGGTGGCCAGGGCCGGTTTGTTTACCTGCCATGTTTGCAGGTCCGGCCGATCGCGTCTCCCACTTGCTGCAGTTCGCCGTTCCAGGCCAATGAGAGCTGCTGGAAGTGTTGGCCAGTACGTCCCACGGCCCGTGCCGCTTCCTGCAGCTCCCATTGGCCTGGAGCAGCGAACTGTGGCCACTGGGAGCCGTGATCGGCCAGACCTGCGGACACGGCAGGTAAACAAACTGGCCCGGACCGCCAGGGGCTTTCCCTGAACAAGCGACGGAACAAGTTTGGGAAACACTGTTGTAGACTTTACATGCAGAGCATCTAGGCCCACATTTTTAGAGATATTTAGGCACCTAACTCCCATTGAAATCAATGGAAGTTAGGTGCCTAAATACCTTTAAAAATCTGATCCCGTATTCTATAAATGACACACACAAAGAACCTCCAAAAATGTATACAAAAATTGTGCAGGCACTTGATTGTACCTTCAGTTACCCCTGCTGCACGTACACATAAATGAGGATCTAAGTTTACTATGAATCAACCACAGGATGGTGTCAGGATGCCTCTAGCTGACCTATCATCCTTTCTCCCCCATAGTTTACTGATTATTTCATCAGGAAGAGGGAGCATGCCATCTCTGTGACTTCGATGGCCTTCCACAGACACTGGTGGCCAAAACAAGAGAGGTCTTTTTTTCTGTGCTGGCAGGGTTTGAAAGACATTGCCAGTAGGAACAGGAACCATACCTGCACCATTCACAATAGCCTGACATTAATATCCCATCTGAATAAGCAGCACATAAACTCTGTTTGTTGTGACCTAATTGCCCCAAACTTGGGCATGTGCTTAGGAAAAGGTGTGCTAAGGACAGTGTGGGAAGGACATGAGGCATGCAAGGCCTTACTACTGAGTACATGTACACAGGCCCACCGACAACAATTCTGGGCCCCAGGGCAGAACACGCAGTGGGCCTGAGCTGCTGCCGACTGCGCTGCTAGTGCTCAGTGAACTGCTGAGCATGCTCTTCGGCATAGCCAGGGCTTCTACATGCCCGCCCGGCTGCCTTTGCCGCTGCCGGTACCACCCCATGCACACCAAGGAGCCCTGCGGCCTGCCCAGGTGATTTAACCGGGCCCAGGGCTCCCGGCCACCACTACCGCAGCAGCGGCCAGGGGCCCCTGTGCCCTTTTAAATTGCTTGGGATGCTGGGCAATTGCCCCCTTTGCCCTCCCGTTGGCAGGCCTGCATGTACATCACCCATCCCCTGTGAGCAAACACGTTTCTAATCAATACCAGTATGGCTGGGAGCTGCATCTTGCTGGTGTTGAGGTCATGTAGCAGACACGCTCATTCTTTATGAGCATTAGGGACTGCAGGGTAACAAGGCATTTGCAGCCACTGTCAGTAATCTGCTTGCTAGTGTGTTGTGTCTTACTTCCTCATCATCCCAAGCAAAAGCAAATCATACTAGTGCACATAATGGATATGTGTGCAAAGTGTATATGCACAAAATAAAGGATTGTGTTGAGTCTCCTTAAAATATCTGGTTACAAAAGATGGTAGCAATTTATATAAAGGAAAATATTTGCTGCAAATATGCTATCTATGTTTTATGTAACAAACCTGTCTAGAAAAGATTTTTTTAAATTAAAAATGTAAAAGATACTCATTATACTTAAATTAGTAGGAGGAAATCACGCATTAGACTCATACAATAGCTGATAAAATGTTACAAGGTTTTCTATTACTATGTTAATTAAATTATTATTAGTCTTCCATCCTAAAAGTGTAAAGTCAAAAGATTCATACCTGGGCCCAGCTGCCTTCCTCAGACTCTTTCTGTATTATCAGCAAGGAGCCATTAGAAAAGCAGGTAAAAAATACAATAAACACAAGTCAAGAAGCAAAAGGTGATTATAATGCAAATGTTAACAATTCTAGTACAAAGAAAAATGTACAAATAAATATGCTGATAATGCATTTGACCTAGTGTCAGTGGCAAACTGCTTAGCTAAACTACAAAACTGACATCATTATAATTAAGGTTGAGTAAAAAACTTCTTAGTACTGACAAATCAAGAAAATATTAAAGATATAAAAAAACCTTCATAGTTTTGTGAAATTTTACAAGTTCATCTCAAACTCCCTTGGTTGTTTTCACAAAAGCAGCTACTAAAGTCAAAATTTTGCCATTTTGTCTCAAAATATTGAAAATTAGGGGTAACCCACTGTTTTGTCCAGCAAAGTCTCAAAAAATTCATAATGTAAAGCCATGTTTACAGGCAGAATGGTTGAAATTTTGCCCTGATTCAGATATGTGAATACCTGTAAAGCTTTTGTGTTTGACTTGCACATTCTTAACAGGCAAAGTAATAGTTCCATTCAATTGTGTTAACAGTAATATTTTGTACAACACATTGCAATAAAGCTATTCACTTTCTTGTACCAAAAGTATGTGGTTTTTTTCCTGGCCAATTTTCCAGGACTAGCTCTGTTTGTTGGTGCTAAAGGTGTTGTTATTGTGTCAGTGTTTTCTTTACCAATAATGATAAAGCTGAGAGGAAGCTTGGTTGTAAAAAATAATTGGTAAGGAAATCACTCCATGAAATTTATAGTGAATATGTAAAACATTATAGCAAATGAAAATGTGTAACAAATCCAACTTTGCTGCATTAAAATGTAGATTTAGCACCTCCCCTGCCATTTATGGGCTGGGCTAACTGTAAATTATTCTGAATTGAGGATAAGGTTTCATACATCTGTTTTTTAAGCTCAGTTAATTGCTTACAAGCATGGTCTCATGCTGGCATAGAAAAACCTTACCTTTGAAAACAAAATATAATTCTAAGCCTGAGGTTTTAAGGAATGAAAAAAATCTGAGCCATTGACTGGAGGATACATACTGCCATACATTTTAAGTCTCTACCAAAATCAGTAAGACGTTTGCCAAAAAATCAATGGCACAATAGTCACCCCAAGTCCCAGAAATGTGAACAACCTGGTCTGGTTTTCAAAGAGAGAATTCTAGTGAAAGCATTTTTGTCCTGATTACATACTGTTCAGGCTTTCTCTAGATTAACATCTCTCAGTCTCATCATTATCGCAAACTTCTATTTAAAGTGATACTGGAAAGGAGGCTTAGGGACAGGTGCGGTACTGAAATTGCTATAGACTCATTTTTAACAGACTAGATTTCGAATTGACAGTGTTCCCTTATGTTAAACACTCTTCCTGCATATTCAACAGAGCGTGACATCCAAATTAATGTTTCAGAAAATGGAACTACAGCTGTACAGTGAAACTTCAGTACTGTGTGCAAGTTAATATAGTCTCTGTGACTGTAATACATTTGGTATTTTATTTTTTGGGGAACTGTTATGTTTTGTCGAACTGTATATTTGAGAAACAATCTACAGGTGATCTGACAATTGTAAACAACTACATACACTTCAGTTGAGTTCTTGCCATTAAAATAAATATCACTGTTGTTTAAATAAAATTGGAAAGACTAACCGTTTTGGCTGGAGCTGCAAGATTTTCCATTTCTTCATGGGTCACCCAAACATTGCCTGAGGGCTGTTAACAAGGCCCACAGGGAAGCAGGTAGAATCCACATTAGGTAAGCAGTGTTAAAGAAGAAAGGCAGCACCACTGTAAGTTAACAGCGTATAGCATCACAATCAGCACAACCATTTTTCTTGCCTCAATCGAGCTGCAACTAGAGAGAACTTTAGACAACTTGCTTTACATCTTTTTTCACTAAGATCTTAACAGATGATTGTTTATTAACCAGAACTGGTGGATGAAATGTCTTACTCCTAATGTGGTGGAAATTCTCTGAATACCATTACAAAGGAAAGAATAACAGTTAAAGCGAGTATATCACACAAAGCGCCAACATAAGCTTTAATGTGGTAACTGAATCCTGAAGAGAGTTCTAATTTGGTGATGAATTTCCAGCCTAAAAATTCTGAACACATACTGCAGTTGCATTGTAGTATTTCCATTGATAGTAACTGAAATTTACAGAGAGGCAAAATAAGAAAAATGCTGCTTGAGAATTTATCAGAGTTTGATTTAAGAATACTTATTTTGTATATTTGGTCATGTGATCTTGACAATTTGGATTTTCATGGTTTTAAGGCTTTAAATTCTTGAATCTCAACATCTACACTTATTAAATAATTATTGTCTGACCCCCGTTATGCCCCTCCCCCCAATTTCCCACAAATGTGAAAATTTAAATTGATAAAACTTTTATGCAATTGTGAACATTTAAATAAACAAAAATAGTATATAGTATGTAGTATAACATAAGATCCCTTTCTCTACAGCTCTGTATGTCAAACATTCTTGAAGAATTTCTTTTAAGCATGTTCGCTTTTTCCCCTCATTCCATTGTTTTTAATAAGGGTTAAAGTCTGACTTGCCCCGGTGTGACCAGGCAGGAAAGTAAGGGGGTTCAAGAGCTGGCTGAGCACACAAGGGCAAAGGCTGCATTAAATTAACTTCCTTCTGGGGAAAGAGAGAGGACAGAGGAGTTCTGACTCATGGTACAGCTGCGTGCCACCCATCCCTCACGGCTAAGTGCAAAAAGCCCAATCTACCCTAATATTTCTAGCCTGAATATGTGACATCTCATCTAGTAAACGTCAATGCTTTTCTTCAGCTGTGTAACTATATATTTTAAAGGTGCCTCAGTAATGGGAATAGAGAAACAGAGATGTTCAGGGTAAAATTTGACTTTCAATGAAACTCAGACTTCTCAGTGCCTGAGCCACTTTTGAAAATGGTATTTAGGTGTGTTTGTTTGAAAATTTACCCTAAGTCATTATCGTTTTTTGCTATTGTCTTCAATGAGCACAAGATTCATCCTTGAATGAGGAAAGCCATCAGATTTTAAGTACATATGCCAGATTCTTAGGGCCAGGTTACTGATAACAGTACCTTGGATAGTACCACTTCAAGGAGGAGCACTCTGAGTAGTAGAAATCAGCTCATTGGAGGAATAAGGTCCTCCTCAAAGTAAGAGTAACAGAATTTGGCCCTTAGCAGTTACTGGAATAGTGGACATATTTTGATTGCATACACAAAGCTCTAAAAGATGTTTAAATATCTTAGGGATCAAAAACCACCAGTATGGGCACACTATAGAAAAACTGATTGTGCAGATCAAGTGGTGCAGAATTGCATATGACATCATGACAGCACAAACTTGAGCAGTGCTGTAAAAAGTCTTACAGCCACCTGATCATGCAGTGACTTACAACTACTGTTTGTTCAAGATACATTTCACTATGACAGATAAAATTCACCTGCTCAGATCTGTGTCTGCAATTGTTTCCTTAAATTTTAAATCTATTGCTGAGTAACATAATGTATGTGCAACACAGTTCATTATCACTGAGCATTTAAAATATGGAAATTAAGAAGTTAAGAATATGGAAGTTAAGGTAGAGAAATATTCAAATATCCTCACTGTTCAAACAATCTCTTCAATGAAAGAACAAGTGTAATATATTACACTACACATTTAAAAATCTCCTTAATTCTGTCCCCATATTTCAGCCCAGCTTCCACTTATAGACCTGAAAACAATTTACATAAAAGAAACTGTACTTGTATTTGCAGCTGACTAAAATTAACATGTACCAGAGGCTACAAAATAGCTTAGTCTCTAGAAAGTTCAAAACTCACTTTGCAGACTCAAGAGGTTTGTATACAGGGGTTGAATGAGCATCCAGACTTTTGGATGCTGATCCAAACCAAGGCTCAGTGCCCAAATTATTCCAGTGTCCCCCTTTCCCAGGCAGCATGCTGCCCCTGGCCCTCTTCATTTTCAATCAACTTCCCCTTTTCTGACAGGAAAATACTATACAGCCTAGGGAGATAACCACTCAATACAATGTACTATCCTTAAATTTGAGTATTGTCTTAGGTTTTTCCATTTCTTGTCCACTTCTTTCTTTTCTCCTCTTTTCTCTCACTTTGACTCATTTGCCTTATCTCTTTTTCCTGCTGCCTAATGTTCTCCTCTCTTGACTTTCTTTCTACCCTTTTTTCCTTCAGGGTCTCTACCTCTCAGCCTTTCCCTTCACCACTTCTGCACAATTCCCATCTGTCCAAGCCCCTTTTCTCTTTCTCTGACCTCCAATATCTCTTTCTAGGCCCAGCTTTCTCACCTTACTTCCAGTCATGTATTTCTTAGCGTTCACCATCTGTCTCATGATTCTCTCCCTTCCTAACTCCTATTCTTTATTTCATTCCCCACCAGCATGGTCCCTTTGTTCTCCATCTCCCCACTTCCATGCACACTCTTACCATGCACACACAGGATCCTCACCCTTTCAAATTCACTTCCACTTCTCACCTTTGTTCTCTTTCAAACAGGCTTCTTCCCATCACTTTCATTCTCTCTCCTATATGCACTCGTCTCCTGCCTGCTCTCTCTCCTCCCATCACCCATGCCATTATACACAGAAAATAAAACATTTTCTATCTCTCTTCCTTCTTCTCACTACATAGCCACATACTCTTGTTGCCTCTCCTAGGGAGGAAAGATAAGCAGGAGGATACAGCAGATCCAGGCTGGGGGATAACTGAAAAAGGTAGAAGGAGGGAGAGGCAAGAATATTCTGTGGGAGGAAAGAGACAGGGCAGGAAAAGTATCTGGTTCATTTGGGGAGAGGATGTGACTTGGCAAAAGGGGAAAATAAAACACCTGCAAAAGTACAAGTAAGCTTCCAAACGTTAGGTATCTATGCATATCACACGTGAGCATTTTGAGGTTTGCCCTTCTCTCATATTGATCACTGAGGTAATTTCAAGGTTAATCAGAAGCACGATGTTAAAAAAATGTATTTTTTACAGGAAAGTATCAGTGATCAACAAGCAAGTAGAGGCACTTCCACTCTCTTCAGGACAGTTCAGACTGATTTTGATTTGGTTTGTACTACACAGCCTTTGCTATGGATTTTGACATAGTGTCAAGTGTGAGAAAGAAAGTTGGCTGAACATGACTCACTGTTCTAGAAGTGGGAGGAGCTGATGGACTCGTAAGTGAGACCATCTCCTGGATTGCTAGTCGGAGCTTTAAGCGATGGAGAGGGTTGCTGATTCCAATTTCTCTCTGAATCTCAGTATCAGACAAAGCAGACATTATGGCTCCACTCTTCACATTTGCACGGCAAGCAGCAACATACCATGCAGGCATTCCCAACCACAGCTGTTGAGAAAAAAGTCACTAGTTTAAGACACTAGAACTCAAATTCTGAGATTTCATACATGATTTAGTTATTAAGACACCTGCCATGTGAATTACTACGGTAATGCTCAAGCACTCAAATCACCAGTTTGTGAAAGGCCCTTTTGCGCATGCAGATTCAGGCATTGCACAGGCAACAAGTGTGATCGAAAAGTGATTTTGATGTTGTGAAATGGCTTTGGAATTCTGGACCTGAGCACGACTGGAGATTTCACATTAGCTCTCTAGCGTTCCATAACCATACCAGGAATGTCGAATACAGGTATGTTTCCTAGGGTATATCTATATTCCAGCTTGAGGAGACATACCCGCACTAGCTCACTGAGAGCTAGTTTGTGGAACATTGAGTATACCCACAACAGAGAGAGCCACTGACAGGGTAGCTGCCCTGAGTACTTACCTAGCACTGTGGATGGGTTGTGCTCAGGGTGGCTAGCCCCTTGCGCCGTGGCTGCTACACACTATTTGAGTGTGCTAGATCAATGAGTGTGAGCACAGGTATGTTTCCTTGAGCACAAAGTGTAGACCTATGCAAAGTGTTTTCAGAGCTGCTCAAAATCCCTGCCTGCAACAGTTCTACTATTCTTTTCATGACCTCTTATGAGCAGAGACTGACAGTACGACTGAACTGTGCTCAACTGTTTTGCATTCTTCTAGGCATGCAAAAACACACTGCCTGTTGTGTCCCTTATTATGATTGAAAGAACACCCAGATCTTCTTATCCACAGGAAAGAATTCCATATCAAAGAAATACATATGTGAACCCTCCAAAACACGGTCCCCCCAAAAAACCAAACACCCTCCCCCAAAACCAGGGAGCTCCTAGTCACAGTATGAAATACATTCAATTATAATGAAATGTGCAGAAGGAGAACCAAAAGACATAACTCGACAACATTTTCAGAAGTGACTAGTGATTTTGGGTGCTCAACTTGAGAAATTTGTACTTTTCAAATATAAGGTGTAAAAAAGCACGTTTCAAATTAATGCATTAGCTACTGGTAGTGTACAAACATTCTTTTCTGTTCTGTTGCCTATACCACACTCATCAGCATGGAACTGAGTGCCTGCTGAACACTCCACTTAGTTTGCACTTAAAAAGTTCCTTAGAACAGAAGACAACAATTTGGAAAGGAGAGCGGCCTAAGTTTGAGTTCTTTACTTCTGTAGAACTTGATTCAAAGTTAAATTACATGAATGGGTAAAAAGGAGTGTGAAGGTTTTAATCAGCTCTATAGCAGACACTTATCTACATCAGAAACAACCACTTAGTGTGACACAAATAGTGTCTCTGAGAAGTGTATACCCATTGTTCCAAGCAAGGAGGATGCAGCTCAAGACTGAGACATGTTATCAGCATTAGTTACGGAAGCTCACAGCTCTTAAGATTTATCCAAGTTATACATACTGTAATCATGTGCTGACTCACCCCTGCAGCGCCTCCTGCTGGTGACCTGGGAATTAGCTCTTTTTCCAGCCTTGGAGCGCCCTCTGCAGGCTGAAATCTCGCCACTCACTGGTTTGGCCCCCTTGTCCCTCCTAGACCTGGTGCCCCTTCCCTCAGGGTGCTGCCCCCCAGGCAGTACCCGCACTCTCTGGGTCTCCCCACCCAGGGGAACCCCTGGGGTCTCCCCGTAGAAGACCCCTGTATAACTGGGATCCATCATCCCCTGATTCCTTGAAGTCCAGGCAATAGTTCCCATGTCCGTGCTCATGTTCCTTGTATCGGGGGCGGACCACTTATGCCCACATTCTCCACCACTTTCAGTTCCTCAAGGCTCGGGTTCGGGCAACAGTCCCACAGTCCATGCCCTGCCCCTTGGCCTTTCCCCAGCCCTGCTTCACTCCAGGTACCTTCTCTCAGCTCCCTGCAGCCAGAACCCTCCCTCTCAAAGCTAGAGAGAGTCTGCTGAGCTCCTGGCTCCCAGCCTCTTATATAGGGCCAGCTGAGGCCTGTCTGGGGCATGGCCCAGCTGCGGCTGCTTCCCCAATCAGCCTCAAAGCTGCTTTCTCCCAGCCACAGCCCTCTGCAGGGCTACTTTTACCCCTCCCGGGCAGGAGCAGCTGATCACCCCGCTACAATACATATATTGTTTGCCTTAATTTGCCCCCTTGTACTTATGTGTTATGTAAAGTCTTTAAATTATATGACTACATACTATTTGTGAGGGGAAGATCCTCTACACATATCTGCCACTAGGGGAAATAAGAGAGACAGACACACTCAGACAGTGGGTTTCCTGGACATTTACTGACAGAGGAACATTGAGACTCAGGAACCCAGTGTTCAATTGCAGTTTTTCTAGGGTAGCTTTCTTCAGAGGTAATAAACCCTTTTTTGCCCCCCTTCCATCCAACCTGCCTCAATCGCCCTCTCGGCAGCTTCTGTCTCAGTCCCCCACCCATTAGCCTCCTGCAGCTGGCGGTGATACTACAGCTAATAGAAAGTAAGAAAAGGAAACATTCAAACTTTCTTTCCAAATACTGTCTCTCAGAGTTTGGGAGGGTAACATAAATACAGACGTTCTGTGAATAAGATCCATGCTTCCAACACTTACCTCCAGCCACGCAACCACTGTAGGCCCGTCCCACTGTGCAAAAGGCAATCCCTTTCTCCGAGCTTCTTCCAGAAGTTCATGCCTAAAAGTGTATCAGAAAGTGTTAAGTAGGTGTCAGTACCTGGGACAGCAGAGCTACACTTGTACTTCCAAGGCTAAATGCAACAATAATGCAGCACAATAACTCTCCTCATTTACACCAATAACCTTGTTAAAGTATTTAAGCCTAAGTAAAAGCAGTTCCTTGCCTTTTCTGAACATATTCCTTTCTCTATCCCAAACTTTTTTCTCTTTCTGTTCTAGGACTCATTTTATCTAGGACTCCTATGATAATGCCTAACATGTAAAGGAAATACATTTGTATTTTAATTGTCAACATTTCTGGATTGCGTATAGAAATATACCACAGAGAAGACATCTATTATACAATTTTGTTACATGTTTTGACACAATTCATTGGATAAGCATTGTGATAATTTATCAACGATATGTGAATCATTACAAAGGTGGCCAGCTACAGATCCAAATTCTGCGCCTGCCATCTCCCCTGGACTTCAAAGCTTGTAGAACACGTCACTCCACAGTAAGAATTTGGCTTTTGCAGCCTTTAAAACAAAGAGTGTAACATCACATTTAATATAATCATATTGAATATGATGCAGATTATATACTTTTAAATCTATTAAAATATCAGGAAAATGCTAGCTTTACATTTCACCCATATTAAATAATTTGATCACGCACACAAAAAAAATCCTTTTGCACAGGGGAAAGGATCAACGGGATATTGCAGGAGGCACAGAATTCATCATGTAGCCCTTCTAAAACCTGTTTCTTATTAACCAAAGTATTTCTGTCTGCCTCCCACTGAGAGGAACACAGAAGGCAGGTTCTCAGCAGTAATGGAAACAAATTAGATAAGGACTATGCTAATGTAACATTAAAATTTGCTGACAACACCTCATAAGAAAGGAAATTCAAAGTGATAATATTGCTTTTGCTTCCTTGTCCTTTATTGTTGCAGCCTGCGTGGTTCTGAGATCCCCCAACAATGCTTCTTTGCCTTAGTAGCCCTTCACATAGGGATCTTGAAAAACTGTGGTACAATGAAGCAGAGATAAAGGCAAGAGAATGACCCTGTTTTTTTAAGAAATAAACTTGGGGTCCCCAAATCATGAAGGGTCAGATTCTGTTACTTGTGCCCCTACTGAGTATCCTTTTATTCTGTAAATTACTCCATTGTAATCAATGGAGTAACACTTTCAGATAGATGCTATTCACTGAGTGAGCATTTTAGAATTTGGCTCTAGTAGAAGGGGAGAAAGATTGATTAAGACCTGCACACCTCTTTGTCCTGATAATCTAATTTTTTATTTGAATCAAGTTGTCCAGCAGTGACGAACACAAACTACTTATGTCACCATCCTTTCCAAATTTATGTTTTCAGTTCTATGGAACTGTTTAATTTCTTAAATGACAACTTTCAGGTGCAATGCAAGTTTTTTAGATAGCCAAAAGTCAGAGTTTATAGGTGAAATCAGCCGCTTAGTTACCTAAATTCCCTAAATTATTTTGAATCTACAAGAAGAGTCCATTTTTGAAAATCTGGCCCTACAACTGCTTCAGGTTTCTGTATTTCAGCTATAGATAACACCATTGACATCTGACAACACTTTTCAACCAAAATCATCTAGGCTTCCCTCTCAGCACACACACTCCTCTGCTGCAGGGAGTTTTGCAGCTGCTTGTAGGAAACTGGTTATATAACTGCCACTTGCTATCCATGTCCTTTTCCTGAATCCCAGCTAGGCCAAGGAGACCTGGGGAGCTGAGCCAAGGAGCCCAAGTAAAAAAGTCAGTTAACTGCTTGGTGTGTAAGGATGGTGTTTACTCTCTGTGGGTGGCTGGTGGAAGTGAGGGTTTCCTGCTCCAATTTCCCAGAGAGGGTGGAGTGGCCCTCTCTACCACACTGTTGTTGCACAGGTTCTACCCAAAAACGAGTATGAGATCACTCAACCACCCCATCCCCATCATCTGTGTGAGCTTCCTCCGTGCTCAGTGGTATGTGAGTTGGGAGGAACTTTGGTCTAGGAGGCAAATTTGGGCTTGTTAGATCTCTTTTTAAACCCATGGCTGAACTCTGGAATTGAAGTGCCAGGAAAGGAGACATAATCTTTAGGCCCCAGAGCCACTTTACAATGTCTTTCCCCTCAACAACTCACTTCCTCCAGCCTGGAATATCAGAGAAAGTATTGAGCATGTTCAGTATATCTCTGGTGTGATTCCCATGAGCTCAGTTGCCATACAGTAATCAAACTGGAGTCAGGTTTGGGCTCTCAGTTTAGCATTATGCTGCTGCTTCTGAGGGAGATGTTCTCCCCTGGATTAGTGAAGAGCCTCTATAGCTGCATGGTCAGTCAGACTCGTGGCGGTACTTATGGGAGAGCAGCTCTGGATATTGCTTTTGGCTGAACAGAACCGTCCAAAACCTGAATTTCTTATGCTCCTGGCTACAGCTATCAGTGACATCACACATAATCCTGAGGTTCTTGGAAGGCACAGCAGGTGAGGGAGGAAAATGATTATAAATCATTTTAGTTGTAATTTTAAAATCTATTATTCAGTCAAATATTGTATTAGGGTGAAATTAACCCTTGGGCAGAGTGCCTGCACAAGACCAAAGCCTCACTTAATGATTTGGGATCTTAAAGCAGCAAAGAATCCTGTGGCACCTTATAGACTAACAGACGTTTTGCAGCATGAGCTTTCGTGGGTGAATACCCACTTCTTCGGATGCAAGCAGTCTAACAGAACCAGACTAACACGGCTACCCCTCTGATACTTGGGATTTTAAAGACATTTTTATTCATTTAATTTTTTAGAAAGATTGGAATTTATATTTAAAAGCTCAGATAATAATTTCCTTTTCCTTTATAGTTTTGCCTACAACTAATGAAATGCAAGTTTTATTTAATTTGAATTTCCCTTTTTAAAAAAAAATACCCTGTGGTTTAAATATATGTATCATTTTATATTATACAATATGAAATTATAAATTATGTCACTTAGGCTGTATACAGCGTTTGAACCTTGGCTCTGCAGAACTAAAACCAGAGCCTCTATTACTCCATCTAAAAGCAGTAATTTCTTAGGTGACAGCTGTAGTAGACACTTATCCTCTTACATGAATCAGCCCCTAGAGGGGGACAAAGATACATTCTTTGTTAGATTGGGTTACAAAAATGAGTATGATGCAAGTTAATTAATAAATGATGTATAATTTTGATAAAAAGTAAATCTAATTAATAAAGGTAATATAACTAAAATAGCAACTTCCAGTATTTATGAATAATATGAATCTTCTGCAGTGATTGTACGTCTGCAGCAAATTTTCAAACCAAAATTCCTTGGCTATTTCAAAGTCAAGTTTAAAAAAAAATCAAAATCAAGATGTTAGAATCAAGATTGTGTTATATCAGAGGTCACACTAGCTGATGGCTTTATAATCTCAGAATCTACTAAAGTGGATTTCACTTGAGAATACATTAGTTTATTTACAGTATAAACTCCTTGCAAAAAGAATCCGATAATTTTCAAATGAATCTGTTATTTTTCATTACAACAATGTGAAAATAGCTAAAACTGTGCGCAATTTTCCTACCACCAGGGTAATAACAGCTATAAACCAGTTCACATAAATTTAGATGCCATTTTGGGAGAAAAATGTATCCACTACACTTCATCAAAGTAGTTTATGAGGCCATGAAGTTATTCTAAGTAAAACCCACAAATTAGCGTCTGAGAGGAAGGGGCCCATGGCTCCAGAGGGTAGCTGCTGCTTGCTCCGCAGATGGACAGAGAGGCCCCTGGTTAGAGGAAGCTAGAACTGCAGCTGCCTCCTCCCTGCCTAGCTAAGCAACTGATCATTAGGGGAGGAACAGAGTGTGCTCAGCTGCACTGATAACTGCCTCAGACTCTTTCCCTCTGCTGGGGTTTACAGCTGGTGGGGAAAAATGTAGCGTTCCCCTCCCTACTCTGAAAGATGGGGAGGAGCTGGCAGATGTCAGAGAAAGCACTATATACTGTTACACTGTGTCACTTGTTTGTATCTTTAGGCAGATACAGGACTTTCCTTGCTTTCCTGTCTAATTTTTGGCAACATATGCAACCAATATGGTCAGAAGAATTGATATTAATTAGACTTTACTGTAGGAGGTAGTTTGCATATAATAGTCTCTAAAAGAGTTTGCAAGCACTGGAATGATTACAAAATGAATCAATATGTTTAGATATTATTATTTAAGAATAAAATGCCCTTTATTTAAGACACTGTGGGAGTAACGGTAATATGAATGTAGGACTGGAAGGGACCTTGATAGGTCATCTAGTCCAGTCCCCTGCACAGAGGAAGGACAAAGTATTAGGGACCATCGCTGATAAGAGTTTGTCTAACCTGCTCTTAAAAACCTCCAATGACAAAGATTCCCAACACCTCCCTAGGTAATTTGTTCCCGTTCTTAATGAGCCTTATGGTTAAGTAGTTTTTCCTAGTATCTAACTTAAATCTCCCTTGCTTCAATTTATGCCCATTACTTCCTGTCTTCAGTGGATAAGGAGAACAATGTATCACCCTCCTCTTTATAACATCCTTTTATGTACCTGAGAAGACTGTTATCATGTCCCCTCTCAGTCTTCTCTTCTTCAGACTAAACAAACCCAGTTTTTTCAATCTGTCCTTGTAGGTCATGTTTTCTAGGCCTTTAACACACATTTGTTGCTCTCCTCTGGACTTTCTCAAATTTGTCCACCTCTTTCTCAAAGAACACAGTACGCCAGTTGAGGCTTATCAATGCTGAGTAGAGTGGAATAATTACTTCTCATGTCTTGCTTTCAACACCCCTACTAATACATCATAGAAAGACATTTGTTGTTTTGCAACAGTATTACACTGCTGACTCACATTTAATTTGTGATCCTCTACAACTCCCAGATCACCTTCTGCACTACTCCTTCCTAGACAGTCTTTTCCCATTTTGTATTTGTGCAGCTGATTATTCCTTCCTAAGTGTAGTTCTTTGCATTTGTCCTTATTGCATTTCATCCTATGTATTTCAGACCATTTTGACAGTTTGTCGAGATAATTTTGAATTCTAATCCTGCCCTCCAAAGCTCTTCCAACTCTTCCCAGTTGGTACTGTCCACAAATTTTATAAGTGTACTCTCTATGCCATTATCTAAATAATTTATTATTGCGTCATTAACTAACTATCTTCCACTGCGCTAGATAGGTGTTGCAAGGTAAGGAAATTATATGAAAGTGGACTTTAGCTAGCCTCTGTTCAAAGCTAGGGTGACTCTTCTGTTAATCTAACATTTTCAAAAGAGGACATGATACAACTGGGTATCCTCACCATTGGTGCAAATAGAGAGGGGTACAGTCAGGTGTGTCTGGGCTGGCTGGCACAGAATGGTGGTGACATGGAAATGCGGGCTCCCCCCAGCATTGACTTCTCTTCCCTAATCCCAAGGAAACTACTTCACAGGGGCACTATTGTACTGGGCTGTTCTCCTTATCCTAATCCTCCCCAGAGCCTCGTGGGACTGTTTAGAATATAACTATGCTAACCCACTCAACATTATTATAGTAGAGTTGCCGTTCAGCACTTTGAAACTCCTCTGAAGGGAGCAGTGGCCAGAGTGGACAATATGGGAACTGTGCTGTCAGGGAAGAGATAAAACCCAAGAGATCAGTGCTGACTATGAATGTTCAGGACAACCTGAGATTTAGGGCAGTGGTTTTCAACCTGTAGTCCATTGTAGGGGGTCCACAAATGGCTGTTGTTACCATAGAACAGTGGTTTTCAACCTATGGTCTGCAGTCTCCTGGGGGTCAGCAGACTAAGTCTAAGGTTTCCAAAGGGTTCCACAACTCCATTAAAAAATTTTTTAGGAACCAAACATGAAAAAAGGTTGAGAACCACTGATTTAGGGGATTACAATGCATGGAGTTTCTTGTCCACTAAATGTTTTTTTCCTGCATAGATGATTTTCAATTCCTGTTATCACCCACTGTCAACTGTTCATTGTGTAACAGCAAATGAATGTTATTTAAAAATGAATGACTAAGGAGAGTCCACCCATTGACCTCTCTGTTGGCAAATATTAAAATCTGGATTAAAAACAAAATCTCTAGCTTGATCTTGTTTATAACTGTCATGAAAGTGAGGCTCACCTAATGAGGTGAACAACAAATAGCTGCTCAAAATGACTGACACCTAAATTCAAGTGCAGGAACTATAAGACAAAGTCTAAACACTTCCATGATGAAACTTGAATTTCAAAACACAACTCCGTACTTCTGTAAAATAGTAGTACGATTAGCTAGTTCCAGTTGATTTCACATGTAGAGTTCTCAGTAATACCAATTATAATGGCTCTTAATTAAAATTCAATAGCAAATGTGAGGCAAGTTAATGAGGCATGTTAAAACAAGACGTAACAACATTTTAATAGTACGGTACTAGTAGTTCTCACTTAGAAACACTGGCTTGTAGACAGAGAAGCTAATTCCCATGAAATGTCATGCATAAAAGTTTTCTAATAAAGATACTGGCTGCAAGTCAAAATGTTATGTTGAAGACAAAATGCAACAGATTCCCTTTATTATTATTATTTCCTTTATTATTATTTAACACTGAGTAATGTAAATGGAATTGTTAATTATTATATTCTTTCAAGTAGAAATATTGTCCAAATTACAACCAGCTTTTATACATATTAGATTTCTGTAAATTAAGATAGATAGAAGATGCCATTCAATGTGAGCAACTTGAGGACTTCAAACCAAGGTGTAAACACAATTGATTCCCTATAGAAAAATAATATTCAAATAACTGAAACAGACAAATGTCCAGGAACTAGTGTCTTGGATTCAAAGCCTTTTGGATTCAGGCAAGAATCTTTCCATTGAACTCGTAGGGCGTTGTACAGATGCTATTAACAGAAGGAATTTTTCATTTCTCTGTATTGGTATTTTTTAGCCACTACAGATTTAAAAGGAACAAGAAGCAACCTTGCCATTGCCATATATTTTTGACTTAATCTCTTTTAAAAGGGTCTATGTATGTTTTAAATACAACCCTTAATTAAAAATTAAGTTAGTTCTTCAAACTCTTGCCCTGAGGCTGACCTTGACTTTAAATAATGCACTTATCTTTTCTATGTATATGCACTTATCTTTTCTATATATATATGCATTGCTTTGTATAATAGGTGGACTGGGACTGGTGGGCAAGGTTAATTCTTCATGTCTTTGCAAAACTTTTTCCAGTTAACTTTAAAAGAGATTTCAGGGGAGAATGATTGAAATATTGGACAGGTAAATGTAAGTAATGATTCAAGCAATAAATAAAAAGTGTTTAAATACAAAGGGCAAGGGAAGTTTTATTATTCCTTTAATATGAGCATAGGTACATAGTTATGGACAGCATTTTTAAACATTGCTGTAATTGCTGTATATTAGTGCATGTTCTGCAAGCAGAAGGGCATTATTGCTTTTCTGAAAGCATACATTATGTGAACAGAGGCATATTCTGGAATGCTGAATAGCCATAAAAATACAGACCATAACTTTAAATTAGAGCAGCAGAGAATTACTATTAAAAATATAATCAAAACAATAATGAACCAAACAGACTTGCCAAATAGACGACCTTGCAATCTAGTATAAAGTTTACTAGATATTATTAGAGACCCTTGGAGCTTCCAGGTTAATTAAATTTTATTAAATCAGGTTTTGTACCAGCATTTCATAGTAATACATTTTAAATTAAAATAATAACTCCTGTCCTCTCCAAGTTTATTTCTGGTCTTCCAATCTTAAAAAAAGCCATAGTTCAGACATATTTAAGAGTTTGTGTACTCTGCATAGAATTTTCTTTTATAAGCTCCATAAATAGTTTGTTTCAGGAAAAACAAAAAAACTTGTTCCATTGATCTAAGAAGAGGAGATGAGGATTTTAAAACTGAAATCAGGAGAGCCAATTAAAACACATTTCCATACTTTTAAAACAAATGAATTAGTAAAAAAGAAAAATAAGCATGAAATTTTATAAGCATAAAATGAAAATATTGTTGTTCTATATATAGAGTATGTAGACCCAACAAGACTATTTTAAATATGGGCTGGCATTATCCCCAGGTAGACTGATAAGAGTAAGGGCTTCAGGATCAAATCCTGAATTTGTGAAGAAATGAGAAATATTGTGCATTCAATTATTATAAAGTTTTAGAATACCCTGAACATTTGGTTTGGGGTTAGTTCTCTGCATAGGTCTGTTTATATAATTGAAAAAGGAAAAGAAAAAAAAAAAGAAAACATGGTGCTGAAAATGAACATGTTCAGCAGCCACTGTGATTTAACTTACCCAGATATGCTTTTCATGAGATGAAGAGAGATGGATGGAAAAGAAAAGCACACAAACATTAATGAATATATGTCAATCCATTAAAAAAAAGATAGATAAAATAATAGCACAATCACAAATATGGCAACTCTCACTAGGAAACAGACCGCCCACTAATTTATTTAAAAAGATACATGCCCCTGTATGGATTTTTAAACCGAGATAATAGCAGTTATAATTAAATTGGCATCTGTTACTTATTAAAAACCTCTTAGCAAAACAGACCTACAATAAATGTTAGAGCCAGAAGATCTGACAACACAGCACATGTTGGATACTATTCACAAACAAATGCAAGTTGTCCCAGCTTTCATCATTCATAACCTTTTGTGCAATGGAATGTTATGTATATTTTGATTAGTGTTTTTTTCACACAAACGCATTTAGATACAAACAACATGGATTTAGCCACTAAGCACATTACCACAGAAGAATCTCCAACCACACACACAGAAAATACACAGCAAAGGGTGAACCAGGATTTGCTTTCTTGTCTATTACATAAAAAAAATGGTTTAAGTTGTGTTTTCTGAAACATTACAGGAAATGTCAGCATCACTTAGGGCTGGATTCTGCCATCCTTACTCATGCTGAGTAGTCTGTAACTCTGTGACTAGTCTGATTGGTGTGAGACGAGTTGTCAGTGGTTTATGCAGTTTTGCATTCTATGTAAGGTGTTACTCCGTGTAAGGATAGCAGCATCTGGCCCCTTACTGAGGTTATGGAATTTTACTTCCAGTTCATAGTGAGACTATATATAAGAGGAAGCTGAGTTATGTATGGTTGTAAAACAGCTACGATTCTCCAAAAAACATGGACAGAGAAATATCACTAAAAGGACTGTGCACCAATCACACTATAAATTTGAATTTATTTTCCTGTTGACACAAGTGTGTAAAGTTACACAGACTCAGAGGCGAGCTAATAAAAATAGTTTCTGGATGAATGACATTGCCCACTAGCCAATAACCCTGCTAAATATGCAAACAACCCAGGCGCAAACCATGTGCTACCAACATAATTTCTAAAGGTGTCTATTGTAGAGCCAGGATGCCACCATGGATAATATTATTTCCCCAGCGTACTATCTGTATCTTATGATTGTCATTCAGTAAAGAAAGAAAACCTGTGTCCCATGTGTGACATTGCACTCCATAATGTTTTATGGAATATGTTTATGAGTGTGAATATGATGTAACTGGAATATGCTTTATGCAAAAGGTCTCTTTTAAGGTATCATTACAAAGCTTATGACCTACTGACTATGTTCATCCTGTTTGTATGTATGTATCATCCTTGTATCTGAAGCTAGAAATATGAAGTATAACTCTGAGGTCCTATTGTAACTATGCAAAGTGTGGGCCATTAATGGTGGTTTAGAATCTTGATGGCTCCAATTGACTAGGACAATTGGTTGTAAATGGTTTATTTACCTGCAACCCTTCCTATGTTCCTGTGAGCCAGCCCAGGAAGAATGGAGGCTGGGGTCTCATAGGACATGTGAACATGTCACCTGATACTGGACTCCATCTTAAATCTGGTACTTTTCCATTAAGAAGAAGGGGTGGGGATCCAGAGACACAAAAGATTCCCTCCTTGTGCCAAAGCTATAAAAGGGGGTGGAACAGGACAAAGGGGGCTGCCAGTTATGAGAAAATGTCTAGTTTCTACCTAAGATGTCTGCTGAAACTAACAAGGACTATACCAGGGGGCAGGACTGGGCCCAGACTAGGAAGGCATCTAGTCTGTGAAAGAAGCTTATTGGAACATTTCTGAGGGTGAGATTTTACCTGTAATCAGTTTCTTAATGTATTAGGCTTAGACTTGTGTGTTTTTGCTTGGTGACTTACTTTGTTCTGTCTGCTATTAATTGAAACCACTTAAATCCTACTTTTTATTCTTAATAAAATCACTTTTATTATTGAACCCAGAGGAAGCGATTAATAGCTGGGGGAGCAAACAGCTGTGCATCTCTCTCTATCAGTGTTATAGAGGGCGAACAATTTATGAGTTTACCTTGCATAAGCTTTATACAGGGTAAAACAGATTTATTTGGGGTTTGGATCCCATTGGGTGGGAGCTGGGTGTCTGGGTGCTGGAGTCAGGTAACCTGCAGAGCTGTTTTCACTTAAAGCCTTCAGCTTTGGGGGTGTGGAACAGACCTGGGTCTGTGTTGCAGCAGGCTAGTGTGTCTGGCTCAACAAGGCAGGGTTCTGGAAGTCCCAAGCTGGCAGGGAAAACGGGCTAAGAGGTAATCTCAGGACGTCAGGTGACAGTCCCAAGGGGGTCCCTGTGACCAAACCCATCACAACATGACTGAATAACATCTACGCAATCTTACAATACTGTATTTCAAAAAAACCTTACAGAGGTCAAAAGAAAGGTGCACTGTAAAACTGCTTGGAAAATATAACTGAAGAAAAGGCTGGCCTGATGAACCCGTGCTGTCACTGAGCATGGGCAGCGGGAGGTGAGATCTGGACAAAACACACAGTAGTCGGTAGGGGGGAAGAGGCCAAGAAATAAAGTTTTTGTTTCAAGTGCGTGTGTGTGTGTGTGGTGGAGAGAGAGGATGGGCAACAGAAGGAGAAAAATGGGAAGGAAGTGGGAGTAAATGACAAAAGGGTGAGGTATGGAGAGTTTTGGGGCCATAGGACAGATAGATAGGGAGGATGAAGAAAGTGGGTAAAAGAAATAGAGAAATAAATACATATTTGTACAATTCCTAAATTAATGGATCCACCATTAGACTTGAAAGTAGAGTCATGAAGTGTAACATTTGGGAGAAGATTCTCTGCATTGCTCTACTCTGTGAGGACTGAGTAAAGCTCTAGCTGGAGATAACCCTACTATGGTGGAGTTCCCAACATCCAAAGACAGCATAGCACATTCCCTATGCTAGGGGAGGCTAGATGAGTGTCAGGCTGCTCTAACCTGCCCCCTGAGCCAGACAGAGAATAAGGGAAGATAAATTGGCTTCCTCATGGCATCCCACTCCACAGAAACTCCAGGTCCTTAAATTTAACTCTCTCATTTTCCTAAGAAAACTTTTTATCCCCATTTTAATGAAGGAAGACAAGGACCTTCCTTGATCATACTTCAGCTTGTTGGAAATAATATCTAATACTTCTTTTTTTGACAGCAGGAGTTTCCTGCTGTCTTTCGTCTCTTTCTCCCTTATTCCCGTAGGCTCCCATCCTATGAAGGGACTGACGTGGCAGGACCTTTATGTCTGTATGGTGTCCCATTGGTGGCAGAATCAGGATTTAAGGCACAGTTGGCTCCACGAGTACACACTTACATCCATGAGGGTCCTTCCACTGAAGTCACTGGGATGCCGCATGAGTGCAAGGCCCTCCCAGCATAGATCAGATTGCAGGGTTGAGGCCTTGTTTTGCTTTTCCTATTTGTGTCTGGCTCAGAAATAGCTGTTAGTTGAGGTAAGGCTCCTTATACTGCATAGGGAGAAAGGATTCAAACATTTGGCAAGAGGGATCTCTGTGTCCCTCTGTTTATTTTCCACAAACCCTGTATTCAAAAGGAAACAATTTTCCATAAGTAGAGAGAATGAAATGATGTACTGCTTTCATTGGAATGTGAAAGAAATATAGAACCTGACTGCCCTCCCATCCCACCACGCTCTGAGTGGACTCAGCTGCGGCGGGCAGATCTCGTGTGCTTCGCTGCTGAGGAGGGAGTGACTCTGGCAGGCATTAGAGAGCTGGGACCAGTACACAGTTTTTTGGGGGGGAGAGGGGAAATAACCCTGCATGCCCCGCTCCCTAGTTCTGCATGAAGCTGGCCCCACCAACACCCACTGCACCCCATTTTTCTGCCACCCACTGCTTTGCGCCCTGGGCGGCTGCTCCACTCATCCTGCCCAGTTACAGCTCTGCACTCTGGGTACATCTACACTGCAATTTAAAAATCCACAGCCGTCCTGTCCCAGCTGACTGAGGCTCACGGGCTCAGGCTAAGGGACCATTTAATTGCGATGTAGACATTTAGGCTCAGATTGGAGCCCAGGCTGTAGGACCCTGTGAGGTGGGAAAGGTCCCAGAGCTTGGGCTGCAGCCCAACCTGAACATTTACATTGCAATTAAACAGACTCTTAGCCCGAGCCCCATGATCCTGAGTCAGCTGGCTTGGGCCAGCTGTGGGTTTTTAATTTCAGTATAGACATTCACTCTGACACATTTCCAAGACCTGAAGAGGAGCTCTGTGTAAGTTTAAAAGCTTATCCTTGTAACCAACAGCAGTTGGTCCAACAAAAAAAATTAACTCACCCACCTTCTCTCTTTAATATCATTACATTTGTAAGTGTACAGTATTTTAATGAAAGCAATTACTATTTTGGGTACAGGAGAGAGAAGGTCCCCCCAATATCTAATTTTATTAATATGTCATGATACTAAATTAAGGGAAAGTATTGGTAGAGGGTTTACTGATTGTTTCAGAAAGATACTTCAAATAAATGGAGGGAAAATATGTTTTGAAATGGAATTAACTTGAAAGGAAAAAAACAGTTCTTATTTACATAAAACAAAAATTAGGCCCTGATCCTGCAAGGAGAACAGTATGGGTTCATGAATGCAATGCCTCACTGACTTCAACAAGGCACTGTGTGGCTCTCCTAACCCAGGGGTGGGCAAACCACAGCCCGTGGGCCGCATCCGTCCCACCATCCGTTTTAATCTGGCCCTCGAGTTCCCGCTGGGGAGCGGGGTGTGGGGCTTTCCCTGCTCCGGTGCTCCATGCTGCTGCTTCCAGAAGCCGCTTGAGGTAAGCGTGGCCTGGATCCCGCACCCCAAGCCACCCCTCCCCATGTCCCAACTCCCTGCCCCAGTTCTGATCCCCCTGCCGCCCTCCAAATCCCTCATCCCTAGCCTGGAGCACCCACCTGCACCCCAAACCCCTCATCCCCAGCCCCAACCCAGAGCCTGTACCCCCACCTGGAGCCCTCACCCCCCAGTATCCTAACCCTCTGCCACAGTCCTGACCCCCCTTCTGCCCTCTGAACCCCTTGATCCCAGCCCAGGGCATCCTCCTACACCCCAAACCCCTCATCCCCAGAGCCTGCACCCCCCCAAGTCCTCCAGCCCAGCCCGGAGCCCCCTCCTGCACCCTGAACTCCTCATTTCTGGCCCCAACCTTAGTCCACATCCTCAGCCAGAACCCTCCCCCCTCCCCACACCCCAGCCCCAACCCCAATTTCATGAGCATTCATGGCCTGTCGTACAATTTCCATACCCAGATGTGGCCCTTGGGGCAAAAAGTTTGCTCACCCCTGTCCTAGCCAGACTGGGGCCACAGAATGCACTTTTTTACGGCATCAAGAGGTATTGAATGCATCTTTTGTTTGCAAAAAGGGGGAAAAAGCCTTGGGAGTTCTTACATCAAATGATTTGTCATGAGTGCAGATATAAAGGAAAGAAATTAAATGAAGGACAATTAAAAATAATAAGGCACGAGATAAAAATTATTCTTAAGGACTATTATACAACAAAGAATGCACACTTACAGGATAATAGGTTTTTATAAATGTTACAAATATGAGAACATTTAGATGGCTGGCAATTACAAAGAGCTTAATTAATGCAATTTTGATTAATTTTTAAAAGATGCATGTAATTAACAACATCATTAGGAAAAGCACTTTTATACTGCAGTGGGCAAAGAAAGTTTTTCTACTTAAGAACGTACTAAACCAAATTCTGCTCTCAGTCACACGTATAAAACCCCACTGAAGTTACAGGAGTTGTATATGCGTATAGCTGAGAGCATCAGATCATCTAGTCTGACCTCTTGTATAGCACAGGCAATTCATTTTCACCCAGTTACCTCCGTTTTGAGCCCAATGCCTTGTGGTTGATTAAAGCATTACTTCCAGAAAGGCATCTAGTCTTCATTTGAAGACCTCAAGAAATGGAGAATCCACCACTTCCTTTGGTAGTTTGTTTCCATGGTTAGTCACCATCTCTGTTAATATTTTTTGCCTTAATTCTAATTTGAATTAATCTGGTTTCAGCTTCTAGCTATTTGCTCTTGTTATGCCTTTCTCCACTAGATTAAAGAGACCTTTAGTACCCAGTATTTTCTCCTCGTCACGGTACTTGTACACTGTAATCAACTCATTTCTCAATCTTCTTTTTGAGCCCCTTAAGTGTCTCAGTGTAAGGCATTTTCTCCAGCCCTGAAATCATTTCTGTGTTTCTTTTCTACATCCTCTCCCAATTTTTCAAGAAATTAAACAAGAATAAAATCAGCAAAAGGAAAGAAAAGGAATGTAGCACTATTGGGAATGTAACTAGTCAACAATCTTTTTTGCTCTATACAAAGAAAAATGAAGCTAAATAACAAAAGTCTCCTTTTTATTTAACATGGAAATTGTTCTTTCTTGGTATGTGAATTCCTGTAATAAATTATGATTAGTTTGTGACTAGACTCAGCCAAGCTGCAGTACTTCCGGACTAAAGGCTAAAAAATTGTTAGTGAAATAATGAAGATTTATGAACAGATACAGGTATTCAGTTTCTCTGAATATAGGGAGTTTTGTACAGTGGACCAGTCAGTCCTCAATCTTGCAAGGACTTATGCATATGTGTAAACACGTGCATAAGTCTCTGCATGATCAAGGCTTTTTTTTTTTTTGCTACCTGCATTAAAAGCAGAAGCTTGCACTTCGCAAATACAAAGCCTAATTGTGGTTTGTGTAATTAACACAAGGGTTCCAAAAACACATCCACAGTATGAAATATTTTCTATATCTGTTCTCCTTGGTAAATATGAACTTTAATGTTCATATCTATTTTGGCGGCATGGAGCATAGACTGAAGGTTTAGCTTTCTGTTTAAAAAATAATTTAAAAAAATTAGAACAGGAATATTGTCATTCAGATTGAAGCCATACAAAAGCAGAGGAAAGTTCAAGCTGTCAGCTCTGATCTTGACTCACCCTACTGTTCCTATTAGACTAAGGACTAGGACAGTACAACAAAATTTAGTAAGGGTGAATTGATTGTTATGAGGACACCTCTGCCTGTAGGTAATATTGTGGCTTCTATTCTAAGACTGATATTGACAGATGCAGCACAGAGCACAAGCAATATGTCATCTTCAGAGTTGCAATCTTATCAGTGTGCTCTGCGGAAAAGGTGGTTGATTTATACAGACAACTTTGGCAATGTGGGGAATAATTCAGCCATAGGATCTGCTGAAGGAGTACCAGATGAGACTGTTTGAGGCTAAGATAGCAGTACACATGAGGTGACATCCACCTCAGTATGGGAAATCAGCCTACTTAAACCATGCCTTATGCCAGCCGTCTCCACAGGGGCAAATTAAATGATCCTCTCTGCAGTAGAGAGTGCACAGATAAGTTGGAAGCATGGAGTTGCAAGTCAGTGTAGGTGGAGGAACTTTTTAAATATAATATTTTTTTATTTTTATAGCTAATTATACATTTAAACAAGAATTTTAATACTATTTTATATCTGACAGGTTTTTTTATTTTAAAATACATATTTCCAAAGTTAAGTCTCTAATTTATGTTTGTAAGAAATTTTATGCACATAATGTGCCATTATGTAGATAATGGTTGACTGCTTACACGTTTACCAGTTCGTGCATGAAAATAAATAGTTATTTGTTTTTTGTAATGCTGTATTGTGGAAATGTAGATAAAGTGAATTTTGACCTTAGATGACTGTAGTGTGAATTCAATATAACTGTCATTACTGAAACCTGGCGGCAGAGCCGTCCCTTGAGTCCAGCGAACCGGGACGACTGCCCTGGGCTCTGCGCTTTGGGGGCAGGCGGTGAACAGGGAAGTGGGCAGGCAGACAGGGAGGACGAGCCCCCCTACCAGAACCTCTCGCTCCCTCCCAGCGCCTACCGCCTGCCATGGATCAGATGTTTCGCAGTGTCAGGAGGTGTTGGGGGAGGGGGAAGAGCAAGGGCGCAGCATACTTGGGGGAGGGGGTGGAACTGGGCGGGGAAGAGGTGGGGCGGGAAGAGGCAGGGTTGGGGTGGGGCCTTGGGGAAGGGGTGGAGTGGGGGCAGGGCCTGGGTGGAGCCATGGGGGAGCACCCCCCCAGCAGATAGGCGCCAAGCTTCTAATGGCCCAGGCCCTGCACCCACCTAGGGATGGCCCTGTCAGGTGGGATAATTTGTGTGATTGCAACGCTAAAATCTGTTTATAATCTTTTACGAAAGATAGGTAAAAAAAGTATGTTGGAGGGGGGAGAAGAAAGGGGATGCTCTCTAGATTAAAGACACCACAACCTGTTCTAGAGTTGTTGATAACTCAGAAGTGCAGGATCTTGAATGCATATGGATCAATGTACGAACAAACAAAGCCCAGGAAGTGGTAATATGTGGGGTGGTGGTCTGTTACAGATCACCAAATCAAACCAGAAGAAAATGAGTTACTTCTTAAGCACCTGTCTGCAATGTGCAGAAAGAAAAAGTTGTGTTATCATGGGGGACTTCAGTTTGGAAGACATATGCCTGAAGTCTCATGCAGCCAGTAGTTAAACAAACAAAATGAAAGATAATATTTTGACAAAAGGTATTATACGCAACATGAGGTAACTATTTTGGTCTCCATTATGATGGATAAATATAAAATCACTGATGAGAGTACAAGTGCCTGCATAGATGTAATATACTTAAATTTTTGTAAGGTGGTTGACTTAGCACCGTAAAACGTTGTTAAAAATTAACACTATACAATATCAAGAAAGCACACATTAAACAGATTAAGAACTGTATGACACATGGCCAGAGAGGGTAAAACAGCTCGCAGGCTAAATGTCCCAGATTCCACTTTTAGAGACATGTTAGAAAAGTATGTAAATGGTAATTAGGGCCATTCCATGTTAGATAGGCTAGAACTTTTAAATGAAAACCTGTATTGTTAGAGAATCAGAGGTAATACTAATTGTATATGTTTACTTACATCTTGTTAGATGTTAGCCATGTGAACAGTTTCTGTCTATTACTATAGCTATTGATTCAGAGATCAAAAGGAAATATTAATAGATGAAATGTGAGTGAAATAATGTCATTGTCTGTATGTCTCTAAAGTTTGTGGTAAGCTGTATATGAACTACTTAATGGATAAATTACCTTATGTTAATCCATGTAGTTAATTACTGATAATGTTTGGGAAACACAAGGTTACATCAAAGGCCTATTGTTCAGTAAAGGACTCTGTGCTGCCCAGGAACTATATAAAAAACTCTTGGGACCTGATCCTTTTCATCTCAGATCTGCTTGATGCTTTATGCAGGGGCAGCTTGAGTCATAAGACTGAGATCTCCAGTCCAACCAGGATCTCTCTGAATATGAACACTGGACTATAACCGATGGACTATTTCTGAAAGAACTATTTGCAACTACAAAGCTCACCATCTTTACTATGAAACTAATCTCAGAACTGTACTCATGTCTGTATGTATACTAATCTTTTTAACCAATATTATATCTCAGTTCTTTTTAAATAATTTTTAGTTTAGTTAATAAGAATTGGCTGTAAGTGTGTATTTCGGTAAGATCTGAAATATTCATTAACATGGGAGGTAATATGTCCGATCCCTTGGGATTGATAGAACTTTCTAATATGATGAATAACATTTTCAGTAATTTTCATCATATTTGACTTGGGTGTCTGGGTGGAAGCCCATGGCTGGGTTGCTAAAGGGAACTGTGTTTTGTCTTTTGGGTAACCAGAGAGGTATTACAGAAGCTGTCTTATGTTGGCTTGGTAAATCTAAGTATTGGGGATTGTCTGCCCCATTCTTTGCAGTTTGCCCTAATTGAGTAACCTCAATGTGGCTCCCCTGGGACTCCAGTCACAAACTGAATAGCAGATCTAAAAAAAAGTAATCATTAATGGAGAATCATCTAGTAAGGTTCCATAGGGACCAGAACTGCTATTCCTCACTTTCATTCATGATCTAGAAGTAAATATAAAATCACTGCTAATAAAATGTGCAGATTACACAAACATTGGTGGAATGTTAAATAACGATACAGATCGATTGAATCATTTTGTAAGCTGAACCTGTTCAAACAAAATGCATTTTAATGCAGTTACGTGCAAAGTTATACATTTAGGAACAATGAATGCAGGCCATATATCTATAGAATGGGGGATCATATCCTGGAAAGCAGTGGCTCTGAAAAGGATGAACAAGCAACTGAACATGAGCACCAAGTGCAATGCTGTGACAAAAAGGGAAGATGTGATCTTGGGATGTATAACAGAAGTGGTCAGTATGAGTCGGGAGGTGATTTTACCTCTGTATATGACATTGGTGAGACAAATACTGGGATACTATGTACAGTTCTGGCATCCACATTTTAGAAAGGATGTTGAAAAATTGGAGCGAATGCAGAAAAGAGCCACAAAAATGATTCAATGGCTTGAGAAAATGCCTACCAGTAAAAGACTTTAATTGCTTCATCTGTTCAGTTTATAACAAAAAACAAAACCAAACAAGGTTGAGAGGTGACTGGATAACAGTGTGCCTTCACAGAGAAAATATTCCAGGTACTAAGGAGCTCTTTAATCTAGCAGAAAAAGGCATAATAAGATCCAGTGGCTAAAACCTAAGGCAGATAAATTCAAATTAGAAATTAATCACACATTTTTACCAGTGAGAGTGACTAACCATTGCAACAAACTATCTAATGAAGTTGTGGATTCTCCCTTTCTTGATGACTTCAAATCAAGACTGGATGCGTTTCTGGAAAGATATGCTTTAGCCAAACACAAGTTTTTTGACTCAGTACACGGTCACGGGGTGAATTGTAATGGCCAGTGATCAACAGGATGTCAGACTAGATGATTTAATGTACCCTTCTGGCATTAAATGCTATGAAAGGATGTGTCAGCTACTGGGACGCTCATGTCTGCTGAATTTTACTGCTAGATATGGTCTTTAAGGACTGCCACACATTGGCTATACCCTCCTTCAACAGCTTAGGCTGCAAGTATGCAGGCTTGGAAGAAGAGGGAAGCCTGAGAAAAATAAGTGTTGGCAAGTTTTGTGTGTGATAAGCCAAGGTGGGTTATCAGGACTAGTTTATATTGATAGCAAATAATGCAATTATCTAGGCCACATTTCAGCATTGTTTATCTTCTCTATACCATATATCAGACAAAATGTAAGAATGCACAGTCTTAACAAAACCAGTGATATGCCTGAGATACATCAATGATATTTTCATCCTCTGGAGTCTGGACAGAAATTCTAAACTCCCCCACAGATTTCCATCACAATTTCAATAACTATCACCCATTCATCAAACTCCCTACAGAATACCCAACACCAGTATCAACTTCATGGATATCACAGTTAGCTTAAAAATAGAACCCTACAAACAACTATATATGAGAAACCCATCAGTCACCAAACTTACCTCCACTGATCCAGCAACCGCCCTAGACATACCAAAAAATCTGTTATTTACAACTCACATACCACAGAATTTGCTCTGAAGAGAAAGTCCTGGATACACACCTGAACACACTTAAAATGCCTTCACTAAACAAGGACACTCCACTAGAGAAGTAGCTGTAAGGGGGGAGGGATAGCTCAGTGGTTTGAGCAATAGCCTGCTAAACCCAGGGTTGTGAGTTCAATCTTTGAGGGGGCCATTATAGGGATCTGGGGCAAAAATCTGTCTGGAGATTAGTCCTGCTTTGAGCAGGGGGTTGGACTAGATGACCTCCTGAGGTCCCTTCCATCCCTGATATTCTATTATCCCACCATGGAAAGGGCTATCCAAATACCTGGGAGAACCTGCTTCAGTACAGGGGGAAAAAAATCCCTGACCCCACACCCCTAGTTGTCACCTACCACCCCATGATGGAATCCATGTGAGGTATCATCAAACAATTACAGCCTGTATTTGATGGGGATGACATCCTGAAATAAATCTTTCCTGAACCCCCTCTTCTGACCTTCAAACAATCCTCCAGCCTCAACAAGCTCCCCATAGACCAGGACACAGCAATTCAAAGCAGCACCAGGCCCTGTCAGAACAACAGATGCAAAATCTGTAGACAAATCTCCACTGCTATGATAATCAATACACTTCTCAACATACCTTTTAAGATTTATGGGTCCTACACATGCTTATCACAACATCTGGTGTATCTCATCCATTGCAACAAATGCCCCAGTAACAACTATGCATGTGCAACCAGATAATCTTGAATGAATTCACAGAGAAAAATGATAAAAACCAAAAACACCATATCACCTGTGGGGGAAACACTTTTCATAAAGCAATCACTCTATAGCTGATCTTTCAATACTTGTGTAGGTTTCCTTTTGAGGGCAACACCTTCAAAAGGCAAACCTGGAAACTGCTTGACACCAAAAAAACATGGACTTAATAGGGACACTGCTTTTATGGCTCATTACAACAATCTGTAACACACCCCCCTGCCTGCTGACCTTAATTGCCCACTTCAAATCTTTTATGCATAACAATCTAACCCCCAATTGCCCACTTAATTTCAAGTGCCAGCCTCCAACCTGTGTTAGTCTTTCTGCTTAACAATCTGTCCCAACTTGTATTTAGCTCAAACGCTCTGCTTCCATCCCCAGACCTAAAGAGGAGGATGATTTGGTTATGAATAGCTCGAAAGCTTGTCTCCCTCACTAACAGAAGTTGGTCCAATAAAAGACATTACCTCACCTATCTTGTCTCTCTCATATCCTGGGATCAACATGGCTACGTCAGTTAGTCTATAAGGTGCCACAGGATTCTTTGCTGCTTTTACATGGCTACCATAATACCACTGCAAACAAATCTTAACAAATGTAAGAATAAATCTATTTCTCTATTCTTAACCAAGTTTCTTTTAGATAATAATAGTTTGCAGTTGTATAGTACCTTTCATCAAAAGTTCTTAAAGCTCTCTACAGAAATTTATTAATCCTTCTAACAGATCTTTAAGGTTATAATTAGGTGTAAGAAGTAGATTCGCAAAAAACTGCACAGTAAATCCCTTGTAAAATAAGAATAAACTCCGAAGAGTCCTGAAATTCACTTCCATGCTCTGAACACTAGACCACATTTAAATTACAAATAATACAATTCTAAAATACTTAAATTAATGTGTCTTATTACATCATGTGTCTTTTGTGGTCAGGCTTCACCGAAAACATACATAACTTTATGAATGTGTAGATGATTCATCTAACTAATGGCTGTATTATTGAATCAATTTTAGCATCATGATGGGATTAAATTAACAACTTCTGAAGAGCTAGTTTCCTGTGTCTTTGAAGTCCTAGGATAAGGATTCAGAGCTAATGACTAACTGTAACAACCAAATTCCTAGGATGAAAATTGGCTCTTTAGGGAGGTCTACAAAAGTCTTGTCTATCACCGAGTAAGGTTCTTCATTCCACTTTAATGGTGTATATGTAGTTAATTCAAATACATAGAAATATATAATGCCAAATAGCATCCTCTAAGCAGGAAGTAGGCAAACTTCGAAGTGCAATAATATGTTGATTAGACTATAATCACAAGAGTGGGATTTGATAAGCAGAAGTGTAGTACTCTCTCAGGAAACTTAGAGTAAAATATATTGTTCAACAATTTATTTTGCATATGTAAATAGTCAGGGCTAGAGAGCTAAAATAGCATAATGTAAATTTAATTAGAAATATAATCCAGAATGTCAAATTTTTAAGAGTTCTAAGTTTAAGGCATTTTTCCCCCGAGAGAGTGTTCCTCTGAGTCCCCCTGGAAATATTGTGGCTTAAGTTCAAATAATTTAAAAATAATTATTGTCATTATCTCAAAGCTAACTCATATTGTAACAAATCTGTGGTCACACTTTGGCTACTCGTAACTTTTCTGCAACATCAAGGAGAAAACACATTCTCCCACTCTAAAACCAGTCTCCTGCCACCTGAGTTGAAGGAGCAGTGCCTGAGCTGCAAGCAATATAATGGTAGGGCTTAAGAATGAGCAGATGTGATGTTATCCAGTAGAAGGCGGTGGTCCATATTCTTCTTAATTAAAGTCACCTGTTCATTAAAGCATTCTATCCCCATCATTACCATACAGGACTGGGAGATCACATAGCAACTTTGTGGCAAAAACAGCACAGAATCCAGATCTCCTACCTCCCAGTCCTGTATGGTAATTACTAAACAATGCTTCTTTGCCTTTTTCTCATATCTGTCCTTCCAGGTAAGGGGCAGGGATCACTACAAAGCTATGTAAGCTGCTTCTTCCCCTTCAGGGTCTGAGCTTGCTTTCTTTGCAATGTTCACAGGCCCTGATCAACAGAAGCAAGGAGTCAAGCAAAAGGCTTGATCTCAAACTTAGTTGCTGTGCCACTAGAAAACAAGACAGTTTAATAAAGTTAAATTCTCACTTACCTTTTATAAAGATACCACATTGTTTATAGATAAGGTCCTGTCAGTACAGTATATTTCTACTATCATTAATGTGAGACACTAAATATCTCTCTCACTTATATTACCAAAATTAGTATTCATCTCTCAGCTAAAAAGACCTCTCTCCATTTATGCAAGGAGGGAAATATGCATTGTTAAATGGGGGCAAGAAAGGTGTCTGACATACTGAGACAAACCTTTCTGCTTAAAGCATTAAAAAATGAAGTATTGGACTGTTTTAACTTCTAATACACTTCAAGATCTCAGTCACATTAAATACCTTTATCTTTCTAAAGCAGATCTGATAACACGTGAATTCTATTTCACACATCCCTATCCCAGTAATGTCCATAATTCAATAAATACCTGTGACCTACATTAATTTTTCTGTATTAGTCTTAGACATACAATTATATATTGAATGAATTAAGGACCTCGGTAAATGGACCAACACAAAGCATGTCCAAACTTGTCTCTGCAAGTAACCTGGGGGAATTCTGAACAGTACTTTTAAAAGTTCAGAAACCAAAAGCTACAAAGATTGACCACTCTTAAAGGTCTAAAGTGATGGAACAAAGGCCTTCAGGAGACAGATCTATAAACATATGATTAAGGGTAAGTATGTACAATTGCCACTTTTATAGTCTAATATCTTGGACGATCTGGAAAAATATGCACCTGAAATACTAGCCCAAGATTATATTCTAAGTGAATGAGTCATAATTACAAAGAAAAGATTCCTAAATGATACCACGTCAGGGGATGATTTGGTTATGTCTACTCCACTTTGAGCCAAGGACAGACACAGGAGAAGAGAAAACTTTGAAAAGCTGACAGCACAAGAAAGTCCGGCTGTAGGAGATTAGACTAAGAGGTCTGGGAATAGATTATCCTTTATTTTCTCCAATGTATCCAAATCCAAGACTTTTCTAGGTTTGTATTTGTGTGATGCAATTAATGTGTAAAGCTCAATTTTCTGTGTTATCCATTGTATATAGATTAAAACTTTTACATTCTGTTAATAAATACTAACCTAACAATAAGAGAAGTGACATATTTTGAAATATTTTTGTGGGCACTGTGGTAGCCTTTAAAATCTCAACATTTGACACTTCAACCAATACTGGCTGCATATTGTGGTATCTTCTATTCTCAGTACTGAAAGATACATGAGAAGCATGGTGAATGCTGAATTCCTAATGGCACCCAATACGGTCTGTTCCCAGTGGTGGCTTCAACAGCTCTTAAAAAGCTTTGCAGAATTAAGGATAAGCAATTGATATTTTTACAATATAATTCCATAAAAAATGTTTAATTTCCATAAAATATATAACAGAATGGTGATTGATAATTGATTTAGAGATAAAAATTCCAGATGCAGAGGAAAGATTGATCTGTTGTAGTATTCTTAAGAACAGTATCCTGAGTTTGGTGACCAAAGTCTCCTCTCTGTTGGGAGCAGGGGCGGCTCTAGACATTTCGCCGCCCCAAGCATGGCGGCATGCCTGCAGGAGGTTCACCGGAGTTGCAGGACCAGCGGACCCTCCGCAGGCACACCTGCGGAAGGTCCACTGGAGCCGCCTGCCGCCCTCCCGGCGACCGGCAGAGCGCCCCCCGCGGCATGCCACCCCAAGCACGTGCTTGGCGTGCTGGGGCCTGGAGCCGCCCCTGGTTGGGAGAGGATGCTGAAGGAATGTTTTTTTAGCCTTATTCACAGATTGTAAAACTAGGACCAGTTTAAGTTGAACACTCATATTTGTACATTAACAATAATGATCGCATGTGGTACAAAGTAAGTGGTTAAAACCACTCAGAGAGGCTGGAAATAATCCCTGGAATTTCCTCGTCAGAAGGGCAGAATACTATGCAAAGTATCCATCAAACCATGTAAAAGATCAGCAGAAGACTGAGATTCATGAGCATACTGTAAATATGAAAGATCAAAAAGAGTCTTAGGAAGTAAAATGTTGACACTCAAACAGTAATTAAAGAGGAGGAATAAGCTTGTTTAAAAAAAACATTTTCAGAGCATGATTTTTAAGACGTGTCCTTTTTGCTCCTCAGATGTCCTCTAATAACACTGGAATTATGAGACTGAATAGATTGGGGGGGGGTGCTTTTTTTTTTCTCAAATGGGCCTACTTACTTTCTTGCAGCTGTTATGACTCAGAGTGTATTAGTTTTACAACTAGTGCTGCGGCAGAAAGCATTTAATTATTCTATAATTTATGTGACCAAAAAACTAGGTTGTCATTTTCTGACAGACATAAGAGAAAGCAAAGTTACTAATGTCTATGGGGAATCATTGTCTTTTATAATAGATTGAAATAATTATATGCTCAATGCATCCTCTTTTTCTTTTGGATAATCCAGACAAAAAGAGTCGGTAAGATGTTTCGTTCATTGCATGTGTAGTTTTAAAAACCACAATTAGCACAGGACACAGTAATTAAACTGTAATGTCAAACTAAAAAAATGTTCCTTTCTTTTAAACTCGTGGGTTTTTTTGTGAATGATAAAATATTCTACCTTTATAAAGTGTACCTTATTACCACATTACTTTAGTGTTAGTGTACTTTATTACCACATATTTCTGTTATTTTATGTGGAGCTTTTTAAAACAATAATCCTGGAAAAACTCACATATACACAATGGTCAACTGCTACAGTGTCAGACAAATACAGTCATTTGTTTGGTCATGCTTTCAATTATGCGCATATCTAGGACAACACACAAAATCAAAGTATGAATAAGGTATGATGAAAATGAAATGAACAAGCAACCTACTTTTTCTTTAGTCTTCGGTCTTTTTCTGCTTGAGTTCCCAGTTTGCCTAATCCCAGAGAGTCCTGTGCTGCAGCCTCTGTTTCCATAAAACCTCCTGTGTTGAAACAGTAAGCAAAAAGGAAAATATTTCCTCATAGTTCTTTTCTGATTATTCCCCTCCTCAACCCAACCCTATTTTTATTTTACTTATTTATTTTTCTCTTTTTAAGTCTACTGCTTGTTGAGAATACCTACTATCTATTTATAACCACAGAATTAAGGAACAAATCTGACCAAACCTTGACAAAGTCTTTATATATCCTTCTCACTACCTGGAAAGGTCTGAGTCATGTTTTTAACTTCCAAACACCCATTTGTGAGGGATATAGTATTATTCCCATTTCACAGATGGGGGACCGAGGCAAAGGGAAACTAAGGGTATGTCAGTACTTCTAGCTGGAGGTGTAGTTAAGAACAAAAGAGCTGCCAGACTTGGTCAAACCATGATCCATCTTGCCTGGTATCCCTGTCTCTGAAGTGGCCTGTACCAGAGCTTCAGGAGGCATGTACATAACAGGGCAGTTATGGAATGATCCAGTCCTGTCTTCCTCTCCCAGCTTCCGATAGTCAGAGGTTTAGGGTCACCCTGATCCTGGTGTTGCATCCCTGACCATCTTGGCTAATAGTCATTGAAGAACCTATATATTGGGCCATCACAACATATCCCATGAATTCAATAGGTTAGTTGTGTGAAAAAGTACTTCCTCCTGTTTGCATTGAACCTGCGGCCTATTAATTTCATTGGACAATCCCCAATTTTTATATTATGTGAAAGGGTAAATAACTCTTCTCTATTCACTTTTTCTACACCATTCATGATTTTATAGACCTCTATCATATCCCCGCTAAGTCATCTCTTTTCTAAGATAAGCAGACCTAATCTTTTTAGGCTCGCCTCATATCTGGAATCTGTTCCACACCCTTGATCATCCTTGTTGCCCTTCTCTGAACCTTTTCCAGTTCTACTATGTCTTTTTTGAGATGGGCCAACCAGAACTGGACACAATGTTCAAGGCATTGGTCCATGTATTTATATAGTGACATTATGATATTTTCTGTCTTATTTTCTATCCCTTTACTAATAGTTCATAAAACACTGTTAGCTTTTTTGACAACTGGTGCACACTGAGCACAAGTTTTCAGAGAACTATCAAGGTGACCTCAAGATCTCTTAGAATGCAATTTAGAACCAATCATTATGTGTGTATGGTTGGGATTATTTTTTCCAATGTCCATTACTTCGCACTTACCAATGTTGAATTTCATCTGCCATTTTGTTGCCACCCAATTTTGTGAGATCCCTCCGTAACTCCTCACAGTGTGCTTTGGACTTAACTATCTTGAATAATTTTGTATTGTCTGCAATTTTTGCCAATTCACTATTCACCTCTTGTTTTCCAGTTCACTAATGAGTATGTTTCACAGGACAGGCCCCAGCTCGAGGAGATATACCCGTGCTAGCTTTCATTAAGCTACCACACTAAAAACAGTGTAGCCATGGAGGCCCTTTCCCCTCCCCAAGTATGTATCTGTCCGAGACACTGGGTACATATGCGGGGTAGCTAGCCCATCCCACTGCTTGTGCCACTGTGATTATACTTTATTTTTAGCATGCTAGCTCAATCAGACATAGCACAGGTGTGTCTTCTTGATCTGGAAATTGCCCCTCCCGCTCAAAGTGTAGACATATCCTTAGTGACTTGCCCTGGATTGCAAAGGAAGCCTGGGGTGAAGCAGGAAATTGAACCTGAGTCTTCTAAGTCCCAGTTTAGTACCTCAGCCACTAGACTGACCATCCTTTCTTGAGGATAGATATCTAGTAGGGCCGTCAAATTATTAAAAATATAATCGTGAGATTAAAAAAAGTTGTGATTAATCGCAGTTTTAATCATACTGTTAAACAATAATAGAATACCAATTTAAATGTATTATACATATTTTTGGATGTTTTTCTACATTTTCAAATATATTGATTTCAATTACAACACAGAATACAAAGTGTACAGTGCTCACTTTATATTATTTTTATTAGAAATATTTGCACTGTAAAAAGGATAAAATAAGAGAAATAGCATTTTTCAAGTCACCTTATACAAGTACGGTAGTGCAGTCTCTCTATCATGAAAGTGCAACTTCCAAATGTAGATTATTATTTTTTACATAACTTCACTCAAAAACAAAACAGTGTAAAACTTCAGAGCCTACAAGTCAAAGCAGGAAGGGGCATATGCCTGTTTAGCTGATCCACCATGTAAAGTCCTTGCAACGACAGCTACAACAGTGCCATGTGAATGCCTGTACTCACTTTCAGGTGACGTAAATAAGAACCAGGCAGCATTATCTCCTGCAAATGTAAACACACTTGTCTGTATGAGTGAACAAGAAGTAGGATGCAATGGGATTGTATGAGGTATATTGAAAAATATTATTTCTTTTGTTTTATCTTTTTTACAGTGAGAATATTTGTAATCAAAATAATGTAAAGTGAGGACTGAACACTTTGTATTCTATGTTGTAATTGAAATCAATATATTGGAAAATATAGAAAAAACATCCAAAATATTTATAATAAATTTAAATTGGTATTCTATTATTAACAATTCAATTAAAACTGCAATTAATCACACTGTTTACAATTTAGTTAATTTGTTTTGCGTTAATCGCATGTATTAACTGCGATTGACAGATAGACAGACAGACCTATCTGTCTGTCTGTCTATCTGGTGTCAAACCATATTTCAAACTGACTGCTAGATTGTGACTCTGTGCTCTGTGAAAAAGTGAAGTATGTTGTTGTGGTGTTCCAAGAGCACGTGAGGAGGAATATTGTGACTCTGCTTATTTTTCCTGCTGTTCGGTGAAGACAGTGAACCGCAGTTTAAAGTGGCCAACCTGCTGGCTCTGCTCACTTCTCACCTGCATGTGAGGAAGGTGGAAGTAGGAGCTCTGTGGCGCCTGCTTCCCCTCCCATGCTACTGCCCATGATGTAGGTAACTGGGATAAAGTAGGAAGAGGACACCTTACATCTCCTTACTCTATGGCAGTGGTTCTCAACCTTTCTAGACTACTGTATCCCTTTCAGGCGCCTGATTTGTCTTGCGTACCCCCAAGTTTCACCTCACTTAAAAACTACTTGCTTACAAAATCAGACATAAAAATAAAAATAAGTGTCACAGCACACTGTTACTGAAAAATTACTCACTTTCTTGTTTTTTACCATATAATTATAAAATGAATCAGTTGGAATATAAATATTGTACTTACATTTCAGTGTATAGTAAAGAGAGCAGTATAAGCAAATCATTGTCTGTATGAAATTATAATTTGTACTGACTTCGCTAGTGCTTTCTATGTAGCCTGTTGTAAAACTAGGCGAATATCTAGATGAGTTGATGTACCCCCTGGAAGACCTCTGAGTACCCCCAGAGGTACACGAACCCCTGATTGAGAACCACTGCTCTATGGTAACTCCCTAGTGCAAGTCTGGAGTCACAGTTTGGCCCTGAATTAGTATACATTAGATACTGGCATTATCTCGGACAACATAATAGAATTTACAATATTAGTAAGCAACTAATTTTTCTTAAAAAAACAGAAACAAATGGATATAGGGTATCACATAGACGAAATAGTACCCCCTGGAAGACCTCTGAGTACCCCCAGAGGTACACGAACCCCTGATTGAGAACCACTACTCTATGGTAACTCCCTAGTGCAAGTCTGGAGTCACAGTTTGGCCCTGAATTAGTATACATTAGATACTGGCATTATCTCGGACAACATAATAGAATTTACAATATTAGTAAGCAACTAATTTTTCTTAAAAAAACAGAAACAAATGGATATAGGGTATCACATAGACGAAATAGAACCCTAAAATTTGCAAACCACTTTAACATGCAGCTCAGTCAAATGAGAGCAAAAATCTATTGGTGCATCAGTTTGCTGGTGTCGAAGAACAAATGCCTTTTTTAAGATCATCCTTTTAAAATATAAATCATTCTACTGTTATAACTGTCTACAGGACAAGGGTACATTTTCAGTACTGTAAACAGGGCATTAGCCACATAACTTCCAAGATGGCAGCCATGCATCTGATCACACATACACAGAAAAATCACCTCATGCATTGCTTTATTGTTAGTGTCTTTTGATAGAAGTTTTATAGAATACTTTATCCTATGTTTCCTTCTGACCCTTGTAAAGATATCACTTACATTCTTTTGTGCAGATTAAGTTGCTTTAGATATAGGTAGTGTGAGTTCAGTAACTTTTACAGAATGGAAAATATTTTTAGTATAATATACTTTTACAAAATACAGTTGTGCTATTTGAATAACCAAGAAAAGATGGCAAACCTGGGGTTATGGCAGCCATACTCTTAAATGTATATGTGAATGAGATACATGCTTTATAACACTCCTATCTTGCAAACTGATCCACACACTTGCACCCACACAGATCAGCTTTATAATCGGGATCTAAAAATCACTGTAATGTATAGTTTGTATTAGGGACAGATATAGCTAATATATAACAGGAGAAGAAACACAAAAAGAAAGTTTAGCATGATATTCCAAAAGGACGTTAGAAGATGCACAAGCTGATAAAGTCAGATGAGTTAACAAAAGATGCAAAGTCCCCCCCGCCCAAATCTTTAAAGAAGTATAAATATGTAAAACATGTTCTAAGGAATGTATTAGACTTTGGATAGTAATGCAAATAATTTAGCAGACATTGAAAGAATAATAACTCAAGAGTAACAGATTTAGCACTGGAAAACCAGTTCTCTTGAATACATACAAGGAATTTGGTACAAGGATATTATCAAGGTGAAATCTTGGCCCTATTTAAGTCAGTGGTAAAACTCCTGATGTTCCAATATTGTTTTTTTTTATCAACATTACTCAAATGAGAGATTGCGAGAATTTATATACATATATCTATGTTTTTTAAAGAGATATTACTGGTTCCAGAAATATTATGTATACTTAAAGTTGCTGGAACCAGAAACATCTTTGGCACTGAGATGATCTTTCTAAGTGCACTCACTCTGTGTGCTAGTCTGCGTAAGTGTGTGCACACACGTATGCATATGACTGCACACATGAAAATATAAAAAAGAATGAATATTTTTGCTGAGGCTAGTCAATGAGATCTATTTAATGCTGTCTGTTGCTTTATTGAAGAAAAGGGAAGGTATCTTCCAAATAACAGGAAAAAATGAATATTTGGAATAGTAAATTTGTACTTCCACAGGCCACATCAAGGTTAGTGAAACCTGGAAGAAAGAAGTTAAATTAGGACTTTTTTTATTCCCTTTTGTCAAGTTAATTTGTGACAACACAGTAAAAATCTGATTTTAGCAGTCAGGGGTACAATGATATAGAAGTCTCAGGACATAGCATCCTAATGTTAATGTAACTTGTAATACAGTTATAACTATATCATTATAGTTGTCATAGAGCTAGTTCAATCAATTATGTAAAAATTTGTACTGTGTGTTTTTGCTACTATCTTGTATTACCTTTAAAATACTAGCTCTATGCCAGTGTAAGCATATAAAAGCTGCCTGCCACAAAAGACTTCATTTCCTTCTCTTTTCTCATCTGTCTTGGTTACAAATTAAAGAGGAAACAAACTGCTCTGTATTTCAGTAGTACAGTGATCATCCTTAATAGCTTCTAAAAATGCTTTTGTTGCTTGTTTTTGGTTACCATATGTAAATGTATGTTTTATTGTTCCTGGATATGTTTATTTAAAATGTATGCTTTTCACCTTCCCCAGGGTGACTTGGGGACCTATTAGGTTAGGAAATGGTGGTTAGGTTATAATGTCACAACTCATTATGTAAACCTGTGATGGACATCCAGGGGATATGGATCAGATAAAAAGTGGATTGGCAAAGGATTTAAAGGAGGCATACTTTAAAGGAGTGAAAAAGTGGGTTCAGGCAAACACAAATTGTACAGCAGAGAGTCAACCCTCTCTCCTTCATAGCTCCCTTTAAACCTCATAGAAAGGAGGTGTTGGGGTCCCAGCAGCGGGATGGCTAGACCAGGATGGAAAAGGGGAAGGATGATGGCAGCCCCTAAACATAGGGAAATGAGAATGGAATTACCTACACTGTACACTTTTATTTGCTGGGTACATCCAGATATTTTAAGAATAAAGTTGCAGCCTAATTAAAACCACATCCAGTGTCTCCTGTTCTCCTTCTGGCATAGCCAGACAATCATCTATTGCAAATATTCACTAATGTCTGCCTGAAACTTCATGAGTTGGTTCTTGGGAATTATAAATGTGTTTTATCAGATTACGCATGTATAGCATGAACATTTTTAGGTATCATTAAGACAGTAATTTACGGTCATCTTCTATTCCTTTGAGGCAATCTTTACAGGAATTTTCCATTCTGCACTGTAAAGAGCAGCATAGAAGACCAATACGTTTATTTTATCTTTCTCCTCTGGGCTCTGAGTTACTGTAAATTAATACAGTATCAATAAAATTGGTCTCATGGAATGTAAATGGGAATTAATAACCCAGTCTAAAGATATAAAATTCTCAATCAGTGCAGATGGGAACATGCAGATTGACTTGAGAGACCCATTTAATAGATTCTGAAATGCACTAAACTACCACATGATTGAATAAATCAGATTTTCATTCTTCCCTTAGTGATACAGCAAGTGAAGCCTAAATTATGATTAAAACTCATTCCTTTTTCAAGAACACAGGATTTTAGTAGGGAAAGAGAGAGATATAGTAGGTATCCATAACGAGAGAGATATAGAACAAAAATTCTGAATTCTTTGATTTTATACTGATGGATTGACCCTAATAGCAACCTATTTTCATATGTGGAACCTTAGTTCTGTGATGTATCAGGAGCAGGTTTCACTATGGATTTAGGTTTCTAACTTCAGGCACTCAAGTTAGCCAGATACATTTCAAATCGGTGAAGTGTTTTAAACTCTCTCTCATGGACATGTCTGGTTCCTGTTACTGTAGTATCTGAATGTTTCACAATCTTTAATCCAGTTATGCTCACAATACCCCTGAGAGACAGGGAAGTGCTATTATCCCCATTTTACATATAGGGAACTGAGGCACAAAAACTGAGTAACTTGCCTAAGGTCACAGAGGAAGCCTGTAGTGGAGCAAGGAATTGAACCTGGGTCTTATATGTTCCATGCTAGGGCACTTACCACTAGACCATCCTCCCTCCCTAAACACCAGTGATACCATCTAAAGAAGAGTGATATTTTCTAAGTTATAATATAGGAAAAAAGATCTTATGAAGTCCTTACCAAGACAAAACTCATACTGATGTCAATAAGATTTTAAATGACTAAGGATTTCATGATTATACCCACAGCTATAGCAAAATGTTGAGTATGAAGTTACAGCTGAAAATATATTCCGAACTAGTGTAATATAAACCTACAATAATAGGAAGCTTTTTAATATGAATTATAACGGATGTTATGATTCTGTCACTGTGCTGTATGTTGCAACAGGAACCACGTCAAACTATCACATCTTTTTTAGGCTCCCATAGCTATCTGGATGCTATATAACATCACATTCTCACTGATATGTCTTCTGAGCAGTAGCCTAAAGGACATTATAATTAGATTTTTTCAAATTAGTGTCAAGAATGACAATTTGGACTGACGAAGTGGGTATTCACCCACAAAAAGCTTATGCTCCAATACATTTGTTAGTCTTAAAGGTGCCACAGGTCTTTCTGTTGCTTTTTACAGATACAGACTAACACGGATACCCCTCTGAATCTGAACTGAAGTACCTATTTCCTGAAAACACTCTTTTTTCTCTGTTTCTGCTCTGTAAAGTCTGTCCACTAGAAAGCATAATGGAAGCCAGACAGACTTAGAGGCAGATTTAGTGCCATTAAATGAATTAAATGAGGATCACAGCTGAGGAAAAATGCATGAACTATAGAAAGAGAATGGAGAGTTTCAGTGGGAAATGTGACCAATAGCAAGAGGACAGCCAAGGTATGACTAAAACAGCCAGGAACTGCTACCCAGTGAGAGACTGGAAAACTGAAGGGTTGTTATATTGAGTTTTGAGAAACTCCCAGATTGCATTATTAAGATAAGCTCATTACTGTGGGAACAGAAACTATTACCCTTCTATTTTCATTAGTTAAGGGTATGTTGTTAGCAATTTTGCTCTAATACAACAAAGTATTTCAGAGTGTGCTTAATTTTAAGCATGTGAGTAGTTCCATTGAAGAGGCTAACTCTCAGGAAACAATGAAGCTTGTTAGTTTAATGGATTTCCTTTCATTTAGATCATGATTATACCAAATTCCTGACAAATATGCTCATTACTATAATAGGTTCTGCCAGTGCAAACGAGGAATACGCCATTTAGAAAACAAGAAAGAAGCAAAAACATAAACACAAAAATGACAGTGGAACAGTGACCTAGGCCTGATACAACTAATTCCTTACTGAGCTGTCCAAGTCGAGCCTTCTCTTTTTTACCGAACAAACGTCCTATTGAAGACTTGATTCCTTTCTTCTTGGGAGCTTTGTGTAGGGAGTCCTGGCTGCTACTGGCACTGCCAAGACCAATACTTTCTGGCTCCAATGAAGCTGGCAAACTACTGTAAAATTGAAAAGAAGGGATAGGTAACATATTATTCTCCTGGCTAGGTTTCATTTTCTCCTGAGCAGCTGTGCAAACAAATTATCTAGAATCTAATAAGAGCCTCTTCATAATTAGAACAATTAATCAAATTATTGATGTTTTCTTTCCTGTACAGCTTAGCAACATATAGAATAGTACAATGTCTAATGCTCTTGTCTCAATCAAGCTGAAGCAATCCCATAACAAATGGCAAAGAGGAAATAAAATGTAAAGAGTCTTTCAAATTTGTTTTGCCAAAAATGATGCTGGGAAAATGGATGAACTACAGCAATATGTGGTTTCCCAACTGAAATTTGAAGTGTTATTTGTAAAGAAAAATATGACAAAGTTTTTATCTCATTTACATTGTGTAATTAGACAATTACAGAACCTAAATTTCAATCAGATAATTTCTGTTTGTTTCACTCATTAACCAAATACAGCATACATTATTGACTACATATTTAAAATCAAAGCAATGCAGATTTTGGGCATTGATAAAACTCTAAAGCAGACATATTGACATTACAGGCTACTTCATGGATTTAACTTTTAAAAGGAATGTTTTGCAAAGCAGATTACTATATATTCTATATGGATACATTCAGCATTTGCTACTGGGAGTCCACACTTACAGTAATTGCCATTCAGTGTTATCTCAGATAACGAAGTTATTTCCTGTGCCCAGCTTTGGATTTCACAGAGTAATAACAGTTGACAACTATTTATATTTTAATGGTGTGTACTCTATATTGTATATTTATTACACTCTTCAATGACTAACCATATTCCAATTGGCCAAGACACAGCCATGTGCGTAAAAGAGTTGGTTATCTGTCCTCCTCGAATAATCCACTATATTAATTAAAGTTTGTATCAAATAACAATGATCAGCTTATAAGTACAACACAACAGTCAGGAGGATACAACCATCTACATTTCAAGGATATAAATACCAAGGGGAAGAAGTAGTTAGAGGGCACAAGGTGATTTTATAATTAACTTTGATAAGGATAAAATTAAGAATGGAAAAATGTATGCTGTGTATTAGGAAAAAATTATAAAATCTCCTGAGATCACTGCTGGAATCCTCAAAATTTGGTACATTTGAAGTTAGACTGGACAAACATTAGTGAATGTATGGTAGGAAACAACAATCTTGCACTGGTAGGAAAATGGATTTGATTATTTAATTTTATTTTTCTGGGTGAAATTCTGGTCCTACTGAACTCAGTGGCAAAACTTCCATCTCCCTTCATGTGTAATTTCTATCATTCATGCTGAGCCCCATCTCTCACCATCTTGAGCAGGCACTGTGTAACTGTAATTGGGTCTTCCGTGACCAGGCTGCCTAGTGGCTGGATCACTGGCCTTTCAGTCTGTAAGGCCAGAGGGGATGGTAGGGGGACCCGGGCTCTTCCTCTCTACCAGATCCCAGCCCAGGGCCCTATGTAGATCACCCTAAACAGGCGAGATGGGTCTCCCTCCTGGCAGGGAGTCAAGACCTGCTTTCCTGGTCTACTTTCTACAAGTCTCTTCAGTTTGAGCATGACCCTGCTAGTCCAGTTTATTGGGGGCTTGCCCAGTCAGTTGCCTCAGGTGTTGGGGCTTATCTGCAGCCTTCCCTTGGCATATATATATCCCTTACTTGTCTCAAGTGGCTGCACTGGATGGCAGGTTGCTGATCCATCCCTTCAGGCACGCAGGCAGAGAGCTCCTTCCTCCTCGCCAGTCAGACCCTAACTGAGCCAGGCTCCCTTCTTCCTCCCCCCACCCCCAGGCCTGGGATTGGCTGTAGGTATAGCGGTGTGGGGCTAGCTGAACCCAAAGGTTTTCTTTAACCCCTGCTATGCCGGATGGCAGTTTCTCTGATCCCTCACGGTGACAATACATGAAAACAATCTCCAACATGTGCAATATCACTTTGTTAATGAATGTAAAATGGGATCTTGTTTAATCAACTAATGAAATTAACAAATTATTATGAATAAAATACCCCTTTAAAAATCTTCTCTCTCCCAGTTTTTCTCGTGTCTTTTTTTCACCTATATTCTTGAATACTTAAAACTTTGTACCTACTTTCTATGTTTACCTAGTTGCTCCTTTCCATTTTTTAAAATCATATTCTGCGATTCTTTTTGTGTTCCCTTATTTCTTCTCTTTTCACAACTGTTTCCCTCTCTTTCAGTGATTTTATTTCACCTCTTTGAATATGTATTTTTTTCTTGTATAATTACTGTACAACCAGTGCAAGACATGCTGGTCACATACTTATATTATATCTTTCATGTTAAGGAGCAATGCTGCATAGCTATCACTAGAAATGATTGTTTCAAAATTCATTTTCACTATTTTTTTCAAATGGGTGAACCTAGGGGAAATTATTTTACAGCAAATATTTCCAATCCTGAAATATTTTCTCTTTCTTAGGCCAGGTTTACACTAGAAAAAGTTTGCCAATATAGTTATATGGTTCCAAATCGTAGTATGGACACAATTTATACTAGCAAAATAGTGCTTTAGCTGGTATGGCTTATACTGCTTCCTCAAGCTAAATAAGCTATTTTGGCAAAACGTTTATGCTTGGATAACTGTATCTACATTAGGGCTTTTGCCAAGCACAGAAATGCCATTAAAAATCAGACCCCAGCTGATATTACTACACTGGCAAAAATTTCTAGTGCGTAGACCTGGCCTTAATGAATCTACTCGTCCCTCTTCTCTGGATTCTCAGTTTACCTATCCCCTATATCCACATCAATGCTGTCTCTTGGCCTCCTGCAAAATCCAGGATTTGTTTATGCAGAGGCACTTCTTGCCCTGAATTCCCCTTGTCTTCTCCATCCATGAGGATTATCATCATTTAACAGCACTCTTTCAGGTAAATATCAAGGTTCCTGTTCTAAAGTAGTTATAACTTAAAGTTAGACCAAAGACATGACATAAGAGAGAAACAGACACTATTATTTGTTTTTTAGCAGCAGTGTAGTGCTTGGGATTGTAGAAAAGACAAAGAAAATAACATTTTTTGACTTGCAAGACATACAATCTCAAAAAAAGTCAGGGTGTACTGGGAAATCAGAAGAATCATATACTTTTAAAAGGATATAACGTGGTCAAGTTGTGAATTTCGGACTCATGTTATGTGCTTCTTACCTTCTGGCATCATTGTGGTATGAAGAAGGAAGGGTATGAGTCATCCTGATGGCTCTGGGTGTTGGAGGAGGAGAGGTTTCACATTTTATTGTGGCTTTATCTTCACGTCCATCTTCTTCTACCACTGCAATCTACCAATCAAATATATCAGTGAGAGTATGCATCGGCTTTTCAAGACTTCTAGAAATTTCAGCAAGTATTTGTCAAATGATCAGGTTTGGAATCAATTTAAATTATCTGAGCAAATGAGCAAATGTTAGGATTATGTAAAAACCACATGAAAGTATTAGGAAACAGACCAAATGTTCTAACTGTGCCAACTTAAAATGTATATTATAAAGGAAAGAAATCATACTTAGAAAAGCAGACTGTTCCTATTATGCAGAATAGGCTTGATCTTGCAAAGACCTTAGCATACAAATAACTTTATGCAAAAGTAGACCAACTGAACACAATGGGACTACTCATATATTCAAAGTATCTCATTCTTGTCTGACTAGAACAAGCGTGGTCTAGTCTAGTGGTTGGAGCAGGCATCAGGCCTAGTGACTAGGGTCAGAGCTATAGTCAGGAGTCAAAGCCAAAGATCAAACTGGAAGGCAGGAACTGGATACCAGCGCCAAGGGTCAAGCCATAGGACAGGAACTAGAGTGAGCTGGGTATCAGGTGAGGAAGCATTCAAGGCAAGGTCTCAGTGCAAGGCAGGAGCAGCAAGCACAAAGTAATACAAGACTAGTCACAGTGGTGGGCATGAGCATTGTGAAGCCAGTGAGCTGCTGCTGGTGTAAAATCCAGCTTGCTGACCTCTGCAGCCAATCAGGCAGCATGGCTAATCAGACAGGCCAGCTGTACTGGTGAGGCTGCCTGGAGACTAGCTCTGCTGCAAGCCCTGATTCCTGATACTCATGAGTTAAGACTGTGCAGGATCAAGTCGATTGTTTTCACAGCTTGTTTATGAAGGGATCAAATTTCTAGATCATAAGCGTGAAGGAAATGGAATTTTGTCACAGTTTTTGATGGCTTTGCTAATCTCTCTCATACCAACAGAATTATGACATTCTATCCCAGTTATATACATAATTGCATATTGTACCAGCACAGACAAAACTCAATCTTAAAGATTATGGCTGCTCCATCAATAAAAAGAGTGAACAAAATGTTCTGTGAAAGTACTCAGAATGTAACTAAGCTTGGTTTATGATGGAGTGTTTCTTAACGGTTGCACTAAAGGATGAATTATCAGATAAAGTCACCTGAGAGACTTAACTCCTAACACTGAATTAATTGTTGATTTTCACTCACAAGCATTTTCAAGTTGGAATAAAAATGAAAATACATTTTTCCAATTATTTAGATAAAAATGACATAAAAGTTTTATAAGTAAAAGGCATGAAGAAATTAAAAAATTATGTTTAATACAGGTATTGTACTATTAAATTATTGAGCGTCATACCTTTCGTCGGTGTTTCCTTAGATCACTTGGCTTCGGTTGATGAAAAAAGCAACAACAAAAAAGAATTATTAGTAAACCTTATTTGACCAAAGAAACACTCAAACTTCACATATATATTTATTCTGACATAGAAATAGTGACAAGAATACCCATTCATATTCTCCAGATGCCTTTGACATAACTTAAAAATACCTTTTGAGTGCAGTAATTTAGACTTAGAGAACCCACCACAAAGCCCTGCTTTCCTGCAAATAATTAGCCACTCCCACATGGCCCCTTCATTTTCATATGCCTGGAAAGAAATAAAGTTTTCAGACATGATATAAAATTTTCATTTTTAGTTCCTTTCCCCCCCTATATCTTCCATAAATCCTCCCAAAATAATCAACAATAATAAAAGAATAATGCTTTCTTGCAATTCTCTCTTGTTTAAAATTTTTTAAACATTTAACTGAAAAACAGATATGAGACCAAAAAAATCACACAAACTGCAGTACACGAAAGAGGGAAATTTCTTTCCTCTTACGGTAAATCTGAATTAATATTTTTGTGTACTTGACATTTTCAATAACTCATCAAAAACACCAATCCTCTTTACCGCAGGCATTATCTCACCATGGAAGTCTACGAGAACATACATTGTTCAACTGCTTAACACTTCTACTTTAGGCAAATGTGTCACTCTGTGATATACAGTTAGAGCTCAAAAAATCCTGCAGAGTTTGTTTTATGAAAGTTTACATAGACCTGTCCTGTGAAATCTGGCTGCAGTTATTGGCATCTAGCCAACCTCTATAGGTTTATTTGGAAGCTTGTGTACTATAGGATCTAAACCTCCAAGAAGATCTCCCAACTTAACCCTTCCACCCAAAGAGTTGTCAGTCTGTCCTATCCATCCCCAGGCAGCAGGAACAGGCAAACCACACCTGCTGAAATAATTACATATTGAGAGCTGGGGGCAGTAGCATTGTAAAATGCTCAGTGTATTATTTGCTAGAGACTCTCAATGGATTCCATAATTACCTGGCTAAGTCTTGTAGTGGGGGAAATGCCTCTACTCCTTTGTCTGCTGGACTTTCATTTGCAGTTTTCATTAGAACCGAAATGTGAATCTTTTGGACAACCCTTTTCAGAGCACTTTCCCCACTCATTTAGTTTAGTTTCAGAATTGTTTTTGAAATGTTCAATATCAATTTCATGCTCATTGGTGGAATACAGGTGGTTTAAGGAATATTCAAACACACTATATGCAGTTTAAATATAATACAGGTTAAATGGAATGTGGGAAAACAGGTCATCCCATGCAACTGGCATTGAAAAGCATATACAGAGAAACGCACAATGTGCCACTTGTATAAAACAGAAAAAAAAACACCTAAAACACTTTTAAAAATAAGTTTTAAAAGGTTTTAATATCAATAATGGCCTTGTAAGGCATTTGCTTGAGATTTAAATCTGACCTAGGATTAACAGCCTTCAACTCTGCCTCAAGCTATGTTTTATTAAATGGATTATTTGAGACTTCATTGCTTATAATAAAAATCCTATGCAAATTGGTTCTGATACTTTTTACTAATTATTATTAATTATTATTTCTATTACATTGGTACTCAATGGCCCTAATCAGAGAAAAGGGCCCCACTCTGCTAGGCACTGTACAGAGACAATAAAAACCCAACACAACTTAGTCTTTCCTCCAAAAACCTTACAACCCATATGTAGAGTCATAGAAACAAAGGACTGGAAGGGAGGTCAGTAGGTCATCTAGTCCAGTCCCCTGCACTGAGGCAGGACAAAGTATTATCTAGACCATCCCTGAGAAGCGTTTGTCTAACCTGTTCTTAAAAACCTTCAATGATGGAGATTCCACAACCTTCTTAGGTCATTGTTCCAGTGCTTAACTACCCTTACAGTTAAGTAGTTTTTCCTAGCATCTAACCTAAATCTCCCTTGCTGCAATTTAAGCCCATTACTTCTTGTCCTGTCCTCAATGGATAAGGAGAACAATTTATCACCCTCCTCGTTATACCAATCTTTCATGTACTTGAAGACTGTTAGGTCCCCATCAGTCTTCTCTTTTCCAGACTAAACAAACCCAATTTTTTCAATCTTTCCTCATAGGTCATGTTTTCTAGACCTTTAATCATTTTTGTTGCTCTTCTCTGGACTTTCTCCAATCTGTCCACATCTTTCCTGAAGTGTAGGGCCCAGAACTGGACACAGTACTCCAGTTGAGTCCTAATCAGTGAGTAGAGTGGATGAATTACTTTTTACGTCTTGCTTACAACACTTTTGCTAATACCAGAATGATGTTTGCTTTTTTGCAACAGTATTACATTGTTGACTCATATTCAGTTTGTGTTCCAATATAAGCGCTCAGATTCTTTTTCGCAGTATTCCTTCCTAGGCAGCCATTTTCAAGTTTGTATTTGATTATTCCTTCCTAAGTACTTTGCATTTGTCCTTACTGAGTTTCATCTTATGTATTTCAGACCATTTCTCCAGTTTGTCAAGATTATTTTAAATTCCAATTCTGTCCTCCAAAGCACTTGCAACCTCTCCCAACTTAGTATCATCTGCAAACTTTTTAAGTGTTCTCTCTATGCCATTATTGAAATCTTTTATGAAGATACTGCACAGAACCAGACCCAGGACAGATGCCTGAGGACCCCACTCAATATGCTCTTCCAGCTTGACTGTGAACCATTGATGACTAATCTTTGAGTACTTTTCCAACCAGTTGAGCACCCACCTTACAGGAGGTTTGTCTTGGCTAGTTTGTTTTGAGACGGTCATATGAGACAGCTTACTAACATTGATATATATCACATTTCCTGCTTCCCTCCTATCCACAAGCTTGTTACCATATCAGAAGAGGATATTAGGTTGGTTTGATAATGATTTGTTCTTGCAAATCCATGCTGATTGTTACTTATCTTCTGGGTGATTACAAATGATTGATTATTTGCTCCATTATCTTTTTGGGTATTGAAGTTAAGCTGACTGGTCTGTAACTCCCTGGGTTGTCCTTATTCCTCTTTTTTATATAAGTACTAAATTTCCCCTTTTCCAGCCCTCTGGGATCTGTCCTGTCCTCCACAAGTTCTCAAAGATAATCACTAATGGCTTAGAGAGTTCTTCAACCAATTCTTTAAGGATGTAGTTCATCAGGACCTGCTGATTTGAAGACATCTTCCTTGTCCAGGTAATTCTTAACTTGTTCTTTCCCTATTTTAGCCTCAGATCCTACCCCATTTACACTGACGTTCACTATGTTAGTTGTGATCCCTGCTAACCTTTTTGATGAAAGATTAAACAAAAAAGGCATTTAACACTTAGGCCACTATGATGTTTTCTGTTATTGTCTTTCTCTTCTCATTGAGTAATGTTCTTGGTCTTCCTCTTGATGCCAATGTATTTGTAAAAAAAAAAACTTGTTACCCTTTATTTTCCTAGGTAGTTTAATCTTGTTTTGTGCCTTAGCTTTTATAATATTGTCCTTGTGGGGTTTTTTTATATTTATCCTTTGTAATTTGATCTACTTTCCTCTTTTTAGTATGACCCTTTTTTGAGTTACAGGTCATTGAAGATCCTGGTTAAACCACCAGGTTTTACCATACTCCCTATCTTTCCTATGGATTGGCATAGTTTGCTCTTGTGCATATGCAGAGACAACAAAATATGGACAAAACAAATTCTACAAGGGAGTAGATGAGGCTTGAAAAGGACTAGGCAAACAGCAAAAACAATTTGATCAGTTTATTTTAATAAATATCATGCTCAAAACTGCCATCACACATTTCCTTACCAGTGTCATGACTCCCATGCGATCCATTTCTCTGGCTGGACTGCGAGGGGTGAGTTTAGGGGTTGAGTGCCCACTAGGAGGAGAAGAGCTTGCAAGCGATGAAGCTGTCACTGATCCAGTGATAGATGTACCTGGGTGAACTCTAGCCAGATTCAAGCCTTCTAGACTGACGCTAGCTACTCTGTTCTCAATTTCTTCAGCACGCAGTTCTGTTGATTCTTTTTCTTCTTGAATTAACCTTATGGAATGAGAAAGCATATGATAATATTCTGGTCAGTGTCAGCTACATAAGGGGCGTTTCAGGCTCTAACAGCAACTTCACTTCTTTGAATAGCTGAGTATGAACTTGCCTTTGCAGAAGTTTTATGTGCGTAGATGTGAGTAAACCCGTAACAGTTTGATAAACATTAGAGGAACAAAACTATATTAACTGTATTCATAGTTAAGGCTGCTAATATACAACAATTTAACTATAAAAACAGTTTGGGTAAAATTTCAAAAGGTCATCTACTACAGCACCATTAATGAGCTTGCAAAATACAGGCACACATACTTCTGCATACACTTTGAAGGTACAAAAATGTGCTAGCGGACTTGATAAACTCTAATATTTGCAAGTATTAGAATCCGCACCTGCAAAACCTATTGGACCCATATTCTAGGTGCTGATCTAACAGGAAATCAAACAAGAGGATGTGTGAAGTTACCCCCACTACATCTAACACTAACTTGTTTTATGTATTTAAACTTTATATTTTAGCATTTATGTTATGTTATTTATATTGTTTTTACTGTCTAAAGTTGGTAGCATTTTCCCAGTGATATTCTAAAACCAGTATGACTAATTCATAGCATTATAATTAACTTTTAGTGCTAAGTCTGGATTCCACCCTGCTAAGGATACTCTTTGGCCTTTCAACTGGTGTGGGCTGCCGAAGGCAACACACATTGGGTGATCTTCTGTGTCAGTAGCAGTATATGTCTAGTGCTTCTTTAACTATGTTGAGTAAAAAGAACAAGAGAGCTCATCCCTCCTATTACTGTGCTATTCCATACAGACATCAATCTGCAATATGCAGGAACTCCAACAATTTCCACTGGTTTCCACTCAAAGGGATCCCAAAGACCTTCAGCATGGCTCTTGAGGATATCTTTGCCTGTTGTCAGGGAGTAAGAGCAATAAGAACTATAAGGCAGGAAGGCAGATAGTTCTCACCAGCAGAGAAACATGACAAAGAATAAATGGGAGACACAACTTAGCATTCACCATTGTGTTTCACCTAACATTCTCAGAAAAGCTTCTTTACTCATTTCCTGAGAGTGGTTTGGTTACTTGCTAGTGTTTAATTCCATCTCCTTCCCACTGAAATGATTTCCTCAGCATTAGCAGGGCAGATGCTCCAAACAAAACCCAAATTCCTGTACTGTAGGCCCTGGTCTAATAAATAAATGTGCTAGCATGTGGGCTGCACCCACATGAACTCCCAACAGATCCCTCAATCTGGTCCCCAGGGTAAGTTAGAGCAACTCTGAGGTTGAGGGCCAACTGACTAGGACCCCAGGGGCTATTTTGTCAGACAAGAGATACCACAGACAGGACCCTTGCAGTGGGCATAGTGACTCTATGCACCCAAGGTTTCCTCTAGGCAGGGGAATCCTCAGAGAACTAGATCTGTCAGCTGTACAGCTGCTTTGTGACACTAGAAAGTCACAAAGCAGCCACAGCAGGGGACAGTAACTGCCCCAGAGACATTAGGTTTTCTCTGGTCAGTGTATAAAAAAGGAGATGACTTACTACAAGGCCCATCTGTTTCTGAATGAATTACACTACATAATGTACAAAAGTGCACTCATTTATGAGTGGTTTGTCCTTTCTTCATCCTCATCTGCCCTCTCAGTCACATACCGTCAAAACAATCTCACATTTTCATAAAGGAGGAAAGGAAGAGGTATTAGTACATCTAGAGGCAGAAAGAGCAGATGAAAGAATTGTGCAAGATAAAAAGATGGGATCAGAGAAGACAGACGCTCCTTAAGTTTTGAAATAGAGACAAACAAGCTGCCTCACAGATATCTACAGTGTGGTCTTCCCTTCTCTTGTGCATGTTAGTAATAATGCTTTAGTGGAACATGCCTTATTTGGAAATGGGAAACAGTATTTTTGATGATCTATAATGCAACCAGCTATCTCCAAAATGCAAAAGCTATTATAAGAATCTTCTGAAAGGAAATACTCTATTTGATATTTAAAATATATATATATACTAGGGTTGTCAAGTGATTAAAAAATTAATCGCAATTAATCATGATTAATCACAATGTTAAACAATAATAGAATACCATTTATTTAAACATTTTGGATGTTTTCTATATTTCCAAATATATTGATTTCAATTACAACAAAGAATACAAAGTGTAAAGTGCTCATTTATATTTATTTTTGATTACTGAGACTACAAGTCCACTCAGCCTTACTTCAGCCAATCACTCAAACAAGTTTGTTTACATTTGCAGGAGATAATGCTGCCAGCTTTTTGTTGACAGTGTCACCCGAAAGTGAGAACAAGTGTTTGTATGGCACTGTTGCAGCTGGCGTTGCAAGATATTTACATGCCAGATGTGCTAAAGATTCATATGTCCCTTCATGCTTCAACCACCATTCCAGGGGACACGCGTCCATGCTGATGACGGGTTCTGCTCTATAGTGATTCAAAGCAGAGCGGACCAATGCATGTTCATTTTCATCATCTGAGTCAGCTGTTGCTAGCAGAAGGTTGATTTTCTTTTTTGATGGTTTGGATTCTGTAGTTTCTGCATCGGTGTGTCGCTCTTTTAAAACTTCTGAAAGCATGCTCCACACCTTGTCCCTCTCAGATTTTGGACAGCACTTCAGATTCTGAAACCTTGTGTCAAGTGTTGTATCAATCTTTAGAAATCTCACTTTGGTACCTTCTTTGTGTTTTGTCAAAACTAGTGTGAAAGTGTTCTTAAAATGAACATGTGCTGGGTCATCATCCGAGACTGCTATAACATTAAATATATGGCAGAATGTGGGTAAAACAGAACAGGAGATGTACAATTCTCTCCCAAGGAGTCCAGTTACAAATTTAATTAACACATTATTTTTTTAAAGAGCATCATCAGCATGGAAGCATGTCCTCTGGAATGGTGGCCGAAGCATGAAGGGGCATACGAATGTTTAGCATATCTGGCATGTAAATACCTTGCAATGCCGGCTACAAAAGTGTCATGCAAATGCCTGTTCTCACTTTCAGGTGACATTGTAAATAAAAAGCAGTCAGCATTATCTCCTGTAAATGTAAATAAACTTCATTGTCTTAGCGATTGGCTGAATAAAAAGTATGACTGAGGCCATGGCTACACTTGCAAATTTGCAGCACTGCAGCAGGGTGTAAAAACACACCCTCTCCAGCGCTGCAAATTGCGGCGCTGCAAAGCGCCAGTGTGGTCAAAGCCCCAGCGCTGGGAGCTTTGTACGTTATTCCCCACAGGGAGGTGGAGTACGGACAGCGCTGGGAGAGCTCTCTCCCAGTGCTGGCGCTTTGACTACACTTAGCGCTTCAAAGCGCTGCCGCGGCAGCGCTTTGAAGTGCAAGTGTAGCCATAGCCTGAGTGGAGTTTTAGGCTCTAAAGTTTTACATTGTTTTCTTTTTGAGTGCAGTTATGTAACAAAAAAAATCTACATTTGAAAGTTACACCTTCACGATAAAGAGATTGCACTTCAGTACTTGTATGAGGTGAATTGAAAAATACTATTTCTTTTGGTTATCATTTTTACAGTGAAAATATTTGTAATCCAAAATAATAATATAAAGTGATCACTGTACACTTTGTATTCTGTGTTGTAGAAAATGTAGAAAAAAAATCTAAAATTATTTAATAAATTTCAACTGGAATTTTATTGTTTAACAGTGTGATTAATCATGATTAATTTTTAAAACTGCAATTAATTTTTTTGAGTTAATCGCATGAGTTAACTGCAATTAATTGACCGCCCTAAAATGTACCCTACTCATTTTGTTTTATTGTGTAAAACACATCTAATGCAGTTCTACTTCACGTGTTCCGAGTGTATGGTCTCCAGATACAACTCAAAATAATCCATGGAATTTGGAGACACATTGTATTTTTGGATAAAATGTAAAATCATGTCAGACTTCAGGGATACTGTATCAGTAGAGATCACAAAAAGGAGCTAACAGAAAAGGAAGCACACACTGTTGAATGTCTGTTGTACTATTTTACCTTATATATAGAATATGAATTTGCCACTAAGAGAAAACCTGAGAATTTCAGATAAAAATTTGCTCTCTCTCTTTTATCATCAAACCAGACACGGGGGGAATAAAAAGTGTAGACACTCAAAACTATGTTATATGTCTTAAAATATATAACTTTTATGGAAAAAAAAGAATTACAAAAAAGCTGCAAATGAACAGTTAAGGGATCCCTGCAATCACAATTTTCTGCTATCACACAATCTTTCATCACTCATCATAACCCTACCCCAATTTACACTTCCACCCAACCTAAACTTTGCCCTCTCTGTGTTCATTTGTGTGGAAACTTTGCTGTTGGATTTACATACTTGTTTTTCATGTTGCTTCCTACACCTGTAGAAGAGACTTCAAAAGGAACATAGTCCCATGTTACATTAAATTATATTAAAGTTCTATCAATTCATAGAATCATAGAATATCAGGGTTGGAAGGGACCTCAGGAAGTCATCTAGTCCAACCCCCTGGTCAAAGCAGGACCAATTCCCAACTAAATCATCCCAGCCAGGGCTTTGTCAAGCCTGACCTTAAAAAACTCTAAGGGGATTCCACCACCTCCCTAGGTAACCCATTCCAGTGTTCACCACTCTCCGAGTGAAAAAGTTTGTCCTAATATCCAACCTAAACCTCCCCCACTGCAACTTGAGACCATTACTCCTAGTTCTGTCATCAGGTACCACTGAGAACAGTCTAGATCCATCCTCTTTGGAACCCCCTTTCAGGTAGTTGAAAGCAGCTATCAAATCCCACCTCATTCTTCTCTTCTGCAGACTAAACAATCCCAGTTCCCTCAGCCTCTCCTCATAAGTCATGTGCTCCAGCCCCCTAATCATTTTTGTTGCCCTCCGCTGGACTCTTTCCAATTTTTCCACATCCTTCTTGTAGTGTGGGGCCCAAAACTGGACACAGTACTCCAGATGAGGCCTCACCAATGTCGAATAGAGAGGAATGATCACATCCCTCGATCTGCTGGCAATGCCCCTACTTATACAGCCCAAAATGCCGTAAGCCTTCTTGGCAACAAGGGCACACTGTTGACTCATATCCAGCTTCTCGTCCACTGTAACCCCTAGGTCCTTTTCTGCAGAACTGCTTCCTAGCCATTCGGTCCCTAGTCTGTAACAGTGAATGGGATTCTTCCGTCCTAAGTGCAGTACTCTGCACTTGTCCTTGTTGAACCTCATCAGGTTTCATTGTGGTAAGTAGATGTAATTTGTCTCATTGTGGTAAGTCAATGTAAGTAAATCCCCAGTGGTTTTATGAAATGTGTTGGTTACATTGGGCTGGAGTCTCCTGTCTGCCAGGGGGCAGGAGGAGTGCATGAGGTAGGTAAGGGATGCAGAGCCTGAGTCAGGAGAAGGAGGGGGCCATGTCTGCAGAGGGGAGGAGAGGAAGAAACATGGCAGAGCATGATGCTCTGCTGGTGAAAGATCTTCTGCCAGCAGCTTAAGTTAAAGCTTCCCCTCCCACCAATATTTTAAAATTTACAATGCGGCCAGGAAACTAAGATCAGATCCTCTCATCCCTATTCTGCATTGCATCTGAGCTCAAGCTGGGCAGAGTGGAGAACTCAGTCCACTGTATTTAGGCTTATGTAACTTTGCCAGTTTTTCTTTTTGACTACATTAATTATTGTGTCTATCAGCAAACATGTTAAGTCCCCCATCCTCCAACAGAAATGTTGTAGTATAACACAACACAACCAAGAAACCATAAACTCCTCTGAACAGTGTTCCTCACTCTGGCCCACCAGAGAGAGGGCTTACTGCAGCCTTGTCAAAAAAGGAAAAAGAGACAGACAAAGGGATGGCTGGCCTCAGATGGAGGAAAAGCCAAACATCCATTTATAGAATCATAGAATATCTGGGCTGGAAGGGACCACAGGAGGTCATCTAGTCCAATCCCTTGCTCAGAGCAGGACCAATCCCCAGACAGATTTTTGCTCCAGATCTCTAAATGGCCTTCTCAAGCATTGAACTCACAACTCTGGGTTTAGCTGTGTTAGCAAGATTGTCAGTTTCTCTGTTCCAGTGTTCCTTGTCTGAGCCTGGGAGCTTTCTATACCTATTTCCTCCTCAGGTTGTGAAGAGAGGAAAAGAGAGAGAGAGTGTCCTCCCCATTTCCTTTCCTTTACATCCTTGCTCTAATCAGCCCCTATTTAATCCCTCCACTGCCTACCTTAGTGGGGCATAAGTATGCCCATTCACTGGATCTGTATTTGATATGTCTTTGTAATTCCTTCATTTGCCCTCTCTCTCCAGAAAACTAAAACTAAGGGGCACTTCCCCTCAAATGAGGCCAATTAAACAAAACAAATGCAGTTTGTAAGTCAAGCCAAAAATGAGTCTGAAAATTATTTTCCAAAAAAATCTGACAAAGAACCTTTTTAATCACCAGAATTGTAAAACTCCTGTTTCTATTTTTTTCATCCAAACTAGTCAGGAAAAAAAACAACACCTACCCTGGGATAAGATGTGGTTTGTGAAATTTTAGGAGGGTTTGTTTCTTTATGGGAAATATAGGCCAACGATTCTTGAAAAATTGAATTTATAATGAGAAACTAGCTTTATCCTTAACTATGCAGTGGCTTCTTCCACCATATAATAGGAAATTTACGGATCTTTCTGATAGAACAAGAGAAAACACTCAAACCAAATTTTCTGTTTTATCCCCACAAACTAATGAGAAAGAAATATTTGTCTATGAAGGTTGTTGCATTTTGTTTCACTGGAAAATGGGATGCAGGATTTACTCATTCTCGTGGCAAAATGACTCTCTTACTGTTAACCAATTTGATGTTCATGCACAGGGCCCAAATATTGCCCTAGGTTGCTCCCACTGTGTTCTTTAATCATAGTTTATAAACTACATACTGCTTCCATTTACTTTCCTATGCTCCGTAAATATATATTCACGGGGTGAAAAATATCCAGTTCTGAATTGCAGTAATATGTGAATCTAAAAGATGGCGGGCTGAGGATTTAGAGTGAAATGTGAAAATAGAGACGTTATAATGAAAGGAGCCATAATGCCTAAAGTATAAAAGAAGCTAAAAGATCCCTTGCTAAGATCAATCTTCTTGCCTGAAATCCATTTAAAAATTGCCATAAAAGGTCTACAGTATTTTCTGAACTGATATCTGATGAAAGATCTAATGTAGATCATATTCTGGGAATTAAAATAATCTTTTCCATGTTATTAATAAATCTAAATTTTAGATCAGTTTGGATAAAACAGATGATCACCCTCTTACATAAGACATATTGCATGAATAAAAAACATCTTATCTAAGAATATAGCAGTAGGGATATATTACCGATCACCTGACCAGGATGGTGATAGTGACTCAGGCAGAGTAGAGAGGCTATTAAAAGAAAAAAACTCAATAATAATAATGGGGGATTTCAATTATCCCCATATTGACTGGGTACATGTCACCTCAGGACGGTATGCAGAGATAAAGTTTCTTGACACTTTAAATGACTGCTTCTTGGAGCAGCTGGTCCTGGAACCCACCAGAGGAGAAGCAATTCTTGATTTAGTTCCAAGTGGAGCACAGGATCCGGTCCAAGAGGTGAATATAGCTGGACCACTTGGTAATAGTGACCATAATATAATTAAATTTAATATCCCTGTGGCAGGAAAAACACCACAGTGGCCCAACACTATAGCATTTAATTTCAGAAAGGGGAACTACACAAAAGTAAGGAGGTTAAACAGAAATTAAAGGGTACAGCACCAAAAGTGAAATCTCTGCAAGCTGCGTGGAAACTTTTTAAAGACTCCATAATAGAGGCTCAACTTAAATATATACCCCAAATTAAAAATCACAGTAAGAGAACCAAAAAAGAGACATTGTTGCTAAACAACAAAGTGAAAGAAACAGTGAGAGGAAAAAAAGGAATCCTTTAAAAAGTGGAAGTTAAATCCTAGTGAGGAAAATAGAAAAGAGCATAAATACTGACAAATGAAATGTAAAAATATAATTAGTAAGGTCGAAAAAGAATTTGAGGAACAGTTTGCCAAAGACTCGAAAAGTAATAGCAATTTTTTTTAAGTACATCAGGAGCAGGAAGCCTGCTAAACAACCAGTGGGGCCACTGGATGATCGAGGTGCTAAAGGAGCACTCAAGGACGATAAGGCCATTGCGGAAAAACTAAATGAATTCTTTGCATCGGTCTTCACAGCTGAGGATGTGAGGGAGATTCCCAAATCTGAGCCATTCTTTTTAGGTAACAAATCTGAGGAACTGTCCCAGATTGAGGTGTCATTAGAGGAGGTTTTGGAATAAATTGATAAACTAAATAGTAATAAGTCACCAGGACCAGATGGTATTCACCCAAGAATTCTGAAGGAACTCAAATGTGAAATTGCAGAACTACTAATTGTAGTCTGTAACCTATCATTTAAATCAGCTTCTGACCAGATGACTGGAGGATAGCTAATGTGAAGCCAATTTTTAAAAAGGGCTCCAGAGGTGATCCTGGCAATTACTGGCCTGTAAGCCTGACTTCAGTACTGGGCAAACTGTTTGAAACTATAATGAAGAACAATATTGTCAGACATATAGATGAACATAATTTGTTGAGGAAGAGTCAACATGGTTTTAGTAAAGTGAAATCATGCCTCACTAATCTATTAGAATTCTTTGAGGGGGTGAACAACCATGTGGACCAAGGAGATCCAGTGGATACAGTGTACTTAGATTTTTCAGAAAGCCTTTGACAAGGTCCCTCTCCAAAGGCTCTTATTCAAAGTAATCTGCCACGGGATAAGAGGGAAGGTGGTCTATGGATTGGTAACTGGTTAAAAGATGGGAAACAAAGGGTAGGAATAAATGGTCAGTTTTCAGAGTGGAGAGAGGTAAATAGTGGTGTCCCCTAGGGGTCTGTTCTGGGACCAGTCCTATTCAACATATTCATAAATGATCTAGAAAAAGGGGTAAACAGGTGGCAAAATTTGCAGATTATACAAAATTACTAAAGATAGTTAAGACCCAGGCAGACTGTGAAGACCCACAATAGGATCTCTTAAAACTGGGTGATTGGGGAAAAAAATGGCAGATGAAATTTACTGTTGATAAATGCAAAGTAATACACACTGGAAAGCATAATCCCAACTATACATATAACACGATGGGGTTTAAAGTAGCTGTTACCACTCAAGAAAAAGATCTTGGCGTCATTGTGGATAGTTCTCTGAAAACATCCACTCAATGTGCAGTGGCAGTCAAAAAAGCGAACAGAATGCTGGGAATAATTAAGAAAGGGATAGATAATAGGACAGAAAATATCAAGTTGCCTCTATATAAATAAATGGTACACCCACATCTTGTATACTGTGTGCAGATGTGCTCACCCTATCTCAAAAAAGATATATTGGATTGGAAAAGGTTCAGAAAAGGGCAACAAAAATGATTAGGGGTATAGAATGACTTCCATATGAGGAGAGATTAATAAAACTGGGACTTTTCAGCTTGGAAAAGAGACGTCTAAGGGGAGATATGATTAGGTCTATAAAATCATAACTGGTATAGAGAAAGTAGATAAGGAAGTGTTGTTCACTACTTCTCATAACACAAGAACTAGGGGTCACCAAATGAAATTAATAGGCAGCAAGTTTAAAACAAATAAAAGGAAATATTTCTTCACACAATGCACAGTCAACCCAGTCAACACAACCGAATCCTTGCCAGGGGATGTTGTGAAGGTCAAGAACCATAACAGGGTTCACAAAGAACTAGATAAATTAATGGAGGATAGGTCCATTAATGGCTATTAGTCAGGATGGGCAGGAATGGTGTCCCTAGTCTCTGCCAGAAGCTGGGAATGAGCGACAGGGGATGGATCATTTGATGATTACCTGTTCTATTCATTTCCTCTGGGGCACCTGGCACTGGCCACTGTCAGAAGACAGGAACTGGGCTAGATAGACCCTTGGTCTGACCCAGTAGGGCCATTCTTATGTTCTTAAGAGGGTGATCATTTCTTGGTGGACTCTCCTGACTGAATAACTTTCCCTGAAATTTACAAAAGGGAATATGAAAGTAACTAATCTTACCATTAGTTATAGGTGTATCTTTACAAACCAATTTTTTTATGAGAGTCACTCATGCTTTAGGGCATCGACTGATAATGTATGTGTGTGTGTGGGGGGAGGGGAATAAAGAATTTTCTTCTCTCAGTCAATCTACAATACTACAAAAATAACTCAGTGTGTTATGTTTTTTCTCTCTTTTTTACTTTCCTCTAAAGCATCAGGTCCTAGTTATTGCTAGAGGCAAGATGCAAGACTAGATGGATCAATGATCTGATTCAGCATGACATAAATCCTATCTATCTACATTACCAACAGATATGTTCTCTTCTCCAACCCCCCATTATATCAGATAATTGCTTTTTAAAAGGGCAACACTTTAATTTTGTAAAAAGTAAAGATATTTGCTTAACCTATAACCTATTGTCAGGGTCCTGATTTCCTTCTAATAAAAGAAAACATGAATAAAATTCCTTGTTTTCCGTATATTGGGAATATGCTATTTTAGCAAGATTTAAACCTCACAATAGCAAAATTTTCCATTGGCCTTTTATCTTGACAGAAATGCTGTGAAACAGATTTTAGAAAATTGAAGCAAAATTCTATATGAATCAAATGGAGACATGTTGGGAGTGAAAAATTACAGTGAAAAATAAGTAGCCTCAACCCACCCTAGAATGGAAAAATTTTTAATGTCATTTTAAAACATGCTCAAGAGTATATATTACACTGGGCACTATTCTTTCAAGGTTACCTTAGACAAAGAGAAAGACCTGAGGAAAAACTAGCACAAGGTAAAGGGTTTATTTCAAACTATTCTCCACCTGATTACTAAATAGTACGGTAACCTACTGGTATGACCTGGACATTGATGCATTAATGATATCTCTTTCATCTATTTCCTCGGAACTGGGAGGTAATAAATGGATGTTCTAAAGAAAACATGATCAATTTATAATGCAATCTTTTTAAACCTACCTGTTTTGACAAAACAGGTAAACTGTGGTTCTGCTGCGAAAAGTGCATCCTTAGGTTCAATGTTTATTGCCTCTCAATAATTCCAGATGAAATTAGTGCAGTTTAATACATTGAGATTTTTTTCCTTGTCTTTGGGCCCTATAACTCGGTCTGGGATATGAACTCTTACTGAATTCCTTTCTGCTTTCATACCATTCTTAGTAACCCAGATCCATATGAGGTGTATTACAGGTATAATTAACAGCAGGAACCATGCATATCACTGAATTCAAATCTTCATTAATGGTAGAATGGGCACATACAAATATTGAAAAGAAGGCCTATGAATAAAGGTCTATCAGAAAGCTTCCCTTTGTTAGTGTGCCCTAAAATAGCTTCTTCTAAAGAGCTAACTATTTCTCTTCCCCTGGCATGTTCTTCGCAAACTCCATGTTTAAGAAAGGAAATTGCTATCATTACTACCACTATAGTACATATTCTTATACATAAACACATACATTCCCCAATTACTGCCCTGGAATGCATGAGTGGGGCTCCCACCGCAGTCTATGGAAACTGATCCTGAGCAAAATGGGGAAGATTGAGCGATGAACAGAAAACACATTGCAGTTGGTTGATGTTAGGTACCTTATTTCTTTGTTGATTGCATCTAGTTGCTCCTGAAGCATCATGGCCAGAGTCTGGGCATCTGAATGCCCACTTGGTGACAGAAGATCCATGGAGCTAAAAATAGTTTCTCTATCATCGTCATCAATATCAGACATTTCGGTGTCACTTTCAAATGTGTGGCTGCTCAAGACTCCAATCTGCTGAGTTCTGTTCCACTCATGATCCCCAAGAGATTTCACCTAAGCAAAAATTTACAAAATGCATATGGTGTAGTCTAAGAAACTATTTCAAAATTAGCTTGCTGGAAAATGGAAAAGATGAAGTATTAACATTTTAAAATATTGACTCTGTGATTATTAATCCCTTTCTTATTTGTAACAACATTAATGATAGATTTATTTGATAGGAATAAAGATGCTGTAAAGTTCTTTCATATGGTTTCTACTGCAATTCAGCATTAACAAAGGAAGAGATTTTCAAAGGTGTCGTCCAGTTAGGTTTCCAACTCCCACTGAACTTGAATATCTCCCTCTGCGCTATTAGTGTTGGCTGCTATACAGTAGTGGATGTACTTGTAGATTTGCATGGAAAAATCCTATTGTTTGCTGAGAAAATGACACAATTTGTAACCCCATTGAGTATCTTCTACAAACACTGAGGTATACTGTCATATCCCAGTATCGAGATTTCAATTGTTAACATGAACTATTAATACCATATGCAATAAAAAGAAGATATCCTATAAGCTGTCAGCAAACTAGTTAGTTAAAGCACTTTTGCGGTGCATTATTCATGCCAGTATTTAATGCTGTCATTGTTTAGGAATACATTGAAATAATGCATGCAAAAAAGCTTGCAGTGTTTCACAAGTGAAAACAATTCAATGGTTAACCTTTGGTTCATCTCTCCGGACCCCCATACGACCTCTTCTGGGTCGCCTTATCACTTTAGTTGACCTGTAGTCGGACTGGCTATCAACCAAGGAACCCACAGAATACCTCAGTTCTGCTGACGTGTCAAGGTGAGATCTGAAAAAGGATTGAGGCAGAGATAATAGGTAAATTCAAATAACAGTAATGATAATACAGTGCCTTTCATTCTAGGGTCTCAGACCTTTATTGACATTAATTCATTAAGCCTTGCAAGAGAAACTACATTGGGGACACAATTCAGTGAACATTTTCTAAACATATTGTGGAGTAATAAAGGAAATAAATCTTGATCCTTTTTATATTAAAGAATTAAATAACAGACCACAACAGGCCAGGTCTGCAGCTGGTGCAAATTGGCAGAGCTCCAATGAAGTCAATCAGCAGAGTCGGGTCAACATTAAGCATTTTTGCATACCCCACCCTAAACACTTCTGTAGTATTACTTTTCTGTGTAAGCAATTGTTGCCATGATAACGTTATGTGATCATGAATGAAAAGAAAAATGAATCAATCTGCTTATTAAGACATGCTCTACATTATGATAATGTTAGTCAACTTCTCAATGATATAAAGGTTTATGGTTTGATCGGAATGCTACATATCTGGTACTATGTTAATAGATTAAACTAATACAACTGATACAGCCTAACAATCTTGGCTTCCACAAGTGCGTTTGGGGCATGACTCTGGCTTTTAAACCATTGGCTACATTACAGGGCTGGGGATGAGGATGGTCTAAGCTTCAGGACAACAATGGAAGAATTGTGGCTGCCAAGTCAGAATTCTTCCTAGTTTTCCTGGGGGTGTGTGCATGCTAGAGTGGAAACACTGCCACTCATTGATGCAATGCGGCATTCCCTTCCTGCCCCACATCAGTTTTGCTGGCTGGTGGGGACTGTGGGGGAAGGACACAGACTATGTTCCCCTTCCTTGACTCTTTTCAGGAGGTTAGTACCCGTGACAGAACTAACCTAGGGCAGTGCTTGTACCTCCCAGACCCGTCACAGTTGCTGCTCGTGGTGGGAAATAAGGGGAGTGAAGTCTCCATGCACCCTCTGAGCATTCTTGAACAGTCATGAAGATTTGGCCACATTTTGGCCTTAGCAAAAGGATGCACTTGGCATGATAACATTAGAGAAGTAGAATGTAATGTTACAAATAATGTAGTGATGATACTTCATCAGTATCAAAGTACAACACGTTATTACTACTTGTTTGTTTGTTTATGGTATCTCCTAAAGAGATATGTCTCCAGGCAGACAGGAAGGAATGGTCTGTGCTCTCTGGAACTGGCAGTCTGAAGACTGACACACAGACAGAAAGCAGTTAGGGGGAAAGGGCAGATCATCTTTGTATTTGTTTTAGCATGTGGCAAATATACTATTGCATCTATCATCTTTCATTGTACTAAGTTGAATGGAGAAAAGAGAATGGTTAAGAAAAGTAAGTTGTTACTCCTACACAGAAGGATTTCTTAAAAAATAACATATATGTTATAAATAACAACAGTGAAATGAGAATGTTATCTGACTACTTGCATTTCTGTAGTAGTCAAGAAAGTTACTCTATCTAGAATGCACATGAAAAATATACCTCCATATTTAAATTTTAATTCCTTTCAAACTGGAAAAAAAAAAAAGCTTGTGACCATCTTCCTTAAAAGGTTCACAGCAAGGTTAATAATCAGTTTTCAAGAAACAAAATAGGATTTTTATCCCTCAAAATATTACCTTCAGCTCAGTGGAAGAATGTTGCCCAAGAAAATAATGGCTTTAATATTTAGAGATGAAAGCTGTCTAAGTAAAGGTATGACTGATTTCCAAAATGAAGGTAATTGTTGCATCGCAAGAGAGCAGGAACAAAGTTCAGCATTCAATGTGATCCCAAGCAGAGAGAAAGAGCGTGTGTGTGTATGCATATGCGTTTATTCATTCCCAGCATGCTCTTATATACAATATGGTAAGCAATCACAATTGCTAATTAATTAATTAAACCCACACAGCCACAGCTGTAACCCATAGGGTAATTATCATCCTACACACCTGTCTGACTTATCATCCTATTTACAATTAGCTGGCCAATAAGAATGAGCCCAAGACCAGCCCTTCACACACAGTTCCCAACCCAGAAGCCTAAACAATCTCAGCATCTCACATTCTATTCCCACATCTCCCCCCTTTATTCACAATCAAAAGAAGAGGGAAAAGGAAAACAAGATAAAAACATTCGCCAAACATTTCCAACTTATAACAACATAACACCACAATCTATCACAAGCCAAAATTAAAACTTTATAAAGCCAACCCATATAACCATGCAATCCTTAACATATAACCCCAACAACACCAAACAAAAACAAGACACAACAAATAAATAGTGCAAACTCTGCAGGATTCCCCCCTTCCCAATAGAAACATCCCTCAGATGTCAGGTGATCAGACTGACACTGAGGGATGGGGGGGTCCTAGAGAAAATACATAACCACATAAAAATCTTAACAACACAACAAAAATTCTGGCCAGAAGACATCACAAAACAAAAACACAAAACATAAATCTTAATAATAATTGCATGGTACACTAAATGCTATGCAGCCAGCACAAAATTTCTTACAAGCACAGCAAAATTATCTCAAACAAATAAATCAGTCACGAAGGATCAAAACAAGAGAAAAAAAAATAAAAAAAAATCCTGGCATAGCTCTTCAAGTCTCTCAAAATTAAGATGCCTTCTTCCTTCACAAGATAACAAGTGATAGAATTGTAGAAACTAAAAAACAGTTGTAACTTTAACTCTCCAGTATAGCTTCTCTAACACAATTTTCTCCATTCTCATCATGTCAGATACAGTGAACCTATACTGGCTTATTCAAATTAAGTCAGTGGCTAAGAGAATGTTTCTTTCTTCTTCTATTGCTTTCACAGCCAGGTAAAAGCAGCTTAATCCAACACAGCCCAAGTGTTTAGGCTGCACCTTCATTTTTACCAAAGACTTGAGTTAAGCTGAGGAGATCTTTTACTTCAAAGTCTCACAACCTTGCAGTCATTCAAAGGCCATTGTCATGAGCAATTTCAATTAGTCTCAGGTCAGATGGTTGATATCTTAACTCTTGTCCCAACAAAGCATTGAGCTGATCTAACAATTCCTGAGCTTCAGTTGTTACAAGCATTTCAATCATCGTGTGATCGGGGACAGGCGCCGGGTCCTGCTCGGGGCCACAGGCACCTTATAAAACATTTCTTAAAAGCCTGCCGCATTTAAAAATAAACAAACCGCGCGCGCTGCCGCCGCCGCCCCGCACCACCCACTCCTGCTCCTAAACCCGCTGCGCTGCTCCCCTCGGCGTGATACAATAATCACTTTAAATAAACCAATCTTTTACTCCGGATTATCTTCAGATTTTCACGCCATGGAGATTATAGTCCAAGATGATCAAGATCTACGCCGCGCCGGGAAGGAGACAGGGGAGGCGGGACGAAGGCAGGCGGCTGGGTCACAGCTCCTGCTGCTCTGCGATGCATATCACCGTCCTTTCTTCCGCTGATGCAGCGGTTCCCATGGTAGCTGCTCACCTCTGAGTTCGGGTGTGCCTCCCTTTTCAGACGCCCTGCAGCTTGCTGCTCAACACTGAGCTCAGGTGCGCCCCTCTTTTCGGACGCCCTGCGGCTCCCAGCCGCTCGACACTGAACTCAGGTGCGTCCTTCTTTTTCGGACGCCCTGCGGCCGCTGCTCGACACTGAGCTCAGGTGCGCCCTTCTTTTCGGACGCCCTGCGGCTCCCAGCCGCTCGACACTGAGACTCAGGTGCGTCTCCTTTTTTTTTTTTTTTTTTTTTTTTTCAGGCCACCGATACTATTGCCCGCAGCTTCTCCACCATTTGTTGCATCGCAAGAGAGCAGGAACAAAGTTCAGCATTCAATGTGATCCCAAGCAGAGAGAAAGAGCGTGTGTGTGTATGCATATGCGTTTATTCATTCCCAGCATGCTCTTATATACAATATGGTAAGCAATCACAATTGCTAATTAATTAATTAAACCCACACAGCCACAGCTGTAACCCATAGGGTAATTATCATCCTACACACCTGTCTGACTTATCATCCTATTTACAATTAGCTGGCCAATAAGAATGAGCCCAAGGCCAGCCCTTCATACACAGTTCCCAACCCAGAAGCCTAAACAATCTCAGCATCTCACATTCTATTCCCACAGGTAATCATTCAGAAAATCACATTTATGCTAAAATCATAGAATCATAGAATATTAGGGTTGGAAGAGACTGCAGGAAGTCATCTAGTCCAACCCCCCGCTCAAAGCAGGACCAACCCCAACCCCATCCCAGCCAGGGCTTTGTCAAGCCAGGCCTTAAAAACCTCTAAGGACGAAGATTCCACCACCTCCCTAGGTACTTTTCTTAACCATTCCAATAGTCTATAATAGCTGTAAAATCTGTAATACTATTAGAATATTAATGTAATCCCCACTTCCCCATTCCAGATATGTATTCTATAAATAGATTTGAACAGCTGTTCACTTTCACTACAGGATCACTTATTTTGAACTAAAATAAATTGTTGCCTAGAAGAATGAAGCATTAGTCTAAATTTTAGCACCACCACATTAGTCGGAAAGTGGGAGCAACTGGTATTGTTAAAATGCAACCACCTGATGGCTGTTCAATGACATAAGACCATAAACTGCATCTCCAGTGAGCATGGAGTGCAGAATCAGAATCTGGGTGATCTCAGCTGGAATTCCTACTAGGAAAAAACACAACTGCAGTTATTAACAGTTTCTCCAGAGAGATCAGAGACATGGAGAAAGGACTGTCCTCTTACATACAGAGATAGATCCTTCTCTAGCAGGAAAAAGGTACATTGGCTGTATGATGTGGGGAAGCTTGTTTGCTAAAAGGCTAAGATTGCACGAGGTATTACTACTCTGTTGGAAGGAAGAAACTGTTCCTCAAGATTTTAAAGATGTTCGTTTCATCCAACTCTACAAAAACAAAGGAGTCAGAAGTGACTATAAAAGCCACAGAGCTATATCTTAACATCGTGAGAAAAATCTTAAGCTGTATACTTTTACCTAGACTTCAAACTTCAGCTGAGAATAATCTATCCTGAGAGCCAATGTGGCCTCTGCTCGGGAAGGCCCAGCATAGACATGGTCTTCTCTGGAAGACAACTGCAGGAAAAGTGCAGAGAGAAACGTAGTCCACTGTATGTGGCTTTTATAGATTTAACAAAAGCCTTGGACATGAAGAAGTTGGTCTGAAGAAGCTTGTGTGACGTTGCACTCTATATGATTATATGAAAGTATGCTGATGAGTGTGAACATAATGTAACTAAAATATGATTCATGCAAAAGGCCTCTTCTAAGGTATCATTACAAAGCTTATAATCTACTGAGTGTGGTCATCTTATTTGTATAAATGTATCACTCTTGTATCTGAAACTAGAAATATAAAATATAACTTGCAGGGCCTATTGTAATTATGCAAAGTGTGGGCCATTAATAGTGGTTTGGAATCTTGATGGTTCCCATTAACCAGGACAATTGACTGTAGATGGCTCTGTTTTACTCCTGTATACGTGTGCGCTGGGATGTGGGTAATGAAGTGTTACAGTGACATGTGATCATGTCACTTGAACTGAAATCCATCTTTAAACTGGTGCTTTTCCATTGAGGAGGAGAGGGTGGGAACCCAGAGAGGGACAAAGGATTCCCGCCTTATGCAAAAGATATATAAGTGGGTGGAAGAGAACAAAGGGGGCAGCCATCATGAGAAATCCCCTAGCTACCAGCTGAGCTGGAACAAGGGCTGTACCAGGGGAAAGGATTGTGCCCAGACTAGGAAGGCGTCCAGTCTGTGAAAGAAACTTATTGAAACATCTCTGAGGGTGAGATCTTATCTGTACTGAGTTCTATTACTCTACTAGGCTTAGACTTGCTATTAGGCTTAGACTTGCGTGTTTTATTTTGTTTGGTAATTCACTTTGTTCTGTCTGTTACTACTTGGAACCACTTAAATCCTACTGTCTGTATTTAATAAAATCACTTTTTACTTATTAATTAACCCAGAGTACATATTAATACCGGGGGGCTGTGCATCTCTCTCTATCAGTGTTATAGAGGGAGAACAATTTATGAGTTTACCCTGTGTAAGTTTATACAGGGTAAAACAGATTTATTTGGAGTTTGGACAGGAACACTTCTATAAGCTGCTTTCAGTTAAGTCTGCAGCTTTGGGGCATGTGGTTCAGTCCCTGGGTCTGTGTTGGAGCAGACTGGAGTGTCTGGCTTAACAGGACAGGGTGCTGGAGTCCCAGGCTGGCAGGGAAAGCAGGGGCAGAAGAGTTGTGGCACATAGGTTGGTAGTTCCCAAGGGGGTTTCTGTGATCCAACCCATCACAGCTTGGTTGTCCACCTATATTGCTAAACCTTGTGAAATTCTTACACAATGGCATGAAAGCAACTGTAATGTACAAAAACCAAGAGTCTGACTCATTTAACATCAACAATGGAGTGAAGCAGGGTTGCGTACTGGCTCCTACATTATTTAATACTTTTTTACTTCTCATTCCTGCTTCAACATGCATCCCATGATGCTGGAGAGGATGTCTATCTTAGCACTGGACATGATGGAGGTTAGTTTAACATTGCAAGGTTCAGAGCCAAGACGAAGGTGAAGGAGACCATCATAAGGGACCTGTTGTTTGCAGATGATGCAGCCCTTGTGGCTCACAGTGTTGATGCCCTACAGTATCTTATTACCAAGTTCTCTGATTCATGCAAAATCTTTGGGCCAGCAATACGTGTGAAGAAGACTGTTATCATGCACCAAGGCTCTTCAAAACCAGTTCCAGATATCATCTTACATGGTATTCGTTTGGATGGTATTGAGCAATTTTGCTATCTTAGCTCTACTATTACCAGCATTGTAGATCTTCTTGCTGAGCTCACTAGTAGAATTGGCAAATCAGCCAGGAACTTTTCAAGACAAAGCCTGGAACAATAACAAATTGTCAACTAAGTGAAAATCTGTATTTATGTGAGATGTGTTTTATCCACTCTTCTATATGGCTCAGAAACATGGATGACTTATGCCAAACATACCAAAAGATTAAACAGCTTTTATATCAGATGCTTGCTTCAAGTAAGATGGCAAGACAGGGTAACAAATGTGGAACTGTTAAATTGTGCTGATATGTCATCCATGGGAACATTGATTAGTAAGAAAAGACTCAGGTGGCTTGGACATGTCAAGTGAATGCCAGAATACAGGATCCCAAAGAGCGTGTTGTGCTCATGAAGGGTCTAGAAAGAGGCAGACTGCTGCATAGATTTTGGGATGCTTGTAAAGATGACTTAAGTATCCTTTGGAATCTCTCTGAATGATTGGGAAAGGAGAGCGGAATGCCGCTCTGGTTGGCGGAGACAGCTTGTAGATGGAGTGAAGTGTTGCAAGGCAGACTGGATCAAGATTTGTGATGACCGGCATCTAAGGAGGAAAGAATCTGCTGCTTGGATTCAGAGCACTGTTAGGGTGTGAGTGTGCCCTACCTGTGGACAGGACTGTTACTCACGCATCGAACTCAGCAGCTATCAAAGAACTCATCGGCACATACACCATGCTCTGTAAAGAGCAATAGTGCCATTTATTACATGTACTGTGCCAATTCTGTGAACAACAAATCAAGGTTCATTGTCCAAAGCTGCCAATATGGTACCTTTAACCAACAATAAATATTCTACAGCAAGACAAAAAGGAAGACAGTTACCATATACTCTGAAGTATGAAATAAGAGCCATAAACAATTCCAGAGACATATGTTGGAAAATATGTCTTAGGGTTTAGTTCCTAGGTACAGCGTATGTCAGATCCCTATAGTCATAAATGCCGAGTCTCCTATTTTTTTCCTTCATAAATCATAATGGGCAAGTAGATTTTGTGCTTGAGCTGGTAAATATTAGTGACAACCTTGAAAAGCTGTTATAACCTGTGCGGATGTTCCTATAATAAAAAAATCCTTGTTGTTTTGAGTACTTCAGAATAGTTTGATTTTAGCTTTAAATGAACTAACTTCTTAGTGTGTTATGTCAGAAATGGTTATTCTAAACATAATGCAAAGAAAATGAAAATTAAATCAATGATGTGATTTGCATTCCATTTCCCAAACATATTTATGTTTAAAATTAAATTTGAATTGAACATACAACTTTGAAATAAAATTACTGATTACAAACTATGAGAATGACTTATTAATTCTTCCAGAGCACAAACTACAAATAATTTCAAAAGCTTCACATTCCTAATGTAAATTGAAAAATTCAAGATAATACACTGCAAACATACTGTGGGCTATTTTGCACACCCATCAGGGTATTCAGTGTGAATTTTTGTGTAGTCTCTTTTTGGAGGCTCTTGAAAATCCTTATGGTTCAATGGAAAATTGCGCCTGGAAGACACATGCACCGTTAGGACCCTTTAAATTATGACCGAGTGCATGACTTACAGTAGTGGGATGTGAATGCATTCACCCTTTAGGCGTATGTGTCTGAAAAACGTGGCACCCATTCTGAATTAGGTCAGAGAGTGTACACAATGCCTGTCAGCTCTGCAATGTGACGGCAGACAGTAGGAGGCAGCCCAGATTCCAGTCTCCAGCCAGTAGACATTCATCTACTGTCCAGCCTCATAATGTCACATAAGCCCATGTTGTATCCTCCTTGTTGAAAGACCAGCCTATATAATGGAGGTGTGGTTTTGGGATGAGTTCTCCTCCCTCCATTCCTGAGAGGTGGAAGAATTCAAGTACAAGTGGAGGGATCTCAGCATCAGGAATTCGCTGTATTACCCACACTCAGCGAAGAGTTCCAGCAGCAGCAGCTTTGTAAGTGTGGGAATAGGGATCAGGAAGTAAACAATTTTAGAATGCACTGCTGAATTCTCGGGGCACAGCTGTAAGGCAGCTCACGTCGCTCAGACAGCACCTAGCCACCAGCTATGAGGATGTGCTCACAGAAGCCAGCAAGGCAGTGAGTGACAAGACAATAAGACTGCTGATCCCCCATGATGGTGAGAGGTCGCAGGTAAGCAGCTACACCTGGGGCAGTGACCATTGTGCCAGGTGCTGAGATTTGTCCAGCAGTTCTCTCCATTTAAGCAGATATGTGGTTTTCTACTCTAGAAAAACAAACAGTATCACTATGAAGTGCTTCATACAGCTTGACACAGAGCGTATGTTGCAATTAAACACTGTTGCTCAGTTCTATCCTGCTTGTGTAGCAGTTTCCCCATCTCTGAAATGGGGGTTATACTTACCAGTTTCATAGTGGTGTTGCTAGGCTGAATTATGGTTTAATGTCTATAAAGCACTCTGAGATCCTCATGAGAAAGGCGCTATATAAAACTTGTGTGTGTGTGTGTCCACATAACTTAAGTTTCAAAAGAACAAAGTAAGAAACCATTATAACAATTAACAAGCTTGAGCCCATTACATTAATTTATATTTCTCCTTATATATCAAATAAACACAGCATAAATAAAATAAAATAAAGGATATAAGAAAGTAAAAAAAAGAGTTTAAAACAAGCATTGAGCAATGTCTCTCAGAAACATGAGGGTGTATAGTAGCTTATGCAGGCAAATATAACAGCATTCAAGGAAAAATAACTTGATTCAGATTACATTTTCCTCAATTTAATTTTGTACCATGTGTTTTGGCTAACAAATCCTAAACTTTAACATATTAAGCTCGCAAGTCATGAAATGAAGGCAGGAGAAACAGAGGTGTTAATTTTATTTTAAAGGACATCTTTGGACTGAAGGGAAAATTATTCTATTATTCTATAACCATAGCAACGGCTTTCCCAAATAATTTATCTTCAGCTATCAGTAGCACACAAGATTTGTATTAAAAAGCTCATGTTTCATTATTAGTTAGTTCCTGATCCTTCAACAAACTTTGGCAGACAGATCATTGTGCCTGCGAGGAACTCTGCTGAATTTTGCCTGCACAATAAGCTGAAGGATCAGGGCCTTACTGTATGCACTAAGCAAAACCTTGTTAACTGTCACTTAAGGGAAAAATAACAGTTAGATATAATTGTTGGCGTACGACTCTAAATTTGTTAATCAATTCTAGTGTTAAACTTGGCAACTGGAATTCTATTTTCAGACTTTCCTGGAAATTATTGAAGTATTTTTGTATAATTTTAGAAGTATAACATAGTTTAAAACAGATTTGATTCTGATCTTAGCAATATGGGAATACATACTCACTTATGTTAGGCCCCAGCTATATTATGAAAAACAATCAAAACGGACAATCGTAACCATTGAACAGCTAACTTTAAAAAAATATTTTAATGTGTATTGAAAACACATCCTTGTTATAAAGTCTTGAACAATCTTTACATGTTGTCTTGAAGTTCAATTACTTTACCTTGACAATGTAGGTTCAATTAAAGAGCCAGCCCTTATTTTCAACTGGTCAAGTTCAGATCTCAGTTTGTCAATTTCTTCTGACAATCTTTCCTGAAAAAAGGAGAAGCGTTTTTAAGAGGAGTTGTACTGAATATAAAACTGTAAAAGAATTGGTTACTGACTTCTAAAATAGTAAATAAATTCAGCCATAGTCTCCTTTTGATGACCCCATGCAAATGCCATTACTGTTAATAATGCCTGTGCATTGCGAGAAGGCTGTTTAGTACTCCTCACTATTTCCTCACAAGCTGGAAGGAACTTTCTGAACGGCTCATGCCTGAAAATTACATTTTTTTTAATGCAACTTGTGTTAGAAAAGAAGAAACTAAAACAATAGTTTAGGTCTGAAAAGGCAAAGTAAACACCATTTACCGTGGATGATGACTTGAAAGAAGCACTAATAGCAAAATTAGGCTGATATGAAAAAATGCTGAGGAATGCGCTTCCAAAAATATGTGGAATGGTGGCATATGATGCTGCCATTGCTAGAAATGACTATTACCAACCAACCAAGTAATGAATAACTTGCAAACCAGGTAAGACCATGATTCAAGCCCGTGCTTAAGTCCATCTCTCATCAGCCCTCAGGTATTTAACTTTAAGCATGTAGTTAAGTCCCACTGATTTACGGCTCCAATTCAGCAAGGTACCTAAGTACACACGTAGCTTTATGCTTGTGAGTAATCCCCTTCTTTAAAGATAGGCAGAGGTTTAAGAGTCTTGCTGAATTGGGGCCTTAAGGCTCAATCTTGTGAGCTGATGAGACCTCCTATGAGGTGCTCAGAAACCTCAATTTCCAGCAATGCCAGGAGACATGAAGGATGCTAATCACCACTTTGCACCTCTCAAAACTGGCCAAATTTTGAACACACACAGTTATAACAGTTGCTAGATAAAAGAGGTAGGCTTCTATAGTTTTGGGGGTTTTAACACAAAACAATTCAGCTTTCTTCTGTCATAATAATGAATTTCTAAAAATAATTAAAACAAAGCAAGGAATTGGAAAATTAATAAAATTGTAAATAAATAAATAAATAAATAAATAAATAGCTGCCACATTCCTAACCCAAAATGAAGTGACAACAGATATTTTAAATATTTTTGTAATAGTGTATTACATATAAAGGTAATATCATTATTATTTACATTATGCTAGTACCTAGTGGCCCCATTTTGCAAGGAGCTGTACACATACATAATAGACAGTTCTTGGTCCAAAGAGCTCACAGTCTGAACATACAGGACAAATAGTGGCTGAAAGGAAGGTTTATTATCCCATTTTACACATGGGGAACTGAGGCACAGAGACACTAAGTACTTGCCCAAGGTCACACAGCAAATTTGTTGCAGTCACGAATTGAATCACAATCTCCTGAGCTCTAGTTCAGTGTCTTAACCACAAAATCTCCCTGCCTCTCTACAAAATTACTTATGGTAAAATAACAATAGATTTAAACAGATATTTTCTCTTGCCATTTTCCTCACTTCATGTTCATTTTGGGTGTCATATGGTAATAGTTATTTTCCCCTTAGGAACAAGTGCAGCGGTATTTTTTTCCATTCCACACTATATAGTTTAATTTAATTGGACACACTGCAAAAATACTTTCTGTATAAATCTAAAAGTGGATGTATTTTTGTGTTCTACTGCCTTTAAGGCAAGTATATCTTTAAAATAAAACCAAAAACTTGTGTTTGGAATAAAAACATTTATAATTAATTTGACTGATTCACTAAACCAGTGTTTTGTTGTTAAATTGCCCTGAACTCAAAAAGGCACCTTTCAGCTATGGTTAGTATAATTTCACTGCACCTGTTAGAGTAAATGTATCAAATCAAATAATTATTTTCTTAACTAAAGATGTATAACTATTTACATGAAAATCTCTGTCTTTTTAAGAACTACAATTTGTATGGTGAAATCCTGGTCCCACTGAAGTCAATTCATTTCAGTGGGGCCAGGATTTCAACCATAAACTATATTTTTAGGAGTATTTTTATATAGCATCAATTTCTAGCTTAAGCAACTGGCTTGGTAAAGAACCATCTACTCCAGGATCCTCAGGAGTATTTTACTGCCATTTGATTAATTTCTAGGGGCCAGTTTGAGACGTTAAGTACACCACAAACATATTTTCTCATATTCAAATAATATCAAATGATTTTTCTAAAATAAAACAATGAGATTACAGATAAAATATGAGAGTTATATAGTACCTTGTCATGTAAAGATTCTTCCAAGTTCTTCCTGAAACTTTCAGATTCCTGAATTAAAACATTCTAGGAGAGAAAAAGACATTTGAAATGTAAATTAAACAGGAGGAAACATCCAGTACCAGAAGCTGCCATCTGATCAAGTTAACTAAATTAAATGAATTGATCCACCTTGTTCTCCACAGAATTTTCAATATGGATCTGTTAATACTTTTGGAATGTGTACAGGTCAGATCAAGAACCCTATAAACAATCCAAATATTTTCTTTCAAAGACAGAAGACACTTCTCTAATATCTTAATCTGAAATTTTACACATTCTTTTCCTCACAGGTTCTCTCTGTGACAGCATATTCTCTACTTTCTACAGTATTCTGCCTCAGGAGCTGCAAAAATCTGCAGCTGTACATGTCACTTTGGAGAAGTTTGGCTGGAGGTGCATTTGAATGAGGATTTCAGAGGAACAGATCATTTTCTTCGACTACTGAAGGAGACTTTAGTGAGTTTTCTACCACTCAAAGGAATCTGATGTTTAGAGTGAAATTCATCATGGTGTCGAGGGCCAGAGCAACTTTTCACAATATAAGCCCCATTGTCACATTATGGGGTGGAAGGGATGCGGACCCAGAAACCAGCATATCAATGATGCAGGGGGGCTTGGGACTGTAGAAAGAGTCCCTGAGCCAGTGCATTTGTGTGGGTGAAATACATTTCAGTCTTTATGTATGTATGAAGAAGAATGGAATTGGGATGGCTAAAGTGGAAATACTCAAATTCAGAGGGCCAAACATGAATTTGCTCCCCAATAATTCCAGGAAACATCTCAAGGATGCGTTCAGAGCAAAGCAATAGGTAAGACAGGAGCAAATGGAGAATGTTTCTGAATGTCCGTGTCACAAATCCTCAAGCTGAGTCTATAATATCATCACTTTAATCATCTTCCAGCCTTCCCTCCTCAAGCAAGTGTTAAACACACCACATTTTTTATTTCTCTTTAAGATAACACAGGGATTAGTGGAATCCACTGAAGAACAACTTCCATAATTTATTCTTTCTCTGGTCACTGACTTACCTATATATCTCACTCCTACCCTGAACGAAACATTTATCTGGGAATAAAAGAGCACATATCTGTTATGTAAACTTTTAACTGCACAGAAGAGGCAGGATGCAATTCAGGAATGAGAACAGATCTGGGACTTGGGAACTCCTGAATTTTAACCCTGGTTCTGCCACTGCCTCATGTTGTGGCTGTGGGCAAACTTGGGTAAGCTCTCCACCTCTGGTTCCCCTTCCCCATCAGTAAAAATGAGATAATAATATCCACCTCACAATGGCATTTGGAGAGCTCTTTCATGAAAGGATGTACCTTGATTTGAAGATGTAAAAGCTCTGTAAGTTGTATATTATCCACAGTATTATAAAAACTCTACCAGAATATGAATATCTGATATTTTGCTTGATGCTAAAAATTTGATTAGATTTGTAGCTATTAGGTTCACATTTGCCTGTGCATCATAGAGTCAGCATTAAATTTATATCCAGATAAAATATATACAGTAGTAACTTTATTCAATTTAAGTTTATTCTGCCCTTTGCACTTTACCTTTTCCTCAAGTGCTGCCATTCTCTCTTTTAAGTGTAGCTGCAGGCGCTCATTGGATTCTGTCAAAAGTCTGTCTACAGTATCTGATAATCTTTTGTTGTGCTCCTCATTCATTTTCTCTCTTTGTCTTGCCTTCAGTACAGAACAAAGGAAACACAAGGATAAGTTTCCAAGTTAATTAATGCCCTATTAAAATGCGTAGATTTTATGGTCATTGAAAAAATTTTCATTAAAATATCCAGCAACAGAAGAAATTATAGTTTAAGTTCATCTATTGATCAATACACATTAACTCCTGAGCAAGGTTTATTAGAAACTTCTGTATCAGAAGACTGTTTACAGCCAACTAAAACTAGATTTAAATCAGTTGACTAAGTTGATGAAAAAATGCAGCACAGATTCTGCTCTCAGACTTGCAAAAGCATTATTCTGCAATTAATGGAGTTGTAGGCATGTAACTGAGGGCATGTGTTAAATTATAAGCACAAAAAATAAATGGTCTGCAATACACATACTCTTTGAAGTTCCTGATTCTTTTCTTCAAGTTGAGCTTCCAAGTGTCTCATACGTTCTTCAATGTTACCATGTCTTTCTTCTGCCTGTAAGAAAAAAATAGGAAGACTCGGTCTGAAATTTAAATTGCTTTGCAAATCTTTATGTCAGCAAAGTTTAAACAAAATATAAAGCAAGCTACTACTAACTGCAAACTTAGTTTTCAAAAAATAAACTTTATTTAAACAGGCAGCTGAACAGCATTGCTTGAAATGTGTCAGCTACAAAGGCCTGTTACATCCAAGCATCAGCAAAATATTGGAGTTATTTATGAGCAATGAAATCAGCCAAATGTAACATGCAGACTGTGCATGGTTTGAACACAAACCTGCCATCGTAAAATTGTAAGCTCCTGAAGCACTAAACTGCACGATGGTTGATTATCAATAAAAAAAAAAATTAAAAAAATAAATGAAAACAAATCAGATGGATTCTATTTAGCAATAGAAAGTAAAGTCCAGTAGGACTACCTTCCTACGTATGGAGATCATTTCTTGTAGCTTAGCTTCCATAACATATTGATAATCATCAGATGAGGTAGAAGAGGTTGGATCAGACTAACAAGTTAAGGAAAAGGAGAGGGACAAAATTGAAAAATCAGAACTAAAGACACTGACACTGAAAAGAACACAGCACAGAATGCTTAAACGAAAAGTGTGACTGAAAATTTAATACTTTGACTGAATTTTATGTGGAATAAACTACACTGATAGTTGGTGGATGTGATGCAGTTGATGTGGATCAACTAAAAAGAATGGAATGCTAAAAAAGCTATCAACCTAGATATGGAAGTTCAAGGTTAGTGATGGCTGGCTGATGAAAGGTTACTACAGAGTGAAATCAAAGCAACTCTGGCTAATACGGTCTAATGTAGTAGTTGGAATTATGGTGAACTAAACACCAGAATATGATGTTGAGGGGCCAATGTCAGACAGTTCTTCAGGATTCTTGCTGCCACTTTATAGGAATGAAAACAATGCATATATGTTGTAGAATATAAATTAATAGATTAGTTATTTACAGTAACTGTGCAATATAATGCTAGATTCCCTCATTACTGCAACTATGAAGAATTAACCATATAAAATAAGGCTCAAGTTTTAGGATTCTATTTTAGAATAGATCAAGTAACCCCTTTTTATTCTAGTAAAACAATATAGTTCCCAAACTTTTCGAAGATGATCCCTTTGCAAGATCAGGGTCAGAACTAAGAGAAGAACCTATACATAAAAATGCATTAATTTGATAAAAAATAATTTAAAACAGTATAGGTACTGAATATGAAATATCGCAGTCCATCCAAAGATTCAACACTTTTCTGAAAGAACCCAGCTGAATAAGTCATTTGTTCTAAAATATGGGTCTGCATGTTCCCTCTTACCAAGGAAGTCTACGCTAACAGTGTAAAATTGAATGTTATGTTGTTGGTATGGAAACAAGAGAGATGCATAAGGAGCACAGCTAGCACGGTGCTACCGATGCCTTTCTTTGTGAGCTCCTGATTGCCGAATGCTCAGAGTAGTCATTCTCTCAAGAGGTGAACTCTTGGTCACCAGATGAGCAAACTCTCAACGCATCTAACATTATTAATAAAGTAATCCTTCGTTAGTGAGACTGTCATCGACAAATGACTTACCAAAATAACAGTTAGGTATATTTATCAAAGCAATTACCATTGGTACACAGTAATTTTAAATCACTTCAATGGTATTATCAGAACTAAAGAGTCATTGACACAAAATTAGACTGACTGACAATTTTATAAAATATATAAATATAAATATTTTATAAATATAAACTGCAACTGTCATTCCTATTACGAACAGTATGATTATACACATACACTGATATATGAAGTTTTATACCTAACCACTGAGTTTTTTAAATACAATGTTATTTAGTTAACATCATTTTCAACTGTAGAGTATTTATAAAGTTTATTCACTTGTAAAATGTAAAGGGTAAACATAAATGGATAATTCTTTGATTAATTTAGCCTCTTTTTCTGATTGTGGATTATCTGCAAGCAGATTGTGATTTCTTTGGATTAGTCATTATTTGAAACTACTCTATTTTTATTTATTACTATATGGACCAATCAGAATCAGTTCGATATTGAGTATTCAGTAATCAATGTTATAAATTTGAGCTTTATAAGTTAGTTGTATTTCATCACATAAGTCATATGGTATAGTTTCTCTTCCCTTATTAGATGAATATGACTCTTAAAATCAGTAACAGGACTGGAAAAAAGTTCTCAGAGCTCTGAATCACTGATCAAGAGGTAGCAGAAACACAGGATTAGGGAAATTATAGATTATTTTAAACCTTTTACTTTCATGGTCACAGAGAACTTCCTGGAAGCATCCTTCCTAGAAAATTAAGATAGTCTGAGGTTTAATGGCTGAGTGCAAAGTTAAATTTAATTTGTTCTCAACACTTTAACATGCAAGATCCTTATATGTTCAAACACATTACTTCTAGCTTTGAAGAGCATCTCACTCAAGACTTCTGATAAGTGGTTCTGCCTTGTATAGCATACTGTTGATAAAGAAGTCTTGGCAGCTGTTTCATTCAAATGTGCTGCTCACATCTATATTTTAAATTGTAGGAAGGATTTTCATTTGAAATTATACGATTGATAATTCTTTACCTGCGTGATTTGTCTGAGGCACCAATAAAACAAATAGGGTAGAATACCAAAGTATTTATTGTTATAGGAAAAATTCTATTAATATTTCTGACCAAAATGCACACAGCCTCTTTATAAGTATCTGATTATCCAGTTCCTATGACGACTATCATGCATATTAGAATCCACACCGCTGATTCAGCAAGGTACTTAAGCATAGGTGTAAGCAGACATATTTATTTCAGTGAGATTACTCATATGCTTAAAGTTATATACTTGCTTAAATAACCTGAGCCCCTGTCATCAAGGTATCTGATACTATATTTTCTATTATAAAAGGCAATGAGCCTGATTTTCATTTACACCAAAGCCTCTTTACACTGTTCTAGTAGTCTAAAGTGAACATAATTTAATGTAAATGAGAATAAAGACCAATGTCATAGTTCCAAAAATATATATATATTTTTTAATGTTCAAGCATATTGGTTCTCTTTCAACTTCCTTTTGGCTCCTTTTGTTCCTAAAATTTTGCTCCTTATTTCCCTAAGAGGAAGCAAATTATATTCTATTTGGGACATTGGAAACTAACTGCAGTTGCTGATCCGGTTAATGCAAAGGCAGAATTGTGTTCTGTGTACATTGTTTATTTGCAGACCTATAATTCAGCTAAGTACATTTAAAGCTCTAGTGATATTGCAATAAATGACTTTGGTCCAACTGAGATTTAAACATGCTTTAAAAGTGAGATTTTAGTATTTAAAAGTGCATCGGAAAACAAACTAGCAGACAAAGGAATTACGCTAATTTTTTGGCTGCTATTTTGTACTGACTTTGCTCAAATATGACATCATAATCAAATGCCAAACTTTTAAAGCTTTCTCAGGGTAGCAAGTAAAAAATGTTGATCACAATAATGTGGTTGAATTTTGAACATTACATGCATGTTCCATAGTTGATCATGATTTAAGTCCTTATATAAGCAGTGGCTACATTTAAAAAGAATGTTTTATGAATAGCGTTGAACAGCTCATGAAATTTCAGCATTAACCATAAAACCACCTAAGCTCCTGCACCTCTCTCTCTTCACAGAGGATCTTGTCAAGTTCTTCAAAAATAAAGTTGATTACGTCTAACCTGATCTCTCCTCCTTCCTCCACCTTAGCTCTTTCCTCTCCTCTCCTGTCCCAAAGACTGATATTTCTCTTGTACTCTAAATCATCCCCCTGCGTCAGTGACCTCTTTCCTCCTGCCTCCCTTGTCCTCTCCCTCACATTTCTCCTCAGCCTTTCACTCTCTTCTTAACACATACTAATTTATCACATCCATTAAAAACTTTGCTCTCATCTGTCCCTGTAACGTTCACTTTATTTTTCTTCACCTCTAAATTAATGGAATATGCTGTTTACAACTGCCCCCGCCCTGAGCGCCGACTCTGCAGCTCCCATTGGCCAGGAACTGCGGCCAATGGGAACTGTGGGGGCAGTGCCTGAGGGCAGTGGCACGCAGAGACCCCCTAATCCCTCCCACATCTAGGAGCTGCTGCCAGAAGGGTGTGTGTGCCAGTCGCTTTGGGAGCCGTGCCCCCCAAGGTAAGTGTCACCCTCCTGCCCCCTCCCACACCCTAACCCCCTGCCCTAGCCCAGAGCCAGCACCCAAATTTCCTCCCAGAGCCCGACCCCTCATCCCTCTTGCACCCAAACCTCCCAAAGCCTGACCCTCACACCTCCTCCTGCACCCCTACCCTCTGCCCCAATCAAGGTACCTCACTTTATTTTCAATTACTTTCCATTACTTATAATATAGGAGGAGGATGAAGAAAAAAAGAATAAAAAATAGTGGGAAGATAAAAGAGTGGTTTTTTTTCTTGGCTGAGTCCTCACGGGGGTGGGGTGCAAAAATGAAGCTGCGCACAGGGCCCCACTAACTCTAAATCCGCCACTGCCCTGGGCACCTATTCCTGTGTTCTATCTTGATATCTGTCTGTACTCTGACCCCTGACCTGTAAAAGTGGACTATCAATCTGCCTTTGCTCAGCATCCTACTTGCAGTTTACCTGTCTGCAATTTCTCCAAGTTCACGTATTGCCAGTGTTTGATACAATAGAATGATGGCCACGATCAAGCACCTGGAACAGTGAAACTCTTATATAGATTACTTAGTCCAATTGACTTTGTAGTTTCTCTCTAGACAAACACTTGGATGAAGGCCATTTTGGATGAAATGTCCATTCTGTCCACAGTTCTCTAATCACATAAAATAAAAGACTGTGAAAAAGGCACACGGAAATGTATGTCTTAGTATGTTTATGATCAGAATGATGACTATATTGCACTGAAATATACTGAGTATCCTGCATGACTGAGATGAGATATTCTTCTCACAATATTAAGTGTTAGTGTTTGTTCAAGAAAAAAAATGGTGTCAACAAAAGACATGCTTGAGGTTGAAGAAAAACTACTGGTGCATAAAATATTGGAGAATTTATAAAAGAAAATTTCATCTTAAATATAAAGCAATATTCTGCTAAGGGCATTGAAATGTCAGGTCATCTGCTGGATAAATCACAGATGGACAACTTAAAGCTGACAAGGGATGCCACATGCATGTGCACCATAGTTTTTACAAAATACTGTAACATTTGTTTGTCATTTCACGCAGCTTCCTTTTTGTTGAATCTTCTTTTTTCCAGCATTTCCAGTTCCCTTTCAGATTCCCCACCCATATACCTAAAGTGGACAGCACAAAATCTTGATTACTGAATACTGATTTTGTCTTAATGAGATAAGAAGGAGATAGAATATAATTTATTTTAACTAAATTACACAGAGGTCAAGCTAATCCTATAAGCCACCCCGGCACTGAAGACCTGATAAAAAGGGACAAATACAAAGTTTTGTGTAATTCTGCTAAAATATGAGGAGTACCTGTGGCACCTTAGAGATTAACAAATTTATTTGGGCATAAGCTTTTGTGGGCTAAAACCCACTTCACTCTGAAACCTGTTAAAATATGAAAATTAGTTGCCAAATAAAATTAATACAATCTTCTGTAGTGATAGAGAAAAGAAAATTCAAATAAATCATAATGATGTGTAACATACTGTGCTGTATGGAGTTTTTCATTTTCTTCCAACTATAAATGTGAAGGATTAATGAAGTTGAAAATACTTTGAACTACACTACAGCATTTACTGCATGCACATCTGAAAAATGTGGTAGAGAGCAATACATGAATTTTGCATAATTGAAAACGAACTTTTGTCTTATTGTTTTTCTTGAAGAAAGCTGTTGTACAATAAATTGTTAACAGAGAAACCAGACTGTCTTTGGTCCCTTTAGGGCTTTACATTTTTCCTTGTGATTTATCAATTGTAGTTTGATTACCTGCTACAAAGAATCAATTTAAAAAAAAATCAATATTCAGGATGGCTTTATTTCTGTCACACACAACTCATCCTAAATGCCAGTAAGAAAAATTGTGTAATTTTGTGTCATTTACTGTGGTAAAAATGATTATTGTGTCTCTCCTAATTAATGTGGTATAAAAACATTATGGAAAAATGATTTATCAGCTTGATTTTTTTGGTTAAAAGGGAAATGTTTACATATTTAAAAGCTAAATGGGTTCATGATTTTTTTTGGAAATCCATGACATCTTTTTAAATATAATGTAAACTAAAGTAAGAGTAGTTACTGCACCTGCCAATAAAGACTGTGAGAAATATAGTCAAGGCATGTGGTATATCAAGTTATAACAATGGCATTAATAAAGCCAGGGTAATATTACTTATGCTACATACCAGTAATTAACATTTGCTCACAGTGTGTCTACACAGCATATTTTTCCCCCATTTCTTATGAGGTTGAAATGAAGTCCTTTTTTGTTATGGTTGTTGTAGGGAGGAATACAGAATGTATTAAACCAAAGTTAAACCAAACATTTCTGAAATGAACCTATTTCTCAGTTCAGTACCTTAGTCAGTGCTGCAATTCTCTGAGCTAGTTCAGCCTCCACTTCAGGCAAGGTCTCAGCCTTCCGCATTGTCTGTTGCAGCTTCTGTTCAGCGAGCTCAAGACGTTCTTGCAGCTGTCTGTTTTTTTCTTCCATCTGAAACCCAGAGACGAAAACAGAAAATATAAAAAGGCAGAATTAAGAAATGGCTGCAATTCTTGGGGGACTTTCTGAGGCAGGCACTCCAAGTGGGTTCAGATACAGATACTCTCCAGCTTGCAAGAGAGTTTATTATGGGCTTGTGAAAAGGATTCATCCAAGTATGGAACTGTGCAGGACTTTTACGCTATGACTGATATGAAGACTAAGGATTTCATATCAAGGCCAAGTAAAGAAGTTGCAATCTGTAAAGTAAGAAGATGAACAAACATTCTTTTCCCTCTAATCTGTGTGCTATTAGTGCCAGCCAAGAAAAAAAAGCGCTTGTGCCAGTAAAATCAGAATTTTGAAAGCCACAGACACAAACATCAACTCATTTATTGCAAAACCGAGAGCATAAGAGACTGGGAAGAAGTACATGTTTTAAAAGGATACATTTGCTAAAAAATTGTTGGAACTAATTGATGCCAATAATATACCACTAGTGTGATGGTGAAATCAGCCCTGGTTACACATCCAAGGACATCTATTATCAGTTCCTGTCAGCTATTTGCTTACTGATGCACAGTTAATTTTTTGTTGTGAATTTACAGTTAAATCTTGTTTTATGTAAATTGAATTACTGAAACTTTGATAATCATTGAAAGAGAAGTACAGAGTGGGGAAAAAAGGGTGGGCCTTTAAGTTTTCTTTTGATAAGTAGGGTGTTTTCTGCCCCATGAGACATACAAAATGAATATGATTTCACTTAGTATTAATTGTCCCCTTCCAATGAATTTAGGGTGGAACTAACAAGAGCATGCTGTAAATACTGTTATCTTTTGTACTGGTATTTTAATCCTTTGACAGGGTAATAAGGTTTAAAATGTATTTTGTTGATGTTGCAATGCTGCAAATGTATTCTAAGTCTGCTTTTATGTAGCACAGTTATCAGTACTTACTATTCTCTGTAGGCAATTTATGCACATTGTAAAACTACTTAAATTACTAATAAAAAACTAACAGCTGATATAGGTATTTTGCTCTTTCATCTATTGTTCTTATGGTTAAAGAGGAAAATTAATAACAGTCTTCAAGCAACTTTCAAAACAGAATCTAAAAAGTTTGGGTTTTGATCCTTTCATTCTCATTAATGGACATACATATTTTTATTTTAATGGGGTTTCATTCCATTAGAGGACAAATTAGTTATCAAGGTGTTCTCAAATTGCCTTATAATGGGGGGAGCTCTTTTTTTTTCTTTTGCATTATATACTGTTTACAGATAAGACATTTGAAAAACTAAAGAATAAACCTTTGTTGTCTACTGCGGGAAAGAAAGAAACTCACTTTTCCAAAATTTAAGCAATATACATAGTTCCGCATTTTACAGTTTTCTATCCATATTGTAATTCTTACCTTAAACTATAAGCAATGTTCTCCATTCACCTGATCCATTGGTCAGACAAAGAACTTGATTCTCTGTTGCCCTATGGCCCCTTCATAGCACTATGGCTGTGTAAATGGGCCTTAAAGGTAGCAATTCTCTCTTGTTCCTCATTTCCCACCCTAGCATGGCTAGTAGAATGGTTCTAAGCCAGCCACCATTACAGAGTCTGAAGTGCTGGGAATTCCCAGGAGGACAAGTGTGGGTGCAGACCTTCACTGCACCCACTGACTGTCATCTGTCGAAGCACACATAAGAGAACTCCAAGGTTGCTCTAATTTTTACCGGAGGACAATGCCATCTTTGCCTCCCCTCCGCCCCTTCCCTGACAGCCCTATGCAGTGTGCATTTCAGCCACAAAGGAGAATCAGACCCAAAGTTTTTGTTGTTTCAAAACTTAATCACAAATGACCTAGCTGGCACATAACCAGGTTTTATTCTGTCAAACTCAAATCACTTTGTAGTAGAATACAACCAGAAGCAATTTGAGGGTTCTGGTACTCAAAAGTTCTTGTGCCCTCTCTCCTGTATAGCACCTGATGACAACAAATATTGATATATAATCATTAATAATGCCTCACAGCACCCCTTTGAGGCATCTACACAAATTTTACAGAAATTTAAATCCTGTGCCTATGAGGTTAAAACCAACTAACTCAAGATTGTACTGAGCCAGCGAAAGAATTAGGAATAGAACCTGTAAGTTTTGACTTCCATTCTCCTCACTGAACTACTAGAATACTTCCCTTGCTATAAGATAAACAAACCCTAAGGATTCTAAAAGCTTTTTTTAGCTCTAGAATCCATTAATTTGAGTAAGTTCTAAATGATGGGCTTTGGAGTCCCCTATTTCAACTTTGGACTTCAGGTTTTGCATCACAGAAAAAAATATGACATGAAAGAAAACTGTCCCATCCTTATAAACCTTTTTAAAATGAAGATACATGGATGACACAATTATCTGTGTAATCCATGCATTATTAAAATATTTTCATTTATTAAAACCCATTTTCTGCAAATGACCAGTATTTGGTGGAATAATCTTTCTTTTAAAATATATAATTTTAATTCACATTTGTGTGACCAATGATATCTAAGTAAACATGGTGCACAGACTGACCACTGTTTGCTTAGCTTATGTAATTTGATGCGCACTGCTGCAGGACACCACAGGGATACATAACTCAGCACAGATACCTCACAGAGCTGAGTGGACAAATTGGTTTTGCTATTTACGATTATGGTAGCTAATGTGAACCTTATAGACTTTGACCTGCCTGATTTTCTTTAAGGCAATTTGGTCCATGCTCTGTTATGGTTGATTTAGAATGAGAAACTTGGCCCACTTTAATAGAAACCTCCTATCACAACTTCAGGGCTCATTTTTTGTTTGTTTAGTGTTAACTTTAATTCTGCATAAAGAGAGCTGCTCCAGGGATGTAGATACTGAACCTGACGCAGGATGGCCTCCTTATTTGCCAGTTCATTTTCCAGTTTATCATTCATGTCATGTATGGAGGTGGATTCCCTCTGTGCACTGAGGTAACGCTTCTCAAGGGTAGTGATTCTTTCTTCCATATCTTCTTTCTGTGCCATAGCCTAAAATGAAGAAACATGTATTTCAAATGTCATTTAGTTGAGATGTCAGCTTAATTTTCATGTTAACAGTAGACAGAGCTGCAAAAATAATACGCAGAAGAAGTGATTTTCCTATTTTCTGTAGGGAGCATTTTTCCCCCTTTGGATTAATACGTCTTCATATAAATAAACCACCTACAAATGTCTAGAGCAGAATTTAATGCCATCCACTAATATAGATAAATATATAGTTCAGAACAACATTCAGGGGAAACTGAAGACTTCTCAACTTCTCTGTTTTTTCCTAGTTATCTGCATTTTGGTATGTGTGATACATATAACAAAAAACCCAACATTAACTTGCTTATTTTTAAATAAGAGTACACATGAATACAAAGGAAAAGAATCTACTTCATATATCAAAATTGAACATCACTATAGCAGTACTATACAAGTTATATGCCACTGATCAAGAAAGCTGATGTGCTTTAATATACTGTAAATCTATTACAAGAGGAGGTGATAAAGGCCAATACTGAAATCCACAGCACCAGGGTCCAGAACTGACTAACTTGACTCACCGTAGAGCCAAACCCTTACCTATTGTGAATACTTAGTGTCATCAATCAAACCTTACTCTTTAATTTGCCAGGAGGACAGTATGTGTGGGAGGTCATATATACAAGGGCTGCATGAACCCTACAGAATCAGTAGAGATATTGTTTGCAAATGGAGTCCTGTAGCTTAAGTTCATAAAGGCTGGCATGGAGCTAATCTCTGCATATTTACATGAAGGTTTGAGTTCAATTAACTCAAATCTCCAAATGGAACCCCAATTCTTCTGCAGCCAAGCTCTTTCTACCACGAGACACGTCTACCAGAGGCTTGTCTCCTTTCTGATGTATACAGAGAAAGGGAAGATACCATCCCAGTGCCACCCCCTGCACAATCAGAGGCCTGCAGAAGGTACCAGGAGCCATGACTCCAACAATTTCCTTGGGGGACACTCCTAAAAAGGTCTTCTGAGAGACAAGCTGCAGCACACACATAGCAAACAACTACAATTATTGGAAAAAAAAAAAGAGGTGTGATTGAGCACGAGGAGTGAGAAACATGCTGCAAACCCTAACATGCAGTTACAAAAAAATCTCAGGAGCTGTGCAGCTATTATTCTGTAACCACAGTGATTAAGGTAGACTCATCTCCTGTACTCAGTAAAGCCAATGGCTGGGAGCAGAAACAGGATGTTTGCTGTTTCAGCTGCTCTCTGAGGCATGGGTGGGCTGTGCTGTAAGATCTTTGGGACATGGACTATAATTTGCTGTATTATACAGTGCCTAGCACAATGGAGCTCTAACCCAGCTAAGTCATCTAGGTGAAACTGCAATGTAAGTGAAATAACTAAAACAAACAAATAAATAATACAGTACACTCCCGTTTATCCAAAACCCTATTATCCAAACTTCTGCATTATCTGAATTCCTTCCTTGTCCCCCGCCCCCCCCCCAGAGCACAGACTGCTGGCCAAGGCTTCACTCTGCCCCACCAGGACTGCAGCCTCCCACCAGCACCTTGCACCAGCAGATATTGGGTATCACTGGCTCTGCAGCAGCCCTGGGAGCCCTCTGCAGCCTCACTGTCACAAGAGAGAGTGAGTAGGCAGAGCAGAGACTCCTGGCCAGGTCTGTGAGGAGGAGGACAATCCACCAGCACCAGGGGAGGCCAACTGAACGGCTCCCATCCTCTTGATTATTGGAACAAAATCAGCCCCCCCCATGCTATTCAGACAGCTGGGAATACACTGTACTTTTGCAAAGATCCTTTCAGGTTTGAATAGGCTGTAGTCTGTAGCAGATGACTTCCTTAAGGAGCCCTTTGGGTGGAGAAAGAATAGCCTCTGATGCTCCTCCTCGAAGATGAGGGAGTGTGGATGGGGACACACCAAGGAAAGGAGCAGGAGAAGGGAGGCAGGACTAGAGCTGACTAGAAGATGACAATTCCATTTTGTGGCAAATTTTGAGGTTTTGAAATTTGTTTTTGATCTGCATTTGGGTGTGTATGCGCGTGGCCATTAGTGCACCGGCCTGCGATGTGGAAGTGCCAAGTTGAAGTCCCTTCTCTGCCTGAGTGGGAATGGAAAACTCTGCTGTAAATTAGGCAGAAGAGAATTTTAATCCCAGATTGCTCTGAATCAGGGAGCCTTGAAACTGGCTCACCCACTTCATGGGCCAGCACCCTAGCCATTGATCTAGCTCATTTCAAGCAAGGTTTTGGCTTTGACAAAACATCATATTTCACCAAAATGTAATTTAGTTGTAAATGTAGTTGTTGTGCCATGAACTTTTTCTGATTAAAACATTTTGACCAACTCTAACAGGGATATTGCGTTTGCCAGGAATATCCTGGGGAGACAAAGGGACCTGTTGTAGGCAACCCAGTTAGGATAGAAGACTCAGTTGTCAACTCTTCTAATTTTATTGACATCTTTGTGATATTTGCTCTTTTCCTCAAGTCCCAGCTCCTGTAGTTGTGTAAATACTTGAGAATCTGAAGCTTTTTTTAAAAATAAGTTTCTAGCCCTTGCAGCAAAGAGTCCTGTGGCACCTTATAGACTAACAGACGTTTTGGAGCATGAGCTTTTGTGGGTGAATAGTCTATAAGGTGTTAGTCTATAAGGTGCCACAGGACTCTTTGCTGCTTTTACAGACTAACATGGCTACCCCTCTGAGATCCAGACTAACATGGCTACCCCTCTGATACTTTCTAGCCCTTGTTTGCCGAGAAAAACATATGAAAAGATGAATCATAAAAGCAGGGAATAACAAGACAAATAAAAAGAACCAAACTGTATAACATGGTTTTAAAATACCATGATTTCTAAGTCAGTCTGATGATTTTGGGGAGGCTGACTCAAGAGTTTTAAATGCTCAGGGTTCACAAGACTGGAAGAGAAGCCTTGCAAGAAGAAAGAAGCTGCTGCTGAAATAATTTTCCCTGAAGGTTCACTGGGATGTTGCCCACTCATGCCAACCCTCACACTGAGCACTTCTCTAAGGCACCTCCAACAGCTGCTTCCTTTCTTTTATTACCCACTGACAACTGATGGCATTTTTGAAGCGGAGTGTAAAGGGGCCTGTGAAGAGATTGCTCCCTTGTCATCTGAAGAGAGGAGCAAACAGATAATACAGGGTGGGAAGGGCTATGCTGATGCAGAAACTAGTGGGAGAGGGTAATAATGTTCCACATTTTATATTTCAAAACAGTTATTCCCTTTAAAGTAAAACATGTTGTCCACTAAAGAGTGGAAGCCCTTGATATTTGATTGTGCCTTTTCTCCATTGGCTTCACTGATTCACATAACAGAACTAACAAGCTGCGGGTGTAACGTCTCTATTTATTCTAGATATTCAAAAGTCAAAAAGAAACAGCTTCTCTCTATCATCTATGAGTGCTAAAATAGTTACCTATAAATATTCACAGTAAACAATCAGAAAAGGAAGGAAACAACAGAAAGGTTCAATTATATCACAGGCAGCAGGCCTATGCATACCTTGGACACGCTAAGATTATATATGTTCCAGTAGTTTTCTTACATATTGACTTGAAGTATAAAAAAATCCTGTAATTTATAGCGAATGGGAAAATGTGTCTCAAACCACATGGCTCTTATCTCTCTTGGTTATGCCAATAGTGACTTCACCAGCATGAGATGAAAGATTTTCCAATAAGAAACTCCCCAATATAGTACTTTTTAATTGTTTTTTTTGGATTGTGACTGCATTACCTGTATCTTATTATTATTTATACCTCAGTAGCTCCTAGGAGCCCTAATCACAGACCAAGAACCCACAGAACAGAAGGACAGCCTTGAGACAGGAGAAAACAGATGGACACAGCCAGATAGATGGGGAGTACAAGGAAACAATGAAATAACACTTGTCAGAATGATAAGCCATGGTCACAGATCATCAGCGGCCTGATGGTTGACAAATATTTTGTAGGCATCATGGCAAAGAAAAGTGTTAAGGAGGAATTTCAAGGAGGATAATGAGATAGCTTTGTCAACGTTTATGGGGAGCTCCTCCTAAGTGTGGGGCAATATGGGAGGTAGGGTGAAAAAAAAGAAGAATTCTGTTTTAGCCATATTGAGTTTGAACTGAGAGCTAGATGTCCAAAGCGCAGAGCCCTGTGGAACCCCACAGAAAGTTGAACAGGGGACATGAGGAGGATCCTCTGGAGGATATAATTAAGGAGCAATTAGAGAGGTACGAAAAGAACCAGAAGAGGACAGAATCATGGAAGCTCCGGGAAGAAAAGATTTCAAGAAGGAGAGCATGATTGACTGTGTAAAGTGGCTGACATGTCAAGAAGGATGAGGATGGAGTACTGGTTCTAAGCTTTGGCTAGGAAGCAGTCCATTAGAGACTCTGGTAAGAACAGATTCTTTCAATACATTGTTACTCACATTGTCACTGCAATGGAAAAATGTTTACAATCATTATTTATGCAAAATCCCCAAATTAAAACATTATCAAGGTTGCAAAGTCAGGCACTCAAAAGCTAGGAAATGACAGAATTCAGATTGCATATACAACCTCCATTTGCTTCCCCCAACTTTGTGTGTATGCATTATGATTAGAGCTCCATGCCTGACAGAGAGGTCGCAGAAGTCATGGATTCTGTGACTTTCTGCAACCTCTGTGACTTCTGCAGCGGCCAGTGTGGCTGACCCCAGGGCTACCCAAGCAGCTGGCTCTGGGGCCACAGCCACACTGGCCACTGCTGGAGTGGCCCTGGGGACAGCCACACCAGCCACTGCTTGGGCGGCCCCCGGCAACAGTCCTGGGACAGCCAGAGCAGCTGTGGTTCGCAGGCCTAGGCAATGGTCCCCGGCCGGCCCGAGCAGCCATGGTCCACTGGCCCCGGCAGCAGTCCCCGGCCATCTGGCCAGAGCAGCCGCGGTATACAGCCTCCAGCAGCAGTGTCACTAGACCCAGCTGCTCCCTATCCTGGGAACGACCCCCAGCAGCGGCCATCCTGCGCGTGCCTCTCCCCCATCAGCGCCCAGCCCCCAAGATTTAGTCAGGTATTTTTAGTGTAAGTCATGGACAGGTTGTGAATTTTTGTTTATTGCCTGTGACCTGTTCATGAGTTTTACTAAAAATACCCAGGACTAAATCGTAGCCTTAATTATGATACAGTCTTTAATTACACGATCACATACCATTTTTTCCACAAGATCCGGCCTCTTTCAGTGCATAGGTTGGACAGTGCTCACTTAACAAGCAGCTATTCAATATTTTGTTTTATCCCCATTATTCAATGTGTGGTTCTTATTTACCACACACCATCCAAACCCTACACTGAATACAAAATGATTAATTTCCTCAAGGGGTTTCCTATGGTGCTCTCACTGTAGTTTTCAAGTGCTTCACAAGCATTAATTGATTTATCTAAACAACACTCCTGTGAGACAAGGTGGTGGTGTTACCCCATTTTACATCTGGAAACTGATGAACAGAGATTAAGGCCAAAATTGTCAAAATATCAACAACTTTTAGGTGTTCAACTTGAGAACACCGAGGGCATGGTCAGTCCCAGAAGTGACGGATTCGTCACTTCCACCCTGGGCCCCATACTCCCCTAGGGATGGCCCTGGCTCTAACTATCTTTTGGCATCACTTTCTTCTCCTGATAGCACAAGAAAATTAGAAATCAGAACACCCGAGAGATAAGTGGGTAAAAATGGAGAGGGGAAAGTAAATGATTAATTGTACTCAACCTACTGAGACGGTTCTTGTACATTCGCATACTCTTGCAAATTTCAGTGGTTGAATTATCATATACTTTGCTGACTGATTTGGGTGTTCTGATCAATAATCACATACTTCACATGCTGAACATAAAAAAAAACATTTACATTTTACCGATCAAGCTGAATACTGAAGGAGATGATGTTAGAGATTGCACCAAGATACTGTATGCATTATGTATAACAAACTGGAAACTTTTCACGTTTGCTTACATTGATTATAAAATTTATTTTCTTCATCCAACCTGATATTTTCATGGGGCTAATGAAATAAACTCTTCCACCAGGAGCTTTTATGTGTTAAGAACAACATTTAATAATTTGATTTATCCATTGCAACTTTAAAAACACACAGCCAATAGGCAGCTGTATACATTCTGGCAAATTTTCAGTAGGAAAATATCCAAATGCATCAATCTTTGTGCACAAAGGGATTTAAGCATTGCAGCACCTCACTCTTAGACACTCTGCTGCCCAGTGGAATTCATAGCCGTGAATTAAATGTTTAAATATTCATTGGAACAGGGACTAGAACCCATGTCTCCAATCTCCCAGAAGAATGCCCTGACCCCTGAGCTAGAGTCATTCTTGCTTGCTTGCTGACCTAATGAATATTTAATTATTAATACAAAGTGGAATATCTTCCACAAAAGAGATATGGAGAGAGACCCACCACAGAATACTCATTAGCTGAGGAGTGGGGCACTCACCTGAGAGGTGGGACATCTGGGGTCAAGCCTCTGCTCCAAGTCAGCAGAGCAGGGATTCAAACTTGGGTCTCTCACAGCCTGGAGGAGTGCCCTAATTATTCGGTATACTGGGAGACACACATGACCTGCTCATGTATACCTGTCTCTGGTGTGGGTTATACATGATTTGAGAACGCCTACTATATCGAGCCCTGCAATTGAGACAGGTGGGGGGAACACCTGTGTTGTGAATCCTACCACAATTTAGGCATGAACTGGGCACTGAGCAGTTCAGCAGCATTGGGACTTAAGTGGTTATGTGCATGCCCAACAACAGAAAGTTGGGCACCTAGTGGGTTAGGTGGCAGATAAGCAGGGGTTTGGAGGATCTCGATTGTGCTTAAATATTGGAGTTAAGTGCCTAAAATGGCAGCCAGGTGCCTAAGTCCCTCTGTGAATCTAGCCCTGAACTCTCATATTTGTACTATCTGGCATTCACACACCCGCATTCCTTTTGGCACACAAATGTAAGATTTTGTGTGCTCAAATGGATGTGCCTGCACATTTTGCAGAAAGATTAGTAGAGGATTGATGACAATTTAGGCGTCTAAATTCCTGTTAACTTTGTGCTGTACCATCCAGAGGGAAAATGAAATGCAGCATGCAGCTCAATCAGCAAAGTGGTTTCATCAGTGAAGAATGCAGTAAAACAGAGAATTACCACTACTTTGTCGATCTACTCACAGAGTATGAAATTAATCAGAAAATCATGCAGGTGGAGTGGCAATAAAGCCTAAACCACCAACACATCTAGCCATCGATGTCTACCTGATCATTGCATCAGTAAACAGAATATCGGGGATCAAAATGGTCACATTTTGAAGCTCTTAGCCATATTTTATTCAGGCCTTACTCAGGCAAAATTCCCTCTAAGGTTAATGAGAGTTTTGGCCTAAGGACTGAGTCAAAAATGAGTAAACACTTCAGGATCTGGCCCAATATGTCACTCAATCAGATGAATCCAGTGGTGACATACAAGAGATTCTGTGCTACTGTGAAACAATAGAAACATTTGAACATGTTATCTTGGAGTTTATCTCCCCCTATTTCAAAGTGAAATGTAGAGTCACAAGTATGATGAACTACCCAGAAAATTACTAACTGTACAGAATTACCATGTATGAATCAGGAATAAAAAATAAGTCCTAAATACAGTGATAAGTTGTGGTATAGTCTCCTCTCAATGCAACATATATAACTGGAAGATCATGCAATATATAATTAATATGCAATATACATAATTATTGGAAGACTAAGGGTGAAATCTTGACCCCGTTAAAGTCAGTGGGGGGTTGCTATTGACTTCCATGGGGCCAAGATTTCATTTTAAGGTTTTTATTAGAGTCAGAAATCTATGTCAATGAATTTCACTGCCTGCAGAGAATTGTTTTAGCTTTAAAACCTTGTCTGGTTTTTAGAAGGATTTAAATGTTGGCACATTATCTTGACACACTGAGATTACTTTACTTTCTAAGCTGAAGCTGCAAAGGAGCAGTCTCTTACATGAAGAGTGGCAAGAATATGTAAGAAACAGAGGAGTGAGAAGAAGTAGGGAAAGAGAGAGAAAAGGACTATGAGATAGGGAGAAAATTCCATGAAGGATTTTGAAAGCAGAGAAGGCAATTTTGACAGATTCTGAATTGACTGGCCAGACAGTGGATGTGCTTGAGGGTGGGAGGTAAAGTGGTTTCTCCTCTTTGCATGTTTGAGAATATACGCAGCACATTCAGTACAAATCTGAACCTGGAGACGTGATATCTGGAAGGCTATAAAAGAGGGAGTCACAAATATATGGGGAGAGGAGATAAGGAGCATGGAAGAATATTTCAGTGGAGGGGATGTCTGACATGTGTGGGAATTTGCAGAGGAGGAAACAGATTTATTGAGAGGAGACACACACACTTTTGTTTTTGTGAATGATATTTTGTAAAAAGATTTCTAATAATTTTGGGTGCTTTTCTTTTTTTAAAGATTAAACTTTGTGTAACATACTTCCAAGATTTCTGCCAGTGCTAACCTTCATTGCCATGTTCAGTGACTCAGCTTGGCTCATGTCAAATACCCCATGCACAACTTGTTGAAAAGTCTGAGGTCAAAGTGTGGTGAACCATCTTACCTCTCTAATGTCCCTTTGATATTTACTGCTCATTTCTTCTGTTTTAATTAGATCCTTCCTGGCGGTCTCTGCTTCCTGCTCTACTTCCCCCACTCGGGAAGACAGTGCAGCCAAACGTTCCTTCATTTGTGCCATTTCATAATTTTGCTTTTCGAGCAGTTCCTGTAGTTCCACCACTTGACTGGCTTCATCATTTGAGTCTATAGAGCCATTTGATAGGCGCTGCAGGGAGAGAAGCAACAATATTCATCCATTACTTATCATATAATGTAGAAAGTGCCTGAAGCATTTTTTAAACAAATCTGTCAGCAATTAAAAGGCAAAATATTACAGGCATTTTAAGTGTAAATAACATGAGATTCAGGGATACTAATAAACAAAGGAAATAGAAGATATGTGCACTGTTAAACTGTGTATTAGTTGTGTTTTAGAGCAACTGGGTGTGTGAATTGTGATTATTTATGTACTGGGTCTTTTTTACAGGAAGTCGGAATTCAACCTTCAGAGCAAGGTAATCTCCATCAGGAGAGGTGAAATTTTAAGTCTCTAGTATTGCATATACAAATGATAAGGGAAGAAATGTAAATATGAACGAGCAACAGTGTTTGGCACTGACACGTGGAACTTCAGAACTCTGAAGTTCCTTCCTCCCAACCCTACTCAATCATTACTAAAATTCACCAGAAAGCACACAAAATCTGCAGATGCACAGCAGCCCTCTGATCCCCAATTTGTCTGGACAACTGTCATTTTGAAAGTATGCACAGAACAAACAACAAGGCTCCACACTGTATTTAAAATCAGTCAATGAAGTTTGGGATGGCTCCCAAGAATCATCTCACTAACCCTCCCCCAATCCCAAACAGAAATGTATGTGTATGGTGGACAGATATCAGTTATGTTTTGGTGGAGTTGAGAAATAACATTCTACAGGCTGATTCTGCTAGTTTTTGTCCTCTCTTGAAGTCTCACTCCCAAAGTCTCTTTCTCATTAGTGTTCCTCTTCCTTGAAGTCTCTATTCAGCATCTCTCTTCACCCCTCTACCCAGCTATGGTAGACTACTTCATATTTCTGCTACTCAGCTTCAATGAGAAGGGAAACAATGCACTAGCTGCTGAGTATCTGCACATGGAGAAGTGGGGGAGAGAAACAGCTGATGGGTTGCTGCAAGTTGCTGGAGTTCAATAGAGCAGTGCTATGAAAGCCACTTTACATTTTCCCATGCTGTCAAGCACAGGGATGTTGGTCCTCAAGGATGTTGTCCATTGCCCACTGGAGAACCAAGCGTATACTACTGCATACATGGTGTGTGTCTGGCTGTGCCATGGATAGAATCCATACTTCCTCCCATTGTTGCTTCTGTGTTACCATCATCACTACATATTTATACAGTTGTGTCTATTTACAAATTCAAAGAAAATCACTTTGTTTAATGACTTTAATTATATTCTTACTCAACTCAGCTATCAAATGAACCCAGACCATATAGTTACACTAAGACCATCTGCATTTCTGTGGATCACTGAATAAAGTTTTACACTAAAGATTCATTAGATTAAAACAGCTCAGCTCCAAAATTACTTTCCTAGTGATTTGTGTTATTCTTAAACTGTATGTTAATTACTGAAACACAGCTGATCTACTTTGGGATACTACTGACTAATGACAATCGTAGAAGTTGAAAATCTTATTTCCATTTGATTTTGTTGGTCAGAATGATTTCAATTACAGCATTTGCATATAATTACCATTCATATGCTGCAACTGCATATGAAAATAAAAATACTACCTGGCCACAATATTAAAAATACATTACGACCATCCTTTGGTCCACTGTATGAACTTTATGTAACTTCTCCACTCATGGTTATTGTAATGTTACTTTTAGGGCCTTATTTTCATGCAGTAATTTTTGCATTTATGACAGATGGAGTAAGTCATAGACAGATGGACAAACTTTATCATGTGTTTACCTTGCCATATTATTCCCTAAATGGTAGCATATGAATTGAAGCTAAAAATATAACTAAGCAACCATTAAATATGAAACATGAACACCATTCAGGTCACTTGCTTAATGTGACCAAAACTATGATAATTTCTTCATCAGTAAGCTTTAATTACTAACAAGTGTACATTCATCAACATTTTCTGTGAAAAATAATTGTGAAAGTTAAAATTTTTTTTATCATTTTTCTTTGAGAGACTACAATAATTTTAAAAATAGAAATAAATCAATGATCTAAAAATGTTGAAGTAGATGACTAAAGGATAGATTTTTAAAGGTAGATAAGTGCCTAATCCCATTGATAACTCCCATATATTTCATGGTTAAATTGAGTAATTATATGTCTTGATCAAAACTGGCTTGAAAGTTACTTTTTCCTGTTGTTCAGCTCTGGTAAGAATTTGCTGAATGCAGTTAGTCGAAAACCAGCATATTCATGTTCTCTTGGTCCCGGATGACTGGAAAAAGGCTAATGTGGTGGAAGGAGGAGGATCCAGGGAACTACAGGCCAGTCAGCCTCACCTCAGTCCCTGGAAAAATCATGGAGCAGGTCCTCAAGGAATCAATTCTGAAGCACTTAGAGGAGAGGAAAGTGATCAGGAACAGTCAGCATGGATTCACCAAGGTCAAGTCATGCCTGACTAACCTAATTGCCTTCTGTGACAAGATAACTGGCTCTGTGGATGAGGGGAAACCAGTGGATGTGTTATTCCCTGACCTTAGCAAAGCTTTTGATATGGTCTCCCACAGTATTCTTGTCAGCAAGTTAAAGAAGCATGGGTTGGATGAACGGACTATAAGGTGGATAGAAAACTGGCTAGATCATTGGGCTCAACAGCAGTGATCAATGGTTCCATGTCTAGTTGACAGCCAGTATCAAGCAGAGTGCCCCAAGGGTCGGTCCTGGGGCTGGTTTTGTTCAATATCTTCATTAATGATCTGGAGGATGGTGTGGACTGCACCCTCAGCAAGTTTGTAGATGACACTAAACTGGGAGGAGTGGTAGATACACTGAAGGGTAGGGATAGCATACAGAGGGACCTAGACAAATTAGAGGATTGGACCAAAAGAAATCTGATGAGGTTCAACAAGGACAAGTGCAGAGTCCTGCACTTAGGATGGAAGAATCCCATGCACTGCTACAGACTAGGGACCGAATGGCTAGGCAGCAGTTCTGCAGAAAAGGACCTAGGGGTTACAGTGGACAAGAAGCTGGATATGAGTTGACAGTATGCCCTTGTTGCCAAGAAGGCTAATGGCATTTTGGGCTGTATAACTAGGGTCATTGCCAGCAGATTGAGGGACGTGATCATTCCCCTCTATTTGACATTGGTGAGGCCTCCTCTGGAGCACTGTGTCCAGTTTTGGGCCCCACACTACAAGAAGGATGTGGAACAATTGGAATGAGTCCAGTGGAGGGCAACAAAAATGATTAGGGGGCTAGAGCACATGACTTATGAGGAGAGGCTGAGGGAACTGGGATTGTTTAGTCGGCAGAAGAGAAGAATGAAGGGGGATTTGATTGCTGCTTTCAACTACCTGAAAGGGGGTTCCAAAGAGGATGGATCTAGACTGTTCTCAGGGGTACCAGACAGAACAAGGAGTAGTGGTCTCAAGTTGCAGTGGGGGAGGTTTAGGTTGGATATTAGGAAAAACTTTTTCACTAGGAGGGTGGTGAAGCACTGGAATGGGTTGCCTAGGGAGGTGGTGGAATCTCCTTCCTTAGGGTACGTCTACACTTACCTGCCGGTTCGACGCGGAGAGTTCGACTTTTTGGAGTTCGAACTATCGCGTCTGATCTAGACGCGATAGTTCAAACTCCGGAGGCGCCGCGGTCGACTCCGGTACTCCACCTCGGCAGAAGGAGTTGGCGGAGTCGACGGGGGAGCCGCGGAGTTCGACCCCGCCGCGTGTGGACGGGTGAGTTGTTCGAATTAGGGTACTTCGAATTCAGCTACGCTATTCACGTAGCTGAATTTGCGTACCCTAATTCGAACCCCCTTCTTAGTGTAGACCAGGCCTTAGAGGTTTTTAAGGTCAGGCTTGACAAAGCCCTGGCTGGGATGATTTAGTTGGGGATTGGTCCTGCTTTGAGTAGGGAGTTGGACTAGATAAGCTCCTGCGGTCCCTTCCAACCCTGATATTCTATGATTCTATGATTCAATAATTTGACATTCAAAGAAACATATCTAGTGCAATTAATCATTGTTTTCTTTTAGAAACCACATGCAACACTGAAATAACATTAATGGGTACTTACTTTCCCCTTTCACCATGCTACATGTTCTCCATCCCTCTGGTTCTCTCTGCACTGTCATCCAGACAATAACACCACATACATGGGGAGGAGTGACTCTCTCTTTTCTCCACAAGGGTTCCCTAGCTAGAATGGAGAGGTATTGAGCCGGGTCTCCAGGCTAAACTGAGCTGAGCTCAGTTTACTCTTGTTGGTCTTGTTTCAGACCAGGCAAAGTGAACTTGTGTTCCATTTAATCTCTTGGCACACACTATCCTGGGGAAAGAGGGATAGACAGAGGGAAAGAGCTGCAATGGACTGAGGGTTAGTTTACTTTTGTCACTCAGTTTTTTATAATTTGATTTCCTTTCAATCCTGCCATGTTAGGCAACAGCATGGTCAGAGTATAGGGTAGGATTAGCTCCCAGACTCCTTTAATTATGTAATACTATTCAACTCAGGGAGGGAGGGAGGAAAGAGAGCATGTTGATTATCCAATCCCAATCATCTGATTATCTAATATTGTTCTATTCAATGTGGCCCCATTAAATACAGACTATCCTTAATTTCAATAATTTGTGTTAGCTAACAACTGCACTAAGACAATCAACATTTCCATAAGAAATATTATATTTTAAAAATTATGTTGGATCAGAAGCCACAGTTGAGTCACAAATAATTATGAAGCCCCCACTTTAAAAGTTGTCCCATAATGTTACTGTAGCTTCTCAAAAATTACTTTGTGTTTGTGACATTTTGCTAGAGCCTAAATACTATTAAAACCTTTTCCTCAAAATATATATAAATGTGTTTTATTGGCTAAAAACTCAATCCCTTTCTTAATACCTATATGAATAAATCACGTCTAGTTTGAGTCGTGTGACATGTACCTAGATCAGTTTTATGGCTGTTTCAATAAGGTATTTTTCATTAACTTGACAGTACAACTGGAATGTGTTAAAGGAACATTTTGATTGCTATGTACCGGTACATTTCATACCATCTGTCATTTACAAGAGACTTAGAACACACTGTAGTTTCACTCTGTCCCTCACCCAATGGAGAGCAACATTTGGTTGTCAAGTCAGCCAAAGGGAGAGAAGAGAGCCAATGACCAGGATGGCCAGAAATTTTAGGACCTTTGTAGGATTTGATCCAACACCCATTGAAGTCAATGGCAAACTTCTGGATCCCAGAACAGGTGAGTCAGAATTCTAAATCTTTTCACTCACTATTGGCTCAAATATGAAGATCCATAGGTCATTGTGGAGTTGGGAGGAAACGGAATAGCAGAAGTGATGTTAGTAGAGATTAACAAAGGGAAGACTGAAAGCCAAGCACAGAAACTAGGTGAAGTCTGAGGTCTCAGAGCAAAAGGAAACTGAGGTCAAGTCAAGAGAGGATAGGAGCTATGAGCTCAGAGGACATGATGAACATGAGACAGACAGACAGGTAGATAGGAGGTGCAAGGTAGGTAAAAATGGAAAAAGAGCCAAATGAGATCTCCAAAGACCCTGTTTTCATCCTAACCAGAGGTGCAGGTTGTACCAGAGAGAGATGTCCAGGAAAGTTAATTTAAATAATATTTTAAAACAGCATTTCTCAACTCCCTCAACACCTCCCACTCCTTCCCAGCACCTCCTTCACACCAGCTGTTCCCCAGCGTGAAGGAGGCGCTGGGACAGAGGGGAAGGAGTGGGGACCCTGGGCCCATGCCACTCCCGGAAGCATGTCCCTGTGGTTGGGGGTGGGGGAAGGGGGTCTCCGTGCGCCGCCCCAGACCCAAGTGCTGACTCTGTAGCTCCCATTGGCTTGGAACTGCAGCCAATGGGAGCTGTGGAGGTGGTGTCTGCGAGCAGCTCCGCGTGGAGACTCTCTGACCCCTGGCCTAGGAGCCGCTGCCAGAGGGATGTGCTAGTCGCTTTTGGGAGCCGCCCAAGGTAAGCGCTGCCCCCGTTACCCCCTCCCGCACCCCAGATCAGAACCTGCACTCAAACTCCCTCAGAGCCCGTACCCCCTCCTGCACCCACACTCCCACCCCGTCCCCCTGCCCCAGCCCTCAGCCCCCTCCAGCACCCGAACTCCCTCCCACACCCAAACTCCCAGCTTTGAGCCCACACCCCGCACCCCCTCCTGCACCCAAACTCCCTCCCAGAGCCCATACCCCTCCTGCACCCCAACCCCCTGCCTCAGCATGGTGAAAGTGAGCAGGACTGGATTAACTTTTTGTGGGCCCGGTGCCAAACATATTTGTGGGCCCCCCTGGGGAATGAAGAGGACGGGGGAAGAGCACAGAGGGAGGGTGGATTTGATTTAAATCACTAGTTAGGAAGACTCGATTTAATCATGGGTTTCTACATAAAAGTACATTCTTGTTGGTTGTTATAACCTTAAAACATATTCTTCACAACTCAGAGATAGATTTAGGTTTCATTTTTAGAAGGTACACACTATACATTTTTAAACCATGATTATTTTGAAAACTTTTCAGATGAGTTTTACAGTTATATCAGAAAATGAATGATTGTTTGGTTATTTCATTTACCAAAGATAATTGAAGCAGATATTTATGAGGTAATTGGGAGGTGAACTATCTCCATTTCAAGAGGTTAATCATTAATATTTGGAGGATTTTCTGTATTAGGAGGAGATCACCACCAGACAGACATTTAAATTGTTTTATTTAACTAAAACAATAAAGTTAAGTATTCTGGGTTTTTTTCCTTCAACAGCAAACATAATATTTTAACAAAAAAAAATATGTCCCTCACTTCTCACATTTATCTCCAAACTTCTCCTTGTCCAGATCTCTTCTGCCCCCAACAATCTTCTATTCATTGAACTTTTTGAAACTTTTCACTTTTAAGTAGAGGTAAAGGGTTGATCCTGTGTACACAAATTTGCAGAGGGACAATAGAGTTGAGGTCTGTTATTTCTCACCTCTATACATGATTTATTTATTTAAATATCAGAGGGATAGCCGTGTTAGTCTGGTTCTGTAAAAGCAGCAAAGAATCCTGTGGCACCTTATAGACTAACAGACGTTTTGCAGCATGAGCTTTCGTGGGTGAATACCCACTTCTTCAGATGCAAGAGGTGGAAATTTCCTGGGGCAGGTATATATAAGCAAGCAAGAAGCAAGCTAGAGATAACGAGGTTAGATCAATCAGGGAGGATGAGGCCCTGTTCTAGCAGTTGAAGTGTGAAAACCAAGGGAGGAGAAACTGGTTCTGTAATTGGCAAGCCATTCACAGTCTTTGTTTAGTCCTGAATGAACCGGTGATGTTGCAACAAACCTCGATGCCAACTCTGCCCACATATCTACACCACCAACACCATCACAGGACCAAACCAGATCAGCCACAACATCACCGGTTCATTCACCTGCACTTCCACCAATGTAATATATGCCATCATATGCCAGCAATGCCCCTCTGCTATGTACATCGGCCAAACTGGACAGTCTCTAAGGAAAAGGATAAATGGACACAAATCAGACATTAGGAATGGCAATATACAAAAACCTGTAGGAGAACACTTCAACCTCCCTGGCCACACAATAGCAGATCTTAAGGTGGCCATCCTACACCAAAAAAACTTTAGGACCAGACTTCAAAGAGAAACTGCTGAGCTCCAGTTCATCTGCAAATTTGACACCATCAGCTCTGTTAGTCTATAAGGTGCCACAGGATTCTTTGCTGCTATTTATTTAAAAACATTTTTGCTGTTAACAAGTATGTTACCTCTGGAGAGGCAAATCCACAGTTTGAGAACTGCAAAACTAAGCATCTCTGATGGTATCTTCTAGACTGAGCACTGCGTCCCATTGGGTAGATAGAAAAGTTAACCTAAATAATCTACACAGAAGTCTGTGGAACCCCATAAGATTGGGTCCCTAAGCCTGTAGAACTGATGAATGAAATAGTTTTTAACTGTTCACTTTATTAATGTAACTTCATAAGTAAAGTTTTATGAATGAAACAACATTCATTCATAAAACCAGTTACCCCAATAACTGGCTAATTGACAATTAAGATGCTTGTTAAGAGCCATAGCTGTTCAGCCAGTTGCCCTTGTAAGTTTCACTGTCAATCCAATTCCTGCTTAAATCACTGAGACTTGCACTGTTTCAGTATTGTAACTTCTGTTCATTGTTTGCTATTCATTACACTTGCCTACTTCTGTTCACTGTTTGCCATATTGTAATTCAAACTCCATTTTACAATGCCTACTCCATTTTGTAAAAGCTTGCTGCAACCTTCATTTTTACAAAACCCTGCTGTAATCTTATTAGTTTAGTTTAGATGTGTGAATGAGGTATGTATGGATGATGGAATCAACCTCCAGCACCAGCCTGTCCTGAGTTCAAAACACCAATGGCTGAAGATGCAGACAAGAGCCCTAACAAAGTAAGAAGAGTGTGTGTGGGGGTGCAGGAGTCGAGGCTGCGGTCATGGGAGGTGCAGGAGTCAGGGCAGGGGGTTGGGAGTTTGTGAGGGGGTACAGGGGTCAGGGCTGGGGTTGTGGGGATGCTCCCAGCCCCCTGCCCTGAGCAGTTCACAGCAGGGGGCTGGAGGGGGTATGCCCCGATTCCACCCCCTTTCCCAAGGCCCTGCCCTCACCTCTTCTCCACTTTCTCCTCTCTCTCCTGAAAGTTATTAAATGTTCAACACCAAGGAACAGATGGAGTAGAGAACTGAATTTTCCACGGCCTCTTTCACAAAATATATCACCATTTTGCCTTTAGTAATTATCCTTTTGAGGGGAAAACCAGCCCCTTCTCTCTTTTTGCAAAGTCCTGTGACCTCTTTCAGCTAAAGAAAACTTGTGAGTGCTGGTGATGCAATAGCTCTCCCTGTTATAGTGGTGGGGGATGAGTAAAGGTGGGGGTGCAGTGTTAAGGCCCCCGACCCCTAATGCCTGCACACTTCAGGGGAGAGCAGCTGCTGTTGGAAGGGGCATTTCTCTCACTAGAGTTAAGCCGCCCAGGGTCCAGGCGGCGTGGCTGCTGCTCCCTCCCCTGCCCCGCAAACAGCTGATCAGGAGCAGGGAGAGAGTGTGAGAGGAGGAGGGGCGAGTACACAACACGTTGGGGAAGAGGCGGGGGGAGGGGGAGCTTTGCTGCCGGCTCCCGTGCAACAGCAGGACAGAGCCCCGGGCACAGCAGCGCCAAGCTTCCCGGACAAGAGAGGCTGGGCCAGGGCACCTTTCGAGCGTTAGCCTGGCGCCATTGTAAATCCGGTATTGAAAGTGAGTGAGGGTGGGAGAGAGCACGCAACGGAGAGAGGGGGGAATGGGGGAAGGGGGTGGAACAGGGGTGTGGCCTCAGGAAGGGCAGGGCAAGGTTTAGAGGTGGGGCTTAGGGGTCCCCAAAAATTTGTAAATCCAACTGGGGGTCCATGGGTTGCTAAAGTTTGAGAACCTCTGTTTTAAAATGTACTTTAGGTTCTGAAAACCTTTTGTATTTCAAATTATATGTACTGTCTACATCACGGGCTCTCAGACTGGGGGGTCAGGACCCCTCAGGGGGTCGCAAGGTTATTACATGGGGGGTTGCGAGCTATCAGCCTCCACCCCAAACTCCACTTTGCCTCCAGCATTTATAATGATGTTAAATATATTAAGAAGTGTTTTTAATTTATAAGGAGGGGTCACACTCAGAGGCTTGCTATGTGAAAGGGGGACAACCATTGCTCTACTGATTACAGAGAAATGATCCCATTACTAGAATTCTTTTGAAAATGCTGCAGCATCAGAAAACGGGTGGAAAATCTCCTTACCTCCAAGCATTTTAGTAGAAGGTTTTAGTCTCTACTTAGATCAGCTCCATCACTGTAAATTACAGTGAAGACGGGGTTAAAGGTCAACGAAGGACTATATCTTATTGTATCACATGATGTCTTTAGTATTACTCTTGTGATCTCTCCCATTTGTAAACTCACCATTACAACTGGGAGACTTTGCCAGGGAAGAGAGGGTGCAGGCATCACAAGAAAAAAACAAAATATTTTTAAAAGTCATTTAAATGTGTGAAAACTACTTCTCTATGCTGTTTCATCTACTTCAGTTACACCTCTAGGCACAGCATATTAGCTGTAAAAGTTTTCTTATTCTGGAAGAGGAGACTGGAGGGACTGTGGAAGCAGCACTGAGTAGAGCAAAAATTCACAGATAAGGAGCAGGAAGAATGGGGTGAACTAGTAAAGAGCAAATATGACAGCAAGCATAACCCTTTCTCCCACTCACATGCAGAGGTGCAGAAATCAAACATGAGGCGCTCAAAGGATTACCACAGTTTGAAGTTATGGTGGATTTAGACAATGAGCCTACATTAGAAGATTTGCAGAAAGCCATTAAATCGATTCCCAGGAACAAGGCATATGGCAAAGACTGCTTGCCTGCTGAAATCTACAAATGTGCCAATGACAAACTATTCCAAAAGCTCCATGAAGTCATAATACTTTGTTGGAAAGAAGAAGTGGTACCACAAGATTTCAAAGATGCTTGGTTTGTACAATTATACAGACATAAAGGGGACAGAAGCAACTCTGACAGCTACAGAGGTACTTCCCTGTTGAACATTGTCAGAAAAGTTGTCACTTGCATTATGCTCCGTTGGCTGCAATCTCTAGGTGAAAGAATCTATCCTGAAAGTCAATGTGGTTTTCGCTCAGGATGTTCCAACATTGATATAATATTTTCAGTCAAGCGACTGCAAGAGAAGTGTAGAGAAAAATGAATACCACTATAAATAGCCTTCACTGATCTGATGAAGACCTTCAATATGGTAAACAGACTGCGTTTTTGCTTTTCTGAAGACTCTGGGTTGTCCTCTCAAATCACTGAACCTTATTCGCTCTTTATATCAAGGAATGAAGGCAACTATAGTATATGAAAACAAAGAATAAAATGCTTTTGATATCAACAATGGGGTGAAACAGGTGTATCATAGCCCCCTGTGCTCTTAAACATCTACTTTTCTTTCCTGATTCTTCATGCATTTAAAGATGGTGTTTATCTCTGAACCATACTAGATGGTTTACATCACAAGGTTTAGAGTGAACACCAAGGTGAAAGAGCTGGGTTTTGAGAAATTTCCTGTTTGCAGCTGACAAGGCCTTGGTTGCCATAGTGAATCTTCTCTGCAAAATCTCTTGGGCAGTTATTCTGTGTCATTCAAGAAGTTTTGGTTAACAATTACTTTCAAGAAGACTGTGATCATGTACCAAAGGGTGGAAGAACCAATGCCTGACATTACTTCGGAGGGTAAATCTCTTAATGTCATTGACAGCTTTTGCTACTTGGGTTCTATGATCAGCAGGAATCTTGACCTTGAGATTGAACTAACAGAATCAGAAAAGTAGCTAGGAATTTCAGGCCATTACAGAAATGTGCATGAAATAACAGCAAGCTATTGACTAAGGTAAAATGCAAATCTACGAGACGTGTGTGCTATCATCTCTGCTTTATGGTTCAGAAATATGGACTACATATGCTAGGCACTTCAGCAGACTGAACAGCTTCCATATGAGATGCCTGCACAAGGTCCTGAAAATAAAATGAGAAGACAAAATACCAAACACAGAGATGTTGGAGTGCACAGGACTGACATATTTAGAAGTCACTATTAAGAGGAGGATATTGCGATAGCTTGGTCATGTCTGAAGAAGGGGAGGAGATGGTATCCCCAAAAAATTTTTGTACAGTGAGATCCGTGACAGCTCTAGAAAGCGAGGTCACCCTTTATGGCAGTATTACAATATGTGTAAAAATGATATGAAGTTGTTCAACATCAACACAGAAAGCTGTGAGGAGTGCACAGAATCCTATCTAATCTGGAGGAAACATCGGGCACTGGGTGCAACCCAATATGAAGCAGCTTTGATCCACAGGATGGAAACAAAGTGAGAAAGAAGAAAGCAGCCCTATAATCTTTGTTTCCAACTCAGATAATAGATGGATCTATGGAATTTGTAACAAAGTGCATCTCTCTCGAACTGGGCTTGGCAGCCACAAATGGATTCATCAGGCATGTGACAAGCAGGGGCAGCTCCAGGCCCCAGCACACCAAGCGCATGCTTGGGGCGGCATGCCGCGGGGGGCGCTCTGCCGGTCGCCGGGAGGGCGGCAGGCAGCTCCGGTGGACCTCCCGCAGATGTGCCTGCGGAGGGTCTGCTGGTCCCACGGCTCCGATGGAGCATCCGCAGGCACGTCTGCGGGAGGTCCACCGGAGCCGTGGGACCGGCAACCGGCAAAGTGCCCCCCACGGCGTGCCGCCGTGCTTGGGGTGGTGAAATGGCTAGAGCCGCCCCTGGTGACTAGACTTCTTATGTGTACACTATGATCCAGCAGATTGATGGTTGCCTATCATGCAGAGGTATTCCTGATCTCCAAGGTGTAAAGAGTAGTCTCTCCACTGAGTACTGAGAGGGGTGGAAGGATGGACTGGTGGGACCAGAGTGAGGAGAGGGAAGACAAGGATTCTGTTCCTGGCTCTGCCACAGATTTCTTGTATGACCTTGGGCAAGCTGCTTGCGCTTCCATTCCTCCAGCTATAAAATGAGGACAATAATACATTCCTTCTTCACAGGGGTGTTGTGAGGCTCAGTGCATTAATAGTTCATCAAAATCTTTTGGATCCTTGGACATAAGGTGATTTAAACAATTAAGTTAATGATATTCACTTCATATTACATAGTATTATAGGACCACAAGGATAAAGAGAAGCAGCAAAAGCGAATTTAACATCACTATGCTTAAAACAACAACAAAAAAAAGCAAAAGCAAAGTCGTGGCAGTGACTGAGAAACTGAAATCACAGTCCATATAAAGTGGTGCAGAGATAGTGTCTCCTCACGAAAAAGCTTTTATAGCTGTCCAAATATAGCAATAGTAGCCAGGAGGAGAAACAGAACAGAGATAAAAAAATCATCAAGCAAATCTGATGGCAGAGATAGCATTAGTTACAACAGAGGAGGCATACCACAGAGAAAATCAAAGTTCAAAAATACCCTGTGGGAGCATGTGCCATGGAGGGCAACAGGGATTAAACAAGAAAAAAGGTCCGGAGAAAACATCTTCAAATTGCTAGTGGTGTATGGGAGGAGGAGGGGGGGGGGGGATGTAATGCCCATATTCCCTAATGTGGAATAGCATGAAAAGAAAACCAACATCATTAGTGTGGGATTTTTTTTTCTCTCTAGATCAAAAGCACAGCAGCAATGCAATCTGCTGTTTGTATAGGCAACGTGTCAGCAGTGGGAAGGAGGGTAAGCACATGGGAACACAGTAAAATTCCCTCAGACCCTCCCTTCCTCCCATACAACAGCATGAGAAAAGTATCTGCCTACTGGACTATTAGAAGGGAGGAATGAAGATAAAAGCAAGACCAGGAGTAGGTACAGGACAAGACCCACACTGAAAACCTTAATCTCTTTCAATCTGTTCCACATCCACACTGCAGTCTGATCCAATAGTACTGTTGAAGGGAAAGCTGTGTTACAGAGATGGCACAATGTACTATTTAAAACAACAGTAAGGACAGCAGACTACAGTAGTTACCAAATTAAATATAAAATTGTCCAAGTTAGTGATGTTGAACGTATTGCTTTTTAATTTTGCAAAAGACAAGATATGAGGAAAGCACAGAAATAGCTTCACCGTGACAAATGCTGAGGTGTTTAATTTTGCTTCAGTCTTCACTAAAAAAGTTAATGACCAGATACTCAACACAATTAATACTAACAACAAGGGGAAAGGAACACAAGCCAAAATAGGGAAAGAACGGGCTAAAAACCGTTTAGATAAATTAGATGTATTCAAGTCGGCAGGGCCTGATGAAATTCACCCTAGGGTATTTAAGGAACTAGCTGAAGCAATCTCAGAACTGTTGGTGCCACTAGGCCTGAGTAAACCAAAGTTGTGACTTTGGGCCTATGTGACCCAAAGTACCTTTATGTAAAGTGCTTTTGTTAGCCTTACTAAACTTTTGTAACCTTTTGTGTTATGTGCTAATTACTGGCAGTGGCAAGGTTGCTGGATACTAGATGTAGCCAATATTAAATAAGATAGGCGGAAAGCAGGTGCTGTAATTAAAGTTATATGCATGAAAACGTAGCCCCCCCGGTGGGAAAGTACAGATAACTGATCACAGAAAAGTTGCTAACAAGCTAAGGTGGTTTTTTGCCAAGTATGACTTAACTGCTTCATGTGATTGCTATTGCAAAGTGTATTTGCTGCATGGGAATGAAAGGTGGGGGGAGAGGAGGAGTGTGGGGGTAATGGGAATGCTTAACTGAAGTTCTGTATAAAGAGAGGAAAACCGCTTGTATCGGGGTGCAGGATTTGAGAATGCTTTTCTCCCTGGCACCTTTCTTTGGGCTCAAATAAACCTGGTTTTGCTTCTCCACCCTGGTGTGTTAATTAGTGCGACGCACACCGGGCAACGAACCCTGCTGTTGCTCCGCCTCGGGCTCTTTGAGCCGGCAACAGAACCATTAGCAATTCTCTTTAAGAACTCCTGAAGAACGGGTTAGGTCCCAGAGGACTGGAAAAGGGCAAAGTACCTATCTTTAAAAAGGGGAACAAATATGGCCTGGGGAATTATATATCAGTCGGCTTAACTTTGATATCTGGAAAGATACTGGAACAAACTATTAAACAATCAGTTTGTAAGCACCTAGAGCAGTTGTCCCCAATCTTTTTGTCTGGCGGGTGCCAGACGAAGGACCGTGGCAGCAGTGGAGCACCCGCCGAAATGCCACCGAATTTCTGCGGCATTTCGGCGGCGACGTCTCTTGATGATGTCGCTTGTCGGCAGCAAGGGGCATCATCGAGAGGTGTCGCCACCGAATTTCTGCGGCGTTTCGGCGGCGACGCCTCTCGATGACACCACTTGCCGCCAACAAGCGACGTCATTGAGAGGCGTTGCCGCCGAAACACCGCATAAATTCGGCGGCATTTCGGAGGATGCTCCACCGCCGGCCAGGACGCGGGCGCATTGGGGATCCCTGACCTAGAGGATAATAGGGTTGTAAGAAATAGCCAGCATGGATTTGTCAAAAACAAATCATGCTAAACCAACCTAATTTCCTTCCTTGACATGGTTGCTGGCCTCCTGGATGGGAGGAAGCAGTAGATGTGATATATCTTGATTTTAATAAGCCTTTTGACACAGTCCCACATGATATTCTCACAGGCAAACTAGGGAAATGCAGTCTAGATGATATTACTATAAGATGGTTTATGATTTGCTGTCAAATGGGGAGGGCATATTCTAGCGAGGTCCCTCAGGGGTCAGTCCTGGGTCTGGTACTATTCGATATTTTTATTAATAATTTGGATAATGGAGAGAAGAATATGCTTATAAAATTTCCAGATGACACTAAGCTGGGAGGGGTTGCAAGCCCTTTGGAGGGCAGGATTAAAACTCAAGAGGATCTTGACAAATTGGAGAATTGGTCTGCAATCAACAAGATGAAATTCAATGAAGACAAGTGCAAAGTACTTTATCATCATCATCATGTTCCCATTACACCTCTGGCATTTAGGGCAGCGAGGAAGCTCCTTCACTGTTGTCTGTTTCGGGTAAGTCTTTCCAGGGCCGGCTCTAGGATTTTTGCCGCCCCAAGCAAAACCCCCCCCCCTTTTTTTGTGCCCCCCTGCCCCGCCCCAACTCCACCCCTTCCGAACTCCTTCCCCAAATCCCCAGCACTGCCTCCTCCCCCAGGCATGCCGCATTCCCCCCCACTACTGCTTCCTGGGGGCCCCCCCGTGACCTCCTGCCCTAGCTCACCTCTGCTCCGCCTGCTCCCCCGGGTGCGCAGCCACTCCACTTCTCCTCCCTCCCTCTCATGCAAGGGAGGGCGGAGGAGCAGTGGCGCGTTCAGGGGAGCAGGTGGAGCAGAGATGAGCTAGCGTGGTGGGGCGCAGGTAGTAACGGGGGGGTAGAGGAACCGCTCCCCCCTCCAGCTCAGCTCCGTTCCACCACCGTCGCCTCCCTTGAGCGCCCTGCTGCTCGGCTTCTCCTCCCTCCCAGACTTGCTGCACGAAACAGCTGTTTCACGCACAGCAAGCCTGGGAAGGAGGAGAGAGAAGCAGAGCGGCGGCGGCGTGCTCAGGGGAGCAGGCGGAGCGGAGGCGAACTGGGATGGCGAGCTGGGGCGGCAGGGGCACTTTTTCCCCATGCCCCAGAGTTGGCACCTAAGATGGCCGGCGCCAGAATGCCGCCTCTAGAAATGTGCCGCTCCAAGCACTTGCTTGTTTTGCTGGTGCCTAGAACCGGTACTGAGTCTTTCAATGGTTCCCCAACTGTGCCCCAGGTTTTCAGCTCAGCTTCCACAGCTCTTAGCCATGTTGTTTTCGGGCAGCTTGTTTTCACTTGCCTTCACAAGCCTTCACTTCACAAGTGAAGACAAAGTACTTCAGTTAGGAAGGAAAAAATCAAATGCACAATTATAAAATGAGGAATAATTTGCTACCATTGAAAAGAAACTGGGGGCTATAGTGGATCATAAATTGAATATGAATCAACAATGTGATGCAGTTGTGAAAAAGGCAAATACCATTGGGGGTGTATTATCAGGAGTGTTGTATGTAAGACAAGGGAGGTAACTGTCCTGTTCAACTTGGCACTGGTGAGGCCTCAGCTGGACAAACTGGAGAGAGTGCAGAGGAGAGCCACAAAAATGATAAAAGGTTTAGAAAACCTGACTTTTGAGGAAAGTTAAAAAAATTGGCATGTTTTGTCTCAAGAAAATAAGACTGAAGGGGAATCTGTTAACAGTGCTAAAATATGTTAAGGACTGTTGTAAAGAGGACTGTGATCAATTATTCTCCATGTCTGCTGAAGGTAGGAGAAGAAAAAATGGGCTTCACCTACACCATGTGAGATTTTGTTCAGAAATTTGAGAAAACTTTCTAACTAAAGAATAGGCTTCAAGGGAGGTTGTAGAAGCCCCATCATTGGAGGTTTTTAAGAACAGGTCGGACAAACACCTGTCAGGGATGGTCTAGATTGATTTGGTCCTGCCTCAGTACAGGGGGCTGAACCTGAGGACACACTTCACCAATAAATCTAAAATAAAGTCATTGCTATTTTTTCTGGTCACATTATACCATCTTGGTTCTTGGGGACAATTTTTTCCCAAGGAGTCACCCTAATGGTTGAACCAATATCTATGCTAATTATGCTGATTATATTCAACATATAGCATACAACCAGAAAGTAATTGATGCATTTTGATACTAGAGTTATATCATAGTCACACTGATATATCAAGGCTGCATGGGTAGACATTTATTAATGTACGTGCTTCAAAGATTTTTAGTAAATATTTATATATCTGTGCTAATGAATTTACAGATATTGATAGAACAGCTTTTTCTTGACTTGCCACGTAAAATCCAAAAACCTTTCAGAAGTTTATGAAAAAAAAGGGAGCTCCAGTTGTTAGCTATGAGAATGTCAATTTTCCAGAAAATGCTTTATGTGGACACACATGACCAAGAAACACAAAAGAAATGTATGCAATCCCCAGAGAAATAGATGGATGTGGTCCAATAAAAGATATTACCTCACACAACCTGTCTCTCTAATATTCTGGGACTGACACAGTTACAAGACAACCCCGGAGAAATGTCATTTTGGGAGCTTTTTGCCAGCATAAAGGTGGGCACAAGTGCAGGAGAAGTGAGAACATGGTAACAAACTTGGGTTCATAAGGAAATCAATTAGGGAAACATTCACAGATTTATTCAGGAAAGGCTAAAACATTTATTTTTGTCCAAACAGGACAGCAGGCAAAAGAAAAGGAAATAATTTGTGAAGAAAGCCCTGGCAGCTCTTTTGCTGTTGACATATATGACAAACCCAGAAGCATCTCCAAAGCAGAAAAAACTACTGCCTAAGAGAGACTGCCAAAGAGCCAGATGTTGCTGCTAGAATAGCATGTTCCAAAGCTTGGCCTCTGGGTTTTGTGACTTCTCAACTGATGAGAAAGCAGAGAAGTACTGGATAACAAAGTAAATGGCACAGCCTTTTGAAATGAATAAAATACTGTGAATAATTTTAATCAAATTGTTTCAAATTTCAAAGATTCACCAAAATTATGAAATAAAAATATTAAAGAAATATGCATTGTTATATATCATGGAAGAGAACGTACACTAAAATGGTATAGTGCTATAAAATAATATTAGAAAAAAGGTCAAGGAAATTCAGTCATACATGAAATTAAACAGAAATAAATCACTAATAGACACATATTACCACCAGATCTGAGACCTGGATCATAGATGAGCAGTTACGTAGAAACATTTCCTAATCCTAGGGTTTGATACTAACACTCATTAACATAGTCTCTGAGGGGCGTTACAATTAAGTAGATTGGTAAAACAATGTCTCTAGTGAACTTCATGAATTCTTCAAGTCTTCTACCTTCTATGGTTACTGGGGATTTTTTGTTGTGGAGTGACGTGGTTGTAAATGACAATCTAGTAACAACGGAAATAAAGATACTGCTGACCAGGAGGGAGCTGTAACATTTGCCAGTCAATTTTCAGAAAGATGTCACCAGCACCATTCCAAACAGCTGGGGAGTTTCAGTTAGGAAAATAGTCTGCTGTACTGTCATAACAGAAAAGGTGCTACCTAGGGCAGTGACTGTTTAATGTGCCAGTGAGGGTGGTAGGCTCTCAGTCCACCTCTGGCAATACAAATCCTAGGGTTTAGTTTTCACTCAGGAAAAATAGAGGGATTCAGACTGGAACAAAGAAATAATAGGAGGAGAAAAGGCAGCGCAGCAATAAGGAGCATGGGGCATGATCTCTAAACTCCCATGATCTACTGCAGTAGATCAGGGAGGCTAGAGATCTGTGACTCATAGTAGGAACATCTGGCTATAGCTGACTGAGCCCAAGAATGTCCTGCCTCCATTCCCCATCCTTCAGGGGTAACATTTTGACCAAGAGCAACAGGGTTGCACTATTCAATTAAGCAAAACTCTTCCTCCATAGTTGATTAGTCTCAAAAAGGGTGGTGGCTACAGAGTGAAAGTGCTCTTTAGGTCAGCTCTTCAGAGAACTGCTGACTATAACTGCTGAGGTGGGACAGTCGTCCTCTTCAGCATGTATCTTACATTGTGCTTCCCTTCTGCAGAGGAGTTCCCAAATATTTATTGCGGAAGTAATGATGTGCTCAGAAGTAGAACTCATTTAAAAACCTATCATACATTTGAGACTCATACATCTATCCAGTGTGCAAATGTAAAAAAATGAAGCAGAGGGGAAGGGTGGTAAGGTAAAAAATTCCAGAAGATTTGGGGAAAATGTTCCTAAAATAACTAATTTTAGGCACTGAAGTTTGAAAATGTTGTCCTTAGTCTTAAGAAAAAACACAAACTACCCTCGGCAATGGTAGTTACACAGATGATCCCTTCTACTTGAAGAGTGGTCAAAAAGGCCAGAACATCGCCAACAGAACTTACAAGGAAAGCCAAAAGAGACATACTTCCCAAGTCAACATACAACAAAGGAACCAATCTGAATTATTCAGTACAGGAATCTGAAGGGAAATGAAATAAATTCTATTAGATGAGTCATATTATGCAGATCACCTCTCTTTAGACTAAGTGCAAGATGATATTGGCAAAGGTGAAATTTAATATTGCCTCACAAAATAAAAAAGGTGATAGTTACTAGTGTGGTCAAAGATGTTGGACTAAATTAATGTCCACTGCCACATCCATTTGAAGGAAAACATATATATTATAGAGTCCTAATGAAAACATCAGTTTTGTGAAAAGAAGGCACAGGAGAATTAGAAAATGTGCCACCAAATGAGCTGTTAAACAACATCACTTCACTGCTCTCATCACAATAGAGCAAATTAATTCCTAAATTAGAAAAAAAAAACATTCTGATAACACCACCCAGTGCTTTGGGCCAAGCTCACAGTATGTTTAAAAAAATTAAAAAAGGAAAAAATCCAGCCCTTGATCAATAAAACAATCACGAATAGGATAAAGGCTATGCGAAGATGATTGCTACACAACAGGGCCGCCTCCAGGCACCAGCGCAGCAACGGAGGGAAGGACCTGCTGCCGAATTGCTGCCAAAGAATGAAGTGGCCGATCGCAGCTTTTTTTTTTTCTTTCCCCCCCCACTTGGGGCAGCAAAAACGCTGGAGCCATCCCTGCTACATCAATAGTAAAGGTCATAGAATCATAGAATCATAGAATTCAAAATCAGAAGGGACCAATATGATCATCTAGTCTGACCTCCTGCAAGATGCAGGCCACATAAGCCGATCCCCCCACTCCTTTAGCAAGCGACCCCTGCCCCATGCTTCGGAGGAAGGCGAAAAACCTCCAGGGCCACTGCCAATCTACCCTGGAGGAAAATTCCTTCCCGACCCCAAATATGGCGGTCAGCTGAACCCCGAGCATGCGGGCAAGACTCTCCAGCCATACCCTCTGGAAAAAGGTTAAGAATATCACACAAGGTCACACAATTATAGATTTAAAACAGATTGATCAACACAGAGGAGTGTACAATGACACTCTTCCTTAATGAGAACATAGCAGGAGCCGTTTAGGAAATCAAGGGTAAAATAAATAATAATGATGAATTTTACTTATATAGCACAAGCTAAGAACCACAAATCACATTACAAGCATTAATTAAACAAACCTCACAAGCTCCATGTGACATAAGTTAATAAGCCTCATTTTACAGGAAGGAACTATGGTGAATAAGAAGCACAGAAAAGTTAAGGCCCAAGTTTTCAAAGTGTCATGTATTTGTGTGTATTTCAATTTTTGGGTGCCCAAATGGAGATACCTACTTTGTTTTTATTTTTGTTTGTTGAGGTACTGAGAATGAGCATCTGTAAGTCCTATTGACTTCAACTGGAGCTGTGGGCTCTCAGCACTTCTAACAGACAGGCCCTAGGTGTCCAAATAAGGAAGCCCAAAATTAGAGCTTGTTTTTAAAAATTTGAGCCTACGAGACTTACACACAATCATATAGGAAGTCTGTGGCCAAGATGGAATAGAACACAGAACATAAGAACATAAGAATGGCCGTACCGGGTCAGACCAAAGGTCCATCTAGTCCAGTATCTGTCTACCGACAGTGGCCAATGCCAGGTGCCCCAGAGGGAGTGAACCTAACAGGCAATGATCAAGTGATCTCTCTCCTGCCATCCATCTCCATCCTCTGACGAACAGAGGCTAGGGACACCATTCTTACCCATCCTAGCTAATAGCCATTTATGGACTTAGCCACCATGAATTTATCCAGTCCCCTTTTAAACATTGTTATAGTCCTAGCCTTCACAACCTCCTCAGGTAAGAAGTTCCACAAGTTGACTGACTCCCAGCCCTGTGCTTTACCATCACACCATCTTTTCAAGACCATTGTATGACCATGATTCTAATTGTATTTGTAGCAAGGAATGCTTGAATCCTTAATCAGCCTGAGTATTTGAAGCAAAAGAAAGACGGATCTAAAAGGAAGTATATGATGTTAATGCAGATGAATAGCTGCATAGTATAGGCATTATAGTAGCCCAAATGCAAGTGATAACTGTACTACAATAAGATCATAACAAATAAATCACAATATAAAAGAGAACATGTAAAAAGACTATACCCCAAAATAGTAGCACTATACATGATGTGTCTCATACAATACTTGGAGACTGTTTGCCTCCTTATGAATGGAGGCACTTTGCTCCAAGGCCTTCTGTCTTCACTGTACTAGAACTGCATACAGCAACAGTTCTATCTCCAGTTTCTAAGAATTCTAAGAATGAGTTGCATGATAGATGGGCATTTTGCCTCATTACTGGTCCCATTTTGGGCTACTGGACCAGTCTATTCCATCCCACCTATGCAGATTGTTTACCTTCACTGGAGACCAGAGTACTTCTCCCCCTCTTACTACTGGCTGTGTGTTGAAGTCATTTCTGAAAGCTTATTCAGAAGAGATAGAACATCACCTTCTGATTCCCCAAAGCAAGAGCTACTCAGCTCACAAAACAAAGTCCCACATGCAACAAAACCTACCTTCTCTGACCAACTGCTCCTCTCTAGTACTCTCACCAGCTCAGCATGAGTAATGATAGGCTTGAGGCCTCCCTCTTGCACCATATCATCCAGTCAAGCTCAGCTATCCAAGCTGTTAGCTATCATTTAGTTTGAAATCTAAACTCCAGGCTCCCTAGCCCAGATAGTAAGAAAGAGACAGTATTTTACTGGGGTGTGGGGTATACAGTATATAGAGATTTCTGTGGGGTAGGGGAGAGGAAAGAGATAGGGGAAAGAGTTGATTTCTTGGGGGAAAAAGGAGATTTGACTGAAAAGTTAATTTATATATTGCATGTGCCCCTTGTGAGTAATACGTCCATCCCAATCTCTTGCCAATAAAAAACCTCCATAATCACACCATCAAATATGCACCATACATACACACAGATCCCTACCCCTCACCACAACACATACATGATATCTTACGAAAGATTCTTTAAGGCAGAATTTTAAGGGCTGGCCAAGAATTATTGATTGGGCTTCTATAGCCTTCTTCCAATCCACCTTTTACACTTGGAACTCCTTACCTCTCCATGTGTGCCAAACAATTAGTCTCGTCATTTAAATCCTCCTCAGACACATACTTCTTCAACGAAGCCTACCAGTATTAATCCACTAAAGGAAGTAGTTTATTTTAAAATCCAAAAAGACATCTGCACTGCTTTGAGACAAACCCTCCATCTGATTATCAACTCTCTTTTGTGTATTATCTCTCTAATTTAGAATGTGAACTCTTTGAGGCAAGATTCATGCCTCCCACTATGTTTTATACATCAAGCATACTGATTGCACTGAATAAATAGCAAAATAACGAAAAAACACCTCGAAGCAAACTTTCTCCGAGTTACAATCAACCCTTGAAGGTCAGTGGTAACTCCCTAAATGTTCCCTTCATGAACTGCTCTTCTTGTCCTCCAGATAAGGACTCCATATGCCCTGCTTTCACTCCACTCTCTGCTATTCTGTTATGCTGCTAGCTGAAGTCAAAATATCATAGCTGGCAAAGGAGCAAATATGACATAAGTTGGCTAAAATTTGGAGACAAAGAATTTAGAATCATAGATTATTAGGGTTGGAAGGGACCTCAGAAGATCATCTGGTCCAACCTGCTGCTCAAACCCAGACCAATCCCCAAATTGCCCCCTCAAGGATTGAGCTCACAATCCTGGGTTTAGCAGGCCAATGCTCAAACCACTGAGCTATCTTGGTCATGTCTACACTTACAAGCTTACAGCTGTAATAGTGCTAGGGTAGCTGCATTATGCCAATGGGAGAGAGCTCTCCTGTTGATATAATAAAACCAGCTCAATGAACAGAGGTAGCCATGTTGGTGGGAGAGTGGGTCTCCTGCCGACATAGCGCTGTGCAAAACAAGCGTTTATGCCAGCAAAACTTATGTCACTGAGGGTGGTGTTTTATTCACAATCCTGAGTGACAAAACTTTTGTCGACATAAGTGCTAATGTAAACATGACCTTGTGACATTACTGACATAACCGGTGACCGTATAGATCATTGTTGCAACCACTGTTATATATTTGCAGCAAATATTGTACAAAGGTTGTCATGTAAGGTATCTATGGAAAGGTTATGATTTGCTGATTATGATTATGCTAGCTGTATGTGTCTATCTTTTTTGTAGTTGAAGTTATGAATATTGGCTATGTACTTTTTTGATTCTAAGAGGCCTCAGTGAAGCATTTGGTCAGCTTCTTGAGAAGGGATTATTCTCAGTAAGTGCCCAATCAAGAAACACTTATCTGACAATGGACTTTGGGAGACACCAGTCCACATCTGAACTTCCCTGGGAACGTTCAAACTAACATGTAAACAATGGGGTCGGCCTGCAAACTGAGTCATGCATGGACATGTGACTTGCCCATGTGACTCCAGACTCCATCTTGCTGCTGGGATTTGCCACAGTAAGAACAAAGAGGTGTCCTCCCATGGGCAGAGAATATAAAAATGCTCTGAAAACTCCTCCATCTTGTCTTCAATCCTGCTTTATATCTCTGGAGGGACTTTGTTACAAACTTAAGCTCTGAACAAAAGGACTGAATGGTCCATCCCAGCTGTCAATGTACTCCAGAGACTTGAATTGAACCTGTAGTTTATTCCACCACTGCTACAAGCCTGAACCAAGAACTTTGCCATTACTGTATGTAATTGATTCCATTTAACCAATTCTAGCTCTCATCTATAGCTTTTTCCTTTTATGAATAAACCTTTAGATTTTAGATTCTAAAGGATTGGCAACAGCTTGCTTTCTGGGTAAGATCTGATTTGTATATTGACCTGGGTCTGGGGCTTGCTCTTTTCGGATTGGGAGAACCTTTTTTCCTTTTACTGGGGTATTGGTTTTCATAACCATTCATTCCCATAACGAGTGGCACTGGTTGTTATACTGGGGAACTGGCGTGTCTAAGGGAATTGCTTGTGTGACTTTTAGTTAGCCAGTGGGGTAAAACCAAAGTCCTCTCTGTTTGGCTGGTTTGGTTTGCTTTGGTGTGTAAAGGAACCCCAGCATTGGGTTGTAACTGCCCTGCTCTGAGCAATTTATCCTGAATTGACACTCTCCGTTGGGTTCCACCAAATCCAGCATCATTACAGTCCTTAAAGTAGTCTTCCAACTGTAGAAACCCAATGTGGAATCAAAACCATGTGGTAGCCAAGAGCAACATAAGTGACGTTAGGAAAGTCCAAAAATAAGGCAGATGCTGCTGTCAACACATTAAAGAAAGCTCTTGAATTTATTATATTAATCCAAAAATTTCCTTTTAATTTTATTTGATATACAAACGTTGAGAGCATTGTTAGTCCACATCTTGAGTTTGTTTTGGCAAAACATATTTTATTCCTACTGCTATGAAAGAACATTTTATTTTTTTACTGGGATTAATATATTTGGAATAAGGTGTAAGAATCCATAGTAGCTGGACAGTTTTCTCACTGATTTTGAAATGCAAACATAATTTGCAGCTGATTAAACTGCTGAAATGTGGGGATGTCTGATTAAAGGGAACAATTCTACTCCTCAACTTAAGTTAAATGTGAACACCTGACATAGTATGAGTAAGCATTTGTCCCACTGACATCACTTCTGCCATTCATGAAGGTGCTTTCATTATGCCGATGAGAGAGTTCTCGCCTGTTGGCAAAGAGTGTCTTCGCCAGACACGCTGCAGCAGCACCGCTGAATCACTGTAAATGTAGACATGCCTTTAGAGAACAGGCCTGTTGGTTAGAAGGCTGTGGATACATACTAATATATGAAATGGTAATACTTAGCTCACTGGCACTGATGTTCAAGTTTCGTATTGCATTAGTGCTCAGGAGAAGTGGACAAGACTGCAAGCAATAAAGTGTTAAAATAAAAGCAGTGCATTGTCAGGGAACAAAGGCCTTAGCAGATGATTAAGTTTCCACAAGTTTGATTCCCATTGACTTCAATGGCACATAAATAAAAGCTTAAAGTTAAGCAAATGCTGAAGTGCTTTGTTGAATTAGGGCCACATACAGCTGGGTCCCTCAAAGTACTTTGAACTAAAAGTGACTAAAAATGGGAGTTCTATGGGTAAAATTCATCCCTTGTCTAACTCCCATTAAGGGGCTGGGAATGGGCTAACAACCTCCTAAAACAGATGACAATATAACAAGAGTTTAGAATTGTGCTAGCAAATAGATACTAGATGCTTGAAGGCAAAGAGACTGGAACAGTAGATGGCAAATGGAAATGGGCAAAGAAAACATTCATTAAAACTTGTGAAGAAGTGCTGGATTCAGCAAGAAACACCATAATGAGTGTCAAGAGGGGTAGCCGTGTTAGTCTGGTTCTGTAAAAGCAGCAAAGAATCCTGTGGCTTGCATCCGATGAAGTGGGTATTCACCCACGAAAGCTCATGCTGCAAAACGTCTGTTAGTCTATAAGGTGCCACAGGATTCTTTGCTGCTTTTACATAATGAGTGGTATCTGAGAACACATGGAAGAAGATAGAAGAAAGATGCAAAATTAAAATGAAACTAAATCAAGCAAGAACACAAACACAGTGACTTCAAGAGGAATACCGGTAAGCTGTAAAGAACCAAGTGGTCAAAAAGAGTTCTAGGAAAGACAAAGGTAATTTTATAGACAAAATGGCAATAGATGTACAAACTGCTGTGGCGCAAAATGACGTGAAGAAACTATACAACATCAATGAACAGCTGTCAGGAAGAAAAACAACTATCAATTGACCAAAGACAATGAGGGCAACTTAACAATGAAGACATCAGAACAATTAAATATATGGAGGCAGTACTTTAATCAAGCGCTAGCTGGTGAACCACTGGCCAATCCCCAACACAGCGAGGAAGGAAAAGATGTGAACATTGAACTAGGACCTATCACCAGAGTAGAAGTAGAGACAAGAGTCAGTCAGTTAAAAAGTGGAAAGCCACCAAATCCAGGTAACTTTCCAATGCAGGCTCTCAAGGCATATTTGCAGAACAAAATGGACATTTTGATAGGCCTCTTACAAAAGATATGGGAAGAAAAAATACCAAATGAGTGAAAAGTTGGTCATACAGTGAAACAGCCAAAGAAAGGAGACCTCAGTCAGGGGGACAATCAAGTTTTGTCTATCCCAAGCAAGGTATTTACATTCACTATTCAAGACAAAAAAGAAAGCAGTAGATTCAAGGTTACAACAGGAACAGGCAGGTTTCAGACAGAAGAAATTATTTTTAGATTAAATAGTAACGCTACATATCTTCATAAAACTGTTGATCGACTGGCAGTCACAGCTTTTACACTAATTTTACGGATTTCCAAAAAGCCTTTGATACAGTGGCTAGAACAGTTTTATGGAAGTTGCTATGCCACTGTGGAATCCCACAGAAACTTACAATCATCATTTAGAGCTTCTATGACAATATGACATGCCAATAACACAGAACAACAAACTGACTAAGCCATCTGATGATACTACTGGCATCAGACAAGGATATCTTATGCCACCCATGACCCTTCTACTGGTAGTGGAAAGATCACAGAACAACCAAAGGGGTATACAATGGACTTTCAGACAGAAGTTAAAAGATGCTGATTTGCAGAGGACATCAACCTGCTACTACTTAGCCATAGACACATGCAGGCCAAAACAATGATATTCAGGCCTAAGTACAATTAGTAGGTTTGAAAATCAACACAAACAAAATTAAAACCATGAGAATCAACACACAAGAAACACCAATACCCTTTCTGGGACTGACATAGAAGCGTTCTGATGTTTCACATGTGTTGGGAGTATCATAAGAGAAAGAGGTGGAACAGATAAATACATCAAAGCCAGAACAGCAAAAGCCAGACATGCCTCTGTAATTCTAAAGCTGATTTGGAAAAACAGAAATCTTGCCCACCAAACTAAACTGTGATTATTTAACACCACTTTAAAATCTGTCTTCCGATATGAAACTTGGAGGCTTATTAAACCCTTAATACTTAAACTTAATGTTTTAATAAACGGCTGCCTGAGATATCTGATGGCAAGAAAAAAATCACAAAGAAAGGACTCTGGAGGAGGAGGAAACAGAAACCGAAAGGTCAGAATATTATGGAACAAAAATGAAGATTACTAGGACATACATAAAGAAAAGACCTGAACAATATAACAAAACAGGCATTAGACTGGAACCCCCCAGAGCCAGAGGTAAGGAGGTAAACCCCGGATAACATGGAAATGCCCAATAGAAGAAGAACTGAAAGCTATCAAAATGCTATGGGTAGAAGCTAAGGGTATTTCTACACTTGCAGAGTTTTTGCGCTGTAAGTTTCACCGGTGACAGGGAACCGGTGAAAGTAAAGCATTGGTTGGTGTACTCACTTAATGCCTCAGGTGTCAGAGGGTGTTTACATGAGCAACACTTCCATCGCTGATGAGAGCAGTGCTCTAGGGTAGCCATCCCACAGTGCAGTTCTCTCCAGTTTGACGATGGTTCTTGTGGGAAGGAGGGTGGGGGTGATCGTGGGGCATCCTGGGTCCCTGCACAGCCTCCTCTCCCCAAACACTGATCAGCTCCAGTAGCTCAGCATTGCTCCAAGGAGGAATTGATTGCTCTGTGGAATAGGCATTATCACCTAGCCAGATAAGTGAGCACTTGCCAAGAAAACAGGAAGGGGAGTTTCAAAATTCCCAGGGCTTTACAGGAGAAGGTGTGGATGTCTGTTTACCTGGCAACAGAGCAGTAGAGCTGCTGGCTAGAGTGGTCACCTAGGCATTGTGGGATATCCTCTGGAGGATAAAAGCTGTGTAAACAGGAAGAATGTGTCTTCACTTGCACATCACTGCAAAAGCATCACCGGTAAGAGCTGTATGCCTCTCCTGGAGGTGGTTTTCTTTTTGCGGTGAAACTTCTGAGTTTTACTGCAAAAAGTCATTGGCAAGTGTAGACGCTCCCATGGTTTTTGTACAAAAAAAGGGACTTTTTCCACTTTAAATGGAAAGTGCAGACATGCCCTAAGACTGCAACAAGAGATTGTCAAAGTTGGAAGGCGATGGTGAAGCCCTTATGTTCTGCATGGAATAAGGAGGCATAAGTTAAATAAGTCATAACTCCCATTCACTTCAAAGGAGCTGTATCAGGAATGAAAATATATTTGAATTAATATCCTTCAGTATTCCACCTCAGGGGCAAGGAATAGGCAAGCAATACCTAGGTATACAAGAAATACACTACTAAAAGCAAAGGAGTTACATGAATGCAAAATTATGGTTGACATTTTCAATATAAAATGTTCAGGAAATACAAAGTTATTATTCCAAAAGAAACTGCAACTTGGATCCTTTTGAATATGCTATTTTGTTTTGATGTATACTGTGACAAAATTTAAGCTTAAGGGGTAGATTCACTTCCCATTGAACTTAATAGAAAGACTCTCATGGACTTTCATGGGAGTTGAATTAAGCCCTAATATGGGATTTTATATTTATATAGGTCAAGATTTTAAAAAATGATTAGAAATTGTGAGCATCTTGCTTTTTGGGTTTCCAGTATGCAAAATCTTAAAGGGACCCAATTTAGAAAACACTGAACACTGACTATGCCCAGTACTGTGAACACTTTAGTACTCTCTCTAGTACTGAACCCTGGCCACATCAGAATACATCTGAAACTCTAGAGACATTTAACTGTTGTGCACTTTGGAGCATCAGAAGTATGTAGATTCATGGATTCATAAATTCCAAGGCCAGAAGGGACCATTCTGGTAATCTAGTCTGATTTCGTGTACAATAGAACTTCCCAAATATAATTACTAGAATTACCAGATTTTAGAAAAACATCCAATCTTGATTTAAAATTACCAGTGAGGGAGTATCCACCATGACACTAGATAAATTGTTCCAATAGTTAGTTACCTTCACTGTTAAAAAATTATGCCTTATATCCAGTCGGAATTTGTCTAGCTTCAACTTCCAGCTATTGGATTGTATTATACCTATCTCTGCTAGATTGAAGAGCCCATTATCAAACATTTTTCTCTGTGCAGGTACCTACAAACTGTGATCAAGTCATGTTTTAACTGTCTCTTTGTTAAGATAAATAGCTTGAACTCCTTGAGTCTAAAAGGCACGTTTTCTAATACTTTAATTATTCTTGTGGCTGTTCTTTGAACCCTTTAATTTACCAACATCCTTCTCATCTTGCAGACACCAGAACTGGCAGTTTCCAGCCGTGGTCAAAACCAGTAACAAATATGGAGGTAATATAATCTCTCAACTCCTACTCAAGTTTCCCCCGTTTATGTGTCCAAGGATCACATTAGCAGTTTTGGCCATAGCATTGCACTGGGAGCTCATGTTCAGCCAGCCATCTGTATGACCAGAGTTACTGCTTGCCAGGATAGAGTCTCCCATCCTGTATATATGGCCTACATTTTTTTTCCTAGATGTATGCATTTACACCTAGGGTACGTTCAGACTACCCGCCGTATCAGCGGGTAGCCATCGATTTATCGGGGATCGCTATATCGCGTCTCGTTGAGACGCGATATAGCGATCCCCGAACGCGCTCCCCGTCGACTCCGGAACTCCACCAGAGTGAGCAGCAGTAGTGAAGTCAAAGGGGGAGCCGCGGCCATCGATCCCGCGCTGTGAGGACGGGAGGTAAGTCGGAATAAGATACGTTGATTTCAGCTACGGTGAAGTTGCGTATCTTACATCGACACCCCTCCCAGTGTAGACCAGGCCCTAGTCTTATTCAAATGCATAATGACCAGGTAACCCAGGTTACCAAGTGAGCCAGATCACTCTGTATCAGTGACCCGCCCTCTTCATTATTTATCACTCCCCCAAATTTTTGTCAAATCTGCAATTTTATCAGTGATGTTTTCTTTCAGGCAATTGATAAAAATGTTAAATAGCATAAGCCCAAGAACCTATCCTTAAGAGACTCCACAAGAAATACTCTCTCTTTTAGTAAAAACTATTTCCCCATGCTAATTTTGCCCCTACTGTTACTTATACCTTCTCGTCAGCTATTTGAAATGGGCCATCCACATTACCACTACAAAAGTTTTTTTTCTCCTGCTGATAATAGCCTACCTTAATTGATTAGTCTCATTAGAGTTGGTATAGCAACACCCATTTTTTGCATGTTCTCTGTGTATATATATCTTCCTACTGTATTTTCCACTGCATGCATCCGATGAAGTGGGCTGTAGCCCATGAAAGCTTATGCCCAAGTATATTTTTTAGTCTCTAAGGTGCCACAAGTACTCATTTTTTTTGCTGATACAGACTAACACGGCTACCACTCTGAAATCTCTCTCAGTGACAATTCCCCATTTACAATTACATTTTGAGACCTATCAGTTAGCCAGTTTTAATCCATCTAACATGTGCCAAGTTAATTTTATATTGTTTATATTTAATCAAAATGTTATGACACCAAGTCAAATGCCTTACAGAAGCAAAGTATAGTACATCAACACTATTACCTTTATCAACCAAATTTGTAATCACATCCAAAACAAAAATCAGATTAGTTTAACAAGATCTATTTTCACCCCCATGTTGATTGGCATTAATTATATTATCATCCTTTAATTCTTTATTAATCAGGTCTTTTATTAGTCATTCCATTGTCTTGCATGGGATCGATATCAGACTGACAGGCTTATAATTACCAAGATCATCACATTCATCCTTTTTAAATACTGGCACAACATTAGCTTTCTTCCAGTCTTCTGGAACTTTCCCATTGTTCCAAAACTTATTAAAAATCAACATGAATGGTCCAGCGACATCCTCATCAAGCTCGTCTTGGATTCAAATTATCTGAACCCGCTGATTTAAAATATCTAAGTTTAGCAGCTCCTGATTAACATCCTCCTGAGATACTAGTGGAATGGAAAGAGTGTTATCATCATGATACACACACTTTTTATATTAGATTAAGGAAGCAATATATTTTTGTACCAGGTGGCAGTTACTAAGGTAACCATCCAAGTAACATGAAAACAAATAAAATATATTATTTATTATATTCTAGGACATCTTGTGACTGGAAATTAACAATTTCTCAGACAACATAACTGGCTATTTTAGCAGATCAACAAAATTTGAATTTTTGGCACATTTTAGTAAAATATATTTCTGCCTGAAAGAAATTTGAAAAAAAAAAATTCCCAACCTCAACCCCAAAATATGACCTTTCAGTCAAAAATGTGAAATGTCATGGATTTTTTTTGTTAAAGTGGACTTTTTCAAAATTATAAACTAAACAAGAAAATCTTGATTTTTAAAGTATTTGAATTTTGTTTCACATAATACCATCCTTCAAGAGATGGAGGTTATTGTAAGTATATATTGGTGCTGAAACAAAATTATTGCATAAAATTCAGTGTTTCACATATAACAATTATAAATACATTATAACAACTTTGCATTTTTTGCATGACACATAATATTACACTTCCTGTGACTTTCATAGCTGAAAGAAATAGAGCTAATCTACACTACCACTCATGTGATAACTCAAAAAAATTAATCGTGATTAAAAAAATTAATTGCGATTAATCGCACTGTTAAACAATAGAATCTGAATTGGATGTTTTTCTACATTTTAAAATATATTGACTTCAATTACAACACAGAATACAAAGTGTAAAGTGCTCACTTTATATTATTATTTTTATTACAAATATTTGCCCTGTAAAAATGCATTGGTCCGCACCGTTTTGGATCATTATTGAGCAGAACCCATCATCCTCATGGACATATGTCCTCTGGAATGGTGGTTGAAGCATGAAGGGACAGATGAATCTTTAGCATATCTGGCACATAAATATCTTGTGATGCCAGTGCCATGCGAATACCTGTTCTCACTTTCAGGTGACATTGTAAACGAGAAGAAGACAGCATTATCTCCTGCAAATATAAACAAACTTGATTGGCTGAACGTGAAGTAGGATTGAGTGGACTTGTAGGCTCTAAAGTTTTACATTGTTTTATTTTTGAGTGCAATTTTTTTGTACATAATTCTACATTTGTAAGTTCAACTTTCATGATAAAGAGACTGTACTACAGTACTTGTAATGGGGGAATTGAAAAATACTATTTCTTTTGGTTTTATATAGTGTAAATATTTGTAATAAAAAAGAAATCTAAAGTACGTTTTGTATTCTGTGTTGTAACTGAAATCAATGTATTTGAAAATGTAGAAAACATCCCAAAATATTTAAATAAATGGTATTCTATTATTGTTTAACAACACAATTTTTTTATTGCGTGATTATTCACAATTTTTTTTAATAGCTTGACAGCCCTAGTTATAATGCCCATTGCCTACAGAACTTGAAAATCATAGTTTGGCTATTTATTGAGTAGGCGCATACGGATGTACAGACTTTCAGGCCAGAAGTGACCATAATGATCATCATCTAGTTTGACCTTGTACATAACACAAGCCAAAGAATCTCATGCACTTTCTGCATCAAGCCTGTAACTTCTACTTGAGCTATAATGTATCTTTTAGAAAAATATCCAATCTTGATTTAAAAATGTCAAGTGATGGAGAATTCAGCACATCTTTGGGTAAGTTATTCCAGGGGTTAATTACCCTCACTGTTAAAATATTTTTCTAGTCTGAATATGTCTAGCTTGAGCTACCAACCAGTGGATCTAGTGATATCTTTTTTCTATTAAAGAGTCATCTACTATTAGAAATCTATTTCCCAAATAGGCACTTGTAGACCGTGATTGAATAAACCTAAACTTTCTTCTGGATAAACTAAATAGACTGAGCTTCTTAAGGCTCTCAATATATGGCATGTTTTCCAGACCTCAAATCATTCTTGTAGTTCTTTTCTGAATCCTTTCCAATATTTCAACATCCTTTTTAAAGTGTGGACATGAGAACTGGACACAGTATTCCAATTGTGGTTTCACTAAGGCCTGGTCCACACTACATGGTTAGGGTGACACAAGGCAGCTTATATCTAGCTGTGGATGCGTCTACACTTAAATTTCACTCCCACCTACGTAATGGCTCCGCTACACTGACTTGATAACACCACCTCCCCAAGAAGCATAAAGTTAAGGTTGATGTAGTTAAGTTTATGCAGTGTCAGCGTAGATGCTACGTTACTTATACACCTCTACTCTGATATAATGCGGTCCTCGGGAGACAAAAAATCTCACCGCATTATAGGTGAGACCGCGTTATATCAAACTTGCTTTGCCCCACCCCATTCCTCATTCCCTGACCGCCCTCTCCAGAGAGCCCCATCCCTAATCATCTGCAGGACCCCACCCCCTACCCAACCCCCCTGTCCCCTGACTGCTCCGACCCCTAATCACCCCACCCCATCCCCCCACCCCCTGACAGGCACTCACCGGCAGCAGCGGGAAGCGGAGCTGCCTGGCTCCAGTCCGCTCCACTCTGCCAGCTCCCAGCCGCAGTGCTCCACTTCCCGCCATCGGTGAGTGCAGGGAGGTTGGGGAAAGGATGCCCCCACACACTCACCTGCGGCGGGAAGAGGAGCGACATGGCACCAGTCCGCTCCACTCTGCCACCTCCCAGTGTGTCAGAGCTTTACCGCGTTGTATGCAAACCCGCGTTATATCGGGTAGCATTATATCGGGGTAGAGGTGTATTGACTGTTATTGGCTTCCAGGAACTGTCCCACAATGCCCCATAGGGACTGCTCTGGTCACTGTTGTGAACTCCACTGCCCAGAGGCCAAGTGTACAGGAAGCCTCCCCTCCCCTTTAAAGCTCTGCATATTTTTGAAATGCCTTTTCCTGGTTGCCAGGCTTGGCAAGCACACCTAGCAGCTCTACACTGTTGTGTGCAATTGCCTAGCTGACCATGCTGACTACACGCTGCAGAGGCACTCCTGCCTGGAGTACAAAGGAGGTGTTGGATCTCCTGGGTGTGTGAGAAGAGGCGGTGCAGGCACAGCTCTGATCCAACTGTAGAAACACTGACATCTACTAGCAGATTGCTCGAGAGGAGAAGAGCTATAAGAGGCATCAGCAGCAGTGCCGTGTGAAAGCCCAGAAGCTGTGGCAGTGGACAAGGCGGCAATGGAGGCCAACAATTGATCTTGTGTGGAGCCACAGACCTCCTGCTTTTACAAAAAGTGGCATGCCATCCTCGCCAGAGACCCTCAAGAGCCCTGTGAATACTTCCAAGTAGACCAAGTCACAGGCTCCCAAAGTGAACAGTGAGGAGGACTATGGGGACAGGTGACGGGGATCCAGCTGCTCAGCAAGCCAGGTCATGTTTGATTTTAGCACAGTCCAGCCAGACCTGACTGTTGAGCACAGGTGAGCCTGATGCAGGGGAAGGAACCTCTGGTAAGGATGCAGTTTGCTTTGAAATTACAAGTTTGGAACCCCCCCAGTAGCAGGACACATCTGTTGATTTACGATTTTTTACTTGTGCTAGAAGTAGTAGTGGAACAAGCAAGAGAGACAGAGTTGCTATCCGCTTTTCATTCCTCTCTAGAGTTAGGCAGAGGGGGCAACATGGATCAGTATGTTTATGTCCACTGGGATGTCTCGTGAATCCTCCGTAGAGATCTCAACTTTCCCTTGCATACGTAGACAGCAGAATGTAAAAGAATCAATAGGGAAGCTTGGAATATAGGAGAGAGATTTGCTATTTTCTATTTTAAGAAGACAGAGTTAGCAACACTAACAATTAGCAAAAGAACATAAAAATAGCCATACTAAATCAGACCTGTGGTTCATCTAACCCAGTGTCCTGCCTCCAATGACTTTTTGATAGAAAATGCAGTTTCCACACATGAAAAAATTTAATTCTGCTAAAAATCCTGATTCTTCTCTCAGGAAAATTCAAACAAAATATATATTTGTTTGTTGAACTGAACCAAAATGTTTCATTCTGAGTTAGTGCTAAATCAAACTGCATGTACCTATGATGAAAGAATGCATCATGTAGTCCCGAGATATAGTCCAGCCAGGGAGCCCAGCCCCCAAGGAGAATGGGGACAAGAGGTATGCAAGCTATAACTCCAATAAGATACTGCAGCACTATAAGCAGGTGCATTTTAATGTCTGACTGACCTGAAATATTTCAATTTGGTTTAACACACTGAAATTATATGTTTCATTCCAATACAAAATCTAGAAATTTTCCTTATAAAATGTTTTCAGAAAATTTTCATTCCATGAAAATAATCATTATTTCCACTTTTTGTCCCAATTTGAGGCAAAACCAAATGTCGAAATATTGGCATTTTGTGCAGTATGAAAGTTCCAGTTTTTTGCTGAGCTCTACTTCCAAGCATGGAGCTTAGCATGGCTCAAAACAGAAGATGTGGCTGGCAAAGGAAGTAGGGAATGTGATGTTTTCTGCTCAGTGGGGAAACTTGGTTTTAGTATTCTTGGGGAGTCATGTCATTCACTAGCTTAATAAAGGTGCATATATTTGTCAACTAGTAAAATTTTATAAGAAATGAAGGAATAGATGACTAGCTTTTATTTACAGTATGTCTGACCCACACCGATTACATAAATAAAGATGCACGCACAATGTAGACTACTTTTGAGAATGCTACTGCAGCCTTCTGAAAAGTAAACTTTCAGGATACAAGGCAAATGCAACTAATCCAAGTTTAAAGCTTATATATAGAAATGCGAATAAATAAGGAAAGTGATTAGTATTGTAAGTAGAATTAATGTCACATTCACCACACCACTAAACAAAGTGCAAAATTTGAGAACAGCAGTTCTACTCATGTCAGCAATTTGCCAAACTGCACTTTGTATTTGCATTTTACCTTATTAACATGGGGCAGCAAAGAGAGGAGGAGACAGAAATAGCTTCATGGATGGCTAAAATCAAATTCCATATGAAATCTTGTTCTAAATTTCTCATTTTTCCCCTCAGAGGCAAATCCTTTATCCAAATTCCATACCTGTGGTTATCTCATAGCCCTGATACACTAACTTCTAGAAGGACTGGACCTAAACTTTCTCCTCCTCACTCTGGGTTACCTGAAGGGTATCGCTCCCTTTACTCTCCCCTCCATACTGGTTATCTGGAAGGAAGAACCACACTTTCCTCTTTCTAGTTCTCCCTTCTTCCTGGCTACTAGAGTATGTTTTTTTCCATCCTCTTGTAGGCTATTCTGGAAACTGCTTTTCCACACACCCTCAATGGGACAAGAAGAAATTCTTTCCTACTACTTAGACTCTGGATACCCCAGTCACTGTTCTGGCTGGTACTTCAAGAGCACCAAACAGCAGGACCCAAAAGTGCTGGTCAATAATGATGTGCCAACTGTACCAGAACAGGCTTACAACAAACTTTGCCTCCCAGCCTCCTCCTGTGCAATACCCTATGCATCGCAGCGGAACTATTCATCTGTTTTCCATTTAAACAAAAATATGTTCTCATAACCAGAACTTCCAAGCAGACAATCTTATATAGAGTGCACAAACTGCAAAATCTTATACCTTGTTCTTTTTAAACGGATAGACTAGCATGGTCTTCAGTTTGCATAATTGATATGGATGAGAATCAGAGGGGGATAAATATCTTTTAGAGGAGTCCTAGGATGTCCCTTGGAAATTATTTTGAAAATTAGTAATTCTTGGTGCAAAGGCAAAAAATTTACTCTTCACAACTATTTTTACGAGGCCCAGAAATGTGTGTTCTCAGGCATAGATTGTGTAGAGGGGTGAACTCCACCAGAAGCAGTGAACTCAAATCACCACAAACTTCCTTTCAGTTTAGCGATAGAATTATTAAGGATAGGTTCCCAGGAACATCCTCTGGGGCACTACTGGTGTTACTGAGGAGTGCTGATAGCCTCATAATCCTACAGAAACTCAACTAGGCATTAGAATTTACAAGGTGAGATCCTATCATGTAATTACAATTAAGAAACAATAATGAATAATTGGAATAATAATGGACTATAGTATGAGTTTATTAGAAACTCTTACGTGAGATTGTATTTCATGGTCTACAAAGCAAATACAGTTGCTGTGGGCACTGTCATATGGCTTTGAGCACCCTACCCAGCCAGTCATTAAATAGCAAGTTCAAAGGTGCCTCAAGACTGTCATCCTTATATTGACAAGCAGCCTCTAATTTTTCCAAGACAAAAACTTGCAACCACAATTAGGTGTCTAGAAGTCTAAATCCTGTGGACAATCACAAAAATGGAGGTTCAATGAGTTCCTTTTAATTATCAATCTATATGTAATAAACAGAATTTTGAGAAGACTTCACTTAGCATCAGAGAGAGGCAAGCACTAGTGGCCTGAGCAAAGGACTGAGAACGTAAGATCTAAACTGGCTTTCATATAAGCCACCTCTGAGGCACTGGGCAAAACACTCACTCTAACTGCACCAATTTCTCTATCTGAGACATGAGGACAGTAATGCATACTTACTGACCTCCCATGCATGTCATGGGAATTAATTTACTGTTTATAAAGCATTTTGAACATGTAAAACACTATACAGTGCTAAGCACTATTGGTATTATTTAGTAGTTTTTTTAGGGTAATAGTGTGCATTATTTGAAAGTAATAAGTGAAGGTTTGAAAGTGGAAAGTCAGGCAAGTATTCCAACAGAAAGTCTGAAATAGGAGAAGATTCACAGACATTTTACATATTACTTCCTATTAGCTGTATGAAAATATGAGATTTTGGAACAGAGCAATGGATCTATTGGTGTATTAGTTCATAGTTCTATTGGATCTCCCAGAGATCCATTTAATGATTTTAATGGAGTCTTCTGGAATTTCCAGAAGAGAGTGATTCATGGTTTACATTACTATCTTTGTCCTTCCACGAGTTTCCACTTGGGAAAAACTTTAATTTCCAGGTGGGGCTACATAAAAGTCACACTGGAAGAGGCCCAAGTGTTCTGTTCATGTTCTGGGATGTGCCAGCCTTCTCTGGCATCTGGTGGGGACTTTCTACAGCTAGGGTCCAACAACCTGGATTTGCTTGATGGACCAGAACTGAGCCAGTATCTGAATCTGATTATTATGTTGGTTTTAGTTTCAACATTTCTCTTTACCTTGACTCACTGAGGAAAAAAACAATTGTTTTATACCTTTTCATGAACCTTTTGCCCTGGCTCCATTCCTTCAATATGTTCGGATTCAGCAGGCCCTTCTCCAGATGCCATTTTCCTTTGAATGTGTGCATTTTGTTCACGTAAAGCTACAATCTGTGAATGAGAAGAGAAATAAATGGTTAGCGTCATAGAAATCACCAATCAGGTTAGCATGAAATGTATTAAGGACTTGATCCGATCCTTGCAGACAAAGGAGGAGCCATCTACCTGGCTTCAACTGTGGATTTGGGGCAGACATTTGAAAGGGATTTATAAAAATATTATCATTTATAAATAAGAAGAATGATTAGGGCACAAACTTATAAAAATGATGTTTAAATAATATTGAACATATGACATAAATCAATAAATAGTAACAAATGCAATATTAAGGCTTGCTTACTCATATTTAACATCACCGAGTGATGGGGCATTTTTCATTTATTATTGGTTAGAAATCTGAAAGAGCTATTAGGTCACTGAGTTCACTTCCCTAGCTGGACAGGATACAGTCCTTCATAAAGAAAACAACAGATATAAAGCACACTACAGGAAAACCTGGCCAAAAGGCCAAGAAGAAACAAGCCATTATGTAAAATGAAGTGTCTGTTCTAAGTATGAATTTCTTAACTTTCAGTGATTATGATATATATTTGTAAAGCGTAGTTTATTATGTGAAAATCAACTATGCAAAAATGGCAACATCTTACTCAACATATATGCATCCTGTTTGAATTCCTTACTTTCCTAGTTAAATTACATTTGCTTGTAGTTTAATTGTTTTTATGTTTAACCTATTTCAACTCTTATTAGTACTAAAAGGCGAACACCGTTTTTGGAGAGGAAGCTTGATTCCCTTCTGGCTTGCATATTGTCATCAGAACTGTTAATTAAGTTCCACTTACAGAATCTTTGTTACTGAAGATAACCATAGAATCATGGAAATGTAGGACACGAGGCAGGACCAAGTATACAGGTGTTTTTCTAACCGTTTATTAAAAACAATGGGGATTCCACAGCCTCCTTTGGAAGCCCATTTCGGAACTTAACTATCCTGATAGAAAGTTTTCCCTAATATCTAACCTAAATGTCCCTTGCTGCAGAGTAAGCTCATTACTTCTTGTCCTACCTTCAGCGGACATGGAAAACAATAAATACAGTCCTCTTTATAACAGCCTTCTTATACCTGAACACTGTTATCAGGTCCCCCCTCAATCTTCTTTCTCAAGATTAAACATGCCCAGTGTTTTTAATCTTTCCTCAGAGGTCAGGTTTTCTAAACCTTTTATCATTTTTGTTTTATCTCTGGAATCTCTCCTATTTGTCCACATCTTTCTTCAAGTGTAGTGCCCCAAACTGGACACAATACTCCAGCTGAAGCTCACCAGTGCAGAGCAGATCAGAAAAAATACTTCTTGGGTCTTAAATATAACAAGGCTATTAATATACCCCAGAATGCTATTTGCCTTTTTTGCAAGTCCATCACATTGTTGGGCTTATATTCAATTTGTGATGGATTATAACTCCAGATTTTTATTTTTCCTTCTTAAATACTTTTCACTTGTCTTTATTGAATTTTATTCCCTTCATTCATTTCATGATGCACAGAATGGAAAGAGCCCAGTTTGACTCTGCACAGGATATATGAGACAGATATGCCTTGAATTATTAATAAATAATGATTCCTTCTGGCCCTCAAAAATAAGGAAATCTATCCATCTCCGTTTAGCCCAAAATAGGATACACCAATAAGAAAATGGTTCACATCATGCAAGACACTTTGTCTACAGGGTCACAGATCAGCCAAGATTAGGCATTCCTCTCCAACTATAGAACCTTAAATGGCTAAATGAGGGTATTGTTAATTATCTCTCATAATGTGCATATGGATAAAATCTCTTTCTCCCTCCCAACCTAGCTAAAAAGAACTCCAACTTACCAAACAAGAGTCATGCACAGCTTTCCTATTCAAAGTGGCCCATTGCACAATAAGTGGACCAGGAAAAGAAATGGGTGGGAAAGCTGTACATTAAACAATCACCGCCCTGCACTTTGAGCAAGGCGGGGGAGAGGGTGGGGGGTGTCTGGCTGGCCGGGAGAAGAGGGCAATACTTTCTGGCTTGGGGGAAGCGGGGGAGATGTAAAACTGCTGGAAAAGCAGTCAGGGTGGTGGATGACTCACCACCTAAGAATGAGGGGTTTAAAAAGGTCAGCCTGGGCCTGGACCCTTCCCGCATCACTCGTAACAGGCTAGTGCAGGTACTCCATAAATTAAGGCACAAAAGAATGGATAAATGACTTGGAAAAGCAATGAAGGAGAGAGAGGTGCTTGGTAATTGAGCCAGTTGGGGGCAGTTAGGGACTCCTTTTATTGGTACATCAGGGAGCCAACCCCCCATCATTATAGTTCACCTTAACCCCTCCTACGAGGGGGGTGGTTGGTAAGGTCCCAGCAAGGGAACTGCTGGAGGAACCTGGATGAAGGGGGTGGGAGCTGATGAAAGCCCACCCCCACAAAAAAGAAATTGGCTGGAATTGGAGGTTCCCAAAAGGGGATCTGCTGAAGGGACATGGACAGAAAGGTGGGGAGCTGGTGGAAGCACCCCCCCCCAAATTGGCTGAAACTGGAGGTTCCCAGCAGGGGATCTGCTGGAGGGACATGGATGGAAATGTGGGGGGGGAGGGGGACTGGTAAAAGCACTCACCCTCCCCCGCAAATTAATTATCAGGGTTTCACCTGCACTGCACATTTTATCTGCCAGGTTAGTCCCAGACAGCTAATAATAAAGTTGCGCCCTGATTAAACCTATATCCAATGTCTTCTGTCATTCTTTCAACATAGCCAGACAAACTAGCAATGTGGCTTTAAGACTGAAGGTCAAATTGGGCAAACAGTTACCTCAAGAAATGCAAAACACATGATTTTACCCCTCTTAAAAACTATACACTGTTTCCTTGTCAATCAAATATACCATGAATAATTTGTCTTTCAACCCAAATTAGAATCTGGACATTTGTTTGCCTTGTGAGTCAGATCTGTATACTTCTATCTGTGGAAAATGTCTCTTTTTCTATTGTAAGTCCTAAATAATATGAAATGCCTATGTATAACCAAGGACTATGTATTATGTCCTCCAAATTTAGAAGATTATAAGGATTTTGTTGGATTTCATTGTAAATAATTGCTGTATTCTAGAAGTAATAGGAATTGTTTGGCACAAGGAAGGAGAAATGTTAAAAGATATAAACCAGGGTATAACTTTAGGATATTAAGAGCAATTGCTTAAAAGGGGAGAGAGATTCCAATTGACAGCAAATAATGAAATACAATCTTTGAAAAGAAACAAACTTAAAAAGCCTCCAAAAAGAAAAGGATTAAGGAAATTTGTTATACACCACCACCATCTACTAGATACCAATGGAAGCAGCAGAGAAACAAAAAGCTGAAATTTGAGCACCCACTAGGCACATGTCCAATAGGAATCAGAGGGTGGCTCCCTCTAATGAGTCCTAGTACTGAGTCACCATGTGCTCAGGTTCCTTGAGCGAACCCAACACAAGAAGCTGAAAAATCCTAAGTGCGACCAAAGCCTGGACCAGCTGTGTGGAAAGGACTTTCCCAATCCCAGGGTAAGTGATAAGAAGTGATGAGATTTCATTTCAAAGATTGTATTTCCCTTCTATTCTTTAATATGCCGTATATACTCGTTCATTAGCCCATTCGTTTACAAGCCAACCCCCTCAAGATGGTTAGGTAAAAATAGCAAAAACTGTATGGCCCTTTCATAAGCCGACCCTATATTTTAGGGGTTGGCAAACTTTGGCTCCTGGCCTGTTAGGGTAAGATGCTAGTGGGCCTGGACATTTTGTTTACTTGGAACATCTGCAGGCGGAGCCCCTCAGCTCCCAGTGTCCACGGTTTGCCGTTCCCAGCCAATGGGAGCTGGGGGAAGTGGCATGTCCTGACCTGCCAGCAGCTTACCCTGATGGTCTGGGAGCAAAAGTTTTCCAACCCCTGCTATATTTTAAAAGCTGGCATCACAAGAAACATTCAAAAGTTTTGCTAGAGTTATTTTAATGTAATCTAACAAAAAACCTGTTATAATAACTGAACAAATATGTATTCACCTTCAAAATTACAGTCAATACTTAAAATCAGTAAATGGATATTTAAAAAAAGTAACTTAGAACAAAATGACACTTTAAAAAGTCTTAAAATCTTTCAAAGTCTGAATCAGTCTCTTATTCACCAAACAGTTCATTAAACTCTGCTTCAGTCACAGCTGCACCTGCATTGTCATCGTAGATGTTGGCAGTGTCATCTTCAGACTCAGATTCCTTCTCATTATCAGCCTCTATTGTGTCATTATGGCAACATCTTCTGACCAGTTGAGTACATTGCTGATACAGCATTTCCTAAATGATTTTTCTATCATTTCCGAGGGAATGGACACCCACGTGTCCTTGAACCACTGGGCGACCAGACTGATTTCAGGCTTCATAAGATTCCCGTCTTTTGTCAACTTTGCCATGCCTGAGCACATCCATTCAGACCACATTTTGCATAGCCTGTCTTTAAAGAGTTTGTTCAGGCAGACATCAAGTTGTAGAACTGAAGTTAAGCCTCCAGGTATTACAGCCAAAGTAGTTTTCATATTTTTGGCCACATTTTTCACCTCATCCATCTTGTGTGCCTTGAACATGTCCCAAAGGAGCATAGCAGGTTTCTTGAAAAGTGCTCCTGCTCTCTTATTCCACTGTTTTTCCAGCCATTCAATAGTCCCACTTTCATCCATCCAACCCTTTTTGTGTGCACGTATGACAACTCCAGCAGGAAATTTCATGTGTTTAGGCAAGGTTTTTCTTTTAAAAATAACAACAGGGGGGAGCTTTGATCCATGTGCCAAACACGATAAAACCACCATAAAATGGATTTTTTCATGGCCAGAGGTTTTAATTAAAACTGTTTTTTCACCAACACCTGTTACCATTCTGTTGCTCAGGAGATCGAATGTCACTGGTGTTTCATCCATATTTCCTATTTTTGACAGTTCAAATGCACATTCCTTTCGATATTTTATAATAAACCTTTGGAAAGATTGTATTTTTTCTTCCAGATCTCTCGGCAGCTTTTGCGCTTTGTTCGCTGATGAAGACAGAGACCATGATGGTTCATGAAGCGAGTACACCAACCCGCTGATGTGACAAACATTGCCGGCTTTACTAACTTGTATTTGTCGTCTTTCGACAGTTGCAGAGCATGCAGACACATTCCAGTTCTCGTGACAATGTACCCATTTTGTGGACATTCAACAACCCAATTATTGAGATCTTTCTCTAGCTCAGGAAATTAAGCGCACCTCGTTGGACATTTTTTCTTGCTTCTTGGCATGTCTTTTAGTGTGTTTTATTTTTTTGCCATTCTCTTACTTGCTTCTCATTGATACAGAATTCACGAGCAGCGGTGCAATTAGTGTTTGCTTCTGCATATTCAACAACTTTAAGTTTGAACGCTGTGTGATAAGCAGATCTTTTTCTTTTGATTTCACAGTTCATTTTAAATACTACTATGAAAATAGATTATTATTATAATAGTTATAGATTTTGTAGGACTTTATATAGGAATGTCACCTGCTTTATCACTGTCAAATTATTGTTGCTCTTTGTTTATTTCAAAGCAGTCCTGTAGATTGGCATGTCTGTGGGGATAACAGGCTATTTCAATTTTATAAGAGATTCCATCGATCTGCATGTTAAAAAATAATAATGATAATTGGAGATATCCCATCTCCTAGAACTGGAAGGGACCTTGAAAGGTCATTGAGTCCAGCCCTGTACCTTCACTAGCAGGACCAAGTACTGATTTTTGCCCCAGATCCTTAAGTGGCCCCCTCAAGAATTGAACTCACAACCCTGGGTTTAGCAGGCCACTGATCACACCACTGAGCTATCCCTCCCCCCAATGTGATATTTTCAAGACTTATGAGATCCATTGGTAGGAATGCATGAAGAGATCAAATTACAAAGTAGCGGACTGACACCAGTGCTATAGTACTATCATTCATTGTATTTTTCTGATTGGCTTGTAAGGCATAGCATTTCGTGAAATGCATGGGTCAAATGTCATGCAGATCTGCAGCATTGCTCTTTTAGTATTCCTTTCAAGCAAATCTAGTCCACTTTGCAACTTTAAAAGGCTGCAGAATTGACATCAATAAATGGGTCAGCAAACTTTTGCTCCCGGCCTGTCAGGGTAAGCTGCTGGTGGGACGTTTTGTTTACTTGGAGTGTCTGCAGTGAACCGCAGCCATAGGGAGCTGAGAGGCTCCATGCTTGCAGACGCTCTAGGTAAACAATGTATTAGATATTAAATTCAATGATTCCATAGAGTTTAAAATAATCAAATTTTGGTGTAGACCTGTTTATCAGTCGACCCCGGCTCTTTGATGCGTCACTTTTTTACCAAAAATATTTGGCTTATGAACGAGTATATACGGTAAATAACTGTAGGTTATCTTGCTGAATCTACACTGTCTAGTGAGACCTCCAATAATCATATTTTAGATTTTAACTCCTTTATAAGTCCAAGCAAATTGACCTAAGAGAGATTGAAAAGAATTGTTTTAAGCAATTGCTTTTAATATTCTAAACTTGTCCCTTTTGGACTAAACTAGTTAAAGAGAGATAACTGCACTCTTCAAAGTGCTGTAAAGACAAATGCACCCTTGTAAATGTGATAAATATGATGGGTCCTAAAGAATGGAGAATTGTTGATCATAAGTAAACGTAATAAGAAATCTTAAAAAACAGTTCAAGTTACTGATATAACTGCCAAGCCTCAGCTCTAGCCTGTGATAATTACTGCAAATCTGTTGTGTGTTTATAGTACTCACAATTGGTTGTGTCTACCTTTGAGTGGTGAACTGTTGATTTTATCTATCTTTCTATCTATCTATCTAAAACAGAGGTGGGCAAACTACAGCCCACGGGCCACATCTGGCCCGCGAGACCCTCCTGCCCGGCCCTGGAGCTCCTGGCCTGGGAGGCTAGCCCCCAGCCCCTTCCCCGAAGCCTCAGCTCACTGTGACGCTGGCGCAATGCCCTTGGTGGCCGGGCAGCACAGCTGCAGAGCCGCGGCCCGACAGGTGCTCTGGACGGCGCTCCAGGCAGCGCGGTAAGAGGGCAGGGGAGTTTGGGGTGGTGGTCGGGGGCGGGGGTGTGGATAGGGGTCAGGGTGGTCAGGGGGCAGGGAACAGGGGTGGTTGAATGGGGACAGGGATCCCAGGGGTGGCAGTCAGGAAGAAGAGGGGGGTTGGATGGGGTGATGGGGGGCAGTGGTGGGGGAGGTCTGGGGGCGGTCAGGGGACAGGGAGCAGGGGGTGGTGGATGGGGCAGAGTCCGGGGGGGCCATCAGGGGACAGGGAACAGGGGGGATTGGATGGGGTTGGAGTCCCGGGGGGGGGCTGTCAGGGGGTGAGAAGCAGGGGGGATCAGATAGGGGTCTCCCCTATCTGGCCCTCCATTCAGTTCTGGAAACCTGATGTGGTCCTCAGGCCAAAAAGTTTGCCCGCCCCGATCTAAAAGAACCCAGCGTTAAACTAGTAAACAAATGCTCCCTGGACTCAATAAAAATGGGTTATCCTTTGGATTCTATTATATATTGGCAAAACTACTTTGTTAGATTTCAGCTTTAAAATCTAACTGGCACCCTGGCAAATTCATAATTGACCCCTTTTTACATTTACAACTTTCAGATCCCAGGTTAAAGTTTATGTGAATGGAAGCTAGAAAAAGTAATCTATTTATCTGTAAATTGAGCACATTGGATCTGAAAGTCAGTGAGAGAAGGCACACTTTGGGACCCGACACTGTCACTTTCACAGTTTTTTTTTTCAGGACAAAGCCACGCTTCAACCTTAAAGCATAATTTTCTAAATTTCATTTTTTAACCTACATTTAACTTCCGAGTGCATGTGGTAACTCCACAATTAGGATTACACATGTGAGAGGGCTCAAAGAGACAACAGTTTAAATAACTGATCTCAAATGTAAACTTTGTAGGGAAAGTCACACTTTTGAGTTATGAGCCAAATGGATTCACTACATAGTGAGTTCCAAATTATGGCTTTTGGTGTGACTCACTGATTTCAATGCAAAGACAAACTGAAATGCAGATTTTGACCCAAAGTACTTATGTGAAAATATAAAGTATAAATGTAAGGAGGTGAAGTAATATGCATTTCGTGCTGGGGAACAGGAAGGGATTTGGATACTAGAGAAGAAATCCTAGGCCCGAACTGCAAGGAGGAGGAGGAGAAGGAAGAAGAGCCACTGGCCTTGGGGGAGGCCATCCTACTGCTGAATGGCTCCTGCAGCAACACAGGGAGCCCCCTGCAGCCCCACTGTCACGGGTGTGAATGGGTGGGGCCAGAGCAGAGGCCCCAGCAGGACTGCAAGGAGAATGAGACACCAGCCATGGGGGAGGCCATCACACTGCTGAATGGTTCCTCCCCTCTCGGTTATCCAAATTCCCAATTACACTAATACAATCTGTGTTCCCTATGCTGTTTGGAGAATTGGGCATATACTGTATTTGTTTTTCTCAGCTCCTGGAATGATATGAGTATGTGAGAATCTCAGCTTTCATTATTGAAAAAAAAGTTAATTTTCTACCCTTTCATGCTGCAGAGAAAAGTTTAAAAATGTGAACCGTAAAGGCTGAAAAAGCAGAAGGCCTAAAAAAGAACCTCCAAAGTATCCCATGATTCTGCCTGATTCATGAACATTTGGGGTTAGCAATTCTTCAATAACTGTGAAGTCACAGCACCAGGAGAAGCAGCTTTTCTTTCTTCTTGCTTACTCCTTTCTTCCCAAGTCAACAGCTTCATTGTGGCAACCAGTAGAATTTTTTTCCAAAGCCTGGCACATTCTAATGGTCTCAGCACAAGGCTGGTAGTGAGACCACAGGCTCAGTGCACAGAGCAACTGCACAAGATTATGGGGCTGTTCATAACCATTCACTGTGACAAACAGTGAATAACGAGTAACCATTTGCAACTTGTTTGTTGCAAGAGTACTTTGATTCTCCTTAAAATACAGGTGTTTGTACAAAAAGCAGCTATTCCCCAAACATTCAGCCACTCTCCTAACTTCATCACTCCTTGTGTGTTAAGGGTATGTCTACACTACCCGCTGGATCGGCGAGCAGCAAATGAGACAGCAGGGATCTATTTATCGCATCTAGTCTAGATGCAATAAATCGACCGAGTGCCCTCCCATCGACTCCTGTACTCCACCGCTGCGAGAGGTGCAGGCAGAGTCGACAGGGGAGCGGCAGCAGTCGACTCACCACAGTGAAGACACCGCAGTGAGTTGGTCTAAGTACATCAACTTCAGCTACGTTATTCACATAGCTGACGTCAGGGCCACCCGGGGGCGGGGGGAGGGGCAAGTGGGGCAATTTGCCCCGGGCCCCGCAGGGGTCCCGCAAACTACCCTAGGTTTTCGATGGCACTTTGGTGGCGGGCCCTTCACTCACTCTGGGTCTTTGGCAGTGGGTCCTTCCATGCAGCGGACCTGCCGCTGAAGTGCTGCCAAAGCCTCAGAGCGCCGCCTGGTGAGTGCAAGCGCCGCAAGCGGCAGAGAAAGAAATAAAAAAAACCCCGCGATCGGCGGCACCTAGGCTGCTGTACCGCTGCCGCTTCATTCTTCCACGGCAATTCGGTGGCAGGTCCTTCCCTCCGAGAGGGACTCGCTGCTGAATTGCCGCTGAAGACCCAGCCCTGCCCCAGGCCCCCTGAATCATCTGGGCGGCCCTGGCTGAAGTTGCATAACTTAGATTCCCCCTCCCCCCCAGTGTAGACAAGGCCTAAGAGATCTGTATAATAATAACTCCTCTGCCCCAGTCACCTGTTTGGTGTTGCGCCACTTTCCTGGGGCTGCTTTACCATAGTCCAGAGTTTCCCATACCGTGAGTTGCGCTTGCCTGGAAAGAGTGGTAGGGAGCAATGGAATAGTTAAGAGTCCTGTCCATTGCTCCATACATGTAAAAAATGCAGAGAATTCCTGCAGCTTCCTTATTGTACTCTGCACATGCTCTTAGTACTGGAAGAAATGAGAAGTTTTTATCCTGTTCATTTCTCCCTTTCCCCCCCCCCACAACTTTCTAAAATATAGAGGGTAAATTCTTTTCTTATTTACATAAAGGGACATGAAAATATAACTGTTTCTACTGTAAAAATGACTCTGTAAAGGGAGTATCATGGTGTGCCAATATAAAGCTTGGGGAAAGCATTATGCTAATGTTAGTTATGTTTCTTTCCCCTTTTCTTACCGTATCTTACCTCTCTGCTGTGGCATACACCAGAGTTTAGTTTTTGAAGGACTTTGATAGCTATATCTATATATATTATAAAAAGTTAAGTCTGCATAATATAGATAGTGGAGGATCCTAGCATGTGCAAGCTCCAAGATGGACAGAATGTGATTTAAGTTAAGAAACTCACCATACAAGTAAACAAGCCTAATTCTTGGAGTTGTAACATTAGCATTTATTGGAGGCCTCAAGACACTGACATATCAAGTACAGAGCTTATCACCTATACATCACTTTGAATCTAGCCCAAATCAACAGGAATTAAAAATTATTCTCCTCTAATGCATGTTTTGGTGGCCCTCTATAGGATGAGTCTGATGGGTTTCAGTTCCAGCAGGGACGCCCGGGGGGGGGGCAAGTGGGGCAATTTGCCCCAGGCCCCGGGCCCTGCAGGGTCCCCATGAGAGTTTTTTGGGGGCCCTGGAGTGGGGTCCTTCACTCGCTCCGGGGGCCCCGGAAAACTCTCGTGGGGCCCGGGCCCCCGGAGCTTCTTCTGCTCCAGGTCTTCGGCGGTGGGGAAGGACCCCCTGCCGCCGAATTACTGCCAAAGTGCCGTGGGTCTTTAGGGCACTTCGGTGGTGGGTCCCGGAGCAGAAGGACCCCCCGCCGCCGAATTACCAATGAAGCGGGGGCCCCCCACCGCTGAAGACCCCAGACCCCCTGAATCCTCCTGAGTTCCAGTTCCTACATCACATACACCATCACTAATTGGCAGGCTCATAAAGAGGCCAGTAACCTAATTGGACATGGAAACTATTATTCCTACTGTAAATCACCCCTTCACTCTCCTAGATCAGGGTTCACACACACACTCGCAGAGCAGAGTGTATGGGAACCATGTTCTGCTGCAGCCTTGTATGTAAACAGAGGACTTCATGTACCAGGGCTGTCAAACCAAAGCCATTCATCACCACTAAATCTACACAATTTCTTTCGAAAACTGAAGTTATGGTTATATGCAAATTATTTGCAAATATGCTAATTAATTCTAAATAATGTGCATAAAATTTCACATATGTAGCTGCAACCAGTGGTATGCGCAGGGCCGGGCTGACCGAGTTTCTGCCGGCTACAGCGAGGACTACCGAGGGAGACCCCATGGCCAGACTAATTCCCCGGGACCAACTGTGGGTAGTGAGCCGGTGTGGTTCCCTGCAGCCCCGGAGAGGGTCATGCCCCAGCGAACCCTTGTACAAACAGATATCCCCAGATTTACAAGGCTCTACATATGCAAACCTTACAATCTCGAAAACATTGCTCTATCTCAACCGCTCCTCTGAAAATATCCTTATTCATGCATCAATTTCCTTGTTTTGACTATAAAGTATCTTTTTTATGGTTTCCCTAAGGCCCAACCTTCTAAATTCCAACCATTATAAATTGTGATCGTGTGACAATCAGAGTTCAGACACCCAAAGGAGAGAACAGACTGTTTAAATCCACAGAATGAGTAGTTAAACCAAATGGTTACATAATGTATTATCATACTATAAAAGTATATCAAGTAAGGTCTTTTACGAAAGCTTGTCATGTTCTGAACTTGATTGTCATTATGAGATACACATACAGACTGTGGTTATGAGTCTGGGTTATTTGTGTGTATAGAAAACTGTGCTCATAATCTACACTGCAAACTTCAACTACAGCTCACAGCAGGATGGTGAGCAGTTAAGTGGGAAGAGGCACCTCCCCAAACCAGGTATTTACGCAAAACTGGCTTCAAGTAAGCATTGTACCCTCTCTGACAATTACATTAAATATATGGCACATTAAACACTACAAATAATGCTACACCATCCACTGTCCAGCCCAGGAAAAGACAACAATAGACCATTGGAGTTAATGGGAAGACATGAATCATCCAACCTATCAAGTCAAGAGGGAATTTCTCCACTATGAATAAACTGAGTCACCATGGACTAAGAGAAAGAAAATGGGAAATTACCTTTTCAAAACAGGTTTGGGACTGAGAATTTTTTTTTTAATCAAGACCTCGAGGGACAGTGTCATAGCAGGAGAACACTGGATCCCTCCTATAGCTAGGGAGTATTTGGAAAAACTGTGTTAAAGCAATAGATAACTTGTATTAGAAAAGAGATTTTACTGAATATGGAAGCGTAAAACCTGAGGTGGTGTTTCTATGTTTATTTTCCATGTAGCTTGTATATGTTTGCTTCCCCTTACTGTTTCATTTTTCAATCAGTGGTTTTTCTATTAAACTTCTTGTTTATTTTTATCCTAAGCAGGTCCCTGGTGTGCAAACTGTATGGAGAGTGTATGTGCCAAAGCAAGCTGGTGTCTGGGGGGGCTGGTTTCACACCTTTGGTGGTGACAAACCAGAGGGGAAAAGACTGAGTGTCTAATAATTCAGAATTCAAGAAAGATGAGGGGAGACTCTGGACTGGAAGGGTTATTGGTGTCATGCTGCAAGGAGTAACTAGGCTGGAGAGAGCTTATGCCTGTGGGCTCATTACTAATGTCAGAGCTCTAAACCATAGCTGCACAGCATAAAGCCACCCCCAAAGTTAGAGGGCAGGCAGTGACAGAAGCCCTCACTGGTCCAGGGTTTTTTCCAAGAATGTCACATATAGCTATGTCCTGAATCAGGAACATAGCCCCATCATGCCACCCCCTCGCCCTATACATTCACTCCAAAATCTGAACGGGCTATTTGTCCACTTCAGAACCCAGTACCAAATAAGAGTGCAAATTAGAGATGGGTGAATATCACAATACATTTTCTGTGAATATATTTTAATGTAGTTGCGTTGACATGATTTGCACATTTTTATGCTCTCTTTCCGTGCATATTTTAGGGAATGGGTTTACTGTTATTATTTCTATTGCAGTAATGTCCAACAGTCTCTGCCCTGAAAGAGCATACAATCCAAAAGAGACAAAGACAAAGGGATGCAACAAACAAGCAATGAAATCAGATGATGACAGGCTTCAAGTTTAGCTTTAAGTTTATTTCTTGTCTCTCTTTGGTTAAACACACTGAGTGAAATCCTGGCTCCATGGATGTCAATGCAAAACTCCCTCTGACTTCAATGAGGCCAGGATTTCACCAATTATGTTTCCTACCCACAATCTTCCCTCTTTTGTTCAAATCTCTGGCAGGAATGACCACAAATGTTAAATTTTACAAAATCTGCAGAATAATGAAGGAAAACACATTTGAAATTTGAGAGTGGAAATTCACAAGATAATATGCTTATCTAATTAGAGAACATATTAAGTGTCCAATTAGTGCAAATACTCTCAAGAAACTGCTCATAATTCTTTTTCACACCAAGAATTATTCACAGAAATTATTCAGTGAATAATTTTGAACAAATAAATTTAAGAAAAATCACAGTCTATTTGTAGATAAATCATAAAGGGAAAAATGACTGCAATTCATCAGATACATCATTTGGTATAAATTATTCACCCAGTTCAATTTCTGGTTTACAGAACCTTGGTCTTCTTACAGGGCCCTCCTACATCTATAGAACTCTCTGAGTATTGTTAAATAGGTACATTACTTACAGACTGTAATCAGTCATGAAGCGTTATGACACTTTTGTATTGAATACAAATATATTATATTGTATATTATATTATATTGTATATAGGGTGGGCCTGAACTTTCACTACAGATTTTGATAACCTTGAAGTTTGAAGAAATTCAGATCCAGATACAAAATATGCAGCTGTTTTATATTTGCATAATGGGCCAGGAAATATATCTGAATACAGGTCCAAATACATGTTTGGAATGAAGAGGACATACCCATCAAGTTACACCAGTTTTCAAGACTGTTACATTTTAGATTACTATGTACTGATCATATTCATTTAGCTTTTAATCCTCAAGTCTCATTCCATGAATACGTCATTACAGAATGACCACAAGAACGTTCAAAGACTATTACATAGGCAAAAAGGTTCACTTCAATGTATAAAACAGCACTGTAGGAAAGGATGTTGACAATATGACAAGACAGCAGCAGTCTCATTACAAGAAGACAGCAAAAATTATGCTAGACTGTGAAACAGTGAACAAAAAGCATAATTTCCATCTATTTATCAGGAAAAGTAGTTAATCTCATGATTATCCAGATACATCCTCCACACAAGGACACCAAAACCCACAACTCTACAGAAATAAATGTAAACAAACAGAAGATTTACAATATACTAACAAGGGCTTCCTAACTGTGCTGGATGACTGTAATAAGGAAAAGGAATAATCAGCAAAAGGAATGGTAACATTTATATTGTGCAGTCTGAAAAGGATGAAAACCAAGCGAGCTTGCACAAACTACTGGCACAATAACATAGCAGATACCCCTTCTTTTACCTGATTGTAAAACACAGTAATTTTAAGGAAGAAATAACATTTTCAATAAAGTACGTATATTCTCTGTTTTCTCTTACAGCACTGACAAATTAAAATTTGTGTACAGATGGAAGAGCAAAAACAGCTACAATATCTGCACTAATTCTAAACCACACTAATTTAATCAGCTCTCTTCTGTTTTCACCAATTCACGTGGCTCTTTGTTAACTCATTGTGGTTTTAAGCTTCAGATACTAGCTGTAATATGAATATATAATACACTGTCCTATAACAGCAATGTTACAGAAGGCACACACACCAGGAAATTCGGACTAAATACACATATTCCTGGCTTACTACTCTCCCTTATGAATAGCTACGTATTGTAGACCTATTTTTAAATATGCAATTATTAGACCATACAGCTTAATGTCATTAAAAAAGCTTTCTTACATCTACAGTACTTTGGTCTTGTCTCTTCACTGCTGTAAACGTGTCTGAGTGTCTACAGTATGACTTTTATTAGATTTCATATGAATAGTGATTGGCTCACAGCCAGACCTTCAGTCAAAGCACCAGCATTCTTGAACTTATGATAGTTTTGCCCAAGGAGATATGTGACACTTTGGCTGATTTTCACTTTGCGTCTAAGTGTTGTGTTTTCTGAGTGCGAATGTGCTAAACAAAAGACGACTGGCATCTTATACCCCAAGGCAAAAGTACAAAACTGATTCTAATTTCTTATTTACCTGACAAAGTTAACTACAGATCTGTTAAGACACTAGTACAGAAGCAACATTATACCAAAGAAATCTGCCTGAGTTTTAGCACATATCACATTGTCTGGCTATACCAAAAGGACAGGAGACAACTGACATGGTTTTAATCAGGCTGCAACTTTATTGTTAGATGTCTGGGACTACCTGGCAGATAACAGTGTACCGTGCAGGTAACCCCATGTTTATTCCATAATTACCCTGGGGGGCTTTTTCCAGCTCCCTCTCTTTTTCCATCCAGATCTCTCCAACAAATCCATTGCCGGGACCTTAAAATCCACCCCCCTACCTCAGAGGAGGTTTAAGGTGGGCTATAAGAATGTGGGGTTGGCTCCCTGCTGTACCAATCATAGGACTCCCCAACCGTCTCCCGTTCATTGTTTTAATGAGCCATTATCCGGTCTCTGTATACCTTTCCTATGCAGTACTTGCACTGGACATCTGCCCTATAGTTAAATAATGAGTTGCGACATATAGCCTACCACCCATCATGCCGTGCATGAACAGAGCCCTTCCTGAAACCCACTGTGGGGAAGGCGAAAAAAACCCCAACTGCACCCTAGCCAATATAGTGGTAAGGGAAAAATTCCTTCCCAGCCCCCCTAAAAAAGGGGCAGCTAGTGTAATGCCCACAGCAGGTGTTGACCAAACCTGGTATTTTACCACCTAACGGGGAGGAAGGGTGGGTCTTGATTCAGCCTTGGTCAGTGTAAAAAGGAAGGCTCAAGGCACCGAGCTTCCCCTTTTTAAACCCTGAATTCCCAGGGGATGAGTCAGCAACCATGGTGCCTCTTTTTGCAGCTGTTTTAATCTTCCTCCTTCACCCCCAGCCATAAAGCACTGTTCCCTTCACTTGGCCAGCCAGCCAAACACCCCCCTGCTTAAAGGTGCAGGGCGATCAATCGTGATACCTGTTCAAATAACGTTCAGGAGAAACCCCTCTGGGTTCCAGGGGAGCAAAAAAAAAATTAAAATAGAAATTGTGACAAATTTTGGTCCATTGGTACTACTAGGACTGTATTGTACAGACCTAAAAGAGAAGTATGTTTTGGGGCTAAAGTATAGAAGACAGAGTTAGGAGATCTGAATGTATTTACTGATGCTGCCACATTGGGTAAATCACAGACTGTATACCTGTAGGCTGGGAATACTACTTCCATGCCTGTCACAGGGATGTTGTAAATTTTGTTGACATTCTGAGATGTAAACTGTTTAACGAGTGCAAAGTATAATCATTTTTAGTACTAATGTATATCATTCAGCTACTGTAAATTATAAATATGGTCTTCTGATTACCTTCCCCACCCTGCACAAACAATCTTGATTTGAAATCTTGACTCTTGAGGCATTATTTCCGCTTTTTTTTTTAGTTTTGTAGTAATACAAATTTCGGGAATCCAGTATAAAACACATTATACTTAGATGTGAGTGCCAGAGGCTGGATTTTGTCCATCTGTGCCATCAAGTTAAGGACATAATGATAGTAGCATAGTAGATACATAATAGTACATAATGATAGTAGACATAGGCAATGCTATGTGAATAATTTCTGATACACTTTGGATCATGCCAAAATTCCCTTACCTTTCTATAAAACATCTCTGACATTGTCACATTGGAAGTCTGTTTTACAGGAAGTTTGTATTGTCATGAGTGATGTCATTTCAAGTGCATTGCTAATTTAATGTATTGACAATAATGGGCCAAATTCTGTCTCAGTGGAAAAGAGGCACAAATCCCTACAGAACAGGGAATGTCCTGTAAAAGCAATGTTAAAACAAACTCAGATTCTGGTAGGCACCTTCCCATAGACTGTCACGTGTGTAAGATTCTGTGGACATGACATGAAAATCTGTTCCCAAGTTACTTGTTTGTAAAATATTCTTTAAATTTTGGCACTGAATATATTCAGCATCCTCACATTTTAACGTTTTTTCTCATTATAGAAAGAATGGTTACTTACCTTTTCGTAACTGTTGTTCTTTGAGATGTGTTGTTCATGTCCATTCCACATTAGGTGTGCACGCATCGCATGCACGAGTGTCAGAAACTTTTTCCCTTAGCGGCTCCCGGCGGGATGGGGGGCCCCTGCCAGAGTGGCGCCACTGCGCCATGCATATATACCCCCGCTAGACCGAACCCCTCCAGTTCCTTCTTGCCGGTGACTCTGACAGAGGGGTAGGAGTGTGGGTGGTGGAATGGACGTGAACACATCTCGAAGAACACCAGTTACGAAAAGGTAAGTAACCGTTCTTTCTTCTTCAAGTGCTTGCTCACGTCCATTCCACACTAGGTGAATCACAAGCTTACCTTTGGAGGAGGGTAGGAGTCACAAAACAATCGATCAGAGGACCACCCTGCCAACTGCCGCGTCCTCCCATGCCTGCTGGTTGACCGCGTAGTGGGTCGTAAAGGTGTGCACTGATGACCAGGTGGCCGCCCTGCAGATTTCCTGGATCAGGACCTGTGCCAGGAAGGCCACAAAAGCTGCCTGTGCTTTGGTCGAGTGGGCCATGACCGCCAGAGCCGGGACACCAGCGAGGTCATAACACGCCCGAATGCAGCTCGTGATCCATGATGAGATTCGCTGCGCCGATACTGGAAGGCCTCACATCCTCTCAGCTACAGCCACGAACAGCTGCATGGATTTACGAAAGGACTTGGTGCGCTGCAAGTAGAATGCCAACGCTCGGCGGACATCTAGGGCGTGCAGGCTGCGGTCACTCAGGTCCACATGGGGTTTGGGAAAAAACACCAACAGACAAATATCCTGGCCCAGATGGAATTGTGAGACCACCTTTGGGAGGAACTTAGGGTGTGGGCGGAGCTGCACCTTGTCTTTGTGAAATACAGTGTATGGTGGCTCCAAGGTGAGAGCCCTCAGCTCAGATACCCTTCTGGCCGAGGTGATGGCCACCAGGAATGCCACCTTCCAGGAAAGGTGGAGAAGGGAGCAGGTAGCCAGGGTCTCGAACAGGGGCCCCATGAGCTTAGAAAGAACTAAGTTGAGATTCCATGGAGGGACTGGGGGGGCGTGAGTAAGGGAACACCGTTTCCAGACCTTTGAGGAATCGCCTCACCATTGGGTGGGAGAAAACTGAGCTACCTGAAAACCCTGGGTGGAGATAGCCACCAGATGCACCTTAATCGAGGATGGGGGCAGCCCTCGCTGCTTGAAGTGCAGTAGGTATTCTAGAATGGCTGGCACTGGGGCCTGGTGCAGCTGCACCTGTTGTGGCCCGCACCAGCACAAGAACCTCTTCCACTTGGCCAAGTAGGTCGCCCTGGTAGAGGGCTTCCTGCTACCAAGTAGAACCTGCTGCACAGGAAGGGAGCACTGGCTCTCCAAAGCATTTAACCACATAGCTTCCATGCCGTCAGATGCAGCGATTGCAGGTTGGGGTGCAGAAGCTGCCCTCTGTCCTGCGTAATGACATCCTGGTGTAGGGGCAGGGTTATCGGGGCATCCACTGACAGCTCCAAGAGCGTGGTGAACTAGTGCTGGAGGGCCCAGGCCAGGGCAATGAGTATGATCGATGCCCTGTCCCTGCACACCTTGAGCAGTACCTTGTGCACCAGGAGGATCGGGGGAAAGGCGTCTTTCCATTCCCTTCCCCACGGGATTGTGAATGCATCAGCTATTGAGCCTGGGCTGCGACCCTGGAACGAGCAGAATTGCGGGCAGTGGGCGTTGCCCTTGGTAGCGAACAGGTCCACCTGGGGAAACCCCCACTTTCGGAAGAGTGAAAGCACGACATCCGCTCTGAGCGTCCACTTGTGCATGCAGTAAGACCTGCTGAGGTGGTCCGCCAGCTCGTTTTGCTCCCCCCAGGAGATACACCGCCTCGAGGTGAATGGCGTGGGCTATGCAAAAGATCTAGAGGAGAAGAGCCTCATGCCAGAGCAGGGAGGAACAGGCTCTGTTCTGCTTGTTTACGTAAAACATGGCGGTCGTGCTGTCTGTCAGAACTGTCGCGCTGTGACCACTCAGAGTGGCGTGAAAGGTCTGGCATGCTAAACGAACCACCCTGAGCTCCTTCATGTTGATATGGAGTGATTGCTCTGCCCCCGACCACATGCCCTGAGTCCTGAGGTCCCCCAGGTGAGCCCCCCATCCGAAGTCTGACGCGTCTGTTACCAGTGTCAAGTCCGGCTGTTGTGCAGCAAAGGGAATGCCTTCGCAAACCATGGTCTGGGACTGCCACCACATCAGGGAGTCCAGCATGTCCCCCGGGGCTGTCACTATCAAGTTTAGGGGGTCCCTGCCCGGCCGGTATACACGGGCAAGCCAAGCCTGCAGAGTCCTGAGTCTCAGTCTGGCATGCTTGACCACATGTGTGCAAACTCCCATGTGGCCTAGCAGCTGCAGGCAACATCTGGCTGTTGTAGTGGGGAACTGGCACAGGGAGTTCACTGCTTGCTGGATGGCCAGGAATTGAGATACTGGACGGCTCGCCCTTGCCTGTACCGTGTCTAGGACTGCCCCTATGAATTCCACTCTCTGCGTTGGAACGAGAGTGGACTTGGGAATGTTGACCAGGAGCCTCAGCTTGTGGAATAGACTCAAGGCCGTCTGCACGTGGGACCGAACCTCTTCTTTGGACCGCCCTGCCAGGAGCCAGTCGTCAAGGTATGGGTAAACTCGAATCCTCTGCCTCCGCAAGAATGCTGCCACCTCCGCCATGCATTTTGTGAATACCCCTGGGGCCGCAGCTAGGCCAAACAGTAAAACCGCGAACTGGTAATGTTCCTGGTTCATGGTGAAGCGCAGAAATCAGTGATGCGCTGGGTGGATGGCGATATGAAAATACGCATCCTTCATGTCGAGGGCAGTGTACCAGTCTCCCAGATCCAGGGAAGGGATGATGGTGCCCAGGGAGACCATGCGGAACCGGGCCTTGACCAGGAACTTGTTGAGCCCACGCAGGTCTAGAATGGGACTAAGGCCCCCCTTGGCCTTGGGGATGAGAAAATAGCGGGAGTAGAACCCTTTTCCCCTTAGGTCTAAGGGTACTATCTGTACCACCCCCGCCTCTAGGAGCGAGTGAACCTCCTTTTCTAGGAGATGCTCATGAGAAGGGTCCCTGAAAAGAGACGAGGAAGGGGGGCAGGGAGTAGGCAGGGAGGAAAACTGTAGCATGTACCCGCTTTGCACCATGCGTAACACCCAACAGTCCGACGTAATGCTGGACCACGCATGGGAGAAGCGGGACAGGCGGTTGAGGAAACAAGGGGATGGATCTGGGAGTTGATGTGGTACTCTGTCCTCAAGCGTACCTTCAAAAGCCTGGCTTAGGGCCAGGCTGAGATTTATGTTGGCCTTGGCTCTGGCCTGGCCTATTGGAGTTGTTGTTGTTATTGCGCCGCCTCCTGTTGTCTCCACCTCGCCTGCGATAAGGCTCCTGTCAAGGACGAGGCTGGTACTGGCACTGGAGAGGAGGTTGTGGCTTAAAGGGCTTCCTCTGAGTCACCGGTGTATGCATACCCAGTGACTTGAGTGTAGCTCTAGAGTCTAGAGTCTTTGCGTCCGTCTGGTCCGAGAAGAGTCTGGACCCTTCAAAGGGAAGGTCCTGGAGCGAATTCTGGACCTCAGGCGGTAGACCTGACTCCTGAAGCCACACTGAGTGCTGCATGACCACGCCCGATGCGATTGTCCTGGCTGTCGCGTCCGCTGAATCCAAGGATGCTTGGAGGGAGGTTTTTGCTATGGCCTTGCCTTCCTCCACCAGGGCCGTGAACTCCTGTTGGGAGCCCTGCGGGAGGTTGTCCTTAAACTTCCCCACTGCTGCCCAGGAGTTGAAGTTATGCCTGCTGAGGATGGCCTGCTGGTTAGCAATCCTCAACTGGAGGCCCCCGATGAATACACCTTCCTGCCAAACAGGTCTAGGTGTTTTGCCTCCTTGGCTTTAGGGACCGGGGCCTGTTGCCCATGGAGCTCTTTCTCGTTTACCGTCAAGACTACCAGGGAACATGGGCTCGGGTGGCAGAACAAGAAGTCGTATCCTTTTGACGGGGCAAAGTACTTGTGCTCCACACCTTTGGCTGTTGGTGCGCTGGATGCCGGGGTCTGCCATATAGTCATGTAATTAGACTGAATGGTCTTAATGAGTGGGAGCGCTATTCTGGATGGACCTTCTGGGCTCGGAATGTCTACCATGGGGTCCTCCTGCTCAACTGTTTCCTTGGCTTGCAACCCCAAGTTATGGGCCACCTTACGTAGCAGCTCCAAGTGGGCTTTGTGGTCTATTGGCGGAGGTCCGGTTACCGCCGTGCCTGCTACTGCTTCATTCGGGGATGACGAGGAAGTTAGCAGCTGCTTAGCTTCCTCCGGCTGGTCTCCCTGATCCCCCTCCCGCAGAGGAGGGGCTTCTGGCTCAAGCTGAGGCCGGTGGCCTTGTGGTGGCACCGGGTATAGTGCTGGGCTCTCAGTCTCTCGCTCGGCGAGGCTACAGGTGGCTTGGACACCATAGCTTCCCTTATGGAAGAGCGTAGGTGCGGGGACCGGGACTGCTGCACCGAGTAGCTGGCCCTGGAGGGAGCACCTTGACGCTGGTGGTAGGCTCAACGGGTCCAGAAGGGCCAGTGTCCTGGCAGTCCCCATAGTGGTTGCCAATCACTTTGTTGTTCCCTGCTGTCTGGAGCCTGTTGCAGGTAGCTGTATCAACCTGAATCGGCATCAAACTCCAGCAACGCCAAGTGCGAGGGCCCCAGGAGTGCCGTCGATCTGTGTCACTGGGAGGTTGATGATTGGCTTCTTGCTGATCAGGAGCGGGACCGGTAGCGCTGCTCTCTGGACCAGGACCGAGATTGGTACCAATACTTCCAAGACCGGGACCGGTGCCTTCTGGGAGCCCTCGGCAACTCCTGGCTCGTCTCCTCCCTGTGCCGTTCTCGGGGGGGGGGGAAAGAGAGGTGCCGGGGAGCACCGTGTGTCCTGCACTACCCCCATGCGTTGACTCGCCTCTGGTACCGAGACTTCCCTCTGAGTCAAGGGTAACTGGGAGCCTACAGATTTGGAGCTCGACCGAGACCAATGCTGGGAGCGGTGCCGGGACAGTGCCCTTGAAGGGCACACCATTGCCGGCATTCCCTTTGATGGCACCCTGGGTCTGCGCCCCTCCTTTGGTTTTGCCTTGGGCCATATCGGGGAGGATGAGTGGTGCAAGGGCCTACTTTGGCTTCTCGAGGCTTGTGGTGCTTGGCCGGTACCGGGGCACTTCACACCGAGGAGGCTGAGGCCAGCATCGGGCGTTCCGGGCCTGATGGCTGCTGCACGGCCTCCATCAACAACTGCTTTAAGCAAAAGTCTCTCTCTTTCTTTGTTCTAAGCTTACACTTCTTGGTGAGCTTCCCCCAGGCAACGTAGACAGGAGTCGTGGGGGTCACTAATCGGCATAGGCTTGCGCCTTGGGCCTGCACGCATGCCCCGTGGCCTGGGGCGGGCGCTAGAATCCTCCAAGCACCTAACCTATTAAGTGTCCAAAAACAATGAAATGCTAATTAACTGATAACAGCTATGTAACTCTTAAGGCTAAGGGATTGCTTCTCTTACGAGAGCAAGAGGTTGTTCCAATGCCACTATGGATGATAAGAAGGAACTGGAGGGGGTCGGGCCAGCGGGGGTATATATGCACGATGCAGTGGCACCACTCTGGCGGGGGCCCCACCAGCCCACCAGGAGCCACTAAGGGAAAAAATTTCCGATGCTTGTGCACGCGGCACGCGCACACCTAATGTTGAATGGACGTGAACAAGCACTCGAAGAAGAACCAACAGTTTCTTTTCTCATTTATTTATTTTATAGAACAGAAATCAAACAAATCCCATTTAGACAAACTGAATAGCTATGCAGTGCATATTCAATGTCCACATTATTATTTGACTTCAAAAATGGTATGTACTGATTATCATATTTAGCCTTCTACCTTGGCTAAATCAACTGCTACTGTAATTAGTAAAATAGCTACAGCATTCATTTTTCTACTGACTTTCCCTAATGTTCCTGCAATTTAAAGTACATTTAAAATTATCTACAGTAAAGCATTACATTTAATCAGTCTAATTATCTTGATTCAAATTTGCTTTCCATTAAATCAGATGCATACAGTGCACAGAAGAAATTTAATTAAAGTAATAAACACAGCATACTAAAAATGTAAAGAGGTCAAGTTCTATCCTCAGAGGAGTTTGTCAAATATTTAAAGCATTAGAAAAGCCTTTTAGACTTGACCCTTTTTATTTTTACTATTTTGCATTTATTATATTAAACTTTTACTTACAGCAATTTTTTAAACAATGCAAGTGTATGTTTAGTTTTTAACCAAAGGCTCTAAACACAAATATATTATGCCAGCTGGTCTCCTAAAACTGTTAAGAAACAGAATCACTGCAAGATTTTATTGTTTTAGTGTAATACAATTGCTTTCTGCCATAAAGCTATTGAAATAGCCCTTCCTTTTTTTGTGTGCAAAATTCCCCCACTTTTAACCACTCCGCCTGTTTCTCTAATAAATCATCATATCCTCAACATTTAAATAGCGACCCTCAACATCTAATTAGAACCCCACTGACAAGTCTATTTTTATTTCATTGCAATTAACAATTCTAAGTCAGACTTTTCTTTTTTTATCCCTCATTAGCAACTAAGTGTTTCCTTCTACACAGATGCTCATGCTAGATGAAATTTGTTGTGATTATACTGTGTCAGTTTTGCATCCTGCACTTTGTAGCCAAACCTTGTTGAGACAAATTGTGTCTTTCAGAGAGCAGGGAGATTTAGCATAGATGCCATACTGTTCTAGTCTAATACAATAGGAGTATATTTAAGTAATGTTAAAGGTCTGACTTAAATCTGCTGAAAAACAGAATTAAGATTTCAGGTGGACCTTCTGTCCCTTCCTTCATACTGCTGTGGCTAGCCACAGTATGGATCTTTAAACTGTGTCTAGAATTATATGCCCTATAATTTAGCAGCAACTGAATCCTCAAGGATTCAGTTAATTTCCTCCTGATTTTGATTTTGGGTTTAGACCTTTATCAAAACATAAATGTACCTTTTTGGTAGTAGAATTCCCTTTTATTTAGAAAATACCAACACACATGGGCTTAGTCCATGAACACTCTATTTAATATATATCTTGCCAGGGCCTTCCTAGATCCATTATTTGGACAATATCCATTTGCTTAATGGCTGTAGGTTCTTGCAGATGTTTCACTTATGTTGCAAAAAGTTAACTTGTAAATACATGACAATACTAAATAATTTATCTGATAAATGATCTGTTTTAGACTTAGGGCTTGCAACATGTACATACTTCTCTTTATGTATGAAGTTTCCAAGTAAAAGTCCTTGCAATCATCATACAATAACATGTAATAACAATGCACTAGCTTTTTGTTTGTTTGTTTTTGAGCAAAAACACATCTTGGCATACATACCTGCGAAAACTCTAATTGAAAAAACAAATGTGTTCTTTTGGTAATCAGAGTCAAAAATAGAGGTTACTTATCTGTAATTGTAGGTTCTTCAAGACATGTGGTCTCTATCTGTATTATACATGTGGGTACGTGTGCGCACTGTACTCCTGAGAGCGGCGATTTTTAGCAGGTAGTGTCCATTGCGCCAAACCTGCACAGTTCTCTTTGTGCTCCAAACCGAGGGTGTAAGGCAATGCAGACCGATGCCTCTCCAGCAAATTCTTACTGCAAATCCAGTCATGATCTGCTGCAGAGGGGATGAAGGGCATATAATGGAATACAGATAGGAACCATACATCTTGAAGAACCTCCAGTTACAGGTAAGTAACCTCCATTTCTCCTTTGAGTGCTGGTCCCTATGTGTATTCCACATATGGGTGATTGGTAAGCAGTAGTTAAACAGAAGGGTGGTAAAGGGATTCACTTGGTACAGATGTCTATAATACTACTGTCTCCATGGCTGTATCTGCAGAAGAGATCCGGACTAGTGCATAATGTTTCATAAAAGCATGGATAGAGCTCAAAATACACTGCCTATGTCCAGTATAAGCACACCTCGAAGAGATGCTGTAGAAGCTGCTTGTGCTCTAGTGGAGTGGGCTCTCATCCCACTCGGGGGAAGAATATATGCCAGTTGATAAAGAATGACGCAGCCAGAGATCCATTTAAAGAGTCTCTGAGCAAATAGTACTTGTCCTTTTGGTTGCTCCACAAAAGCAACAAATAGTCTAGGCATCTTTCTAATTGCCCACGGGACATTGAGAGAGTGAAGTATTCTCTCTCCATTGGAAGCATGAGGCTTTGGGAAGAATACCAATAAGTGGATAGATCAATTCAAGTGACATTCAGAAATTACCTTAGGGATGAATTTCAGGTGAAGGCAAAGGAAAACCATACTATTCCTCATAAGGAGATATGGCGGATCTGCCAGGGGTGCTCCCAGTTCATTCACCCTTCTAGCTGATGTGATGGTGACTAGGAAGGTGATGTCCAAATAGATGTAGGACATGGAGCAGGTGGCAAGTGATTCAAAGGGAGGCCTGGTAAATACTGAAAGAACGAGATTAAGATCCCATTGTGGCATTGGTTTCACTACCAGTGAGTGAGTCCTAATGAAGCCCTTTAAAAAAACTGTTGGATGAGTAAAAACAGGATAGCCCTCAACTGGAGGATGGAAGGAACAGAATGCTCATGGACCTGCAATGAGCTAATGGAAAGACCTGATGTCTTGAGGGTGAGTAGGTTCTCTAAAATCACAGGCATTCCCACAATCTGGGGATAATAGGTTCAGTTGTGTCCAGATGGAGAAAAAAAGTCTCCATTTGCCCACATAACATTTTCTGGTAGAATTATTTCTGCTTTGATTGAGAATATATTGAATAGCCTCTGAACATGAGTGATTTAGGTCTGACACCCGTCTGAATACCAGACTGTAAAATGAAGAAGGCTTTTGTTAGATATATGATCCCTCCGCTCTCTTGAGTCAAAAGGGCCAGCTGTTGATGGAATATAAGATTGATATCTTTAGAAGGTATAAAATTGTCTAGGCCAGTTGGGCATGATGAGAATGACCTGACCTTTGTCATGGCAAATCTTTTGTAGAATCTGTGGTATCAGCAGGATGGAAGGAAAAAGTTAAATTTCCCATTTGTCTGGGAGACAAGCAGTCCCAAGATGGTGTTCCCTACTGGGTGAAGATCTCGTTCAGGATGGAGTTGTGTATCTCTCATTCATGGTCTACAGAGAAACTGTCCACCAGAGAGTCCTGCACATCTGGTAGGTATGCTATTTAGAGAGTTATGTTGTTCCAGATGTTCCATAAACTGACTACTTCTACACCATGAGGAAGGGACTTTGCTCCACTTTGCTTGTTTAGGTAGAAAACGGTCATCATGTTGTCTGACATTATCTGGATTGGTGGGACTAGATGAGTGGAAGGAAGGCATTGCAGGCTAGTTAGAGTGCTCTGAGCTCTAATTTGCTGATATTAATCCTGTCCTCTCAACAAATCCAAGTGACTTGTGCTATGTGATTGTCCATGTGGGCTCCTCACACTATGAGGGCTATATCTATGATAATGGTCAAGTCATATGTGGGCATAAGAAAAGGGATTCCCACATGCACTTGTTCTGGGTTCATCCACCAAATAAGAGAAGCCATAATCTTGGCAGGGATTGTGACTCTGGTACTCATGTTGTTTCTATCTGGTGAGTAAACAGAGCTGCAGGTCATGGAAGCGGTGTCTGACAAACAGTGTTGTCTAGGTACATGAGGCCGTGTAGAGGCCTAATAAGAAAAGGCAGACCTTGACTGTGGTCTGAGGGTGACTTGTCTTAGCAAGTTGATCACAGCTTGGAATCTTTCCATCAGGAGATAGGCCCTTGCTGTAGTTGATTCTAGGATCACACCTATAAAGTCTGAGGTCTTTGTGGGAGTCAAAGTGGACTTTTCTATATTGACAGAAATTCCCAAGGAAGACAGCAGATGAAGTAGGAATAGGGTTGCAGATTGAACCTCCTTCCTGGATCTTCCTGTCAAGAGCCAATAATTGAGAAAGATGTTGAAGCCAGTTTAATCTCATCCCAGTCGCATCCAGTGAAAAGGTCTTTGCAAAAACACTGGTTGCTGTAGCTAGTCCAAACAGGAGCACCTTGAATTGGTAGTGCTCTTGTCCTACCCAGAACCTGACAAATCTTCTGTGGGATGGGTGCATGTCTACATGAAAGTAAGCATCTTTCATGTTGAGAGCCACAAACCATGCGCCCTCCTTCAGAGTGTCATCATATGGGATTTTTGTTTTTAATAAAGACATTCAGTTGTCGTAGATCAAGAATCAATTGGCATAGACCCATGCTCTGTTTTTCTTGAAACTAAGAAGTATCATGACTAGAACCCTTTCCCTTGATGTTGAGGTGGCACATGTTCTACATCTCCTTGCTGACATCAAGAATCTACTTTCTGATGGAGAATCTTCTCATGAGAGTGGTCCCTGAAAAGGGTACAGGAATGGGCAGTGACATAAACTTGATCATGCAGCCAGACTGAATGATCTGTAATACCCATTTGTCTGTCATTACTGCCCTTGCATTGTGAGTGAAGTGGGAGAGGTGACCGTCAAAAGTTTGGGGTCAGTGTAAGATGGCATTAACAGAGGAACACATTTCTTGTCAAAAGAAGCCCTTAGGTGGAGGGTGGGCATAAACTGTGGTAGTAGATTTGGAGGAATTCCTATGTCTGGGACTCTGTACCCTCTGGCATCTAAATGATGATTCATAAGAGTGTGGATGGTAGAACAGTTGAGAGGACAGTCTTGGTCTGTATACCTGTTTGTGGTGTTTTCTCTTTGGAGCCAGGGTATAAGTAATCTGAGAGCCGAGGGTTGTTCTAGAATCTTAGAGTGAGTGAAGAGCCTTGTCAGTCTTTTCACTGAACAAATTAACCTAGTCAAAGGGGAGGTCCTCAACGGTATTTTGTCTCTCTCCAGAGAAACTCAAGGAGTGAAGCCAAGGTCCTCGCCTCATGATGATTCCCCATAGCTATTGCTCTGGAAGTGTTATCCATAGCATCCACTGCAGCCTGAAGAGATGCTTTGTCTATCAGCTTGTCCTCATCAATGAAGGCTTGAAACTGGGCCCTGTCCCCCCAAGGGAATTTGTCCTTGAGGTCTAAGAATTTGGCATAGTTGGTAAAATCATATTTTGCTAACAGGGCCTGACAGTTTGCAATTCTAACCTGAACAGATGAAGAAGAAAAAGCTCTCTTGCCTAGAAGGTCAAGGTGTTTGGCACCTTTATCTGCAGGTTCTGCCTATGGATGTCACAGCCTACACCTCTGAGTGGCTGCTTGTACTACCATGAGCTGGGTGTGTAAATAGTAACTTTACTCCCTTTATTACTATGAAATTACACTTCGCAGCCCTCTATAAGGTGAGGGCCGAGGAGGCAGGAATATGACAGACTACTTTGGCTAGTTCCAAAATGGCCTTGTTCACAGGAAGAAGTAGTCGGACTAGAAGGCTACAGAATGTCCAGAAGCCTTTGCTAGGAATCCTTTACCACCTCAGGTTGGATCTGGAGTTTAGTCAGCATCCTCTGTAGGATACTGCTTGTGGTCATCAGGTGGGGAAGGTGAAGCTGGGACAATTGCTTCATACAGCAAGGAGGAAAAGACACTTACTGGAAGCACTGGTCATGGTGGATTCAGCTCAATTTCTTATCTCTCATACTTTGACAGAGCTTGTTGGTGTCAGCTAGGAGAGGGTAGGCAGGATTCATAGTTGGATCCAGGGTGTCTAGCACAGGGATCCCATGGACCCCAATAATGCCAAAATGAAGTGTCAATTGGTGGAGGGGGAACCCCATGGCATTGTGTACCATCACTCTCCTGGATAGACATATTTGGGTGGAGGACAAAACCCAGATCTTCTAGAGCTTCTGCCTAGACTAGCCTCCCTACATGGAGGTGGTGATTCATCTGGATTCTCCAATGCAGCTAATGAGAAGGCAGCCTCCTGTTTGACCTGCGGAGCCATTGGTACCAGTGGCCAAGAGGTCTGGGCAGTAGAGGGAATTGGACAACGACCCTGTGTCCTCGAGTTAGTTCCGCTTCCAGTGTGTTGATATTCCTGAATAAGGCTGTAACCCAAAGGAGAGAAGATTGGGGATAATGAAAATAACCTCTAGGGAAATGTAGGTCTCAGACTGTCCCAGAGCGTGAGATGTACCAGTGGTTGGGACCAGCAAAGCCAGAACTTCCCTGATTATGGTGTACATCAGTTACTTCTGGGGATGCAACCAGCATAGAGTCTAGTCTGGAGCTCTTAGACTGTGCCAGTAGGTGCGGATCCCTTGGTTTATGCATTGGAACTGAAATCAGTACTGATGGATCTGTACTCCTTCACGCCATACTCAAGCTGAGGAGGTTTAAGCAAGCCCAGGACTCTGTGTGAGGACTCACCCAACTTGGAGAGAGTAGGCAAGGGCTTTTATCTTCTAGGAGCAGGTTTTGAAGAGGATCTGTCCTTATGCTTGTGAGAGTGCTCCTTGTAGTCAATAAAAGACAGTAGGCATATTTAGGATATAGAGGTGAAATAAGTATTTGTTAATGTTGTAACACAGAGCATACAGGCCTCGGGCCTGTAATATATTTAGCTTAGCCAAACAAAGCCTCAGACCTAAAGATGGATTGACATGAGCAGCTAACCGATGAGTGACCCCATGTCACAAGATGAAACAGTTATAGTATAAGAGGTGTTAACTGCTGATATTTAGGGAAATATATTTTGCAAGGTACCAGTTAAAGCTGGTTAGAGTATTTCTGTGAATTCTGCAGACATAGGTGTCAGCAATGTTGTTATGGTGACTGAGTGATATGAATGTTAATGAGCATAAGGGGAACAAACAAGTCAGCCTATGAAAAATGGGGCATTCCAAAAATGTCTGGAAGTTCAAATAAAGAAAAAGGTTTGAAAGCTTCATAAATATGTATGAACTCTAGTGGGCATCAGCGTAACATTTTATAAAAGATGTTGCCTGGCCTCTGTGTCTTGGGATGACACCCACTGATGGTGATGATGACAATGAGGAAGAGGAGGAGGAAGATATGGCCGACGCCTTTGCTCTTGTGAAAAACCCTGGGATGGGCTCCTTTGGGCTTAGTAGTTGTAGCCTCAGCTCCTGAGCTCATGCTTAGAGGGGCACTGCCCATCAACTGAGTCCAGTGTACAGGAAGGCCCTGATCTGACTGGCCTCTCTTGGATGTCTCCATGGGATGCTTTCTTAGTCAGAGCTCTCGACCCTCACAAGTTTGGGTAGGCAAGGATCCTGCACCTAGCGGAGATGTGAGCGTTGCCAAGGCAGTAAAGGCAGTTCTGACATCCATCAGTCACTGAGAAGGACAGAGGGCAGGAGATGTAATTCTTGAACCTTGGGACTCTGGGCACAGTCCTTGTCTGCGGGGCAAAAACTCCCCAAGATGGGGAAAAACTAAACTATACTAATTATACTAAATACTAATATACCAATATGTGCTACAAAAAATACTAAGAACTACTTACAATGTATATATTTACAGACTGAAAAAGATGACGGTAGTTGTGGACACAGAGGATTCCAACTCAGGCCATGCGGCGGTAAGAAGAAACTAGAGAGGCATCAGTCCAGGCTGCCCCTTATGTTTTCGGTTCGGAGCATAAGCAGAACAGCTGTACATATGCGGACCAATGGACACTTCTTGGTAGAAATCTCTTGTCATAAACAGATAGTTAAGGGTTAAGGTCTGTTTTACCTGTAAAGGGTTAACATGTAGTACCTGGTGACCACCTGACCAGAGGACCAATCAGAGATAAGATTTTTTCAAATCTCTGTGGAGGGAAGCCTTTGTCTGGGTGAGAACTGTTTTTGGATCTAACAGAGGACAGTCATGTCTCCAAGTTCTCCTGGAGTAGTTTCTACTAATTAATAGTGAGTATTAATTAGAAAGGCGAATTAGTCTTATGATTTGATTTCTATATTTGCAGTTGTGTGTTTGCTAAAGGAAATGCTTTATTCCTGGTTGCTGATATTGCTTTTACTGAGAAAAGGGGGAGAGGGGATTCTCTCCAGAGATTGATAAGGTTATACCCTATGAGTGTCCAGCTTGGGCTCATAGAGATTCTGTACTTTCTTTTTGTTCTCTTAATAAATTCTTTTCTATTAAGGACTTGTTGGTCTTTCCTTGGGTGGATTCTCAGGGAAAGGGGAGGGGGAGGTATCCCTCTGTAGTTGGATCCCGGTATCTCTCCTAGGAAAAGGGAGGGGGGGGAGGAAGCAGGGGGAATGGTTTGTTTCTCCTGGGTGTGAGAACTCCATGGATTTGGGGCTCTTGGAATCCCCTAGGATTTTGGGGAAGGACTGTGTCTCAATCCACATTTCTTGATTGAGTGGTGGCAGCGAGAAGGAACCCCACCCTAAGGGTTAGGGTGGTGGCAGAATACATGCGGGTCCCCATCTTTGAACCCACAAGCTCAAAGTGGGGGTGAGACCTAGGACATGGTGGCAGAATACATGCGGGTCCCCATCTTTGAACCCACAAGCTCAAAGTGGGGGTGAGATCCCATGACATCTCTGATCTCAGGCACATGGAAAAATAGAAATATTTGTTCTATTTGTATAGGGACCAGCACTTGAAGAAGCATTGCAAACAAACAACTTTCCCCCTAAAAAACAAAAAAAACCAACCAAGCAGCTTTCATGTTTTGAAACCCTTAGTATTATACCAGACAGAAATACCACACAAAATATGTGAGATTTATATGCTCTTCAGGGCAGGGTTTAGAAAACACCTACCATACAGTGGGTGTTACTGTTATTTGAATTCAATGGGGCTCAGCTTGTGTGTGGCAGACCATCTGCATGTTGTAAATTGCAGAAACAGGGCGTAAATAAATAAAATAATAGCAGGTGTTCATTTTCTTTGTCTTCTCTTTTTCCATACATTCCATTCAACAGAGGCCTTCAATATGTAATTAGAACCCCACTGGCAGTCTTTTTGTTTCATTGCGATGAACAATTATAGGAATCAGACTTACCCAACCAGATTCAATTTCAGCAGTACTCTCCTAAGAGTTCGTTACATTTTGTGACTTGTGGTTCAAGGAATTAGTCTGCAGTTACTTCAGTACAGTACCTAAATACCAACTATAGCCCTAATCCCGCATAGAGTGCTTTACATATCTATATTACCTTTATGGTGCTCATTATCATAGTATCTGAGCATTTCACAGGCATTAATGTATTTTTCCTCACAACACCCCCATGAGGTAGGGCTGTACCTATTTTACTGATGTGAAGCTGAGGCACAGAGAGGCTAAGGAACTTGCCCAAGGTCACACAGGAAATCTGGCAAACTGTAACAAAGGTCTCTTGAGTCATAGGCTAGTGCCTAACCACTAGACCATTCTTCTAGGATCTTTCTTCCACTGAGATGCAGGGGGCCACCTATGAAGTCCACTGAAAGCTCCTTATTAGATCAGGGACTAAGTGACTATAACAAATCATCTGTGTTTTAATGTCATTTTAAACATGAGTTTCAAGCAGGTTAAATAAGATTCTGCTTTGATCCCAAGCCTCTTCTAAACCCAAATCTCAGATTAGCTAGATTATAGATTTGTTTGGATACATTTTAGCTATAGATGTGAGAACTCAAACTACAGCTGTTCTGTGGATTCACTAAGGACTGGGTGAGTAAGAGAATGCCATTTTCTTGCCAATACTGTTGTATACAGTTACAAAGACCACCAGCGTTAAAACAGCCAAACACACATCTGTTATTTCTCTCCTTTCTGAACATTGAAAAGCACAAAGTTATTGATCAGTTTTCTCATAAATATAAAAATTATCAGCAGGCAGGCAAACCTATGAAGGATTCATTTGACTATTCTGACTTTCAAGGGAATTCATCTGTCTCAATGAAATACTTCGGACCAAATTCATCATGAATTATATTTTGGTGTAAGTGGTAACGTAATTCTATGTCAATCTGGAATTCAGTGGGTATTCAAAAATGTGTATAATATGCATACCAAAGAAAGAAGAAATTTTGCTGAAAAAGTAACTAGTAGGTATATTATCTGGTGACACACCCATCTGTTCTGTTTCCTGTTTACACCCCCCCATTCCGTTCTGTGGGTAAGTGCCACAAATTTCACACATCCAACGAATGCCAAATTTGTGCAAATACAGCGTTTCACCACTTACACCCTTACCGGCATCCATTTTCTAACCCATTCATAACCCTGTGTAAATTACTGATTAATTTGTACTACAGACTGTCAAGGGAGTTTCACTCTGTACAGCCTTTATAATGCAATGGTTTTAAGCAGCCACTAAAACCGTAAACTTGTATGGCAAAAATGTGTTCCATTTTTACAGCATAGTGGCAAAATTTTTCCGTGAGTGATGACATTTTGCCTAAAGACAAATAAATTAATGAAGATTTTTGATTTGTTCTGGCATGGAGATTAGCCATTTTCAGCATAAAAACTGCTCCCCCTGACAAATTCCCTCTTTAACAAAATGTTGCTAACAAACACATAAAATCTAATTTTATTTTGCATCTAAGCATATGTGAAATGAGAGGTAATATTTCCAGCCATATCTAACACACACACACACAGACACGTATTTGAATTTCAATATCTAAAACCATAAGATAACGCCTATCCCATGTGTTAGCTGCCCTTGACAAACATTAAAAATGAAACCCATCAAAGTATACAAACCCATATAAACAGCAATAGCAAAGAAATAGCAAACCAACAACCATTCTCTGCATGAGAAAAGCCTGGCGACCACACTGATATTTTTTCATCTCAGCTCTCACAAAACCTTAATCTTGCCAAATAAAACCCTGCCATACCTCAGCCCTCCCCAAATGCCTACTCAGGTAGATGAGCTTTGCAGCATTCCTTAAACACCAACAGACTTGGGTTATTTTGGATGGTGGAGGTTTGGAGAGGGAATTCCAAAGTCAAGGATGCTTTCTGGACAATTCCTTGCCAGCAGCTCCCTCTTTTATACCAAGCGAGCTCTAGTTCAAGCAGCAATACTGCCTGGGGTGAGAGGTGCTCTCTGAGGTAGGCAGGTCTCAGGATACTTACACCACACAATCATCACCTTAAATTCTACCTGGGAACTAACAAATGAAGTCATGTGCCCTGATGAGATACACAATCTAGTGAGCAGGACATCGACCAGCTTCAGTTTCTAAGTTAACTTAAGGAAAAGCCCATGTAGAGAACACTGCAATAGTCTAAGCTTGAAGTAACAAAGGCATGTGATAATAATGAGAGTCACATCTAAGAGAAAGGGTCACAAACTGCAGACTAGAAGAAAGTGGAAAAAATAAGACTGCTGCTATATTAGACAGCAGCAGTTGAGAGTCTAACAAGATGCATAAACAGTTAATATGTCTGACAAATAGGAGACACATCTCTTCTATCAAAGAAGCGGATACAGTCCTTACCATATTTCTCCATGTGATTTCCCCAGACTTGTATGGGGCATGTCTGCCTTTCTTAAAGAAAGAATTGACAATCTCCACCAGCAAAGGATCTAGCATTCCCCATTAGCCTTCACCAGAATAAGGGACAAAGTTGAAAGCACAGGTTGTAGAACCAAGTTCTCCTATCACATACAGAATCACGGCAAACACCACCTGCAGAGAAATCATAGTTCTCATCCCCTCAGCTTCCTGCTCCATTTCCTTGGCTAGATGAACAGTTAGTGCACAGGAAGCTGGGGTGTACCTCTACAGTGCATTAGCATGCTGCGCTCTGACTGTACACATGGACCCTGCTACCACACATTAAAAGGTCCCTCATGCACATCAACCTACTCAAGCCACATTAAGGAAATTTTAGTGCACAGCAGCAGGGCTCACATGGACAGTTAATGCATAGCACTTTAGCATGCTGTAAATTTGCACCCCAGCTTACTACACACTAACTGCTCACCTACACAAGCCCTAAATCCAGGGGTGAAAGTAACTTAAAGGACTTACTGGTACTCCAGAGTCCTGAGCGGGGTGGAGGCATGGCCTCAGCCGGAAGAGGTGTGGCCTCAACCGGAAGAGGTGTGGCCTTTAAATACCCAGGCCCTTTAAATCAAGATTTAAAGGTCCCGGGGCTCCGGCTGGGAGCCCCAGGGATTTTAAATCAGCCCCGGAGCCTCGGGGCCCAGGGGCAATTTAAAGGGCCTGGGGCTCCGGCTGCTGCTACCGCAGCAGAGCCCCTAGCCTTTAAATCACCGCCGGAGCCCTGCTGCCACTATCCCAGGGCTCTGGCAGCGGGGCTCAGGCAGCACTTTAAAGGGCCCAGGACTCCCTGCAGTGGCCAGAGCCTGGGCCCTTTAAATCACTTCTGGAGCCCTGCTGCCACTACCAGGGGGCTCCAGCAGTGATTTAAAGTGTTTAAACCAATCCTTTTAACTCCCTGGCAATAAGTGGTCTAATGTAGGCCCATGCCTCACATGCATAAGTCAGGCACAACCACAGAGAAAGCAACTCATAGCCCTCTCCCACCCTCCAAAGCATCCATCTAACTGGCATTTCAGCACCATTACTGAACCCTTTGCCTCTTCTTACTTCATACGAGGGTTGAGTGTATAGAGTCTTTTGCTGTATAAGTCATTAGAGCCCACCTCTTGCCCTGCCTGCAAGGAATGCCCTCTTTTTCTGGCCCCATACATGGGTTCTCCCAGGAACTGTACCTCTCTTTAGCAACAACACTTGGACTGGTTCTAGGCCAAGAAGAGGAGGCAATAACAAGCTTGGACACCCTCATACTCCCACCAAAGTGACAGGTTGATAAATACTGAAGAATCCCTGCTGGAATCTCAATTATAAACATATCAGATCCCCCATAAGACTTTTTTTCATAGATTCCAAGGTTGCCCCTTGGTAGCGGCGGCAGGGCTCCAGCAGTGATTTAAAGTGCCCAGGTTCCGGATGCTGCAGGGAGCCCCGGACCCTTTAAATCACCGCCGGAGCCCTGCCACTGCTACCCCAGGGCTCTGGCAGCGGGGCTCGGGAGGCAATTTAAAGGGCCCAGGGCTCTGGCCACTGCAGGGAGCCCCGGGCCCTTTAAATCGCCAGCCTGGGGAAGCCCATCTGGTCCGGACCGGCTTACTTTCACTGCTGCTTAAATCTGAGTATTTTCCCAGCCAAACAAGACAGTTTTACACTTCACTCAAATCAGCCCTTGGGAGAAGACAGTCTGGATTAAGCACACTATCCACTACTTGAAATAAACCTGCTGTTTGAGAGAAACCTGCCGTTTGGTATGCAGATGCCATGATGGAAACAAAGTTTTCTCTTTGTCTTTGCACACCTACAACATAAGGCCATAAAATATTTTTCTTTTAAAGTTCAGTCATCTTTGATGCCAGACTTCTACCACAAGAACACCAGTTATCTTCCCTCTTGCTTCCTCTGTCAAAAATTATCAAACCAAGGTAACCTATGAAGAAATTGTAGCAGAGGATAGACACACACAGATATTAAGCACTCCTCCACCGTCCTCATGGGTTTTGCCTAAAATTCTTTTCAGCTGGCCTTCAGGACACACTTTACTTTCTGCTTGTCCAGTCAAATTTTTAGTCACCAGCAGACCTCTGCTCGAAGTATACTGAGTTTGGGAGCAAATTAGATGGTCCAGCAGTACAGTTCTGTTTTATTTACTTGCATTCAATAAAAAACAATGATGACTGCACATATTTCCTAATCGGTACAGTAATTAAATGCTAATAAGAATTTGAGAATTATATGCAAACTGGCTGATCCAATCTCTTCCACTACAAGTATAATAAACACAATCGTATTACATCTATCATGTAATATGAGCATAATTCTAGAAACAATGAATTTCTTTGCAATAATGATAATTACCAGCAGCAAAATGTATACAACTTGTCTCATCCAGAAGGATCCTAAAAGGCCGTACAAACTCATTGGCAGACCAGAGGACATCAATCACACTTTTGTATTGTAACCAGCCTAGACTGTCACTCAAGTCCCTATGAAGGAAGCTGCCATCTTTATATCCAATGTGTACAAACAAGATTATCCTTTGGTTCATAAGTATTAGCTACATATTTAATGACAATTTGGAATACAATCAGTTTTGGCAAATTATTTCTACTTTCCTAATTTAAACCCTTTCTTTATCTATATAGGCATTTTAATGGTCTCTATTATCATAAAGCCAGATCATGCTACAATCATTAATGATTTGCCCCTATGTGGCAGAGAAGTATCATCATCCCCATTTCACAGATGAAGGCAGAGAGACTCCAAAATCATGCACGAAGTCTACTGCAAAGCTGGAAATTAATCCAGATTTCCGGAGTTCCATTCCAGTGTCTTAACTACACCATCCTTCTTCTTACTGTATTTAAAGTCACTTGTACCCTATAGAACAACAGTGAATGATGGGTGGGCACTTGTTATTTGAAGTTGAAGTTGAATAGTCAAATGTTATTATTTATATTCCAGTAGCACCAAGAGGCCACAATCAAGGTCAGGGCCCCACCATGCCAGGCACTGTACAAATACATTATAAGAGATGGGTTTTGCCCCAAAGAGTTTACAATATAAATAAATAAGACAAAAGGTAGGAGATAGGAAGTATTATTATCTCCATATGATGGATGACGATAACAATTAATTCTTGCTATCAAAAACATTAAACATTAAAATAAAAACTCAAAAGGTCAAAATTATGCATCATAGATGGAACTGAAAATCTATTTTGGTTGTAAATTTTGTGTTGTTGGAACTATTCATATTAAGGTCTACTGATTAATAATTATTTTCTATCCTCTAGTGTGATTTGACTCTTTTCATATCTGATTAGTCATAAGTATATATCACGCAAAAAGGAGAAAATATATCAACACATCTAATTTGCTGTTATACATTTGAACTTGTGTTTCTGCTGAAATTCTGATCTTCTAACTCAAGTCTATTTCTGTTAGAGACCGTCTCAAATCACAGTTCAAATATGTTTAATTAATCAAAAATTGATGCTAATAGAACTAATTTTTTGAAAGATTAGTGAAAGAATTTTAGAAAACATAAAAATGACTTAAAATGATGAATTTTAGTTTTTGAGAAAGAAGAGAACCTTTAAGTTTCACCACGTGACAGTCCCTTAAATTTTGAGCATGGATCAAAACAGTTGTGTTATATATTGACTTAGGCCTTGTCTACACTACAGGACTATTTCGAATCTACTTAATTCGAATTTGTGGATTCGACCTTATGAAGTCGAATTTGTGTATCCATACTAAATACACAAATTCGAACTTCTGAGTCCACATTCACCGGGCCAGCGTCGACTTTGGAAGCGGTGCACTGTGGGAAGCTATCCCACAGTTCCCGCAGTCCCCGCTGCCCATTGGAATGCTGGGTAGAGCTCGCAATGCCTGCTGGGTGAAAAAATGTGTTGAGGGTGGTTTTGGGTAACTGTCATCATTGAACCGTCAATCACGCCCTCCCTCCATGAAAGCGCCGGCGGGAAATCTGTTCGCGCCCTTGTCTGGTCGGTTACAGCGCGGACGCCACATCACTGCGAGCATGGAGCCCGCTGCGATCATCGCTGCACTTATGGCCGTTGTCAACTCCTCGCACCTTATCGTCCACCTCTTCCACAGCCAGCTGATGAGAAACCGGGCGAGGAGGCTCCGGCAGCGCGGTGAGGAGAGTGGCGCAGGCCTCTCACAAAGCAGGGTACGCCGGGCAGTGGAGATCATGGTGGCAATGGGTCACGTTCATGGTGTGGAACGGCGATTCTGGGCCCGGGAAACAAGCACAGACTGGTGGGACCGCATAGTGCTGCAGGTCTGGGATGACACAGAGTGGCTGCGAAACTTCAGGATGCGTAAGGGCACTTTCCTTGAACTGTGTGACTTGCTGTCCCCTGCCCTGAAGCGCCAGGACACACGCATGCGAGCAGCCCTGAGTGTGCATAAGCGAGTGGCCATTGCTCTCTGGAAACTAGCAACGCCAGACAGCTACCGGTCAGTAGCGAACCACTTTGGCGTGGGCAAATCTACCGTGGGGATTGCTGTCATTCAAGTAGCCCACGCAATCGTTGAGCAACTGCTCTCAAAGGTAGTGACTCTCGGAAATGTCCAGGTCATCATAGATGGCTTCTCCGCGATGGGATTCCCAAACTGCGGTGGGGCTATAGATGGGACTCACATCCCTATCCTGGCACCAGCCCACCAGGCCAGCGAGTACATTAACCGAAAGGGCTACTTTTCAATGGTGCTGCAAGCTGTGGTGGACCATAGGGGACGTTTTACCAACATCAACGTCGGGTGGGCGGGCAAGGTTCATGACGCGCGTGTGTTCAGGAACTCTGGTCTGTTTAGACGACTCCAGGCAGGTACTTTCTTCCCGGACCACAAAATAACGGTTGGGGATGTGCAGATGCCTACAGTGATCCTCGGGGACCCGGCCTACCCGCTAATGCCCTGGCTCATGAAGCCTTATACAGGCGCCCTGGACAGTGCGAAGGAACTCTTCAACTACCGGCTGAGCAAGTGCAGAATGGTGGTGGAGTGTGCTTTCGGACGTCTCAAGGGGAGATGGCGGAGCTTACTGACTCGCTCGGACATCAGCGAAAAGAATATCCCAGTAGTTATTGCTGCTTGCTGTGTGCTCCACAATCTATGTGAGAGCAAGGGCGAGACCTTTTTGGCCGCTTGGGAGGTTGAGGCAAATCGCCTGGCTGCTGTTTACGATCAGCCAGACACCCGTGCCGAGAGAATATCCCAGCGGGAAGCGCTGTGCATCAGGGAGGCTTTGAAAGCGAGTTTCCTCGCAGAGCAGGGTAACCTGTGACTGTCTACTTGATTTTAAGAGAGCCTGATCATGGGCCTGTGTCTGTATGTGTCCAGTTAGATCTGAGCTCACAAACCCGGTTCTCCAAGTTTCCCCCACTTCCAAAGCACGTTTTAAAACTAATGAAACGTAACAGTACTTAATAATAAATCTTTCGTTGACTTTGCATTTCTGTTTCTTGGTTGAAACATGTAAGCATTCTGTGCTGGGTAAGGTGTGCACTGATGTACAGACCGCTTGTCCAAAACAGGACGGACAGCCTCCTGCTCCTACATAGGTCTGTGGGGTGGGGGACGGTTTACGGTGGTTCTGCATGTAGGGGGAGGGTTGCAGGAATGGGTGGGTTTGCAGGAAGGGGCAAGGGGTGCCGTCTTTGGATAGGGGTTTACATGACGGCTGTGGGCTGTGGGTTTGGGCGTTGGAAGGGGTGAGGGGTGTGGGGGAAGGGTGAGTATCTGCCCCTGGATGAAGGCTCTTTTTGGGGCTCAGGGCACCGGGGAGGATCGTGGCTACGGTCGAAGTGCATGTGAAGGGAAGCCTGCCTTTACATTCAGGGATGGCAGGCACCAGGATCCTGGACAAGCATACACATCAACGAAAGACCCGGGGCAGCATACACCACACAGACTGACCCTGGTGCCTAGTGACTGCAGTCTGTGTGTGCCCTGCAGTTGACCCTGCACCCAAGTCTGTACCATGGTACTGTGGGCTATGCACTGCAATTACAATCCCCCCCCCCCACACCCACAGAAAGTCTTCTGACACAAGAAACGTGACGGAAACAGTGAGTAACACCAAACCGCTGTTAATAATGTAGTACACAGTGGGGGGTTTAAACTTGGAGTTGGGACTGGTTGATGCTGTAAGGAAAGAACTTGTACAAATTTACAGCGCGAGAGGTGTCTCGAACATTAGCGGTCTGCTGCGGTGCAGGGACAGTTCTCACGGCCCCTACCGCCCCTCCTTCTTGTAACTTTGGGTGAGGGGGGGACAGGACTTCTTGCCGTTGGAGGGCGGTTGCAGATGCACTGCAGGGGGGCTCTCTCCTCCTGCCTGCGGTCTTGCAGAACATCTACAAGGCGCCGGAGCGTGTCCGTTTGCTCCCTCATTAGACCAAGCAGCGTTTGAGTCGCCTGCTGGTCTTCCTGCCGCCACCTATCCTCCCGTTCCATGTGTGTGCGATGCTGCTGACACAGGGTGTCCCTCCACTGTCTCTGCTCTGCCGCCTCCGCTCTGGAGCAGGCCATCAGTTCCTGGAACATGTCGTCCCTAGTCTTTTTCTTTCGGCGTCTAATCTGAGCCAGCCTCTGCGAGGGGGATGCCGGGGCAGTCCGGGAAAGAGCCGAAGCTGTGTGATGCGAAAAAGTAGGTGATTTCCTTGAACACATACATGTTTGCCAACAGTAAACACAGTCTAGTCAGTTTCAGTTAACAAGACCAAAGAGGGAACCAAGTCTCAGGAGATCTCAGAACTAGTCCGAGATTTCGGAATACGCTCTCATTGGCGGAGCCATTGCACTGGACAGCACACAAGCGAGGAGACAGCTGCATCCCTCTTGCACAAAGTCCTGGTAAGCCTTACAGTACATACTGCTTATCAGTTAGTGGTTAGCTGTGCTCTCCTGCTAAAGGAAATGTGCAAAGCAGAAAGGATGAGCCTTTTGCAGCCCCTCCCGCCAGTGCACGGGAACGATCAATGGATGCTTGTTCTCTGTGGCCTCTCGCACGTGGCTGTTAGTCGAGGGTCATTGTTATGCAACCTAATTGTAAACCATTAACAATAGTAACACTACACTAATTGCCCTACTTAGATGCAGTATTTGCAGAACGAGATCACCCTGAGGCGGGTCACTCGTGCCCAGAAAGACAGGATGTTACGGGACGCACTGCACAGACCAGGACCATATGCAGCAATGCTAGTCGAGGCAATGGTTCCACTCTATATTCGGATGTCCTGGCGTGGAAGAGTCTGCTTCCACGGAGCGCCCAACAAGGCACCTCTTCCGACGAACCTCATGCGGAGGCTTTGCGAGGAACTGAGTGACACCTTCGTGGAAATGTCGCTAGAGGATTATTTTTCTATCCCCATTTGTGTGGACCTTCTCTTTATATAGTTTAATATTTAGAATTTTGTAAATACAGTTTCTATTTTTTCTATAACAATGTTACAAAAAATAAATGTTTATACGTGTGTAGCACTTACCGCCTGATCCTTCCCCTGATTCCGAGTCCGGGTTAACGGCAGGGGAGGGTTGGTAGGGGATCTCTGTGAGGGTGATGAAGAGATCCTGGCTGTCAGGGAAAGCGGGAGTGTGTTCGCTGTCACCTGCGCCGTCCTCAAAAGACCCTTCCTCAGCTTCCCCATCGGCGAACATCGAGGAGGAACTGTCCCGGTACACTATTCCGTCCTCGGAGTCCACCGTCACTGGTGGGGCAGTGGTGGCAGACCCACCTAGAATGGCATGCAGTGCCTCGTAGAAGCGGCATGTCTGGGGCTGTGCTCCCGAGCGTCCGTTTGCCGCTCTGACTTTTTGATACCCTTGTCTTAGGTCCTTGACTTTCACGCGGCACTGCATCGCATCCCGGCTGTATCCTTTCTCTTTCATGGCTTTCGAGACCTTCTCGAAGGTCTTCGCATTCCGCTTGCTGGAGCGCAGCTCCGAGAGCACAGACTCCTCGCCCCACACAGCGATCAGATCCATGACTTCCCTGTCAGTCCATGCTGGGGACCTCTTTCTATTCTGGGATTGCCCGGACTCCTCTGCTGGAGAGCTCTGCATCGTGGCAGGTGCTGCGGAGCTCGCCCCGATGTGCAACCAGAACGTCAGATTCAAAGTGCCCAGACAGGAAAATGAATTCAAATTTTCGCGGGTCATTTCCTGTGTGGCTGGGCAGAGAATCCAAGCTCGGACTGCTGTCCAGAGTGTCAACAGAGTGGTGCAGTGTGGGATAGGTCCCGGAGCTACTAAGTTCGATTTGCATCCACACCTAGCCTAATTCGAGCTAGCCATGTCGAATTTAGCGTTACTCCACCTGCCGGGGTGGAGTACCAAATTCGAACTAAAGAGCCCTCTAGTTCGAATTAAATGGCTTCCTGGTGTGGACGGTTGAGCGGTTAGTTCGAATTAACGCTGATAAATTCGAATTAAAGTCCTAGTGTAGACCAGGCCTTAGTGACATATATAGTCATAGATAACATATCTATCTATCTATAGATATATAAATTTCATACTGCACATATGCAAAACTGATTTTTCTCATCATAGATGTCAGTTTAAATATATGCATTCAATGTTATATTTCTCTTTCTAATTAGTTTAGAGAGTACTCCTCAGCAGCAGCTATTGTTCTTGTAAAGTTCAAGCAGTTCTTCGTTATGAATTCATAGAGAGGGTCTTAAAAGATTTTTTTCAAATAAAACAGTTTTTTTTCCCACCTTGCATTTCTCAAAAATGCATGAATGGATTTTTATGCTGGGGTCTATAGAGCCCACACTGGAGAGGAAGGTTCCAGAGAGGCCCTGGGGGCAGGGATAGCCTGACCCCTCCAGACCAATCAGTCATAGATGGTAGGGAGGAGACCTTTAAAAAGGAAGAAACTGCGGTCAGCCGGGGGAGAAAGGGACAGAAGTGGCCTTCGCAGGAGACTGTTGGAGGGTCTCCTGGAACCACACAAAAAATCTCCAGCCAGGAGCCACTCATCCCAATCCAATGGAGAATACCATGAACTCCCAGGGTAAGCCAAAGAGATGTAAAGAAGGCCCACAAAAGGCAAGAGCCCCTTGCAAGTTGCAAGGAGCTGGGGCCTGGGCTGAAGTCACCCAGGGTATGTCTACACTGCAATCAGAGACCCACAGCTGGCCTGTGTTAGCTGACGGGCATGCAGGGCTCAGGCTGTGGGGCTGCTTAACTGCAGTGCTGACATTCCGGCTCAGGCTGGAGTAGGGTTGCCAACTTTCTAATGGCAGAAAACTGAACACCCTTGCCCTGCCCCTTCCCCGAGGCCCTGCCACTGCTCCGCCCCGTCTCTGAAGCCCCACCCCTGGTCGTGCCATCCCTCCTCCCCCCATCACTCACTCTCCCATATCTTCACTCACTCGCTCATTTTCACTGGGCTGGGGCAGAGGGTTGGGCTCTGGCTAGGGGTGTGGGCTCTGGGGTGGGGCCATAAATGAGGGGTTCAGCGTGTGGGAGGAGGCTCCAGGCTGGGGTGCAGTAGGGGGGTGAGGCTCCAGCTGCGGGTGTGGGCTCTGGGGTGGGGCTGGGGTGAGGGATTTGAGGTGCAGGAAGGGGCTCCAGGCTGGGGCCAAAGGGTTCGGAGTGCAGAAGGGAGCTCCGGGCTGCGGCAGGGGGTGAGTGCTCCAGCTGGCGGTGCAGGCTCTGGAATGAGGCCAGGAATGAGGGGTTTGGGATATAGGAGGGGGCTCCGGGCTGGGGCAGGGGGTTGGGGAGCAGGAGGGGATGAGGGGTGGAGGCTCTGGGTGGTGCTTACTCAGGCAGTTCCCAGTAAGTGGCATCATATCCCTCCAGTTCCTAGGCAGCCAGGGGGCTCTGTGAGCTGCCCCCGCCCACAGGCTCCGTCCCCGCAGCTCCCACTGGCTGCAGTTCCTGGCCAATGGGAACTGCAGAGCCAGTGCTTGGTCCAGGGGCAGTGCACAGAGCCCCTATGGCTGCCCTTATGCCTAGGAGCTGCAGGGACATGCTGGCCGCTTCCCGGGACCCGTGCAGAGCCAGGTAGGGAACCTGCCAGCCCCATGCCAACCAGACTTTTAATGGCCCAGTCAACAGTGCTGACCGGCGTCACCAGGGTTCCTTTTTGACTGGTGTTCCAGTTGTAAACCAGACACTTGGCAACCCTAGGCTGGAGCCCGGGCTCTAGTACCCTTCTGTTTCGTAATACTTTTGACTCTGGAACTGACCAACGCCTGAAGCTTAAGAAAAGGTGAAAAACACCAGACTAACTGAGCACTAAAATCTTCCCTTCCAGGTCTTTAACAAAAATAAACTAAAACCCCTAAGTGCCTCGATGACTGTAATGCAAACTGATGCTGTGTTAATGATACCTGACAATCTGTGTGCTATTTCATTGTGATGGGGCAGATACAGCAAGGCACCCCAGACTATTTAGAATGAACATTCTGATTTAAGAATCCAAACATACCATAATTCCATACTAACTACCTGACTCTTTCAAAATACAACAGATTGAAACTAATCTGTCTGAAGATGGCTTTAATGCTGAAATGCTCCTGTCTTCCCATTCAGCAGTGCAGGTTCTGACCTTTTCAAGCAGTTATATTTAATATGACAAATATGGACTCTGAGCTTTGAAAAAGCTATCAAAATATTTTCACCACAGGTAGAAGTTACAATAACTATGGATTGTACAGCATTGTGAGTGTCACTAGCAGCACTTTGACAGAACAAAAGGTAAGAAGAAAAAAAGCCCTTTCAGACTGACAAAAATAACTTTGGAATATGGGGAATGCTGTCCTCACAATAACAATGCATTTTGGGCTCTACTGAGGAAGAAAAAAGAATAAAGAGCATTTTTCCTAATGGCTTGTCTTCTCTTCTCTTTTCAACTGCTTAAACCCCACATCCCCCAAGCAAACAGTTCAGAGGAAGGGATCTTTCAGGGGTGTTTTGAAAAATTCCTTTTAAAATAAGCCAAAATAATGATTGCCAGCTCTAGCAAGGACTGTTCTTCATGAGGCTATCTATGACACCCTGTGGAATATTATGTATTCACCAGTATACTGACTGATTTGATATTAGGCCAGTGTTCTTTATAGAAAGATTTACTTAACTGAATTTAATGGATGGCCCCTTCAAATCAATCCTGAAAATACCACGTCAAAAATCTACTTTATGCAAATACTCTCGATACACATTAGAAAACAGAGTATCAAAGTAATAAGGAAATAATATATATTTTTACCATTTGCATATGTCATATATACTTTTTTTCTCTTCCACTGCTTGATGTTCTTGACCATGTATTTATATTGCTGTTTACCTCTACTTCCTGTGGCAAAATCCAGATCAGTCTGAAATGGATGAAATGAAGAGGATGGAGATGGATGGCAGGAGAGAGATCACTTGAAGAGGATGGAGATGGATGGCAGGAGAGAGATCACTTGATCATTGCCTGTTAGGTTCACTCCCTCTGGGGCACCTGGCATTGGCCACTGTCGGTAGACAGATACTGGGCTAGATGGACCTTTGGTCTGACCCGGTACGGCCGTTCTTATGTTCTTATAAAATTCCCCTAACTGGGGAGAACCAAGATAGGTAACAACATTGGAGGAATAGGTGGAGGTGGGCACAGTGACACCAAATAATTGATATTTGCATTACAGGTCTTTAAGCTCAGTTCAGTTAAACTAGATGGAGGTCAGAGACTAGCTAATGTTATTCCTGAATAATCAGCAGGAGGTGCCTTATTATTAGGATACTAGTATTTGTTAGCTCTTGAAGAAAGTGGATAAACATTCAGACTCTCAGAAGGTCTTCTGTTAAGATACAACAGTGCTGTTGCAAGAGCACCAAGCTGATCACATGGACATGACAGAAAAAGGAGAGCTTGGAGAGAAAAGGTTGTCTTGTGCTTAATGCCCTAGCCTGGCACTCAGGATACCGGGTTCAATTCCTATCTCTACCTCAGAATTCTTGTGTTGCCTGGGCAAGTCACTTTATCATTCTGACATCAGTTCTCCATCTGTGAAATGGAGAAAAATACTTCCTTTCTCTGACCCTTCGTCTGTCTTGTCTATTTAAATTATAAACTCTTCAGTATACGGGCTCTCTTTTATTCTGTATTTGTGCAGTGCCTAGTACAATGGGGCCACGACCTTGGTTGGGGTCCCTGGGTACTATGTAATACAAATAATTAATGATAATGGCAATGAAAAGTGGAGCTGGTCAGAACTTCTCTGTAGAAACAAAATATCAATGAAAAAAAGAAAATATTAATGGATTGTTGTGATTTCCCCCCCTTTTTGTGACTTTCTCTAATGATAAATAATGACAAATATCGTAAATCAATGTTCTGTTATGTTAATTTGAAAGTCATGTCTAGAGGTGACACAGTGTTACTATGCTCCATACCCCCAGGGGCTGAGCACACAAACCAGCCTCTGCTGGTCCACAGAGCTAAAAAACCGTCAGATTGACACACACTATAGTGACATGCTGTATTATTATTAAAACCTCTCAATAAGCCTCTTCAGTTCTTTTAAACTGTAAATGCCTTATAGGTCCTGAAATGTAGCAATTTCTTTATTTTATAACTTAATTGTATGGTTTATAGTTTCAACTGGTAATAGGGCAAAGAGCTTTATTAATCTATTACCCTTTATTATGAACTCTGATCCAGAACTAAAATGTCACTGTACAAAAGAGAATGCAGTCTAAAATGTGCACCATTTATTTCTACAATACACCAATAACACCTTGTAAATGGAACAGAGTGCATTTAAAGTAATTGTGCAGTTACTAACGTGAAAAGGAATATCTGTTAGTATTTTTAAAAATGTTTGCAAGGTTGCTTTTAAATATATATGTATGGGTTCAAAACACTTGAGCAAAGTAAACAAAAATATGCAAATTTTGTCCAACATATAAATCTCTGACTCTTTGCCTGGTTTGTAAAACAGATGAAACTGCATCAGACTGTATAACTAGTTCTGCTCTCCAATTGCAAAATAACTCCCTTTGTCTTCAGATTTGGAGCCGTATTTTAATGTTTTTCTTCCATTAGCTCCCTCCCTTGAAATAAACCTTTATCCAATCTCTTCTTCACTAACTCCATTCTATAGACAACTAAAATTACAACAGGTCCCAAGATTTAGTTGTTGACAACGTATCATCCAGTCCCAGCACTGACATTTTATATGTAATCTTCGGCAGAGCATCCAGGAAGGGTTTTCATTTTTGTTCAAATGAGATCTCTTTGTTATTATTAAAAGTCCCCCTAATGCAACTGTCTATAAGGTAAGTAAAGGGCGGTTTCCCAGTGACCCAACTGATAAATACATCTTACAGTATGACCTGCAAATAAACTTATTCTGAGGCATTTATTACTATCACAGAGAATGTCACCTACATCTAAAATTGTTATAGGCCATCAAAATCAACAAGTTGACAGAAGGACCAGAAACACAACAGTCTCCTTGAAGAATTCAGTCCTACAACACTCTTAGATACAATGAACTGACTGCAATCAGAGCCACTCTCACGCCTGTCCTACCTGGATGGTAACAGAAAGCAGATGCTACTTGGGATCTCTACTAGCAAAGATGGTCAACAGTCTTGACTAGAGAAATCTACCACCCATTCTAAAACATACAAAGCTACTTCATTATCCTTCTTCAAATTATTCTTACAATTCTTCTTTGCCAAGATGCTCCCCCAAAAACTTGACAACAATTTGGCCAGTGGTGTGCTGAGACCACTGCCTATCATGTTGACCAATATGGTCTTGCTGTTTCCTTGTCCTCCCTTGTCTGTCTCTATCCACCAGTTGTCTCTTATCTCATACTTGGACTGTAAAATGTTTGGAGCAGGGGCCATCTTTTTATCCTGTGTTTGTGTAGGACCTAGCACAAGGGGGTCTTGGTCTATGACTAGGACTTCTAAGTTCTATGATAATATGGATGATGATAACAACATAATAACAACAACAAATACTGTACTAAGGAAATTGTTGCATGATGGTGGAGATTTAGACAGACAAATACACACCCTTCCTTTTCTTAGCAAGATAAACAAGATCGTGGCAAAACCAATCTCTGATGTGACCTGTTAACTGTCCTGGGTGCCTTTCATAGAGGCCATGGTGCAGAGACAGTACTTGGTGGTACGGTAGATGACTTTGCCCTTCCCATAGCCAAAGGAAATACCTGTTATGGAAACATTATTATTGGCTGGATTTTTCTACAATATATGAGTTATTTAAATGAAGAATACCTGCAGTGCCAAGCAAACTGGATTTCCATGTTAAAATGATGTACCATTAGCACTATATACAGCTCTTATCTCTGTGTATTTTAGAGGTATAGATTTTTGCTTTAAAATAGCCAATATTTTTATCCTATTGGGTTTTTAAAGGTATAAATCCTCGATTTTTGTGTCTGGTGTTTTTAGCACTTTTTTCAATGAAAAAATGACTTTCCTTTTAAAAATGGAAATGCACAGTGTACCCTAGAGCTCATGATATTTTAAATTTGTTTTAACTGCACATCATTATTTCTGAAAACCAACTACTCCACATGTGCAGTGATATTTTTTCTCATTACATTTTTCAATATACCATATCTGTATTAAAATCATCATCTTTGATATGAATGGGTACAATACATTAAAAGACATATTAAGAATGAGATATGGTATAACGGGTGAAAATCCTGAGAGGAAATGAACCCTACCCTAACACTACAGTTAAAGAATATCAAAGCTCTGACTTACATGCACAAAATCAAGGAATTTCTTCTTAACCTTTTGACGTACAACATGTCAAAATCAAGGCACAGTGGAGTGAATTAAGGGTTATACTCCAACCTTAAAACTAAATCTCCTTTTTTGATGTTATTCAGATCCTTCATATTTTTCAGCACAATTATTTTAGGGCCCAATCCTAGTTCACAAAGACAGACATTTCCCCACTGAAAACAAAGGAAAAAGCTGTGGTCTTAGGGGTTTCATTTTACATATCTTTTTTCTAAAGATAAATAAGGCTTTTAAGTGGATTTAAAAAAAACCAAAACAACAAGTGTTTATATTGTGGTATTATTCCTAAAAGTCTCCTTTAATGCAATACTGCTTTGCTGCTACAAAGGAAGAATAAACATTTTTGTGACTATATATTTTTTTTCTTTTGGAAACATGGGTCTGAATCAATTAAAATAGCCCCAAATCAACTCTGCAGATGCAAGACCAAACAAGCTATGGCTTGTACTGAACAAAAGTTGAACAACCGTACACAAACTTCCATACTGCAGAAACTGCAGTTATTCAATATAATATACAATGCAATATATTAATTAATAAGGATTAATAAACAATTCTAAATAATTATTTTCTTAAACGAAATGTCACTTAGGATAATAAATGTGGTTCCAAGTCAAATCTATTTTTGCACACATCAAACCTAAAAAAAAAAAAATCTTACTAGGTTTCTTGACTCAAGCTAAAGTAATATAGAAAATGAATTTATTCTCTCCCTCCCCCCCGACCCCAAAACATATGGTATGAGCTGGTATGATACAGGATACCTTAATGACAACTGCAAATCACACCTTTTTATTGATTTAAGAACCTGATTTTGCATTCCTTGCACACCCAAAATTCCTACTGAAATCTGAGGCACTTTGGAGTGTACAATGAATGAAAGCTCTGCTTCTAAAATTGTGTAAAGAAAGCAAAAAGGGACTAGGGTTGCCAGGCATCGAAAAGGGACCCTGATGGCTCCAAAGTCCGGTTAGCTGCAGCACCAGTGGGGCGGGCTGGCTCCAGGCCCTGCTCCATGCAGCTCCCGGGAAGCAGCAACATGTCCCTCCGGCTTCTAGGTGGAGAGGCAGCCAGGGGGGATCAGCGCATTGCCCCCGCCCGCAGGCACCACCCTGAGACCTGGCTCTGTAGCTCCCTCTGGTCAAGAACCATGGCCAATGGAAGCTGCGGGGGGAAGCACCTGCGGGCGGGAGCAGCACGTGGAGCCCCCTGGACACCCCTCTATGTAGTAGCCGTCGGGGTATGCTGCCGATACCTGGGAGCCGCCTAAGGTCAGTCTTGCATGGAGCCCACACCCTAAACTCCCTCCCATGCCCCAACCCGGGCCTAGCCCGGAACCACCTAGCATACCCCAACTCCCTGCCCCAGCCTCCTCCTGCACCCATAACTAATTTCTGGCCCCACCCCACCCCAGAGCCCGCACCCCAAACCCCTACCCCAACCAAGAGCCCCCTCCTGCACCTCAAACCTCTCATCCCTGGCCCCTCCCCAGAGCCTGCACCCCCAGCCAGAGCCCTCACCCTCCCACAGCAACCCAACCTCCTGCGCCAGCCCGGTGAAAATTAGTGAGTGAGGGTGGGGGAGAGCTAGTAAACAGAGGGAGGGAGAATGGAGTGAGTGGGGCCTCAGAAAAGGGGTGGGGCCTTGGGAAGTGGTAGGCTAGGAGGTGGGGCAGGGGTGTTCAGCTTTCTACAACTAGAAAGTTGGCAACCCTAATAGGGACATTTAAAAATGCACTCACTTTATATTTAACTTTTAACAATCCTACCACCACCAAAGAAACAAACAAATATTTATGAAGATAAATCCATTTTATTTCATTATTAAAAATCAGTAGGGATGTGCCAGTCATTTCCCCTTCTCTGTCTATTGAGGTACTAATCCCGTTTTGCACAAAGGCAACCCTCCATGCATAGTGTGATGCTGGCAGTCCCAGTGCCAGCTCATGCCAAGGTCCCAGGCCCCATGGAATACTGACAAATGCATAACTGGAAACCAGTATGACTTACCTCTGTGTTAGTATTTTTAAAATAGATATTAGAGTTATAAGAATGTGTTTAATTTTTAAACTTTATGGAATGCTTGTAGGATGTTTCATGTATTAATCCAATTTATAATATCTATATCCCACATATATTATAAGGTAATGTTTACATGTTTTCTCTGTAACTATAAAAATGTTTGCTAAAATGCTTCACCGGGACAGCTGCCCCAATACAGCCGGGTTGCTTTAGTGCAGACACTCCTACACTGATGGGAGAGCTTCTCCTGTTGGCATAGTTAATCCATCTCCTCAAGAGACGGTCATAGGTAGCTATCTCCCATTGACAGCACTGGCTGCACAGGGAGTTAGGTCAGTATAACTATGTCACTCAGGGATTTGGGTTTTTCACACCCCTGAGTGATGTAGTTATACCGATATAGGTGTGTAGTGTACACCTGGCCTAAAACTGTACATCTCCAACAGTCAGGGAGAAGCATTACCAAGTGTGAAATGCTAGTTTACCACAAGAGATGTTATCTCCTCCCCAACACATGGTCCACAGACATCACACAAGCCATTGTGGACAAAAGACTTTGTTGATTGCTTCCCTCACGCCCTTGAAGAGGGTACATGCACAAGTTCATCCCATCACAACTTGAACCAGAGAGAGTAGAAAATTCATGCATCTAAGGCCTGGTCTACATTATATTGTTAGATCAACACAAGGCAGCTTACACTGTGAAAAACAGTGCCAGTATTCAGTGCACTAACAAGGAGAGGACTAGAAAGAACTAGCAATGCCTGTTAAGGAGAAATTGTTGTTTCTATGCTGTCTGGACTCCAAGAGGCAAATATTCCTAAACATAAGCAAGAGATTCCCAAGCTTCTTAGCTTGGGTTAGCCCTAAAGGACATAAAAGCTTGCTTATTATAGAAGCTTCTATTATCTTTTGAACTTAAGATGGTACCTCACTTGTGTATGTTTATCTGCTTTAACCTTGTAAATAACATTGATTTTCTTAGTTAATAAACCATTAGCTAGTTTATTGACTACAGTACAAGTGTTGTCTTTGCTGAGAGATCTGGGGTGTGCTTGACCTGGGATAAGTGACGGGTTCTTTGGGACTGGGAGTAACCTGAATAGTGTTGTGCTTTTTGGTATAAGGGACCATCTATCACTCAGACAAGCTTGCCTGGGTCGCAAGATAGACTGGAGTAACCAAGGGGGTGCTGTCTGTGACTCCTTGTTAAGGCTGTTGTATTGCTTTAGGAGTTCACACTTCTTACTAAGTTGGTGAACTCTAATTATATAACACACAACTGGTTTGGGGTTTGTGCCCTGTTTCTGGACAGTCTGCCCTGACGTTGGCAGTCATGTTCGTAAGCCATTACAGACCAGCATGACACATGGATCTTGCCCTACACATGTGGAAGTAGAGGGTCAGTGCCTCTAGATGGACCAGTGGAGTGCTCATGTACATTGTTTTCCCTGGCACTCAGTGGTAAATCAACTTACAAATTATGATGAACTGAGACTTTCCTAACTTTTTGACAAAGCCAGAAAGGATTACTAATTAGGGAAGATCAATGCTGGTGAGAGCAGCGGAGTGCTTAACAGACACTTCAGAGGCACAGTGCTTTTCTATAGATGGTCATGCACCTGTATCTTCTAATCGGCTTTGGTATTTCAGGCCCTGATTCAGCAAGGTATTTAAATGTGTATAACTTTAGGCACACAAGTAGTCCCAGTGAAGTCAATTTATGCATGTTAAGCACCTTGCTCAATCGTTATAAATGTGAATCCAGGGAATACTCTGAGATCTGCTGGGATAATGAGAGATTGGGGAGTTTTGGGGGTCAGACTTACTGTATTTTAGGGCAAGTCTACATTTCAAAGTTAAGTGGACATAAGGCAGCTTATGCCGAGCTAACTATGGAAGTGTACACACTGCAATGCGCCTCCTGCTGCTTTAACTCGCCTGCTACACCGACCTAATAAAACCACCTGGCTGAGAGACATAGAGCAGGGGTTCTCAAACTGGGAGTTGGGAGCCCTCAGGGGGTCACGAGGTTATTACATGGGGGGTCACGAGCTGTCAACCTCCACCTAAAATCCTGCTTTGCCTCCAGCATTTATAATGGTGTTAAATATATTAAAACACATTTTTAATTTATAAGGGGGGGGTGTCGCACTCAGAGGCTTGCTATGTGAAAGGGGTCACCAGTAAAAAAAAAGTTTGAGAGCCACTGGTATAGAGCTTTCTGCGATGGAGTTGGAGTGACACAGTGTCAGTGTAGACACTGTGGTGCTTATGTCACCCTAAGTGGACTCCAGGAGGTGTTCCACAATGCCCACCGTGACCACTCTGGTCACAGTTTTGAACTCCACTGCCCTGCAGCGAGATACGCAGGTGAACGGACCTCCTTCTCTAAAGCTCTGGAAAATTTTGAAATTGCTCTTCGTCTTTGCTCAGCATGGAGAGCAACTGCCCAGCTGACCATGCCAGATCCACGCAACAAACGTGCTCCTGCCTGAAGTACATGGGAGGTAGTGGATCTCCTGGGTCTGCGGGGAGAGGAGGTTGTGCAGTCACCGCTCTGCTCCAGCCACAGGAACTTTGATATCAATGGCCAGATCACTCATGGCATGGCAGAGAAGGGCTATGACAGGGACATACAACAATACTGTGTAAAAATCAAGGAGCTGAGGCAGGGGTACCAGAAGGAAAGGAAGGTAAATAGCTGCTCTGGTGCAAAGCTACAGACATGCCACTTCTACAAGGAGCTGCCATCCTCAGCAGTGACCCCGCTTCCACTGCCAAGAGCCCCATGGATATCTGGGGGGGGGAGGCGCTGGGGTCACTGGCCACCGAAGTGAACCCAGACGATGACATGCTGGACGAGGAAGAGGAGGATGGGGGACAGGCAACAGGGAGGTCTGGGGGTGTGGTGAGCCAGGACCTCTTTTTGACTCCTGAGCAGTCTACTCAGTCCCAGCAGTCCAGCTCTGGCAAGCATGATGCAGGGGAGGGAACCTCTGATAATTACTCTGCTTCAATACTGGAGGGGCACATCTGGTCATGTACTGCTTTTTTTAATCAGGCTACAAGAGATGTGAAATAACCAACGCAGGATCAGTTTTTATCTGCCCTCATTCCCCTGTACAGCTAGGCAGAGAGGGCCCTGCAGAAAAGTTTGTTTATGCACACTGGGATGTCCTATGAATCCTCCAGCGAGATCTCTAGGAATCTTTCCTGGAGCTACTCTGCAATCCTCTACCGAAAGTTTCTCAGGAGGGCTGCTCTGTTTCTTCTCCTGTGGTAGGAAATTTTGTCACACCACTCAGCAATTACTTAATCAGGCACCATAGCAGCAGACAGGCCAGCAGCATATGGTCCCCGTCTTCAGTCACACACATGCAGGAGCTGGACCCTTGCAGCCTCGGTTAATCTCTGGAGTGAGATATCAGCTGCAATCACCCCTGTCTGTGGAAAACGGTGCCAGTATTCAGTACAGTAACCCTATGTGCTGGTACTGATACTCCATGGCTACCCCCTGTTTTGTCTCAACTCACCCCCTCGCCTTCCGGGCCATACTCACCATGGCTGGGGATACCACCACACTGTGTCAGTGCCAAGGGAAACTGAGATAGATGTGCTTGATACTTGTTTGGATCCAGGGCGTAAGTGCACTGACAATAATATCTCTGTCTATTGTTTCTTTATCAGATGCAGATGAGCCCTTGATGGTCTCCTGCACACTGGCAGAGCACCTCACTCAGATAAAGAAAAGAAAATGGAAGAGTAAAGCAGACATGCTCAAGGAGGTGCTGCAGTCATCTGGTGCTTTGGATTGTGAGCAGAGAGCATGGAGGGAGGCAGTCAGTGAGAAATTGTGGAGGGATAGTCAGGATAGGAAACAGGGGCAGGAACAGATAATAGCGCTGCTCAGGGCGTAAACAGACATATTGTGGTTCCTGATTGAACTTCAGGCTGAACACATTTGGCATGCTTCCCCCTGCAGCCCATACAGAACTGCCTTCCTGCACTTCTCCCCACTGTCCCCGCCCACATTCCTTGTTTGCTCAGGGGCATCTGCAGTATCCCAGGCACTCCACCCCATGGGACAATTTGCAGAACAATAGCTGGACATATAGCCAGCTCTGAGAGCCTCACTGGCAAATGTGCTTCCCCTTTGAAAATACTTTTCTCTGTATGTAAAATGTTTAGGTTACCAATACATAAATATGTTTGCATGGGTGTGGAATAAAAATGTACTTATGGATAGTGAATGAATCGTTATTATTCTCCAATATATGATGACTACTGCTAACATTCAGAGACAGTACCAATAGGTGCATTTGCAGTGTTATAGTAGCACACACACAGTAATCATTACAAGGTTTATACCATGGTACAAACAAACAAACAAACAGCCTGACTAAACACATTACAGCAACACACATTACAGTGGCCCATTGTTAAAATGCTCCTTCAAAGTCACCCTGACCAAATGGCTCCCCATTGAGCCCTTCTTACAGCACTGTTCAAAAGCAGCAGACAGCTGCTCCACCCCTGGGCAAATTTGTCCCCCTTTGATTCACATATTATGGAGGGCACAGAAGGCAGCTATAACTATGGGGATATTTTCCTCACTGAGGTCTAACCTGCTGAGGAGACAGCGCCCCTTTAAAGGCACATTCAACAGTCATTCTGCACCTGCTGAGCCTATCGTTGAAGTGCTCCTTGCTGCTGTCAAGATGTAAGGTTTTATGAGCCACAGAAGCAGGAGGTAGGCTGGGTCTCCCAGGATCACTATTGGCATTTCCACATCTGCAGTGGTAAACCTCTGGTTTGGAAAGAAAGTCCCTGCTTACAGCTTGCTGTACAGGACTATGTTCCTAAAGATGCGTGTGTCATGTTCCTTCCCCGACCAGCCCGCATTGATGATGGTGAAATAACCACGGTCATCCACTAGTGTTTGCAATACCACAGAAAAGTAGCCCTTTCTATTGATTTACTCTGTCGTAAGGTGGTTTGGGGCCAAAATGGGGATATGCGTGCCATCTGTCGCCCCACCGCAGTTAGGAAATCCCATTGCTGCAAACCCATCCACTATTTCACGCATATTGCCCAGAATCACAGTCCTTCGTAGCAGAAGATGATTAATGGCTCTGCACACTTACATCACTGCAGCCCCCATAGTATATTTCCCCACTCCCAACCGATTCACAACTGATCGGTAGCAGTCTGTCATTGCCAGCTTCCATACAGTGATCGCTTCTTGCTTCTCCACCATTAGTGCAGCTCTCAATTTGGTGTCCATGTGCCAGAGGGCTGGGGCAAGCTCCTCACACAGCTTCAGGAATGTGGTCTTTCACATCTGAAAGTTCTGCAGCCACTGATTGTCATCCCATACCTGCATAACAATGCAATCCCACCACTCAGTGCTTGTTTCTCAGAACTGACGGTCCACTGTGTGCAGCTGCTCTATGAATGCCAACAGCAAGCTTGAATTGTTTCCGTCCATGTCACACAGCCGTGCAGACACCACATCATCATCATCACCACCACCACCACCACCACCGTCGTCGTCACAGCTCATGAAATATTGCAGGGATCAGACCCGTTGTGTTCATAACGCTCATCACAATAAGCAGTGCAGGATCCATGCTTTCTGACAGAGATGGCAGGCAGGCAATCATATCAACATGACTTTTTTTTTTTTTTGTTTGTAGTAATTTAGTCTCTGTCTGGTTCTCTTGCACCTGTTTATAACATTCATTATTGAAAACAACATGACCTATTTTCCATTGACGTTTGTTGTTATAGGTTATTCTATTATCTTAAATACTTTTTACAGTTGAGATTACAATGAAAATAAATGTGTAGTCCCAATTATTACAATAGGACTCAATGTTCTGACACACAAATGTGGGGGGAAATTACGTAAGGCTTCACAGCCACAGGTGATAAACCAGAACACAAGCTGGTATTTCTGCAGAGTAAGGGAAATCCAAGTCTTATTACGTTAAAGTAGTTTAAAGAATATTTTCATAATAAGAAAATACAAATGATTTATTATCAGATGGCTCACAGCTTAATTACAACACCTATTATTATAGGTGAGCCTATTAAAAATTAAGGTTATTTTTGCTTATTCAATATTGATAAACCACTGGCTTAAACATTTTATTCAAATGCAACATATACAATTTATATGTAGACTAAAACATTAATAATTAACAATCATGGTCATAAAAATTCCAGTACTACATTCTTGTTAAAATTAATTAAAATCTGGGTTATCACTTGCAGCAGCAGGTCTTCTCAGTAGATGAGCATCAATGATTTTTTGCATGATAACATATTACAATTATAACATTAAATAATGCCAGAATTGCTTAGCCATTTTTAAATAACATTTTTGATAAATAATACCACAATATATTGCAAGTACCTCAGAGTAGCCAATTTATTTTCATTCCTGCAAATTAAAAATATAAGATTCTTCCCTGCCCCACCCCAGGCTTCTGGCTCTCTAGCCATCACCGTTCTTGGCTGGAGACCCGTGTCTCCCTCCCTCCTAGCTGGGGCACTCCCAGGCTGCACAGATCTCCACTGACACTGTGACACTTTCAGCAAGCTGGACTGCCTAGCCAGGCCAGCATCTGCAATGTGCTTACTCTTCAAATGCTATGAACAATGTAATTCCCAGCAGTTATGAGTTTCCACACAGCTCTTTCTAAGCAAGCACACCTATTCTTAAGGTGACAGCATTACAGAGAAAACATATTAAAAAACAACAGAAGAACCTACACCAGGGGTAGGCAACCTATGGCACATGTGCCGAAGGCGACATGCAAGCTGATTTTCAGTGGCACTCACACTGCTCAGGTCCTGGCCACCGGTCCGGGGGGCTCGGCATTTTAATTTAATTTTAAATGAAGCTTCTGAAACATTTTATAAACCTTATTTACTTTACATACAACAATAGTTTAGTTATATATTATAGACTTATAGAAAGAGACCTTCTAAAAACGTTAAAACATTTTACTGGCACCAAAACCTTAAATCAGAGTGAATAAATGAAGACTCGGCACAGCTCTTCTGAAAGGTTGCCGACCCCTGACCTACACACATACTAGAAAGTTTACCAGAGATCACCCCAACTGCAATCTCAAGACTCTGGCTGGCGTCAGTCCTTCCAACAGTACCCTATGCTTTGGGGACCCCCCTTGGAGCGAAGGTTCTGTCTGTTTGCTGGATCAGAAAGATGACCCTGAGTCAGTTTAAACTCAGGCTTTTTATCCAAAAGTCCTTTCTTTGTCTGGGGAATCCAGTTTGAACCTATGTATGTGAGCCTCTCCAGGTGGGGGTTCTTAGACTTTAGAAGTGTTAGAACCTGAGTGAATTTGCCTAATCACCCTGCACTGTTCTTAATTCTGGAGGAGCTGTAGTCACCCTCCCACACTGAATTACATACAATCCCTGGCCCACAGTAATATACAGACTTAGCTATTGCAGGAAATTGCTAGTCACAAGATTCATAATTAAAGGGCAATCGCTGTGTAACAAAAAAATTGTTCAGATCACTGCTTGAGTCCTAAAAAAAGAGGTGCCAAAACACACTTCTGGCACTATCACTCAGTAATGCAAACTGAGGCAGCTTCCCATGGGTCTGGGGAGAATTGTGAGTCCCGTGGCAGCATGTTACACACTGTACCCCCTTTTACAGTGTGCCTTGGAACTGCTGCCAGGGACTACGCCATACTGTGACACCACCAGAGCCTCCCCGCCAGTGCTGGCTGATCCATCAGTGGTGCAGCTCTCCAGACAAATCCCTGGTACATCCTGGCAGTGGGCAGAGCAGCCTCCCCCTTCCCGCAGCCAAGCGTGGGGTTAAGGGAGCGACACTCACCCCCAGTGCACTTCCCAACTCAACTGTGCTTGCAATTAGTGGGGACTGTACTGAAGCAGGGAGCTCTGGGCTGCAGTAGAGGGGAATGGCAGAGGGCACCAGCATAAACCATCCAGCCTGTGACCCCAGGCTCCCCTATCATAAATAATAGCATCAAAAGTGCCTGAACACAGTTCTGGCTCCCAAAATGGTGTTGGAACGGCATTCTGGAGCATTCCAGCACAATTCAAGTCCTGGTTTAAATTTACATAAATATGAATGTGGAAACAGATTATTATTAGAAGGAGCAGTAAATATTTCTGTCATTGCAGCACTCAAAGACTGTCCTGGGCTCTGCTGAACAAATGTGGAAAACGGACAATTCTTGCCTCCAAGGGCTTAGAATCTAAAGCACACAAACAGAGCAAGGCTGATGAGTATATAACATACAGGCAAATTAATATGGTGAAGAACTGGCACCGCTTTGTTTATTACCTATGCTGTTTATGTGTTTGGCTTTTCAAACTGGGACAGAAGTGGGGAGTAGGGAAAGGTTAGAAGAGAAGGAACAGTCAGATCTTCTCACCTGCCTTACTATGATCAGCAGGCAGAATTTTGTAGGCATCATGACAGAGATGAGTTTAAAGGAGGGATTTGAAGGAAGATAAGGTAGTATCTCTACACAGACTTTACTGGGGAGATTTCCCAGGCATAAGAGGCAGTGTGGGGGAAAAACTGCGATGTGTTTGAGTGAGAAGCGGACTGATGGACGGTACATCTGGGAACACTGACAGAGATAAGATTGGGATCGATGTCACAATAAGTTACTAGGTTAGCTAGATGGGGTGAAGGCTAAGTTGCAAAGAGCCATAAAAATTAAACAAGAACCTTGTGCCTGAGGAGGAGGTAGCCAGTGGAGGGATTCAAATAGGAGGGGAAGGGAAAGAGGACATGGTCGGAGCGACAAGGGAGGCAGATGATCTTCACATATATAGTGATACTTTAAATCCTTGAGGGGGAGAAATCATATCAGATTGTCAAGCAATAGATAATTTGGTACGTACATTTGTTTCCTAAAATGCACACATGGATCAGAGAACAAAAGAAAGATATAATCTATCTATTAAATTAAAATAATGTCATGTGGCTTGTTTAAAAAAATCAATTAGTGAACCCTAGAAAATATTTTAACATACTTTTGTAAGAAAAAATAATGGGCCAGGTTTCTGCTCTTTTTTGATCAAAGTGCTAATTTCAGTGGTAATCTTTGTGTTAACAGAGAAAGAGGGTAGGAAAACATGGCAATTTTTAATCCGCAGTTATCATGAAGACAGAGATAAAAGCAAGGCATTAAAAATGTTTCTACTCGTGGGAGATCAAGGTTTCATCAAGACAAATGTTTCAGCCAAACAGAATAGGGGTAGATTGAAGAGATTTGCAAAATAGACGTCAAACATCTAAAACTCAGCAGGGAACCATTTTAATATATATTTTATAACAATTGCTTCATGGTTGCACAGCAGGTTTGGGGGAATGGTAAAAAAATAGTAGAACTAGCAAACAGCAATTTTTCATAGCTTTTTGCTCTTTGTTTCCTTTATTCATGTGTGTCTTAAGATACTTGTATTTCCTTTTGTTAAAAAGGTGCAATTAACAGCGCCATTGGAAACAAAAATTCTACTGATAATACCTTAAGAGCAACTTACACAGTATGTATGCTCATTGGTACATACAGAGTCATGACAGCAAAAAATCTAGAGTTTTATTAAGAGATCTCATGCTGTTTTGTAAATAGCAGCAGTGAAGCTAAGTAAATATCTTCTGCTCTTCAAAAATAAATCAGTGCCAGTATGATTCAATCTCCTTACAAATCTTTTAAACAATAAAATCCATTAGAAAATATATGTTCAAAAGTAAGTAGAATGGAGTGGAAATACCAGAGAGCTGACCCAAAGTAGTAAGAAAAATGTTGGCATTGGACAAATAGGGATATTCATAAAGGACTTAAGGCATAACTTAGTTCACAGAAACTGATTGCTTCTCTTAATGACCAAAACAGTAGCTAGAAATGTCTTGGAGCAGGCCGATCAATTTAAAAATTGTATCATGGAATACTTATTTGTTTAATGATATTTTTATTTGTCTGCCCGTGTGGAATCTGATTGCAAAACAGAATAAGCACAAGATACTGACCTCCTACAACAGACAACAGAAACACTACCAAAAGAGGTAAGAATGACTACTAATCTCATTGCATTCATAATGAAATGCAAACCCCATCTCTTCAGCTAAGGTTTCCCTAAAAGCAAGTTTCACACACACTCACAAGCATGCCACACATCCATTCTCTCTCATCCTCAACCCCCACCCCAAGCGGTTTCGCCTACAGACTAGGCAGAAAGCAGGATTGCTATTGTTATTTCCATTTTTAAATACTTAGGAGGTGTTCAGCTGTGATGAGAAAGTGATGTAGATTTCAATGTTACCAGAGCACTGATGGTAGTGCAGCCTTAAAGCCTTCAAAATATGTCAAGTGGGCATGTTCTGAAGAGTAGGGGTGACAGAGTAGAACCTTGCTGGACTACAAGTGAGAGCAGACCAGCAGGGTAGGTGAGCAGCTACACAATACCACTCTGAACTATTCAGGAAAGAAAGAATAGAGTCGCTGAATAACCCATTTACTTCTGCCAGATGCCACAGTCTTATCAGCAATATTTTGTGGTCAGCCATAGAAACAGGCTCATTGTATTTTGGGAAGTCAACAAAAGAGATAAGACATCTCAGTGAAATGTTGTACCATGCACACTGAAAGAATGTTCAGAAATCAGTATTTGCCAGCACTGAAAAAAGTGTATGGCCTTTTTTCACTCTCGTAATGTTTCTCTGAGAAATTGCTTATGGTAGAAAGTTATGGAAATCATGTTGAGAGATGATCTATCTCTTTACAAGTGGCATGGTGGTGCTAGTAGTAGAGATGGTAATGGACAAAAGGGCTTTGTAATGGACACAGAATACAACCTTAACTGTGGAGGAGCTCTCTCCAGAATTATAATTGTACAACCCATGATTTTAGAATTTTAAAACAATGGATAAATATAACACATAATGGAGACTATATGAGACAGTAACTTTTGTCTTCATCACCCAGAGAAAAGACAATGGGGTGAGGAATATTTATATGTAAAGCGTATTATGGTTTTACACCAAAATGTTCCTTATAGAGTTAATACATTTTAAGGCTGTAAAGGGACCGTTATCTTCTAGCCTGGCCTTTTGCATGACGCAAGCCACTGAATTTCACCCAGTGATTCCTGTTTATTATCTTTGTTTCAGGTTGGGTTTGAGATAAATATCACATATAACACATGTTCAAGTAATAAACATTTTTCTTATCAAAACTGTTTATCCAAATAATGTTCTTACCCAAATCAATCGTTTTGCATTATGGAGTGTACTTTCCATGGTGCGTTAATGCACAAGCCCCATGTTATCAAGAGAATAATGCAACTAAATGGGTTTATATGCTAATGTGTTGTGAACCTTTCAAATAGGTAGCTTTGAATATATGTATGTAGAACTATGTGTAAACACAACACTCTATAGATGGATAAGGTTATCCTTTTAAAAATACATACTAAATTAAATATTTACAGGTAATAATACTTGCACAAACTATGCTGTGCTGCATTATTCTTAATATGTGGGGCCAACATTTGATTGTCCCCATATGATTTCTCTGTTTCTGGTCCCACCTCGTACAGAAGAAACAAAGAATTTCATTTGTGGTTTTGGCCCTTTGTGACTGCATAAGTGAGCTAACACCAAGTGACTGCATTTTCTGAAGTTCATGGAACTGGCGAAAAGGAATCAACCCCCAAATCAGCCTTTTACTGTGCTCTCTAAAATTAAGTGCTAAAATTACTGGTGACTGATTCCATGGGTGCTATAATAGTAATTAACTATAAGATAAATAAGGGATGTATCATAAGCTCATCACTAACCACCCTGGGTTAAGAGAATACTTTTCTTTAGGAAGTGTCGACAAAATGGTTTCTTGCACCTTCCTTTGAAGCATCTGATATTGGCTACTTACAGATAGACCACATGTTTGATCCATTATAGCAATTCTTATCTTCCTATCTCTATATAATATAATTTGACTCCTAACGGTAAGGCTAATCCCACCTGTAAGAAAGAGGAGTTCAGTAATGTATTTTTGTAACTTTTACTGTGTGTTTTAATATAAAGTGAATTCCAGCAAATATCAGACATTTACTGATGCCCATTTAGCAAAGGCCAATCAAAGAGGAGGAGAGCAGTCACACAAGCATGCGGTTGTATGAAGTAAATGCTTATGGTCCAGCTTTCTCGCAACTTCACTGAGAGCGGGAGATGAATAACCCTGCTTCTTAATTTTATCCTGGAAGGGATGAGTAGAATTCAGCAGAGGAGGATGGAGTGCATGGAAAAGACACAGGAGATGTATGGATCCAATTTTGGAGACAGTCACAAGGGTCCATTAAAGATTACCTCTAACAGGAACAGTACTGATAGAGATTTTAAAGATACCCAGGTCAAAGCAGACTCTCAGTTAATGGAGATAGGACCGGCTCCAGGGTTTTTGCCACCCCAAGCAGGAAAAAAAAAAAAGCCGCGATCGTGATGTGCTGGAGCTCTACCGCCGCTGCTTCAGTCTTCGGCAGCAGGTCCTTCCGTCCGAGAGGGAGTGGGGGACCTGCCGCCGAATTGCTGCCAAAGAGCCAGACGTGCCGCCCCTTCCCCGTGGCTGCCCCAAGCACCTGCTTGCTGGGCTGGTGCCTGGAGCCGGCCCTGAATGGAGAAAATGCATTAGTGTTTGGCATTTGCAACAAATGCTGAGATAGAGAGTTTGGAGGTGCAGTGACTGATAAACCTATGCTCTCTCTCATGATGCACTTGTGTCAGTGTTCTACAGAGGTCACAGGGGTTTCGTCAGTGTTCCCCAAGAACAATGATCTTTCCTCTGAGATAAAACATTCTGTGAAATCTGAATGATCTCTCTGTGGTTTTCTACTCATTTGATCCAGGAAAATGGAAGAGCCTGTGTTTGAACTAAAATAAAAGGGTCTTGGAGGGTCCCATATGATGTTGCCAATATGTGGGCTTTTACAGATGTGGAACACCACAGCTAGGAAGGGGTAGGGGGAATTTGTGTTATATATATATATAGACAGACACTTATCTCATAGAACTGGAAGGGACCCTGAAAGGTCATTGAGTCCAGCCCTCTGCCTTCACTAGCAGGACCAAGTGCTGATTTTGTCCCAGATCCCTAAGTGACCACCTCAAGGATTGAACTCACAACCCTGGGTTTAGCAGGCCTATGCTCAAACAACTGAGCTATCCCGCCACATCTTGCAAGTAAACAAATTCCACAACCAGGGTTGCTTCCAGTATACTGAGCCAGTAAATTACAAGGCCTGGTGGTAAGGACAAGAGTTGGCGGAAAGGTTTAGAGGTAGTTTCTAGATGAAACAGTGCTTGTTGGGACTTCAGATGGGTCTGGGATAAAGTGAACTCTGATTTGATGGAAGTGACAAGAATTGTCCTTTCCGTGGAGCAGTGGTGCAAGAAGGGGATGTGAGAAGCATGTTACAACCACATGAAGCTGCATCATGTTTCCAGGCACTCTGAATTTGCATCCTTCAGAGGCTGCTGGAGGTCTCTTAAATGTGCCCCAAGTCTCAGCTGGCTCCTGGAGATTTTCTAACATGGACAGCAAGCACCTGGGGCCAAGTGTTCACCGCCTGCTTTTTTCTCTGAGATAAATAGAGCTTAATTAAGCATCTGATTCAGTATGCTGGAGATGTCCATAATTTAATCAAGCTCTTAATGAAGACTGAATTTCATAATATTAGCAACAATACATCAAAAGGCGGGGGTTATGAGGACTGCCAGCAGTCCCAATAATACAGCTTGGAATGCTAAAGAACAGAGAGACGGGCAGACAATTTTATATTCTAGCTCTTGTTAAAAAAAAAAGGGCAAGTCCCACTCAGATTAGTGGGAAAAGGGTGTGGCTGTCAGAAACTGGTTGGTATCTGGACAAGTTTCTAGCCTATCTGACAAATGTTCCCAGGCAGAGATTAGTAGAGTACCAAACTTCAGTGTTGGATGCACCACCTGTTGTGAGCTGGAGGACTAGTAGCCGAAATCAATTGCTAATAACAACCATCTCCCACACAGTTATTTACGCACATCTGTGGCCTTTGGAATAGTTAGAAGTGTGGCTCCTGGAAAGACAACACCAGTGACGCACTTGAGTGGTATGGTGTGTATATGAATACCTGTGAGTATGCACAGTACTTTTAACTATTATGACCAACTCCCCTGCCAACTATTGCAAAAAGCTAGTATATATGTAACAGCTACAGAAAAAAAATTATGAAAAGTCAACACTTGCCAAATGTGACCACATATATCTCCTATTATAAACTGTGACAAAGTTCCTCCTCTACCTTGGTGGGTCCTGCGCTTATTCGCAGATTTTCTCACCTCAGTGATCTTCCCCACAGTCTGGATCAACTCCTCCTGTGTCTGATCAGGAGTTGGGAGGTTTGGGGGGAACCCGGGCCCGTCCTCTACTCCGGGTTCCAGCCCAGGGCCCTGTGGATTGCAGCTGTCTATAGTGCCTGCTGTAACAGCTGCATGACAGCTACAACTCCCTGGGCTATTTCCCCATGGCCTCCTCCAAATACCTTCTTTATCCTCACCACAGGATCTTCCTCCTGGTGTCTGATAACGCTTGTACTCCTTAGTCCTCCAGCAGCACACCCTCTCACTCTCAGCTCCTCACACGCACTTCCTCTCCTCTGACTCCTCCTTGCTTGACTGGAGTGAGCTCCTTTTTAAACCCAGGTGCCCTGATTAGCCTGCCTTGATTGGCTGCAGGTGATCTAATCAGCCTGTCTGCCTTAATTGGTTCTAGCAGGTTCCTGATTACTCTAGTGCAGCCCCTGCTCTGGTCACTCAGGGAACAGAATACTACTCATCCAGTGACCAGAATATTTGCCCTCTACCAGACTCCTGTACCCCACTGGTCTGGGTCTGTCACAAAACATTAAAGAAAAATGTGGTAATCCCAGATACAACTGTATGATAATTGTAGGCAAAATGATAGCATTTTAATGGTGACTATTGTATGTAATTTAAAAATTTAAAAACCTACAGCAGTAATATTCTTTATGGGGAAATTAACAGGAATTAAGAATGCCACTCCTCAGCGACTTTTACCACCATCTTGTTTCTAGTTGTCAAAAACAAGAAAGTTCCCCAAAGTGTTGTTAGGCCTTGATTTTGTAAGGTGGTGTGTTAGAGTGACCAGACAGCAAGTGTGAAAAATCGGGATGGGGTGGGGAGTAATAGGAGTCTATATAAGAAAAAGACCCCAAAATCGGGACTGTCCCTATAAAATTGAGACATATGGTCACCCTATGTTGAGTGAACCCGCAACTCCCACTGATTTGTAAGGGCTAAGTTTTAAGGACTCAGTCCTACAAGGGGCTGAGCAACTCCTGTGTGTTCTGAATGCCTTCAACTCCCACTGATTTGTAAGGGAGTTGAAGGCACTCAGAACACATAGGAGTTGCTCAGCCCCTTGTAGGACTGAGTCCTTAAAACTTAATTTTTATTGTTTGTAAACAATGCTTTAACAGAAAGCAAATATGAAACTTAAGCATCATAAGTGCAAATACGGAAGATATAAAATGCAAGTCATAAAGAACACGAAAGGAAGACTGCTCAGTGAACGTAACAGCTAATGTAACTTAATTTGGGAAATTCTCCACTAGACATATTGTATTTAATATGGTGGGTCCTGTTATAATTTAAGGTACATGTTATATCTTTCTTGATTTAAAAAATAACACAAAACAAACAAAAAACCCTACTTTGATTTTCTTTTTTAAATCTTCAAAAATTTCTTCATTTTATAAAACCTGCATCATTTCTAGAGTACATTCATTTGAGGATAAGGCGAAGAAATCATACATTTGCTCTTTTCAGGAACTCCTGACTCTGAGGAAACAGAATAATAATGTACCCTTTGAGGATATTTGTGGGTTTCAAAAGTACAGCTGAGCACCTTTCCTAGGGCATCTAGGAATTAAAATATTGTTTTTACCATCAGAATCTGTACAGTCAAACCCAATTAGGGAAATCTCACAAGTAGCTATTTAACTAGATAGTGTCCAGGCAGTAGACCAAGAAAAACACAGGCTCAGTAGGAAGTGATGCTGCTGATTTAGTAGGGGAGATTCTTCTCCATAGGTCACTTGTCCAGCATGCTGGTGACATTAAAGAGGCTTAAGGCCACTTGTCCTCCCACAGCTCTTTCTGGAAAAGTATTGTGGATGTTGACAACTGGGTCTTAGGGGACATTAGCACCCCAAAAATCAAGGTTTCCATTAACAAATATATGAAACACTGATTTTGGAACAGAATTTTGTTTATCTCACTTTATTAAGTGAACAAATTTAGTCGTGGTAGAAAACTACTCATTGAGGCGTTATTCAACAGCTATAAATTTTATTTTTTAGCTTTATCTCCCCTCAGTAATGTGCGGGGAGACTTTGGCAAATCAGTAAAATGCCTAAAACCACTATGGCTTATTGTTAAAAAGCAACCTAGTCAGAAAGCTGTAAATTGATCATTCAGCAATCTCGGCTTGAACAAGGCAGGAGGGGAGAGGGTTTTGGGTGCCACGGAAAGGGCAGCTTGACCTCTCAGCCTTCCTGATAAGAATTGTGTTGAAGTTGTTGATACATGCATTTTAAAAAGAGCAGGGAATGTTTATTGGGGTCTCAGAGATGCAGACTCTGGAAAACCCACACCTGGTTAATCAATAGTCAGAAGGAACCTCTTGCTTGAAACTGCTTACTTAACAAGGTTTCTTTAAGAGACATGTCATTCTATGACTAATGTATAAGTAAGGGGGAAAAGCTTGAGATAGTTGGACTCATTTGGGGACTCTTTTGGACTCTCCCTCTGGATACATCTTGCAGTCCTCACCGGCAGATGGAAGATTTGGCCACCGGAAGCCTGCTGCTCTGTCACTCGAGAGCCACACTCAGCTTTGGTAATTATCAAGGGTTGGGGGTGTTTTCCTAACTTGTTGCGGACATGTGCAAGAGCTTGAGACTAGTAAAGTTTAGCTTTAAGTGAAAGCACTCTTGTGTTGTCCTGTTTGTGCCAGCCATCTATCGGTCGGATGGCCATGTCTCCTCTGATTTATTTCCTGACTCCTCCTCGCACAGAGTAAAGTTACCAAGAGCTTTGGGTTGAAAGAACCCCGGGTAACAGTAGAAGAAGTTGCCCCTAAGAGATGAAAGCTCGGATCAAATTCCAGTTTCGGTAATTATCTTTTGCTTATCTCAACTCTCCCTGCAGTTTCAGCTACACAGGTTTTTGTTTGCTGCCAGCTTTAAATTATTGCATAAGTTTCTGGTTTATAACCAAAGCTGAAACCAAACAGGTTTTGCCTGTGTTCACAATGTTATCTAAATTTCTCACATCTGTCATTATGTTTATTAATGCTGGTTATTTAAGAATTATGCTACAAGGTCTATTTAGGAGTATGAGCTCTTATTTATCTTTTCCCTATGTAAGCCTGTAGGTGTTTATTGTTTGGAGTATCAGTCTCATTAAGTGCCTAACCTCTCTGAATTTCTTATGTGATTCCTTGTAGTTTTGTGGGTTTGGGCACTTTCGTCAGAGCAGCCAAGACCTAGGCAGATATCAACGTGTTCCTGTGGTTTACTAAACCTGGATCTTCTGTGTGTCTTTCCTCTAGTGATACAACATTTTAAACAGGGTATCAACCTACTGCCATCATTTAGGTGTCTATATTAGTCCTAACTATGGAGTGTGCTGTTACAATGAAAAGAACATGGATATGGAGAAAAATAATAATATGAATTATAAAGGGAGGAACATTGCCAATTAGTAGTGCGTGTTTTAAAAGAACACACAGAGTGACAGCAATATATAAATTACTGAAAGGCCTGAACCCAATTGCTCTGGAAACTTGCCCCATTTCTTTTCATATACACTACATCCAATTTACAATGCCTTCAAATGAACACTGGCTGGGAATTCACTGGAGATTTTGGTGTTACATCAGCCCCTATATAATGATGATGTCTAATCCATTTTTGGGCTTAATTAAATAATTGTGAACATTATCTGAACGCCTGTTAAAAATGCACTGATTGTTTGAATGTAATTCATCAATTCCCTACTGTATATCTCCTTGCCAAGTTCTTTTTTATGATTTAATACATTTTCAGTTTTGAGCTATAACAGGAAGTACCTTGAAAGAACTGAAATACCAATATTCATGTTGTGTAAATGATCTTGTCAGGCTTTGTTGATTAAAGTCCTTCTAAATGTTTTCAGCACTAACAACATAGTAAGTCTGTATAACATTTCTAAGGATGACAGGCAAGGAAGCCTTTCCAATAGCCTCATTTCCAATTCATTTTAATCTGTATATTTATTATCCCTGCATTCTTTTCCCTTCCCCATACTGATGCCTATTACTGCTCAGACTGATCTTGCTTTAGAAGACATGTTTCTAAGAACTGCCCAGATGAAATTTCACTACTGGACGCTCAGTTGCTTATTCTCTAGCCCTGAAACTGATTTTGTCCAGAGATGTATGCGCCAACTTCTTGGCATAGTAGAGTGTTTATTGGCCAAGGTATAAATAAGTATCAGAAGCAACCGATTCTGTATTTTGTCCTTTACAGTGGATCACAATTATCCAGCTGGCTGGGACTATCACTGAAGATCATTCTCAGTAGCAAACCCAAGCATGTCTGTAATTCACTTCTTGTGGAAAGATAATTAAGTACAAACCTGGCCACTGTTAGAAAGAGCTGCAAGGTGTACTTAGAATCATAGAAGATTAGAGTTGGAAGAGACTTCAGGGAGGTCATCTAGTCCAAACCCTTGCTCAAAGCAGGACCAACCCCAACTAAATCATCCAAGCCAGGGCTTTGTCAAGCTGGGCCTTAAAAACCTCTAAGGATGGAGATTCCACCACCTCCCTAGGTAACCCATTCCAGTGCTTCACCACCCTCCTAGTACAATAGTTTTTCCTAATAACCAATCAAGACCTTCCCCACTGCAACTTGAGACCGTTGCTCCTTGTTCTGTCATCTGCCACCACTGAGAACAGCCGAGCTCCATCCTCTTTGGAACCCCCCTTGTTTGCCTATGCCCTCTACATTGATTCAGTTCTGGTTTGCTAGCTGAAAAATAAAGCCACAAGCATCCAGGGAGCTCTATGTTTGGTCTCTCTCATTGAACTCTTGAATGTTTCCATGTAAGCCTTGCTAGGTGCCCAGATGTTAGTGTGAAGAATGTCAGATAAATGATAATAGTAGGTGACACCAAAATTGTTCGAATAATTCATATAAGCAGGATTCAGTGAGAAAGAATGGAGTCGAAACATGGGAAACAGAGCAGCAACTTGTTAGAAAGGTTTGGATACTTGCTGTCCAAGTAGCTAAAATTCTATTGTACTTAATATACTTATTACCCATTTGTAGATTGTAAAGCAAGAACAATTACAAGTTCATGTGTTATTTTGCATATTTACCAGGCTCGGAAGGCAAACCAAGAACTACAGTGCTTTTTCTTAGAATTCCCTTGTGTCTGACTGGCAAAGACTGAGAGTATAACTAATCTCCCCAAAACAACTGGATACTGAGATGATTGACTACAGCCCTGGTCCTAAGATAGTAGATGTCAACTTAAAGACTTCCATTAACTTTATGGATTTGGATGAGGACCTATACATATCAATATTAATTATTAACTAAGGATCATGCAATATCTGAGCCAAGCCTGCAATCTTCATTCTTGAGTAATAAGCTCAGGATTAGGTATTTAAAAAACCCTATATGTTAATGCATACACAGAGAAAATATACTATTAGGATAGGTTATGCAGCGGTTTTAACTTTTCTCTCTGTAAACTATTCCCAGGGTATATTTAATTTATAATATTGTACTTACTGTTGAGTTTGCAGGTCCCTAATTTTATAGCAATATCTGATATAAACTCCAATTTAGCAGTTGTGTTATTATATTGCTTACAATTTCTGATACATATCTATTGTCTCATGGTTTTTCCATATCTAGTAAAGGAAAGAAAAGTTTGGCACCTGTCACTAGCCCTTGTTTGTTTCATCTGCTCACAATGACAGATCTGAATAAAGCAGCAGATTTTATTAATATGACAACCACTTACAATAGGCCTTGGTCAGTGGCCTATACAGAATGTAATTTATTGTTTTGTGACAGTTTCAATAATAGTGATGGGAAACACAAGGGACAGAATGTTAGAAAAATTGCACCTAAAATGGGGAGAAAGTGTTTTATGTTACCTCCTGGTTAGCAGCAGCTAGTTCTTCTTCCAGTGCAGAGACTCTTTCTAAAGAAACTCTCAGTCGTTCCCTTACCTAGAAGAAAAACCAAAATATGTGCAGTAACGTGATTTCTATCAGTCTTTAAGGTTTATATAATCTGCCATAAACACTACAGTACAATCTGCAGGTATGTGTATTGTGTCCTGAACACGCATGAAAGAGACATTAACTAAGAAAGCCTTTTAAACCTTACTCTGAGAAGAGTGAAGCTACATATGTGAGCATCAGTTCTGGATTTCTACTTCTACTTGTTTGAACACTTATTTCATATCCATAGGTAATGCTGAAAGAAATGCTAATCAATTAAGAACTTTGGGGAAAATACTTCTCTTTTGACCTCCTGTTGTCCTTACTGATGAAAGTGGAATTTTGCAAATGCTTACTACACCATTCACTAGACCTAATAACAAATAGCTAACATTTAAAACTGTACATATTAGCACACTATTGAAGTTACTTATTTTCAACACTATGCTGCAATGTGTACACTTATTTAGTCTTATTCTTATTTAAATCAAATGTTGAAATTAACTAAGTCGAGACAGCAAATACATTTGCAGAAAATAACAGCATCATGGAAAGTTATTCAAGTTATATTAATTAACATGTAAAGAAAACCTTGTTGCAATTTAGAAGAAATAAAAGATCATGTAAGCCTAGGGTGTATCTTAAACTAGTTGTTGCTTGCACAACACTATTTGTTTTAGTTAATTTGAATAAAATATATATTAGCATATTGTTTTAGTAAAAAGCAAAAACAAGTTTAACTGCAGTAAGAACATGCTAGGTATGTTCATATAATTTATTCAAATGACCTAAAATATCTACAGCAGTGATTTCTAAACATTTATACACAGTAAATCTTCATTAGACTTCATAGGACTGCCACTCACACAAACACAAAATTAAAACACATAAAAGCACATGCGCTCTACAGGTGTAAACACCTGTTTGTATGTTTTAACAAAATTCTAACAGTTGTATGTGGATTTTGAATAGTGTTAGAATTTGAATGTACAAAACCCCCTTGGGCAACAAACATAGCTGGAGGCTGGAATCTGAAAATTTACCTCTTAAATTCTGTACAGTGCAATAATATAGGACCCAATCCTGACCCTTGTTTATATGGAACTGTGAGGCATAATAAAATCCAGAAAGCCACATATATTGCTGCATGCCAGGCTCACTAATCCTGGGGATAGTAGATCCTGGGGATAGTAGGCCCTGGGCTCAATGGATGAATGAGAGGAACCACATGGTTTGTGAGAGCACAGCCACTCAGGGAAAGCGGGCAGGGAATTTCCATGAATAAGCTACATACTGAGCCACTCTATTCACATGCCAGTTTCTCACCCTAAACCATATGGCAGTAGTAAAGGTAGGGTTGTCAGTTGGTGGGAGAGTAATTAAACTGAAAAGGGTTTCATTTCCTTCCTTCCTTCCATAAATAAATAAATAATCCCCAAAGAGTATAGGGTCAGTCCACTGTCTTTCTGACCCACCCCAGAATCTTAAGCCTGCTGGCTCCAGTTTGTTCTCCCATCCTAAACCACCATTACATCAACTGAGGACAGTTCTGTTTCAACAGAAATGCCTATTCATTCTTTTAATACCTGTCTGTTAAACTGCCCAGGAAGAATTCCACTCTCCATCCCCAATTGTGATGTAATAATCATTCCCCAATGTGGGACTGCCAATACATGTCAGCCAGTTAGGCTGACAGCAGTCTGTGACTCCAACAGTGAGAGGAGGGAGAACCTTGGGCAGCTATGAAAACATTACACAGATGTCTTGAGAAACTTCCCCTTTCAAGATGCACACTAGTCTCTGATGCAGTTATGATGCTCAGAGCTCCTGAATGTTGTGTGCCATAGAAGCTGCAGTCCCCAGATCTAGCCCTAAACCAACAGGATAAATGTTTAACCTACTAATCCTGGTTATTACTTGACTCAGTTTGTATTCCTTCCTTACTCAACCATCCACTGATTTCAATGGAAAATTGAGTATGGACACTGTTAAAACTGAGGAAGGAACTCACACTAGTCATGTATGTTCTCCTAAAGAATGCCGATGATAAATAGCACACTGGTATATTCTATATAGAAACTCAACAGTGAGCTATCATAAACAATATTAGCCCATTAGTGATGTTTCCCTGAAACCTATAAGTCAGGCAGAACAAACATTAAAGTCTAACTATGGGCCAGAGACACTTAAAATGTTTACAACAAACTTCTTATAATAAATCCTATGTTGGCACCCCCCCAAATTTATTTGAAAAACAAACAACAAAAACACACCCTAATCTAGCTTTTGAATGGTCTGAAAGATTGGCATTCTAAGTTTTACCTTGTTAGGAGACAAATGAGTGGACCCAGACTCAGGATATTCTCACCTAATCTATTTTATTTTTACATATAGTTTTTAATTTTTACATCTGGTAAAGGTGCATAACGTGTACAACTGGCACTATCATAATGCTTTCTCATCTGTAGACCTCAAAGTGCTTCACATTATATCAGTCCCTTTTATATATGGTGCAGCCAAGCACAGAAACATCAAGGAATTTTCTGGAGAAGAACCACACTGTTTTGTGAAATATCAGAAATGTGTCTCTGCTGCCCTGTCTGTAAACTGTAACAACACTTGCCCACTTTCTAGATAAGGTTTGTGAAGTACAGAGAATTAAGACTAGTCCTGGTGATGTGTGGTGGCCTATCAGAACATAGCAGAGGATACACCTCTAGGTGACACTTTTCCTATGCGATGCCACAAATGGTGCAGAAAAGGTATTCCATTTTCTTTCTGCCTGACTGCACTGCAAGCACAGAGCCAGACAACCAGCCACACCACTGCCTTTGAAGTTCCACAAAAAGAATCAGGCACATCATTGATCTTTCAGTGTCACATGGTTAATCTCTTGCTGGCATTCCTGTAGGTGGTTACACACCACCTACCCTACTGTATCTCCTAGTAACTGCTTCTCACTTATTTCCCCTCCTCTGCCAAATCCTCCCTTCTCCCCTTTCCAATTCCCAGACCACAAAGAGCTTCAAAATTTATTCATGATAGTGTTTGTAACATTTTTTCTTTCTATGAACACTTGTGTGACTAAAACCCCCAGTTACCCACCTGTTTCTGAATAAAAAGATTGTGACTCATGTTGAAGCAAATTGGTTGTTTCCATCTACAAGAATATCTACATATACTTTTCTGTTGTATCTGCCCAGCACTTACCATAAGGGAATTAATCTTTTGATAACAATAACTGAGACAATAAAAGCTCCTGTTGCTGTTTTTGTTTGTGGGGCAACTTTACTTCAAAATTAACTCAGAAAACTTTCTTTTAAAAGTTATGGTTAAAACCTCTCTTTTTTCCTTTTAAATTTACTTTAAAAAAATAGTACCAAAAGTTTAAATCCAGTTGCTACATGAGGCCTGCAGGAGGCGAAACTTGCTCTGACAGATCTCATTATGCCACTAAACAGCAGCAAAGTCCTTCTGCATGAACAAGATTGTTAGTTTCTTTGTTATGTCCCAGTCTGGGAGCTTCTTCCAGAAGCTATTTCTTTGCTGGGATGACTAAAGGGAGAGACAGCACTTCCTCTTCCTCTCAGTAGCCCTCCCATGGACTTCCTGTTCCTCCATTTTCTATCTCTGTTTTATTGAGCCTCTAGTATTCTACATATGTTTGTAATTTGCTTATTCACTGCCTTTCTTGACCTCCGCAAAAACATTAAAAGGCACTTCTCCTCAATAAGGCCAACACAAACAATCTAGAGTTTTTTTACCAACTGATTTGGAGAGTCAGTCAGACAAAAAAAAGAGTTAGGAATTTTTTTTCAAAGAGACAACAAGAGAGAAGATTTTAAATGCTTTGGCACCCCTGAGAGGGTGAAGCATAGGCAACTTTCCTTTACCTTCCCATTCCTGAATCCTGGGGGGCAATTTTGAGGCTAAGTCAGATTCCGATTCAAGTTAGGGCAACACTATAACTTTAAATACTCCTTTTCTGGTTTTTCCAAACTATCCAGAGAAGTTCTCTCCAGAGATAAGACGTGGCATTTGAAATTTGATTTCCTTTGGGGGAATTTTATGGTAACTTATAATGGGAAGCTAACTTCTACCTTGACTATGCAGCTGATACTGCCATTTCATAGTGCTAGCAAGACTCCCAGATAGGTAACTGGTGGGTGCTGATCTGTGTGCAGACAATAGAAAAATATTGTAACAGATTAACATAGAATTGTATTTCTTCATCACAAACTGAGATATATTTAAAAGAAAAGACAGCCAAGTACAGATAAAAAACATGCTCTGTCTTGGTTTAGTGCTTTATTCCGGTGATCTAGACAAATTACTGTTATTTGTCTTGCTACGTGGTGTTCCTAAAAAATCTAAATAGCCATATCAGATGATGTCAGTGAATAAGAACTACCATATATATACTCGTTCATAAGCCGAATATTTTTGGTAAAAAAGTGACGCATCGAAGAGCAGGGGTCGGCTTTTAAACAGGTCTACACCAAAATTTGATGACTTTAAATTCTATGGAATCATTGAATTGAATATCTAATACATTGTCGGTTTATTTACCTGGAGTGTCTGCAGGCACGAAGCCCCTCAGCTCCCTGTGGCAGCAGTTCACTGTTCCCAGCCAATGGGAGCTGCAGGAAGTTGCGCCACTTCCCGCAGCTCCCATTGGTTGGGAACAGTGAACCACAGCCACAAGGAGCTGAGGGTCTCCATGCCTGCAGACGCTCCAAGTAAACAAAACATCCAAGCCGTCAATGGCTTACCCTGACAGGCCGGGAGCCAAAGTTTTCCAACCCCTGAAATACAGGGTCGGCTTATGAAAGGGTCATACAGTTTTTGCTATTTTTACCTATCCATTTTGGAGGGGGTCATCTTATAAACGAATGGGCTAATGAACGGGTATGTATGGTAATTTTGAGGTTGCTCAAATATATGCACTGGTGGCTGAATAGTATAATATAGTTTAGCATTCTATTACATCTCTCCCTTTATGTTTTACATTGCCAACATTTACAAAATCATGCTATCCTTAAAGTTCACTACATACCAGTCTGTTAAGTGTTTCTGAATCATACTGGTTTTATCATTACATGACCCAAACATGTAACAACTTGTTTATCTGGCTGTCCACTAGGTGCAACGATTGTCTCTGGTCAATGTGGAATCTTGGAGTCTTATTATTATTATTGAAATTAAGAGGAACAGTCACAAGAGTAAAATGCCTGCAAGCTGCATGGAAATGTTTTTAAAAAACACCATGATAGTTGCTCAAATTATATATATATCCTCTTTTCCCCTCTAAAACCAAACCAAACCAAAACAGTATGAGGACCAAAAAAATGCCACTCAGACAAGCTAACACAGTAAAAGACGCTGTTAGAAACAAAAAGTCATCTTTTAAAAATTGGAAGTCAAATACTACTGAGCAATATAGAAAAGAACAAACTCTGGCAGGTCAAGTGTAAAGACAGGCCAAATTAGGCAGGCCAAAAAAGAAGTTGAAAAGCAACTAGAAAAAGACAAAAAAAAATAACAGAAATTTTTTAAACATGTATCAGAAACAGGAAGCCTGCCAAACAATCAGTGCAGCCACTCGATGATTGAGGTGATAAAGGAATGCTCAAGGAAGATAAGTCTGTTGTGGCGAAGTTAAATGAATTATTTGCATAGACCTTCACTGCAGAAGATGTGAGGGAGATTGCCCATCATTCTTTTTATATTACAAATCTGAGGAACTATCCCAGATTGAGGTGTCCATGGAGGTGGTTTTGAAACAAACTGAAAAATTAAACAATAATAAGTCACCACAACCAGATGGTATTCACCCAAGAGTTTTGAAGGAGCTCCAGTACAAAATTGCAGAACTACTAACTGTGGTAAGTAAATCACTTAAATCAGCCTCTGACTGGGAGATAGCTAATGTAATGCCTTTTTTTTCTTTTAAAAAGGCTCCAAAAGTGATCCTGGCAATTGCAGGGCAGTAAGCCTTACTTTGGTACTAGGCAACATGGTTGAAACTATAGTGAAGAACAGAATTATCAGACACATAGATGAACACAATGTGTCAGAGAAGAATCAACACAGCTTTTGTAAAGGGAAATCATGCCTCACCAATCCACTAGAATTTTCTGAGGGGGCCAACAAACATGTGGACAAGGGAGATCCAGTGCATTTAGTGTACTTGGATTTTCAGTAAGCCTTTCACAAGGTCCCTCACCAAAGGCTCTTAAGGAAAATAGGCAGTCATGGGACAAGAGGGAAGGTCTTTCATGGATCAGTAACTGGTTAAAAGATAGGAAACAAAGGGTAGGAATATATGGTCAGTTTTCACAGTGGAGAGAAATAAATAGCGGGGTCCCCTATGAATCTGCACTGGGACCAGGGCTGTTCAACATATTCATAAATAATCTGGGGAAAGGAGTAAACGGTGAGTGGCAAAGTTTGCAGATTATACAAAATTACTCAAGATAATTAAATACAAAACTATCTATGAAGAGTTACAAAAGGATCTCACAAAACTGGATGACTGGCTAGAAAATGGCAGATGAATAAAGTGTTGATAAATGCAAAGTAATGCATCCTGGAAAATATAATCCCAACTGTACATACAAAATGATGGGATCTAAATTAGCTGTTACCACTTAAGAAAACGATCTTGGAGTCACTGTGGATGAGTCCTCTGAAAACATCTGCTCAATGTGCAGCAGCAGTCAAAAAAGCTAACAATGTTAGGATCAATTAGGAAAGGAATAGATAAGAAGACAGAAAATATCATAATGCCCCTATATAAATCCATGGCATGCCCACATCATGAATGTGTGTGGAGTTCTGATCGCCCCATATCAAAGGAGATACATTAGAATTGGAAAAGGTACAGAGTAGGGCAAAAATGATGAAGGGGTATGGAACAGCTTCTGTATGAGGAGAGAGATTAAAAAGACAGACTTTTCAGCTTAGTAAAGAGACAACTTGGGCGGATATGAGAAAGGTCTATAAAATCATGAACGGCATGAAAAAAGTGAATAAGGAAGTGTTGTTTATGGCTTCTCACAACACAAAAACCAGAGGTCACCCAATGAAATTAATAGGCAGCAGGTTAAAAACAAATGAAAGGTAGTACTTATTCACACAATGCACAATCGAACTGTAGAACTTGTTGCTAGCAGATGTTGTGAAGGCCAAAACTCTAATGGAGTTCAAAAAAGAATTAGATAACTTCATGTAGGATATGGCTACTATTAGCCATATGGCTATTAGCCAACATGGTCAGGGATGCAAATCCATGCTCTAGGTGTCCCTAGCCTCCAACTGCCAGAAGCTGGGAATGGGCGGTGGGGATGGATCACTCGATGATTGCCTGTTCTGTTCATTCCCTCTGAAGCACCTGGCATTGAGAAGACAGGATACTGGGCTAGATGAACCATTGGTATGACCCAGTATGACCATTCTTATGATGTTCTGTGTCTGCCATCTGTCGAGTTTGCTCTGTTGATTGTTGGGGTGTTTTTTGACGAACAAACTGTAGATGTTGATGGTTTATGTTGAACTCTCTGCTGGTTTTGATCATATATGACCTGAGCAATTAATTTTTTTTCATTACAACAGCTGGAGTTTTCCATCCTTTTTTCCCTCCATTCACTTTGACACAAACATGGTCACCAGGTCATAAACCCAGAAGTTCTCTAACTAGAGACATCTGTTGTAAAAAGATTTGTACGCTTTTTCTGCTTTTTTATCTGATTTGGCTATTCTCCTCATGGATGGCCACTTCAGAGATAGGTCCTTTTCCAAAGTCAGAACTGTAGTTCTGAGTTGTTTTCCCACCAGGAATTGTGCTGGACTATATCCAGTAGCTGTTATTAGTGTTGATCTGTAGCTCAGAAGACCAAGGAATGGATCTTCCTGCTGTAGGATTTTCTTGGCTATCTATAGAGCTCTACCAGCCTTCCCATTCATTTGTGGATAATATATGCTGATAGTAATATGATTAAAATCATATCATTTCAAATGTCTTAAATTCCACTGCTGTGAACTGTGGTCCATTGTCCATCACTAGTTGTTCAGGAATACCAAAATGTGCAAAAGTGCATGTCAGTTTCTTGATAACACTGCAACAGGTTATGTTTTTCAAGTAAATTATTCCTATATACCAGGAAAAAATAGTCCACTATGACCAGGTAACGATGTCCTTTGAATTCACATAAATCTGCAGCTTATCTTTTCCAAAGTCTGTCTGGTAAAGGTGTTGTTATTAAAGGGTCTTTGTGTTGTGTCAGTCTGTTAGTTCTGCAATGTTCACACGCAGATAGTGTATTTTTTATATCCTTGCTGATGCCCGGCCACCATACTGACTGGCTGGCATTTAGTTAGTCCTTGATGTCCTTCATGGATGAGGTTTAGGATTTCTCCTCTTATTTAGTTTGGAATTACAATGTAATTACCTTTAATCATGAGTCCATCTGACTTGCTTAATTGTCCACATACTGCAAAGTAGTCTCTTGTCACTTCCTTGGTGTCCTTTAGACACTCTGGGCAGCTGGGCCTAACATAACTTAGAACTTCTTGAAGTTGTGTGTCTGTTAAGGTTGCTTGTTGTAGCTGGTGTAGTCACTTTTCTGACACTGGTCTGTATGTGTTCACACCATCCATTTACTCATTAACTTCATCTTTGAGCTCATGGATAGTTGAGTGTGACGCTCGGCTCCAAGACAGAGTGCCTGCTACTATCAGATTTTTTCCAGGAACATATTTAGCAATTGGGTTCAATTATACTAACCTTATCAATGGATGATGGTATATCAGCAATGCTTGATGCTTGTCTTTTCAGCTAATGAGGGTTACAAACAGATTATGGTCTGTTATCAGCGTAAACAAATCCAGTCCACAAATATATCTGTAAAAGTTCTCACATGTCCATATGCTTGCCAGGTACTCCTTTTCTATCTGTGCATATTGTTTTTTCTGCTTCTGTGAATGTGAGAGCAAAATGCAACTGGCTTCCACTGAGTTCCATGTTGCTGCAATAATAAATCACACAGGTCATAGCTGCTTGCAGAAATGACCCTGCTGATAATGGGAGGGAGGGGCAGAGTGAGGGCAGCTGGCTTCAGCCATGTTATTGAGCATGCTAAGTCCATGTGAGCATTCTGAGTACAAGCCAAGCAGCCAAGCGGGAGGGTGGGGAAAGGGAGGGGGATGGGCCCTGTATCTCCCCCCCCCCCATATACACGTCACCTCTAGCTGCTTGCATCTGCACTGACCATTGTGGATTTGTTCACATCATAGTACTTGAGAACTGGAGATATTGAGATAATTTCTTTTACCTTTTTGAAGGCAATTTCTGTCAGACTAATAGTTCACTCAGTGGTTTTGTCACTATAAAAAGGTCTTGGATCAATGAAGGCCATTTACCATCCCCAGCATGTGTCTCAGTTCTGGTACATTCATTGGTGTATTCAATTCACAACTGACTAGTTTAGCATTTCTAAAGTGGAATGGATAGGCTGAGGAATATCCTCTGTAAACAGCATGATTCCTAGGAATGTAGCTTCAAGGCTGGAATGGCTATTGTCGTGACTAATATTACACCCTCCCCATGACATGGAAATCCCTGCTGAGAACGTAAAAGTAAGAACCCATGTTTGGGACCTAACTGGCAGCAGAGCACATGCACATGCCAAACTGCCATTGGGGAATGGAGGACATTTAGAGACACTTCAGCTCTGTGTCTGATTGGTGACCTACAGGGATAAAAGAACTGTCATGGCCTATCTACCCTTTTACTGTTCTGCCTCTACACAGGGCTTGTAATGCAAGGATATATGCAGCCCCAAACCAGTCGATTTTTGTGGCAAAATTTTCCTTTTGTGCAGGTCCTTCATGGAAGATGATAAACTGGCCCCAAGTCTTTGGAGGACATCTTTGCTCAAAAAGTCACAGAATGAATAGTATGTAACATGTTATTGTAAAACAGTTTGGGATCTCTTCTTTACAAAAAATGAGATATGTAAACACATTCTATTGAATCAACAAGCTCTTCATGGTTGTTTCTGTGGTAGAATAAGGATTCTGTGGTATTTTGACTGCACTGAGGACATTGTGTAGCTTTTGACACCAAGAGAATACAGAACTGGCAGCAAACCTCCAACTTTTAGGTTGCCAAGAACCTAAAATTTAATAATTATAGCACAGTTAGATACATAGAGAATGAACAGAAAATTGATACATGATGTGACAAAACAAACACAGAGAAAAACAATAATAATTATTTTTTGTATATAGTGCAAATGGAGTTTGTTGCAAAGTCTTTCTCAACTAACTCACCCATGGAAATGCTTAAAGATGTGATGCGCTTAAGCTTCCCAGAAAATACATCATGACTACAGAAGAATGATTTCTGAAGACTTTTGAATAATGTTATTAATATAATGTATGTGTGACCAATAATATTTTAAAAGACTTACTTAATCATTTTCCCCATGAGCGGTATTCTTTATAAAGCACTTAAACAAGGTAATTTTCAATGACAGCAATTAGATCCCCCACTCTTGCATGTTCTTCTCATCTGTTTATATAAAATGTGGTCAAACTGTTGATTAATTTTTGTCTAAACCTTGTCAGATCTTAAAAGCCCAGCAGAGTAGACATTAGAGCCAAATCCTGCTCCCATTATAGTTACTAGGACTTGCTTATTGAGTTCAATATAGCAGTATCAGGCCTTTAGTGACTACAGTACATGAAATGGAGACCCTCGAAGGAATAGCCAGATGCTGCGACAACTGTTCTTGGGCACATGGTCTGTGGAAATGACAATGACATTAGCATTGTTCTCTCTGAGTAAATGTGAAGTTACAGCCCCAGCATGATGCATGGGGATATTGTGTTGTTACAACTGCTGTCTCTGAGATGACAAGTAAAACTCAGACCCTGACGACTTGTAGTTATCTCAAGGCAACTTCCATAAAAGGGTGTTATCAGCCTTGATACCATAGCCAAAATTTCTACTTAGATATTTAGAGTACGTCTAGCTGAAAAACAATCTCCTTTTTCATTTTAATTGTTTCCCCCCCACTTTCCCCTCTTAAAATACTGTTGTGTGGCTTTGCATCAAATTCCATTACAGCAATGATTCCACTGCAGTGGCTGTTATACTGTGTAGGTAGGAATCATTGCCCCCACCAGTGAAACACAACCACACCACCGTGATAGAATCTGTTGCAACACGACACAACAGTATTTTAGTGTTGTAAGTCAACATGTGAGAGTTGATATTACAAATGAAAATGTTCAATTAGGCAGAATGCACACATCCGAGTAGGATTTTTGGTCAGAATACTAAGGCCAGTCTGCTTGGGCAAAGACCCTGTTGTACTTTCTCAAAAGCATTTGGAATAACTTTGTGTTGTCTGGCCGACATTCTCCCTGCAAAATAAAACAGGTTTGAATGTCCAAAGGTCAGATTCTCCCCTCCGTTGCACAAGATTGTATATAGCAGAGGGGAGACTGTGGGCCATTTTCACTAGTATTGCCCAGCTGGTTTATGTGTTGCTCTATTGCAGGGAGTGTGGATGGGGGGGGGGGGGAAAGGGTATGGCTGGGCCATTCCTCTGTAACCCATAACAACACTGTGCTAGAGGTTAGAACACAGATAGAGGTTTATAGGCTCCTATTGCCCTAGAAATAATTAGCTTAGCCTTTCACCTCAAATGATAGAGGCTCATGATTTTAGATCCAGGCGTACAGGTTCAATCATCACAGATTACTTGAGCAGGGATGTTACACGTATATCTAAATGGTGTAAAAGCCGTTTGGAACTGTGGGCAGCCAGCGGAAGACAGAATGGCTTTCAGCTCTAACTTGTTTTGGCAAGAAATATGGCAATAGGACAATACAGGATACGTGGTAGAAGTAGCTTATTGCCACCTTTATACTCCCCCCTCAATGTTTTACCAAGCATACCTCGGCCAGATCAGAGAAACTGGTTTGGTATTTATATAGGGCTATATCTATAGAGACATGAACATACAGCTAACATATATGGAGGTAATACCCATGTGAAAAAAAACATGTGATACATTTTTCATGCACCTTTACCTTCTAATCTACCTCCTCCTAATCAGGGCTGCTCAAAAATGTTGAATTAAACATATTCCAATTGTAACATAAGGTTTTATCTAAATCTGAATTTTCCATGGGAAAAGACAGATTTCAGCAGAATTTTCTGCTAGAAAAAACAAAATGAAACATTTTGTTTTGGGATGACATTATGCATCCCTCTGAGCTACTACAGTGCCTCATGGGAGTTGTAGGTGAGGAAACCTCATGCCCCCATTCTCTCTTATGGACCCAGCTACTGAGCCAGATGATTCACCACAGTCTCAACCTGTGACTGAGCTACCGTGGTTCATCATGGACAAAACATTTAATCTTAGGTCAACAAACTGAAATGAAATGTTTCATTTCAAAAATGTTTAAATGTTTTGTTTTGATGTTGAAATGAAACAAAACATTTCCAAAGTGAATGTTTCTGACCTTTTCATTGTGTGAAAAATTTTGATATTTCAGCTTTTCATCCTATTTGAGATTAAAACAACTGTCAAAATATCAGAATTTCCCACAGTACAGAAATTCCAATTTTCAATCTATTCTCTCCTAAACTATTCTAAGGGCTTGTCTATGAGGCAAGTTAGTATGTGGCAAATCAGGGTTTGAATTTACAGAGCACTAGCTTGCTTCACACTAATTCACCCAGTGGACCCTGCTACAGTGCACTAAACGTTCTGCAGGACTTTTGAAATGGCAGTATATCACAGTGTGATGTCGAACTGTTAGTGCACTATAGCAGGGTCCACGCAGGATGTTATTTCACGGCAATCTAGTGGGCTGTAGATTTATACAGTTTAGGTTTACACTCTGGGTTACCTTACACTAATGTCCCATGTAGACAAATCCTAACATTCCATACCTCTGCTCTGAATAGCGTCAAGCAGCCACCATTCTTTAAAAAAAAAATCAGTCTGTTACAAAACTGTTTCCTTTTTCTATACCCCAAATGTGGAATTCTCCCCTCCACCCCCAGTTAGACCTGTCCTACACCCAAAATTTATAAGATTCAGCTATAAGCAAGTCACACCTTTTCTATACATTAAAATGCCATGACCTTAAATTCAGTTAACTCGCAGCCCTGACAAGGTGGAAATAGAAGCATTACACCCTTGGAAAGGGGATACTTCTAGCGTCTAGGTATAGGGTCTGGAATCATAGAATTGTAGGACTGGAAGAGCCCTCGAGAAATCTTCTAGTCCAGTCCCCTGCACTAAAGGCAGGACTAAGTATTATCTAGACCACTGTGACAGGTGTTTGTCTAACCTGCTCTTAAAAATCACCAATGACAGAGATTTCACCTCCTCCCTAGGCAATTTATTTCAGTGCTTAACCACCCTGACAGTTAGGAAGTTTTTTCTAATGTCCAATCTAAACTGCCCTTGCTGCAATTTAAACCCAAAATAAGCCCTTTTTTCTTCAGCTGCTTCATATAGCTAAAGTTCTCTATATATTAACCTCATGAAATCTCTGACATACATGTTTGCTGAATTTCTGTATATAGTATGTATGGTTGTAAACTACTGGCAGTTCTCAGGACTTATTTATTATACAACTAAATGCTAGAAACTACTGTGTAGCAGAAATCCTCTACTGCTTTTACTTTTTTCAGCCTTTAAAATATCATAAACCCTACTAATCTCCAAAGGATATTACTGACAATACTCGTTTATGCAAATTATGCTACAGCCAAAAGCTCACTAAACCTAAACCTAACAGCTAAGAGAAGTTTCAGAGTAGCAGCCGTGTTAGTCTGTATCCGCAAAAAGAACAGGAGTATTTGTGGCACCTTAAAGACTAACAAATTTATTGTAGCATGAGCTTTCGTGAGCTGCAGCTCACTTCTTCGGATGTGAAGAGAAGCTACTACATATTGATACACACACACACAAACATAAATACATCTATATACACTCCTTAAAATGCATTTTAGTAATGATTACCTTAATAAAATATCACTCATTGCTAGCTAAACACAGATACACTTTAGGCTAGACTTTAAATAAGTGTAGGTGAATTTAACATAATATTGCACCTGCTAGTCAAATCCAATATGAAAAGACATAACCTGCAGTGTTCGACACTTCTAACAACAGTGAAAAAACATACTATTCTATGAATATAACTAATGTATTCATAAAGTTTTGTGGACTACCGCTCCTCAAATATTAATTTGTGCTGAGTATTTTCAAACTCTTGCAGGACTTGCACAAAAACAGATGTGCATTTACATTTTAGAAATCTGTACACTGAATACTATAAAAATTCCCTGGCATTCCAGATCAAAACCTCTATTACATGTAGTAACTTTTTTAAAAAGTCAAATACTAATGTCTAGTTAGGAGAGAGAACTGATGTTGCTACCTCTTCAGTCACAATTCCGCAGCAGGGAATTGCAATTTGAGATGCCCATATTTTCTTAGCAATTACTTGCTTCTTGAAATACACAACACAGACTAGCATCTCCATGTGTGGGAGATATGTTTGCTTAGTGCTTAATGGAAAGAGGTGTTCTATAACAAAAACTAGTAGTGGCCACAAATAAGTTCTGATGCCCTAATTTTTATGTAAAATCCTTACTCACCCCCCAGAATGAAGCTAAGAAATGAAATATGAACATTTCAGTTGTTAGTCATGCTTTGTCAGAGATTTTCTTTGGATGTCCTACTTTCAGTATGTACAGTACACTCCAAGAACTGAGAAACAATACTGCAGCTCTGCGGTATCGTAAGTGTGGTAAAGCAAGGAGGTAGCCTGCTGAGTAAGCTTCTTTCCATATTGTACCTTTTCATCCAAAGCCTTATGGTGCTCAAACAAAGATTTCAGTGCTTTGAGAACTTCAACTTCACTGGAAACTCCTGAGGGGGACTGTGCTTGCCGTTTCACTACCGTCATCCTCAGAGACCTTTCATGTCTTGAAACAAGGCACTCCAAATGCTCCAGTAACAGCTGTTGGGTTTAAACATAAAGGGACATCATTCATTTGTACCTAAATGTCATAAGCATTATAATTACAAACTGCATGCTACCAACTGACAATGACTTTGGCAACCTCCCTAGCTGAGGAAGCCTAAGACTCTATTAGAGATACTGCTAGCATTCTCTGACTCCAAGTCAGAGAACATGATCGAAAATAAAAGAAGGAATTTTATTCAGAACTTCTTTAAAAACTGCTGTGAACATTTGAAAACAACAAATTGCTCTACTCAGATTTATTGTTGCCTGTCTAAAATCCACTTAATTTATTTAAATGATTTTTTTAGTCACAGTAATCAATGGAATGTTAATAACAAAAATAACTAATATAGCTAACCAACTAATGCAGTCTATAATTAATGCCTGAAAATCAGACACCTAATTGTAATTTGTATTTAATTTATACTAAAACTTACTTAACAGAGAATGCAAAAACAAGCAATGTATTTTCATTAAAGTTGTAAAACACTGTATTTATTCTAAATGCATGTTGCATAGCTAATGGTGCATGTTAATATGGCAAGCTCTAATTTCACTGTTTTTGCTATGGAATGTGCAATGTCCACAAATGTTGCTAAGTACATTCTTTGTAATTTCTAGCCTACATTCAGCTGAAGAAAATGTTAGAATCATATTTTTATGGACATCTTTTTGCTGATATATTGAAAATCTATCTATTTGTATAAGGATATCAATGCCATCCCTGTAATATCTGAGCATGTAAGTGGTTAGTTGTATTTATATTAAAAGTGAATGGCTAACTTCAAGAGTCATACTGTATAAGAAGAATACTTTAATTATAGTATAATCACAATAGTATTCCTTTTCAACATGCAATTACATCTAATTCATATAACTGGAAGCTTAAAAGTTACATGACTGATTTACTTATTACTCCTTTGATGTGGTTCTTAATACATCTACTATCAGAACACAAATCTATTTACTACATATATGTTTGCATATATTTATTCTCAGTCATATAGTTAACTTTGCAGTCTTATGAGTGAGTGATGATAACAAGTATGACAGAAGCATAACCAGAGCATAATTGAACTATAACGACAATGTCACTATACTGAAATTACAGTATCCTTAATAAAATGGGAATGACTCATGTTTACCATTACTGTACTTTAAAAACACATCCTGCCAGTAGTTTACAACCATTCACCAAACACATGTGTAAGAGATTGCATGAGGTTAATATATAAAGAACTTTAGCAATACCACACAGCTGAAGAAAAAGGGAAAATGTTTTGCCATTCTGGAGTTAAGAAAGCAGATTAACAAAAGCAATCCATATGAAAAGATGTGCACGAGCTTGCTGTACTGCAGTGGTAGGCAACCTGCCGCCCGCGGACCACACAGGGCCCATCAGGGTAATTCGCGGGTGGGCCACGAGACAGTTTGTTTACATTGACCAACCATAGGCACGGCCGCCCGCAGCTCCTAGTGGCTGTGGGTCACTGTTTCCGGCCAATGGGAGCTGCGGGACTGCGGCCACTGGGAGCTACAGGCAGCCGTGCCTGCGGACTATCAATGTAAACAAACTGTCTCACGTCCCGCCAGCAGATTACCCTGACGGGCCGCAGGTTGTCCACCACTGCTCTACTGGGTTGTTAGCTGATATAACGCAAGTTGAGGGACAGCAGATGCAGGCTTTTTGACACAGGTTTGGAAAGCAGCTTTAAGGTGCAAACAGGTTTTGAGCCCCATCCAGGAAAGACTGATGAGGGGCCATGCTGATTCACATTAGCAAGGAGCACAGTCCTAAATTCACTCCTATTCAGAACTGCACTTAAACATGTGCTTAACTGCTTTCCTAAATGTGGGGCTAAATGAGAGCATCTCCAGGCCATGACTCTTCATTGCTGCATCACTTTATTGGAGTCTAAACAATCTGACCCTACATTTCACAGTTATCATTACACACAAAATATTTAGTTAACTAGAACCTTAACTTAAAGGTAACATTAAAGATTAAATATGTATAATAGTAAAAAATAGACCCCCTAATATTTGAAAAAATAGAAAATGACATTTAAGAGACAGATAAATATTCAAATACACTCACACTAAATCATAAAATCTGTGAAATTAATGTATCTGTGAAAAATATTCTTTTGCATATTTTATCATATAAAGAGAAATAAGCTGACGTCATAGATAAGTGTTGAAGGAACCATGGGGAATTATAGACTCCTTGCAAACATTCAACATCCGTTCTTACCGTATTGATTACGGAAGTGTTTCAGTTAATAGTTGTTCATTTTTCTGGACATTAATTCTGAACACTGGCATTTTGCTAGCCACATGAATGCTCAAGAGGACATGTCCACATTCTCTGGCTTAACAATGAGTTTAGTTATGCTTTTCAATAGAAATTGACTCCCTACTGAGAGTCCCATATTTTTCCCCCACAATCTATAAAGACAATGGTTATGGCAGGGTTAAGTTGGCTGACTTGAAGGCCTTATTAAATGACACTCCCAAAGGATCATCCAATGGTTAGAGTACTAGCCTGGACCATGGGAGAATGGGGGTTCAATTTTCTGCTCCACTACAGACTTCCGGTGTGGCCCTGGGCAAGTCACTTAGCAGTTTAGTGCCTCGGTTTCCTATCTGTAAAAAAGAGGATGTGACTATAAATATTAAAAAAGAGTGCAAAGTGCTCAGATACCATGGCAACGAGGACCACATAAGTACCTAAGATAGATATTGTAGATGTTCATGGGTGGCAAGGAATGTTTAGGATATGATTAGGGGAGGTAAATCATAGTATTTGTCTTCAAGGTACTGCAAGGATTGCCTGTTCTATTTATCCCTATGCACAAGAATGCGCCTCTGTTTTTTCTGGGGCAGAGTGGTTCTGCAAAGTGTTCCAGCATGACCAAATGGCTAAATTTCACAATGGACCCTAGGTTTTTCACCTCTAAGTTTATATTCCTGACTACCGAAAAATTCCAACACTAATCTTCAGCTAGCTGGCCCACTTTTGCCTGTGTTGTTAACAGGGCTTTGGAGCGGAGCCCAGAGCTTTGGAGCGGAGCCCAGAGCTGGAGAGCAGAGCAGCTCCGGAGCAGTGGAGCTGCAGGTTTTTTCCTGGAGCTGGAGCACAGCTCCAAAGCCCTGTCTGTTAACCCCAGTTGTTCCACCAGAACCCTATAGTCACCTGAATAAGTGAAGAGAGAGTCTAAGCTAGAGTGCAGGCTCCTCATTGTCTCTTGACCACTTTTCTTCTTTTTCTTTGATAGATCAGGTGTTTTTGTCTTTTGATTTTCAGTTAGAGACAAATCTGAAGCTCCATTTACATCTATACATGGCAAATGGCTACTTGTTGATCATTTCTTCTTAATAAATATGTTTTGAATGAACTGCTACATATCCAGGTAGGTACAGAGGTGCAGCAAACTGCCATGTTAATTATCCTCTGCTTAAAATCTTTTATAATGGCCCGAAATTGCAAAAATAGATCGTAATGTATAAGAATTATATACTACCCGGTTCAGAGCTCAGACTGCAGCACTTTTTCCGAGCTGTTAAAGTGGAGTTATTCAGATTCAAACTCAGTTATACTAGTTCCATATCAAGTACACTCAACAATTCAAAATGCCAACAATCTTTAATATTGTTCACTCTTCTAAGGTTTCAAAAAGCTGAGCTTTCATAAGATTATTAGCCATATTTGATAACAAGTAATGAAAACTAGTTGAACCTCTACCCTTCCCGCCCCAAGCTTGTCTGAATTTTCCCTGAGAATACTGTAGAGCAAATGTAAATTTTTCTCCATATACATTTTTTCCTTTCTTGTAATTTTAGGAAGTAAACAAGCATTCAGAGTGTTTTGTTTTATTTCATGTGAACATTTGTATGGCAGTAAAAACAAAAAAATTTAATACATTAACAAAGAGCTTAAAACCATGGGCCACATTTTCAAAAGAAATCAGTGCCCACAACTGGGAGCCACATTTTTAAGAAAGCTCAGTTCCCACTTAGGCACCTACATGAAGTGCCCATTTTAAAAAATGATCTGCCACCGTCCGTGGAGCACGCCACTTCATATAGGAGTCTAAATGGGAGCACAGCTCTTGAAAACTTGATGTAAGCTGTTTTCTGAGGTCTTTTGAAAATGTGGCCACAAATGTTCAACTAAGTATAATCCATTATCAAAGCAGAAATATACAACAATGTGAACAGAAGCCTTATGTTTCTAATGTTTTCAGTATTAGTGTGTGTTGAGAATCAAACCAGTTAACCACACTGTATCTTCCCCAAATGTCTCCTTAACCATAAAACATGCCATATCTGTAACATACATTTTATTGTCAACCAATAAAGGGTCATGAAAATTTATCCCATGTTCCATTGTGCACAATGATACCTGTAGGGTTGCCGAGTGTCCAGTTTTTTACTAGATCACCCGGACAAAAAGGGACCCTGGCAGCTCCAGTCATCACTGCTGACCCGGAGGTTAAAAGTCTGGTCAGCAGCGCAGATGGGCTAAGGTAGGTTCCCTGCCTGCCGTGGCTCTGCGCAGCTCCCAGAAGCAGTGGCATGTCCCCTCTCTGGCTCCAATACATAGGTGCAGCCAGGGAACCAATGGGAGGTGCAGCGGCGGTGCCTGCAGATGAGGCAGCGCGCAGAGCCACCTGGCCATGTTGCCGCATAGGAGCTGGAAGGGGGACATGCCGCTGCTTCTGGGAGCTGCTTGTGTAATCGCACCCCTTACCCTCTCCCATGTCCCAACCCCTTGCCCCCATCCTGATCCCCTTGCCTCCCACCCTCCAAACCCATTGGACCCAGCCCAAAGCACCCTTCTGCACCCCAAACCCCTCATCCCCAGCCCCACCCCAGAGCCTGCATCCCCAGCTGGAACCTCACCCCTCTGCACCCCACTCCCCTGCCCCAGCCCTGATCCCCCTCCTGCCCTCCAAACCCCTCAGCCCCAGCCCAGAGTGCCCTCCCGCATCCTGAACCCCTCTTTTACAGCTCCACCCCAGAACCCACACCCCCAGGCCAGAGCCCATACCCACTCCCACACCCCAACCCCCGCCTCAGCCCAGAGCCCCCTCCCATACTCCAAACCCCTCAGCTCCACCCCTCAGCCCAGAGCCCCCTCCTGCACCCCAAACCTATCATCCTTGGCCCCAACCCAGAGACTGCACTCCCAGCCGGAGCCCTCACCCCCTCCTGCACCCCAACCCCCTTAGCCAGCCTAATGAAAATGGGCAAGTGAGTAAGTGAGGGTGGGGAGAGCGAGCGACAGAGGGAGGAGGGATGGAATGAGTGGGGGCAGGGCCTTGGATAAGAGGCATGGCAGGGGCAGGGCCTCAAAGGAGGAGCAGGGCAGGGGCGGGGCAAGGGTGTTTGGTTTTGTGCAAGTAGAAAGTTGGTAACCCTAGATACATGGTTACTTGATTCAAACATGAAGATCTATATATTCCACAGAGTTACATTCCTGAAGCACATGTCAGCAGAATATAGTAAGATTTCATGTCACAACAGTTTTGCAAAAGAGCTGGTCTTAGAATCACAGCATAACCGGTCTGTTAAGAACAGCTTTAGAATTTTTTTTAAATGGTAATTAAAGGTTCACTTTAATCAGCGTCAAGAGGTGCTGCAGACAGTCTGTTCTTTCACACTGTGTCATGCTGCGCCGCCATTAGAACTGCCACTGGGATAGCTGCATGGCAAAGAAAAGAAAATGGAGTTCTGCTGCTGCAGCAAGAAGTCTGAATGTATCCAGGCAAAGTATCAAATTGTTGCTACGATTTTTCTATTAGAAAAACAGTTTTTTCCAATGCATGATAAAGAATCTAAAAAGTACAAATGAATTTTACTCTGATCATTTGTGTGTCATAAGATCCCCAAGATGGAATTCATTATTATCTATTGCTAGTAGAGCTACACTTTAAACCCCACAGTGTTAGCAAGGTAAACAGTTGAATTAGCATGGTGTGTTTAGAAATCCTGAGTTCTGGCGACCACAAAGTGAAAAGATCTCTTTGCTATTTTAAAAAACAAACAAATCCCAACCCCACACATTTAAGAATGAACTAAGCACCTTTTAAAAAGTCTAATAAAAACAAAAGCCACATGTATGGAGAGAGCATTTCTAGGCTTTCCATAATTTTCTTCATATATTGTGCAGACAATTAAGGCCCCAAATACAGCAAGGCACTAATACATGTGCTTGATTTTCATGGAACAGAAATATATGCTTAAAGTTAGTAAAGTTAGCTGAATTACGGACTTAACCAGGGAACCTACTCATTTACATAGGTCAGCAACGACATGTGGACTGAGCTTAGACAAGTGCACAGTTATTTTATGCATTATGAGCTGGCCAATTAACTGCATAAATTTGAACACGTGAATGTGTTTTGAAGGTTTGAGGCTTTAGTCAATACACTGAAATCAATGGGGTTACTCACAGGTTGTAGGCTTTGCAGGAGCTGGGCTTTAGTGAATTAAAAAAATTCTCTCTACTATTTATTTATAGAATATTTCTTTTTTAATTCCAATAGGCCATTTTACTAAATTGTCAAAACAGCAACAACAGGATAATACACACCTTGAGCAACAGGATGAGAGACAGAGGACTCAAGGGGAAAATCAAGAGAAAAAACTGGAGGAAAGTGGACAGAGGCATAGAAAACTAGAAGAAAAGGAAATATAGGAAAAAAAAGATAATGATGGAGGAAAATGGATGGGGTGAAAAGAGGAGGAAAAAATACACTTTGAAGAAACATGGATCCTTAAGACAGAAGGAAAGATGCATCAAGAGAAAGTGGAGTTCAGGGAAAGAAGAAAGAAAATAAAGTTATTATTTTTTTATTTATTTAATTTATTACAAAATGTGGTTGATTAATTGTTTTGAAGCAGTGATCTAATGATAGTTTAACTATTCACATTAAATCAGGAAAGAGCAAGAATTGTACAATGCATTTCATGTATATTTTCAACAGCTTTTGTTCTGAAAAGCTGACAGGTATGTAATTGATTTGATTAAATAGCACTAAAACACACACACTCTGCCTGAAGCAACTCCTCCTAAGTCCTCTCAGGCCTGGTCTACACTAGGCGTTTAAATCGGTTTTAGGAGCGTAAAACCGATTTAACGCCAAAACCGTCCACACTAGGAGGCACCTTATATCGATTTTAATGGCTCTTTAAACCGGTTTCTGTACTCCTCCCTAACGAGAGGAGTAACGCTAGTATCGGTATTAACATATCGGATTAGGGTTAGTGTGGACGCTGATCGACGGTATTGGCCTCCGGGAGCTATCCCACAGTGCACCAGTGACCGCTCTGGACCGCAATCTGAACTCGGATGCAGTGGTCAGGTAAACAGGAAAAGCCCCGCGAACTTTTGAATATTTCCTGTTTGCCCAGCGTGGAGCTCCGATCAGCACGGGTGGCGATGCAGTCCGAAATCAAAATAAAAAAAAGAGCTCCCGCATGGACCATGCGGATGTGATCGCTGTAAGGGCAGGCAAATCCGTTCTATCCGTTCTATCAGCGCTCCGTTACAGAAGATGAAATTCAGAATCCTTTTTTAAAAATCTCCAGACAGACGCCATAGCAGGGACTCAGCGCACTGCAGCGTGACAAGCGTAACGGAAAGCCAAAGAATCAAATGGATGCGCATGGACTGGAGGACTGAAGCTATCCCACAGTTCCTGCAGCCTCCTAAAATTATTTGCATTCTTGGCTGAGCTCCAAATGCTTCTAGGGTCAAACACAGTGCCCACGGGTCAGGGCATAGCTTGGCAATCTACTCACCCACCCCCCACCCACCCCCAGAAGCGAAAGGTAAAACAATCCTCTGACTCTTTTACATGTCACCCTATCTTTACTGAATGCTGCAGATAGACGCGATAGTGCAGCACTCAACACCAACATCCTTGCTCCCCCCCCCGCCATGGGCGGCTGATGGTACAAAAGGATGGAAATCCATCCTCATCATCAGCCTCAGCTGATGGTACAAAAGGACTGGTAACCGTCCTCGTCATCAGCCTATTGGCCCTAATTTTTTCTGGTGGATGGATGGTGCAATATGGCTGGTAACCATCCTCATCATAGCAACAGGGGGCTGAGCTCCATCAGCCCCCACCCTTCATGTGTAAAGAAAAGATTCAGTTGCCCCTGGACTAGCAGTGGGATGCTGGGCTTCTCTCCTACACACTGCTTAATGTCCTGTCTGGACTATCATAGCAGCTGGAGGCTGCCTTCCACTCATTTCTCACTAACAAGTCAGTGTGTCTTATTCCTGCATTCTTTATTAATTCATCACACAAGTGGGGGGACAATGCTACGGTAGCCAAGAAAGGCTGGGGGAAGAACGGAATCAACAGGTGGGGTTGTTACAGGAGCACCCCCTGTGAATAGCATACAGATAATAATTTCTGCGGGCTCTGACACAGAGCAGGTGGTTCTCTAGCACACTTGCCTATATTAGGCAGCACTGATTCTATTTTTAGATACCAAAAAGGAGGGATTGACTCAGGGAGTCATTCCCAATTTTTGCTTTTGCGCCCCTGGCTGATCGGCCAGGGGCACTTATGACAGCAGCCAATGGTACAAAACGATGGAAGGTGCAATATGGCTAGTAACCACTCTTGGCTTTTGCGCCCCTGGCTGATTGACCAGGGGCACTAGCAGCAAATGGTACAAAAGGACTGGTAGCCATGATCATCCTCAGTTCCAATTTATGGAAGGGTTTGGATGGTGCAATATGGCTAGTAACCATCTCTGCTGTCATGCAAAAGCAAAAGCATGCTTCTGTGTAGCGCTGCTGAATCGCCTCTGTGAGCGGCATCTAGTACACATACGGTGAGAGTCACAAACGGCAAAAAAAGCTCCATGATTGCCATGCTATGGCATCTGCCAGGGCAATCCAGGGGAAAAAGGCGCGAAATACTTGTCTGCCGTTGCTTTCCCAGACGAAGGAGTGACTGATGACATTTACCCAGAACCACCCGCGACAATGATTTTTGCCCCATCAGGCACTGGGATCTCAACCCGGAAGTTCCAAGGGGCGGGGGAGGCTGCGGGAACTATGGGATAGCTAGGGAATAGCTACCCACAGTGCAACGCTCCAGAAATCGACGCTAGCCACGGACCATGGACGCACACCACCGATTTAATGTGCTTAGTATGGCCGCGTTCCACCCGATTTTATAAATTCTGTTTTACAAAACCGGTTTATGCAAATTCGGAATAATCCCGTAGTGTAGACGTACCCTCAGAAACTTGTGCATCTTGCTTTTTTATTTGATTTGGCAAATTTGTTTAATACGGGTGGGACTGGATTTTCAAAAGCAACTTTGTTATTGAGGAGTGCAATTCCTATTGAAAGTTAACTTAGGTACTTTCTACCCTATGTTGTTAAAATGACTATTTGAATATAAATGTATCCAGTATCAATATGTGTTCCAGCATTTTCTAAATATCTGAATCCTATGGAAGTTGTCGTAAATACTGTTATTTTATAGTATTTTATAGTAAATCACAAAGGCCTGACATATAGCAAAGTTTTATGAAAATATTTAGTTGCAGATAAGTAGTTGTTTGATAATGTCCAGAAAAGACCATTAACCTAAAGATACTGAGATATATACTCTTTGAAAGCAGCATAAAAGACTAATACAATGAGTTCTGCTCTTATTTTTGCAGTATATTATATAAATTAGTTACCATCTGGACAGGTTAATACTAAATTGGTCGTAATCTGGAGTTGGAGGCTTGTTGACGGCAATGGCCAGGGAGATAGTTGTATCTGGATTCATAACCAGACCAGATTGGCCATCAGCAATTCACTAAACTGAGCCACCTAGACAATGTCACTGGCATATTGGAGATATTGAAGCAGAATGGTGTTCTGCTAAACACCACCAACAGCTGCCTCCTCAAGCTTTTCCGTCAGCCAATCAATGCCAATATTCAATGATGGTGACAGAACACAACCTGGCCAAACTCATGTGGAAATAGAGAACCATGCCATGTATCTATTGATGTTGAGCACATGGCAACTTTCAAATACTTGGGAAGGGTCCTGGACAGTGCTGGAAGATGCTCGAAAGATGTAGACACTCGTATAGCAGGCAACTGCGCAATGTTTTGGGCCCTTCTGTGGCCTCTGTGAGGATGTCGTAACATCAAAATTGCAGTGCAGCTACAGATCTATGGAACTATGATTATACCAATTTTATTTTATGGGCAGTGAAACATGGGTGCTGAGAAAGGCTGAAAAGTGGAAAATTGACATTTTCAATTTTCATTGTCTTCGTCAACTGCTCCATATTAGGTGACAAGACAAGATCAGAAATGAGGATATTGCCTCCACCAGTACTGGTTTGGTTTAGGTGGTTTTCTTGGTACCAACATATAAGGATGGAAGACCAACACAATACAAAGTTTACCAAGGAATACTACTGTGATAGATGTGGCAATTTCCTGCTATAACCTTAAAAAAATTGAATTAAGTTTAAGTATCTTTGGAGTCCATTGTATTAAATGCAATGTATGTATTACTGTGGATCAGGATGTCCAAAAGACTATATTGAACAATGTGGCAGACAAGAATGGTCTTTTGGGACAATATCTGTGAAATGGATTCTTTGTGTGGGTTTACCTAGATTTATTGCTCTGATAACACAACACTATATTCATTTTCACAGTCAAGTCTCTTCAAAAAACATGAAAATTTTCAATGGTTTGTCTTCCTGAGATAAGGTAATCCGTATCTGGTATTTATACCAGAGGGAGGTGTTCTGGTCTAGACAAGACATTATCTTGACCCAAGAGCCTTAGAGTTATCATCTGTATGCCATACCAATTAACTTTGATTCCAAAGCACAAATTTCAATAAGAAATACATATTTTAAACATAGCACAGAAGAAAATAGTATAATGTTAAAGCAAGGTAAAGTTTAAAATGCAGCTTATCTGAGTTTGTATAACACCCTGAGGGATAATAAACATGGTTTATCTTCCTGACATTTACTTGTCCTTGGTGACAGAAAGCAGAAACCTCATGCAATTTCCTTAACCAGGCTGAATATTTTATATAGTATATTATATTCTCAAGCACCTGGCTATAACATACTTGTAGCTATGTCTAATATTCAGAAAGTGTGCAAACAAGTTTGTAACAACCTAATCTTAAAAATAAGTTATAAGAAGAACAGCCATACTGAGTCAGAACAAAGATCCATCTAACCCAGTATCCTATCTTCCGACAGTGGCCAATGCCAGGTGCCTTAGAGGGAATGAACAGAACAGGTAATCATCAAGTGATCCATCCCCTGCCACCCATTCCCAGCTTCTGGCAAACAGAGGCCTGGTCTACACTACGAGTTTATGTCGAATTTAGCAGCGTTAAATCGAATTAACCCTGCACTCGTCCACACAACAAAGCCCTTTTTATCAATATAAAGGGCTCTTAATACCAGTATCTGTAACCCTCCCCAACGAGGGGAGTAGCGCTGAAATTGACATTGCCATTTCAAATTAGGTTTAGTGTGGCCACAATTCGACAGTATTAGCCTCCGGGAGCCAGGGGCGGCTCTAGGATTTGCGCCGCCCCAAGCAGGGTGGCACGCCGCGAGGGGGTGCTCTGCTGGTCGCCGGTCCCGCGGCTCCGGTGGACCTCCCGCAGGCACGCCTGCAGATGCTCCACCGGAGCCGCGGGACCAGTGGACCCTCCACAGGCACGTCTGCAGGAGGTCCACCGGAGCCGCGGGACCAGCGGACCCTCCGCAGGCATGCCTCCGGGAGGTCCACCGGAGCCGCCTGCTGCCCTTCCGCGGGACGCCACCCCAAGCGTGCGCTTGGCACGCTGGGGTCTGGAGCCGGCCCTGCCGGGAGCTATCCCACAGTGCACCATTGTGACTGCTCTGGACAGCAATCTGAACTCGGATGCACTGGCCAGGTAGACAGGAAAAGCCCCACGAACTTTTGAATTTTATTTCCTGTTTGCCCAGCGTGGAGCGCTGCTCAGCACAGGTGACCATGCAGTCCCAGAATCAAAAAAGAGCGCCAGCATGGACTGTACAGGAGATGTCGAATCTGATCTCTGTATGGGGAGATGAAGCTGTTCTATCAGAACTCCATTCTAAAAGATGAAATGCCAAAACATTTGAAAAAATCTCCAAGGCCATGATGGACAGAAGCCACAACAGGGACTCAACACACTGCTGTGTGAAACTTAAGGAGCTGAGACAAGCGTACCAGAAAGCCAAAGAATCAAATGGATGCTCATGGAGGGAGGGGAGACTGACGACTGTAGCTATCCCACAGTTCCTGCACTCTCCGAAAACCATTTGAATTCTGGGCTGAGCTCCCAAAGCCTGAAGGGTCAAAAACATTGTGGTGGTTCAGGGTATATGTCGTCACCCCCACCCCACCCCCTGTGAAAGCAAAGGGGAAAAAATCGTTTCTCGCCTTTTTTCAATGTCATCGTATGTCTACTGGATGCTGCTGGCAGACACGGTGCTGCAGCGCTACACAGCAGCATCCCCTTGCCTTGCCTTGCGGATGGCAGACGGTACAGTAGGACTGGTATCCTTCATTGTCATCCCATGGGTGCTACTGGCTGGCCTCGGTGAGGTTGGCCGGGGGCACCTGGGCAAAAATGGGAATGACTCCAGGTCATTCTCTTCTTTAAGTTTTGTTTAATGGAGATTCAGTCCTGCCTGGAATATCATGGCAGCTGGAGGCTTCTGCCTCAGGCTGCTCTCCCAGTCAGCAGCACCACGCGGCCGCGCCTACCCCAGCCTACCCCTTGCTACCAGGGCTCACAATCAGATACTTAGACCTCTACATTTTGCTGCAAATAAAAAAATTAAGCTGCCGTTTAGAACTGTCCCCCAACATACATATCCTGGGACATTTTGTATTTTACCAGTGTCAACCAAAGGCCCACACACAAATGGAGATTCAGTCCTGCCTGTGCTTCTCAGTGCTTATCACAGATTCCAATTTTCAGCTATAGGCTGAGCAAGTGCAGAATGGTGGTTCACTCTACTTCGCTGTAAGCCAACTGCTCTCCCCTCCCGCCTTTGATCTCTGCTTGCAGAGGCAATAAAGTCAGTATTGTTTCTTAGTCATGCATTCTTTATTACTTCATCACACAAATGGGGGGATAACTGCCACGGTAGCCCAGGAGGGGTGGAGGAGGAGGGAACGGGTGGGATTGTTGCAGGGGGCACCCCCTAGAATGGCATGCAGCTCATCATTTCTGTGGCATGTCTGGGGCTCTGACCCGGAGTGGCCGTTTGCCTCTCTGGTTCTTTAGTAGCCTTGCCTGATATTCTAGGCAGGACTGACTCTCCATTAGACAAAACTTAAAGAAGAGAATGACCTGGGGAGTCATTCCCATTTTTGTCCAGGCGCGCTCAACCGACCTCACCGAGGCCGGCCAGGAGCACCAATGACAGCAGCAGACGGTACAGTATGACTGCTAACCGTGTTTGTCAACTTGCAAAGCAGCAGACGGTACAGTATGGCTGGTAATCATCTTTGCTAACTTGCAAAGGCAAGGGGATGCTGCTGTGTAGCACTGCAGTACCGTGTCTGTCAGCAGCATCTAGTAGACATACAGTGACAGTGAAAAAAGGCTGAACGGGCTCCATGGTTGTCGTGCTATGGCGTCTGCCCAGGCAATCCAGGGAAAAGGGTGCGAAATGATGGTCTGCTGTTGCTTTCACAGAGGGAGGATTGACTGACGACATTTACCCATAACCAGCCACGACAAATTTTTGGCCCCATCAGACATTGGGATCTCAACCCAGAATTCCAATGGGCGGGGGAGACTGTGGGAACTATGGGATAGCTATGGTATAGCTACCCACACTGCAACACTCCGGAACTCGACGCTAGCCTCGGTACATGGATGCACACCGCCGAATTAATGTGCTTAGTGTGGCCGCATGCACTCAACTTTATACAATCTGTTTCCAAAAATCGATTTCTGTAAAATTGGAATAATCCCATAGTGTAGACATACCCAGAGGCTAGGAACATCATCCCTGCTCATACTGGCTAATAGCCATTGATGGACCTAGCCTCTATGAATGTATTTAGTTCTTTTTTTAACCCTGTTATAGTCTTGGCCTTCACAACATCCTCTGGCAAAGAGTTCCACAGGTTGACTTGTGTTGTGTGAAGAAATACTTCCAGACCAATGCTACAAAACTGCCATGTAGATAAGATCTAAATCAGGAACTCTGAGCTTCTCCTCCCACTCTTATTAATCTCTCCTCATATGGAAGCTGTTCCAAACCCCTAATAATTTCTCTTGCCCTTTTCTGTACTTTACCTATTCCAATATATCTTTTCTGAGATGGGGAAACCACATCTGCACACAGTATTCAAGATGTGGGAGTACCTTGGATTTATATAGTGCATTATATTTTCTGTCTTATTATCTAGTCCTTTCCTAATTGATACTAACATTCTGTTAGCTTTTTTTTGACTGCCGCTGCACATTGAGTGGATGTTTTCAGAGAACTATCCACAATGACTCCAAGATCTCTTTCTTGAGTAGTAACAGCTAATTTAGACCCCATCATTTTGTATGTATAGTTGGGATTATGTGTATTACTTTGCATATATCAACACTGAATTTCATCTGCCATTTTGTTGCCCAGTCATCCAGTTTGGTGAGATCCCTTTGTAACTCTTCGCAGTCTGCTTTGGACTTAACTATCTTGAGTAGTTTTGTATCATCTGCAAGTTTTGCCACCTCACTGTTTACCCTGTTTCCAGATCATTTATGAACATTCTGAAATGTACCGGTCCCATCCCAATACAGACCTTGGAGGACACCAGTGTTTACCTCTCCCTATTCTGAAAACTCACCATTTATTCCTACCCTTTGTTTCCTATCTTTTAACCAGTTACTGATCCATGAGAGGACCTTCCTTTATCCAATGACAGTTTACTCTGCTTAAGAGCCTTTGGTGAGGGACCTTGTCAAAGGTTTTCTGAAAAATCTAAGTACACTACATCCACTGGATCCCCCTTGTCCATATACTTGTTGACCCCCTCAAAGAAGTCTAGTAGATTGGCGAAGCATGATTTCCCTTTATAAAAACCATGTTGACTCTTCCCCCACAAATTATGTTTGTTATGTAAAGCCTCCGCTCAAATGCAATTGTAAGATCTGTAACTTGTATCATTAAGTTCTGCAACCTTTTTGCAGACTTTTTAACTTCAGTTATTATTAGCATAACCTTTTAAGTTTTGTAATCTTTGCAAGCTCTGTGGCCTTTTCAGGTTGCCACTTGTATGAACTTCCAAGCTTTGTAATATCCCATCCCTCAGAGAGAGTGTGAACGAGGGAGTGTGAACAAGGGAGTGTATGTGGGACTGGGCGGAGAGGAACTGCAAGGAGACAGGTATGTCTGATATAATCTGCCCTGAGAAGGCGGTCATGAAATGCTGAAAAGAAAAGAAGAACCTGGTATGCATGAAAGGAACTGGTCTGGGAATGCTTCTTGGTGACTGACACAGAAAGGAAACTCAGTGTACGTGACAGGAGCCGCCCAGTTCCAAAATAAGTGGAAGAAGGCATGCACACAAGCCCCTGCTTCTTGATCCTCTCAGCAGCCTGGATTCGTGACCGCAAACAGACACACCAGATCTACCATGCTTCGGCTTCTCGGCCTCCATGCTGTCTCTGGTAACTCTCTGCCTGTGTAAGTGTGTGGGTGCATGAGGGTATGAATGCAGTGAATGTGTGCGTGTATGAATAAGCTCCATCTCTTTTCTATCTGACCTAACAGCGGCATTGTAAGAAAACTAATACAAAGTGTGACCCTGGTTTGGTTTTTAGGGGAACCGAGGTAACAATGTTCAGTTATATATTTGATAATTCTTTTCTTTACTATAGTTTCAACCAGTTTTCCTGGTACTGAAATTAGGCTTACCAGCCTGTAATTGCTGGGATCACCCCTAGAGCATCTGGGCTAATTTTATGAATATAATTTTGGCATCAGACCCCTAAATATCTATTTTCAGTCTGTGCTATGTAACACAGACTCTTACTTTTGGTAGAAGAACCGGGGTGGGAAGGGGGAGGAGAACCACCACCAAAGGGTAATTATTAAGGGATTCTGAGGTCTAGGACTGCTCCATTTGCTGTCTCTTTCCTCTTGTGTTTCAATTTAATATAGTACTGTGTTATGCAGTATGATGTCATTATCTCACACATCTCATTATACTGAGCACATTAGTGTGATTTGCAAACAAGAGGCATAAAACAGCAAGAGGGCAGCATGTGTAGCCACATGAGCTACACATGCAATGATGGTGCTGAGCTCACTACAAAATCATAATGTCAAGCAGTCACAGAAGTGCTTCCAATCTCATTATATGTGACAAAAGACCATCTCCACCTGCCATAGTAGTGGCAGGTAGACACAAGATGAGCCACCAGTGCCCCCTCCTCTTCTCCTTCCCACGGAGGCTCTTGCCTTCTTAACCTGGTGCTACATGAACAAGTTTATAATGCATCCATCATTTGTGTTTGAGGTTTAATGAAGATTACATAATTAAATACATGGTCTGAAAGACTGCATTCTCCATTCCTCCCTTTGTGGCTTGTGACAAAAGCCCACCGGTGAGCATAAAAAAGGTGACCTAAATAGAGGGCAAGATCTTGGGAGGAGGACATGGAAAATTACAACAGGGTCATAGAGCAACAAGCGGGATGACAGTGGGGGAATCTGCTCAACATCTTAGATGTCTATACCTATGTGCAAGGAGCATGGGCAATAAACAGGAAGAACTGGAAATATTAGTACATAGGCTAAATTATTACTTAATTGGCATCACAGACACTTCGTGGGACAAATCTCATGACTGGAATAGCGGTATAGAGGGGTAGCTTGTTCAGGAAAGGCAGGCAAGGGGAAAAGGAAACAACTGTTGCATTCTACATCAAGAATATATACATTTGTTCCCAGGTAGAGAGGTAGAATAGTTGAGAGTTTCTGGGTGAAGACATGGGGAGGGAAAGAGGGATAATGTCATGTTAGTGGTCTACATAGACCACCAAATCAAGATGATGAGGCATTTTTAGAACTGAAATATCCAAAACACAGGACTTGGTAATAATGGAAGACTATAACTACCCAGACATCTGTTGGAAAAACAATATGGCAAAACTAAAAATATCCAGTAAGTTCTTGGAATGTATTGGGGACAACTTTTTGTTTCAGAAGGTGGATGAAGTAACCAAGGAAATGGACACTGTAGACTTGCTTCTCATACACAGAGAGGAATTGGTTGTGAATCTGAAGATTGAAGGCAGTTTGGATGAAAGTGATAGGAAAGGAGTGAGACCAGCAGAATAAGGACAATGGGCTTCAACAAAGTAGACTTTAACAAACTCAGAGAACTGGTAAGTAAGGTCCCATGGGAAGAAAATCTAAGGGAAAATGGAATTCAGAAGAATTGGCCATTTCTCAAAGACCTAATATTAAGGGGCAACAGCAAACTATCCTGATGCGAAGGAAAGATAGGAAAAATAGTAGGAGGCCAAGATGGCTCCATCAGGAGTTCTTTAATGACCTGAAAAATAAAAAAAGAATCATACAAAAAGGTAGAAACATGGAGAAATTGCTAAGATGAGAACAAAATAAGATGAGCACAAGCATGTAGGGACAAAATCCAAAAGGCTAAGGCATAAAATTAGTTACACTTAATGAGAACTATAAAAGGCAATAAATACATTGGGAGCAAGAGACAGATGAAGGGAAATGTAGGTTCTCTACTTAGCAAGGAAGGAGAGCAACTAACAGACAACATCAAGAAGGCTGAAGTGTGTAATGCCTATTTTGCTTCAGTCAAGTAACTGTGACCAGATACTTAACACAATTAACATTAACAAGGGGAAAGGAATGCAAGCCAAAACAGAGAAGATCAGTTTAAGAAATATTTAGATAAGTTATATGTATTCAAGTCAGCAGGGTCTGATTAAATGCATCCTAGGGTATTTAATAAACTAGCTGAAACATTCTTTGAACCATTAGTGATTATCTTTGAAAACTCATGGACAGGTCAGAACCCAGAGGACTGGAGGAGGGCAAACATAACACCTATCTTTAAAAAAGGAAACAAAGAGGACTAAGGGGTTTACAGACTAATCAGCCTAAATTGGATACCTGGAAAGATACTGGAACAAATTATTGCACAATCAAACTGTAAGCACCTAGAAGATAATAGGGTTATAAGGAATAGCCAACATGGATTTATCAAAAACAAATCATGCCAAACCAATCTAATTTCCTTCTTTGACAGGGTTATTGACCTCCTGGATGGAGGTGGAGGCGGGGAAGCTGTAGACGTGATATATCTTGATTTTAATAAGCCTTTTGACACAGTCCAACATGACATTCTCATATGCACACCAGAGAAATGCAGTCTAGATGAAATTACTATAAGGTGGGTGCACAAGTGGTTGAAAGACCATACCCAAAAAATAGTTATCAATGGTTTGCTGTCAAACTGGGATGACGTATCTAGTGGGTTTCTCAGGGGCCAGTCCTGGGTCTGGAACTATTCAATATTTATTAATGACTTGGATAATGAAGAGGAGAGTATGCTTATAAAATTTGCAGATGACATCACGGTCGGAGGGTTGCAAGCACTTTGGAAGGCAGGATTAGAATTCAAAATGACCTTGACAAACAGGGCCGACCTTTGGGGAGGGCAGCCTGGGCGGGTGTCCCAGGGCAACCTGCCAAAGAAGGTGCCGTGCGCTGATCCGGTCCAGCACTCCACCTGCACACTGCAGCCAAGTGGACACAGCGCTGGTTCCTCTCCACCTGGCCCAGTCCCTCACCCCCCATTCCTCTCGGCCAGACCTAGGGTTGTCTTCTCCCTGCCCCTGGCCCCCTCCCACTTGCTCCTCTTGGCCAACTGGCTGCCTGAGGGCTCCTGCAAGTGATGGGTGCGGAGAGGAGTCCTCAGCCTCTGTGGTTCCGCTCCAGCCCCACCTCCTCCCACCAGAGGCTTGTACCACTTGGTGGAGCTAGCGGGTGGGGGGGGGAGTAGTAGGGGGAGGCTTGGAGGCAGACCCAGGGGTTTCTGGCTGCCATGCACCATGGACAGCTGGGTTTCCCCATGGCGCAACCCCTGTCTCCTGGGCTCTCGGGCCTCTGCTGGGCCTGGGACAGCACTGGTGGGATCCTGCTGCACATGCAGATCCCCCTGCCCTTCCCCCCCTGGGCCCCACCATTATTCAAATGAGGAGGCCGGGGAGCATGGGGGTCTCAGACCATGCTGGGCAGGAGGCGGCACCAACAGCTAGTGGACCGACAACCTGACCAGTGGATGCTCCTTTCTCCAGGTAAGTCCCATTGGCCCTGGGTCCTGTGGAGCAACTGGAGTCCCATCGCCATTTCTGGGTGCCACAGCTTAAGAAAGAGCTGTACAAACTAAAGAGTTCAGATGAAACCAACAAAAATGATAAAAGATTTAGAAAACCTGACCTATGAGGAAACATTAAAAAAAACTTGGTCATTTTTAGTCTTGAGAAAAAGAAGACTGGAAGGGTGGAGGGGACCTGATAAGAGTCTTCAAATATGTTAAGTGCTGTTATAAAGAGGATGGTGATCAATCGTTCTCCAACGCCACTGAAGATAGGACAAGAAGTAATCAGCGTAATTTGCAGCAAGGGAGATGTAGGTTAGATATTAGAGAAAACGTTCCAACTATAAGGATAGTTAAGCAATGGAATAGGCTTCCAAGGGAGATTGTTGAATCCCTGTCACTAGAGGTTTCTTAGAACAGGTTAGACAAACACCTGTCAGGGATGCCTAGGTGTACTTGGTCCTGTCTCAGTGCAGAGAGCTGGACTAGATAACTTCTCGAGGGCCCTTCCAGCCCTACATTTCTAGAGTTCCACACTATTTTATTTGCTCCTTCCTGTTTACTTTCCCTCCTTCTTGTCCTTTTATCTTTATGGAAGAAAATTTAAGGTATCTGGGATACTGATAAAATGAAAGCTGTTGCTGGATGTGTTTTACAACTTACACTGCACATAGTGAGATCCATGATTTTACTAGTATCTACAGGAAGGGAGATTACCAGACCCAGGCAAAACATCAATGTGGTCCAATCTCCTGTTCCTAAGAGCCTCCCATTTCAGTGCTGTTGACTCCATCAGCTCCTGATGACTGGTGGTGTCAATTAGTTCATGATCATAAAGAGAGATGGTCCCTGACACAGCCTGGGTTCTATCTTAGAATCATAGAATCATAGAATATCAGGGTTGGAAGGGACCTCAGGAAGTCATCTAGTCCAACCCCCTGCTCAAAGCAGGACCAATCCCAACTAAATCATCCTAGCCAGGGCTTTGTCAAGCCTGACCTTAAAAACCTCTAAGGAAGGAGATTCCACCACCTCCCTAGGTAACCCATTCCAGTGTTCACCACCCTCCTAGTGAAAAAGTTTTTCTTAATATCCAACCTAAACCTCCCCCACTGCATCTTGAGACCATTACTCCTTGTTCTGACATCAGGTACCACTGAGAACAGTCTAGATCCATCCTCTTTGGAACCCCCTTTCAGGTAGTTGAAAGCAGCTATCAAATCCCCCCTCATTCTTCTTTTCTCCAGACTAAACAATCCCAGTTCCCTCAGCCTCTCCTCATAAGTCATGTGCTCCAGCTCCCTAATCATTTTTGTTGCCCTCCGCTGGACTCTTTCCAATTTTTCCACATCCTTCTTGTAGTGTGGAGCCCAAAACTGGACACAGTACTCCAGATGAGGACTCACCAATGTCAAATAGAGGGGAATGATCATATCCCTCGATCTGCTGGCAATGCCCCTACTTATACAAACCAAAATGCTGTTAGCCTTCTTGGCAACAAGGGCACACTGTTGACTCATATCCAGCTTTTCATCCACTGTAACTCCTAGGTCCTTTTATGCAGAACTGCTTCCTAGCCATTCGGTCCCTAGTCTGTAACAGTGAATGGGATTCTTCCGTCCTAAGTGCAGGACTCTGCACTTGTCCTTGCTGAACCTCATCAGGTTTCTTTTGGCCCAAGCCTCTAATTTGTCTAGGTTCCTCTGTATCCTATCCCTACCCTCCAGCATATCTACCACTCCTCCAAGTTTAGTGTCATCTGCAAACTTGCTGAGAGTGCAGTCCACGCCATCCTCCAGATCATTAATGAAGATATTGAACAAAAACGGCCCCAGGACCGACCCTTGGGGCACTCCGCTTGAAACCGGCTGCCAACTAGACATGGCGACGTTGATCACTACCTGTTGAGCCCGACGATCTAGCCAGCTTTCTATCCACCTTATAGTCCATTCATCCAGCCCATACTTCTTTAACTTGCTGGCAAGAATACTGTGGGAGACCGTATCAAAAGCTTTGCTAAAGTCAAGGAATAACACATCCACTGCTTTCCCCTCATCCACAGAGCCAGTTATCTTGTCACAGAAGGCAATTAGGTTAGTCAGGCATGACTTGCCCTTTTGTAAATCCATGCTGACTGTTCCTGATCACTTTCCTCTCCTCTAAGTGCTTCAGAATTGATTCCTTGAGGACCTGCTCCATGATTTTTCCAGGGACTGAGGTGAGGCTGACTGGCCTGTAGTTCCCCAGATCCTCCTTCTTCCCTTTTTTAAAAATGGGCACTACATTAGCCTTTTTCCAATCATCCGGGACCTTCCCCGATCACCATGAGTTTTCAAAGATAATGGCCAGTGGCTCTGCAATCACATCCAGCACATACATCTGCAATCACATTTAGCACCCTCGGATGCAGCGCATCCAGCCCCATGGACTTGTGCTCATCCAGTTTTTCTAAATAGTCCCAAACCACTTCTTTCTCCACAGAGGGCTGGTCACCTGCTGCCCATACTGTGCTGCCCAGTGCAGCAGTCTGGGAGCTGACCTTGTTTGTGAAGACAGGGGCAAAAAAAGCATTGAGTACATTAGCTTTTTCCACATCCTTTGTCACTAGGTTGCCTCCCTCATTCTGTAAGGGGCCCACACTTTCCTTGTCTTTCTTCTTGTTGCTAACATACCTGAAGAAACCTTTCTTGTTACTCTTAACATCTCTTGCTAGCTGCAACTCCAAGTGTGATTTGGCCTTCCTGATTTCACTCCTGCATGCCTGAGCAATATTTTTATACTCTTCCCTGGTCATTTGTCCAATCTTCCACTACTTGTAAGCTTCTTTTTTGCGTTTAAGATCAGCAAGGATTTCATTGTTAAGCCAAGCTGGTTGCCTGCCATATTTACTATTCTTTCTACACATCGGGATGTTTTTTTTCCTGCATCCTCAATAAGGATTCTTTAAAATACAGCCAGCTCTCCTGGACTCCTTTCCCCCTCATGTTATTCTCCCAGGGGATCCTGCCCATCAGCTCCCTGAGGGAGTCAAAGTCTGCTTTTCTGAAGTCCAGGGTCTGTATTCTGCTGCTCTCCTTTCTTCCTTGTGTCAGGATCCTGAACTCGATCATCTCATGGTCACTGCCTCCCAGGTTCCGATCCACTTTTGCTTCCCCTACTAACTCTTCTCTGTTTGTGAGCAGCAGATCAAGAAGAGCTCTGCCCCTAGTTGGTTCCTCCAGTCTTCTGAGGATCTTGCAGATCAGGATCTTAAAATTAGATCTAGTATTGCACAGAGAGTCAGTGCACCATAAGGAGTAATGGGTAAGTTTCTAATCAGATTTACTTTCTGGCATTCCTGCACTAACACAACGCAAGAGAATGATTAAATCCGAATGTACTACACTGTCAGTTAAAGTTAAAAATGTAATCATTTTATCCAATCTTTTGTGGTAGGATGCTTGTTTTTATACCACTAATTTTGGATCTAGATACTTAGGGCCAGATCCTCAATTGGTGTAGAATATGTGCAGAATGGTTTATTTCCACTGAAATCAAATATAGTTATTCAAACTTACACTAAGTGAGCATCTGGCTTTCAGTGTACTTTTAAAATGATGCAATAAATGTATGGAAGATTCAACATATATGATGCTGGTTACACAGTTATGAAAGAGCAAATGTTCCTGTTTTGTTGTGTAGGTTTTTTTCTCCTGTTCTAACTAATTAGTAATTAAAGCCTCCATGAACTGTACCAATGCATAATTTCCTTCTCCTTCCTCTGGAGAGATGGAAGGAATGCTTTGTTCATCCACAATGTATAAAAACAAAACCAAGAATTATCCCAAAACAAGCTGCTTCATGATTTATAACATGCTAATTACTAGAATTTCAGAGTAGCTTTCAATTCTATTTGTGTAGCTTATGTAGAGATAACATTCTTTGTAAAATAATGAAATATATGTTTCATAAATATACTCAGATAATATACATTTTGTACTTTTTACATACGACAAAGAGAAATACGTGTTTCAATAGGAAAGCACATTTTTCATAGTTTATGATCCATTTTTAATATTTTAATTATTTGTAAATTCTGAATAGCAATTCCATAAACACTTAAGACCAGACTATTATACAGTGCTTAAACATAATGCAGGCATTGATAAAGCATAGATTAGGCACAGTACAACAATATTCTCAAGCATGCGAGTACATTGAAATCTAAGTAGATTTTCTCTCTCCATCCAGTCCACTCTAGAGCTCTTACATGGAGAAGATATTCCTCTCACTTGTTTGAAAACAGTTCCACATGATTCTATGGGCCATATCCACACATCTTACCTATACTATTGGTCCCACTTAAGACAATGAGACTATTGGTAAGTGGAAAACAAATAGGATGTAGCCCATAAAATTGCTGATTTCACCAAGGGGACAAAATATCCCAAGCAAGTGAGCACTGTTGAAGGACAAATGTTCACCGAATCAACTGGCAGCACCAGTTTACACCAGCAGAGAATTTGTACCTTATGTTTTTAACGGCACGCATTTTTAATTTTCTAAAATGATATTTCAGAGATATTTCAAATTGTTTTCTCTTAAATATCTATGAGTTTTGGGGAAGTAGATAGGTGGGAGGATTTGTAAAGGAATATATAGCCTTTCACCTCTAGATTGCTAGCTAATATCCCGCTAGATCACTAGTGACAGAAGTGTGTTACCATGGATTTTTAGAGGCTTCTGTGACATGTGCTTGATGTGCTGTGTCATGTGCTTCCCAGTCAACTTGACAACTATCTAAATCACAAAAAAGCCACCACATTTCACAGTAATTGGTACCTTTGTTGATAGCCTCAAAAGATTAAACAGGCAAAGAGACTGAGCTATCTTCTTGCTCTGGCTGGTCCTCCAGATCAGCAGGTCAGTTTGAGAAAGCTTACACTGTCACTTCTTGTTCTGCAAGTGTCCTGTGTACAGGGACCATCATTCTCCAGGGCTGTCAGCAAGCACCTTCCACAAGCACTGAACTTACATGACATATGTTTTCTCTCTTAAATCTATGACTTCAGATTTCTGAGTCCTGCTTTTCTCTTCCAAACAGTTATATTTACAGAATATAGGAGACAAACAGAATTTTCACTTTTAATTTCTAATTTAAACAAGAAGCTTACCTATTACCATAAAGTAAATGCAGCAAAGAATCCTGTGGCACCTTATAGACTAACAGACGTTTTGCAGCATGAGCTTTCGTGGGTGAATACCCACTTTGGCATCTGACGAATGCTGCAAAACGTCTGTTAGTTTATAAGGTGCCACAGGATTCTTTGCTGCTTTTACAGATCCAGACTAACATGGCTACCCCTCTGATACTTGACATTAAGTAAATATTTTTTTTTAATCAAGTTTACTACAGTATATTCTTCAGGAGTTTTCAGAAACAATATGAAAAAGTTTACAGAGCTTCTGTATCAGATCGCTTGCTGAACTGTTAATTTAGGCAGATACTTTACTGTATCACCACCCCCAACCGCATTTACATTCATTCTGATTACAAACTGCAACTTTGTTGGGAAAAGAAAGGATACTTTAACTAAGAATTATCAACTGGCTTAGGTCAGAAAAGAACATCTCCTCATTTTAACAGAACATAAGTTCATTTTTAGTTTTGGCCTCCTTTGATATTCCCTGATATCTGAGATTATCACAATTAATGTACCACATTGTTCTGTGTTTCAGCTCTAGAAGAGATCCTATATCTTTCCATATACTGTAAGGATGGTTATTCTTTCAAAACTGAAATTAGATAGTAGGATAGGCGCCTATTCCTTGGGTGCTCCGGGGCTAGAACACCCATGGGAAAAAAATGGTGTTTGCAGCTCTCCACCTCCCCCTGCAGTACCTCCAGCCCACCGACGGCCCCGCTGATCAGTGCTTCCCCTTCCCTCCCAGTGCCTCCCACCTGCCATGGGCCAGCTGTTCCACGGGATGCAGTAGGCACTGAGGGGAGAGGAAGGAGTGAGGGCGGGGTGCACTCGTGGGAGGAGGCAGAATGGGGTGGGAAGAGGAGGGGCGGGGGCAGAGCGCGAGCAGGACAGGGATGGAGAGGAATGGGGGCAGAGCTGGGAGGGGTTGAGCACATTAGAAAGTCAGCACCTGTGCTCAGTAGCAACTACAAAAGTTACTATAGAAATTTCTACTCCTTCTACTTTTTCAAAGTTACATGAAATGATTTTACTGACAAAAACATATTTGTCTTGCTGTCATCAGTGCAGAGCCAGTCAATATAGGTACAGGTGGTTCAGTACTGTTCTATTTCGCCTCACATGTTGAAAGAATTGCCAACCATGTTCTGAACTGAAAGATATTTCTACTAGGGCTGTCAAGCGATTAAAAAAATAATCACAATTAATTGCTGTTTTAATCGCACTGTTAAACAATATTAAAATACCATTTATTTAAATATTTTTGGGGTTTTCTATATTTTCAAATATAGGGTCAGGGCTGGGGGCTCTGGGATTCAGCCCTGCTCCGGGCTTCAGCACCCCTCAGGGCATGGGGCTTCAGGCCCTCTCGGGGCGCAGGGCTTAGAACTTCAGTCCGGCATGGGGCATGGAGCTTCAGCCCCCATCAGGGTGCATGGCATGGGGCTTCAGCGCCTCTCGGGGTGCGGGGCTCCACGCTTCAGCCTGGAATGGGACTTTAACCCCTTCAGGGCTTCAGCCCAGCATGGGGTTCAGGGCTCTAGCCCCTCTCGGGTTTGGGGCATGGGGCTCCAGCCTCGCCTGACCCCCTGGGAAGCTGCTGGCTGGGGCTCTTCCAGCCCCCATTCCTCCCACCCCCTGCACCACCTCCGGAACTGGACTGCTCCAGCCCCACCCCCCACCTAGGTGCAAAATTATAATGGTTTGTTTCCCTCACATACAATATATCATACTTTCCTGTAGAAGAATTGAAGTAAACTTATTTTTTACACAATCTAAACAAGTTCTGACAAACCTGCTATTCTTATGTCAGGATTATGATTATTATTAATGCAAATCAACAGGTGTAGGCACACAGTTGTATTCCTTCTGCTTCATACAAAGTTAGTGCTAAAAGCATACACTCATAAAAAGTCTACTATATACTTACTCTTGTGTTGTTTCTTTCAGCCTTGAGTTCTGAAATCTCCTCTTCTTTTTCAAGCAGTTGCTCCCTACACACATTTAACTCTTTTGTCAGTGCAGCAAATTCCTATAAAAAGGAAATAAATATAGAGATTATTTTAAATGTACATTTTGGAGTGTATTCCCAAAATTAATCTGCATTGTAGCATTTAGGATTTAATATTTAAATACTGTATATACTCGTTCATTAGCCCGTTCATTTATAGGCTGACCCCCCCAAGATGGTTAGGTAAAAACAGCAATAACTTTATGACCCTTTCATAAGCCAACCCTATATTTCAAGGGTTGGCAAACTTTGGATCCTGCCCCAGCTAGCGGGCCTGGACGTTTTGTTTACCTGGAGTATTCACAGGCACAGAGCCCCTCGGCTCCCTGTGGCCATGGTTTGCCATTCCCAGCAATGCGAGATGCAGGAAGTGGCGCGCCACTTCCCGCAGCTCCCATTGGCTGGGAATGGCAAACCATGGCCACAGGGAGCTGAGGGGCTCCATGCATGCAGATGCTCCAGGTAAACAAAATGACAATGTATTAGATATTCAATTCAATGATTCCATAGAGTTTAAAATAATCAAATTTTGGTGTAGACCCGTTTATAAGCCGAACCCCGCTCTTTGATGTGTCACTTTTTTACCAAAAATATTCAGCTTATGAACGAGTATATACGGTAATTTTTAAAAGTCCAGAAAGGCAGCACTATAAAGTTAAAACAGCATAGATAAGTATTATCTATAATAATATTTATTTATGGTTATTGGTACGTAATTCATAACTATGTGTATCAAAGGATTCTCGAAAGTTATAGAGTCAAAGTCAGCTTCAGAGCTTGGCCAGTTAAAATAGCTGAGGATCTGGCCTATAGTCTAGCAAATTATTTCTGAACATGTCAAATTATTTTGATTAGAGAATGGGAAGCAAATTAATTGCAATACCATAATCAACAACAACAACAACAACAAGCTGTTTTTATAGCACTGTCCATCCAATGATCTCAGAAAGCTCTACCATATTAGCATTTTAAGGTACCAATTCAAGAAAGTATCCTATTCAGGACAGCATTTAAGCATGTACTTAACTTTAAGCACCTGTTAAAGTCCTATTGAATTAATAGGTCTTTAGCAGGTGTTTTAAGTTAAGCAGGTGATTAAAAGCAGACATGAAAAGAAATGAACTTTAATGTACGCTTAAGTGCTTTCCAGAATCAGGACCTAAGGCGCATAACTTTCCTGCGCGGTTGGTAATAGCCTATTCTTTATTTGTTTAGGTTTTAACTGATTTTAAAAAAACAATAAAAATACCACAAAGACACTTTTTCATCAGAAACCCTGGACATGGCTAATGAAACACACCTATTCAGAACACTGAGACATGTTTAAAATTACAGTTGGCAATCAGTGAAGCTGGCAGCATCTTTTTACCTTCAAACCCGAAATTACTAACTAAAACAGGGGTGCTGGAACAATTTATATAGTGGGTTTCCTGAGAGCCATTGAACCAAACTGTAAACCCTGCATATAATGGAAACCACTTCAAGTCAGGGGGTGCTGCAGCACTCCTAGTTCCAGCACCTATGAAATAAAACATAAAAAGTGATGAGTCCTGGAGTTTATGGCTAGAAGGGATCCCTAGAGCACCTAGTCTGACCTCCTGTATACCACAGGCCACCACCACCACGCAAGCACCCCCACACTAAACTCAAGTTCACTCTCCCTCATATACAAGCTTATAACACCCCCAACATCGCTCCTCTGAAGATAAACAGGCTTGGACCAATAAAGGGAGTGAATTTCAATGACTAGACCCCTACCAAAAGCATCTTGTTGACAGGCCCCTCTCTATGAAATGGAAGTATGCAACCTCTAGTTATGGCACCTGTAGCTTACACCTTGGGAGAAAGGCATGTATGTATTAGTGTCATATTGTCACGTTATGTATGCTGTGTAATACTAAAAGCTTTAATGTTTCTATTTGACATTTTCAGTTCAAATTAAATAATCAGCATGTCAGCAGAATATTATTTTGGGGCCGGTCTTGCAGTCTTTAGTCATAAAGGACTCCCACTGAAATCAAGACTGAAGGTAAAACTGGATTTACACTATATCATATGTGAAGCTGTGACAGGGTGTGCATACCCCGCACTAGGCGAGAAAGAGTTAATCCCACACTATGGATGGAGGAAGTCCTGCCCCTCAGACTGTTCTGGGCATGCTCCAACTGCTGTGCTAGTATAAAGGAGAGCAGCTCAGCTCCATCTGGGCTGGCCACTGAGGAGGAAGCACACTTGCTAGATGCTCCATGCCAGGAGCCGCTACGGCCCCTGACTGCGGGAACCAGAGATCCCAGGGACCAGACCAGAGCTACCTGCTACCTACAGTTCATTGAACTGCTACCTACAGTTCATTGGCGGAAGTCAGCAGGGTTGTCCTTAGGATTTATGGGGCCCTACGCAGTATTATTAAACTGGTGCCCCTATGTCCGACTTGGGGCACAGTCACCACCCCTGCCCACGGACCCCCAGAAGAACCCCCCCCCACAATTGCGGACACACACCAAGCTTCGTACACAGCAGACGCTGGGGCAGCCTGGGATCGCAGACCAGGGGGGTGGGGGAGGAGGCAGCAAAGGACACCGAGCTGCCCGGCTTGCCTCACAGCAGCAGAGACTCTCAGTTCCCCGCAGATAGCCCATACCCGCTCCCTCACACAGAATGCGCTGCGCCGGCACATTTGGCTCTGTGAATACGGCCCCTGCCTAAGGAGACTACAGTGTGTGCTGGGCGTGCGGAAACCGACCCGCTCTTACCTGCTGTCCCGGTGGTGCCCCAAATGTTTGGGTGCCCTAAGCAGCCGCATATGTTGTGTATGCCTAAAGATGGCCCTGGGAGTCAGAGTTCCAGGGAACTACCCGCATCAGGGAACCCAGAAACCTCAACGATATATGGACTACAGGTTCAGAAGACACAGTAGGAAGAGGACAAGAAGGCAGAGTGAGTTGTATCTCCCACCCATGTAAGGTCAGCATGTTGCTGTAGGAGTCCCACTGACTGGTGGCAAACGCACTCGCCACTGACAGGGCTCTGGGCTGGGACCCGTGAAGTTGGGTGTTCCCAGGTTCCCCTACCCTTGCTGCCACTCTCCCCTTTAGTGTTGGCCCTGTATCTGGACATTGGGCCGTACAGCCCTGAATGCCAAAAGGCAGCCATATCGACTCTAGCCATTAGGCAATACAGCCCTGAACCCCAAGGGCAGCCATGACGACTCTGATCAACGGGCCATACGGCTGTCAGTCTAAGAACCATCTGGTAGACTGCAACCGCAGTGGTATCACAACTCTGATCCCTCATCTCCCCCCAAAGAGGGACAGGATGTGGGTACCTCATGACAGAAGCCTTTCTTTTCATATAATACCATTTTCTAGAGTAACAGTCTAAAACAAGATTATCAAGTTGGCATTCTGACAAAAGTCCCATTGAACTCTCTGGGCTTGACCATTAGTCTGTTATTCTAAATTCTTGAAACCATGAGTAAACTCCTGGCCCTACTGAAGTCAATGGCATTTTTGCCATTTTGACTTCAGTGAGGCCAGGATTTCACCCACATGATTTATTTTACATAAGGCATTACACACAGCATCAAGTAGTTGTGTTTATCTGGTATAGTGAAAGCTGACGGAAAAGAGACTGCATCTCTCTTGTACACAGTAAAGCACAAGGCTAAGGGTCAAATGCCTCTATCATCTGAAACATGTGATTCTCTCACAAAAACTATCTGGGGAGCAGCACTGCTATTATCAAAATGAACATTTTATTTTTTAAATTACAAAATAATTTAAAACATGCTTTTTGAAGCAAAATTTTAACAACAGTCATCATTTCCTGAAATGTCCCAGAAGGTGCCACAGCTGAACTGAAGTCATACTTAATTACTCAAAAGATTGAGAGAAAAAGCAGAAGATTGGGAGAAAACACATCCATCTGGTCTAGCTTATTTGCCTCCAACTTTAAGTTGAAACCAAATAAAATTAAAGTGAAAAATTGGCCGTGAACAGGCTCAGAAGGGTCTCAGATGCCTCCCACTGCACTGCTGAGAGTGTCTTTAATGCAAAACACAATGACTTTGAGGCTTAATACAGCAGATGCCATCAGTCAAGCTAGCGCTCAAAGGGTGGATCATTATGTTTTAATTACATGTTTAAGTAACTTATGGCATATTTTAGTTACCAGGAATCAGAAAGCACTCTTGGACCATATTTCAAATGCTTCTTAGCCAAGCTTTAGATAATATTTAAAATAAAGGTAGCCTTTAACTTTGTTTGAAGTTTTTAACCCTTAACATGGATTTATGCTTCTGTGGTTAAGGAAAGGAAAAGCTTTGACATTCTCAACAAATTTCAGTTTAGAAAATAGTATTTGATCAAAGTAATTGTTTTAATGATGTTCTGTGAAATAATTCTCTGTTCCTTTCATTTCATTTCATATGCAAGTTCTCAAGCTCTTTGCTGGGGCACAAAAACCATGTTAAAACTTCAAAAAGAAACCTAACAACGTTGGTTGAAAAAAATCTAGACATGAAAAAAACAAAGAAATCCTAGTTTTGCTCTAGAAAAGTGATTATTGTGATTACAGCCTCTAATTGGCTTTGAATTGTGCACACAGCTATGCTATGCTCAACTTCCTGTTATTTTCCTTACCCGTTCTCCCTCATCCCACCTTCACTTGTTTGTTTCATCTGTGTGTTACAACTTGTCTTTTAGGGCTAGCCACGGCAGCGCTTTAACATGGCTTGTGTGGTCATGGCAGACAGCGCTGTAAAAAATCCACCTCCACGAGGGGTGTAGCTACCAGTGCTGGAGATGTCACACCGCTGAACGAGAAAGTTGCAGTGCTGTAAACTGCCATTGTAGACAAGCCCTTAGACTGTAAACTCCCTGGACAGGGACTGACATTTACTGTATATTTGAAAAACTTAGCACAATGGGACCCCAACCCAGTTGCAGCCCCTCACCACTATTACACTATCAATGACAAATAATAATGCAGGTAAAATCAGTTTCATTTTGCTGGCCTTCATGGTCTTCAATTAAAAGCATTCACAAAAAGTATCAAATACTACTAAGAAAATTATTTTACCAATGCCAGATATGTACATACTGTACACATTAACTGGTGCATTCATTTTATTGCAATACTGTAATTCCCAGTAACCAAATTGAATATGTAGATGTATAGGATTCTTCTCAAGGCAGTTAATACGCTATGTGCAGTACAAGAGAGATAAAAAGGGTTCTTGGATTTAGTAGGCATATGCCTCAGAGGTAGTATTATTTTAACACTTTCTGTGTTTAATTGAATTATCATCTTGTAGTCTCTTTTGTTCTTTAAATTAATTAGTTCACGCAGTGATAAATGGCCCTAGTTATGCTGCTACTATTGCTGCTGTGTAGCTATATCAGCACAGTATGCAATCAGGAAAGGCTATTTTTTGAAGCAGAGGAAACAAAGGAATGAGTGGGATTTACAACAGAAATAAAATAAAATAACAAAACACTCCACCCACTGTAATTTCTATGGCCTTCCAATATTTCTGTGGTGAAAAAAGAGCTTTCAGAAACCATATTGTAAGGCATCCCGTGAATTCTTTAGCTTTGTAATTCAGACAAGGTGAAACGCAAAGAAGTTAATTTCAAACACTATTCTAACATGTTTTTTATAGACTATGTTTCATGAACATTGTCTTTTTTCTATTCTGATTTCAGAAGTTTAACCTCTTTTGGCATATTTTTATAATATTTATATATAATATGCTATATATTGTATCAATAGATGGACTATGAGACTTATGCTCCTAAGTCACTTTTGAAAGTGGAATTTAAGCACTTAAGTGACTATGGCGCTTTTTAAAATTTTAACCACAGTGCCTACTTTTGTCTATGCAGTTTATTATAGGTTTGATATATTATCAGACAATGGTAATCTGACTAGAACTCTGTTATACACACAAAAATGATAAAAGACAAAAACATCACATCACCTGTGAGTGAACACTTTTCACAAAGAAATTATTTTATCTCACCTATCAGTCCTCATCCTCAAAGGAAACCCTCAACACTTTCAGAACAAAAGCCTGGAAGCTTAAATTCTAAAAAGTATGGACTGAAAAGACATACTGCATGTATGACTTATTACAGCAATCTGTAACCCACTAATCCTCCCCCATCCTCCCCCCCCGCCGGAATGGTCCCTTGAAATATGTGTGAACTACTTATGCTAAACAATCTGTTCCACCTTGTATTTAGCAGTATGTTTCCCAGACCTGAAGAAGAGCTCTATGTAAGCTCAAAAGTTTCTCTCTCTCACCAATAGAAGCTGATCTAATAAAATATATTATCTCACCCACCTTGTCTCTCTAGTATCCTGGGTCCAACACAGCTACAACAACACTGCATATATTTAAAGGATGTCATTTAAACCATATACCAAGGGACAATATTATATTTAATGTTAATATAAAGAAATAAAAGTCAGTTTAAATGAGATACTCAAAACATATATATGCTCTCTCTATACACCCTTCTGGAAGATAAAAGTTGCAGTCCTTCAATCTCAAACCCTACTGATAGCCTTGCTGTATATTTTGTGTACTCAAATCACAGTGCATGAGAGATTTCTAACTATATCCTAATGTTTTGACAGATTTCTCTATTTTAGCTATAAATGTTATGCTTTCAAAAAATAATGAAAAAGAAGTTAAGGTAATATTTTAGCATATTTCATTTTCCATCCTCCAATTCATAGTCTTTAATAAACAAATAAGTCAAGTGACTACCATCTAAAATCCTGTAGTTATTGCTGACTTGGGGACTGTACTATGGTACAGAAAACTCAGTTTTATTAATGACTAGATGTAAACTCTTTTTTTGTTTGGAACTTAAATGCTTTAGGCTGATGGCATATGCTTAGATGCTGGGAAGGGTGTCAGCTGATGTCAAGGATTACACGTCACCTGATGATTTAGGATGATTCATAGTGATTAGCTACAGTAAGGCAGAGATACAGTCTGATAATAGACTTTTTGTTCTTTAGATTTAATGTCTATATCTAGGGATCACCATAATTATCTTCCACACAGGGGTAAATGTAGGCCCATATGGCATACCGGTAAGAAGTTGGTACCGACCCATACGCTGATGGGGTGGGGGTCAAAAGGGGCAGTTGCCCCAGGGTTGGTTGCCCTTGGCTGTTGCTGCTACTGTGGCAGCGGCTGGAGCTCTGGGCCCTTTTAAATCACTGCCGGAGCGCCAGGCAGCGCGGGCCAGGCAGTGCGGATGGGCTGGCTGGGGGAGGCTGACCCCCACCCCTACCCCTTTCAGGAGCCTGGAATCGGGTCCCCGTACCAATAAGTGTTTAATACTACTTTAACCCCTGCCTACATGTCATCATTTACAGCCATCAAAAAGCTGTAGACTATATTCATAGCACTGAGTAGTCCTCATTTGGCCAAGATACCTGTACACATCTTTCTAGATCTTTTCCATGAGTCAATACTCGCAAGCCCCTTAATTACTTTAGTTTTGTTGTTCTCTGAATTTCCTTCATGCTGGCGATACCTTTGTGATGCTGGTATTTACAAAAGGCAGTTACCTCTTCTTGCATTAAGAGCTAAAGGACATTCAGTGGTCAAGTTTCCTTTTTATCTGAAATACTAGATAGCACTCAGTTGTCAAGAGCTTTGACTTCTCTTAGTTGAAAGGTGACAAAGATTTTCTTCTTGGAATTCGCATAGTAAGACTTCTACAGAGAATGTCTCACTGTAACAGTGGATTTAACCTTGGTCTTTACAATCAAATTATTTTTGTCATATTTGGTTTTTGCGTGGTAACTTAATAGAGCTAAAACTTCACAACAAGCTGCTTGTGAATTCATGCTTCAGAAAAACATGCGTAAATGCTGGAATTCTTTTAAAGTGTATCATTTAAGTCTGGGACATCTGAGTTATGTACATGTAAATATCTCCAGAGTATGAAAGCACAAGTTGAAAGCAAAGAAATATATGTTTTGTTTTATCCAGTTATGTAATAGCATGTGATAGCAATGACCTCTGCTCTTGCATTTGCCTCATAGATGTACAGGAACCAAAAGAATACTGTCATCTAAAATTACTGTTTGTAGCAGAAATGTTGCATGGTCAGTCATAGTTTAGGACCCCTGAAGGTAGAATCTGCTGCATAACTAATACAATTTGACAAGCACAACTGCACTCTTAAAGTTGATACAGAAGTTGTTGGGCTATGAAGCCAATTAAGGAACTAAAGAAGATTTAAACTATATGGAAATTACTCAGCTGTTTTCACTATTTTTATATTATAATATGAAAAGACTAATAAAGAAAAATTGCTAATGACATGAAACATAGGAAACTGCAATTATTTTGAAGTCTGAATAAACATACTGCAGGAGGTTAGATTAGTCTATTTACTCTGTTGACTATTTCCCCGCTCCCAATAGCTCACTTGAGATATAATAGACACAATATGACTGAAAAATAGTCAAATCAAAATGTCAGATTTTCATTTACGTGTGCATAACTTTGAAGAGCTGGCAGATCTTTTAAAAAGTTCTAAATTCAGATGCAGTTGAGAACCATTCAGAATCTTAAAAAAGTATAGAAATATAGGGCTGAAAGGGACATCAAGCAGTCATCAAGTTCACATGCCCCCTACCCCGCCAAGTCAGGATTATGTATACCTAGACCATCCCTAGCAGGTGTTTCTCTAACCTGTTCTTAAAAACCTCCAGTGATGAACATTCTACAGCAAGGGTCGGCAACCTCTGGCACGCAGCTCGCCAGGGTAAGCACCCTGGCGAGCCGGGCCAGGTTGTTTATCTGTCGTGTCGGCAAGTTCGGCCAATCGCAGGGCCCACTGGCCATGGTTTGCCATCCCAGGCCAAAGCGGGAGGCGGGAAGCCGCAGCCAGCACATCCCTCGGCCCGTGCCGCTTCCCGCCACCCCCATTGGCCTGGGACGGCAAACCACGGACAGTGGGAGCCGTGGTCCACTGAACCTGCTGATGCGGCAGATAAACAAACTGGCCCAGCCCGTCAGGGTGCTTACCCTGGCAAGCCACATGCCAGAGGTTGCCGACCTCTGTTCTACAGCCTTCCTAGATAACTTGTTCCAGTGCTTAACTGTCTTTGTAGTTAGGAAGTTTTTCCTAAGAGCCAACCTAAATCTCCCTGGCTGCAAACTAAGTCAATTACTTCTTGTCCTTTCCTCACTGAACATGATCATTTTTATAACAGCCCGCAACATATCTGAAGACTGTAATCATGTCTTCTCTCAGCTTTGTCTTCTCTAGACAGAATACACCCAGTTCTTTCAACCTTTCCTCAGAGGTCATGTTTTCTAAAGCTCATCACTTTTGTTGCTCTTCTGTGGACTTTCTTCAATTTGTCCACATCTTATTTAAAGTGTAGTGCACAAAACTGGACACGGCACTGGTGAGGCCTCAGCTGGAGTACTAAGTAGGTGAGACAGATGGACCAATTACCCCCCACATCCTACATGTGACACTCCTGGTACAACATTTTAGAATGACATTTGCCTTTTTTTGGCAACAGCATCACACTGTTGACTCATATTCAATTTGTGATCCACTACAATCCCACATCCTTTTCTGCAGCCCTACTGCCTAGCCATTATACTCCACATTGTATTTGTACATTTGATTTTTTGCTTTCTAAAGTGTTGCACTTTGCACGTCTTTATTAAATGTCATCGTATTGATTTCAGACTATTTCTCCAATCAAGATCATTTTGAATTCTAATTCTGTCCTCCAAAGTGCTAGCAACTCATCCTCACTTGAAAGGTATTTGCAAATTTTATAAGCATACTCTGCACTCCATCGTTTACGTCATTAATATAAACACTGAATAGTAGCGGACCCAAGACAGACCAGAATACCTACATGTTTTACAAAATAAAAACTAAAATCAAAACTGAAGCTGCTTGCTCATTACTGGGCACTGTGTTAACTCCCAGTTCAACAGACAGCTACTAGAGTAGATCTATAATTCCTCCAGTACAGGAGACAGAAGTGCAACCTGAGATCAGAGGGGACCAAGCTCAGCAGAAAGCCAAAAGATGCATGCAAGAAGGAACAGAAGGCTGGAGGTATTTTCCTGGGAGCTGGCTGTGAAGTAGGAAGGCAGCTTGAGAGCTGGGATAACTGCAGGAGAAGGTCACAGGGCAGTGATCTGCAGGCAGGAGGAGAGTGTGAAGAGGTTACACCAAGAATTTACTACCTCTAAATCTCTCTTGTAGATTGCCTCTAGTGGCTGGGCTAGGAACTGCTTTGTTTGCTTAGCATAACCACTAAAGAAAATGCACCTGGTGTATTTTACCTTTTAGTTTATAGATTCTAGTGCTGGGAGCACCTGTAGCACTTCCCTTCAAGCTTGTAGTACACCCAGGATGCTACCAGCCTAGAGCTTGGCAAATAATGGATTTTTTGGTTAAATGACAACTTTGAAAAGCTGAAAAAAAATTGTTTTGAGTCAAAGAAAACATGTGTTGTGACAAGATTGAAGCATTTAATTTCCATTATGATCATTTTTAAACATTTGTTTTTTTTTAAATTGAAATTGCAAGTCATTTCAATCTGGAAAATTAAAATGTTTTGTTCTAAAAAAACGCTGAAACAATTTTTTTTGAATTTTTTAAATTTTTGGTGTTTTTTAGAAATGATCAATTTGGCAAAATTTACATGAATTCACATAACGTCACTATATCAGCATTTTTCACATTGAAATGACTTTTTGTTTCAAAATCTTTAAAAAAAGACAAATGTTTAAAAGGGTCAACATGGAAATGAAATGTTTCAATCTTGTCAATGCTCAGGTCAGTGGGTTACTACTTCACTAAATTAAAATTTCTCTTGATTCAAGAGTTGGTATTTAGTTACATTTTTATACTGATATGGTATCAACTGATCCCTTAAATAGTGAAAATGTCAATTTTTTTTAATCTCATCTTTAGGTTTCTCCCAAACACCACCAGTTTAAGAAAACAGGCATTAATACCTTCACATATTAATTGAGATCCATGGTATGCCCACACTTTGAGTACTGCATGCAGTTCTGGTCACCCCATCTTAAAAAGATTGGAAAAGGTACAGAGAAGGGCAACAAAAATTATTAAGGGTATGGAACAGCTTCCATATGAGGAGAGATTAAAAAGGCTGGGACTGGTTCAGCTTGGAAAAGAGATGACTAAGAGAGGATATGATAGAGGTCTATAAAATCATGAATGGTGTGGAGAAAATGAATAGGGAAGTGTGATTTACTCCTTCACATAACACAAGAGCCAGGGGTCACTCCAAGAAATTAATAGACAGTAGGTTTAAAACAAACATAAGGAAGTACTTCTTCATACAGTGCACAGTCAGCCTGTGGAATGGTGCCAAGGGCTGTTGTGAAGGCCAAAACTATAACAGGGCTCAAAAAAGAACTAGATAAGTTCATGGAGGATAGATCCATCAATAGCTATTATCCAAGATGGTCCTGGATTCAACCCCGTGCTCAGGATGTCTCTAGCCTCTAACTGGCAAATGCTGGGAGTGGACAACAGGGGATGGATCACTTGATGATTGCCTGTTCTGATCATTCCCTCAGAAGCATTAACTAATGTTGGAAGACAGGATACTGGGCTAGATAGACCATTGATCTGACCCAGTATGGCCATTCTTATGAGATAGCTCAGGGATTTTTTGCTTGTGATAGGAATTTATTTTATACAGCTGAAATGTATTGTGAAAAATCTCTAAAATCACGTCATTCTCAGTTCATCCAGGTTTTGGGTTTGGACATGTAACCTTGCTTTATAAAACACAGGGTACACACACACAAAATTACCAATGTGAGATTTTTTTTCCCCATAAGATTTCAAAGTAATTTTCAGTTAAATTAAAGATTTAAGTAGCTTTGAATTTTCACTTCTTTTCTTCCAAAATGCCAATGATCAGCTTTAACAAAAATGGTTGGTGTTCAGAACTCATTCTAATCTGAACTATTTGTTAGAGTGTAAATTCAGGTATAATCTTCTGAAATGTAAATTAGGAATAAGAAATTAACTAGAAAACTTGAAGGAAAATGTCGGGATTTCCTTCTTTTATGAGAAACTTGAGCCATCTGATTCTTTGTCAGAATGCTGTGTGCGGAATATATTGCCAGACTCAGAAGTAAATGTTGTATGCAAAATAGGTAAATCATAGGTTTGCTGGCATTTAGATATTCTGTTGGCAGTACAAGCCAATTTTCCACAGCTCTGACTGTGTAAACCAGGAAGCGTGTTCAACAAGATGCTGCATAATAATTAAAAATGATACTAATGTTGGCTATCTGGTTTAGAAGAAATTTGACATGACAATACAAAAATAAAAATGTTAACTGACCCACCAGGGGAAGGAAAAAAGAGAGAGAAAGAAAATATATGCATAGAAAGGTAAAATATTTGAGTTGGGCCAGAATACTCACTATGGGTTAGAACCAAAGCCTGTTTAAGTCAATGGAAAGGTTGCCACTGATTTTAAGGGCTTTGGATCGGGCCTTATTTCAACAAAAACTTAAAAGCTTGTTTTAACTCTATGCAAAACTCAAATAAGTTTACATTGTTATAGAAAAATACACAGGTCCCTAATGAAATGTGATCTCTCACATATCAAAGAAGCTAGAGATGGTTTCAATTTGGCTGCCATATGCAGCCAAAATATTTGTGATGTATTCTGAAATTAAAGAAACTTCTTTAAAGCTTTTAACTATATTAATTTAGACAAAATAATGTTATCATAATAATGGCTTTGTATTTGGGAAATAGAAGCCTATATCAATTTCTGTGTTTTTCTTTTGCCTCCCTCACTTAACAAACCAATCATTTTGAATCCCAAATTCAGAAACAGTAGAGCAAAGTGCATTCTTGACTTCACTGAATGGATTTATACTGATTTCAGCTAAATCTGAATTCAGCCCTGGATGCCCAATGAAGAGAGAAACGAAAGATTCTCAAAATAACTACTATGATACAATAATGTTCTTTATTTACAGGTGGGGAAAAGGAATGAATCCTTATAAAGACAGACTTCTAAAAGTTTTTTTATTTGACAGGCATAAACTACGTAGACAGACTTGCTTCCCTGCATATTTGGATTTTAACTCTCACTCTAGCAGAAGAAACTTTCTTCAACTTCTCACCATTAGGTCGCATGGGCTTTGTTTCACCTAATTCAGGGTGGTGTGGTTTAATTATTCTTCAATGGGAATTTTACTTTAAAAATAATCTATATGCTTTATTCAGTCGTTTAAAACAAAATAATTAAGTTTTCATTTTGGTACCTCCGCCTCAGTCCATTCCCTCCTCTTACTGTAGTGGCAGTTGGACGCTCTCTAGCCTTCTAGATGTAATTCAATGTACACCCATTTTACAAACTGGTCAAAGCAGCAGTATTTGAATGTATAGTAGGTTTAATGGCACTGGTCAGTTTCAAATCACATCTAAAGTTTGGATTAGATTTTATAATCTTTCTGTCTTGCAAGACGTAGGGAGATTTTGGCAGGAATCACCTGCCAAAGAGTTCATTTGCTCTTTTGAAATTTCAGTTACATAAAAACTGGAAAATATGCCACTTCTAATTTTGGATCCAATCAGGAAGCAACAATTAAAGATTTGCAACCCGAGTTTTGTAGTGATGCATAGCTAGCTTAATCTATTACATGCAATTTACATGGAGTTTCCTGAAATGCTCCACATGTGACTTCCAAGAGCCGGGGCCGGTGCAAGGATGTTTTGTGCCCTAGGCGAAACTTCCACCTTGTGCCCTCCCCCACCCGGCCTGAGGCGCCCCCCCTCCCCGCAGCAGCTCCCCCCCTCTGCCCTGAGGCGCCCCCCTTGCAGCAGCTCCCCACCACCACCCTCTGCCCTGAGGCACCCCCCCCCCCGCCCCAGCTCACCCCTGCTCTGTCTCCACCCTGAGCACGCCATCGCTGCTTCACTTTTCCTGCCACCCAGGCTTGTGGCGCCTAAGCTGATTGGCGCCACAAGCCTGGGAGGTGGGAGAAGTGAAGCAGCTCACCTCTGCCCTGCCTCCTCCCCGAGCACGCCGTCGCTGCTTCACTTCTCCTGGCTTGCAGCGCCAATCAGCTTAGGTGCTGCAAGCCTAAGAGGCGGGAGAAGTGAAGCAGCCACTGTGTGCTCGGGGAGGAGGCGGGGTAGGGGTGAGGCAGGGTGGGGAGTTCCCCTGCATGCTGCTCCCCCCTCCCTTACTTGCTGCAGTTGGCCCTCCCCACGCTCCCCTGCCCCAGCTCCCTCTGCCTAAATGCCGGCGGCGACCAGGGCGGCCGAAGATCCGGCCACCGCGGTCGCTGCCAAAGAAAATGGCGCCCCCCCAAATCCTAGTGTCGCCTAAATGGTTGCACCGGCCCTGCCAAGAGCTACCCTTTTTTACAACAAAGAGATGATTCAGTCACCCTCAGGTGTTTTTTCCCCCCCTCAAGTAGCTTTACCACTGGTACTAAATTATGTAAACAATGTTATTTTATGATGTGGTCTTGAGTAACCTCTAACTTGATTTGACAGTGGCATTGAGTTTGATTTAAACCATGCTTTAAGATGTGAATGTAGGTGCTTTTTCAGCTGAGTTACTCATATCCTATTTTTATACAGATGTTAAACATGCTTCAGACTATGAAGGAATTACCTCTGTAGGTTCGGGTTATTTACTGCCCTGCAGGATACCCAGCATGTGGAAAGTGTGATTAAATGTGACACTGAGAGAGTTCATGAATCCACAAAGGAAAACACACAGACTGAGGATTTTTGTTATGTAAGATATAAAAATAATTCAGTAAGATGATGTAGCTGTGACCCCACGTTTACAGTATTATTACTTTCAGAAATGCAAACATTAACTGAAGATATGAAAGATATAGACACTTACCTGTATATAAACATACGGTACATTGAACATTCTATAGCCAAAGTATTCTATAGTAAGAGGATACAAAACAATTCTAACCTATCTACAAGCACAAAATATTGCCAGTAAATGGATTCAACACAGTATGTATGGAGAACTACAACAAAGTTTTCTGAAATAGAGCAATTTCTTCTTTAATTACTTGATGAATCAACAGCGAATTTTTGAACCAAGACCTGCAAATATGTGCAATAAGATAGTTTTCTCTGAAAAAAAATTGGGTTTGGGTATCATTCAGTACGCTGTTGCCCAAGACAACAACAAAGCAGAAGAGGGTGCAACTGGCAATACACACACACACACACACCCCTAACATCCTGGAGAACCCCCATTGATTTTAGATGCATATAATTTGGGTTCATTTTGGTCACACATGGCGTGGCTTCATTTAAAAGGTTTTATAATTTCAACATAGGAGTGATTTGTTAGCTGTTGTTTTTGTTAAAAAAACCCTCAAAATTATGTTTTTTAAAAGTCATGGAGAATAAAATATTTAAAAATTGTTTGACATCCTTTTTGTCTTTTCCAACAGATGCAAAAGAAGAAACCATGTAAATACTCTCAAACCACAACCTATGGCCTAATATTGGGAAACATAAATGTTCCCTATGTTTATGCTTCATGTGCCTCAAGCATCTCTTTAGCACTGCTCAAAATTCTTCAAAAACTCCTCTAAAGCAGAGATTAATAACCCAATTTACCAACACGCTTTCTGCATTCAGAAAGATCAGTGCTTTGTTGACCTTTGAAACATCTGAATTCATTAACAGTATTTCAGTGTTTGTTTTGTATGGTTTTGGGGTTTGTTTGCTTTTAAAATGACATCAGCTTCTGATAATATTATTATATTGACATATTTTGAAGATTAAAGCTTCCCTCTATGAAGCTTCTCACTGTAATCCTTTGTGTCTAATAAGATGGTATTCTAATTACTAATACAAGAACAACAATATGTATATTTGACCATATAGTAAGATTTTGCAGTGTTGGACATGTACAATCAAACTTATGTTCTTTTGTGAGAAGTCATAGTATGGAGAGATTACAATGTTACCAGAGATATAATTTTTTTTTAAAACAGGCAATAATACTATGCAGAATGAGTGAAATTCAAACAAGTGTGAAGGGGGATCAGGCAAGACCCTCCACAATTATTAAGCCCCTGGAGGGCTACCAGCAGAGTAACTACTTAGGTTAGTAAAATCTCTGCCACTCACCAGCTGTGGAAGGATTTCTATGGTGGCCTCACAAAAGCGGGCACATAGGTGGGAGGGAGCACACAATCCAGAGATCCTAACCTGTGGTGCAGATGGTTATGATCATGTTTAGCCCATAGGCTAGTACATCAGGGAAGCTCATAGGAGTTGGGATCAGTACTGCAGCCTTATACTTTAATTACAGGTTGAGGTGAGTTTTACCACCCCAATGTCCCCCTCTACACACACACTTTAACCACATGAAGCCCAATTCCTCAAGCTTTTTGCAGATAAAGGGATTTTCACTCTGAGAGCATCTGTTTTTCAAACTTATTATAATGATTCAACTTATTGCTCTAATTTTCTTGTCTCACAGAACTTCATACTCATTAATGAGGAGAGAACTCGGGACCTTCTGTTCAGAAGGCACAAGCACAAACTGCCAGGGTGGATTTCACTTCAACCAACTGCAGTAAAAGTATTTGTTAATTTACACCCTCTGTGGACCAGTTATTAAGGAACAGAATATTTACAAACACTTAAACAGATCTGACTTTCCATTCACTAAGGAGCATTAGAACACATACTCGCTGTCCTTCGAGTCATTACAATGCATTTTATTACGTTCTAACTAGACAGCAACATTTTATTCTAAATATTGAAGTTATCTTTGGTAAAGCAACCCCCCAATATTATAAAACTATTTATTTTCATCTGTAATCCAGGACAAACAAATGGAAGATTTTCTTGAAATTTGTTGTGTTGGTGGTTTTTTTAAACAAAAGTGTTCCAGGGATTAGACGTTGTACTGTATGTAAATTTCAGCTAAACACATCTTTATGAGATCATGAGCTAAGCACTACAATTTCCAGCTAAACACCTCTTTTTATGAGTTTATAGCTCAGCTGTCAGAAGTAATGAGTTTTTACTTCTGACAGCTGAACTATAAACTCATAAAAAAAGATGGTTATAATGAGAATGCTAATATGAGGGATATTAGCTAGAGAAAGCTTCACCAATATTAAAAATGGACATGTTAGTCCCATTTTCTGACAACTGACCCTTAATGGAAAATTACTAAAAGATTTATCCCAACTGCTGTTTTTATAATTTTTCCCACTTGCCTTGATTTTTAAATAATCTAACACTGTAGCAATACATCAAATGTTGGATATCCACCATTAATCACAACCAATACATTCTGAAGCATAATGTCCTCTCAATAAGCTCTTATTTCATTAAAACTAATGGAAATTGCACACTCATATTGACAAGAGAGACAAAGGAGTGGAGAAAATGGCCACGATACGATGGGCCTCGTGCTTTTAACTTTTTTCTAAAATCATTTAAATTCTGTGAGAATCACATATTAAAAATAGACTAAATCTACTAAAAAAAACATTTTCATATTATGATAGCAGATGTAGAGACACAAGGCACAAAAGCTTAAACAAATTACCTAAAAGACAAGGCAGTAAGACACGATACATTTAATATTCCTTATTTGTCATCATTAATGTCAAGCTATAAAGCTTAAGCCTTCAAAGGATTTGACAGCCTCCATCCGCAAGAAAGTAAATGTTAAAGGTTCTAAAAACAACCTACACATTTTATTTCTTTTGGATGATTATGACATGGCAATTCCAATTATAATAAACAAAAGTTCTCCTTTGCAATTCATTTAATTAATGCAAATAAGGTTTCTTTTTAAAGTGAATATTCTGAAGATTGCACATTATCTTGTGTTACATTTGTTCATGTTAACCAGGGTTGATTGTATTTTAGATAGTTCTATGTAGAACAACATAATTATCTTTCATGTATGTAATGCAGGGTTACTAAACTTATCAAGCTTAGTCTTGAAGCCAGATATGTCTTTTGCCCCCACTACTCCCCTTGGAAGGCTGTTCCAGAACTTCACTCCTCTAATGGTTAGAAACCTTCGTCTAATTTCAAGTCTAAACTTCCTAGTGTCCAGTTTATATCCATTTGTTCTTGTGTCCACATTGGTACTAATCTTATATAATTCCTCTCCCGCACCATAGTAACTCTAGCTCAGGAACCAATCCATGCAACAAACCTCAATGCCAACTCTGCCCACATATCTACACCAGCAACACCATCACAGGACCTAACCAGATCAGCCACACCATCACCGGTTCATTCACCTGCACGTCCACCAATGTAATATATGCCATCATATGCCAGCAATGCCCTTCTGCTATGTACATCGGCCAAACTGGACAGTCTCTAAGGAAAAGGATAAATGGACACAAATCAGACATTAGGAATGGCAATATACAAAAACCTGTAGGAGAACACTTCAACCTCCCTGGCCACACAATAGCAGATCTTAAGGTGGCCATCCTGCAGCAAAAAAACTTTAGGACCAGACTTCAAAGAGAAACTGCTGAGCTCCAGTTCATCTGCAAATTTGACACCATCAGCTCAGGATTAAACAAAGACTGTGAATGGCTTGCCAATTACAGAACCAGTTTCTCCTCCCTTGGTTTTCACACCTCAACTGCTAGAAGAGGGCCTCATCCTCCCTGATTGAACTAACCTCGTCATCTCTAGCCTGCTTCTTGCTTGCTTATATATACCTGCCCCTGGAAATTTCCACTACTTGCATCCGAAGAAGTGGGTATTCACCCACGAAAGCTCATGCTGCAAAATGTCTGTTAGTCTATAAGGTGCCACAGGATTCTTTGCTGCTTCTACAGAACCAGACTAACAGGCTACCCCTCTGATATAGTGGGACAGGCAAGCCATTACATCTTTCCTTAGTCATACACCTTTAGAAGCCTGGAAACCGTGCTTGTCTTATTAATTTAGTGAAGACAATTAAGCATTAAGACTTTATATGTGAAAAAAGTTGCTTCTGAATTAAATGAAATAGTAAAAGTGGCAAATACAAAAGAGATTGGGGTCATTTAGATGGTTCTTGACACACCCATCTGCATCCCTGATGTAGTGGATCTGAGATCATAAATTAGAAAGTACAGCTAGCTGAAAAATGGAAACACAGTTTCTCAAGAAATGTCAATGTTATTTCCATTTTTGCAGTTTGAAATAATTTTCAAAATTTCATTTCAATTTTTCATATTTTTAAATTTTACACAGAAGTTTTAAGAAAAACTGCAGTTTTTTAATTCAAAATTTCATATTTCCCTTTCTCCATATAAATATAATAAAATAAATGATATCCAGGGTTTGGTTTCCTCTGCCCACCCACCCCCACCATGCATTTTTTAAAAATTATTTTTCATTAACTTGCTCAACTTTTGAAAAGTTAGATAGTGGCAAAAGGAAAAATGAAAAGAAATAGGGAAAGGGAAGAAAAACAGATGTAATTTATTCTATAGCACGCAGTGGCAAAAAGCTAGGTGGGGGGAGGAAAAGGAGGAGATATTGGGAGGAAAATAGAAAAACTGAAATTTCAAAATTTGTATACATTTGCTTTTGATAAAAGCCGGGGAGGGGGCAGGGAAGGAAAGGTTTTTGTTTCCAAACAAGAGCATTTTTCATCAGAAAAAAGTTTCCAATAAAATTTTTCAAACCATTCTATGACCACCACCTAAACTGACCTCACATACAAGACCAGACCACACCTTCAGTGGAGATCTCTTGTATGACTAGGGTGAGCAGGACTTCACCCTTACTCTGACACAGTCCTCATGGCTGTCTGAGTCTTCTTAGTGTATGCGTGGCACGTGACCAGGATTCCTCATTCAATTTGGCCTGCTGGTTGGATCATTAGGTTGCCCAGCCCAGGCCAAGCAATGACAGGGAGTGTGAGGTGAACGCTGATCCATGCCCCGTGTTGCCTGAGTAAGGAAGTGTTTCTCGTTCAGGCACTAATTAACAAAAGTTGGTTGAAGGAAGTAAAGAGTTAAACTCTTAGCTAAACATTTCTAAGATGTTGTTACTCAATAACTATCCATATGCAGAAATTCACTACTGCAATTTTTAAGTTTCTTCTTATTAGAGATGAATATTAATATAAATGTCTGCATTCGTATATTCATTTATTTATTACTCTATTTCCATATATCTGTTTCTAGTCATCTAAATTATAGCTAATTCTGAAGCCTTGATTTACTTTTTATTTGATGGGAAATAAAAGATATGAACTGTCTGTTTGTACAAATGCTTATACGAATACTTACATGTAACAAACTGATTTTACTGTATGTAACTTTTGCTACTGATTTGATCTTTTGACTTTTCTGTTAGTTATTTTACATTGTCAGTCTAGTATCTGCCAACTACCAAAGTAGATTATTTGAAAGAGGAAGCCCAAGGTTTCGGTTTCTGATAAGCCACAATGCATTTTCATATGTACAATAAAAGCAGCTTAATTAAAATTAGTTAAAACTTTGTTCAACTTATTGAGATTGTAAAAAATATATATATAATTTAAAAAAAAGACATTTTGCTTCTTCTGTGCTATCAGAGAGGACATCCAAAATTCCAGCAGAAAAAATAAGAAAACGAGTGTCAGATTACAACAGGTGTTCACCATCAAGGACTGTGATGAAATAGTAATTGCTGACACAGGCAGCCTCCTGAGGAAAGAAACAGTGTTCCTGGCATCTGTAAGTAAATTTATTTAGACAGATTTGAGGAACACTATCACCTTTTGTAATATCAGAAATAGTAAAACAAAGAAGGATGGAATGATCAGTCCCTCCCTATACACCAGTGATGGGCAACCTGGAGCCCATCAGAGTAATCTGCTCGCGCGCCGCCAGACCATTTATTTACATTTGCATAGCCGCCTGCAGCTCCCAGTGGCCACAGTTTGCCATTCCCAGCCAATGGGAGGTGTGGGAAGTGGCAGAATAAATAAATAAATAAATAGCTGGATTAAAACAATTAATCTTCCAACCCTGAGAGTATAGCGAATAAAGGTAGTAGCTTTTCCTTTTCAAAGAAAGATAAAAAATAGTTTTGCAGTTTATGTTAATTTTAATTAATGACATAGTCTGTAATCTAAAAGGATTTTATTTTGATCCACCAAAAACTAATGGAAAAATTCCCACTGACTTCAATGGAAGTTGAATTGGACACTAAAACAGGATTTTCTATAAAAGAACCTCTTTGATAAATAAATGATGCAAGTAGACAATAAGTAATAAATTATACCTACCACACATACAGCATTCACTGACTATGTGAAGTAGTTCAATTTACAGGAAACAAATTACTGCTTATCAAGAGCTCTGCAGTGCCAAGGTGATTACACTCCACAAATGGGAAATTTACATGAAAATAAGACCTCCGGTATCTATAGAATAATATGTAAAATAATGATACTTCTGTGACTATCTATCCTCCTCTGCAGTGTACGTGAACCCTTGTCTTCTGTTGAATGCTATGTCAGAACTGCTCTCAAATGTGTGTGTGTGTGTGTGATCATGTTACCTTCAGGGCCACCCAGAGGATTCAGAGGGCCTGGGGCAAAGCAATATCAGGGGCCCCTTCCATAACAAAAAGTTGCAATACTATAGAATGTTATATTCTCATGGGGGCCCCTGCGGGGCCCCAGGGCCTGCCCCACTTGCACACACCCCCCGGCGGCCCTGGTCATCTTCTAATATCTGCAGCCTACGGAGGTGTAAACTACCAGTGAACATTGTCTTATAGATTATTATATCCCCATTACATTAATTTTATTAGGTACCTATATAGCATCCTATTAGCATTGCCCATATTTCTAATACATTGATAAAATGGATAAAAATGAAATTGCAGGAATGAAGATAGCAAATATATTTTCTCACCACTTTAAATTATGTTTAAAATGACATATTACAGTTGTTAACTGCAAAGAGGCAAGAAGTCTGAAGATTCTTCTCCTCCTCCCCAACTCTCCTCTGGAAGTAATTCCAACTGCCCCCTCAACTGCACTTCAGAGATGGCCAGGCCTATTTGAAGTTTAACTTTCACTTAGAAAGCTAAACTGGGAGCTTTTTAGATCCTTATTTAACTTTCTAAGTGAAAGTTAAACTCCAAACAGGCCCAGGCTGCCACTGAACCATTGAGGAACACAGGGTCTTTGCTTGAAGTTCATCAGGCAAGTACAATACTATCAATTCAATATTACACCTGTCTTATTTTATGCATCCATTCCAAATAATACTTTTTTTTATATTGTATATTATATACCGGTATATTATATATATTATTTAGTATACACACCATATATACTCGATCATAAGCCGGCTCGTTTATAAGCCGACCCCCCAAGATGGATAAATAAAAATGGAAAAATTTTATGACTCATTCATAAGCCGCAGCATGGCCAGAAGCGGAGAGACTGTGGGCTCACCTCTTCCCTTCTGGCTCTGCTGCCGCCTCTCCTTGCTCCCTCTGTTGGAGGGAGGGGCTGTGTCCCACCTCACCCTCTCTATACCCGTTCATAAGCCGACCCCATTCTCTGATGCGTCTTCCCTTTTTTACTAAAAAAATTCGGCTTATGACCGAGTATATACCAGGGCTGCCCGGAGGGTGGGGAGGGGTAAGTGGGGCAATTTGCCCCAGGCCCTGGGCCTTGCAGGGGCCCTCACGAGAATACAGTATTCTATAGTATTGAAATTTTTTTTTATGGAAGAGGCCCCCAAAATTGCTTTGCCCCAGGCCCCATGAATCCTCTGGGCAGCTCTGGTATATACGATATGTGTGTGTGTGTAACCCCTTTGGGGTTTAGAGAGCATGGCCCCTTTAAATCTTTTTTCCCAGGGGGGAGGGAGGGAGTAAGAAAAATGGAGGGAAACTCCAGGAGGCGGTGCTGGAGCTCCAGGGAGAGAGAGAGGCAGTCAGGAGGCCCTGGAAAAGTGAAGCAGGGAGAACCTGCCTGAGGAGGACAGGGCCAATCGGGGACAGCCCAGGACAGGAGCCAGGAGGAGCACTGTGCCAGGGAGGAATCACCCGAGAAGGACAGGCTGGAGCTGGACCCAGTATCACGGCTGCCCAGAGTTGCATGGGGCTGTGAGTACTGGGGCTTGTGACTCTGCACTGGGAACAAGGAGTGGGGTTTCTAGCTAGTTAAGTGGGGAGGTGGTCGCTCCGTGTGGCTTTGCAGAGAGCGGCAGAAGAGGGCACCGGAGGGGTTTGCTGGGGAGAGTTCACTGGCGCCGAAGATGACCAGGAGCACCCAAGACTCACCACTGGACTGGAGCTTTGCTCAGGCCTCCTGAACTGTGTGTGCAGACACATTGCTCAGTGTCTGCCCTTCCAGACTTTGCTACTGCTGGACCTGTGGGGCCTTGGCTTGGATGCAGCCCTGTTTTACCCTCCACTATATTTCCCCTTGTTGTTTTTCTCCTCTCATCCCTCTGTAAATATTTCCCTTGTTATATCCATTGTACTTTTCCTGTGGGGGTGTGTGTTCACTCTGGGGGGTTTGGAACAGGTGCCCCTGAGGTGGAAGGGATTTTTCCTGCTGCATTCCTGCGCGCGCCTTCTCTTGGCCAGAGCTGCCTTCAGAGCAGACTCCATCTTGGCCGACGAGGGCACTAAAGTTACAAATGTGTGCGCACGCGCACACACACAGACACACACTCTAATGGTTAGCAAAGCCGTGCATATTTGGTGGCCTAGTGGAATTACATTGCTTGGTCACTTAGGAAATCTGAGTTCAGAAACGGACCCAGGTCCCACCAGGTCAAACTGGGACACACAAATAGGAGAGTTGGGAAGTAAGAGTTCCCCAGAGGAACTTTTTAGGGGGAAAAATATATATACTGTGAATATGCTTTTAACTATTCTACTTAGATCCCATTAGTTGCATGACTTGTACTATAATTTCAGAACACACCTTCCATATCACCTAACATTTGCTGTGGTCAAGAGCAGATGGGTAAGGAAAACATGGTAATACCACCATTTCCCACAAATCAAGTCAGATTTATAACACAAAGTCCATTTGTTTTACCTCTGTTTTGTTAAATGCATAGACACTAATTTTCCTCCCATCTGCCAATAGATGCACATCCGATTAATGATATAGAAATACTGATCAAGCTTTCATCTCTTGTTTTTATTTTATTATATAATGCTAAGCAATGCTTTGCATGTTTCTAATCTCACCTAACTCCCATATGGTCACACAATGATATTCAGGAAATATGAAAACAAGCTAGCAAAAGCTCCAAGTGTGTGTTTTATGTTTATTCTTCTCCTGAGCATATTTCTTTACAGGATATTTCTAGAAACACGTCTTTCTGAAAATTACATGCAAACATCCAAATAAATGCAAACATCAGAAATCTATCATAAATGCAAACACCTTTCTCTATGCAACCCATAATTGCTAACCAGAGTGAAATGCATCATCACCAGCAACATAAATCTTTTCCCAAGTTGTCTCTATAACTATTTTACTATCATTTAATGTTGCTAAATGAGACAACATCCTATTTCTCCTAAATTGGATGCTTATATTTGTGACGTTAAAACAAAGCAGAAATCACAGTATGCAGTCAGAAATGTGTGGAAGTTTGTGCACTTATGATGAACTTGGAGATATGTTGAATAGTTCAAACCACATTCAAAGCTTATGACCAAATTCTGTCCTCATTTGCTCTGGTACCACTCTAATTGAAATGAATTGGAATTTCACCAGTGTAAATGACGGAAGAATTTAGCTATTAGAAAGTCAGTTCACAGTGACCCAGTCCATCAATATTTCATATTGAGGCCACAAGGATACTACACTAAATGCAACACATGACAACTTGAGAGCTAATGAACAGCCTTTATATTTTCACAGTGACTGCGTAAAAACCAATAGTGTTTCTAAATTTGTGAGCTATTAATACACACACAAAAATTACGTTTTGTGTCAGTTGAGGTAGGTCTATTCCAAACATACCTAAAACAAACCCACGGAAAATGAAATGTAATAATCCATATCCTTTTCTCTTCCACCTACACACACCTCATCACTAGAACCACCATCATGCACCCACAAAAAACACTACAGTTTTACTCTATCCCTGTAGGAATTGCAGGCTTCTAGAACTCTCTTTCCCAAGCTTCCCATCATTACTAACACATTAAATGAATTCCTCTTACTTTTCTGTACAGTTTTGGAAATTCCATTTTGGGGACAGGGTTCTTATACCTTTCCCAAGCAGTAGCAGATGGAAATTGACATTGTTATTTCTCTACAGGCATGAAACTAACAACTGTTTTGTTAATTTCACTTTGCAGCTGCTGGGGAAAATTTACATCAGAAAGTTACCAGCAGTAACTAAAGCTGTCTGGGTAAAATTTTCAAACGTGCCAAAATGACTTAGGTTCCTAAGTTCCATTGATTTTGAGACTCTGAAAGTCAATGGGACGTAGACACTTTTGAAAAATATTACCCTCTGCCTATAGACATAGAAGACAGCATTGCACTGTCACATTGAACTCATATATGGAAGGTTAACTTCACAATCATAAGAGCTAGAAAGTATTTTTTTACATGAGAACTTTATTCTGAAGAAATTGATCTGTTAGGGCCTCCCTACTCATTAGAAAAGGTTTCCTGTTTGCCCCTGGTTAGTGAACAATTTGATTTGCAAGCCTTGAAAGATAATCTGTATTGAATTCACACTAAATTATATTTTTTCATATATTCAGAGCCATGCAGGACCCTGGATCTGCAAACATGACTTCCTCTCACAACAAGAGAAGCTGAGTGCTTAGAGTAGGTAAGGTATATAGCCATAACACATTAATTTACTAAATATTTTAGAGATATCTGGACAGGCAATCATGACACTCACTTAACATTGCTGTGTATGTTCTTTAACAAACGGCTTTTTGTGTTTTGTAGCACAAAAATGTAAGAAGCTTGGACAATAGAAGTGAAAGTGAGGAATAGAAGAAGAGGTTTATATTAAGAGTTCTATGAAATGAGACTCTGCCCCTTTCAAGTAAACAGCTTTATTAATTGAAATAAATGGATATGGGGAGGGTTTATGGATTAAATTAACCTTGTAAACTAAACACTCCGCCTAAACTTTGAGGTCCTGAGAGCATCAGATTTCCTGACTATATAAGAACTCTAGATAGTATGCATTGTATTCTGAATGTGATGTATTTTTCAGTGCTGTGTACAGCTATATGTGTAAATCTACTCAACATTTGGAATCTTCAATTCAGATTTTAAGCATGTTACACAAAATAATGACTGTGAGAACAATCCCGAGTTTCTATAATTTCATGAGTATTGCTGCAAATGCTCATATCACAACAGCAAATGGCATTAGAAAGTGGCACAACTCCTGGTTAAAATGGTTGTTGATTCCAATCTGTCTCCAAGGCCAACAATAACTGAATTAAACAAGTTAAACAGTTTGACAACATTGACTGTGTTCACTTCCCAACTTTAAACATTTTGGAAGACACTAGTGTATTTTTCCATTACAACCAAAAACTTTCTGAAAAGGAAAGAGTCAAATATTGTAAAAGCCGAACTTAGGGTAAAAGTAAAAGGGGTGGGAGGGAAGAGCAGTCCTCTACATTGCATCACAAAAACATCCTTATAACTGCTCAAATAAAAAATATCTAAAAATATTTCCTTTTCCTTATCCTGCTGAGCGTTACATAAATTTACATGTTCTCTTTTGCCTTAGGGAGTCCATTCAATTTGATTTGTTTTTCTTCTAAAGATCATGTTGAGATTCAAGAAACTTTATTTGCCTGTTATTACACAGTACCTGTAAAACCATATAATCATATGTACTTAATCTTTTCCAGCCTTTGACACAAGACTCATGTGCCTCTATTAAAAGTGTACATACTTTTAAATATATATTTTAATTTTTACATATTTAAAAATGTTTTAGGTATTTTCAAAAGAATGTTTCTCCTTTTTAATGTTTAATAATTGGATGATTTCACATATCCATCTCTCAGATATTCTAGGACACCTACCACCATAGCATCTGAGCAAGAAAACAGTAATTCAGGTTGTTCACAGTGTTCATCTGTTCTTCACCTTTCCTACATTCTGCAGCTTTGCTGTACTGTTTTTTTTCCTCTCTCTTGCTGATGTTATAATTCCATGCTTAACTACTCTGAAAATGGTCTTGCCTCTCCCCTTTGGCCTCGTCATGGAATGAATTAGAAGGGTACGTCTCAGTAGACTGCCCAATTTGTTCTTGTTCTTCTAAAAGAGAGTTAGAAGCTGTCTGCTGTACCACTACTGACCCAAGAGACTCAGAAGCCTCCACAGGTTTCTTCAACTTTTTTAGAGGTGGTGACATAGGAGTTAGAGATATATGTTTCTTATCACCAATGTTCATTGGAGGTACTGAAGGGGTAGAGGGAGATAACTACAGGGCCAACCCTCCAAAAGAGATACAGACTGGGATTTTCAAAAGAGATCAAGGGACTTGTCCAAGAACACAACTAAGATCAAAAAAGAAGACTCAGCAGCACTGTCAGGCCCCTTAGGAAAAGCAACATGTGAAAGGGGTTAAAATGGCTTGTTTTGACTCCAAGAACTCCACAGAACTGAATTTGGCTCCAGTTTGAATAGAAAGCTCTATGTATACAGTGATGATACCATCTTATCTCAGAACAGAGACTCTCATGACACCATGGGATTAAAGGTGCAGGGGAAAATGCCTATAGAACCTACCCCACTAATCCAGTCAGGGAATAATCCATGCAAGGCATGGAGGACAGATGCAAATCATCAAACATCTCCTCCATCTGACTGTTTAGGGGACTTGGTGGCATGGCCAGGCAGATCTGAAATGTACCCCAATGCAGAAAACTGATTTGATCAGCCTGGAATGTAAGGAATCTTTCTTTTTTGGGGGAATCCTAAAATCCAAGATTACCACCTACACTGTAAGACCTACTGGATCCAATGGCTGAATCCCTTGACAAGTGCCTCTTTATCCTTCTTCCTGTGTTGATTCCTGGGACCCTTGAAATCATGGGAGGCTCTCCCTTCAGCACCATCTCAAGACTGCAGATTGTTAACCACTGGAGGAACCCATATGATCAGATGTTTTTTGGGTGTCCTCATAGAAGCCTAAATCAGTTCAGGTTAGGCCTATCTGAGACTTGTGAACTTGGAGAACAGCCATTTAGGCAAGGAGACTCCTTTTCGGGGGACTGAAACCTGAACCCCCAGAATCTGCTAAAAAGGAGATTTTGAAGTCTGGTCCTGTCCTTCATGGTTGTCTTGGAAAATGCCTCACCAAGCTGAGTGCATCCCTCCCAAACATACAAAAGCTTTTGAGGTTTTGCAGAGTGAGAAATGCAGTTCTTGGACCCCATTTTCCTTTTCAGGTCAAAGATGTTTGGCAGGCCCACCAAAAAAAACACACAAAAAAGTAGAAAAAACACAACAAAATAAAAAGCAAGTTAAAAGCTAACCTCTCTATAAGACACTAATATTAAATCTAAACTATTTCAAACTATATATTGTAATATCCATTTTTTTCTAACTTGATACAGAAATGAGAGGGCAAATTTCACAACCACTCTGGCTAGACAGAGAGGAACTAAGGGATGGAACTGGTTCTTACACCTTCATACAAGAGAACGTAGGGATCAATGGATGCGTTTGCCCTCTTATTGCTAACTGACTCTTAGAAAGGTCTGGGGGCCAGAAACATGACTCTTACAGTGTGGCGTGTATGAGATAATGTCATAAAGGAAGCCACAGAAGGATTACTTTTGTTTTCCCTGAATAACAGTAAACCTCAATTCTTAGCAAAAATGAACTAACTTCTGAAGGAAAATGACGACTTTATAGGAAGGAAACTTGTAAAAAAATTGCAGCCCATATGAATTTAAAATAAAATGTGGGGGAAAAGTGCTTAAAAACAGTTTTAAATTAAATAATCAAAAAAATCCAAAGACAAGACATTTAACAGATGGGAAGAGAGAGGTAACATTAAGATTTCTGGAATCTGTATAATGGAATAATGATAGATAATTAAGGGAACATGATTTGGGAGGACAAAAAATGATTATGGTCAAGGAAACATAGGGAAAAATCAGTTTGTTTAGTCTGAAGAACAGAAGACTGAAGGGGGACATGATAACAGTCTTCAATACACAAAAGATTCTTATAAAAAGGAGGGTGATGAATTGTTCTCCTTAACCACTGAGGATAGGACAAGACATAAAAGACAAATTACATCAAGGACGATTTAGGTTATACATTAGGAAAAAATACTCAACTACTCAACTCATCTAGATAATTGTTTCTGAGCCTGGAGGTTGCAACCTCTGGTGGTGGTGGGTCCTGGGATAGGATGCAAATTCAGGGTTGGCATTAGGGGGCAAGCAGGACAATTGCCCAAGGCCCTACACCACAGGGGGCCATGCAAAGCTAAGTTACGTATCAGTCCCAAGTGTGGGGATTGGGCTTCAGACAAGGTTCACAAGTGAAAAACAGCCTCAGGTATCACACTGAAATGTAAGTACAATATTTATATTCCAATCAATAGATTTTATAATTATATGGTAAACATGAGAAAGTAAGTGATATTTCAGTAATAGGGTGCCGTGATACTTTTGTATTTTTATGACTGATTTTGTAAGGAACCAAAAGAATGACTAAAGGATTAGAAAACATGCCTTATAGGAACAGACTGAAGGAGCTCAATCTATTTAGCTTAATAAAGAGAAGGTTACAGGATGACTTAATTACAGTCTTATAGACATGATTAACAAACATTTAATAATGGGCTCTTCAATCTAGCAGAGAAAGGTATGACACGTTCCAATGGCCAGAAGTTGAAGCTTGATAAATTGAGACTGGAAATAAGGCATACGTTTCTAATGGTGAGTAATTAATCACTGGAAGAATTTACCAAGTGTCATCGTTGATTCTCCATCATTGACAATTATTAATTCAAGATTGGATTTTTCTGAAAGATCTGCTCTAAGAATTAATTTGAAGAAGTTCTATGACCTGGGCTATATAGGCAGTCAGACTAGATGGATCACGATGATCCCCTCTTTCCTTAGAATCTATGCATCTATTAATATGGCCCAAGGCCACATTCTAGAGAGGATGCTTAGTCATAAGTAATTTAAGTTCTCTGAAGGCATTTTCTCTGATGAGCCTCATTATGCCACACTCTAAAGCCATGGAACTGTTAGAAATAGAACAGCTGTTTGGGAGACTTTTGGGATCTCCAGGATCCAAATGTTCCCGAAACACAGATTATAAAGGGCCCCATTCCAGTACCTATCTTCAGTTTCTCTCCATCCCAAAACTTCACTCAGTGAACTCTGAAGCAAAAAGAAAAGAAAAAGGCCCATGTGGATCTGCAGAGTCAATGTATTTAGAAAACTCCAATACTAGTAAGTAAGTTTCCTTTCTTCATCATAATTTGCCTCAGTGGAAACCCCCTACAGGAGACTAATCCGCAGTTTTACAACCCAGAAGGGGGATAATGAGTGTGTAATTAAAATAGGAAATGAAGAAGGACTGTGTTGAACTGAGCATTTGACCTAGTTCCAGAATCAAGAGAATAATGATTAGTGAAGGTGCAAATGAAGTTCCAAGTGGCAACTTGATATATTTCAATATTAGACACATTTCTAATAGTAACAAAGATCTTGCAGCAAGCCATCTCCTTAACCCTTCTAAAAGCTGGGATTAAATGACTTTTTAAAAATCACTACATTCTTTGTGTAATTCAATTTAAAATAGATCAGCCATAAGAGTCAGTAGCTCCTGGTGGCCAATGTTACAAGCGTCAAGACGACTTCTACAAGGGGGGGGGGGAAACAATATAAGGGACATTCCCCCTGAGGCACAGATCCATCAAACTGGTAAGACTATAATCCAAGTCCCAAGAGTTTACAGTTTGGCAAAGTGGTGCAATAAATATAAGAAGTTTCTTAGGAATCTTGTAACTGAGGAGTGAGTTTATTATTAGATCACAGAAGAAAATGTTTCAATTTTAAAGCACATCTTGCTAACAGAAGGCTTTCTGGACTCCAGCAAGATCTTTCCTTACCTTCCTGAAAATTAAAATGCTTATTAGAACTTTCAAGTGAAGACACTGGATATCCAGATAGGGAATCCTGTCCTCCTTTTGAGTTGAGATCTGGCACTAACAGGAAAAAGGCTGCATGGACAAAGCTAGCAGCTCTGAATACCAAAGTTGAGTGGCTCGTGCTAGTGTAACTAAAATCTCCTGACTTGTCATATCTTTCTCAAGATTTTGCGGTTTATAGCATATGGCTGACAAGCATCTACCCCCCCACACTTTTCTATAACGCAGTAGGAAAGCATCCAACTCCATGTTCTTGCCTGCTCTGGAACAAAACTTTTTACATTTGGTGTTATCAAGTATCAAACAAACCTAACTGGGGTATGTCTCAAAAAATAAACATGGACCATGTTATAGAGGCCCTCAGGGACCATTTATGTTGATCCTGGCCTATCAGATTGAGATTTTTTGCTAACAAATTTTTCACACCTTCTAAATGGATAACATCAGTGGAATTCATCTTTCCGCTAAAGCCTAGGAGTAAGTACAGACTCATGGTGGCACACATTAGTACAATCCTTTTCCTTTCCTTGTTTTTATATTCTCCTTGTGCATGTGTTTATTTTACCAATATTGTTCCATCTGGTATATTGCCTTGTTATACTAGAGATTAGTCAGGCAAGATTATTGTGCAAAACAATGTAAGAAGCGGCATCGCCTGATTCCCTCCATTATAGAGAGTTGCTCCCTTACAAATTCTTCAGAAGGAATAAGCAGGAGGGACTGGTAAGTCAGAACAAAGGTACATCTTTAAACTACCATCTAGAGGAGACAGAGACTACCTCCAGCAAGTTTAGACATACTAAATGGTTGGGAGTATGATAATTCTTAGACTCAGATGAGTGTCAGGTAAGAGTCTATGGAATGAGAATGTTAGATATTTAGAACAGGGCCCAACTGCTGAACACTTTTACCTCCCACTGATTTCACAAGATTAAGTCAACAGGGAGGATTTGAGAGATAGATTTGGTCTGAAAAGCTACTACATCTCACCCCCCTCATTCTTTTACCCTCCCCTACATCTTTATTTTTTTTTTGTTCTTGTATATGTTTAATTGTGCGTGGGTTCCTTGGACCTGTGGTTGTTTGTGTCAGACTTCTTGGTTTGAACAATTAAATAAAACAGTACACACCTGTTCAAATTTTGGATTTCACTCTTGTGAGAACGGCTGTTAAGAATGTTAACATCAGGTAGGCTCTAGCCACCAGAATTCACATTAACAAGGTGTGAGAGTGTGAAACAAGATATTAAAACTTCATTATGCATCTGAGACACAAATACAGACAAAAAAGAACTCTCATTTGAACTGATAGTGGAATTTTCCTTCCACTGCTCAGTATGTGTATATGTTGACAGAAAGATAGGTAACTGACATGGAAGAAAAATAGGTCCATGACTAATGCACTGCAGAATTGTTCAAGAATAGTTCATCATTACAAAAAGATTTTACTTAAAATACTGTCTTTGCCCCTCACCTTACCTCTGAGACCTGCTCACAGTGGAATTTGGCATATCTGGATCACAGCTGGGGGTGGGGTGGTTGCAATTGGAAGAAAAACCACCTTCATTATTAATCTCCCTTTCCTCACAAACACAGTTCCACAGAATCTCTGCAGGGTCCCAGCTCTGCAGAGATTGAAAGGACAAGGAGGATGTCTGCCAGACTCTCCATATACGAACTGCAGGTCAAAGCAAGTTACTGCAGATGTTTGCAGTTACTTAAACTGCTGCCCCCTCCATGGCTTGGACTCTCATTCTCCTCCCTCAAGGGATCAAAGGTGACTGGGGGAGTTATGCTGTCTTTGAAGGGAAGCTAATGGGGCCAGACAGTAGTATGTAAGTACGGTGACAGGAGGCAGGGCCTGCAGCAGAGCCAGTCTCCAGGCAACCTAATGAGCACAACTGGCCTGTAGTGGGCTACCTGATTGGCTGGAAGAATCAGCAGACTGGCTTTTAAGCCCAGCAGCCATTATGGGGCTGCTCAAAGCATGTGGCCTGAACATGCTTGTTCTCAGCCCTGCCCCTGCTTCACCTCAATCCAGGTAACCCAGTTCTGACCATCGACTCTGGTTCCTGACTTCTGATTTCGGCTCTGACCTTTGGCTTTTGTATTTGGCCTCTGACCCTGGGCTCAGATTCCTGACTCCTGTTCTAATTACTAGGCCTGAATCCTGCTCCAACTACTTGGCATGATTGCACATATTCCAGTCATCTGACATAAGAGGTCCTGTGAAGTGGGCCTTCACCTCCAGTGGATCTCAGTCATCAATAGATTCAAGGGAGGAATAAAATAATGACATTGTGTGGGAGATGAACCCACATTGATTGGAGAATTCACAGGAAACAGCAAATTGAAACTCACTGTGGTTTCCAGTCCCCATGTAGTTTATTCCTGCGCAGGCAGAAATGGTGTCAGTATGGCCTAATATGATCTATGTGAGTGCAGCTGTGCTTGTTTAAACTATGTGATGAGTGCTATGACATACATGTCCCATTGTTTATCTATATTTAGAAATAATAAATAAATACAATGTGGTATCCCTATTCCTAATCTTTTTCTGCTTTCTCTAAATCCTATTTAGGGATGGTTTTTGAGATAAAACCAATGTATGGGGTTGAGCAGAGAAAATTAATGAGCGACTACCATTTCATATAGTTATGCTACATTTTTGTTTATATTTGAAATTCTGACATGAAAAATGTCACACGTGAACTCATAATGGGACCAAGTGATAAATGCCCAGACATGCAAATCAAACATAGATTAGCTTGGTCTAATAGTAACAATCAACCTTGAAAAACACAAATGTCATTTAGTATCTTTTCAGAAGAAATACTTTAAACGTGTAGCCATACTATCTCAAAACATATGCTGAATTCTCTTCATCAAATTAAATATTTATGCTTGCCAAAACTTAACATTTTAAAATTAAACCAGCTGTGAAAGTAATTTACTCTCTCTAGACTTTTGTCTATTTATGGAATGAATATAAAGGGGCACTGTTTATTGCTTAAATAAAAAACTGCAGCATACAATTTGAAGATATTTGCTCATGAAAAGGAAAACTAATTTAACAACAGTAACGATTCCTAATAAAGCTTCAATAATTATATTGGACTGAACAGCAAAATTGTTTAAGCTAATGAGAAATTTCAAATTGCTTTTGAATGGTGATAAGAGAAAGATTTAGTAAAGGAGGGTGGAGCAAATGCTTTAATCAAATACTATTTTTCTTCACTTTTTCAAAAGTAGCAGTTTAAAGGGATCAAGGGTCAAATTTTCTCCTGGTGCAAATGGGCAAAAACTTCATCAGTCAATGGAGAGGAGTTCATTTACATCTGCAGAGAATTAGGCCACTGTTATAACTTCAATCCATTTTGAAATCAAGAAGGTTTTTTTCACAATTTATGCAACTTGTTACATCTTCTTACATATATTTGTGAAATGCTAGTTGTTCTGTTTGTGTCATGTTTTTTCCATTCCTACAACCTCTCTATCAATTTTACTATCTGTGCTTTCCCTCCTGATACAAATTCCAATTCTTCACACAGCTAGATACTATCACAGCACTTCCCACAATTCCTGATTTTCCCCACCAACTCCGTTCCATACACCCCAGCAAACCCAACACAACAGCAAGTCCTAATTGCTCTTGCATCTAGTCACATTCCAAGCCTATAACACCAGCTCAGGAATAAGAACATAAGAACATAACATAAGAACATAAGAAAGGCCGTACCGGGTCAGACCAAAGGTCCATCTAGCCCAGTATCTGTCTACCGACAGTGGCCAATGCCAGGTGCCCCTAAGGGAGTGAGCCTAACAGGCAATGATCAAGTGATCTCTCTCCTGCCATCCATCTCCATCCTCTGATGAACAGAGGCTAGGGACACCATTCTTACCCATCCTGGCTAATAGCCATTTATGGACTTAGCCACCATGAATTTATCCAGTCCCTTTTTAAACATTGTTATAGTCCTAGCCTTCACAACCTCCTCAGGTAAGGAGTTCCACAAGTTGACTGTGCGCTGCGTGAAGAAGAACTTCCTTTTATTTGTTTTAAACCTGCTGCCTATTAATTTCATTTGGTGACCCCTAGTTCTTGTATTATGGGAATAAGTAAATAACTTTTCCTTATCCACTTTCTCAACATCACTCATGATTTTATATACCTCTATCATGTCCCCCCTTAGTCTTCTCTTTTCCAAACTGAAGAGTCCTAGCCTCTTTAATCTTTCCTCATATGGGACCCTCTCTAAACCCCTAATCATTTTAGTTGCTCTTTTCTGAACCTTTTCTAGTGCTAGAATATCTTTTTTGAGGTGAGGAGACCACATCTGTACACAGTATTCGAGATGTGGGCGTACCATGGATTTATATAAGGGCAATAATATATTCTCAGTCTTATTCTCTTTCCCCTTTTTAATGATTCCTAACATCCTGTTTGCTTTTTTGACCGCCTCTGCACACTGCGTGGACATCTTCAGAGAACTATCCATGATAACTCCAAGATCTTTTTCCTGACTCGTTGTAGCTAAATTAGCCCCCATCATGTTGTATGTATAGTTGGGGTTATTTTTTCCAATGTGCATTACTTTACATTCACATTCACCCTTGTGTGACCATGCTGACCAAAATAATGTTCAAAGTGTATGTAGGAGTCGTCATCCTCAAGAATGATGCAATATTTATATTTAAGGCAGACTATTTTGGGTCCCTGAAAAGATTGTTTGTAAGACTTGAATATACAATAGAAGAGGGTACTGGAGGGAACAGGAAGAAGTGGGGAACATATACCTGGTGCAGTGGACTATGGAGTCCAGCAGAGAGGAGCACTGGGTAGAGCTACAGAGGGCTTTAGTGTGGGCACTAAAGAGGCTTCATAAGAAAGGAGTTCATAAAAAGAAAGCACAGGTGGGGTTAGGAGAAAAGGGGTGGGGATTGAGGGCCACGCAGATGACCAGGAGAAGATAAAAGGATTTTTCATGTTTGAGGTGGAGGGAGGACTGCCCAAGGCAGGGAAAGAAAGGAAAGGCAGGAATGATGAGGATGTATGGATGGGCTAGGAGGCAGTATGGAAAAAAGGGAAACCGTTTTGCCCTGTTAAACTTTAAACACATTTTTAAACACTTCCAGCTTAGATAAAAGGCCTACCCCTATATGCAACAAAGATACAATTTGCCCTCTCCAAATACACATGCTGAGGAGTCCAAGAGGAGAATCCCACTACAGTGAGTCCTCACTGTGGTGTCTCTAATAACATCTGTCACAGCAGAGCCATAAACATGAACTTCACTCAAACTTTTGTTACTAATTAAAAGGCAAGGAAAATTCTCCCCAAAAGGTGTAGTTGTACTGGAGCAACCTTAATTCTAAGTCACTTTCTGTCAACAGAATCAGAAAAATAAAAATCAAAGAAATCACCAGTTATTTCAATTTCAAGGTCAACTTATATTCACAGGCCTTTCCACCCACACTAACACTTTAACATACAAAATCTTCAGGTTCCCAACAACTCCTTTTTCAGCTCCAATACAGAGCCACTCACAACACATACTGCTATTTCCTCAAAATTAGTGAAATCCATAACTGGAATCACAACTCCATAAAGAGGTGTGTGTAAAGCAGGGATCAGCAACTTTATAGCACCAGTAGGCCACAAAATCCATTAAAACCCTCTGGCAGGTCATACTATTTTTTTTAAGAGGCTACATATTGCATAACTCAGAAATGTTTGCTACAATACACCATGTTAACATACAATTATTTGTGTATTGACAGTGCAAAACCAAAGTATTCTTAAATACAAATGTCACATAGCACTACTTTTAATAAACAGTTTAAACATAAATCTTTCACTAACCTTTTTTCAGCATGCAAAAGATAGGGGATTAATCAATTATTCTTAATTTTTTTCTCTCCTGTTCCCAGTCTCTGCCTTCACTCTGCTCCCGCGTGGACGGCTCTGCCATGTGGGGCAGAACCAAAAACCAGGAGCCCATGAGCTGGTCACAAGACCACTCAGATTGGTCCCAGTCACCTTTCTATCATACTAGTAGGGAAGGGGCTCCACCATTATGCCACTCAGCTATGGTTACTCCCTTCCCACTGGTGAAATTGTACCCAGCCTCTGCTCAATGATGGAGGGGTGCTGGCCAGAACCTGATTGGTTCTCAGCTTCCAAACAATCAACCAATGGGCAGGCAGGAATTGGAGCTGGGTGGAGTCAGAGCCTGGGTTGATGGGCAAAGTGAAGCTGAGCAGAACAATGTGAGGCAGGAGCAGCTTTACTAAAAGTCTGTGCCCCTCAATGCCCTGGCTAAATCTTTTTCTTTTTTAAAAAATTCTGTAGCTGTGACCCTGCCTGTGGGCAGGTCAAATGAAATGATCTGGCAGGACGGATGCAGCCCCCAGGCTGCCTGTTGCCCATTCCTAATATAAAGTGTTTTGTGATGAAACACTTCAGATGAAAGTTGTGACTCTATATAAAATAGAAGTATTATTGTATTATTTGTTTCTTAACCATCTGAGTAAATATTTGTCACAGACAGACTGGCTGTTACACGTGCTGAAAAACAAACACATTTTCAAGGCAAAGCTACATTTTCTAAAATATTTTTAGTTTGGTAATTTTTTTTGAAACAAACATAAACAGATTATAAATCAAGAATTAAGAAGAAGGAGCACATCAGTCAGCTTTGTCTTTCATAGATGGTTCATTTTCAGAGTTTGCATCTAATTTTCTTTTTTTCCTCTCAGTAATCTTTCCCAGGAGTTTTTGAACAGAGGTCACACTACCCAGAACAGCTATGTCTAATTATCATGCACTACTCAGAGGATAGGCAGAAACAGAAACACATTAATCAGTAACAATCTTTTCTACTTCTGGGCTGCCACAAGAATTCTCTCCACATCCGATGCATCAGTAAGAGTAGAAACCCCATGCTTTACTAGCAATACATCTCTCATTATGTTTTGATGGAATCCAGTAGCATCCTTGCACATGCAAGAATTTTGTTGACTTGAAACCCAGGCAGGGCAAGAGCTTTACCTTCTACAAATCCCACTAGTTTAATGAAATTTTTCCCACCTGGGACTCCACCAATCCTTAGATTTTGCCTACTACTTTGTTGTTAGATTGCTTTATTTGCTTGTCAGCACAGAGATCCCATTAAAAAAAACAAAACACAACAAAAATCAAAGCCTTAGTTCCCATAATATTTGCCCATATCTTGTCTTTGACTCATGGTTCTTTCCCCCTTCAAGTTCAGTGTCTGCAATTCTCTGTTTTTAAGTATAAACTACTTCACAGTGTATTATCAAGACTGGCAATACAATATTTTTATTAACAGAAAGGGACCATTAACACAGATCATTAGATCAGTTTAAAACTAATATTGTTTATGTAGGAGATATACAATACAGTATTCTTGCAGTATAGTCTCTCTATTTGAAAGGATGAATTTTCTTTGGGAAACAGAATCTGAGTTTAATTCCTGTCCTTGGACTGAATATGATCACTGTTTTATAAAGCATTATGTATTTGCATGCCAAAAACATTCTTGAGAAGGAAATTAAGGAAATTCAAACAATCTTTTTTTTGCACATGCATTTTCTCTAATACTTCACTTGCAACACTGATATGCTTTCAAATTATGTCTGCTTACTCTAATTTGAAAGAAAAGCTTTTCTCGTATACTGAAGAAATACTGACATCTAGAATCATCCCTTCTGTTCTTGTTGTATTTTTTTTGTGTGTGTGGCGCACAATTATTGGTAATTCAGCAAACCTAAACTAATGGGTGTTTGAGGAATTAAAGCTTAATCTTACATCCCACTACTCTAATATTATATATATATATATATACACACACACACACACACTATGTTAAAAGAACATTAATATTGCAAAGTCAAGCATTCAAGTTAGGAAATGCCAGAATTAAGACTGGCTGTGCAAACTTAATTCAGCTTCCTTGTGCATATGCATTATGGGATAGCCTTTAATTACATGATCACATACTATTTTGTCCACAAGACTCATTTATAATGAGGCACAGGTCTTGTGGGAAAATGCAGTGACAGACTGTATCATAATGCACATTGAATTAAGGTTGCACTGGCAACCTTAATTCTGGCATTTTCTAACTTTCAAGTGCTTGACTTTGTAACCTTAATCATGTTATTTTAATATATTTTTGCATGTAATTCCCTAAAAAAGCAAACAGAAAAACCAGAAATTCCATCATGTGGCATAATATTGGCACCCACTTGGTTTGTCCACCGAGTTGGAACCTTTAGATTCACCGCACGCCCCTCTGCCACTTGAGCTAATGAAGTAACTGATAGCAGTAGGTTCTCATCCAGGTGACAAACAGTAGAGGGATACACTTTGCCAGTGGGTTACATAGATATTTGTTGACAGCTGATGAATACTAAGACTCAGGAATCTTGGGTTCCAGCCCAATCTCTGCAGAGGAATGTCTTCTGCCTCTTTCCCCCAAGTTTGACCTCTAGTGCCCTATCCCCTCCAACCCTCTCCTGTCCTGTCTCTTCCCTGCTTCTGGTCCCAGTCCCATTTCTCCTTGCCCCAACTTCATTGTTATAGATCATGGATCAGCAACCTTTGGCATGCGGCCCGCCAGGGTAAGCCCCCGGTAGGCCAGGCTGGTTTGTTTACTTGCCATGTCCACAGGTTCGGCCGATCATGGCTCCCACTGGCCGTGGTTTGCCGCTCCAGGCCAATGGGGGCTGCGGGAAGAGGTGGCCAGAACATCCCTCAGCCCGTGCCACTTCCCACAGCCCCCATTGGCCTGAGATGGTGAACCGCGGCCAGTGGGAGCTGTGATCAGCTGAACCTGCAGACACAGCAAGTAAACAAACCAGCCCAGCCCACCGGGGGATTACCCTGGTGGGCCGCAGGCCAAAGGTTGCTGATCCCTGTTGTAGATAATCACTGCCACCAAGATGGGATATGGTTCACCCAGGGTTATGTTCCCATCCCTTCCCAGATCCAATGAGCACCTCTCAGCTTTCAGATCTGACTCTGGCACCCCAGCCTCCCTTCAAGAAAATCCTAATTGAACTGACTAAGGGATTGTCCAACACCCCCAAAAACCTCCATCACTTAATTTTCCCTCTATAAATTGGTCTGGTCCTGCCAACAGCCAAGTGTAAAACACCCATCCTAAGATCACCACCTGGGGTGTGAAACTGAAGATAGCCAAGCTTGTGTGGTTCATGCAAAGTAATCTTGGATGTCTCAGTCCTCCTGCCTGACTCCCATGATCCTGCCAGTTTGTTAAAAGGAACAGCTGCCTCTAACTTGTCTCCAGACAAATACGCTTGAGGGAGGTGGGTGTTTTCTGTAATTTGGTTGCTACAGTACTCCTATCCTGGCAGCCAATGTGCAAAGAAGTCAACAGGCTTGTATCGTCTTTTGAATCCAAAAGCATATCCTGGTGGCCCACTACATGCAAAGTTGGTCTTCAGTAAACTGTTACATGTTGGCATCCATTACACACAGTCAGGTGGGGAAGGGATTTATGCTCCTCTTACTTCTTGCTATGGCATGCCTTCCAAAGGGTTTGTCTGTGTCCCTGGGCATGGTATATATGAGGTAACTATCTCCCCTCTTTTGGGTTAATGCTAAGTTCCTTCCACAGCTTCCTCCCTCTGCCCTGCCTCACTGTGTGTCAGGAGTCAGAGTCCTTTAGACTGAGGTGTCCCAGGGCCACATTCTGTTCTCTATTGTTGGCTGCAGCCTCCTAGTTGCTGCACTTGTATCTTGGACACAGTGCCTCAATTTTGCTAATTTCCCCTGGAGTCTTGGCAGTGGCCACATTGGAGTGTGCTTCAGCTTCCCAGATCTCAGCCGGGGTTCCTTCCACAGCCACCCTGGGTCGTACCTCCATTTCCCCAAATTTGGTCTCCAATTTCTATGGGCAGCTACCCTGAACTGTGCTTCAGTTTCCCAATTTTGGTTCTCAATGTCCACCTGAAGCTTGGCTGCCACAACTGTGAGATGACTATGTTTTTTTATACCACTAGCATCTATCACTTTCAGAAAGTGAATGCACAGGGCTATATTCTACTCTAATTCTGGTCAGTGCCACTTACACTAAACAATAATGTAGAATAAATGGTTCTCTCATTCAGACTGAAGACTCTGTTTTCTCCTTGCCCAAATGTGACAGGGTTACATTTCTAGTTATATAAGAAGAATTACTAATATCCAAAAAGATGCCCAGGCATTAATTTATATTTTGAATGAACATTTCTCAAAGAAAAGCAAACTGCTTGGTGGTTTCAGAATTGCAAAGGCTTTCTGGCTTGTCGGTTGGGTTGGGATGGGTTGGGTTGTCCTCAGTACGTTTATGGAATGAAAGCAATGTTCTGTGGAATCCACCTCCATAACATTTGAAATTATAATATTATTAATATTTCCCAAAAACTCTGAAACCATTTTTCTAAGCCTTGTCTACATATTAATTTCCAGTGGGCTGTAATTTTACTTGTTTGCAGCTGGCATATGAGAGATTAATTTCATATTCTCTCAGTCATACTTTTTTGTAACCAGATAAATCCAACAAAGAGTCCTATGCTATGCACTAAGCAGAATATTATGGCTAATCATATTCTTTATCAAGGATGGATATTTGATGTTATTTGATATTTTGGTACCACATATACAGGATGGTACAAGTACCACCAAATAGATTCTCATCCCTGCTCTGTCCCCTTTACTTCACATACAGGGGCTAGAGCAGTGTAAAGGGGCTCACATAGACTCATAGACTTTAAGGTCAGAAGGGACCATTATGATCATCTAGTCTGACCTCCTGCACAACGCAGGCCACAGAATCCCACCCATCCACTCCTGTATCAAACCCCTAACCTATGTCTGAGCCACTGAAGTCCTCAAATCATGGTTTAAAGACTTCAAGGTGCAGAGAATCCTCCAGCAAGTGACCCGTGCCCCACGCTGCAGAGGAAGGTGAAAACCCCCCAGGGCTTCTGCCAATCTGCCCTGGAGGAAAATTCCTTCCCAGGGGAGAATTCCCCAGGTGCAGGAGTTGAGGAAGACAACCATAGTCTATCTTCTGAGGATCACTTCATAAACCTTGGAGTAAGGTGTGTGTCAGAGGTGAGATTTGGGGTAAAAGGGGTGTGTCTCCTGCAGCACTGCAGTGATTCTGAGCTGCGTTGCTGTCTATTGTTCAGCCTTGTGAGGCTGCTGTAACTTTAAAAAAAACCTTCCACAACTGTCTAGATTACCCCAGGGGCTGCTCTGGCCCATGGAGCAGGTCAGCATTATTAGGGCCCAGAGGTGTCTTAAAATCACTGTAGTCCATTCCTCAGGGAGGCACAGCACAGTCTCACCCTCAGTGCCCCCTATGAATTACCTGCCATTCTTGTGCATTGTGCTTTAGACACACAGTGGTGTAACCACTTTTTATAGTGATTAATGCTAGTAGGCAGACATGATGTTTGGTGCTACATACAGTGACTGTTGTGCTCCATTTCTTGGGACTTTTCTCTCTCTTCCTCTTTCCAAACTAAGGCCCTGACAGTACAATTTAATGAGCAAGTGATCGCCCCTACAATGTGACTCTGCAGGGGTCCACTTAGCAGATTACATTGCAAAATGAGGGCCAAAATTGTCCTAGAGTTTCTTTATAAATAGGATATTTATTTTTGTGCATGTGATAAGTTTAACGACAAAAGTACAGTAACTCCTCACTTAACGTCGTCCCGGTTAACATTGTTTCATCATGACATCGCTTATCTATTAGAGAACATACTCATTTAAAGTTATGCAATGTTTGTTTATAACGTTGTTTGGCTATGGGGGCTTGGAACCAGGGTGGGCCGGCAGCCCCCCAGCAGCTACAAAAAGTGCCCCAAGGAGCTCGTTAAAAAAATAATGCTTTAATTAAATTTGTGGACTGGAATCCTGCCCCGCCCAGCGCATCCCGCCCACCGGCCGCCCCGCAGATCAGCAACTCTCCCCTCCCTCTCTGCACCTCCCGTCTGCAACAATCAGCTGTTTCGCAGCATTCAAGAGGCTCAGGGGAGGTGGGGAGGGAAAGGAATGAGGACATGGCATGTTCGGGGGGAGGGGATGGAGTAGGGGCAGGAAGAGGCAGGGCAGAGGTGGAACAGGAGCAGGAAGAGGTGGGGTGGGACCTTGGGGGAAGGGGTGGAGTGGGAGCGGTCCTGGGGCAGAATCGGAATTTGAGCAGCCCCCAGCACTTTGGAAAGAACAGCAAGAGGAGCAGCCGGATGATCCACCCTCTTTCATCCTCTGACTCCACCACCTCAACCAAGCTTCACAATCAACATTGCTGAGTACAGTATCAAATTGTTTGTTTAAAATTGTTTAAAACTTATACCTGTGTTACATCTGTGTAATAGCTATTTATTAATTACAAGGTAATTACTTTAAATGATTTTAAATAAGCACCAATTATCTCTTAATTAGAATTTAAACATCCCTCAATTAATTTTCTTATTTGCAAAACTTTATCTGTTTATTCTCCTGCTCGCTCCTATAGTTTCTGATCAAACTCTTCTTGTACCATTGGCATCATTTCCCCTTCCCAGGAAGTAAGCCTTTGTATAAGTGTCTGCAATTTCTATACACTTTGGTCCCAATTCTGCAATCAAATATGATAAATGTAATAGGGGCCCCCTCCTATATGAAAAGTTGTGAGAGGGGACTTTTGGGGAACCATGTAAATATTGTCCAAAATTTTCCAGTCAGGGCTGAAGGATTCGCCGCTCTCCACAAAAGCCTATGGGGATAATTCCCAAGCTTGGTGGATTCTGGGAGATGTCTCCTTCATTCTAGGAGATGCTGCCATACCAATCTAGCTACTGGCAGCATCCCCTCCCCCATCCCAGCCTCCTGGCACCAGAAAAGGGGCAATGTGCTGCTTTCCCCTTCATCTCATCTCCAGATCACTCTCCTCTCCACTTGGCCTGCCCAGAAGCTGCTTTCTTTCTCAGTACAGTTTCTGGATCACATGGAGACAGGTCTGCCAGATGTGGGGCACTGGAAGGAGTTGTATTACCATGGAAACTGATGAGCCTTGTACTCTCCCAGAAATGGATAGATGCAAATGCAGCTCTATGGTGGATGAGCAATGATCTGATTTGTTGCTTTTATCCAAATTTGATCCCTGTTTGAAGACACTTCAAAATTTCATCATCTTTGGTAGGGGAGGGGCCGGGGCAAGGTTATTAATTTTAAAAAATGTTTTTCCCTATATGTGATACCTCTAATGCCTAGTTAACATGCTGGCAGTTAAGGAACACCTAGACACTTTTAAAATGTTATTAAAATTTACATGTAATCAACTCAAAAATAATGGTATAATTTGTAGCAGTGCAGTAAACCTGCAATTTAATGTACTGATCAAGTTACAAATTAAAGATAGTAATTTTTTAAAATCAAAATGAAAATTCAAGTTGTGTAATCAAGTATTTATATATAATTGAAATATCAGCATATTCACACATATACCTATACATGTATACCTTGTTATATATATATAAACAAACAAACAAACAGCCTTTAACCAAGAAAAAGTATCAATAAACAAAGCTGAATTATGCTGAATGGGCTAAATCCTCACCTTCGTAATGAAGTCAAGAGGAGTTTTACCACAGACTCTGCAGGTGAAATCCTGATCCCAGTGAGTGTAAAAGTTAAAAACATATCAAGCATTACAAAGGTTAAAAATAAATTAATATCTACTTTGCTCTGTAATGCTAATCAAATCACAGTACGCTATTGCTGCTTAATCAAAAAATTATTATTTTCTAAATCCATTTAAGCTATTTTTCCTTCTGAATAACATGACAGATATTTTTTAAAATTACAGTATTATTGCTTGTTTGTTTTAAATAAAAGCACAAGCTATTTCATTCTAGATAAAATTAGAATTTTACAGGTACAATTTCTAGATGCGTAAAGAATGGCAAAGCAGATTTCTGAATGGGATAAGTGATTAATAAGAATCAGGTATCAGAGGGGTAGCCGTGTTAGTCTGGATCTGTAAAAGCAGCAAAGAGTCCTTTGGCACCTTATAGACTAACAGATGTATTGGAGCATGAGCTTTCGTGGGTGAATACACACTTCGTCGGATGCATGTAGTGGAAATTTCCAGGGGCAGGTATATATATGTAAGCAAGAAGCAGGCTAGAGATAACGAGGTTAGTTCAATCAGGGAGGATGAGGCCCTCTTCTAGCAGTTGAGGTGTGAAAACCAAGGGAGGAGAAACTGCTTTTGTGGTTGGCTAGCCATTCACAGTTTTTGTTTAATCCTGAGCTGATGGTGTCAAATTTGCAGATGAACTGGAGCTCAGCAGTTTCTCATAGACTCATAGACTTTAAGGTCAGAAGGGACCATTATGATCATCTAGTATGACCTCCTGCACAATGCAGGACACAGAATCTCACCCACCCACTCCTGTAACAAACCTCTAACCTATTAAGAAAAGATGCAAAAGCAGGTTTCCATAAATCCCTACTTTCCCCCTCATTGTGGAAACGCTGGTCAGTTTCTCTTTGTTTGGATCAGTTTCACACTCCAGAGCTTCAGAATTAGTGCAAGATTACTGAGTTTTTCTCTTTGAAGTCTGGTCCTGAAGTTTTTTTGCTGCAGGATGGCTACCTTTAAATCTGCTATTGTGTGTCCAGGAAGGCTGAAGTGTTCTCCTACAGGTTTTTGTATATTGCCATTACGAATATCTGATTTGTGTCCATTTATCCTTTCCCGTAGGGACTGTCCAGTTTGGCCGATGTACATAGCAGAGGGGCATTGCTGGCATATGATGGTGTATATTACATTGGTGGATGTGCAGGTGAATGAACCGGTGATGGTGTGGCTGATCTGGTTAGGTCCTGTGATGGTGTCGCTGGTGTAGATATGTGGGCAGAGTTGGCATTAAGGTTTGTTGCATGGATTGGTTCCTGAGTTAGAGTTACTATGGTGCAGTGTGCATTTACTGGTGAGAATATGCCTCAGGTTGTCAGGTTGTCTGTGGGCGAGGACTGGCCTGCCACCCAAGGCCTGTGAAAGTGAGGGATCATTGTCCAGGATGGGTTGTAGATTCCTGATGATGCGTTGGAGGGGTTTTAGCTGGGGACTGTATGTGATGAACAGTGGAGTTCTGGTGGTTTCTTCAGACAGAGACCAACACCTACAAAATTTTTCACCAAGCATTCTCAAAACTACAATACCTGCACGAGGAAATAAGGAAACAGATCAACAGAGCCAGACGTGTACCCAGAAGCCTCCTACTGCAAGACAAACCCAAGAAAGAAACCAACAGAACTCCACTGGCCATCACATACAGTCCCAAATAAATTACAAAATACGTGAATAAACTGTAAAGGGGACCATTAAATCATAAATTACTTATGAAAATTAATCTCAAGAATGTCATGAAGCAAACCTATGGGCTACACAGGAACAGAACAAAACCTCCTTGTACCTTCCAATCTTAGGCCTGGTCTACACTAGGACTTTAAATCGAATTTAGCAGCGTTAATTCAAATTAACCGCTCAACTGTCCACACTAGGAAGCCATTTAATTCGACCTAGAGGGCTCTTTAGTTCGAATTCGGTACTCCACCCCGACGAGGGGAGTAGCGCTAATTTTGACATGGGTATGTCGAATTAGGCTAGGTGTGGATGCAAATCGAACTTACTAGCTCCGGGAGCTATCCCACACTGCACCACTCTGTTGACGCTCTGGACAGCAGTCCGAGCTTGGATGCTCTGACCAGCCACACAGGAAAAGTCCCGGGAAAATTTGAATTCCTTTTCCTGTCTGGACAGTTAGAATCTCATTTCGTGGTTGGACATCGGGGCGAGCTCAGCAGCACCGGCAGCGATGCAGAGCTCTCCAGCAGAGGAGTTCATGTAATCTCTGAATAGAAAGAGGGACGCAGCATAGACTGACCAGGAACTCTTGGATCTGATCGGTGTGTGGGGCGAGGAGTCTGTGCTTTCGGAGCTGCGCTCCAAAAAACGGAATGCAAAGACCTACGAGAAGGTCTCCAAAGCCATGAGAGACAGAGGATACAGCCGGGATGCAACGCAGCGCCGTGTGAAAATCAAGGACCCCAGACAAGGCTACCAAAAAATCAAAGCGGCAAACGGACGCTACGGAGCCTGCCACCACTGCCCCACCAGCGACCATGGACTCTGACGATGGGACAGTGTCAACGGCCAGTTCCTCGGCGATGTTCGCGGATGGGGAAGATGAGGAAGGGTTTGTGGAGGACGAGGCAGGCGACAGCGCTTACAACGCTGGTTTCCCCGACAGCCAGGATCTCTTCATCACCGTCACGGAGATCCCCTACCAACCCTCCCCGGCCGTTAACCCGGACCCTGAATCAGGGGAAGGATCACTCGGTAAGTGCTTTAACCATGTAAACTTTTATTCTTAATATAACAGGAATCTGAAGTATGTGAAAAGGAGGTCTCTCTATATATGGGGATAGAACAGAAATCCTCCTGGGAGATCTCCACAAAGCTCTCCTGGAGGTAATCGAAAAGCCTCCAGAGGAGGTTCCTGGGGAGAGCTGCCTTATTGGGTGCTCCGTGGCAGCACACTTTTCCGCGCGAGGCTTTCATGAGGTACTCAGGGAGCATTGCCTCCCCGAGCACGGCTGCATAGGCCCCTGGTTTGTGCTGGCTTTCACGCAGCATGCGCTCTCTATCTCCTTCAGTGACCGTCCTCAGGGTGATCTCGCTCGGAGACTCCTGCATCTAATTAGGGGAATTACTGTAATGTTACGCCTGGTCCAGAGTATTTTTCAAAAAACTCCGGACAGACAGCATAGCACAGACTCAGCACGCTGCTGCGTGACGAGCGTAACGGAAAGCCAAAGAATCAAATGGACGCTCATGGAGGGAGGGGGGACTGAGGACACAAGGTATCCCACAGTTCCTGTTGTCTCCGAAAAGCATTTGCATTCTTGGCTGAGCTCCAAATGCTTCTAGGGTCAAACACAGTGTCCGCGGTGGGTCAGGGCATAGCTCGGCAATTTACGCACCCCCCCACCCCCGGAAGTGAAAGGGAAAACAATCCTCTGTTGACTCTTTTACATGTCACCGTATCTTTACTGAATGCTGAAGATAGATGCGATGGTGCAGCACTGAACACCGACATCCTCACTCCCCCCACGCTATGGATGGCTGATGGTACAATAAGACTGATACCCATCGTCATCATCAGCCTATTGGCACATGGGGCAGTGCAAAAGGACTGGTAACCATGCGTACTAGCATCTGTTAGGTCGATCAAGGGCGCCTGGCCCTAATTTTTCCTGGTAGATGGTGCAGTATGGCTGGTAACCGTCCTCATCATAGCAACAGGGGGCTGAGCTTCATCAGCCCCCACCCTTCATGTGTAAAGAAAAGATTCAATTGCCCCGGACTAGCAGCAGGATGCTGGGCTCCTCTCCTCCACACTCCTGAATGTCCTATCTGGACTATCATAGCAACTGGAGGCTGCCTTCCACTCATTTCTCACTAAAAAGGCACTGTGTCTTATTCCTGCATTCTTTATTACTTCATCACACAAGTGGGGGGACAATGCTATGGTAGCCCAGGAAGGCTGGGGAAGAATGGAATGAACAGGTGGGGTTGTTGCAGGAGCACCCCCTGTGAATAGCATTCAGCTCATAATCGATGCAGGATCTGACACAGAGCAGCTGTGCTCTCTGGTTCTCTGATACAGTGGTTCTCTAGTACACTTGCCCATATTCTAGGCAGGACTGATTCTATTTTTACATACCAAAAAGGAGGGATTGACTCAGGGAGTCATTCCCAATTTTGGCTTTTGCGCCCCTGGCTAAGAGCTGCCAGGGGCACTTATGACAGCAGCAAATGGTGCAGTGCAAAAGGACTGGTAACCATGCCCATCTTATTACCAATTTATGGTATGGTAGATGGTACAATATGGCTGGTAACCATCTCTGCTATCATGCAAAAGCAAAAGCATGCTGCTGTGTAGCGCTGCTGGACCGCCTCTGTCAGCGGCATCTAGTACACATACGGTGACAGGCACAAAAGGCAAAATAGGCTCCATGGTTTCCACGCTGTGGCGTCTGCCAGGGCAATCCAGGGAAAACGGGCTTGAAATGATTGTCTGCTGTAGCTTTCCCGGAGGAAGGGATGACTGACGACATTTACCCAGAACCACCCGCGAAAATGGTGTTTGCCCCATCAGGCACTGGGATCTCAACCCAGAATTCACAGAGACAGGCTACACTGTGTTCATTGTTCGCCAAAATTTATCTTTGCAAGGAATTCACTCCCTTTTTCCCATCACACAGCTTCGACTGTCTCCAGACCCGCCACAGCATCCCCCTCACAGAGGCTGGCAAAGATTAGGTGGCAAAAGAAAAAGACACGGCACGAGATGTTCGCTGAACTTATGGGGTGCTCCCGAGACCAGGCGGACCAGCAGAGCCAGTGGAGGGAGACCCTCTCTCTGTACCAGCGCTCACACAGCGAACGGGAGGAGAGGTGGCGTGAGGAAGACAAGCAGTCGACTCAAACGCTGCTTGGACTAATGAGGGAGCAAACAGACATGCTCCTGCGCCTTGTGCATGTTCTGCAGGACCTCAGGCAGGAGGACAGAGCCCCCCTGCAGTGTATCTGCAACCGCCCTCCCCCGCCACAAAGTCCCATACCCCCCTCACCGAAAATAACCAGAAGGAGGGGCGCCAGAGGCCATGTAAACTGTCACTGCACCCCAGCAGAGTGCTCAAGTACCGAAAAGCTCTCATAGCCTAATTTTTGAGAAGTCCTTTCCTTCCCGCCTCACCCAAGCCCCCATCCCAGTTTCATCCCCTAACTGTCTAGTTGATAATAAAAAATACTTTTCAGTTAATTACTTTTTCCGTCATGTTCTTTTAGAGGAGACTGTGTTTGAAGGGGGGGAAGGGGGTTGGTAATTTGACAGGACAATCACCTTTACCAGGGTACAGACATGGGGGCAGGATCAGCAGCAGGTCACACACACACTGCAGTCAGTACGCACCCTGGTCGGTATGGGAGGTGGTTTGCAGGTTCTGTGTGGGTGGGGGGGTACGTGACTTTGTAGCGGGGGAGGGGGGTTACAGATCTCATGCAACGGTCCCTGTCCTGGACCACAGAGCCACGCAGCAGAGGAATCTATATCCGTCCTCCCCCGCCAAAAGGCCACATAGCCCACGCACACAGAGTCCCAAAAAGGAGGGATGGCAGGCTCCGTTGAAACATCCAGTCCGGCACTGCAGACCGCTCTGGGAGCAGGAGCCTGTCATTCCTCGAGTTTACAGGCGGTCTTTACATCACCGCACACCCTACCCAGCACAGTCCGTGTCCCAGTTTCAACCCTGTAACGCAAAGTCATCAATAAAGAAACCTTTGTAAAGTTACAGTGGAACATGTATTTTATTTTTATACGTGTGTTGGAAGTTGGGGAAGCGGGGTGGGCGGGGTATGTAACTGCAGATGCTAGTCAACAGTAACTTGGTAAAGAAACAGGGGCAGGTTCAGCTTCTCTGTAAAGAAACTGAACAGTCACAGGTCACGCTGCTCACTGCTCGCTGGTACTTGAAGAGTTCCTTGTCGCTGTGCAAGGCGCCTGCACAGAGCTTCACGAGCCAGGGCATTAGCGGGTAGGCTGGGTCCCCGACGATCACTATAGGCATCTGTACATCCCCAAGACTTATTTTGTGGTCCGGGAAGAAACTACCTTCCTGCAGGCGTCTAAACAGACCAGAGTTCCTGAAAACAAGCACGTCATGAACTTTGCCTGGCCACCCGACGTTGATGTTGGTAAAACGTCCCCCATGGTCCACCAGTGCTCGCAGCACCATTGAAAAGTAGCCCGATTTCTCAGCAGCTGACTGTGGAAGAGGTGGACGATAAGGTGCGAGGAGTTGACAACGGCCATAACTGCAGCGGGATCCGTGCTCAAAGTGCTGTGGCGCCCGCGCTGTCACTGAGCAGAAAAGTGCACGAACAGATTGCCCGCAGGCGCTTTCAGGGAGGGAGGGAGGGAGGGAGTGATTGACGGTTCAATGATGACAGTTACCCAAAACCACCCTCGACACATTTTTTCCCCCAGCAGGCATTGGGGGCTCTATCCAGCATTCCACTGGGCAGCGGGACTGCGGGAACTGTGGGATAGCTTCCCACAGTGCACCGCTTCCAAAGTCGATGCTGGCCCCGTTACTGTGGACTGAGACAGTCGAATTAGTGTATTTAGTGTGGATACACAAATTCGACTTCATAAGGTCGATTCCACAAATTCGAATTAAGTAGATTCGAAATAGTCTTGTAGTGTAGACGTACCCTTAGAGACAGACTTAAGTGCTATGCTGGATCATGGCCTAAATGGGAGCTGAGGACGCTCAGTATATAGCAACACTGGGTCCAATAATGGACATGTTCTCCTTAGCAAGAGGACATAATTGGAGTTTTAATATTTTTCCCCCTTTAGTTGGTTAAAACAGAACATGGCATAATAATGCTTATAGGTTTATTGTAGTTCTGTGAAAGAAACTGAAGATGAGTTTACTTATTAAAATATGCCCTTTACAAACAGACCAAAAAAGGCCTAAGGCATAAATTATATATCCCAGAAATGTCTGAGAAACCAGCCCAATCACACTCAAGACTCATCTGTGCCAGACAATTAAGCCTTCAGCTGCAATCATAGCCTGAACACTGGGAGAAAGCCTTTTAACCTGTTCACCTATCCCACAAAACTTTTCAAGGCTAATAATATATTATTTTTGCTGCAAAATATATACACATACCCAAAACAAAGACCCAGGGATATAGGTTAGGAAACATCTTCCATTTTTGGCACAAAATGGCTGCCAGCTGCGCCATATCAAATTCTTTCTTCTCACTTTCCCATACAACTCACAATCCTACTCTCAGTATAGATCAAGTTATTTAATACTGCCTGGAAATACACTTTAAACCAGCATTTATTTTGTTGCAGAGATATAGAAACAACTACTTTTTGTAGCTAAAATGGCAAAAAACACAAATCCCCCCATATTCAGAGGAATATTAGATAGCTCATTACAGAACGCCTCACAAGTAGTCCAACTTCAAAATTTTCTACAAAATTGTAAGTAACAGAAACTCTGTCACATTCTCTGCATCCTTTTTATCTTTTTCTGGTTAATGTTGTTTACATATTCACACTTATTTTTACACCTTGAATGTGACTTTCCGATCAATGCAACTGTGATATTTTGAAGTCATGAAACTGAAATCTGTGCCAAATGAGCTGAACCAGAAAAAAGGGAAAACAACTAAGCTGGGATAAAGAGAATTGTGTATATTTGTTAATACGTACTGTGCTGACCTTGCAGAGGTTTTAAACAAGTTGTGAGCAATGACTTTCATCAGGACCGCCCAGAGGATTCCGGGGGCCTGGGGTCTTCGGCGGCGGGGGGCCCTTCTGTTCCGGGACCCGCCGCCGAAGTGCCCCAAAGACCGGTGGCGGGTCCCCCCCCCACCGCCGAATTACCGCCAAAGCGGGACCCACCGCTGAAGTGCAGCTGGGTCTTCGGCAGTAATTTGGCGGCGGAGGGCCCCCACCGCGGGTCTTCGGGGCACTTCGGCGGTGGGTCCCGGAATGAAAGGGCCCCCCACCGCCGAATTACCACCAAAGACCGAGCTGGACTTCGGCGGCGGGTCCCGCTTCGGCGGTAATTCGCCAGGGGGGAGTCCTTCTGCCCCGGAGCGGAAGGACCCCCCGCCGGCGAAGACTGGGAGCGGAAGAAGCTTCTGGGCCCGGCCCCGCAAGAGTTTTCTGGGCCCCCCGGAGCGAGTGAGGGACCCCGCTCCAGGGGCCCCGAAAAACTCTTGTGGGGGCCCCTGTGGGGCCCGGGGCAAATTGCCCCTCTTGCTCCTCCCTCTGGGCGGCCCTGACTTTCATACAATTACATATCCCTTCTCAGAGAAAAATACAGAAGTACTTTGTCCTCTGAACCAAGACAAACTATTTTGCTGAAATGCAGTTGAAAAGCCTACTAAAGAGAGTAGTGACAGGCCAAACCACTATGAATAACAAAGCAGCTTTTAGGACATTATTTTTTTCTAGTTCCTTTACCTTCAGACAGTTTTCTTAATGCCAGTTAGAAGGAGCCCATCAGATGTTATTTTATGTATGTACAGTATAGTTCACTATCACATACACCCTCATCTATTTCCTAGCAAAACTTAGAACTCCAAGTCCTTCAGAATAGTTTGAAAATAAATTTAAATAAATTTTGGCTCAAGTCCTGCTCACTTTATTCAGAGAAGCAACCTCACAGAAGTCAGTGGGAGCTGCAGGATTTGGCACAGAAAAAGAAAATCAAGGAAACATGGATATTAAATTACCAGTCTTAGTCAAGGAAAACCAAGTACCACCATATCTGGAGGTGCCAGAATTTTGCCATACCATTTTTTTTCTCTCCCTCTCTCATAGTATAATCTTCCTAAAGGATCCCAAAGAGTTTCACAAACATCATTCAGTATAATTAAGATTACCTATGGGACAGAAAGTGGCAGCTAAATGTTTTAAAGGACACAAGGGAAGTTTTGCTCAAGAACATATGAGCAATTTCCTACTTTATTACAGAATTGTTATATGGACTATATGTCCAAAGGAATAAGATGGACTTCACTGCTTACTACTAAATGTATCTAAGGATGAAGAGCTGACCTACTATGCTGGTATATGAACCTGTATTTCCAACCCTGTTGTTATAAAATGTGAGGTTTACAATACATTGCTGAGGAAATCCTTCTAGGTAAAACAAATGTGGATAATCTGTTATCCATTATTCTTGATAGTTTTTATAATTTCATTTCAAGCTGTTGTTTTTATAGAATATATTTTGAAGAAAATAAGGTGTTTATATTTGGAAAATAACCAATGAACTGGAATGAGTTATCAAAATTCCCACTAAGCAAAGAAATATGGCAATTATTAATATGGTTTGAAATACTTGTCACCCATTTCACCATAAACAAATCTGCAATTTATATAATAGTTTATGACTTTTGTGATTTAAAAAAGAAGTTGCTTTTTTTTTTTTTTACAGGAAGACACCAAAAATTAATACTTTGTACCTATATAGAATTTTTTATTTGAGAATATCAAAGAACTATAAAAATTAGTATTAATATCCCTATTTGCAAAGGCTCAAGGTCACACAGCAGATTAATGACAGAGTCTGAAATAGGACCTAGATCACTGACTCTCAGCCCATTCTGACTACTAGATCACTCTGCTATCCTAGCATCTGAACAACTATATATAAATGCTAGTTTGCAAAGTAGAATAGAGTTTTCAGTCTCAACGCATTGTATATTTACCAGTATTAATTTAAAAGGCATACGTTTATCCATGCCAAAACTCTTGGCAACTATACAAAGTGTGTGTGTGTGTGTATGTATCTATCTACCTACCTACCTATATTTTGCTGGGAAGAGTTGCTATAAACAGTTCAAAAGTTGTTGTCTCCTGACCCACAGGAGGATGAACTTCTGTGATCACTTCACCCATCACAGAAGTTCATCCTCCTGTGGGTCAAGAGACAACAACTTTTGAACTGTGTATAGCAACTCTTCCCAGCAATTCAGGGTGGAAAGAATGCTGTATGCAAATGAAACTAGAGAGGAATTTTAGGTAGGCAAAATGTAATGACTCAATTGGGCTTTAGCCAAACAGACAGGCTAGCACATTACTCGTGCAAAAATAAATGAACGAGGTCTTGGTTTTACCCTTCAGATGAAAGACAGCATAACAACACTTCTCCTACTTCGGTAGATGTTCAATACTGATTGAGGGGGAGTGTACAAGTTATAAGTAGCATTTTATTATGTATAATATCAATCTGTTGATTCAACTTCTCTGATGTAAATTATTTACAACAATGAAAAAGAGAACAGTAACTCTGTGTGAGATAAAAGGTAAATTGGGGTCTGTAACGGAAGACAGTGAAGATGCATACTTCAAAGACCAATTGCATACAAACTAGATTTTACCTTTTGTGCATGTAATGTTGGTAACTTCACCAAGATATTAAACATAATTCTGAGCACCTGAAGTGCGAACAGATGGCAATTTTCCTTTATGATTTTCAGTTTTGCATGTGTTGCTGTCATTTAGGGCAATGTACTATTACCTTTTATATTTAAAATAGCCTCTTACATTTGTTACTATTAGCAATATAATGTTCAGGTAGAGTTGAAGATCAAAAAGACTCTATTTACATTTTTATATTAGTAAAACTTAGTGTGTCACATGTACCATCTACTGTATTTAGTTTATTCTGTAAAAGTGTTTTTGTGTAGTTTGATAATACTCAACCTAGCCTATCCACATATTTTAATCGCCCTTTAATATTTTTAAATATCAGGTTGGAGTCAGAAGAGTAAAAAAAAGTATACTATGGCTCTATCTTACCAAGAGTATAAGCCCCGGACAAATAGATTTAATTAATTTAACGTAATTAAAATGCTGAACTAATGTATTCTCAACTACTAGAAATTTCAAGTTTTGGAGGGCATCCTGTTGAGGAAGATGGATCACTATAGAGCAAACAAAAATATTAAAGCACTTGTTTCACACTTTTCAATTCTCCTGGGAGCAAATGTCGAAACCTGTGCTTCCCACAGCATTTAGAAGAAACTAGAGAAAATTCCAGAATAATGTAGTCCTATCACATGAAAAGGCACCAGATAATTAAACTTAGTGTCAGCAATCTTAAACCAATCATTACTACTTAATTTGGAGTTCTAAATATTTCAAAGTGTATGCTGGTTTTGGGTTTGGAGTTAAATACAATATAAAATGTGTGGTTTGGATACTTTTTCTTTTTTGTATATATACCTGTATAAAAATTGTCACTGAAAATTTCTTCTAACCTAAGGAGACAAACAACCTATCATATGAAAGGCTGTGGCGTATAGCTCATAAACAAGTTTTTAACACAGTATTTGAACAACACTGAAGTGTTACACATTTCCTAATTATCAGGAGACGGGATGGTTTATGTGTTGACAACATGCATTGCAGACTTTCCACTTCTCCAGTTTATATTCACCTCAGGCTGGTATTGATAGAAAAGTAAGCACCAACTGTTAGGAAACCTTCTGTATATGGGACAGAGATGTGCAAAGTTTTTGGCTTGGATTGAGCTGCAAAAAGTACTCAAACTTGGGGTTGAATCTGCTTTTGTAATCCCCATTATTGGTACGCTACATTGACCCAAGGAGTATTACTTATCCCAAAAGAGGTCCTTCCAAAACAAAAGGTTTAAGCTTTCTTTGGGGAGATTTGTGCCAGCATTAAAACCTCTTCCTTGTTCTAGACATTGTAAACTTGAGGGACATTTAAGTGTTGGTTAGGATTATTTTGTATTTGTGCATCTGTGGGCTTGTTTTGGAAATGCCAGGACTTTTTGTTAAATATAAGTTCTAAAATCTTAAGCTTCCCTGGAAGAATTTATGAAGAAATTTGAAAATATTTAGTGCAGTAAATCATCAGAACTAGATGAAATTCATCCATGAGTTCTCAAGGAAGCATGAAATAGCAAATAAATATATAATAAATAATAATAATAATAATAGGAGATATTATTACAGCAGAAATACTAACAAGGAGGGGAAAAAACCACAAACAAAACCTGTTCCTGACTGGAAAATTATTCACACAGTACAAATCTCCAGAAGAGGAATGCAAAGTGATCACAAGAATTACAGACCAATAAACCTCAACTCAGTCTGAGGAAACTGACCAAGTGTGTAATTAAAGATAAACTAATAGACAGCTTAGATAAACATAACCAGAAAGCAACAAACCAACACAGGTTGTGTATCAGAGAATGTCATGCCTCATATCAACCTGCTAGATGGTTTTTGGAAAATTAATAAAATACTAGATAAAGACAAACCAACTAATATATTATAATTAACTAGGATTTCTAAAAATAAAATTTAAAATGAGGTCTGTTATAAATAATATTAAAGAATATTAAAGAAAAAACTAAAGATAAAGGGCAAATTAAAAACTGACTCCTTCCTAGGACAAAAACAATCGTAGTAAATGGCTGCTCTTCATAGTGGACAGATGTTGATAATGTGTTTCTCAGAGCTATTATTAGGTGGACGTGGACAGTTTTGGATGTTATCAGTTTTATCAAGTTCTTTGTGACCAGGCATCGTGGCAGGAATTGGTTAGCATCATGTTTAATCTCTCTTATGGCCCAAGAAGTTCCAGGTGCTAAGGCTATTGAGCCCTGATATGTATCAGAGGATGAGTGTGCAGTTTTGTCCATAGGCATATCATCATAATTTAGGTGAAGAAGTGAAGAAACATTGGATGAAGTTTTATGTTAGTTTTGGAAAGATCAGATTACAAAGATCAGTTTATCCTTTATTGACTAGGAAACAAGGGGTATCTTTTTGTGTTAAACTAACTGCCTAATCGCAGAGCTACAGGGAGGGAGTTAGGGAGCTCTAAATTCACTAACACACCTATAGCTGATGAAGTCAAAACTACTAGATTCACTTCTTGAACAGCTACAGAAAGAAATAGCTTTTATTAGCTTATCTTTATATGAAATTAGATGGAAACTTCTGTGGACCCTGGGAGAATCACTTTTATAACACACCATGGAGCTAGGCTAGACCAAAAGGTAATGTGAATCACGACCATGTCAAGTTTCCTACAACAAACATAGTGAAGTACCGATGGCTTTCAGCTAGACAGTAGGTATAGTATAAGCAGATATGCATCTTAATTGTCAACTGAAGTGAGATTATTTTGTATTCTAGGAATTTTTAGCTATCTGAGGTCAAGACCTGGTCGAAACCCCATCCTGATTTCCAATAAATTATGAAATATAGAATATATTTCTTGACATGACTGTGTATCTGGTACTGCATTGACAATGCGATACCTTTGTCCCTAGTAACTTTCCTCATGTGAGAATTCCCTTGGAGTTCAGTGTGACTGTTCATGTGCATGAAGTTGCTCAAATGTAGAAGTGTTTGCAGGATCAAGCGCTAAAAGATTTATTATGTGTTTGCCAATTTTTGAGATATGAGATATTATTTTACTAAGTCTAGATAGAAGAAATCTTCCAACATTCTAAGAAGTAACTATTTGAGATAATAAATATAATAATTTTGTCTTTGGTGATGTATTTATTTATTCTGTGACACAGGAAGAGTGTCAGATCCCTAAAGGTAATTTTAGTAGGAAAAGACCATTAGAAATAAAGACAATTTTCTCTAGACTGATGTGGAGGTTACTCTGCCTTGGTTCTATCAAGCAGGAGAAATGCTGGAATAACCTTGATTTGTATATCTTGTCATACCACAGAACCTATATGGGGTTCCTTCCTTAGGTAATTTTTCCTTTATTTTGAGGTATCTGTCAAAGAGAGCAACTGTTTTTGCATTAATCCCTTTTATGGTAGCATCCAGGTTCTCTTTAAAAAGCGTATGGCACCTCGAAGAGAAAAGCCATTTGATTTAAGTTACACACAAAATCATCTGACCAGAGTTTGAACCACAGGGAATTTCCACCTACTCATTAAAGCGACATTCTAAATAGGACCATAAAGAGCCTCTGTAGCTGCATCAGCAGTGAAAAAGTGAAAGTCAGCAGCCAGAGCAATTAAGTCTACAGGAATTTTGGATTTACTGTATTTCTTTCTATAGTCAGAGTCTAAAATTAGATCTTAAAGCCACTTTACATGAGTTCAGAGGTAAGGCATGAGTGAATCACCACATTAAGAACTTGAGCTGGAAGTTTTATACCTTGTGAGAGTATCTTGTGATTATTTCTATCCATGGGATCTTTGTTCTAAACATTAACTTTCAATATGAAAGGCTTTTTTATAGTGTTTACAGTAAAGGCAGAATCCACAATGGGCGCTAGCTCTCTTTCTCAGAGACTAGGCTTGGGAATTCTTTCTAACTTGTGAAGAGACTTCAGAAAGGATTGTTAAGGCCCAGATTCTCCCAACACTGTTGTAAGATTTATTAGTGTTATTGTGATAAGAAATACTTTGTCCTCTATTTCACCTTCGGGAAATAGTCACTAAAACTCTTCTTATTCACTGAGTTAAGAGAATATTCCAATTCCTTAGACATTTGTGTTTGTACAATTCGTATGTTTTAACCTCAATGTCTTCTGAGGGATTCATAAACTTCCTTTGTGTTTCTTTTGGAAAAAAAACTTTGCTGTCAGAGAAGACAGAAAATGGTGGGGGGTGAGTGTGATTTTGCCTTATCATTGAGGCCTCTCATCCTTTCTTGAGGACAAAGGATGTAATTCTAATCCCACTGAAGACAATAAAATAACTCACATTGCTTTCATTGGTGGAAGATTTCACCCAAAGAGTAGAAGGTTGATGTAGGGTGGTCTGTATCTTTGACTTCTTTCTGGAAGAAGTATACTTTAAATCCTCCTTAATTTTAAAGACCTCTTTATCGATTATTTTTAAGTTTAAGTTACCCTTCCTATGCTTCTTTAAAGTGATAGTACTAGCGTTTGTGTATGAGTTTGAAACATTATTGTACACTGCCAAGCCTGTGGTTCAAGTCCTCCAATTCAAGGTTTATCTATAGATGACATCTGAATGATGCGAAGGTGATTATCTCTGCAAAGCAGCAGATTGAACTTGTCTTGAAGGAGCTAAAGTTAGGTTGGATATGGGGAGAGGATCATCTACTTTGGAAACCAATCTTGCATTATACATCCATGGCATCTTCTTCCATTCCTCCTGACTAAACTCTACATGGATATTTTATACACTGAAATGGTCTTTAGCCTCATCGCATAAAACCGTAACTAGAACTCAAGAAAGCAATTCCTAATCAAGTAGTGTTTTTGCTGGCCCATTGAAATAGATGCCCAGGAATACATACTGGTGATCCAAATAGCTAGAAGCAGGATACAAATCAGTTTAATCCATTACAGAAAATTGGAAACTTCTATGTTCCTTGAAAAACAGAAAGTTTCCACGTTAAACTAGGGGTTTCTGTTTGTTTTTTGAGAGATCGGGGTGGCTCAGTATCCCCTGTGCTGTTTTATCTTGACAATATCAAAAATAGTAATAATAATCATTTGATGCTTAATTAGCAGTATGGTCTAACTATATCATACCTACCTGGATTACATTTTATGCAATAAGAACTCTTGAATTTCAGGATCAACAGCCTCCTCCCCCACAAAAAAATTTGATCTTTATCAAGAGAAAGTAATACTCAATATACAAGTTATTCAATACATAGTGTAGGACAGAGAGCCAAAGTCTGCCCTTAGAGTATGTGCTGAATTCCCACTAATGTTTTGTGTATCAGAGGACAGGCTTTGGGCCACTGTGTTCCCACTTGTGGAAAAGCTTATTGCAAAAGATAAATTAGCTATTATACTACAAGTGAATCAACAGTTTCTTTTTAACAAAAATATAGGTTTCTTGTTCTGTCCTTCCATCACTAGTGTCTCCTCCCTCGCCTTCATTTTAAGTCACACAATACAGAAAAAATAAAGTTTCCTTCCAAATTTAGTATGAGATATATTTAAAGTCCAATACAGAACCATGTAAAGTAGAATAAATGTGCCCTCATCTTACTTTTCTCATTTTGCTTATTTCTATTTTACTGATTTCAACTGACAGGAGTATTCAGATGGGAGAGAAGCAAGGTAAACTTGGAAGTAGCTGTGAATATATCATCCTAGTCTTTATTTAGCTGAGCTGTCAAATCCGATAGGAAAAAATGACAATAATTCATCATTTTGATAGGCTGAAACCTCCACTTGTAGTATAATATGTGGTGACCCTGAGATACATGAGATTCTTGTGGATGGCAAAGTATCAAATTCATATAATGAGGTTTTGCATTGAAATTATACAAAAATCCAAGATATGTGGAACATACATTAGGGCAGGATATGGTCCTTTGAATGTTATTCTCAATGCTCGTACCAGCAGCAACCGTCATCTGAAAAAGGGGGCAACAGAGAGTCCACTCAATTGAATAGAATTTTTTGAAGTGTTACAGTATATTCAAATTATACCACGTTAAACAAATGAATATTTTAAATTTTCATTCATACAAGATGACCTAATGCAATCTTCATCTGGTTCAACCCAAACTTGCAAAAAAATCGAAAGTATTGTTACATACAGTATGAAAATCATGGCTGGCTAAAAGCAGTCTTGTGATGAGTCAGCAAGTTCCTATTATTTACCTCCATAGAAATGAATGCCGAAGTCTGAAGCAGTGTCAAAAGTTAATCATGGAGGTGCCAGTCACAGCTCTATGGTTACGTATAAGTTGAGCTTTCCACTTAAAGCAGGAATTCAAGCTCTTTGTTATATCTGAATGGAGGATATCCTCCTCCAGATTAAAACACATTCTCTGACTTGAGAGATTTTTTCTGACAAATTGGAGGTAAAAATTAATTAATTTTACCATTAAGAAATTTAGCATTCTATCTCACACCTTTCTATTGCCTTGAATGATCTTAATAAAGGAGTCTTTAACTTTCTATATAGTAAAACTCATTGAAATCTCATGCATAGTCTATATATGAAGAATATCTTTAGAATTAATAGTCATTTTGTTAATATTTTTCAGAACGGTATGTTTCTCTTTCAGCAGTAGTTGATACATAAAATATTTTTCTTAAGAGAAACTGAATGGCAATCTGACTGGCTGACATTCCTTCAGACCTTAATACATACATCAGAGGAAATAAATAGCTTGTGTTTTTAAATTTCTGGTTTCATCAGTACTGAATTAATTTAAAAGGAAACAATTATACATCGAGAAAGTATGGCCATAAACTAAAGATTTCCAAATGTTTCTAATTTAAAACACTGATAGTATATGTAACAATGATTTACATAATATAATAATGATACACATTATACTGATTTCATGTTTATTATGGTCAGAATTCATTGTCTCTTGAAGTAAATACCGACCTAATTTAATTAAGCCAGTGTTTACCTCTTACTCTGTAAAGCTGGCGTTCATATCAACAAATGTCAATATTTTCTTGCTACAGTATTTATCTATAGCATAACAAGAAAGTAGGAAAGATACACCTGCATTATGTGTCAACATTAGTTTTCTAACTACTTTATTATTTATAGAATGAGGAATTGAATCCATGCTTTACAATAATGTAGTCAAGTAGTAACCAGGTATATGCACAGGTTTCAATTTGTTTTGATAACATCCACAGGTTATGCTTTTATGCATCTTCACCTATTATCAAAATATTATCAATGCACTTCAAATGTGCTTTGTAATACTTTTAAAAGACTTAAAAGATTTTTAGTTTTTTTATTTCTTAAAAGGATTATGCTACTGGTGGAAACAACATTTAAATCTTGGAACTCCAGCCAAACAGAATCTATTCACACACACTGAAAGGACCATTGTTTACGTCTGTGACATTTCCATTCTTCAGATTCTTATTATGTATTGTTCTTTCTAAATTGACACATTATTCCAAGAAATGTTTACAGTGTTTTGGTCAAATTTCTTTTCATTTTGTGGTTGGTTTTTGTTTAGTAATGTACAGAATGTCTCTAGATATCGATTAGCTACATTCAACAAGAATGTTTCTGTGCATAACAAGTTCACAATCAATTCACAGGTAATGTGTAGGTGGTTCTTTAACAAAACCACTATTCTGGAATTTTAAAAGAAAAAAACAGCCTATATTATATCAGCATGGTATAGGCTTTAAATAGCAGTATCTCAAAACAAGGAAACATACAATTTAAACAATGAATGAATACTTTACATAATATCACCACTTTCAGATCTTGCTTAAAAAATTAATCCAGTTCCTATTTAAAAAATCAGCTTCAGTGTTTACATATAAATATCTAAAATAAAGAAAAATACAATTATTGAAAATACTGAACCTGAGAGATTCTATATATATATATATTGTGTATGAATGTATTTATTCAGTTATACATATATGTACTCTATATACGTGATGGTGATATCTTGTGAAAAACTCGGTTTACCATACACTTTTGACTGCTGCATCTGCCCTTTGGCCACTAAGCTATCACCTCTGGGATGTAGAATTCTGATAGTTCTAACCTCTGACGAGCTTCAGATACATTTGTTTTAAAGAGCCTTTGAGATTTTTCCCCCTGTTTTTCCCCTTCCAAAATGTGGATTTTATACCCCAAAGAACATTGTGTCGGAAAAGTATAGTCAATTCTAACCTGTGACAGATTTAAGATTTAATATCTTGGGACCCTTCAGGGATAGCATGGAAAACTTTACATAATTGAAAATAAGTGATCACTGATTTTTCAATGCTATAACACACTTGCTTCTATCCCTGGTAATTTCCTGGGCAGTTGGTCTCATGGTAATTAAATTGCCAAGTTTTAAGAGGAGAGAAATGAAAAACAAAATCCAATACATCTTTTAATACTCTAAAATATTTCCAATTTTTTTTGTAAAATAAGTGGGATCTATAAAATATATATTGATGTGGCATTTTTCTGGCTATCATTTGAAATTCCATGAATGTGTTATGCAGGGTTTTAATAAGTAATACAGCCATACCAAACTCATGCTGATAAAACCTTTTATCCACATATTTAATATTATAGCATGTATTTAGTGGTACCTATTATAGTTAATATTCACAACACTTTCTGTTACAATTGAAATCTATTACAGAGAAAGCAATAAATTAATTGGCATTGCAACATGCCAAAAAAGGACAACTGGTTGAATTTGGAGAAGTGATTTCAGAGATGAAGCCTCAATGCATACAAATATTGGGACTGTCATCTTGCTAAGATTAACTGTGAATCACATCCACACTAAGTTATCCAGGATCCAAACTATAAAGCTGTTTATATATCAAAACCACAACTTGACTTGAAAGGAGATATTAATTGTAAGTTAGGGCAGACTTTACAGCACAAGTGAAAGAATTTTCATTTGTGAAAAACCCTACAATTAAACAGTTTCTTTCTGAAGTTTCTAAAGGGTCTTCTAGGTGTTGTCCCAGGTATAGTAGAGTACAGTGCACTCAACTGGTCTGAGGTAACAAATTGCATGGATGAATGTGCTTAGCATATCAGATAAGAGTGCTTTCACACCTGCTATATAAACACTGGTGTAAATAAATTTTCCCAGCTAATGCTGCAATCTGGACTATCAGAAGCAGCTGAAGAGCCATCAGGTCCCTTAGGTTGCAAACTACAGAAACAATCAGCAGGATTGTTCCCTGAGTTGGTAGCTATCACTTCCAGAATTTCCTCTGTTTTTTTCCACTAGACTTTTATCTGTGTTTTCATCATGGCCCTTATACCTGTTTGATACTTGCAAAGTTGAGCAACCACATTATTTAAATCAGATGAAACAGAGAGGAATATCATGACATATGAGTGGCTCTACAACCCAACCCATTTTACCATCTCTCTACTGAAGGAGTCGTGACAGAATAGAAGCCTCTGGTCCTACTTACTGTATAAGGAGTCATATAGTAACTAATTCAAGGTCCTGTCCTAAAGGAAGGTATGGACTCATTCAAATTCAACTGCACCAATCTCTAACCACAAAAAAGGCAGTTTTCACGGTCAGTGGCATCAAAGTCTGCTGACAGTTCTAAAAGAATCAATATAGACACTTATTAGGCTAGAAGATCAATGAAACCAGTGTAGAATCTTTAATAAATCTACACTGAAAAGAGTCAAAGAAATCTGAGGACTCAGGAACTCAGAGCCTACCAATCTGTTGTTAAAATGATGATGGAATCTTGATGAAATCTCCACCAAATAGAGACATGATGTTTCCTGATAAGGGTTTTGGTAACTAAGAGAGATATAGGTACTAGATCATAGCTCATACCCCAAAGCTTCCCAAAGACCACCAATCAGTAAGTGAATTTGGTCAAAACCCAAACAGAAAGCCTTATGTTTGCTGTTTCACCCACATTTGTCATGGATCCCAGATCCCAGAGACTATTAATCCAGTTCATAGCCAATAAGCTAACAGAAAACTCTTCAGAGCAAGAAATACTCCACATCCCAAAAGAGACAGACCAACTGTCTACCTTCTGGAACTGTCCCAGATGGAAAATATTTTGTAAACACTTCAGTGGAGGCCAAATGTTTGTTTTTTTCCCTCCAACAACAGCCATAGCATAAAACTTCAAGAACTCTGTGTTACAGGTGGCATGATTCAGAAAGTGATTTCCGCTGCTTCTGCTCATTCAAAATCTGAAGTGCAGTGGCATGGCCTCTATCTACAATCAATATTCCCATTTTAACCCAATCCCAGGACTCACACAAAGGGAAGTGATATTTCCATTATGCTCATTTTTGGAACATGATGCTTCCTACATTGAAGAAATGACGCAACCAGCATAGTCACACCACTAACTGAACCTGGCTCAAACTCATGAAGGAATCAGTCTTCAACAGGAGACATTTGGGTTAACAGAAAAGGCAAATAGATACATGCACAGGTATGGAAACAAGTCCTTGCTTTGCAATCCCAACACACACGTTGATGTTTGGCTGCTGCCTCTTAGGGTGTGTCTATATTGCAGTGTAAACCCGAGTCAAGCCAGGCTTCCTAGTGCCCTCCCAGCTGTTGCCAATCTAGCCCTTTGTTTGTGGTACAATGTGGGAAAACTTGCTTGCCAACCCCACATTTCAGGAAGTTGTTGCAGCCTGCCAACATATCCTGTCTTTTGGATCTGCACACTCTCAGCAGCCGGAGCCAGCAACAAGGAGGAGTCACCATTTGAAGAACTTGCCTTGCTTGGGCTTTCACTCTTGTTTCAGGAAAGAGGTAGATCATACATGAAACATTGGTGGACATTCTGGCAATTTTTCTGACCTCCCAAAGGCACCTGACAGAGGAGGAGGATGATAAAACAGACATGGCAGACTTGAACTGGTTGACGCTGCTCACGACTCTTGGTGTAGCCCAAGGGTCGGCAACCTTTCAGAAGGGGTGTGCCGAGTCTTCATTTATTCATTTTAATTTAATGTTTTGCGTGCCGGTAATACATTTTAATGTTTTTTAGAAGGTCTCTCTCTATAAATCTATATATTATATAACTGAACTATTCTTGTATTGTAAAATAAACAAGATTTTCAAAATGTTTAAGAAGCTTCATTTAAAATTAAATTAAAATGTTGATCTTATTTCGCCGGCCTGCTCAGTCCGCTGCTGGTCTGGGGTTCTGTTCACCTAGGCCGGCAGCGGGTTAAGCGGGGCCTGATCGGCTGGCAGGGAGGGAGGGACGGAGAGGCGGAGGAGGGGCAGGAACCCAGCACACTATAGGAAGAGGCAGGGGAGCCGGCAGGATCAAGCTTCTGCCCCCGCCCCTTGCCCCCTGCCTATCTGGGGGGAAGGGGGAGGAGGGAGCGGAGAGCGGATAAGAGCTGGCCGGGCCGGGCCGGATTTTTAATGGCATGCTTCTGCCTGCCGGGACTCCGGCAGGCAGCAGCGTGCCATTGAAAATCAGCTCACGTGCCATCTTTGGCATGTGTGCCATCAGTTGCCAACCCGTGGTGTAGCCACTGATGCACCCTTCATAGACCTGAGCCTTTGGAACAGGGCTACAAGCATAGACTGGTGGGATCCAATCATCATGAGGACCTGGGATGAGCAGCAGTGGCTCCAGAACTTTCTTCATGTGAAAGCTACATTTCTGAAGCTGTGTGAGCAGTTTACCCCAACCCTCCGGGATCATGACACATGCAGAAGGGCAGCCTTGCAGGTCTAGAAGTGAGTTGCTATAGCCATCTAAAACAGGGGTAGGCAAACTATGGCACGCGTGCGGAAGGCAGCACATGAGCTGATTTTCAGTGGCACTCACACTGCCCGGGTTCTGGCCACCAGTCCAGGGGGGGCACTGCATTCTAATTTAATTTTAAATGAAGCTTCTTAAACATTTTTAAAACCTTATTTACTTTAAATACAACAATAGTTTAATTATATATTATAGACTTATAGAAAGAGACCTTCTAAAAACATTAAAATGTATTACCGGCATGCAAAACCTTAAATTAGAGTGAATAAATGAAGACTCGGCACAGCGCTTCTGAAAGGTTGCCAACCCCTGATCTAAAAGTTTGCTACCCGAGACTGCTACATGTCCATTGTTAATCAGTTTAGTGTTGGAAAGTCAACTGAGAGTAAAGGGGTGGAGGAATGTGATTTACCCAAAGGTAGGTGGCCATAAACAATATCGCGGAAGTAACTGCTTGTTTTAAGAGACTTGTGTTTCTAAAGTGCATTGAGACCATTGATGGGTCTCACATGCCCTTGTTTGTCCTCCTCAGGAAGCACGAGTGCATAAACTGCATCAGATATTACTCCACTGTAATGAAGTACCTGGATTACTCAGGCGCAAGCCAACCCCCCCCCACTTCCATCTATACACAATTTTGTCTGATGCAAGCCAGCAAGTCTTATGGGTTGGACCCATGACCTGTCAAGGGCAGGGGGTTCCAAGTCTGAGTCACACTGGGACTTGGGACCAAAGTCCATCATTTTTCTGTGTGGAAGTAGGTTAGGCCTGGGTCCCCCATGCTCAGGTCTGGAGAGTCTGCCAATGCTATCCCATGATCCCCTGGACCAGTGTTCCTTGTCCTTCCTATCTCAAGACTATCCAATAGACTCCCAGTGAATGGAAGCAACCCACTCTAGGCTCACCTTTGGGGTCTCATTATGAAGAGCATGGCAAGCCACAATAATGCAGATAGCATTTATGACACTGAAATCCAAATATGTCTGTATCAGCACCCGTGGGATTTCAATCTGCCAAACACATATTCAACCACCATTCTACACCTACTGAGAGTTTAATTAAAATGTCTTCTGCCAGGGCCTCTGAGATCAGGTTATGGTTTCATAAGCCAGGAGGTGTATGTGTAGGGATGGGGGGGTCCCCTAGAATAATAGTGGGGACAATAATTCCATTTATGACAATGTCATTTGGTGAGGATAGTGTCCTGTCCTGACCGTGAAGATAGACCTTTGATCAGCAGAAAATCCTGGCATCTTGAATTTTTTCAGCAGAGCCCATATTGGCATCCGTAAATCAGCTTCTGTAATGGAATATTATCTATATTTCATTGGCAATTATGCTAGAATCCAAATGTGAAGCTGTCTGATATTTTGGTGGGTTTTATTATTACATGCACAAAAGATCAGAAATAACCTTCATTCACTGAACCAAGTGATTTATATTGCTGTATCTTCCTACCGACTGACCTTAGTACATCAAAGTTGCCTTTGTGAGAGGCATCTTATCTATAACTGTCAGCTGGTTCTGTGCATACTTTGATTTCTGTTGTTATGTCATTAAACCAAACAGAAATCATTTTTATTTCCTCTCTCCTCCAAAAATAAATTATTAATAGAATGATTATTTTTTCTATCATAATTTATCATCCAATTAACACGTTGTCTAGTCTGCATAGTAAATAGGGCTAGTGAATGACTGATCCCATACTGTGAGCTTTGTATTACTTTGTCAGCAGTATCTAAAAATTCTTTATTCCATGTAAATTAAAGCTATGGGAATCTCATTTAAATACCAGAATTAAAAGAAAATATAATACTATTTACATTAATTATACTTATATACTTGGATGCTAATGATATGGAGCAAAACCACCATTTTTTGTCTTTGTTTACATACATAGGCACTCAAATATTTCAGTGATAGAGCGGTTGCATTATGTGGCACTAGCATTTCTGCACACGCTTGACTTCAGACATGTGAGTCTTCCCACTAAGTGAAATTCAACTACTCATCTGCATAGAATTATGTATGTGCATATATGTCCACAGGCTTGTGGCCATATGCCTACTGAGATAGGTAGGTAGATAGATACTGTACTATAAGCAAAACTCTTGCTATATTATCACTTCAGTTATGTCATAGGGAAATGTGGCAAAAGACCTAAATTAGGCCCTTTATATATTTTTCCAGTAACTTCAAAACTGAAAAACAATGCACAAAGCAAGTTAAATGTTTCCAATAATGATTAAGAACTAGAAAGACAATCTTTAAGGATTTTACAGGTTAAAAATAATTGCTACCTGGTATCATGGATTTCTCTCTTTCTTTCTTTCTCTTTCTTTCTTTCAGAGGATGCCAATTACTATGCATATTTTATTATTAAGTGATATGCTGTCTGGCTTCACGACTAAATCACTGTAGCAAAGCACTGGAGGTACAGCAAAGCATAACAATTAGAACTTTACCTAAGATTCTGAATAGTGAATTGCATGTACACCCTATCTAAATTTAACATCTGCTACTGCATTTAAATATGCTTGTTAGCATACTGTTAAATTCTGGCAGACATTGTATGAGGATACTGTAGTGTCATAATCATCAGAATTATCAAGTCACATGACCGCATGAGATCAATAAACACCTCAGAATTTACTATCAGGACCATGCTTATGTAAAGCTGTCATGTTTATAATCATACAGGAAACAAGCCATTATCTAAGACTATTTTACAGAAACGTTCTCCTTGAGAACAAGATATTCACTTCTTGCACAGGATTAAATGGAAAACAGTTAAATGTCACTTCTAAAAATATGTAACTGTTACTCTCCAGAGCAAGCTAATTTATCTTAAAACTAGTTTCTATTTTGGAGAAAATAAATGTTTCTGGTTTGTATATTTATTTGGATTTATACACTCTAAAAAGGAAGCCTACACATATGCTCTGTTTTCCCTTAACATAATTTAAAAATACATATAAAGAAAATACTCTTAGGTAACCGAACTGTAGCTATATCATCTAGTACAATTGAATTGTATATGAATCAATACAATGATTCTCACTGAGACAAAGTATTTAAAAACGAGCTAAAATTACAATATATGGCTTTGACAATCTGCAAATTAAAAAAATCTGAAAATAAATATGCAAGATAGTCCACATCAGATTCTTTTTTTTATTATATCTTTAATCACAGATAGCTAAGTTTTAGTAATAGCTTTAATCTAACATTAATTTATCCTCAGTAGTCAAAATAAAGACCATTATGATGTAACAAAACAACCTGCATTAATTTAGAGCTCAGTAAAGTTTTCTGTTTTAAACAGTATTTTCAGCCTCTCCGTTTGTCTTGCATTAACCACTTAGAGGAAATAAAGTGCAGTGAAATGGTTAGCTAGCTCTTTACTCAATGGAATCAAAACACCGCCATGCATACCAGCAGATATATACAGAGTAGTGAGTTTTCTTTCAGAATACATTTATTTAGAAATAATGAAAGAAACCATCATAGGAGAGGTATGAAATACTGTATAACCCACGAACAAACTAATTTTCATGTGCAATACAAGCAACATAGGATATCTTCACATAATACAGAGTTGTCAGGTTCAAGAGGCTTGAGGGATATTTATACAGGTTTGAATGTAGAGTCTGATTTATTCTCCTGCTTTCCTTCACCCAACGGGAATCTTGTTAATCTCTCTCTTTCTTCACCCCTTGTCATTTGGCCTTCCAGTATGAAAGAGCTACTGGACTTACTGCTATTACTCCGTCACTCCAATGTTCAGAACTCCCTGCTCCACCTGACACAAATGGCTAATGAGAGGAACTGACTAGTAGTTGTATGCATTGATAAAACTAATTTCTGGATAGTCCTAAACTCCCCGTTTTTTCCCATGTGCTTCAGGCAGAGTAGGACGCTAATGCCTAATAGTAAATGTACTCATCAAACCCCATTTCCTCTCATTTGTAACTCCACCCTTAACAAATCATATCACTTCCAAATCTCACAATTCCAAATCTCACAAATTTCCCTGTCACCTCAGTCCTTGAATACAAGATTCCATTACACACCACCTGAAAAAGCACCTACTAGCATTCATGTGTTTCCTACATTCCACTAAGTATGAAACAATACCCGTTTGAATCCAGAAGAAGCTTCACTAGTGCAACTCATGTCTTCTTTGCCTCTGCTTGTGGCTTGCACCGATGCAATCATGCTAATAGCTGAAATTGTAGCAAATCCCCAGTGTAAAAAAGGCCTATGTTTCTCTTTGAAATTTTGTTATGGAGCAGTGGCCCTTCTTATGGGAGGTAAGAGAAAGCATACAGGAGAATGGAAAAAATTCTCTAATAAGGAAAACCCTATGTAGATGGTAGAGTTGAAAAATTTACATCTATGATGTAAAGTGCCTCTATTACTCTTATCACAGAAGAAAATGATGTACTCTTCTAGCTTGCATCTCTTCCTTGACTCAAAAAACAACAAACAACCCCCTCTGAAGCTCTTTGGGGGCACAGGCCATATCTACAACATTTTGTACAGAACCTAGCACAACAAAAGCTTCACGTCTGTTTGGATTCCCATCACTACCCCATTACAAATAATAAACATTAATAATCCAGCTACAAATTAACTACTGGAGTAACCTATAAATTTAAAAGAAATAGATAGTTATTTTACTGAAATAATTCTAAAGGATGCAGAGAAATGTAATTGACAATCTTACTTTCCTCTGCATTTCGGTCTTGCTTTTACAATCATGGGAAATATGACTCAATGTCAAAGTAATGTTTCTAACTTTCTGATTCAAAATTACTAAAATCTTTTATTGCATCTCATCATTTGAAGCCATATGTGGCCTGGCCTAGCCTATGCCCTTGCAAAGGGGTTTAAGCATAAAGCACCTCCCCATACTCAAACTTATTTCCACGGGTAGTAGTAGCAGCACCTAGAGGAGATCAACTTCTACCAGGCTACTACATCCTCACCGGCTGTGCATGTAACTGGAAAAAGACAGGGAGTAGATGGAGCCTTGACTCTTCCTCTTCCACAATGCATTTGGCAGAGGGCCAGCTCTAGGCACCAGCAAACCAAGCACGTGCTTGGAGCGGCACAATTTCAGGGGCAGCATTCTGGACACTTTTTTTTGGTCGCACTTCGGCAGTTGCGCTCCCCGGAGATTTTTTTTTTTTTTATGCTTGAGGCGGCAAAAAACCTAGAGCTGGCCCTGATTGGGCAGCACAGCTCTCTGGGTGTAGGGCTGAAGCAGAATATGTTCCCACCTGGAGCAGGGGGAAACGGGGTCAAAATCTGCTTCCCAGTCTACTTCCAGGGCATCACAGTTATGTGCTGACCCATACAAAAGGCTTGTGGAAAAAACACACTTTAGGCAAGTATCTTAGAAACTTGACAGGTGTGCAAGGCATAAACACATCCAACACAGGAACGTCCATGTAAAAAAAAAATCAAAATCTTGCAAAAATTAGGAGCATTGTTTTAAACTGCCCTAGTGTAGCTTTGACTTGTACTATTACAAGATAAAATCATAGGTCTCAGTGACCCTGACCGCATTGCAAGGGTAGTATTTTTGCACAGATGGAATGTTTTGAACTTTTTTCAGCAATGTATTGGGCAAGAAGGATTTAATACACCTTAGACATACTTCCTCGCCTTTTCCTGAGCATAGATATAAATCAATTGTGTCCCTTACAAAAAAAAATAGATCTACTCATTTGAGTCCCCCTGTGACATTCTTATTATCTTTGAGTAGTCATGAAGAACAGAATCTAATCCTGACCTTGTTTCTTAGTTTGGCTGTGAGAGGCAGGGAAAAGTCTCATTTAAAACTTTGATGCTACAGAGAAGAAGGAAATTGGAAGAGAAAAGAATAGTTAGTAGGTTCGCCGTTTCATTGCCCGATGACCCAAGTGAAATGGGGACTTTGATTAAAGATGGTAGCAACAAAATTTGCTGATTTCACTGACCTAAACCCTAGATATAGCAAAATGAATTTCATATTCAGTTCTACACAGATTTGCATACCACTCATTACTGCAGTATCTGAGTACTTTACAGTAGTGCAATACATGACATGATTAGCATGCATCACAGGTGGCTTTTTCTTTCCCTCATCCTTTCCCCAGTGAGTAAATTGTGTGTACTTCATAGTGTTTCATTTTGGTAGGGTTTTTATTTAAATGTACATGCTGTTGTGTGCTTCTGTTAGACAAGGTAAAGTTGAAGAAGTGCAACTTGTCCTTGGAACAAAAGATGGCGAGGTCTGTGATAGTCCATAGTTCCTGAGGGAGTTCATTCCACAGTCTTGGAGTAGCTCGCAAGAAAGCTCTGTCTTCTGCCCAGATGAGCTTCACCCTTATGGTAAAGCTCCATGGTGCCAGAGGAGTAGGGTAGTCAGCCACTCTCTTCATTCCAGAGATCTCATAGATTTGCTGGGTCCAAGCACTGAGTACCTTGAAGATAAGGATGAAGATCTTGAATATGATTCCTATATTCTAAGGGAAGTCAGCACAGATATCAGAGAACAGGTACAATGTGCTCATGGCAGCCCATATTACTGAGGAAACATGCTCCACTGCTTTGTATTTGTTGGAGCTTCCAAGAGGCTGTTAGCTTCATGCCCAATATACTGCATTGCTGTAGTCCAGGCAGGAGGTGACAAAGGCATGTATAACTGAATCAAGGTCATCATCCACCAGGATGGGAAGGAGTCTCCTAGCAAACCAGAGCTGGCAGAAAGTGTTAGTTGTAGAAGCTGCTATGTGAGTGCTTATCGTCAGAGATGAATCCAGGAGTACTCCTGAACAAGTGACAAAATTAACCAATTATGGGTGGGTACCTTCCACCAAAAGAGATTGCACCAGGCCCTCAAACTCTTCAAAGTGATTTCCCTTGCTAATCAGCATAACATCTGTGTTGCTGAGTTCAACTTCAGCTAACTGTTCTTCATCCATGAGTTGATCTTGTAGAAGGACTGAATTATCTTGGTAGTAGTGATGTGGTTATATGTGGTGAAGGATAGGTACCTTTGAGAAGCTAGCCAGTGAATAGAAATCGTTACTTTTGTCTTCTTTTTTATTAGTCAATTTCTTCTTTCTAAGCAAATCCAATCAAAGTTCTCTCTAATGCCAATGGCTAATAAGTCCAAACAACAGTAATTCCACGCTCTTGAGATGCAAACCTGAAATCTGATACTGTGCAGAAATATTGATATAAGCCTCTCACAGGGGGACACAGCTGCTCTACAAAGTCCTAAAATCAAACTATTTTTTTATGTTAAATTATAGTTTTTAAAACAAACAGAAACCCTCTAACCTCTAGGCTACTGAACAACCCAGCTTGTTTTCTCCTGTGATCAAGGTACCCTCTTGCCCTTCTCCTTCCTGTATAAAGCAGCTGGTCCTGGTGGAATGAGCTCCAGCTGCCTCATGCTCCCACACCCATAACCTTTCCTGTAACTTAGGTTCTTGAACCGCTCAGATAACCAGGAGAAGAGAGAGGGAAATGCTTCCACTTTGACTTTTCTTTTCTTGGGTACTGCACCCTCATACAAACCGTAAAGTCTAGGAGGAAAATATAGGATTATGAGAAAGGGCACAGAAGTTAACAGCAGATACTAATTGGGTCTGTATGTGTATCTTGTGTTTTATTATAATAAAATTACTAAGATACTTACAAAGGTAGCAGGTTTTCAGAGTTTTTAGAATTCTGCAACCAACAAATGGATTCTACAGACAAATATTGTTGGAAAAATACCAAGAAACACTAACAAAATTATCTTAATCTTGTTGGAAGAAATTCTCATGAAAGTGCTTCAGAATTCCCAGTTCCTTGGTATTCAGGAGGATTGTTATATTCTCGGCTATTTTCCTATAGCGATTACTATTGGTAGTAATGATTTACATTATGCTACTGCCCAGGACTTGGCCCCATTATGTTGGCTGTTCACTGTACAAACATAGGTGTGTAGTTCTATTTGATTTCTGTTTGGGGAGTGGGGAGGTGGAAGGAGAACAGTAGGGGAAGGAACATCTGTACAAATATTTGCACTGTAAAAATGATAAACAACAGAAATAGTATTTTTCAATTCACCTCATACAAGTACTGTAGTGCAATCTCTCTCGTGAAAGTGCAACGTACAAATGTAGACTTTTTTTTGTTACTCAAAAACAAAACGATGTAAAACTTTAGAGCCTACAAGTCCACTTAGTCCTCCTTGTTGTTCAGCCGTGTTAAGAGACTCATGTTTGTTTACATTTACAGGAGATAATGCTGCCTGCTTCTTATTTACAATGTCACCTGAAAGTGAGAGCAGGCATTCGCATGGCACTTTTGTAGCTGGCATTGCGAGGAATTTATGTGCCAGATATGCTGATCATTTGTATGCCCCTTCATGCCCACTATTCCACAGGACATGCTTCTATGCTGATCATGCTCATTAAAAAAATAATATGTTAATTAAATTAGTGACTGAACTCCTTGCGGGAGAACTGTAGGTCTTCGGTTCTGTTTTACCCATATTCTGCCATATATTTCATGTTATAGCAGTCTTGGATGATGATCCAGCACATGTTGCTTGTTTTAAGAACACTTTCACAGCAGATTTGACAAAATGCAAAGAAGGTACCAATGTGAGATTTCTAAAGATAGCTACAGCACTCGACCCAAGGTTTAAGAATCTGAAGTGCCTTCCAAAATCTGAGAGGGACAAGGTGCAGAGCATGCTTTCAAAAGTCTTAAAAGACCAACACTCTGATGCAGAAACTACAGAACCTGAACCACCAAAATATAAAATCAACCTTCTGCAGGTGGCATCTGACTGAGATGATGAAAATGAACGTGCGTCAGTCTGCACTGATTTGGATGGTTATCAAGCAGAACCTGTCAACAGCATGGACACACATCCTCTGGAATGGTGGTTGAAACATGAAGGGACATGTGCATCTTTAGCACATCTGGCCTAAATATCTTGCAATGCCGGCTACAAAAGTGTCATGTGAATACCTGTTCTCACTTTCAGGTGACATTGTAAACAAGAAGTGGGGAGCATTATCTCCTACAAATGTAAACAAACTTGTTTGTCTGAGCGATTGGCTGAACAAGAAGTAGGACTGAGTGGACTTGTAGGCTCTAAAGTTTTACATTGATTTTCTTTTAATGCAGTTATATTTTTGTACATAATTCTACGTTTGTAAGTTCAACTTCCATGATAGAGATTGCACTACAGTACTTGTATGAGGTGAATTGAAAAATACTATTTCTTTTGTTTTTTATAGTGCAAATATTTGTAATAAAATAAATATAAAGTGAGCACGGTAGACTTTGTATTCTGTGTTGTAACTGAAATCAGTATATTTGGAAATGTAGAAAACATACCATTTATTTGAATATTTTGTATTCTATTATTGTTTAACAACGCGATTAATCACAATCAATTTTTTAAATCACTTGACAGCCCTAATAGATATAGGTGTGTATACACACACCATACTTGATAATCTATTCACTGTCCCTGATGAGTATAGGAGCCTAAGCCACTGATTTCTGATAGGGAGGAGGAACAGGGGAGGGGAGGGACTAGTGCCCGCACAAGTACATATTGTGGGAGCTCTGCCTCCCACTCCCAAAACTAGCACATGCTAGGCATGGAGATGCAGAGGCACAAATGGGACCCAGAGGTGCTAGAGCCAAGGATGGGGCCGAGGAAAAGGGAGCGGGACCCAGAGAGGCTGCAATGGGCTGGGAGAAGATAGGAACTGAGCCTCAGTGCCTCTCCTCATTCCCGTTTCCTCAATTCTGTAGAATTAAAATTTTACTTAAAAATTCCTAGTCCTTATATAACCTTCCAAATATGAACTGAATATAAAGAGATGCAATGCTGTGCTTGTGATTCTACAGACAGTTCTAGCTACTGCTGTTGCTCATAGTTCTGCCAAGCAGCAGCAGCAGCAGAGTGCAATTAACAAGACTTTGGTCAGGTTCTTAGCTGATACTCGGAATCCTTTGGGCAACAGCCAGATGTCAAGAATCACTCCGATTTCACACTAACGTGGCTTGAGAAAGCTGTAAGCAGCAGCAGCACAGGCAGGCAATTGAGTTACACCTAGAAAGGATAACCCAAAAATAGAGGCTGTGGGAGGAGTAGAGTAGCAAGCACTTCTTCCCTTACAAGAACCAGCATGCTGTGAGTGAGGGGAAGCAGCAGCAGAAACGTCTTCTCTCCAACTTCCTTTCTGGAAGACTATAACACAGAGTAAAATTTACTACTAGAAAGAAGACTATCCCTCTTTAAATCAGCTTTGCTGGGGGAACTGAGCTGCTATTTCCCCCTATATTGTGCCACAGAAAAGATCCATTGAAAGAACATATGCACCCACGATGCACAAGAGCTACAAAAAAGCTCTCATTTCCTATTAAAGAACACCTAAGGACCTCAGTCACATTAACATATACATTTACTGTTTAAAAATAGCATTCAATTTCTCAAATGTAAACAAATCTTTCCATTTGTAATAAATTAAAACACCAGCTATGACAGATGTTTGGCAAAAATACATACAGGATCCCCAAAGAGCATTGCAGATCTAGAAAACCATGACTAAAGCTATATTACTTGCTGTCAATCATCAGTGGTAAAAGATTGCAATGCACGTCACTGACAAGTCACATTTTAAGCATATATAAAGCTACGAAGGAGGGCTATTCTGGATAGTGTCACTAAAGAAAAGTTATCTTCAACTCTTAAAGAAAAAAAAAACAGTATTTTGTAGGAAATTTAAAGTTTTTCTTCCTTTCTATTTAAACATGTCTATAACATCAGATAGGTTACAACTTCACAGCCAAACTATTCTATTAAATTATCTTTAATCTCAAATGGAATGTCCTCTCTCTACATATACTTCCTCATTTTTAAGAAAATTAATCCTATTCTGTATATTTGGTAGGAAACTATCTGTTCAGCTTTGGAAATTTCAAGGTATATTGTTTTGCCATCAAAACAAAAAAAAAAACCCACCCTGTCACTCAGACAAAATGACAGTCATGTGTTGCTGGCAAACTAGAAGATTCAGTTTCAGAAGAGTACATCAGGATTCTAGGCCCCAGACCAGTAAAAGATGCACAAACTTTTTAGAGCAGAAACACTCAGAACATGGATGGCTTGAAGCAAGAGGATCCAAAAGGAACCATTATTGTGGCCAGAGAAACAGAATATACAGTATAATGGTAACTTGAAAGCCACGAGAAAGTGAGAATGGTAAAGACAAACATTATATAACAGAAGACATGGGAGGCCTTTGGTTTAACCAGTTCCATAATCATACACTACTAACTAGGATACACAATCATCCAATCATGTCTGTGCAGGCTCAGGGTCCACCCAAAAAACAATTTGTAAATCAAATCTTGCAACAACAGAGTCAGGTAGTACAAGTTCTTAATCTAGCTATTGTATACAAGAGTTTTTGTTAAAGCTGTTGTTAATGGAACTAGCTGAAGTGTCTGGATTTATATCAATGAACAATTAAATATTTCAGAATGACAGAAGGCTCAGGATTGCCTTTCTCCAGGCTTTCCTAATCAAACCAAAGTGTACAGAGATAAAAATGTTGTCAATTGTTTTTATTCTTGTTTTTCATAAGTATATGCACCACTTTATAATGAGAGATAGGATGAGCCGCAATCATAGTGAGCTGCAATCATAGGTGCAAAACTCGAAATTTGGATCTGAAATGTTCATTTTGCTTCTCCCTAGCAGGATGAGACAAGCTCCCATATCCCTCAAATTTCTCTATACAAGTCAGACCCATCTCTAGGTGTAATAGAACCTTGACTCTGAGTAATAACTTTTTCCAGAATCAGACTGGTTGACAAAGCAGGCCGTGTCCATTTTTTTAGCGTGATATCTCTTTAACAAGAGTGAGAAGGAATGGTGTGTCCCTCTGAAAGTTCTGACGCATCTTGGGGCCACTGCACAAACAGGGTGAAGTGCTTGTGCCTCAGCAGGCAGTCAATTAAGGAAAAAAAAAAAGCTATGCACAGAGGAAAAGAGGGAAAACCAACCAAGCAGGTCCATCTAGCTTTCTCCTTGTGGTATAGCACAGAGGTCTCTGGAGGCTGCTGAAGCCTGGAGATTGTAGTACTGGCCACAGCTTGGTTTGGGTGCGAGAGGTTTCTTTACCCCAGTGTCTGCAGCAGTCCCCAGCGCACAGCCAAATTACATGAGCTATCCATTGCTATGGCTTGGCCCTAAAGGACACTTTATCCATATAACCTAACAAATACAGCGTAGTTGTAAACTAACACACAAAAATTCAAGCTAACAAATTTCACTGGCTGCTATGGAAAAAATACACTGAGAATTTAAAGCATTTCCATAGCAACACTTATCTAAGCATCCAAAGAATCAGCAACAAAGAGCGCTAATGGGTAAAACATTGGCTATATTATTTTCCCCCTTAGAATCAGGATTCTGTTCACCCACACAGCAACATGATGTGCTGCATAAAATCCTTCAGATACATACAATCTTTTTCAAACACTCCATAACTTGTGGACATAAACAAAAGCATATAAGTGAATCTAGAACCTGCTCTGCAAAATACCATATTATGGTGATTAGTCTAGGAATAGCAAATCACTCCATGAGGATCTGACAACAATTTAAATACGAAAGGAATCCCTCTTTTAACCTATTTTAAAGCATATTAAATTTAGGAAAACATTACATGGATAAAATCACTCTTGGAATAGAAAAAGAAATATAGCTGCAACACACACAAAGGCTTTTAAAATTCCTATACCACATTAGCATTAGTAAATTAGTAATAATTTGAATAAACACATAATACATAATATTAATGACAATAATTAGTATTTATACTCATGGTTTTTAATGTAGCCATGTTATCCTAGAATACTTGGAAGCTATTTTTTTTCCTGCCCAGCATTAACATGGGACTTGGCCATATTTCAACTGCAAATGGAAGTTGAAGTACTAAATTTAGTACAGACTGCATCATTCCTGATGCCAGATTAAAACAAGACACTGATTCACAATGATTTAGAAACCTGAAAGGGCACTATCCACTATTGGTGTTATGTATTGGTGCTATTCTAAGTATTAGAAGAATATGTAACCTAATGGTTAATATATCTGCCACTTAATTAACTGAAATGCAATTCAGAGCAATTGTTTTTTAATCAGATATATTCTCAAATCAAGAACTTCTTTTCAGTACTAAAACCATCGTGTACATTGGAAAACAGAAAATAATGTATTTGCAATTTCTGCATAACATGAGACAGTTGCCAAATCTGCAACCTGGAGAACCTTAGGGCACTGTGTCTCAATGTCCCCAACAGAGACAGGAGAAATGCTAATCTGATGTTTGCTATTCATGCTCCACAGCACAAATAGATGCTCTGCTCTGACACAGCACTATAATGATAGTTTGAGTCCACAAGGAATTGGGATAGCTCCCCCTTCATCATGGCCCTGATAAGGAAACACATTGCATGTTCTTCCCTTTGTTCTGTTTAACAGGAAACTGCCATTCATTATTCCCCTAGTTCTCTCTAGAAACATGGACACCAGCTCTGGATATATTCCCTACTACCTCCCCCTCTATGGGACCAAACATCCCCAAAAGGCATGACAGAAATAGTTTGGGGAAAAGTGTTGGAGATGATGAGAGAGAAAGGGGATTACAAATTGAATCAGGAATACAATTAAATGGCTTTGCAGGAGCCCTCAGCTTTGACTTAACTGGTCCTCAACAAACAGAAAAGGTTATAATTCCCTTTACCAGCTGATATTTAAGTACTATTATACTAAGGGATTAGTTCATCCCCAGTTCAGATGCAACTCACTCTGGCTTGAAACATGATATATCAATCAGTACGTTAGACAATGAAATGAAGAGGAAGTCAGCATGGTCTAGCAATTAGGATCCAAGCTGGGGGCCAATGTAACCCACACACCTCCTGTCCTGTCCAGTGGCACCAAGACCACTTAGAGATGAATAAGTCTGCTACAGCCTAAGCTAACTGCCATGTGATTTTTAGCTCATGCAATAGAGGCTCATGCATTTAGCTGCAAAGGTCCCAGGTTTGATCCTGCCCACTGACGACCGGGGTCTGACAGTGTTACATCAGCAGACCCAGGTTCTAGACTCTTCCATCAAATTGCCTTGAGACTTACAGCATATCACTTATATTCTTTGCACCTCAGTTTCCCAGTCTATAAAAGGGGACTAATGATTAAAGCTGCTCATAAATTTAAAATGCCAGTTCATTGAGCCTGAAATTTGTCAAGAAGATGGCTCGGATTCAACAAACTTTTGTTGAAACACCAGCAGGGTTCCGATAAAAACCTGCCTGGAATGCTGCTGGGGAGCCCAGGCTTCAGTGGTCCATGGATCTAGGGCAGCCAGGGCCCACCCCCAGGGTTTTTGCTGCCCCAAGCAGCAAAAAAACAAAACAAAATAAAGGCCGCGATCGCGATCAGCTCTACTGCCGCCGCTTCAGTCTTCGGTGGCAATTTGGCGGCTGGTCCTTCGCTTTGAGAGGGAGTGAGGGACCCGCTGCCGAATTGCCACCAAAGAGCCGGACGTGCCGCCCCAAGCAGCTGCATGCTAGGCTGGTGCCTGGAGCCGGCCCTGAGGGCAGCCGCCTTATTATGTTGACTACCCCGTGGTTCTGGGGCAGCCCAGTAATACCAGGCTCCCTGGTACATAGCTGAGAACATGGAAGTTCTGGGATGGGCTTCCAGGGTCGGTGGCTCTGGATTAGCACTGCTCTGCAGACTGCCCTTGGCTGGGAACCCCAACCATTTCTTCCAGACTCCCTGACCAGCTGGCACCAGGGTTGCCCGACTGTCTGGCTGGCCCAGGAATTTGGAAGCCCTAATGTCCCTAATCCTGGGGCAGTCTGCATGGCAGAGCGGCCTTGGAGCCACAGATCCTGGGAGTCCTGGCACCTGCTGACTAAAATTGACATTCTTGTCAGTTTCACCACTGCTACTGAATACACTCCCTGGGAGTGGCAGATGTAGAATAAACAGCAGGAGTGAAACTGGCAAAAATGCCAATTTTGGTTAGCAGCGGTCAGGTCCTGGAGAGCACATTTCATTTAAAAAACACCATGTATCGGTGTTTCTGAAATTATAATTTTTGAGAATTTCCAGTTCATAAGAACTTTCAAAAAATTTGGTTTCATTCCACCCTCGCAAAACACTTTGAAATCTGTGGATGAAAAGCCCTAAATGCTAAGCATTATTATTTGTATTATGCAACTTATACTGGAAAATCTAAGAACTCAAACTAGGATTATGCCAGGATATCAGTTGAAGACATCATCGCTCTTGTGTAAAGTGCCATGGGATATTGAAAAGGGGTCAGTACCTCAAGTTTATTTCTCAGTTTAAAAATGGAGAATCCCGTAAGACAATGCATTCCCCAGAACTTGGAACTGACTCAGAAGTACCACCTATAAAATCACAAACACCACTTCCTGCAACATAATATATTTGATTTGCAGTCCTATAAAGCAGTTGTGGCCCTTTCAGGATCTGAGATCTGAAAGCATTACAGCCCAAACTGGTAAGATTTCAAACAATTAATAATAATTAGTATCTATGTAGCACTTTTCATCTTTAAATAATTTTAAAATAAACTGGTTAGGCCCCGCAAAAAAACATGTTGGCAAAATATGATTGATAAACTATTGTCCCCATATTTAATTGTTGATATTTATTTTAAATGTAATTCAAGTTAAAAAATGATTAAATATATCACTCAATCCTCAGAAGATGCCTGCAAAGTAGGTAAGTATTGTCATTCCCACTTCTCCACTAGGAAAAATTGAGGTAAAGAGATTAAGTGACATGTTCAAGGGACTTGCCATTGCATCAGGGACAAGATAATGAACACTTTTAAAGGCTGAGTAAATACAAATCCTGTAAAGTCTTACTCATTAGCGTAGTCCCATTGATTTCAACCTACGGGGTTAACTACAATGGAACATTTTATGTGACTAAGGTTTCCTGAGGAGTGTACAGATTTGCAGGACTACTGCCCTAACCATATATGCTACTGTGTATGCATGAGTATGGGTGCATATGAGAGAGAGAGAGAGAGAGAGAATGAATATCTACCAGTATGCAATAAAGAAAACTGAAACTGGTTACATAGGACATTATTTTTAAAAAAATGTGCAGAATCACCTGCACTTTGGGGCATGACATTAATTAAAACAAATAAGTATTCACGAACACTATTTTGGAATTAGGAACACTTCAAATTGTCACAGAATGTCACAAAAGAAAAATCCAGATAAACCTGACTACCAAAAAGATGACCCTTCCTATATTATCCATTGTATGGAATACTCACAAAATAATGTTTGTAAATATGGTATATTTTCTTACTACAATATTAGCAAATGATCCTCATAAAACAAATTTTTTAAGCCTATGAAGAATATTACCATATGTATATTTATTCACATTCTCCCTAGATATGGTGAACTTTAGTAACATATGCATATGTGCACATCAGAGGAATACATAATTAACACTGATGGAACACATGGTTAATAATTTACAAATCAGAAATTTGGCAGTTTTTATCATTAATATAACTAACATTTGCTGTTGAATATCTGTCTGACCCAAAAGTGTGCACATTATGAATCTTTCAGGTAACTTTGTAATGACTGAAATTTATAATTTCTCTATATTCTAATAAATAAAACCTATTTATATAAGAGGTCATAACCAACATGATTTTTATATTATTAAAATAAGGATGAGGAAGACTGTCTTGTGTTGAGACAACATCAGGTTACCTGGAAGTTCCCATCATCTGGTCAATTAATTTCTACTAAATAAACACTCTTGTTTTAACAATTGTTTATTAGAATTTTTTAAACATCTCTGATTATATATCATAACTCAAACCTGAAATCTCAATATCAGGTGATCAAATTTGTGTGAATAGAGCTGAACCAATTAACTGTGGGTTTGCATCACATTCATTTTCACTTGCATTCTTTGGAACATACATTTAGAAGAATTCAGTGTAAGATTCAGATTATCTAAAATATTGCAATACTATAGTTCCACAATGTCACTTCATAATTAAAATAAATAAAAAATGCAGTCTGTGCATGGGGCTCAATCCTCAAAGCACTTCCTCATACAAGCAGTTCCAAAGAAGCGAATGGCACTTTTTGCATGAGTACAAACTACACACCTAATTAGGAATTTGTAGGATTGGGCTTTTACATTGTCATTTTGATCAGATTACTTTAGAGCTATAGAAGATGTAAGGTTATGAAGAAAAGGGACCTGATTTTGTTCTCAGTTTCACTGGTAAAAATCAGAAATAACTCCTTTGAAGTCAATGGAGTTGTGCCAATGTAAAAATGGTGTTACTAAGATCAAAGTCGGACCTATTTAGTCAGTTCTAATGTGTTTTTCAATCTGAAACAAGCTTGTGGGCTCACATGGATTTATAGAACAAGCCACCATAGATGTCTAGCAACTTAGTTTTTCATTTATGCTGTTTTTCACATATCACGATTCTGCAGGACACTGCAAAATCAAATAGTGTGGACAATATAAAGCATTAACAAAATGTTCCCATGATACTGGAATGCAAGGGGAAATCTCAAACATGTTGTTTTTTTAGGGTCATTCTCTTTCAGGAAAGGGTTAAGATATGTTTCTGCCTCGTGCATTTATCCATGTTCATCAAAGTATTTCTTTTGTTCAACTCATTTCTTCTAAAGCAGTGGTTTTCAGCCTGCAGTCTGTGGATCCCTGGGGGTCCACAGACTATGTCTAAAAGGTTCACAAAAGGTGACTATGAAAATAAATTTGCAGATCCCAGAAAAGCATTCTGTTTTTTCTGATCAAAAGTGTGTAAATATCCCCAGCAAAAAGTCAAAAGCCAGAAGTGATGCTGTTACCGTACAAGCCCACAGTTTAGTGCCCTTTCTCACACTGCATCACATGCTGGACCAAGCATGTGCAACATTTATAGGTGAATTCTGTTCTGTAGGCCTGAGACTTAACTCAGCCCCATACTAAATTAGCCTTGATTAGCCTTGGGTGAAACTCAGCTGCTGCTAAGGCACCCCCACCTCAGGAATGCCCCTACCAAGAGTTATAACACCAAACATTGTAACGTAGACACACCCAGGCATTGGGAAGTTTAGGATACAGAAAGCCCCAGCAAACGGTCAAATAGATTAAGATAAGCTCTAAACAGTGAATTTATGCTGACCATCTGCACTAACAAAGAAGGTCATAAATAAATTACAATTTGGGCACGAGAGATAAAATATAAAAAAGACTTGAGCAGGGAGGAGGAAACATAGGTGCCAGCGCATAATTGGTTAAATTTTTGACACCTAGGGATGTGGGATAAGGTGATAGGTTTAGTGACGTTAAAGAAGGTAGCTAGTTTTAACCTATATAATGTAAATGAAAAACAATGCTCTTTGGGAACAATCTCCAGACTGCAGTTCAACTTCAAGCTGCTGGAACTCTGTCCCTTCTGCATGACCGTGACGTGCCAGGGCATCATCAGCACCACCAGATGATTCTAACTGGCTATCGGGTGAAGTTTGTTTGTATATTGGGAGTGCTGAGCATAATAGATTTGCTTGGCATATATATCCTCTGTGTGTTGCTATCTGGGATAGCTCAGTGGTTTGAGCATTGGCCTGCTAAACCCAGGGTTGTGAGTTCAATCCTTGAGGGGGCCACTTAGGGATCTGGGGCAAAAATTGGTCCTGCTAGTGAAGGCAGGGGGCTGGACTCAATGACCTTTCGAGGTCCCTTCCAGTTCTAGGAGATTGGTATATCTCCAATTATAAAATAGATGTTTAGAGCACAGCTGTGTAAGGCTCTTTTACTGGTAAAAGGTTCTGCAGACCCATAGAGCCCCGGGAAAGGTCAGGTACTTAAATTGACCGTTTTTTCCCTGAGCTCTGTGGGTAAGGTCATATGCTTTACTCCCCGAGCCCTTGGTAGGGAAAGATGGGGTACCTAAAATAACCAGGTCACACCTTCAGCCCTCAGTAGGGTATAGGCAGGTGCCCTAGATTTTTGCAAGTAAAAGTTCAGTCAGTTTTTCCATCTAAGACTTCTACGGTAGGGGTCTGTGGACCACAGGTTGAATTTCCAAACGGGTCTGCACCTCCATTTGAAATTTTGGGCTTGAGGATGGAAGTGATCACACGTATGCAGTACATTTGTGCAATGTGATATTTATCAGCTATGAGAATATTCAAATACTTCTCTCTCTTCCCTTTGTTTCCAGATTTTTAAATGCTTATTTTTTTTAAATATAATGTTCCAAGATTTACATACATTTCAACTTTAATGTTAAATCAAATATACAGTAATAATGGGGTGGAGGGTTGTTTGTCAGTTTCCTTTTTAAAGAAACTACTATAGAATGAACTTGGGGCTTGGTTCCCATCAGCATCTCTCTGTCTGTCTTGCAGAGCCTGGAGAAGCTTCTCTCATAAAGAGACAGTTAAGGGTTAATTCCTCTTTTATCTGTAAAGGGTTAAGAAGTTCACATAGCCTACCTGACACCTGACTAGAGGAACCAATGGGGGGACAAGAGGTTTTCAAAGACAGAGGAGAGAAATCAGTCTTTTGGCTGTTCAGAAAAGTTTTGTGCTGGAGTGGAGGATCCAGGAATCAGCCACCTAACATTTCTTAAAAGTAGTAAGTGTTTAGAGAAAGAATGTATTCGATTATGTTTATTTTCTTTTGGGACTTCATTTTGCATAGAGGGAGAATCAAATTGGGTTTCTTTGTGTAACTAAGGATTTTGTCCAGAGGGACATCTGTGTTTTGAATCTGTTGTCTGTGAGAGTAGCTTGCATGCTAATCTCTCAGGGCAGGTCTATACTTACCTGCCGGGTCAACGCATAGCGTTCGACTTCTCGGAGTTCGAACTATCGCGTCTAATCTAGACGCGATAGTTCGAACTCCGAACGTGCTCCTGTCGACTCCAGAACTCCACCACCGCGAACGGTGGTGGCAGAGTCAACGGGGGAGCCGTGGACTTCGATCCCGCGGCGTCTGGACGGGTGAGTACTTTGAACTAAGGTAGTTCGACTTCAGCTAGGCTATTCACGTAGCTGAAGTCACGTACCTTAGTTCGACCCCCCACCCTAGTGTAGACCAGGCCTCAGAGGTATTCCTTTCACCCTTTTTCTTTAATTAAAAGTCTTTTTTTAAGAACCTGATTGATTTTTCCTTGTTTTAAGATCCAAGGTTTTTTTTGGATCTGTGCTCACCAGGAATTGGTGGGAGGTGAATCAGTCTCGATCCTGCCAGGAAAAGGGGGATAAAGATTGGGGAAATATTTGGAGGGGAAGACAGAGTTTCCAAATGACTCTCCCATAAACATTTGTTTAAACTATTTGGTGGTGGCAGCTACTAGAGCTAAGCTGGTAAATAAGCTTAGGGGTTATTCATGCAGGTCCCCACATCTGTACCCTAAAGTTCAGAGTGGGGGGGACACTTTGACAGCTTCATAGCTCTGGAAGGTCCCAGTCAGTCCTAGCCGACACTTCTCTGTGGGGCTGTGGAATTCTGTAGGTTCACAGACTCCTAGTTTCCATTGGCTTCACCTGACTTGTGGCTCTCTTGTGCTTCTGCAGGTTCCTTCCATTTCAGGCTCCCCCTTGTTTCATCTGTCCTGTAAAGCTTTGGAGTAGTTTCGATATCCAGAAACCACAATGATGGGTATGGTATAAGAACCTAAATAAATTAGAACAGAGTAACCAGACCTTTAGCGCTTCCTGACGCACCCTGCCCTGTGGAACTTAGAAATTTGTTAGCTCTTCCATTTTGTCTAAGCCGTATCAATTTAGCTTCAAATTTGGTCTTCAGTTCACGTATATTTTCTCAACTAGATCTTGTCTGGAGATGGTATTGCAGCTGGATATAGTGATGAAAATCTGACCTTTCAAGTTTGTATTGTTAGGTAACTTGTTCAAATGATTTTATGTCTGTAATTTGAAAGAACTGGTCTAGGTGAGTCGATATGAGATGTTCTGCACCCATTTGTAAGTGTCATGAGAGGGGCTGAGTAGTAAGCATGTGGTATCAGATATGTTAGTCCAAGATTAATGAGGTTTGATTAACCCAGATCTTGCTCATAAAGTATAACAACAATCATAATTAATAAAACCACCAAGCTCTTTATAACATTTTTCATCTGTAAATTGCAAAGCACTTTACAGAGGTCAGTATATTTTGATCTTTTTAGGGCACAGATTGCATTTGCCAGGGAAGTGGGGTGCTTGTAGTGAGCTCCAGCAGTTCATCTTCTCAGCTTCTCCCCATGCTTCAGCTGCTACCCTATTCTCAAGACAGCCTACCTAATCGGCCACCACTTCTGGCTCTCCTCCACTCCCTGGCTGAAAACTGGACTCTAGCTGTGGCTCTCTGATCTCCTCTCACATCTAGTTCTAAAGAATGGTGAAAGAAGGACACATGGTAATCCATTTAATTCACCCTGTAGAAAAAGATGAGCAGCAAGAGGCATATGTAGGTAGATTTCAGCAAGGCAGGGAATTCTGTGGCATCTTGGAAAATTTCCAGTTTCCACAGCTGCACAATTGCAGGCCCCGATTTACATAAAGGCGGCAGTTCAAACATCATATCCATTGTTTCAAACTCTGCAAGTTCAGATTGGCACTGGCTCACATTCTCAGAATCACCATCACAATTATAGAGGCTAAAAAATTAACTTTTTAAAAAATGAAAGCTGAAATTCTGAAACATAATTTTGCAGTGAGTTCCATGGTCCCAGAATCCCTGGGGGTCCAGTTGAGAGCTTTTGTTCCCTAATGTTTCCAGTGCTGCCTTTGAGATGTGTTTGTGGTAAAATTAACTACAGCCCACATAATCAAAAAGATTAAAAGTATAAAATTTGGCAGCTAATTCAATCAGAGATCCAGATCAATAATATTTTCCATCAATATGGTCTAATATTGTTAACTATTTACACTGATCAAGCTTGGACTTAAGTGTTGAAGAATGCCCAGATGGTTCACCAGTGCTCCACATCATACAGCAGTGAGAAGTACATACACATTTTAATACAAAGAATTTCATTTATATAAAAATATCTCTGTGCCCTGAAGCTACATGAGAAATGAACACTAGCCCCTGCACGTCGTCTGAAATAAAACCATCTCCCTTCTCTTCACCAGCTTAAAAAAATGCCCTCAAAATGCACCCAATTGAAAATGTGAATAAGGCAATCAGGCCAACCACTTTAAAGTTAAAATGAATCAAGTACTTGAACCACGATAAAAAGGGTAAAGATGCACACTAAAAGCTCTCAAAGCCGTGCTGCTTACTTATGAACCATAATACTTTAGTTACATCAAATACAAGTTTAGTGTTAAAAAGAAAGTTTGGGAAGCGCTACAAGATAAATCTTGAGAAATAAGAAAAAAATCCACACTAAACAGGACTTCTAGGATTATCATTAGAAAAACAAAATCAACATAAATCCCCACAGTCAAAAAAAATCCCACTCATTCTGAATACCCAGGACCAGGATGAAGTAAGATAATAGTTCTGAGTACAGAAACATGAAGATCCTTAAAAGTTTAAGGTGTATTAGCAGCTATTATCATAAAATGGTATCCCCTCTTCCATTAATCTTTATCTCCACTTTTGCAGCCAGACAGCCCAAATGTAGGCTTTCTAGTTAGCACCGATTAATAATTACCTTTAAACACTTTACCTTCCAGCAGCTCCCATTGGCCGGGAGCAGCGAACTGTGGCCAGTGGGAGCCGCGATTGGGCAGGTAAACAAACCAGCCCGGCCCACCAGGGGCTTACCCTACCCAAGCGGCATCCCAAGTTTGGGAAACACTAATCTAGACCATCCCTGACAAGTGTTTGTTTAACCTGCTCTAAAAAACCTCTAAAGATGGAGATTCCACAACCTCCCTAGAAAAATTATTCCACTGCTTAACTACCCTGACAGTAAGGAAGTTTTTTCCTAATGTCCAACCTAAACCTCCCTTGCTGCAATTTAGCCCATTGATTCTTTAAAAGTTAACAAGAACAATTTTTTCTCCCTCGTCCTTGTAACAACCTTTTATGTACTTGAAAACTGTTATCTCCCCTCTCAGTCTTCTCTTCTTCAGACTAAACAAACCCAATTTTTTCAATCTTTCCTCATAGGTCATGTTTTCTAGACCTTTACTCATTTTTATGTTGCTTTCCTCTGGATTTTCTCTAATTTGTCTAATGTGGCATCTAGAACTGGACACAATACTTCACTAGAGGCCTTATCAGTGTGAAGGAGAGCAGAATTACTTCTTGTGTCTTGCTTACAACACTCCTATCCCAGAACAATGTGAGTAACAGTGTTACACTGTTGATTCATATTAACTCATGATCCACTATAACCCCCAGATCCCTTTCCGCAGTACTCCTCTTCAGGGAGCTATTTCCCATTTCGCATGTGTGCAACTGATTGTTCCTTCTAAGAGGAGTACTTTGCATTTGTCTTTATTGAATTTCATCCTGTTTACTTCAGACCACTTCTCCAGTTTGTCCAGATCATTTTGAATTTGAATCCTATCCTCCAAAGCACTTGCAATCCCTCCCAGCTTGATATCATACACAATGGCATAGAGAGTACACTTATAAAGTTTATCTAAATCATTGATGAAGATATTGAACAGAACCGAACCTAGGACCAGTCCCTGCGGGACCCCAGTTGATAAACCCGTCCAGCTTGACTGTGAATCACTGATTATTCCTCTCAAGGAATGGTTTTCCAACCATTTATGCACCCACCTTATAGGAGCTTCATTTGGTTCTATGTCCCTAGTTTGTTGGTGAGAAGGTCATGCGAGACAGTATCAAAAGCCTTACTAAAAATCAAGATATACCACTTCCACCATACACAAGGATTACTACCCTGACAAAGAAAGCTATTAGGTTGGTTTGACATAATTTGTTCTTGACAAATCCATGCTGATTTTTACTTATCACCTTATTATGTTCTAGGTGTTTGCAAATTGATTGTTTAATTATTTGCTCCATTATCTTTCTGGGTACCAAAATTAAACTGACTGGTCTGTAATTCCGGGTTGTCTTTATTCACCTTTTTATAGATTGTAGGTTTCACTTCTGTACTTTTTAAGATATTATGTGATTGAAAGAATGTGTGTGGGAAGGGGAAATGAGAGGAAGAGTCTGTCAGTTTTTCAAGCTGAAAGTAAGTCTGTCTGGCACCGGGAATCAAATTGTTTGTGGATCTAGGCCTGTTTAGTTAAGAAACTAACTATTGTACATTATTAGTTTTCTCTACAGCAGAGAGGACACCGGTTGCAATTAAAACATTTTTTTTCCTGTTTTGAGAGATACCAGTGCTATTTCACATTTTAAATAAAGGAAATCTCTCTCAGGATTTTTCTAAATAAAAGACATTTAAGTACAACCCTGTATATTTCTCTGGAAAATAAATAACTCCAATTAGAAACCCAAGGCTGAACAAAGCCATACACAACTTGTGAACTATTAAAGACCATATCATTAAGTACAGTATATGACCTACACAATCTCTCTTTTCATACACACTTAGTATCTCACACACTAATTTACAATGCATCTAGTCAACTGACATATTCTAGGTACATATGCAATCAATCATGGAGATATATGCAAAGGATTGACAATGTGATGAAGTCACATTTTAAATCAAGAAAATATAGTATTTTTATAATTATAACTAAAAGAAGAGTAACTGTTGCAGCAATGCATCAGACCAGGAGACTGAAAGCCTCAACAACACTCAACAGGAAAACAAAGTGGGAGAGGCAGTATCTTTTATTGGACCAACTTCTGTTGGTGAAAGAAACCAGCTTTTTAGCTTACGCAGAACTCTTCTTCTAGAGACCAGAAGAAGAGCTTTTATAGGCTTCAAAGCTTCTCTCTTTCACCAACAGAAGTTGGGTAAAAGATATTACCTCTTCCACCTTGTCAATATGGAATCACCTGGAGAATCCAATGGAAAATCATATAATTCCAAATATTCATTGTATAACCCATGTCTGAATAACAAACAGGGAAATAAAGAACATTCACGCCTGTTTCCCACCTTTTGTCCCTCCAAACATTTAAACAAATTTAAAAGTACTTCAAACGTAGTGCTTCTGCAATCCCATCACTGCATGATGCTAAAACATGGTAACCAAAAACTGGAAGTGACCAGAAGCTGGGTGATTTGTTTTCACTTTTTCAAACTCAGTGAAAATCAAAGAGTAAACAGTATAAATGGTGGACATTAAATTAGATTTTTAAGGTATTAATAACATTGATAAGGAAATTTGTTTTTAAAAATAAGCTGTCATTTTAACCCAACAGCATCCCTATGATTTGATGTGTACACAACACCAGGACAAATGGTGACACCACCCCAAGGGTTGGGACCACTCCTTTCCCCTAAGTTCTTGAGTCCAGAAGTTACTGCCACATTGGGTTCCAAAATTCAACAACAATATCCACCACCAAAGGGGCATTTTTACCACATCTAGTGTGGGAACTGTTTAGCTAGATATTTATGTAGCACCCATACTCTTGATTTATTATCATGGTATCTCCCTCTGCCTCTTTTTCACACTGACAACGTCAACTGTCATAAACTGTCAACCCAACATTCCCTTATAAACCTTCATGCCACCTCTTACGTGTGGGAGAAGTTCATCATACACAACTGCAAAGTCACTATACATTGTCCACCTTCAAATTTCTCCTTAAAACTCACACATAAAATGGCAATGCCTAAGTAGCTTGTGGCAGTCACTATTGCTTATTATGCTGTTTGTTCACCTGTTCTCCCCTCAGCTGTTTATTGCCTCCATCAGCTTCCTCTCATTCTTAGATCAAAAATGCTTTGGGACCTGCCTTTCATTATGTTGGAGTAGGATACCAAACACAACATGGTCCAAACCCCTGCAGATGTTAGCCAAATACAAGTGATAAGGAGTAATAATGGTATCTGTAGAATACCATGAGCCAGTTCCTGGCCTCTGTCTCACATCCTTTGTACCATTTCAAAGGGATGAGAAAGCCATCTTGATAATCAACTTTCACTTTTAAAAGGTGTGTTTTTTCAATTTTTTAAAAAGCATGTCATTCTATTAGTTTGCTGATTTCTTCGTGCGATCCTGAGATGATTACTCCATTACTTTGTCTGATGCAATGAGAGTAATGGAGTATGCTAAACAAAAAAGCATTCAGAGTACTTGTCCATAGCTTGTGTTTGAGCTGGGGTTTATAATATATTTACTAATCTAAAGAGATGGGTATCTCTGGCACATCAACTCTATTGTTGTAGATTTTAGTTTTCTTACAGGAATATGGAGAACAAAACAATAATTAGGAATACAGCAAAATGGTGGCCATTAATACCTCACTGAATAAACAGCTGTAAATATAGGTTAAGTCTTTATATTGTTAAAAGGGTATCTCTATGTACATATTAGAATTCTGTGTGCATCTGCTTGACTAACATAAAACCGTGTCCAGATGTTATTACAAGAATTTGTAATGGAATAGTGTGGAATTAAGTCAGACAAGCAGACTTCAACAACAGAACTACAGCATATAAGCCATTTTTTAATTGCATAGTAGTACCGGCAACCTACTTAACCCTCTTATGCTGGAACCAAATGATACAGATTTAGGTTTTGATATTTAATAACAATGTATTATCCCACCATCCTTCTTTGATAACCACTTAAGTCTTTCAATTCCATCCAATTTTAAGGGATGAGCTACTAATAAATACAAATTTAATATCTCTATCAACAAACAAACAAACAAAATAAGAGTGTGACCAAGGACTACCATGGAAAATCCTCCTTCATTTTTTTACTCAATTTTATTTTGACCACACTAGAAAATATATTAATAGAGATTCATATATCAGCTAAAAGAATAAAATAATGGAAAGACCATGTTATCAGATTCTCTCTCTTAGCTTTTCCATAAAAACAATAAATGGTTAGAAGAACTAGATTAAAGCCTAGCATGTTTATGTTACTGTTTAATATTTGAAAGAACAGTTATTGTAAATGGGTTTTTCTCAACGAAGATCTGCATTGATTGTGAAACTATATCAGCATTAAATAAAACATTTTCACTGCCAGTTGCAAAGCTTATAAAATGCTGAGAATTACTCAAACCAATTAAATTAGGCAATATACATTGTATGTTTGACACTTTTCCAGATCTTACCTTTTGTAACCAAATAGCATTTTCATAAGCTTCATTCACATTACACATGAAAACTAGTTAAGAGATAAACTAACAGCTATGATACTGCCAGCAAAGAGTAGCTTATACAAGCTACTTCAAATTCTGTTTTCTTCAAAAACTTTGGATGCTGGCATTTTCCCTAGAGTGACTTCTAATTAATAAAGACACATGATAAATAAACATCTATCCAACACAACAGTTTTTACCATAACTAGCATTAAAACATACTTAAATGTGAATCAACTCTAAAATGCTTTGATAAAAAAAGAGAATTATAGGCTTTATGGTTTCTCAGTGACATCCACATCACATCTGCTCAGTTTCCATAATTTTTCTAGCTTCCAGCCCTTCAGAATTAAACTAGAATTCAAAAGTCAAGCTGGATTACTACTGGGTCAAGGAACAACAATAAAGAATTTGCAACTAGAGTTTAGTTAATAATAATGTTGATTATATGCCAGCTGCAATATAATCTACCCTCTCTTCCCCAGAGCCCAACTGTCTCTACAGCTCTAAAGAGTAATGTAAAATTGAAAAACAAAACATTTTTGACACTAAGGTACATATAAGTGACACAGAGTGTCCACTGGAGCTACTTGGGTGAGCTGGAAGTCCCTTTTCTGAGCAGCAACACTTTCAATTGTAAATGTAATCATTATTCCAGCTCCAAAATTATGGCCATGTCAAACTAAGATTAGTTATGATACACTGTCTCTATTGCCCCCTTTCACCTCCCTTCCCAAAATTCCAACAATAGAACTTCCCCTCAATCCTTCTAATTAGGGGTGGGGTTTTACACACTACAGAATAGGCAATAGCTCTGCAGGAAACCAAAGTCATTTGCATGGTGGAACAGGTGGTGCTCTGGGTTTCTCCATCCCAGTTGTCTGAACTTCCTTAGGAGCTATGCTGGTAGGACTTCTGCAAACTGATGCCACCCCTGGGACACCACTACTCGGGCTGCATTAACTTTCCAACAATTCTTCTGCAAGTATCTAATGGAGAAATGTGCAGCACTCTGCCCTACAATTCCCTCTTACTCTCTTCCCCCCACCCTTGGATGGAGAAGGGCTCTACCCAGAGCCTCAGAGGGTGGGGGGGAAAACAGTGCTGGGGTGATGGCTGACCCCATTTCTCCATATTGAATGAGGATACCTGTGCAGAGAATCCCCCTCTATGCTGAAAAAAATGGGAGCAATAGACCTGATCATTCCCCATATTTTAATACCATATCATCATGTTCTTTGCATTTGCCTTGTCTTGTTGATCAGGGTCAGAGGATCCTGTTCTTCTCAAGTGCATCTTCCAAGCTTCCACCAACCTTCTTCATGTCCTCTTTCAGTGTATCAAACCATCTTTGTCTAGGCCTTCCTTGTGGTCTTTGTCCCATGAAAGCTAGCTCTTGTTCTCTCTGGCAAACATATTCCACATCTTGCCATCTCACATGATTCAGCCATTTCAATCAATACTCCCTCAGCTTTTCTATTATGTGGGCTATCTGCTTCCTGGCTCATACCATTTCACTGCATAGCTTATCAGCTCTCATCTTACCCAGCTTCCACTTGATCATTCTCATTTTGGCAATGTGAAGTAGTTCTCTCTTCTTTATTGGCCAGCATTCTAATCCATACATCATGGCTGGCCCAATCATAGTGCGTACACATGTTGCTTCTTAGTTTACTTGGCATATTCTTATCACAGAAAATTCCTGCCAAATCCCTCCATTTACACCAAGTACCCATCCATTGGCTCCTAACATTTGCATTCATATTACCATCATGGTTCAACACTGAACTGACATATTTAAATTGTGGCACAGACTTTAACTCTATACCATCTAGATTTACTGGCATCTTGTTGCCCCTCTCAATGAAGCACCACATGTACTCCATCTTTAGTTAGCTGATTTGTAAGACACTTTCTTCTAATGCAACCCTCCATAGTTCTAGGTCCCTTACCAGTTCATATTTATCGTCACCATACAACAAAATGTCATAGGTGACAAGCATGCTCCATGGAGCCTCTCCCCTAATCTCCTGCATCAAGGTGTCCATCATAATCACAAATAGGAATGGGTTTAATGCTGATCCTTTATGTAAATCTATGCTCACAGTGAATGACTCACTGTAGCTGCAGCTACTTATTGCTACTGTTGTGCTACCCTCCTATGTGTCCATAATAGTCTGAACATGTGTCTCTGGCAGATTGTGTTATTGTAGCCACCACCACAATAATTCTCTAGGAACTGTGTCATAAGTCTCCTCTAAATCCACAAACACTAAGAGCAATTCCTTGCATTTCTCCTTGCACTTCTGCAATATTATGGGCTGTTAACATTGCATCCATTGTTGATCTTTCTGGCATAAACCTGAACTGGTTGTCACTTACTTGATGCTCCAGCTCCTCCCAAAATCTTTTCTCAATAATTCTTTCCAGTCTTTTCATCATGTGACTCATTAACTCAATGGGCGAATAGTTACTATATTCTTGCACATTTCCTTTATGCTTGAAGACAGGGACCAGTGTGTTCTGCTTCCAATCATCAGGCACTTTTCCAGTATGCAGAATTAATTTGAAAAAGTTCATCAGCAGCAGCACTTGCACATGGCCGAATGATTTAAATGTCTCAACTGGTAGTCTGGTCTCATGGCGTTTCCATGTTTCATCATCTTTAGCGCTGTCTCAGTCTCCATCATGGTGATAGGTCTTCTGAGGTTGTTGCATATGCATACTTCCCTCAGCAGTTTCCTCATGTTTTCTTTATTGACCAGTTTCTCAGAAAACTATTGTCACCTCCCAAAGGTTCACCATCCCCCACCAGTATTTTTTTCATTTTCATCTTTGACACACTTCACAGCTTCCAAGTCCTTTGTGCTTCTTTACCTAATCATGGCTAATCTATATATTCATTTTTCTGTCCTCCATTAGTATCATGTTGCTATGATATTTCTTCCTTTTGCTTGGCCAAAGCAGCTTCTGTACTTCTGTTTGGATATTTTTCCCAAAACCTCAATGGTATCATCATGGTCAGCTTGGTCATTGTCCAACCTCTGTAGAACCTCAACCATAAATCTCAGACTAACTTCTCTCTCTGTGGACCTCCACCACTTTATCCTTTGTTCCACAACTCATCTCTTGTCCATCAGTGGTCTTTTCACCCATGCACAAGAGTTCCATGGAGATTGCTGCACAAAATAATGCAGGGGGAAGGTGGGCTCAAGCAGGACGGAAGAGGACATGGAGCTGGACACTGTGGTGTGGATAGAGGTGTAAGTTCACACAGGTGTACTGGAGTGTTTGAGGGTAAAAGGTAGAGAGGTGAGTGCTGAAAGACCCTAGAGGAGTAGGTGTACCTGAACAATTGGTGGGAGTGTCTGGGGAGAGAAAGATTGGTATCTGGGGACAAGATACAATTGACTGGTACCAGGAGAAGCTGGGATTTAGCTGTGGGGGGGCCCAAGGCCAGTGTTGGGTCCCCTTACCTCTGTCCCCACTGGCTCTTGCTGCTGCTCCTGCCACTGCTGCTGGAAGTGGCAAGCCTGGAGTTTGATGGTTGCTTCTCCTGCAGCTGACAGTAGCAATTGTAGCCCACGACATCTCAGTTGGGCTGTGAGAATCTGTAACAGAGCTGTCAAATGCATGACAAGTTGAAGATTTTACTTGGTCAGACCATATCTCCATCTGGACCACCACTCCCTGTTCTTCAGGTTTGCTGAAGTCCATGCCATAAGAGGGAAGACTCAGCCCCCACCCATAGGAACAGGGAAGCACCACAACAGAGCCACAATGAGGGTCTCCACCACAGATCCCTATGCTGGAATAGTGTTGGTAGGGATCCTCCAGTGCAGTGGTTTTCAGAGTTAACATCTCATTCAGATGAATGGAACAGTCCCTGCTCGAGTTGTTGCTTTTGGCTCTGTGCAGACATTCCCTTCATCATAACACTCAGATTATGCTTTCAAACTTTTCTTTGAAGCAATAAGGGCTAGAAACACTTTTTCTGTACAGTAGAAAGCTTAGATTGACATCATCATGTGACTCTAGGAGATGGACTCTACAATGCTTATGCCTTAATCCATCTTTGGTCCTGACCAGCTGTGGGAGAGGACTGCAGAGGGCTGCTCTGCTGTTGAATTAGAGTAGCTTTTGCAGAGGAGCGCCTTTTCTCATCCTCACATAGAGATGCACACAATGCAATAAGTGCATGTTACTTGAAAAAGAATAAACCAATATATATGTAGAGTTGGAAGAATTAGATATTTATTGATAAATGTCTATTTCACCATACAAAAACACACACAGCAGATGAAAAGATATTTCCATCAATAATAACTAAAATTTACAAATAGGCAAAGTGAGAAAAATGCTGCTTGAGGACTTAGAGTTTGGTTTAAGGATATTTACTTTGTATATTTTGAGATGTAAGGTTGACAATTTGTGTTTTAACGATTCTAAAGCTTTAGCTTTTTGAATCTCAATGTCTATTGTCATTAAATAATTATTGTCTCACACTTCCCCATAATTTCCTACAACTGTTAAAATTTAAATCAATAAAAATAAAAAATGCTTAAAATAAACTTTATCTGCAAACATTATTAAAAATAATAATTGAATTCTGACAAGCCTATTGATATGGAAAGTTTGGCAATACTTAGTGTAAGAAATATGTCAAAGATGAAAGAGAGTCAATATTAAGTTTGTTTCAAGCTGTCTCCTCTTAAGGCTCCCAGAGCATCCCCTGTTGTACTAGTATATCCTCTGTGAAATTCACATGTGATAAACCTAATGAGACAATTGCTACTAATAAACAGCAACATAATCTGGCTATATATTTATTAAAAATCCTTCATTTGAACATAGTAGCAGGAGAAGCATAGAACAGAACAGCCAGACACTCAGAATTTAGATTTATCCAGTTCTGTTCAATGATAGATCCCAGGGAGAGGGGAAGTGCTGTGATGATTAGCTTGAGCACCAGAGGAACAACTTTACTGTTAATTAACAGCTTATGGACATCTGCAACTTTGCTAGTGTTAAGTATGCACACATCAGGTTCTAGGGAAAGATCTCTAGCAAGAGATCGTGCAACTGAGTCATATCATCCTACACTATTCTGCTCATCAGTCTGTTGGGACTGAGGACATGTTGTGATAAATCCCGCACAAACTGCACTACTGTAGGTGAAAACATCAGAAACACTATGGATCACAGGCTTAATGCATGCATTCTGAGTTTTGATACAGAACCATATCTCTGATCTTTCATTCTCTCTTAACACCAGTAGTACTGCTTGCTCATTTGCTGTACCACAAAAGGAAGATGCATAACATACTAAAAGCAGTGGGTTACATGTGGATTTTATAGACAGCATAGTCAAACAGATTGATGTGCTGATTCCTTCTGAGTGGCAGTGTTGCTAAGCAGCTAAGAATTGGGCCTGCCATATCAGAAGTATGGCTTCTATTCTCGGTCACCATAACCTCTCAGTGGGAGCGAGGCCTTACCCTGTAACAAGGGCTGTGAGGGGCAGAGGAGAGAATTAACACTAGCCAGTAGAAGAAGTGAGATTTTACAGTTTCCTGGTTCATGACCCACTGCACTTTCATCTTTGGCAAAGAGTATTTTGGTGGGGAAAAGCAGCAGCAGCTGTCACCAAGAGAATCCTATTTGTCTGTATCCTGTCCAATTTTCAACTGTGTGTGGCATGTTTAGGTGAAATGCCAGGGCAGTGGTGATTTATTGTTGAGGGATTTTAGCAACGAGCCTCTAACAAGCTCTACTGAGCACTACACAGATGGGAAATGACACAATTTAGCAGTTTAGGACTCAATCAAATCTAAAATTCCTGACAAAAGTCAAGTTTTGTGCAAAACCTGGCAGAGTTCTTGAAAAAGAAATGTTTAGAAAAAAACTGTATAATGGAAAATAGTTCAGTGACTTTAATACAGGGGTCACTATTATTCCCCCTGACCCTAGTACAGGGTGGAGTTTCATATAAGAATGATGCTTTACTGAATTGTTATTATGTGAACTCTTCTTGCCATGGCTTTAGGCTGTTTGAAGGAGCCTTTGAACCCAAACACACATCAAAAGATCCTTAAAGACAAAGATGAATTTGTATATTATCATCTTGAACACCGTGTGTGTGCTCTGAACAAGTATTAGTCAAGGGTTATATTGTGCATTAAAGCCACACTGTAACATGAAGACTCCAGCAGGGATACCAAGAGGAATTCTGTACAATTCAGTCAGGCTCTTTGGGAGTACATTCTGCACCGGCCCTGGGAGAAATGCAGTATGAGCTCTCTTCTACAATCATCCAACCCCGCTAGTTGTCCCATCCTGCCTTTTTGCTACTTCCCTGGAAGCACTTATGCAAGGGTGGTCAAAATCAGGCACCAAGTTTATTAAACATAGCAGACATTCTGGATTGTAAATTTAACCTTATTTTGTATATTATTCGTTGTCATTAGTAGTGAATACTATGGATGCAGTTGAACAATTGAATAATGCACTTGACTATTATGGATCTGTAATGAGGCAGTGTGGCCTCCCTCTGAGGCTTGCCTCACCTCTCCTGCCGGAAATACATCACCTGGACAGAAAGTATAAAGGGTGGGGCCTCCTGCTCAGTTGGGTCTGAGACACAGATGGATCCTGCTTGCTCCCGGCCACTGACCCTGCTGCTGAGCCCAGCAGCGCTTTGCCCGCCAGGGAACTTGCTTCTGCCACAACCTTGCTGGGAATGCCACTGGCCACCTACACAGAGGAGACAGAGGATGCCCCACTGATCCAGGTACACCTTGTGGAGAGGGGAGAAAGTGGCCCAGGGACAGTTGGACTCAGTCTGGCTGTAGCTCTGCCTGAGGCACAGTCCCTGCAATTGGGATCCCCGCTGACCCAGTGGTGGACCACTTCACCACTCTTAGGGACCTGGGTTGGGGTCCAGTGTAGTAGGGTGGGGCCCAGACCTCATCTGCCACACCTCCTGGGGTGGCAGCCTCCCCTCACCAGGTCCAGTGGCCTGTGGTTATCAGTTGTCCACCGGAGCTGGGATGCCTGACCACTGGGGTTTGCTCTGTCTCTGCAACTAGAGACCAGAGCTCATTAACTACTAGAATTTGCTCCGTCTCTGCATCATGAGATCAGGGCTAATTGACTACTGGCTTTGCCCTGTCTCTGCATCCAGAGATCAGGGCTTATTAACTCCTGGGTTTGCTCTGGCCCTGCAACTAGAGCCCAGAGCTAATTGATTGTGGGTTTTTCTCTGCCTTTACCTCCAGAGGCCAGAGCTAATCGACTAATCCATTTGCTCTCCCCCGGCTGAAGGGCCTGGAGCTACCTGATGCCTGTGTTGCCTCTGGGCCCTGGTGGCAGGGCCCAGAGACCATAGACTAAGGGTACATCTACACTACTCACCGGATCAGCCAGTAGTGATCGCTCTATCGAGGATCGATGTATCGTGTCTCATCTAGATGCAATAAAAATCGATCCCTGAACGCACTCCCTGTCGACTCCAGAACTCCACCAGGGTGAGAGGTGGAAGCAGAGTCGATGGGGGAGCAGCGGCCGTCGATCCCGTGCTGCGAGGACGCGAAGTAAGTCGATCTAAGATATGTTGACTTCAGCTATGCTATTCTTGTAGCTGAAGTTGCATACCTTAGATCGATTCCACGCCCCGCCCAGTGTAGACCAGGCCTAAGATATGCAGAGCCTCAGCTTGAAGGGCCCAAGAGCTATAGACGGTTGGCTGCTTAGATGCTAATGCCTAATGCTAATTCCCCTGATCCTAGGCGAAGACTCCGATGGCATAGTGAGGCAGTGTGGCCGCCCTCTGACCCAGAGGAGGAGGGACAACCGCCACACCACTACAGGATCCATAACAATGAAAATGTAAAGAAAATCTTTGTGAAAAGTAGCTATTGGCCACAGATGGCAATTTATAAATACATTTGTAAGAAAGGTAGCTTTTCCATGGGGGAACAAGATGAACAAATAAAAGCTGAGCCAAAAGCTGGCTGCATCATGCCTGCCTCCATACGGCTGGTACAGAATGCCCACTCTCCCATCTGTCTCAATCCAGATATATCCATTTGGGAGATTTACTCTATATATACACACACATACACCCCTGTCATGGGAAGAGAACTGCTATGAGAATTCTATTATTACCCTCATATATGCACAGTTCCAACCCTTTCTTTATTATCCTACATTCCTAGCCTCTTTTTTTCCCTTTTTGTTTGTTTGTTTGTTACTTTCTGACAGAATCACCTCTCTAATGTGAAGAAGTCTAATTAATGGATGGAAGTAAATGATGTCTCTGAACTGGCTAATAAGCATCAATGAAAGACCAAACCAAGCTCTTTACAGGTTCATCATGACACCTGCATGTCACAACTCACAGTTGGCCTCTAATTGCACAATGCCTACATTAACAATTAAAAGCTGGATTCTCCATTGGACCGCACGTACATGCAAAGGTGTATAGGAAATAAAAAAAATAAAAGAAAACCCTCTTACATTGCTACACAGTCCAAATGGATCTTCAGTCCAGGCACATAGTAGCAGGCTGGGCTCCACATCCACATTCTATCTTGAGCCTCTCAGGAAGCAGTACCAAATCTATAGGACTTTTAAGCTTTAGTTTGGCCATATTGTGTGTGTAAATAAAATGAAGAAAAACTGTTGGACACCTATTAATTTACATATACTTGTTTAAATATATTTTCCTCTTTTAACAAATACATTTGAAATCAGCTTGCCCATAACTGATGCTTTCAGGCTAGATCATAAATAAACAGTAACTACTCCTTTAGTACATTAGAAACACAGCAGTTGAAATAAGGGAGAAGTTAAAATCACTAGCCTAATATTTGGCTACAGTAGTAATAAGGTTATTAAGATGAAATAGTTAGTACAAACAAATAAGTGTCTTTCTTTAGTTTCTATAGTATGATCTTTCTAGCAATGAGTATTCTATACAAATTAAAGTGAGAATCATTTATATTATAGAATCACAGACTATCAGGGTTGGAAGGGACCTCAGGAGGTCATCTAGTCCAACTTCCTGCTCAAAGCAGGACCAAATCCCCAGACAGATTTTTGCCCCAGATCCTAAATGGTCCCCTCAAGGATTGAACTCACAACCCTGGGTTTAGCAGGCCAATGCTCAAACCACTGAGCTATCCCTCCCAACTTGTACCCAGGAGTGCAAAGGGAAGGGAGAGTATTTTCTGTTACCAAGTGTTGCGAAGGGAGGAAACATGCCAGTCTACAGAACTCTTTACATTCGTTCAAATTTTGAAACATTTCCATAGTGTAATTAAATCAAAGTGCTTACTTTACTCTAGTGCAAACTACTAATGAACTGGTACATCATTGTTGCAAGTAGGCATTATCTGCGAAGTCACACCGGTATAGTGAAGTATGTCGACATTAGAATTTGCACAAGGGTCACTACCAGTTATTATACTGGTACAAGTTCTCAGATGTGGACAGGTCTGAAGACACAATGTCTCCTGAGTGCTAGAGAATGCACTGGGCATCAGCTCTCACTGCATCTGTATAATCTCACCAGAGGGAACATATTTGGGTGGTGGCATAGCAGGACTGCATTTATCTGTTGTACAGGTATGCTGTACACAAATTAGCACAGCTTTGCCACCATATTCTCTGGTGTAATAAGATCTGGAGGCACTGTTAGCTGACCCTGGCTTGCACTCCTAAAGTACAAGCCTCCAAACTGTAGCGGATTATGTGTCTCTGCACATAAGGGAGGAGGAAGAGTTGCCCTTCATCTTCTCCCTTCAGTCATAATTGGACTCATCATATAACTGAACAAATCTCCAACCACTGTGACCTTATCTCCATCTATATCTCCAAAAAAGTTGACAAATATCAGGCTGTTTAGATTATTATGTAACTGGCACAAACATGGCATGTATTAATAGACTAAGACAAGTATGTTTTTACAAGACTAAATAAAATCTGACTTTGCGCTTACCAATTATAGCATCTTCCCACAAAGCCACTAGAATTACATTAGTGTCAGCAAATCAATTATTATGACCACAGTTTTCCATAAACCTATAGAACATAAAACCCAGTCAAAGAACTCAGTCTGTAGGACTTTGCACCATGGACTTAGCTAATTGGTGACATTCCAGTAGGTTTACAAAAATGGTACAAAATTCCTTTAGCATCCAGCAGGTTCCTAACTCGGTAAATCAGCAAACTCGGCACAGACATACAAATAATGTACATGTAGCAAACAAAGGATTTTTTTTGCGTACAATAAAGTAACTCAAAAGAAAAAACAGATGTACTTGACTGTGACATTATACTCCATATTCTTTATGAAAATAAGTTTGTGGTAGTAATATGACAACTAAGAAATGCTTTATGCAAGATAACTCTTGTAAGGTATCATTGGAAAGGTTATAATTTACTGAATATAATTATCCTATTTGTATGCATGTATCATTTCTGTATCTGAAATTAGGAATATTGAGTATGTATCTATATTTCAACTATGTTACTTCATGTGACACCCCTGCTAACACTTCAGGTACAACAATGAAAGAGCCCGACTGTGCTGACGGCCCATCAGCAAGAGACAATGGACTGTAAAAGAGCTTAGTCTTCCTGTGAACGTGTGGTTCGGCCTGTGACGAATGGCTACAGGGGCCCTACAGAGGCATGTGACCAAGTCACCTGATACTGGAACCCATCTTGAATTCTGTACTTCTCCATGAGAAGCTGGGGGGTGGGGGGAAGCAAAAATTAGGAAACAAAGGACTCACGCCTATTTAAGGGTGGGGAGTGAGGTAATCCAGGTCTTCAGTTCTGCCCTGCTACCCCACCCAAGATGACTGCTGGAAACAATTAAGACTGAACTGGGGGAAAGAATTGGACCCAGGCTGGAAGGGCATCTGGCCTGTGAAGAAGATTATTAGAACCACATTTAGTGTGAGAACTTACATGTAACCAGTTTTTTTAGTGTATTAAGCTTAGTTTGTGTGCTGTGTTTTATTTTCTTAGTAATCTGCCTTGTTCTGTCTGCTACCTCCTTAATTACTTAAAATACACTTGTTATAGTTAATAAATTAATTTCTGGTTTACAGTATAACCCTGTTTGTGTGATTTCTAACTGGGGGGGGTGAGAAGTTGTGCATACCCTCCTCCACATTGAGGGAAGAGGCAAATTTCATATAATTTTGGGTTTGTACTCCAAGGGGGGGTGGACATCTGGGTGTTGTGGCAAGCCCCTTAAGCTGAGCTTGCTCAGAGCGGATCTCTGTCTCTCTGTGCAGCTTGCTGTGGCCCAGCCTGTGTGCTTGGCTGGAAAAGGCTGGGGAGCCTAGCCCAGCAAGACCAGGTAATAGGGGGCCCAGGCTGGCAGAATAGTCTGACTCAGTGGCATCCCAGCACACCAGGTGACATCCAGGGGTCCAACCTATCACACTATACAATATATTGAAAAGTAACCGTTTGACATCAGGGGCTCTAAAGTACATAATAGTATGTGCTATTTATAAAACAAACTGTCTACTCATTGTATAAAAATACCACCAGAAGTTACATTCAAAGAATGTAAAGTGTGTGTTCCAGACTACAAAAAGTATAGAAATGAAAAATCTGTGCCAACCAAGAGTTCCAAGCACATATATGCAACTTTTGTGATATCAGTACAAACAAAATGGGATGAGATCAGGATAGAGGTCATCTTCATTTTGAATTTTATGCCAATAACATTATTTATCTTTTGTTTGCTGGTTTCGTATGGTTAGATTTTCAACTGAAGGAGATGAATTTTACCTTTAATCCAAACAGTTTCTTCTTCTTTGGTTTAGCAAATACACCCCGTGTATTTCAAATGACAACATTTTTTGGTAATATTAATGATTACTTTGATACTGGAGTATCTCCTTTAGCATGGTCATCTGTACCAGACGGAGTTCCATAGGATCTCTTGTGTGGAGAACCTGCAAATGCTCCAAGCCCATTTGGCAGATGTAGGCTCAGGTTTAAGGACACTTGCAAGAAGGATTTTAAAACTTTCAACTTTGATACCACAAGTTTGAAGAATCAGCTAACAACAGGCTATACTTGAGGGCTGTGTTGACCAGGGTGCCAAAGAGACATGGTTAAGAGACAGGAAGTGACAAGAGTAAAGAGGAAAGCGAAGGAGGCATCAAGTGCTAATAGTATGCCAGCTTTATCTTCTGGCCTTGTGCCTTACACTTGTGTTACCTGTAGCAAAGACTGGCTCAAGAATTGGACTTTTTTTAAAGCCACTTGTGATGCTATAGCACTATACACAGTAATGAACCGATTTGGCACTTACACCATCATCTTCCAGTTGCCAGTGAGGAGTATCTCTACCCAAAGTAAGCAGCAAACTACCTCACACTAGAAAAAATTGTTACACTTAAATGGTGGCAAACAAAATATCTATTGTGTGTATGTTTGATAAGAATATTGTCAAAAGCGTAATTATATTATCACAATCTTTAATAGCCCTTTAGGTCTGATTTAAGCAGAAAGATTATTTCTCAAGAGGTGCCTAAGAGGCTCTTTTTAATCTCCAGCCTTAAAGGAGATTTACTATGAAAAAACCTGTGGAATACCGTTGTAAGAATTAAAAGACTAACAGTATTAAACCTATTAGAAACTGTCTTTATGTCAGAGCTCTGTAAGAAAACTCCAGGACAAGTAAACATATTATTCATTTTACTATCAGAGGCTATGTGCTCTTTCTAAATGTAATTTATGTTCACAATTATCTTAAAGTTCTTCTTTGAGTGCTTGCTCATATAGATTCAAATTTGGTGTGCGCGCGCCGCGTGCACACTTGTCGGAAGATTTTTACCCTAGCAACACTCGGTGGGTCGGCTGGGTCGCCCTCTAGAGTGACGCCGAATATATGTCCCTGCCGACCCAATGGCCCTTCAGTTCCTTCTTCCCACCCGTGTCGGTCGTTGGAACAGTGGAGCGCAGCTTAGCTGATCTCCACTTCCCTAGCTACTCGTAGTTCTCTCGTTATTTCTTGTGTATATAGTTGAAATTTCTATAGTTGTAGTTAGTTTTATTTGTTCTATAACATAGTTAGTGTATATAGTTAAGAGGGGTTCGGGGATTCGCCCCTTCCCCGCACCTGGTGCCGGGGCCCATGCCTGGTTCACCGGGTTTCAAACCGTGCTCGGCCTGTCACAAGCCGATGCCAACAGGAGATCCCCACGACTCCTGTCTTAAGTGCCTCGGAGAATCCCACCTCGCCGATAAGTGCCGGATCTGCAAAGCCTTTAAGCCGAGGACGAAAAAGGAGCGGGACTTTCGTCTCAAACAGCTCCTGATGAAGGCAGCTCTTACTCCTCCGCTCTCGGCACCGAGCGCTGGACAGTCCGCAGGCAGAAGCGCTTCTTCGGCACTGGATTGCACTGGTACTGCTAAGGCATCTCGGCAACGACCGTCGCTGGCACCGATGTCTGTTTGGCACCGCTCCCTCTCCCCGCGGGTGAAGAGGCATAAGACTCCTGCTGCTTCCGTGCTACCTGCACCACAGCCAGAGCACCCGACTAAGTTGGACCGCACGGCACCGACACCTGCTGCGGCACCGACAACGTCGGCACCATCGATTCCGATCCCGCAAGGGCTGTCGAGTCCGGTGCCTGAAAGTTCCCCGGCGTGATCCGTGGTTGAGCTCACTATTCCCTCCACGCCGGAGACATTTTCCATGGCAAGGGAGCTGATTGCGATGACAGAGTCTGCGCTGCCTCAACCCCCGGCACTGCCGGTGCGGGTCATACAATCTATAGGCAAGCCTGCCCCGATGAGACCACCCTCTGTCGGCACCGCAGAGCGGCACCATTTGCGATTGCGGTCCCACCGGCGTTCTCGGTCCCGTCGCCGATCCCGGTCCTGACACCGCTCGCAGTCCCGGCACCGCTCCCCTCCTCGGTACCAGTCACACTCGCGGCACCGATCAGCATCCCGTTCACCAGCCCAGTACGCTCGGCACTGATCCAGCTCCCGGCACCACTCCAGGCACCGTGACTCTCACAGCCGCTCCAGACATCGAGCTTCGAGATCCTGGTCGACCTCCCGGCACCGTTCCAGTCACAGGTCCCAATCTCGTTCCCGGTACCGGTATGGCTCCCAGTACCAATCCCCGGTGCCGCGCAGAGCAAGATCAATCAGAGAAGGAGACTCTTCCCAGGGCTTTTCAGCCCCTCCTTGGTCATCTCGACACACATCAGTGTCGTCTCATGGAGACAGTACCTATGCACAGGACCGTGATTCCGATGTGGCCACCAGAGTCTTCCAGGAGACCCAGGCCCAAGATCAAGGCTCCCATCAGTGGTCATTCTGGACGCCTTGGGCATATCACCAGGCCCAAGGTGTACCTCCAGTCCCATCTCGCTCTGTTCCATCAGAGCACCGGGTGCCAGAGGTGACTATCAGCGGCCCCCCTCCTACGGGTACGGAGGAAGCTCCCATTCAGCCGTCAGACCCCCAGATCCCACTGGAGCAGGAGGTCTTCCAAGAGCAAGAGTCCACGCAGGACCTGCTTGTCCCTGGCCTTTCCTCTTCCTCTTCTCCAGATGAGGTGGTGACGGGGACATCCTCCTCGGGCCCTCCTCCAATTGACCTGAGGGCCCATCAGGACCTCCTGAGATGTGTGGCACTCAGTATGAATCTCCAGGTGGAGGAGGTCCTGGAGATAGAGGACCCGGTGGTGGATATTCTGTCGGCTGATGCCCCCACAAGAGTGGCCTTACCATTTATCCGTACGATCCAGGCCAATGCTGATACCATCTGGCAGTCTCCAGCCTCTATTCCGCCCGCTGCCAGGGGAGTTGAGCGCAAGTACATGGTGCCCTCTAAGGAGTACGAGTACCTGTACGTGCATCCTCCTCCCTGCTCCCTCGTTGTACAGTCTGTCAATGAGAGGGAACGCCATGGCCAGCAAGCTCCGGCTCCAAAATCGAAGGAGGCTAGGCGCATGGACTTACTGGGTCGTAAGGTATACTCGGCAGGGGCCCTCCAACTCCGGGTGGCAAACCAGCAAGCCCTGCTTAGCCGTTACAACTATAACACCTGGGCAGCGGTGGGCAAATTCACGGAGTTAGTCCCTCAAGACTCCCATCAAGAGTTTGCTGCCCTCTTGGAGGAGGGGAAGAAAGTGGCGAGAACTTCCCTCCAGACCTCGCTGGATGCAGCCGACTCCGCAGCCAGGACTCTGGCCTCGGGAGTTGCCATGAGACGTATTTCATGGCTTCAGGTGTCAGACCTCCCGCCGGAACTACAGCGCACCATACAGGACTTGCCCTTCGACGGTCAAGGCCTGTTTTCTGAAAAGACTGACCGTAGGCTGCAAAGTCTAAAGGACAACAGGGTCAGTATGCGCTCTCTCGGCATGCACACACCGGTGACTCAGTGCAGGCCTTTCCGTCCCCAGCCTCACCGCCCTTACCCTCCGCCTAGACAGAGACAGGACTTTGGCAGAAGGCGTGGCTGAGGCAGTTGTAGATGGCAGTCAGGACCCCAAGGGGGCCAAAATCAGGGTCCCTCCAAACCACCAGCGGGGCCAAAGCCAAACTTTTGAAGGCACGCCCGAGGACAGCGTACCAGTTACTTCCCAGGATCCTTTCCCCCACTTTTACCACCGCCTCTCCTTTTTCCTCCCTGCATGGTCCCAACTAACCTTGGATCGTTGGGTCCTACGCACGGTGGAACTGGGGTACCACCTCCAGTTTATTTCGCCCCCCCGTCCCTCTTCAGGGACCCCCCTCATGAGCAATTCCTCTTGCAAGAGGTACGGACGCTCCTTGCCATGGGAGCTATAGAGGAGGTACCAAATGACAAAAGGGGCAAGGGGTTCTACTCCCGCTATTTCCTAATCCCCAAGGTGAAGGGAGGTCTCAGACCTATCCTAGACCTGTGAGAACTCAACAAGTTCATGATAAAGTTGAAGTTCTGCATGGTATCCCTGGGGACCATCATCCTATCCTTGGATCCTGGAGACTGGTATGCCGCCCTCGATATGAAGGACGCGTATTTTCACATCACCATTTATCCTCCACACAGACGGTACCGCCGGTTTGTGGCCAACCGTCAACATTTCCAGTTTACGGTCCTTCCATTTGGCCTTTCTACAGCCCCAAGAGTATTCACAAAATGCATGGCTGTAGTCGCCGCCTCCCTCTGCTGCCGTCGGATACAGGTTTTTCCGTATCTCGACGATTGGCTCATTCGAGGGACCTCTGAGACACAGGTCACCCATCATGTGGGCATCGTCAAAGACCTATTCATGCATCTAGGCCTGATGATCAATATAGAGAAATCCACTCTGATTCCCACACAGAGAATAGACTTCATTGGGGCCATCCTGGACTCCAATCTCGCCAGAGCCTGCTTACCACAGCCTCGGTTTCACGTGATGGTAACAATTATCCAAGGCCTGCAGAACTTCCTGACAACTTCAGCTTGCACTTGTCTCGGTCTCCTGGGTCACATGGCTGCCTGCACGTTCGTGACCAAACACGCCAGGCTACGCCTCCGTCCCCTCCAATCTTGGCTCACCTCGGTATACCACTCGGGCAGAGACAGCATAGACATGATCGTCACAATCCCCCCGAGCATTCTAGGCTCCCTCGACTGGTGGTTGACGCCATCCCTGGTGTGTGCAGGGATGCCGTTCCATCCGCCTCAGCCTTCTATGTCTCTGACAACGGACGCGTCATCTCTCGGATGGGGTGCTCACCTCGGTCATCTTCGCACTCAAGGCCTTTGGTCAGCTCAGGAGCTGGCCTTGCACATCAATATCCGAAAGCTGAGAGCAGTCCGCCTTGCATGCCAGACGTTTCAACAGCATTTACAAGGCCATTGTGTCTCAGTGTTCACAGACAACACAACGGCCATGTATTACATAAACAAACAGGGAGGGGCACGTCTGCCCCCCTTTGTCAGGAAGCCATCCTGCTCTGGGACTTCTGCATAGCCCACGTGATAGTCCTGGTAGCGTCCTTTCTCCCAGGAGTTCGGAACACTCTGGCGGATCGCCTCAGCAGATCCTTCCTGTCTCATGAGTGGTCGATTCGTCTGGATGTTATCCATTCTGTTTTCCGGAAGTGGGGCTTTCCCCGCATAGACCTCTTCGCTTCCCGCGAGAACAGGAAATGCAGGACGTTCTGCTCCTTCCAAGGCCTCTCCCCGGGCTCGATCTCGGACGCTTTTCTGATGCCGTGGACGAGCCAACTGCTTTACACCTTTCCACCCTTCCCGCTGGTTCACAGGGTCCTACTAAAGCTCCGCAGGGACAGAGCCCACTTGATCATGATCGCTCCAGTGTGGCCCAGGCAGCACTGGTACACCATGTTGCTCGACCTGTCGATAGCCAACCCAATTCCCCTGCCTCTTCACCCAGACCTCATAACTCAGGACCACGGCAGACTTCACCACCCAGACCTGCAGTCCCTTCACCTCACAGCATGGCTGCTGCATTGTTAAGCCAGTCTGAGTTACGTTGCTCTGCCTCGGTACAACAAGTACTCCTGGGTAGTAGGAAACCTTCCACTCGATTAACATATCTGGCCAAGTGGAAGTGCTTCTCTTGCTGGTGCGAAAAGCATAGTGTTACTCCCACCGAGGTCTCGATCCCTACCATCTTGGACTACCTCTGGTATCTCAAACAGCAGGGCCTAGCGGTATCTTCATTGAGGATGCACTTGGCGGCCATCTCTACCTTACACCCAGGGGAGAGTGGTCGCTCCGTGTTCTTGCACCCTATGGTTTCTAGGTTCCTCAAGGGCTTGGAGCGCTTATACCCCCAAGTACGCCGCCCCGCCCCAACCTGGGACCTCAACCTGGTTCTAACCAGACTTATGACTGCCCCATTCGAGCCACTAGCAACCTGCTCACTTCTATACCTGTCCTGGAAGAAAGCGTTCCTCGTAGCCATTACATCGGCCAGACGAGTCTCCGAGCTTCGGGCTCTCACGGTGGACCCACCATATTCTGTGTTTCACAAGGACAAGGTGCAGTTGCGACCACATCCGGTCTTCCTCCCCAAAGTGGTATCGACCTTTCATATCAACCAGGATATCTTCCTTCCGGTCTTCTTCCCAAAGCCACACTCATCACGATGGGAGCAACAATTGCACTCCCTGGACGTCCGTATAGCACTCACATTTTATATTGAGCGGACAAAGCCCTTTCGTAAAACGCCCCAACTCTTCGTCGCGGTGGCAGACCGAATGAAGGGCCTACCTGTCTCCTCCCAGAGGATTTCATCTTGGGTGACATCGTGCATCCATACCTGCTATGACTTGGCTCATGTTCCATCGTGCCACCTCACTGCACATTCTACCAGGGCTCAGGCTTCATCTGCTGCCTTCCTGGCTCATGTACCCATCCAGGAGATATGTCGTGCAGCTACCTGGTCCTCGGTCCACACCTTTGCCTCACATTATGCACTGGTTCAACAATCCAGAGATGATGCAGCCTTTGGCTCAGCAGTTTTGCATTCTGCAACATCTCACTCCGACCCCACCGCCTAGGTAAGGCTTGGGAATCACCTAATTGGAATCGATATGAGCAAGCACTCGAAGAAGAAAAGACGGTTACTCACCTTTGTAACTGTTGTTCTTCGAGATGTGTTGCTCATATCCATTCCAAACCCACCCTCCTTCCCCTCTGTCGGAGTAGCTGGCAAGAAGGAACTGAAGGGCAGTTGGGTTGGCAGGGGTATATATTTGGCGCCATGGCGGCGCCACTCTAGGGGGCCACCCAGCCGACCCACCGAGTGTTGCTAGGGTAAAAATCTTCCGACGAACGTGCATGCAGCGCGCGCACACCTAATTGGAATGGATATGAGCAACACATCTCGAAGAACAAGAGTTACAAAGGTGAGTAACCATCTTTTTTAAAGAGTATCATTCATAAAAGCTAATCATGATGCATTAACTTAATCAAAATTCCTGTTGCAACTATCTTCTGGGATGTTGTTACAATTAGATACATTGCACAGTTCATAAAGTGTAGAAGTTCAAGAATATATCTTGACTGGAAGTTATAAACTTCAGAGAGTAATAGGAATGCAAGAATACAAAAGATTAAATAAACATGCATGTTAAATGGTCATATTATTTCATTAAAAATGCCAGTGACCAAATGTGGTGTTATATGTTATAAATATCATAGGGATAAAATCCAAGCCAAAACTGGCAAAATGGCTAGAAGACCTCAGTCTCTGGTGCCTATAGAACCCCTTTGTCATATGGCAATTTGAACTGAAGATTCCCATTGATATACTATTATTTCCAGACAAAAATTACCCCCACTGCTGTCTGCAATCTTACTTCTCAAGCTGTAACCATCGCTGAGAGACAATTGGCCAAACTGTCCCTATTAGAATTTGATTGAGATAACCCGATTCCAGAATATTTTAGAAAAACAGCCTTACCGTCCTGTGCTCTTGCAAGGTGCTGAACACGACGGCCCTGGCCCAGCAAAGCACTTGACTTCAATGGGACTATTCACATGCTTAAAATTAAGCATGTGTGTAAATGTTTTACTAAATGTGGGTCAGAGTTCTTGAAACTTTGCAGAACTGACCTCTAAAAGTGCACTTATCATAGATTCCTAGACTTTAAGGCCAGAAGGGACCATCATGCTCATCTAGTCTGACCTCCTGCACATTGCAGACACCAGAACCTCCCCCACCCACTCCTGTAATAGGCCTCCCAATTGCTTGTATGCCATTGTATAGCTAAAGACCCTTCCTCTTACAGCAAATGAATGCAGACAGTCTCCAAGACAGACATTTTTTTCTTCTAGGGGCTTCTTTGAGGCATCATAACACAGTTCATAAATGTCCGCTACTGAGGTATAGCTATAGGGAAATAGTGGGGATCTCTCAGATACAGCGTTGTGGGAACAATTTATAAATATTGACTTTTTAATTGTAACTAGGTATGCATGTTCAACAGCCATACCTCCCTTCAGAAATTTACATAATATCTTCCATTGAAAAAGATTCCACCACTTTGAAATAAAATCCCTATATTTAAAAAGTGGAATAACTCTGAAGTTGGTAATATCTTTCAAAATGGAATGGATAGGTCGGGTGCAGAGGAAACCGAAAGATGCAAAGAGTAGCTGTAGAAACACATCTCTATACTTATCCATGTTCCTTTTGTCTATCTTTTTTTTTAAAACTATCTTTCTGTTTGCACCATGTAGGCACATTATCCAAGTGCAAAAGTTAATAGTGGGAGAAGAGTACTGAAGAACTTCACAAGACTGAATGTGTGGAGTTAGCAATTCATTCTCCCCTTGTGGGGAGATGGTTTATGATCTCACAGAAGGTTCATGAAAACCCTGCAGAGCATAAATATCTACAGGAATACTCTTCTCAACCCTGTAGATTATGGATCATTAATGGGACGGGCCTTCCTCTCTGAGCTACTCTTTACATCACCCTTCACTCTGGCAGTAGGAACTGTGTTGCCATTAACTCTATAAAGGGGGTAGGAACCAAATTAATTCTACTATGGTTTTCTGCTAGAAACATTAACAATTCACATAGGAAGCCCGTGACGTCGAGCAGCTGCTCCTGGGTTTCGGCTCTTGCCCAATCTGGCATGTCTCCTCTAGACCCAGGGGGCCTTCTGTGACATTTAACAAACATTGGGTTTTCACTAGTCAATGCTAAAAGGGTTACAAATTGAAAAACAGATGTTACTGGACAACTTTATCTTGGATTTTACCAGCCATACCCATACTTGATCAAAGGAACTTAATTTAAAAGATGAAATCACTTAAAATCACAGTAAACATGGTGGTTTGCATTTGTTGTAGCCTAAGCATTGTGCATCATTGATCAGAGGCAACTTCTAATGTACACACAGCAATACAAAGACTTCTATCATCAGTTCAAGGTTTTTCATTTGATATTAACAAAATATGATTCTGAGAAGGTTTTGCATGAATAGCACTGTACATTTAGGCTTTAGAGGAAGACAGATTGCGAAGTAAAAAATGAAGTGCTGGCAGCTGTGTGCTACTTTTCATCATTCCTTAGCAAAAAAGAGTTTACCCTGATGACTGGATTACCTAGTAACATAAAAGCATGATCCCTGTCTGCTTTGCGTGAATAAATCAAGAGATTACAGTGTATTTTTAAATTATTCCCAAAGCATCAGCAATGAATTGCTCTGCATATTAAGTATAAAAATATTTTTTTTGCCTAATCAAGTAATCTATGATTATTTTACTCAATATAAAATAGAAGCGAGTCTTCTTCATCCCCAGGATTTTGCAAACCATTTCCCACCCAAAAAGAGGTGTTTTGTCACAGGCATCAAAAGGCCAGCCAGGGAGAGAGAATGGGCCAGTTTCTTTTGTTTTCTGGCCCCTTTGTAAAGCTCTGCTCTAACATAGGGGTATACCACCTGCAGGGAGTGGCATATGAGAAGTGTGACTGGACTATCCTGTGTTCCAATCCTGGGGACCATTGCCAGCTGATGTAGGCTACAGTTGTGGCCCCCAGGCTGCTGTAGTCCACACCATGGCACAAATTGACCCAGAGGATCATGGAATCACAATGAGTTCCTTGGCAGTCCCTGGCCACATTGCGCTGAGAGGAAACTCAGTGCAACAGAGAAGCAAGGCCACAGATTGCTCTGGCATGTTGCTTACAACATTGAACACCTGGCAGTAGAAAGTATTTTAAGTGAATTTTTAGGTTAGCAACTGCAGCACTGATTTGTGGGTAGAAGTTACCCAGTTTTCCCCAGGTCATGCCCCCTCTACTAGCCTTGCAACACTAGATACTCATCACATGCAGATATGTTCTTCGGTTTCTCAGGCCCGGATTAACGAATGTGCACTTGGTGCACTTACACAGAGTACCCATTGTGAAGTTGTAGTCTATATGATCTTATGAAAACGTGCCAATGAGTATGAATATAATGTAACTGGAATATGCTTCATGGAAAAGGTCTCCTGCAAGGTATCATTACAAAGCTTATAATCTACTGAGTGTGGTCATCCTATTTGTATGTATGTGTCACTCTTGTATCTGAAACTAGAAATATGAAATATACCGTAAGTGAGGCCCTATTGTAATTATGCCACATGTGGGCCATTAATGGTGGTTTGGAATCTTGATGGCTCCCATCAACCAGGACAATTGACTGTGAATGGATCTGTTTGCTTGCAGGCCTTCCTGTAAGTCAAGCTGGGAGAAATGAAGGCTTGGAGTCTTGCAGTGACATGTGATCACGTCACCTGAACTTTAATCCATTTTTAACCTGGTGCTTTTACATTTAAAAGGAGGGATGGGAACCCAGAGAGGGACAAAGGATTCCTGCCTTGTGCAAAGCTATATAAGGGCATGGAACAGAACAAAGGGGGCAGCAATCATGAGAAATCCCGTAACTACCACCTGAGCTGGAACAAGGGCTGTACAAGGGGGAAAGGATTGTGCCCAGACTAGGAAGGCGTCTAGTCTGTGATAGAAGCTTATTGAAACATGTCTGAGGGTGAGGTTTTCACTGTAATCACTTTCTTACAGTATTAGGTTTAGACTTGCGTGTTTTATTTTATTTTGCTTGGTAATTCACTTTGTTCTGTCTTATTACTTGGAACCACTTAAATCCTACTCTTTGTATTTAATAAAATCACTCTTTATTTATTAATTAACCCAGAATATGTATTAATACCGGCGGGGGAGGAGGGGAGGGCAACAGCTGTGTATCTCTCTCTATCAGTGTTATAGAGGGTGAACAATTTATGAGTTTACCCTGTATAAGCTTTATACATTTATTTATGGTTTGGACCCCACTGGGAGCTGGGCATCTGAGTGTTAGAGACAGCTGCACTTCTGTAAACTGCTTTCAGTTAAGCCTGCAGCTTTTAGGGGATGTGGTTCAGACCTGGGTCTGGGTTTGCAGCAGGCTAGTGTGTCTGGCTCAAACCAGGCAGGACACCGAAGTCCCAAGCTGCCAGGGGAAACATGCTCAGGGGTAGTCTCAGCACATCAGTTGGCAGTTCCCAAGGGGGTTTCTGTGATCCAATCCATCACACCCATCTCAGGTGGGTCCCCCGACCACAGGGGTTGGAATAACCCCCACACAAAAACAACCGAGGGCCTGTATGGGATCAGAGGGTCCCTCCTGCATGTTGTGGGCTGGAGCAGGGAGCTGGGCCAGCCCTGCAAGACAGGAGCCACTGAAGGGTGGGCATGGGGCAGGGAAGGTAGGAAACCCCCACTTTCTATAGCACACATGGCCCCCAAATATCATTAATCTGGCACTGTTTTTGCAGTCTATTGTATATGAAGCTGAGTGCTTCTAATGAGGTGTGCATTTTGGGAGGCATTTATTTCATAGCTATTTCCTTTGTCACCACTACACACACAAAAGAACCATAGTAATTATGAAATATAGTTTGTATAACCTACCTTAATTGTTAGATATTCTCTACTGAGTGACTGTACAGGTAGTGGCATGTTGAGAAGGCCCCATTAGGGAGCAGCCTCATGTTGTTCCCTATTTCTTGTCACTGTGTCCTGAAATGAAGTTCTGAGTATTCAAAAAAAAAACAAAGAAAAAAAAACAACCCCAAAACCTGATGATCTGCAGTGAAGCTGTCCAGGTTAAACACAGTAGTGTTTATTTCAGCTCCTTATAAAGCTCAGCTGGAAAAAACAGCTATATTTATTTTTCCACTGTGGCAGGAGGATTCTCTCTTGAACTGCGAAACAGATCTGTTCTTTTGGGTCATGTGAGAGAAGGCTTTATATCTGTGTAAGTACCGGTTTGCACTTTCATGTCTTCCCATGTTTTTTAAAAATATAATCACATTTTGGACAAGTGTCATCATTAAAGGACTGCTAATCTAAATCAAAACCCTACCAAAACTTAAGGGGAATAAAACCCCTGTAGAATACTATAAGGTCTGAACAAAGTACTATGGATGGTTATATTTATCTTGTAATGGTATCGGCCAACAAATTTTGAATAAAGTTCAATATTACATATAATTTTAAATTAAATTAGGGTTTTACAATGTGATTCTATGACAATCTTCCTAAAGTACACAGAGACTATTTTTACAGTACAACAGTCTGATATTGTCAGTATTTATTTTAAATGTGTATATGATTTATTTCTATATTTGAGGGAAAATTTTAATTACAAAACAATCCCAATCATTTAGGAGTTACTAGATTGATATCACCCATCATTATAATAAAATATAGTAACAATTTTATTGCAATAAGTTGGGTGACTAAGGAAAATCCATGGGTATTAAGTGAAAAGGGCTGTTCACAGTGGATAATTAGATTAAATTTAATACCTTATATTTTAGTTAAACTCCTGGTTGGCTATAAAGGAAGTTTTTTGTTATCACTTCCTTCATAGTTTTTCATAACCATTCTGTCAGAGCAGCTTTCAAATCAAGATAACCTGAAGTGTATTTGTCTGGAGCACACAACTAACTGTTTCAATTGTTTGCTACTTGCTCACTATGGTAATAATCAGTTTAGTCAACCTAAAAATCCCCACTGAATGTCATCACACAGTATGTTTAAAGATTTGGGGCTTAGAAACCTCATCACAAGCAGCAAAAAGCTCATTCAAAGCACTATCCTACCCTAGATAAAGATAATCTTACTGTCCAAAGGTAAACAAGATTTTTTTTTATTATTTTATGGAAAATAATTATATTGTATTCTTCCATCAAGAAAAGTAAAATGCTTGTCAGACCACTGGGCTGTTTGAACACACACTGTCTTCAAAGACATTGTATTAAAAGCCTCTAAGGACTAGATTCTCAAAGGTATGTAGGTGCCTGAAGATGCAGATATGTGCCTAGTGGGATTTTCATAAGCATCAAGTGCGTAACTCCCATTGATGTAAAAACCCACACTGCCTTGGCCAATGTGGCCGAGGGAAAATTTTCTTCCAGCTCCAAAAAGGCAACTAGCACAATGCCCTCAGCAAAGCCCCAAAACCCAGATCTACTCTAATCCCAACGAGAGGTGTGGAGCTTTTTCTCAGGGCTCAGAAGGGTGCCCCTGGGTAGGAGGAAGGGCTTATAAGATGTGGACTCTAAGTGCTAAATATAGACTTGAAGGGCAAATGTAGACTGTAAGGGCTATGCAAAGCTGCACAACATGTGTGGAGTAACATTCTTTGCTTCCTTTTAGCTGTTTCATTAGAAACAAAGTACAACTTGTGGATTTTTAATCTTTCATTTATTTTATTATAATCTCTTATTTTATATATGTTAATTTCATTTTCCTCTGTATCAATCCTTATGTCTGTCCAAAGTTTCTTGTGTTTATTTCTGTCTTTATTTCTCACAATCAGAATTTTCTCTCTTTTGTGTACTGAAGTGAATTTAACAGTTAAATAGTTCTAAATACCTCAGGCAAAACCTGAACAGAAAACAAACAAACAAACAATGATGTCAATTACATACATGTCTAAACTTAGTTTAGGCTATTCTGTGCTATCAAAATATAAAAGGTATTATTTCTCAAGATAGAAACATTCTGAAACATTCTTTTTGTGGACTCAATCCTGCAAGGTGCTGAACCCTCTGTCCCTGATTCTGCAAATCAGCAGAGCATATGCTTAACTTCAAGGATGAGGATAATCCCACTGACTTTCATGGGACTCCTCAGGTTCATAAAGACAAGCATGTGACTAAGTGCTTTGAAGAATTTATACTGTGTATTCACTGGTTTAAAAAAACCCAATCCATTTCTAACAGCACAATGAGAAGTTTTGGAGGGAAATTTATGAAAGCTGCCAAGGAAAGATTAAGGAAAGAAATACAGACCTATGCATATAACCCTTTTATTGTTTTTACCCTTTGCTCTATGGCAGAATGAATAGACAATGCTTCGAAGAATTTGTTTTTGAGCCACTTTAATCAGCTCACTGGCCACAAGTCCCTGGACTGAGGGGGCTTATAAAGTTGGGCCTGTCAGGTTAACACAGATGGGAAACAAGGGGGCTACCGCCCAGAGATCCAAGTTCAGTGTGGCTGGGTTCAGTGGTTCTGTCCAGAGTGAGGTGCAGGAAGTCAAGTGTCACAGGGCGACTGGCCTCTTTAGGGGAGATGGGGGTCAGCCTCTCCTGTATTATAATTAATAAGTTGCTTCCCAGTTTTGGGGGAGAAGGCAGGACTAAAGATGGTAAGGTTTGCCCTGTAACCATGACAGCTACCCTGATAATACAGATATTATGAAAATGTTAATTTATCCTGCAAATAATTCTTCCCTCAATCTTGCATTATACTTTTTTTTCCCAACTGTTCCCTTGTCTTTTGCCACCTTTTAGTATTCATTAACATATTTAGATAGAGCAAAACATTGCCTGATAAAACTGTATTACCAAAGCCACAAAGAACTTTCCATTTCAATTTAGCAGAAATGTGGTTGTAAATTGGATTACAGCTATATTCTTCCTCTTCAGTGGCAGCTGTAGTCACTGAAAGAGACAGCAGTTAATACTTCAAGCAAACACCTCTGCCTTAGACCAAGAACCTCTGAGAACACTGTGGCGCATCAGGAAATGATCCCTATACCAAATGCAAAAGAGTCATCTCTGTGCAGAGGACCAGCAAAATGGCTATGAACCCCTTAAGTCCTCTTTTTGAGGTCTCCTTGTGCTGAATATCGACACAGGGATGAATTCTCCCACAAAGAATTGATACCACCTCTGTGTCTTTTGATTACATGGTGGATTCCAAGAACACTTCCCAAGCATCAGTGTCATACTATAGTGTGTTTGGGTGCACTGCTATATATTTTAGTCAAACAATAGTATTCTTGTAGAAATGCACTTACTAATAGGTGTGCTCTATTGGGCTCAGGTTCGTCCTGCTGCAATTAAATCACAAGTAAATAGAAACCAATATTAAAATAAGTTTCTCAGAAATTCAAGAAACTAGAAGGCAAATAAAAAACAAGCCCAAATTTATTATTTCTTTTAAGTTCCAAAATATGAGATATGTGGTATTCTCGCTCTTTTTTTTTAATAGAATGACGGAGGAATAATTTTATTCACTGCTCACAAGAAATTATGTTGTTTTGGAAACAATGCAGAATCTGTACTAAGGACTAGTTTTCTCTGTGTGTGATGTGCATTATTGGGATGTCAGAGAGTGTTCTCAGCTCTAAGAGCCTTGTGGCAGAGATAATCACTATTATTTGTTATTTATATAGCACTATAAATGGACACAGCACATTAGAAAACAAAGAAAAATGGAAACTCTGCCCAGAAGTGCATATAATATAAGTAAAGACAAAAATAACAGAAGGAGATAACAAATATGGGACCCAGTTCAGGAAAGCCTCCCTACTCAGTATGTCATGGAGAGGAAATGAAGAAGGGAAGGGAAAGGGTAAAGACAATGCAAATACTTATCGGAGTGATGTGCACATATTAAGTGTAATTTAAGAAAGGACTAATGCTTATAAGCCTCCTTGAAGAAGAATGTTTTGTGCAGCAGTGAAATTGAGCAGGCGGAATTGAACAAAAGTTTTAAGGATTCCAAGCTGTGATTAAGGTTGCATGAAGGAAACAGCACAGTGGACTTTTCTAGTACTTTTCTGTGTGAAGCCTTGAGAGACAGACTAAAGAAGACTTTTCCCTCAGAAAATGTGTTCTCATCCGTGTCATGGGAAGAACTAATAGAAACAACAAACAACAAGAACAAGATCCAAGGCTTCTTCCTGGATTGATCTGCAAAAGTTTGATGGATCCCACAGCACTACTCTAATGCCTGTCTCTCTCCAGACGACACCCAATTCCACTTTTAGGGGTTGCTGTTACTCCTGACAGCTGCTCCTGCTCTCACTGAAGTCAGTAGCAAAACTCCCACTGACTTACGGTGCAGTATCAGGACTTATGTGAGCTTCCATAACTTCGTCAATCCCCCTTCTTGCAGGATCTTGTCTCGCTGAACTTCCTGATGTTCTTTCTTGAATGCACTAAATTTTTTCACATCATTGGATTGTTGAAGGCACTATGTTGAGGGGGCGGGAGGGCTTGCTGCTGCAGCCCTTAAGCGTATTATTGTGGTGCGTTGTGAGTGACGAGAATGCAATGCCATGTTCAAGGAACAAAAAAGCTTTTCAAAAGATATATTTCTCTGAGTGAATTCTGAACTCCAAGTATGTCTCATTTTATTTTCATAGCCCTAAAATTAAGTTAATAAAATAGAGAGCTTACTACAACTCTGAACAATAACAATCAGACAGCTTGATTTGGTAGCTATATTCTTGATACATAAATCACCATCCTACCTACTGTAAGTGTCAGATTATATCTGTTATGGCAGGTATGATGACAACAATTCAGTGTCTGAGATGGTAACAGCTGGGAGAACATGAAAAGAGGTCTGATCATGAAAGAGAAGGGTTCTGTTTAATCACAAATACGTTTCATATATTTTGCACAAGCCAAAAGATCAACACAAACAACAAAAACCTAAGCACACCATGTATGTGATTTTAGTAGTAAAATATCCTTGAGAATACAAATTTAGACAATAAAGTTATTTGATGTCTGAAGTATACTGATTCTATAAGCTTTCAAGACTATGCATTTTTTAACACTATAATAAATTCTGACCTGCAGAGAAGCACTGCAGGATTGAGATTTAATTATGGCCATGCATGAAGTAAATAAATGTATTGGGCCTGATCCTACAATCCGTATGATGACTTCAACAGCAGTTTCCTCTGAGTATGCAGAGAAGGACCGGGCTTTAAGAAAATGTACATTCGCTCCTACAGTAGTTTTAGGTAAACTATTAGAACAGAAATTTAAATACTACAAAAGGTAAAAATATGGGACTCAAACAAACCATAAATATGCCTATTTAAAATATATAAATTTCATTCCAGAAAGTATAAGCATACATGTCTCGTTACCTCCCTCCTCCCCCCACAAAGGTAAATCACCCTATTTTTCTTATTGGCATTATACTAATAAATAACGCACATTGTGTAAAAGTTGCTAATGATTACATTAAGCTTTTGTTATCTGTAATCAGATAAGGAAGCTAGATATTGTATAATTTCACATAGTTCTTTCTCAGGATAAGCAATCACAATGTAAAAAAAATCCTAGCTGAATTTAAAAAATAAAATAAAGATCAGTAGATGATTTTTCAGCAATATCTTTAAGACTAAAAAAGAGATCATCAGTCTTTAATTACATAGCAGACCCCATGCTTTGCCCAAGCTTACCCTTTCTTTTTTCAGGCCTCGATCCTGCAATTCACTATGTGTGAGCCCACCACAGAATGTGTGTGAAGTGAATTGTAGGATCATGTTTCATTCCTAATCCTGTTATTTCCAGTTACCCATGCTAATTATGTTTCTGGTTTTGTTAGCCATTTAGTATTAGACATGCTTTTCATTTAATTGGTCACTGCCAACTCCCATAGGCCTAAAATGGCCTTTTAAATTAAATTCCTGTATTAGCAACACAACATTGGATTTAGTCATTTAATTCTGTAATTTAAAAAAATCCACCTTAATTATCATAAATTTACAGGGCATGATCTACATGCAGGAAATGCTGAGTGAATCTGGTGTCACTCACTACATTCATCTGTCTGAGTGAGTGCAGTGTGAAGTCATGAAATGAAAATGAGCTTGCTAGTCATCATCATCAGTGGTGTATGCACAATGTGTCCCATTTAATGGCATCATCATCCGCCAGCTGGAGAGCCGATATCTCACCAAAATAAATTGGTGAGCACTCAACAATGACGTGTGATGTAGTCTGAAGTTGACTGCAGCTGCATCACGGGCCATTTAAGGAGATTGGCCTCACAGCTGCCTTGTCCTGTTTGAAACTGTTCAGAGATGATCACAGGTGCCTAGGTAAATCAAAACCTTGTGGACAGATGGTTGGGTCAGTGACAAGAGACCGATTAACAACTGTCGTTCTTGACCACTCATTGCACCAAACAGATTCCACTGTCATGTCCTGTGATGGCATAAATGCCCATAAAGGGCATCAAGAAGACTGGTGAGCTGGTGGGTGGTCAAAGAGGTCTACGTACGATGGCAGATCATTATTCTCATGGATTTTAGCCATCAGCATGACAGAGACCTTTTCACAGCAAATATGGGGCAGTGCTATGATGCTAAGTATCAGAAGCCATGGCAACGGAGTTGCCCGTAAAGTCCCAGTAACCATACACATAGCTTTGTTAAGCTCTACATCCACCAGCCTCAAGTGAGATGAACAACACCAGACAGGAGCACAGTACTCTGCTGTTGAATAGCAGAGGGCAAGGGCTGATGTTCTAAGCATCCAGGCGCTCACATCCCAGGTTGAACCAGTCAATTTTATGAGCAGCTGACTTTGGCTGTTCTGAGTGCTGACTTTGGCTGCTGTCTTCCTCAAGTGGTTGTGGTACATTAATGACCTACCCAAGGTCACACTGAGGTAAACTGAGTTTGGAGCATGCTGCAGCTGTTGGCCGTTTAGGAAAACATTTAACTTGTCACTTGTGCTTGCACTATGCGGATGGAATACACTAGAAATAGTCTTAGAAAAGCTTGACTGCAGGTGCCACTGACTACAATGGTCTGCCATGAGTGTCATATCTTTGTTCAAGACCTTGTCAATTTCTGAGAAGGACAGCTTGGTAGCTGCAGCAGATTTCATCAGCATAGATAAACTTGCATGACAGTGTAGCTGGAAGGTCATTGATGTACACATTGAACAGTATTGGTGAAATAACTGAGCCTCGAGGAAAGCCCTTGATCTGACTCTTCCAAGAGCTATAGCAGTTGCCCATGTGTACTCTAAACCACCTGTGTTGGAGAAAGAGCTCTACTACTTTGACCACCCAATGCAGAACATCTTGAGAGAGTTTAAACAAAAGGCCTCTGTGCCAAACTGTGTCACAGGAGGCAGTCAAATACAAGAAGATGGCTCTCATCTTTAGATTTTGTTGAATACCATTTTTGATAAAGGTGGTCAAAGCCAAAGCTTGATCACAGGTGCTGTGTCCTTTCCTAAACCCAGCCTGCTCAACTTGTAAGACGGCATCCAAATCTGGAATGATTTGTTGGAGAATCAAATGCTCAAACACCATAAAACGCGCTACTAGCTTGCTAGTATCAACTTACAGAAAAAACTTCACAGGTACCCTTATTCCTTATGGAAAGGTACTAAATAGAACTTTGTGGGAAAATAGGATGAAATTTTCAGGAAGAAATATTTCCCTCATCAAAACTGGATTGTTTTAACAAAAAAAAAATTTGATTTGTTTGCATGAGAACACTTTGAAAAACAGGACAGAATTTTAATTTATTTTTATTCATATTTAGGATTACATTTTGAGAAAAATATTGTAGAGGTTCCTAATTCAAAATTTCCAACCAGCATCAAACCATACAATGTGTACGCAGAGACAAAGTTTCATAAATCTTTCCCAGCCACAAGGCACGCTGATTTACTCTGCTTACAATCTCATGCAGAGGCTGCTCTAGGCTGGGTTGCTGCCTATGGTGTACAGCATGCTAGGATGGCGGATTTCTACATGAACAATTAATTCGGAGTGGGAATATACTCCGTGCTAACCTGCCATGCCATGTGTGCACCCTGGCATACATTATCAGTTCCTTAATGCACTTTGATCTAGTCGTCTCTCAAATGGGACTAGATCCAAGCGTGTTAACGAACAGCTCATGTGCTTCAGTGAGGTGCACACAACATGAAGCCTGCGCGCACTTACGCACAGGTAGAGGCCTTGATGTGAATCGTATGGCTGGAGGGCCAAACAGCCTGGCCCAGCTCCTGGCAGCCTCTCCCTGGACAAGCCTGAGGACGAGGGGCCCTAATGGTAGGCAGCGTCTAGGTGAGTAGCATCCCCTGCCCCCCCCCATCTGCTTCTTGCACATCTCTGCCCCCTTGTGCCTTACCACCCCCCCATCTACTCCTGACCCCCATGTCCTATATCCCTGCTCTAGCTTTCCCCCATCTCCCTGTATCCTAGCCCTTCTGCCCCTACAGCGTTTTGGCGTCCGTTTTCCCCTGTGTCCTAACCTCCCACCCTAGCCTTCCTGTCCCCCATCTCCCCACATTATCCTAGCCCATCTGCCTCCCACCTCATCTGCCCCCAGCCTCTCCCCAGGGTCTGACCTCTCCTCAGTCCTCTTACTCACCACAGTCCGTCCAGCTGTGTCCTACCCTGCATCTGCCCCTGGGATCCACCACCTCCCAATGCCATCAGCACCCTTCTCCAGCATCCTGCCCCATAGACTTCTCCTTGACCCCCTTTTTCCTAGCCCAGCCACCCATCTGCTCCATAATGTCCTAGTCCACCCCCACACCCCATTTGCCACCTACTGTATCCTGAACCCCACCCCATCTCCCCACAAGTCCTGACCTCCATCCCTGCCACAGATCCAGACTCCAGTATCGCTGTATTGTTTCCACCACATTGTTCCACCCATGTATTGCATAACCCCTGTAGCCTTATGTCAGGGACCCCCGCCCATAGGCATTGACTCTGCGGGTGCTCTGGGGCTGAAGCACCCACAGAAAAAAAAATACTGGGTGGTCAGCATCCACCAGCAGCCCCGTGGATCAGTGCCTCCCGCTCTCCCTCAGTGCCTGGGGCAGAGCAGAACAGCACCTATGCCTCCACCCCTCTGTGCAGGTGCAGCTCTCTCTGCAATCTAGGGTTTCTGCTTGGGATGGGGCAGCAGAGTCCAAATGGGGGCAGATGAAGCCCCAAGCCTTGAGTGCCAGTTTATGGTGCTCTTGAGTATAGATCCCTAAATGTGGGTGGGGGTGGGCTGCTGATTCCTTGGAGCTCAGTGGGGGTCCTTCCAAGAAGCCTGTTTATGGGGAGCAAGCTGCAAAAATGGGTAGTAGAAAGGCAGAGGCATGCTGATGTTCTGCCCTAGGACAGCAGATTGTCTTGAGCAGCCTCTGACCTCATATCAGGTGACATTTCCATGGAGAGAGAGGAGAGTGCAGAGAAAGACAGACTTCTTACTAGTAACTGTACTCCAAGTGTGTGGGATGCTTCCTCTCGGCCACTGCTGAGTTTCAAGTACCTTAGAGAAAAGCAGTTGCTGTTGGGACTGCACAACTACTCTCTCAAGAAAGTGACTGTTTGGAACCAAAGTTATAAGATTACTTGCATCCCTCAACTCCCTCAATTCCTTCATTTCCACAAATAGCTGTGGGAGTAGGAACCTTTGCTGGAATAATTTTCCACTTGGTTATGTTTTCTTAAACCAAATCTCTTAGCTAGTTACTGTGGTTTTAAATATGGATAGTTCAGATGATTTTGAGTACAGTAATTTGTTCACCACAACACACTTTACATTTCAAGGCCTTCCAATTTTGTGCCCTATGGTCTCCTTTTGTTTAGATACATTTCTCAGGCATTTTGGAGATGATCATTCCCCCCCAGAGTTATTTCTCATGCAAAGTCTTTTCAGCTCATGTCAGAAAGGACAAACATAATTAGTGCCAGCCCCTCCTGATGATGCAGGCATTATGAGATAGACTATCCAATCTATTCTTAGGTCAGGGCCCCTTTCCTATGCAGTGTAAGAGAAAGCCTTTGTGTGTATCAACCTAAAGATCATCAGCAATGAAGGCAACTCTCACAAGAAATAATATATTGAGGAAACCTCAAAAAAGAATTTTGCATTTCTTCTCCCATGCCAGGTTGCACCCCTCTGAGCCAGGTCCCCAAATGAATCCTACAAAAAGGAACATTTTAGTCTAAATTCTTCCTGGATATTTGTTCACATCAAAACCCGACCATATAATTTGGTCTAACTACTAAGCTCTCCTTCCCTGGGAACTGTACCTTGATGCAGTGGGAAGACTTGCGTGTTCCAGTGATCCTGAGAGTTTTAACTCCTGGTACAGGTCACACAAGTCAGACAAGTCAAAGGGAAGGGACTAGATGAAAACCAATTTGCTGGTGCTCGAGTCTGGGGATTGAGTGATAGGCCAACAATCTACCCTCATAAAAAAAGTTATAGAAACACAACAAGGTTGCCCTTCTGGCAAAGTCTGGGACCAGGAAAAGCCTCCAGAAAAATTGAAAAATTGTATCATAGTCAAAACACGAAAGAAAGAAGACCTAAATGACTGCAATGATTGGTGATGTAGTCATTTCAGTGATAAGCAAAGTCTTCTTCAGTATCATCAGTGGAATAAAGGATATAGTTTAGGCAAAGCTAAGGGAACAACCCAGTAGTTCATGTGTGGACTAGATTTTCACCTTAATAAAAATCACGGAAGAGAGCTTCAAGTGCAAAAAACAGTCATCATAAATTTCATAGAGTTTAAGAAAGCATTTGACACTCTGGAACATCTTGAAAAAAATAATTAACAATCATGGTGCAGCTTGCATAGTTAAAATAAATGCCAACTTGAGAGAATGGCTTAACAGACACTGGTGTCAAACAAGGATACATTATCTTACCTCTCCCATTTGGCATTGTCATTGACTTCATTATGAGAAAAAGTGTAGACAGATATAGAATAGGCTGCATGTGGTTTAATAACAGTATACTAGAAGATTCAGATTTTGCTGATTACATAGCTCTAAGTGACAGTTCAAAATGCAAGCAAATAGCAAAAAACTGTCCAGCATTGCAAAAAAGACTGGGTTAATAATTATGAAAAAGCAAATCTAATGAGAACTCCAGCAACTCAAACATTACATTATAGTGGAAAAAAAAATACAAGTGGCGAGACAATTCACATACCTTGGCAGTAATGCGCAAGCCAATGGAGATGTCCAGAAGGAAAGAATGTCACAAACTGGCAAGGAGACAGCTACATTCACCAGCTAAAATGAGATTTGGTCATAGAAAATCTATATCTAAAAGACCAAACCACAAATTTTCAACTCAAATGTTATTTTCATCTTAACATATAGACGTGAAAGCTGAAAATGCACCTAAAGTACAGACCGATATCTAAATGTCTTTGAAAGCAAATGCCTCTAGAAAATGCTAGGTATTAAATCTAATGAATTTATAATAAATACCGAGATTCACTAGAGAGTTCAACATAATCCCTTATCTCCAAAGTTATCCAGAGAAGATGATAGCAATATCTGGGACAAGTGTTAAGAATGAAGCCAGAACATCTGCAATGGCAGGCATGCCATTGGGCAGCTCCAGGAACACATAAGAAGAGCCAGCCAAAAGAATCCCTCCATCAAACATTAGTCAGAGAGGGAAAACTTATAGGACTTAACACCACAGAGGACATGCAAAGAGCAGCCCAGGATAGATAGGGATATTGGAGCCTTGTTCATGCCATAAAGAAAGTCTCAAAGCAAATATTGAGATTCAGACCAACCTCTGCTCCAGGGCCCTAAGACTTGGGTACTCGGGTGTTACAGATAAAAAGTGAGGCGGCCTTAGTAATATTGACTGGGGAAGCTTGCATAGCACTTGTCTACACAATAGCAACACTACCACTGCCTTTAAGTACATTAATCCACACCAAAATTTGAAAAACAAAAATAAAGCATCAGTTTTGAACTGAGCACAGAATGAGATTTGCATTTTATAGTGACAGTTTTATAGACTTAAAGGATTGATAGCATCCCTTTGACAGTCTTAATTACTCTCTATTTATTTTCTTGACTTTACAAGCAGTCAGTTAATGATAAATGGCACTACTGGTGTAATTGACTATATGCTGCCTTTGTAAAACAATTGCAGAATTCAGAGTGATATTATATTATTGTTTATGTAATCTCCTACTTCATAACAATGGTACATTTGCAACATAACTTTTCATAAACAATTATTAACTCCCATTTATAAACTCAACTCTTGCTCTTGAGAAAGAAAACAGCAACAATTAAAATGCCACCATAAGGATTAATATTTATCTCAGCATAATCATAGGAGTATTCTGTTGGTCCAGTTTTGGACTCTTAAAACTGATGTTCATCATACTTATTACATTTATCTCCACTAAGCAAGAAATGTCTCAGCAGAAACAGGTTTCCAACAATTAAACCAATATAAATGTGTGAAATCACTTCTCTCTGCAGATCTCATTATATGTCTTCACCCCCTTATTACATGTATAAATTGGTGAAAAGGTGAAACTAAAATATCCCCATAAATGTAATTGGTATGAATCTGATAAGTCATTGCATGATGTGACATGCTGCCAATAAAACATCTCTAAAGAGACATGCCCAGGGATATAGGATGCAACAGAGCACAGCCATGGTAAAATAAGATACCCCTGATGAAATGTCATGTGACATGTAGTAAAGTGATAGGCACTCATTTGCTAATTTGATTTTCTTTACAATTCTGCATGCACATTTTTAAAAGCAAGTTAGTGAATTTGCAACTTAACCAATCAGAGCTGAAGAGGTACTAGAACATTTTGTTCTTATACAGGAAAATTAAGTTCATAAGCATTCTCAGGCAGTCTATTCCAGGTGACTGGAGTGGTGGCATGATAATTCATCATTTAAGATACACCTCTCCCACACTGATCCATACAGCACCCTTGACAGCAGCCTCACACAGTGGTAAGTTTTGCCTTCCTAGAGGAAAGATCCCACAGGGACAGCTGTTCTTGCATAGATGACAATTATTGCATGGATAGAACAATTAATGAATGCCTAGGGAAAAGTAAGCCAGGCCCTAACCCCCTATAGCCTAAGACTGCCAAAAACAGATTTTTGTTTTAACATTCCTCCAGTTAATTATCCCCAAAGCCATTACATTCATGATTTTTATTAGACTGATTCCACTGACAATTTGTCAACTCGGGAGACATATGAGATATACTGCTTCACATGTCAAATCACATATGCTTAGATGCTAGAAACATGTCAAGTTTTCCAGTTTCTTCCCCCCTTCCCCATGTTTCAAAAGAATATCCAGGGACAACATTTAAGGAAAATAACATCGATAAAACTTTATTTATAAAGCACCGAACCCTACTAATGCACTTAGAGTGTTGTCTAATATAAGAAAGAAACCTCTTAAAACTCAAAACAGGTGGATTTGCATATCCAGATGCTAACTTTGTCTAGGCTTATTTTAAAACTTCCTTATCTTGAATTTAAAACTTCTTTCCAAAATAATATAAAAGCTGTCCATTGGACCAAGTCCAGAAGATCCTATTCAATTTTATTCAATATTAGGCAAACTACTATTATTTTTATTGTGACAGTGCCTAGGCGCCCCAAATGAGATTGAGGATCCATTGTGCTAGACACTGCACAAGCACATTTATTTTGATTTATAATAAACAAACACTCTTCATCCACAAACTTCGAGCCCCCGACAGTTATTTAAAATTACAAAATAAAATGCATTACAATCAATTCATCCCAACTGCAGCAGCAGCACAAATATACCACCTCCATACATTGGACAAAACCTGCATCTTCTTCCAAGAGCAGGTGAAACAAACCAGCCCTGCATTTGTCCTAAAAGTCATCAAATCCGGGCTATTTTGGACCAGAGGCAGAAGAGCACTCCAGAATCCTGGGGCCTGTTGAAAACGGTGACCCAAGAACCACTTAATGGCAACTGGCAAAGGGTTACAGAAATCTCATGTATATTCTACTTCACCAAAGAATGTCATATGAGGTCTCAAAAGAAAGCCAGGGACGACGGTGCACCTATTGTTAATCTGCAAGGCAAAGTGAGGGCTGGCATAGCCCAGATGAAAGTGCTTGCATGGCTAACAGTTTGGTAGTGTTATAGAGCAAGACCATGTCATGCCGGAGGCTGGGGATAACAGGGTGATTCACAGTCCTGGGTACCCTGAGAACTGTCACAATACCACCCTGCCAGCGGACTGTTATAGTGATGAGGGATCTACCATGTGCACCTCTGCTGACTGCATCTGTGGCATGGCATTACAGAGGGAGAAGAGGTCTCTCAGGGAGACTCGTCCCAATCCATTTAGAGATTTATAGGTCAAAACAAAGACCTTAAAACCTATCGAGACATCCACAAGGTATAAGACCCGGCCCTAAAGCATTTGCAATCCAAATAGACAATATAAAGAAAAGGGAGAGAAAGCGGTTAAGAGACTTACCCAAGGTTTTACAGAACAGCCACAAACTGAACCCAGGTCTTCAGAATCCCAATCCACTGTCTTAATCACAAACCCATCCTTGAAGTTAATGGAAGTTTGCCTAAGTAAGGACCTACAGTTTTGCCCTTTGTTATTAATGGGGTTTTTTTTACACTGCCACAGAAACCATAAGACTCCATATGTGTTAGGTATTAGTACAGTTTAATTTTACTATTATATACTTCAGGCTTACTAACCAGCAGAACATAACTAACAAAAATCATTAGTGACTTATACATTGTCACATGAAATAATAATGTACAATAGCAGTCCAGGAGAATGGTGTGTCCTATACGTTTTTAAATTACTTAAAATAATTCCCTATTATAATCATTCTTCAAGGCAACAGAAATGGAAGAAAATGTTAACAGCATTAGTGTGTTGATAACTGCCCTATCTGGCTCATCAATCAAACTCAGAACAGTGTTTGAATGTATTCACACACAGATAGATGTTGACCTGAACACTGAGCCTCTCTATCAGTTATCAAAAATGGCAAAGCCAACAAAATATCTGGTATTTAAATCACTGCAATAGTAGACAATAGAGAGAATCTGGGAGGGGAGAGGGTGAAGAGAGAGAGATCCAGAAAGTGAAGGAGAAAGAAATGCAAGAACAAATAGGCATGGGGAGAGGCAGAAAGACTGTCCTTGTCGAACAAGTGCCTCTTTTCAGTCACAGCACTAGGAGGCTGGTGCAAAACCCATTGTAATCAATGGGGATCTTTCCTTTGACATAAATGAACTTTAGGTCAGGCCCTAGGTGGTATCTCAGTAAATGCCAAGTCAGGCACTGGGAAATGACAGACAGAAGTGATAGGGAGAGTAGCCCCCAAACAAATGGATACTTTTAGAAGCAGCACAGCTTTTTATAATAGGACATTCATCTGGTCTTCCAGTGAAATGCAGTGTGAACCAAATTCACCTCTGGTGTAATTCCACACTGAACTCAGTATGTCTAAGCTGTTGTCTGACACATTTCAGCTATGAGATTCTTATGCCAGGGACTCTTGCTTTCTGCATATATGGCATTCCTGTACAGCACTGTTAGTGTTCAATAAAAGGGGCCAAAGCGTAGCCTGGACAACATCCATACAGGGGCATTGGGGTACAGGAGGAGAAGTCCCTATAGGCTTCAGATCCACATGTGGAGGGTAAACAGTGCTGCACACCCACTACTTCTCCCTCATTCAAGCAGGCGCAAATGATCAGAGCCTTGCAATTTCCCAACATGTTGGCCAGCGTAGTTGAGCCAGTGGGTGAGGGTGGGTGGGGTGGTAATCTGCCAGTAGCACGTTACTGTCCAAAATGATGGATTTATGCCTCTGAGACACTATCCCTTCTCTAAATGATTCCACAGTGTTTCAGTTTTTCAAACCTGTTTTAATGGGAAGGAACCCTATCCACCCAGATTTGGGATCCAAACTGTGGAGTAAATTTGCTTCTTTAAAACATCAGATAGTCTTTTCTATCTCCGTTCCCATTCAACTTTTAATTTAGCTGCAATGTCAAGTGCCAGACAAAAAACTTTCTGCCAAGCTTATGTTGCTGGATCTTGTTGAGACCTAAAAATGGTTCCAGCATCTCCTCTATTTTCTTTTCACTGAGTGTCCATTTATTTCATTAGGCAAATCTAGAGATACTGTACTTCTCAAATTAATTTCCATGGATCACAATACAGGACAGTGGGGTGGGGGAGTGAAGTAGTAATATAAATAGAGAAAGTTAGAAGAGACTAAAGCAACATTTTGCTATTGACTTCAGGAGAACAAAATCAGTCCCGAAGACTGTAGAGGAGCACTTAGACATAGGAGTGACTAATGGCTTTTCCCTCTGAGCAGGATTCAAATCAACCTCATCTAATTCACTACCGTGAAGTTCAAGTCCTGCCAAATATATTGCACTTGGTTGACGCAATCCTATTTTTAAATTACTAAGAGGTAATAAAGTTGTAACCCTTCAGTCCCAAATTAAAAAATGATAGCTTTAAGGTCTGAAATCATCTCTTGTTGATGATTCCAGCTAAATTCATTATACATGGGGGATTATGTAAAGAAAAAAAACAAAAAACTTTGTGTTATGTCTTCAGACATTCCATGGAAAGGTCCGAGACTTGAATTAATCTTAACTTTTGTTCATCAATTTTTTTCTTTTAAAATCATACTACTTTCTGAAATTCTAAGTTTTCAGAACAATCCACTAATTAACTTTTTTCAAATTTCTTTGAAAATACCTAATCTGGATTTTTGAACTGAAGGAAATTAGTACGCAGCTGAAACACAAGTCCTATTAATGTGTACACATTTATGAGTACATTTTCAAGGACACTATTTTAAAAGTAAGACATATAACTGGCTTTCCATATTCAGTATTGCTCTGAAAAGATAATAGCCTGAGCCAAAGCCCATTAGAATCAATAGAAAAACTCTCATTGACTTGAATGAGTTTTCGGATTAGGTCATAAAGGCTTCCTGTGTCTCCCCTATTGCAATACTGCTCAAGAATGGCTCACCTATCCAATTATCTGGATAGAGTGAGACTATGAAATTCCTTTCAGTTGTGACCTAAAGCACTTTTGAGCCATAGTATCCATAAATAAAAGCCTAATATATTATAGGATGATTTTCAAAAGGCACAAATGGGAGCTCGGATTTGGGCATTTAACTCCCTTAGAATCTTTTGAAAATTCCAGTCTTAATCCATTTAAGCCACAATCCTATATAAGATCAATGAAGTACTGAAAGACCAAATGGGTTCATCAGTATCCTTAGCAATAATAGAACAGAAATGGGTGACCTGTATTTTCTCCTGAAATGGGATGCTGCAAACATGCCAAATCCATCATGACAACAACTAAGTTCTTATATCCCTCCAATCACTATAGATCTTGAGTGCCTCAAATGCGGAACAAATGGAAGAATTTGTTCAACATGTTAACTGAAGAGGTGTCTGGAAGATTTTTATATTTTCAAATGTTGTGGTATGTACTGCATCTCCTCAACAAGAGGCTGACTTGTCACAGCATTCTTTTATGATAGAAATAACTAAGGCTTTGTCTGGAATTATAATGGCATATAGAATACAGGGACTACACGTGCAGCTACATGTGGCAGTGGAAAAAGGCTCCAGCAGCTCCTTTCCCTGCTGCTAGAGTCTTTCACTGGGGGCGGGGAAAGGTTCTGGCAGTAGGGAGACAGCATGACACTACACTGCTATTACTAGTGAGTACTAAATAGCAGTGCAGACGTGGGAGGTACTGCTTGGGCATACAGAGAGCCCTGGAGGGCTCAGGTGTGTAGGGCACGCTACCTGCCAAAGTCATGTCTGTCATCATCTACACTGCTATTTGTACCTTCCTAACTGGCATGCAGTGTCTGTACTCTACAGGCTGCTGAAAGTGTAGCTGTACCGTAAAAAGTATCAATTGTATAGTCCACACTTCAATATAGAGGTAAAGCTAAACTGTCTGCTGAACTGTCAAAATTTACCTTGTTGTATGCAGTGTAGTTGTAGGTGTGTTGGTCCTAGGACATTAGAGAGACAAAGGAAACTGCACAACACTTTCAAAAGACAAGCCTGGGAGCTTCAATTCATAACTCTGCTAGACACTAAAAAACGTGGACTGAACAGAGACACTGGATTTATGCCTTATTGCAACGATCTACGACTCAATAAATGCCCTTTTTGCTCTATGACTGCAGAGGTGTTAACGGGCCACCCTACCTTGAATGGTCCCTTACAATATATGCTAACTACTTATGCTAAACAATCTGTTCCACTTTACATTTTGCTATGATCCTCAGAGTACATTTCCCAGACCTGAAGAAATCTTTCACCAACAGAAGTTGGTTCAATAAAAGATAATACCTCACCCACCCTGTCTGTCAAAATCTACCACATTTAACCACTCATGTACTTTTGCTACTCCAAATATCCAGTATATTGAAATCAGGTTCCATACAACAAAGACTAGGGCTCCTAGGTGCTACAGTGCTGATAATTTTTTCCTACCATGTGTTAACTGATAAGCAGTGCCAATAAAATCATATCACACATAACCTACCTTATCTGTTAGCTGATCAGCTCATCCTCAAGACAGGTCCTTAATTTGATATGTAAGTAGAAAAACGTGTTTTGAAAAACTCATTTAGCCAAAGGCAATTTTCATTTTTGGACAAAAATATTCAACTATCAGTGGCATGCAGCAAGAGAGGAAAAGATAGGTCCTTCTTCTCAACTGTTCTTTGTAATAGACTCAAAGAAGAATTCTATCACTGCATTCGCCCATGCTGATTTGGGGGAGGCAACAAACAAAGGGTATACTGTAGCCTGAATATCTCCCAGGACTGTTCTGTACTCTAAGATTATGCTTAACTCCAACTGTGCACGTTTACCATTATAGAAAATGAAGGGTTTTTTATGTCTTCAGTTGGGTATTTTATCTGTTTCAATTTCTATGTCAAAAAAAGGAAGCTGTTGCTGATACTCAGGTCACAGATGGCCCATAAAGAGGATGTAATGTAGTTTGTTGATAAGGCATGCTTTAAGGGGGAAAAAAAAGGATGACAGCTGAAAAATCTAGGAGGTGTTTTAAATTCATAATAAAAGATGACAGGGATTTGTAAATTCTTCCTTTCCTCCTGTATATTATTTTGTATGTGTTAAGGACAGAGAAAGCCAAGTTTCATTAATAGATGTGTATGGATTATTGTTTATAAATCTCTCTCCTTTTAGTGATGTCATCCTTTGGCAGGGTGTAAGATGGGAACTAGACTGCAGGGAGAGACCATCGCATATCTTCCAATAAATAAATGCATCTCTCTCTTTCTACCTCTCCCTCTACCCCCACCCCGACACCATGTCCTCATGCTAAGAGAAAGGAAACTACTTAACTTCATATTTAAAATAATTTAAAATGGTACAATTTTCTGTTGATTGCTTTTGAACACGATGAATATAACAGACTGGAAATCACTTATCCAAAGCATGAAAAGGATGCAGTATATTCAATATTTGAAGTGAATACACATAGTAATATTAGAGTTAAATTTTAATGCGACATTTGTGCACACCAGAAACCAGTGTATTTTTTTCTACCCCACTAAACAAAGATAATCCCCAATCCATCAACCCTGGAAATAATCTTCTCCAACCCCTTTTTCCAATAATGACAGTAAGAGTCATTTGGCTTACGGAAATAAAGAGAAACCATACATTTATTCTATCTATCTTAAATATGTAAATATTCTAGTCCAACCATTTGAAAGAAAACAAAATAAAACACAAGAAGCTGTAGTACATAGTTTCTCTTTGGAATAGATCCTCATTTTTTGTTGTTAATTGTTCAAACCTTGAATCAAAAGTATGTGCAAACATCTCACAAACTGACACAAAAAAAACACCTATGGAAAAAGTTATAGTACTAGAATTTTCACCAATCATGCACCTGTAACAGTTTTTTATCACCGCTGACTGTGACTAGAAAAAGGGAAAGTGAGGAAACTCAATCACATATCAGAAAACGAATAATTTTCTCTATGCAATTAATGTTGATCCCATAAGCAATAATTCACAATAAATTGTATTCATTGAAGATACTGATGTGGTTCTAGGTTAGGTTTTATAGATGAATTATTGGAAGGCCGAAGGGGTCTTCTTCCACACTCTTCTCAACCGCCTGTAGAAATATATTTTCTTGTTTTAGATTTGAGATTATTCTTCGTGAGTTCCACAGACACTGCACAGTAGTGGGCAGACAGTGTGCGAAAGCACTGACAGAATGGAGGAGGACTGCTAGGGTCTGAATCATCCAATCCTCTCTCCAATAGAGATAGTCGGGTTACAGAGTGTAGAACTCCAAATAGCTGTAGTGAGCTCTGCTTCCATTCTAAAGTTTGGGTAAAGTGAAGTTCCTCACACTAGCAGAATACTTCAGAACCACTTATTGTAGAATTTCCTAGCCTTTCCTCAAGGAATTAAGTTTGCATAGGAAATGGGGAAGGGGAGATGAAGAGAGAGAGAATGTGTCACTGTTCTGAACAAAGAAAGAAGGCCAAACAGAAGCAAATATGAATCAAAAATTGCAATTGTGTTTAATTAGTAAGTTGACATGCATGTAGTTCTATCTGTTTTGCCAGAGGCTGCAAGAAATAATTTTTTTTGAATTAGCAGCTCTATGGTCAAACTCTTTCTACTTCAATACCTGCTATGCTAGTACAGCTCATAATTGCATTTTACTTGTGCTCAGTTCTCCAGCGTTAATGTTTGATTTCACCCAGGAATTAAAAATTTGTTTAGTAGATGGAAGAAAGCTCAAGTAAATGAACTCTGCCTCCTGCCCAAGGCAATTTCCTCTCCTGATTTGGCCGTGTTCCCTCTGCTGTGGCCTCTTCTCATGAGAGTTACTTTGGTCTGCAGAAGATCATTCTCCCTACATAAGACCCAAGCCAAAGTGATGGGAACACACAACAATGCTTATTTATTTGTGTATTGCCTGGTGTTGAGGTGGCCTGGAGATCCACCTATTCTGTTCATCAGAAAGGAGCACTGAACAATGGTTTTCTGAACAACCATGTAGAGAGAATGAGAACTGGAACTGTTAGCCAACTTGGACATTTCTTCCTAGCCAGAATGGAACTGTCAGCCAGAGAAGCATCTCTACAGACTATACTGTCCCGCTGAAATGTCCTCCTTGGTTGAGACAGTCAGCAGGGGAAAAACCCACTCCCCTAAGAGTAAGTCAGGGAATGCATTGAGCATCCTGATATCACCCCCCAGGAGTCCAGTTGCAACACACAATAGTCAGGTGTTAGGGGAGGAGCAGAGCTGAATAACACCTAAATTTGAGATCATGGGACTTGTGTTGTTTACATGGGGAAACACCCTTTTATGGTACAGCTGCATCATCAAATGGCTGCATGATTTAGGAGGCTCAAACCCTCTGGGAAGCAGCATTTGTGTAGGTAAATTTGAGCTGGATTAAATCCTAAATAAGCTATTTGCAAAAAAAGAAAAAAAAATGCTACCTTCCTCAAAGGAGAAATGTACAAGTTTTTAAAGAACTTCACAGTCCTAGTATCATGTTATATATCTGGAATTTCTTCCAATTGTCATCTACACAAATCTGTAGTAAACCAATTTACTTCATTTTTATAAATGTTTTCCCTTCTATTTTTCAAACATTCCTCTTCCTTTTATCTGATTACCTTCACCACTCTGTCTTCTCCAGCCACAAAGGGCACCTCCTTTGAGATGAACAAGATATCATTCCAGACTCCTTACCTCTGGAGCCTGGGTGTCAGTCTGATACCCAGCAGTACCTGTCCCGCTCTCCCATCCCCATTTCTCTAAAGAGCAACTTTTTAACTGTTTAGTGTCCTTTTAGAGCTGTTGGTTCCCAGCCTTAACAAAACGAGTCTTGTTACTTTGCTGGCTTCTGGAAGTAGCATATCTACAGTTTAAAATAGCTCAGGGATTGTTTCTAAGCCCCCTTCAAATGTTTACCAGGAGGTTATTTATATAGAGCTATTGTATTGCCTTTCTGCTAGTTTCCTAATAGTCTTCCTGGTAAACTAAATCAACATATGCATGCAGTGAATATTCTAAAACCCCCATATAGCTGTACAGCAATTATCTTAACCAGGTCACATACAGTATTAATAAATTACCGATCAGCCTTACATCCTTCACTCATGCCTCAAAAAGATTTAAAATCATATAATTTTGCTCATTCTACTTTCTGCTAAGCCATAAACTGACTGCCTTTTTGTTGGCCTCATAATCCAAGAGCAAGAATTTGAAATGAAAATTGACACACAACTTATCAGACCTGATGCACATTTTGATTTTAACCGATAAACACTTTGTGGAATTTATCAGCATCCTCTTATATCCAACTTCAATATCACATCAGAGTCAGAGGGACAAGTAGCTGTCATCAAGCAGATTCAGGAACATTCAACCTGATATATGTGATATTGTATGTTAAATTCATAATAGTTATTGTTATAGTTTCAAATTTATATATAGACATTGCCCAGTATTCATATATCTTTCTACAATATATCATACACCAGAAAAATATACTCCCTTATGTATTATCATTTTATTCCATAAAGCATGAACTGAGTTCTAAAGATGTACCTTTCTGTATAACCTGTGGATGCTAAGAATGCCATTGTACATTACCAACATTATGTGTCATTTCTGCTCTTACAATCCTGTGGTATAAGATCTGTTCCTCAAACCAAGCAGAAAGCCCCTTTTAACCTGAAGTCCATGTCTCTTGTCAACATTAATTACACAAAACCCAGAAAAATTAAATCAATTTCCCCATAGCCACTGAAATCTCTAAACTTATTAAAATTTACCTGTGTATTACTTGGATTTTTGACCAAATAATAATATTGAGTACAATTCATAGGTCAGACTTAAGTTTAATACATGGTGTCACAGATTCTGGGTAACTGCGCTTGTATTCTTCCTCAGTGATCCACTCAGACCACCCCACTTTAGGCTCCCAACTCCTCAGCCATCACCTCTCTTGGGCAAAGACCTGTCTCTTTTTCCCATCTGACAGGGATTTTAAGGCTGCAGCACAGCTCTCTGGGTTACACTGCGATATCCCCAGCAAGCCAGATTGACTAAGCAGGTCAGTGCCTCTACTTTGCTTTCTTTCTGAAGGCTATGACCAATGTATTGCCCACACACAGCTCCTTCTAAGCAAACACATTTACTTCTCAACGTGAAAGCATTACAGAAAACCATACTGAAAACAATAAAAATCTACACTCATGCTAAAAAGCTTACCAAGGGTCACCCAACAGTCTTCGGGGCCTCTAGCAGGTGAAGTTCTTCCAATCCATCCTTAAGGATTGTGTCCCACCCCACCCGAATTGGACAGAAGGTCCTGTCTGTTTCCTAGATTGGATAGAAGGACCTGAGTCAGTTTAAACTCAGGCTGTCTATTAAGAAGGTCCTTTCTTGGCTGGTTGGTCTCTAGAGAATCCAGTTTGAAGTAGTATATGTGAGCCTGTCCAGGCGATAGTTCTTCCCTGATGGATTACAACAACCTGACTGATTTGCTTTAATCACCTATGACACTGAACTAGGGAGGGTTAAGCAACCAGCAGGCTAAGTGACCCAAAATCAACTTTTAAGAATGCATTACAGAAGTATTGAAATGGTACTTGAATGTTATTGAAATCAAGAGGCTATTAGCTCCCTAGAGAACTACAAACGAAGCTTCGGCCATGATATTTGCTATTTCAGATCTGCTTAAACTTTGTCAGAGGAAGTTCAAGCCACAAGACTGAGGTCTCCAGGCCTATGCTGGAATATCCCTGCAAATTCTCATGGAAGAATTTGAACAAACTCTACACATGGACTGCCTATTGGACTATAACCTATTGAATTGATTCTGGAAGGACTTCTATAAATCAGTATCCTCACCATCTCTATTATGAAACTGACCTAAGAACTTTAATCACACCTGTATGTATAATGATTTTTAACTACAGTAACTCTTTCCAGTCTTTTCTTTTTTAAATAAAGCTTAGATTAGTTAATAAGGATTGGCCTTAGGCCTGTATTTGGGTCAAATCTGAAATATTCATTGACCTGGCGGGTAATGTATCCGATCTCTGTGGAATGGTAGAACTTTATATATGGTGAATAAGATTTTAAGTAACCTTCACCATATCTGAATTGGATCTCTGGGTGGGAGCCCAAGGCTGGGTTGCTTTAGCGGGGCTGCATTTTTGGCTTCTTGGTAACCAGGAAGGTATTACAGAAGCTTGTTTGTGACTGGTTTGGTGCATCTAATTATGAGAATAAACCACTAGTTTTGAGGGATCGTCTGCCCCATTCTTTGCAGTTTGCCCTGATTGAGCAGTCTCACTGTGGCCCCTCCAGCAGCCTCGCTCACATCGCTACTCACTGCTACTAGTTCCCAGTGGAGCTGTGGTAGCCCTCCCCTGATGGAGTAGAACACAATCATACATAAACCTTTCATTTAAAACCAAGGACTCCCAAGATGTTGCATGGTATTGTAATATCTGTCACATTTCCCCCCTAGAGAGGTTACATACAATCCTGGCCAGCAATCATACACAAAATTAATACAATAAGGTCTTTCAAGGATATTGCAGGAAATTGCCATAGCTGTCACACATGGTTCCTAACAACATACTATACTATTCTTAGTTTATTATGTCAAGATTAATCTTCTGATGTGTAGGATTTGACTCTAATTCATTCTAGTTGGCTCTATGGGTCTCAATTTTTTGTCAGATAGGAATACATCAAAACGATCTGCAATATTGAACAGACAGTCAGAAATCTCCTTTAGCAATACAAGAAACAGAATCATAACAAAAAAATTGCTCTCTCAGAAGTAATGATCACATTTGGAAGCACAGTCACTTATGTTACAAATTAAAATGAGTAAATCACATTTTTAGAAGTATTCCTTATAGAAACATAGATTTAAAAGACTAAACTACTGCATTTGTTAGCTTTCATGGGCCTCATTAGTCTGACTAAGATTAAACAAATAACATTTGATACTCAGAACAGGGAAATTTGTTATTTGAGAAGAACAAAGTCATTTTTTCCACCTTAGGGTATTCATCTTACCCTCCAATATGTTAGGTGGAAGAGAGCAGATTATCATTTCAAATCTTGTCATTGGACTACCATATCAATAAGGCTCACCTTCCCCTGTTTTTGAACCAGACAACGAATCTTGCTCAGGACATACATTTTTAAAATATTCCTTCCCACTAGAAAAATACCTTTAATAAATAACTAACCAAACATATTTACTAAATATTCAGCAAGAACAGACTTCTCTAGATGATAAAAACATGAAACAAACAACAATTAAAAATGCTGCCATTCAAGTTCTCTTGTACCGAACAAACGCCCAACACTGAAGGTCCAAGTTTAAAGCACATATTGGCCAGAATAATCCTCAGAGAAGTCACCACCGTATACTAGAAATAGAAGAAATCTATATATTAGTCTGGCTTTGTGACACTCTCCTCAGGAAGCCCAGAACCGTACGCCTGTGTTACCTCTCTGTCTTAGCACGCAAGAATTTTGCTGGAGTTGAAACTGAGAGCTCTCTGCCACACCAGTCTGTCTGCCTTACCAGCCAACTCCTCAATACTCTACCAGTCTAAACCTCTCTCTGCAGAAAACATTCAGTGAACCCTAATTCCCAAGTTCACTAGAGATGTCAGTCTGTAGCGCCCAGGCCCTCTCATGGGACACTCACAGAAATTATGTCTGCTGTCTCCAAAGAGACAGTACTCATATCAGTCTGTTGGCTCACACTCATTAACTTAATACACAGCACGGAGATGGTCTATAATAAAACTAAGCATATGTTTATTAATAATTAACAGATTTAAATGATACTAAGGAAGAGAAAGAGAGACGGATATGGTTACAAAGAAAACAAAGGTAAACATATACTTTCTAATGTTTAAAAAACTTAGTTTACAATCCTGGCAATTTCTCACCTACAGTGAATTCTCAGCATCATCTTCAGCAACATGGCTGAAGGATCCACCTTTCACAGATTCCAACAGTGCTGGCATCTTCTGTCTCTTAAGTGATGGATAACTATGGAGTTCTTCCCCTTCTTTTTATGGTCCAGAAACACCATGAAAATATATTCTTTGAAAAGTAAACCCAAACAAAAGTTCCTCTCCTCTGCTGGTATGCAGATGCCATGATGTCTTCCTTGTCCTCTTCTGAATTAGCTCTTTCTAGTTATTTGATTATCTTGTTTGACCTTACATGCAAATATGGTTCCATTATCTCTAGCTTACACAGCTTAAACTTGGCAGACTGGCAAATCCACATTCCTTTGTCTAAGGAATCCACTTTACTCAGATTGCTTGGTCTGGTCCTATTTTAGGAACATGTTACCAGTATACACATAACCCTTTACACACAAACCATACATACATCAAGCAATAATATTAATGATCAGTGTGTCATCCAATTATCACATGACAAAATACTGTTTGGCTAAATATTTTAACATTTTTTGGTGTGCCCTTTGCTTGTTGGCATAAGGGGACTCTTAGGGTTACAGACTTCTAATCCAAATTTTGGGTCCATCTCTAAGAGACCCTCTCTAAGGGAAAAGAAAAAAAAGTAACACTTCGCAAGTAACAGGTACATTTATGTAAGGATAGGAACCATAAATGCGCACACTACTGTGTGTGCACACTCATATGTACACACTTTGTCCAGCAAAACAGATTTAGCTGCCAAGTTAGCATCTCAGTTAGCTTTCAGTAGGTCAGATAAGGCCACAGTTCGGTCTTTTGAAGACCAACTGAGGAAAAATCCAAAATGCCATTAATTGCACTGCTGAAGGAGGAATGTAACCCAGTTATTTAGAAGAAACAGAAGGGAAAACTTTTCTCACTGAATTTACACAAATTTGAGGGCAGAAATTAGTCGTAATGTGTCTAATCTACTCAAATAAACAGAAGTGCCCATTCTTAAAGTCAAAAGGTAATCCGTTATAATTCAGGGAATAAACCCACACTACTTTTCTTTAGGAAGTAACACCTTATTATAATATGGTACCTGAGACTCTCAATCAATTGTCATCTGACGATCTCTGTTGTACTTTTTAAATGGGCTGCTGAAAGAATTGTGACTATAATCAGAAGAATTGCTAATTGGAACTGGAGCAGCTTCCTCTCTGAATGAGGGTCACAAACTTGGAAACATCTACATCTGATTTCTTTTTAAATGAGATGTAATCCGATATTTGATTTGGATCTGACACTGGTTAGACAGGATTTACAGTTGCCACAAAAAGATATCTCTACCAGTACTTGTATCACAAGACTTTTCAATATCTCTTTAGATCCTTCCTGTCCAAGATGATCTAGAGCAGAAGGGGAAAACAGTACTTCTTGTTTAATATACACTCTCTAGCAAGACAAATTAATTGCTCTTTGATTTGTTCCTCATTCAAAGGTTGTTGGTTTTCAAATGCCTAGCTCTGCCCTTTTATCTGACCAGCAAAAAGCTGGCGAATGTGTTAGGTAAAGTGTAATTTCTTAGGCTGAAGAAGAAGCTATCAATGATGGCATGCAGAAAGGAAATATATTTTGTCTTGATGGGTTTAGAAGGGAGCCAGCCTTCACAAGCATGCCATATTCCTTTGATTTTGTTACATGAAGGAAAAAAGGAAAAGCTAAGCCTGGTGTATCAAATCTTAATGGTGATAGCAGACCCGCCTAATGCAACCCTTTTGTTTATTCACTGATAGACTGTCTAGCCCTTTTGCCTCTTGGTTCTGATTTAGCTCAAGAACACAGCTCAAAGTTTGATGGATGATTGACTAGTAACCTTCCGCCTCCCTCCCTCCCCCTCAAACTGAAAGCAGAAGTCTAATAGTCTTTTTCTGAAATCCTTTGTTTTGGAAGGATTCTCTGACAAGGGGAAACTTCATATGGGAATTCTCAGCTTATATTTGTGGGGTCACTTTTCCCAGTTCCCCAGGACCCAGGGGAAAGATTAGCAGATACTCTTATCTAGTGAAAACACAGCCTGGATGATAAAGGGAGAAGGACCATGAGGCATCTCTATGGCCATAATTTTTGCCAGTTTTTTTTTAGGGGGGGCGGGAGGGAAGTACTGGAAGGGAAAAGAAGGTACAGAAATGGTCTATAAATTCAAGAATGCCTCTCTTCCCACTGATGGCCTACACAACAATATCAGAAGGAGCTGGCAAAGGGATCCTGCTGTGAAGTTTCCAACAGGTGACACAGTTTGAAGAACATGTCCTGTATCTTTTCCCACAGGTCCTTGCCCCTGGCCCAGGCTATTATGTTCTCTGTCAACAGAAATGTGCTGGGCAAACAAGTTGCATTTTTTGTTTTGACACAGAACTTTCATAGCGCATCAAACAAGTGATTTGATATTCCTCCCCTATTGGAGAACACAGTGCTAAACTGTTGGTTCGGTACTGCTCAAAGGGAAGAATGCGACCCTTTCTTATGGTATCCTGGATCTTCCTTGAGGTCTCTGTTCCCAGCACTGACCAGACCTGACCCCATTTAGCTTGTGAAATCAGACAAGATCAGGCAGCACTTCTTTTAGGCAATTACATCTGTCCAGGGTATGATTTACAGAGCATACTCCCAAGCCTGGCTGCAAGTTGCAATACCCATCCTATGTATAACAAAACATTGTGGGCTGGATTTTTAAGCTATTTGTATGCCAAAAGATGCAGATAGGTGTTCTTGAAAAAAACTCACTGAGCGCTGAGGTGCTTAACTCCCATAGAAACCAATGAAAGTTAGTTACCTAAGAGCTTTTGAAAATCCCACTAAGTACATACCTGCATCTTTAAAAATTTGGCCCTATGTTTAATGTAATATATGTATATTTACATACTGTACAGTTATATGGATAAGTAGATAATCCATACAACTGTATAATACAGCAAGGATGTTGGTAAACTATTTTATTGTTCATATACAACAGTTTTAAAATGCTTATTGTTTATGAATTGAAGGGTAGTGTAAGCCAAGTGCAAATGTAAGGGCTTGTCTATACTACCGACCGGATCAACAGGCAGTGATCGATCCAGCATAGATGCGATAAATCAACCGCCGATCACTCTAGCATCAACTCTGGTACTCCACCTCAACGAGAAATGCAAAGGGAATCGACAGGAGAGCGTCTCCCATCGATACACCGCAGTGAAGACACCACAGTAAACAGATCTAAGTACGTCGACTTCAGCTACATTATTCACACAGCTGAAGTTGCATAACTTATATTGATCCCCCCCGTAGTGTAGACCAGCCATTAGACACACACACAGACTACACCCACATCCAAATGCCATGGAGTTTATCCTTCACAGAATTGCACAGGATTAAAGCTGTATTGGTTCAGCTGCCAGTGAAATATCATTGCATATGCCTCCTCAGATAAGAATGGTAGGAAGCTAGTTTGAAACCTAGACTGATAATTTTGGGCAATTAGAGGATAACAGACCAGAGAAGACACTATCAAATTATCTTTAGTTATAAATGTGAGAAGTTGTCATGGCACCTTATCTCAATGAGATTATGAAACACCTAATTGTCTGTCTAGGTCGTAATATGCCACCAACCCCATTCCCAGTTTCCAAGCCCCTCACACAAGTAAAAACTCTTCTGTCCCCAGGAAAGATGTCTGAGCAACTGCCACATTCTCATGGAGACTGAAGCTAATGCATTGACTAATTCTTTCTTTTTGCTGATAGGACCTCTTCCGGCAGTGTCATCCACTGCACTCTTTTCCTCCAGCCAATTGTACCAGACCTCCCCACAATCCTTTCAGCACAGTTCTGTGAAACCACATACACTCGGGGTTGAAAAAAGAGGATGCTGAAAGACTGGGGCTGAGTTAAGGTTGTTGTGCATTCTCAGTGTGCCTTGGGTGTGGTACTGTTAGTGAAGTGTGAGACTCTGAGTGAAGGAGTTCAGAGAATGTTCTGTCGGTTGCCTTAACTTTTCATTTCCTTGCTTTTTACTTTCTGTAAACGAACTTTCACTGACACACAACATTTCTGTGAAATTATTTCCTATGTTATCCCCCAAATTTCAGGTGAGGGAACATCATTAATGGCATATATAACAAAAAGAATACCTCTTCTAAAATATTCAACAAGCCTTTGTCATACTACACTGGAGAATGGAAATATGTGACACAAGCCATGTTCTCTGTTGGCTGTTTTACATAAGGATTCAGTTGACAAATACCTCTAATATTCCACACACACAAACCCTTTTTTTGTTAATTGACAAAACCACCACTATCCTATAAAAATCAGAGATCCCCAAGCTCTCCATTATGCACAATTTTCTGACTTTCTAGTACTTTTTAAGCTGGAAGGGTCCTATCATAGACTTATTGTCCTAGAACACCCTGTTGAGGCATCACAGTGTTTCAGTGACTCCCTCTCCTCCTTGGGACTTGGCCCTCTGGCCAGTTCACACTATGCCTTTGGGACATCAAAGTTCTAACCCAAACTCAAAAGAAGGGTCATATGTCCCAGTCTTTAGCTGGACACCACCCTCTGCTCAGGCTCTCTTCTCTTCTGCAAGAATCTTTAGTCCTTTTGCACTCAGCTTCCAGTTCTTTCCTGCTCTCTTACAGAGTGTGGACTCTCATGGCTTTTTCCCTGTGGCAGTCTCCCTTCTTCCAGGGCCAATGACATGAGCAAGCTAGCTAGTCGGCCTCCTCAGTCCTCTTGCCTGAGGGTTACACCCTTCTCCAGAGCCTAATGAAGGAGCCAATGCTCCCAGCACTTTACTGAAGTGTTTTGAGATCTTTCTGGAAAAGGGCACCATAATGCTGTTTTCTATGAACTCTTCAAACTTAATTGCCCTCTTAAAAAATCCTATTTTACAATCTGTAACTACCCCTAAATAAATATATTTTCCTTAGAACACAGAATTTGTGCGCATTAAAGGCAAGAAGTGGAAATCATATTAAGTTTGATTTTCCTTCATTCTCCCTTTTGGTTGCAAAGCTTTTTGTTTGTTGTTCCAAACTTATGCCAATTCTCACGTGAAAGTTCAAAACTTGATTCCTCTAGACCAATGTTTAAATATCTGGATCATAGTCCAAAAGCAGAAATGTTTAACAAGCATAGTGCCAAATTCACCTCTGGCATAAATGAGCTAAATTCCACTGCTGTCAATGAATTTGCAACTTGCTTGTCCACTCAGCTTTTCTAGAACACATAAGATTAGTGGAAGGCAGAGTTCTACCTGTAGAAGACACTAACTACATCTTTCCTAATACCCCCAAACTGTGATATTTCAGTTAGACACCTGAAAAAATTATTTGCTTCTTCATAAGGATGAGCAACTCCTTTTTCGCTTTCATTCGGTTCATTGAGAGGTCAGAATCAACATCTTTAATGTCCTGGAAAGCTGTATTTAATCTATTTTTCAATATTTTCCCAATAATAAACTTTTTACAGCATATTTTAGCAGGAGTTTCTAGCATTTCAGCAAACCAATTCAGGATCATTAGCTATCCTCCTACATAAAGTTGTTGGATTTGCTTTATAGGCAGTAGTCTCAATTTTAATAATTTCTCAAACTCTGACCAGGTTTTTTAACACTTTCTTTCCTTTTTCTAGAATTCAGAATTAATTTGGCAAATTTCACTAGAAGTTCTCTTCTCAGGAAGTTTTACTTTCTTTTCTTTTCTTTTTTTTTTTTTTGCAGGAGAGGGTAATATTTCCGTCATGAGCTACAATTTCTTCTGCTTTTTCTGACTTATTTTTCTTTAAGGAATAGTATTGTTACAGAAGATATTCCTAATGGGAAGCTGGGTTATCATAGAATCATAGAATATCAGGGTTGGAAGGGACCTCAGGAGGTCATCTAGTCCAGTGGTTCTCAAAGCCAGTCCACCGCTTGTTCAGGGAAAGCCCCTGTCAAGCTGGGCCAGTTTGTTTACCTGCTGCGTCGGCAGGTTTGGTCGATTGCGGCTCCCACTGGCCGCGGTTCACCGCTCCAGGCCAATGGGGGCTGGGGGAAGCAGTATAGGCCGAGGGGTGTGCTGGCCACCCTTCCTGCAGCCCCCGTTGGCCTGGAGCAGCGAACTGCAGCCAGTGCAGGTAAACAAACCGGCCCGGCACGCAACGGGCTTTCCCTGAACAAGCAGCAGACCAGCTTTGGGAACCACTGATGTAGTCCAACCCCTTGTTCAAAGCAGGACCAATCCCCAACTAAATCATCCAAACTACCAGAAGTGACTAGCTCTGTTATGTATACCTGTTTCATCGCAAACTTGCTACAGGATTTTCAACAGAAACCAAGCTGCCCAAAATTCTTTGAAAATTAAAACACCATAAGAAAATTAACTCATTCCACATTTTAAATATATAGCTATTAAAAGGAACTGTATGGCAGTAAATTAATTAATAAAACCCAATTAATTGGTCTTTCCATGGACTAATAATGACCCACACATCAGAGAGCTGTAATGCACTGGTGCTTTTATGAGAAAAGTATATATAGTCCAGCATCCTCATTCTTGAAATCTGTTACAATTAAATGTCATTACATTTTCTACAATCATTTTCATTAGAGAAGTTTTATTTAAAACAAAAAGTCTGGTTTACTCTAATTGATTCAATTCTTCCACAGAAAATACTTTCATTTCCAGAAAATTGCTACCCTTTCCATACAAGTACTTAAGAACTTTTGCTTAGAAAATATGTAAGTCTCCAGGGCTGTGTCCTTCAGAATCCGTTAAGCAATTTCAAATGCTGAGCTTACTTCTAAAGCATGTGAATGCAGCAGGGAAAACGTCTGAGGTAGCTCTTTTGTCTCTTCAGATGTTGCGCAAGACAAATAGGTTAGATCAAAGATGCAACTTACCTTGTTAACTATACAAAAATAGTCATAACGCTACTGAACAAAACTGGTATATTCCTCAAGAACATTTTCAGCAATTTACACCAGACTCTAAATTGCTATTTTCCCATGTTGTAATACTGTAAAGGGGTCCACAACCTTGCACTGGAAAGGGGGGTTAAAGAGCTACTTTGGGCCCAAGCAGCCCCACCTCACCTCAAATTTTGGTGGATGAAGCCTTATCAAGAAGTGAAATATTTCAGAAATAAATGTCAGAATATCCGAGGAAGTGGGTATTCACCCACGAAAGCTCATGCTCCAAAACGTCTGTTAGTCTATAAGGTGCCACAGGACTCTTTGCTGCTTTTACAGATCCAGACTAACACGGCTACCCCTCTGATACAGAACATTTCTAAACTATCTATTCATATTTTGTGTGATAGCAGTTCTCATCTATTTCATATGATTTACCTTTAAGAATAAAAGACAAGTTATTCACAACGTCAAATGCCCTTCAGAGCAACTGCACATATTTGGATTAATCCTCCATTGACACAGAAACAATTCTAAAGCACACATAGATCAGTTTCATGTCATCTGTATGATGCTTAAAAAAATCAATTAGCTTCGCATTCTAAACACTAATGAAAGCAGAAAAGCCTTTTGATAACTATGATGCTACAGTATGCTGCTAGGTACATTATTTCTCAGAGCTACAGATATGCTTACAAGAGCCACTTGACTTCTCCTAACAAAACGAGAGTCGACAGTTGATAAAATGCCAACTGCTTCATTTAACAACAAAAAACATGTTGGCACATAATTTTTACTACAATTTATGTACATAGTTGGCAATTCTAGACCACACATAGACCCCGGGTGCTGTTCATCGGGTGCTGAAGTTAATGGGAGTTCTCACAGGGAGTAAAGTTAACCACCCATTTAAGTCTCTGCAGGATTGGGACCTTAATTAGTATAATTTAAGGGATAGCTTTTCAATGGCACAACTTCCAGGGAGGATCGGTGCCTCACTGCCCTTTGTGCCTCTGAAAATCTCTCCCTTGAGACTTGAATCAAAAAACTACTAAAAGAGATGCAATCTTTTCAGTACAGAATTTATTATGCCCTTCTGAGTTTGCCCTCCCCAAAAGATGTTAAAGTGCACTAACAACTAGCCATAAGCAGATTCATGGACCACCTCCAACTGGCAATAAAACATAAGTTTTGTTGACCTGTGATATGGGACTATTGGTTGAAAAACTATGAATTGATGATTCTTCAGAATGTAATATAAATGGTCTAAAGTGAAACTGTTAATTTGAAATTTAGAGAGACAAGGTGGGTGAGGTAATATCTTTCATTGAACCAACTTCTCTTGGTCAGAGAGACACACTTTCACGCTCACACAGAGCTCTTCTTCAGGTCTGGAGCAGATTTATCTTATGTCTCTAATATCCTAGGACCAACATGGTTACAACACCACTGCATACAACTTGAAATTTAGTCAGTTTTAAAAAAAAAAAAACTAGCTAAAAGCTGTTTCATGCGCAGGTGATACAACAGTCTTCGCCCATTTTTATGGTTTTAACTTCCAGTTTTCCTGCCTTTTTTTTTTTAAACATGAGAATTCCAACACAAACAAAAGGGGAAATTGACTGTGGCTCTGGATCCTACAACTGGATCTTGTCTTCACTCCCTCACTGCTACAATGTGCTAGCCAATAGAGTAAAGCCTGCGTGAGAAGGCAAGTTAGCTGAAGTCTGTAAAGGGATGCAGAAAATTACTTCCGTCCTTAGGATCAAGAAAGCAGGGAAGGAATTGTGAGGCACTTTGAGTTGCAATTCCTTCCCAGGCCTCCTGAAGGCACAATTCCACATGGCCCTTACCCAGGGTTTAGAGTAAAACGTTAATCATATTCCCTATTTGGAAAATTATTATAAAAAAAACTGACCCAAATTATTTGGTATACAAGATAAAGATTTTATTTTAATTTGCTCATTTATTAACTGACTTTCAAAATGATAACTGATAACAAATGTATTTGACATCTGACACAGAGTATGCAGCAATACTTTAAATCTGAAGTATTAAAAGTCTGTGACAAGGAAATGCCCTAAAGGACAATAGGGTAAAAGTTATTGTTATCTGGAGATTTTAGACTGAGGCTGGGAATATTTAATTACGATGTCATATAAGTAAAATGTGGGGATAGTTTTTTGTGTATCTAAGGAATCAATTTATTGTTAGATCTTAAAAGTGAACTTAATTTTAAAAACAATTCTAAAATACCCTTTAAGATCCTGCCGCCAGAATAAATGAATAGAAAAATATTTAATACATTTAAAGCCAAATATATTTTAAAATTACCCACCCACCTTCACCTCCAGGACTTCATGACATCACAAACATCTAAAATGCTGTAAGTTATGCAACTTCCTGCTCGGCTTTGTGGGTTCGGTGGCAAGGAATTAAAAAACTCTCCAGAAACCTGAACCTCATATTGATAAGGAAAATTAAACCTTTCACTTTGAAAATGATGTTTTTAATCATATCAAAGCTGCCACATGCATTCTGCTAATTCAAAGCAGACAACTGTTTGTATTTATTTATTTCAAAAGCATTTCAGTGCATCATTAAAAGAGAAAATCACCTAATAATTCTTATTACTTTTTCTAAGAAACTGAATACTGAATTGGAATCAGCTGCCTGTTGATTATGTTGTGCTCTGCCATGTGAAAAGCTGAGTTTTGATCACTGAACTCTGGCTCCTCTTCTCTGTTTAAAGAGGCTAAGAGTGTTCCAAATGTGGCAGTCAGTCCAGACTGGGGACAAGTAAGGGTCTAGATATTGGTTACTGAAACATGTTGTGAGGTTGAAAACGCCCACAAGCAGCCTTTCAGGTACAACAGTAAAAAAGCCAAACAATGTTAATGGTTTATTGAGGAAATGCACACAAGCACAAGGATTACCCCAGTAACTGTGTACAATAGAAACCTCTCAGAGATAGCTCTACACAATGGGAACTGTGACTCAGGTCACAGCAAAAGAGCTTTCCAGCAAGTGGGAAGAAAATATAAAAGGAGGAAAATGACATCATGATGGGTCCTCACTCTCCCTATAACACTAAATCTGGAAACACCCGAGGAACAAAGACAGAACTGGGGGAAGTGATGGTCCCAGGCTAAGGGGATTTTTAGCCTGTGAATAGAACACCTGCCAGGCTGTTAGCAAGTGCAGCTTTCACCTTAAGAATCTGAAGCCTGCTCTTATGGTGAGAATCTGCTTTTCATAACCCATCCATTTAGTATATTAAGTTTAGTTTGTGTTTTTGTTTATTTGCTAGGTAATCTGCTTTCATCGGTTTGCTATCACTTATAATCCCTTAAAATCTCTCTTTTGTAGTTAATACACTTGTTTTTGCTTTATCTAAACCAGTGTGTGGGAATCATAACTCAGGGGCAGAAGGCTGTTGCATATTCCTCTCCACATTGAGGGAGGAAGTGAATTTTATGAGCGTATGCTGTACAGTTACCTGTGCAGCACAAGATGGTATACTTTTCGGTTTATACTCCAGGACGGGGAGAGGGGAGACATGCCTAAGGAGCTGGGAGTAGCTTTCCCCTGCAGGGGCTGGTCAGACAGCCTACTTGTAACTGCAGCTGGGTGTGTCCCTATGCTGGGTGTGTATGTATGCTGGTGAAAGTGCAGGCTGGAAGGCTTTGTAACTTGTCATAGCAATACAGTGTGAAAGGGAGCCCAGGCTGGTGGGTCAGGGGGCTCGGTGGTACCCCATTTCCTGGTGGCACCCCGGGGTGGGAACTCATCACACTCCCATCTAGTAATCCAGACCTTAGAAGGAATTCAACCTTCAGGGTGATGAAGCTAACATCATGACACTAGGAATTCTCACTAATCTCTAGGATTGCTCTCCATCCTTGGAGAAACTTGGCATGGGCATGGAAAGACAGTACCAGTAAAGATAAAAGGAGGAACAAATTATGTTCCTCTGCAAGATCTATCCACAATGGATAAACACATTGGTTTAGTTATTGGCTTCTGCTTTGGAGGCCTTTGACATGTGCTCTTCTGTTCCATGTTTTCTTTCTTTGAAGAATTGCTTCAATGATAGTGAGTTTTATACCATGATCTGAAGTTGGTGAAAATAGAATTAATCCTGATTTTCTTGGGGAGGTTGATCTAGAATCACGGCTTTTCCTCAGCTCCCTCATATTTATATCTGGGCTCTGTTGGCCATATGTACCGAATGATCATAACTTCTGTGATAGTTACAGGAAAGAGACATGCCCTATCTGATAGTGAGTGGGGAGCTGGTAGAGGCTGCAAAGTCCTAGTTCAATATTATCTCTTTAGCTCATTTCACCCAGAAGATGGCTGAATCTGTATTACACACCAGCTGAATCTGTGTGTCACACAGAGTAAATTACAATATTCTTGTCCTCAAGCTACTACTGCAGTCAGGCCTTCATTGAAGACTCATGGGATGTTACTGTTAATGGCTACTGAAGTTGTTCCTTTAGTTCAAGTACTTTTAAAGAAAATCATGGATTTTATTCTCTATACGACCTATCGTTTACCAGGTGTCTGTGTGTGTTACAACAGATCATGACATTGCTAGCCAAACTGTCCCAGGCTTTCGGCCTAGAGAAGCAGCATACACTTTCTGATCTAATGAGATAAACCAAAACTGAGATTCTAGATTTAAGAAGGTGAAACAGAGATTCAGTTATTAATCTTAAATAATTCCCTGTCTGCTTACCCATTGTATGAACCACAGTGGTAGAGACAAGGGATTTCAGTGGCTCAATGAAAAGGAAGGCGTTACAAACGTTACCACTTATAAATGAAGCATTTTTATTTTGCTTCCTCATTTAGCTCATGCTTATTAGCACTTCCCTATTTGCTTAATCCTAAAACCAGAGAGGCTGCCAAAAAATAGATAACATTTTCACATACAAGGTTTAAAAATACTTTGGGAATAATTTCTTATTAAAATGATCAATGAGCCAAACTGCAAATCAGATACTTCTTACATACACAACATACCTCTGGTGTTTCAGATACTGTCTGACATGACATCTTCACTTGGTATTTCAATTTTTTTTAATAGTTTACTGAGCTAGCTCTGCATCAACAGTACATTTTCAGCACCATGGACACTTCATGATTATTGACTTTGTTCAATAGTAATACAAAGCAGAAGCATCTTCACAGTACCTGAAATTGTGACTAAACTTAACGTTTTATACTGTGACATTGCAATAGGTACAAAGTAACTAGAGTTAAAATATTTTTTTTACAAGAAACAATCATATTTCGCTCACTCTTTATTCTATCACTTGAAAGAAAGATATTTCATGGGAGCAGAAGTATTTTTCACTTGATTCTGTATAATTCATTTTAATATATAAATATAAACAGATAACTTTGATATCCATGAATTAATAATTCTATTTCTCTCAAGTGGAAATAGTGAATCTGTTTTTCTCATTTGTTTGCACATTTTAGTGAATCACAATACCAACTAAATTATCAGGTATCATTTCAAAAGCATCACATCCCCATAATCCTTCCATTAACATTCTTTAATATAACCACCCACCTGATATTGAATTAGACAAGAGCAGATGAAAAAGAAGAGAGTTTAGTATATTAATTATATAAAGTGTCTATTTTGAATATTATAATCTGCAAATATGAAAACACCATCCCACTATTTGAGAAACATGTAGTCTGTACTTTAATGAAACCTATAAATCTTTCTACAACACAAATTACCAAACACCAACACATCCACAAACCAACAACCACTGAAAAAAAATCAGTATTTAAATCTGAACTAAGTCCAATTCAGAATACCTGAATCACTCATTAGAGGACTACTTTTTCATCACCAAACAGGTGAACCACCACCAAACATTCAAAGGTTTCTGGAAACCACTCTGCATGTGCTCTATTTCTGTTCCAGGTGGAGAGATCTCTGGATAGCAAACCTCTCCTTGAAACAGGTCAAAGAAAAAAGACAAATTTCTGTTATACCTCAAGATTAGAGCTAGTTGAAATTTTTTTGTCAAAACACTTATTGATGAAAAATGCTGCTTTTGACCAGGGCCAGCTCTAGGCACCAGCAAACCAAGCACGTGCTTGGGGCAGCACAACTCTAGAGGTGGCATGGTGGCATTCCCAGGGTGGCACTTCGTTCTTGGAGGTTTTTTTACTTTGGCACTTCACTCTCAGAATTTGTTGTTGTTGCTGCTGCTGCTTGGGGCGGCAAAAAAACTAGAGCCGGCCCTGCTTTTGACAAATTCAAACATTTCAGAAAATGTAATTTTGACAAACATTCCAGCAGGAAAAAAAAAATTTATTTCAGAATTCCCAAATTGTTTCAATATTTTTATTTTCATTTTTTAATTTTTATATTTCATAATAGTTAAATAGTTACTATTTTATGTCAAAGTATCAAACTGGGTTTACAACACAGACACTGATCTAGAAAATATAACACTAAGTAGTTATCTTTCACAATACTAACTAGCAGCTGCCCTTCACAGTTTTAAAATAAAAAGAGGAGAAATATTTCATCTATTATATATTATATTATAACATATAATATGCACTATTTCTACCACTGACAAGTTATGAGTTAATGTAAAATAATAAAATTTAAAAAATGAAAAAATAAAATTTAAAATGAGATTTCAGAATTCCAAAACTATTTTTTCAGTAATTCTGATTTTTGGGAAATTTCAAAAATATTTGTTTCTGTTCCAGTTCAGACCAAATCCAAATTTTGAAATTTTCCAGGAACCAAAAATCCTGAGTTTCCACCAGCTCTATCTAAAAATACACCACCCAATTCCAGTTATCATTCTTATTATTGTAATGCAGAGGATCATCATAGGATATCAAGGCCTCATTGTGCTTGATGCTGTACAAACACCGAGTAAGAAACTGTTCCTCTGACCTGAACAGCTTACAGCCTACATACCCAAGACAGAAATGAGCATTATATAAGTGAGAACATGTAAATTCCATGTACCTTTTTTTTTAAAATGCATGGTTAGGATTGTTTTGTATACGTTTGTTTTATCCTCTAGACTGGCCCCCAGAACACTGTTTTTCTTAAAGTATATGGAGAATCAGTATTTCCACTAATGAGGAACAGAATTACTGATTCTAGCATCCCATTTAAGTCTTTACAGTGGATTCCTCCAGATTACCAGACAATAGAACCATGTTCTCTCATCACAATCACCTTGCTGAAAAAAAATCTTAAATTAGGGCTTTGTCTGTGGACAAAATTCTGGAACTTGCACTTGGACAAAGTCTTCTAAACCAAATTCATACCAACCCAAAAAGCTCTACCAGAGAGCCCAAGAGATGGTACTGGCCTCCTTTTGCTTTAATCTGAAATATAGTCTGGAGAAGCAGTAGCACACCACAGAGCTGGGGCAAGTGTTCAAGACATATGAAACATACAAAGGAACAGTAATGTTAATTCTCCTTTAGTATTCTTCCTCCAGATGTTGAGGGGAAAGGTTCAATAGCATTCATAGCAAGATGGCTAAAATTATCCATCAAGGAAGCGGAGCTACTTTCCCACAAATTATCCCTACAATTTACATGAGACATTCAGTACAGAGATCCACAGAAACTCATATGATCTGCATTTCTCACTCCAGTGGGTTATGCTTTGCCCCTTTGCCTCCCAGTTGCCAGCTGACTCCAGAGGGATGTACCTTAACTATAGCCCAATTTCTGGAACAGTGTATGCACCCTGGGCAGATGCAGAGCCTAACATGTTGGGGATGGGGACAATGCCAAGGCTCCTCCTACTGTTCACTTCCCCCTCTTGCCCCACCTGCGTGGGAGGAGGAAGTAATAGCTCTGCAGAGCCTGCTTTCCTCCTGGTGTTGCTGGGGCAGAGGAATAAGGAAGTGTTTTATGCCTCCTTATTCCCCTGCACAGGCATGCAGAGTGGGCAACAACCTGGCCCTAACAGTCTCTCTGTTTGGATCCCAGCAATTATCTGCAGGACAATATACTGACAGCTCCTGTTTGGTTTCTACTCAGCTTGAAAAGTGTTGTGGTGTGTGGATAAAGCTATTCTGGTGCAATAAGCAAAAACAAAATGTAAAGTTTGTTTGGAGACTGAATTCCGACTCAAAATGATCAGTCTCCTCTGGCTGAATTTCAGAGCTGATAATCCTTGCACACATTTCTTTCTTACTGTTTCCTGCTGCCAAAGTACATAGTGGGATTTACGATAAAGCAATCTAAGGATGAATGATGTAAAACAATCTAATAGAATAAATCTCTACAACTGGGAGATTTCCATACACACAGGTGCCTTTTAACTACTTAATAAAGCAAAAATACTACTGTTTTCTCCAGTCTCCATTCTTAACAGTAAAATCATCTTATTAGTTTAGAATCAAAATGCTTGCCGTTTCTTCCTTGCTAGGGGTATATGTTTCAGCCCATAGGAATATGCAAATTTGATCTATAATTGATAATACATTAGCTATTCTCTTGGACTGTCCAAAGTAATCAGTATACACCACTTAATGTTCAGCATTCTTCCATCTGTTAGTCAGTCAAGTTTCCCAGTGCATCAGGGCTGCCCAGAGGATTCAGGGGGCCTGGGGCAAATCGGGGGAGCTGTGGCCCTTGTACTCACCAGGCGGCGGTCTGCGTCTTCGGTGGCATTTCGGCAGCGGGGGGCCCTTCAGTCGCTCCGTGTCTTTGGCAGCACTGATAGGCCCCCTGCCGCCGAAATGCCGCTGAAAACCCGGACCATCGCCAGGCCAGGGCTCGCGGGGCCCCTGCAGGGTCCAGGGCCTGGGGCAAATTGCCCCACTTGCACCCACCCCAGGCAGCCCTGCAGTGCATTGCATACAGAGAAGCAAGTCCCATAAAAAGATTTAGACCATTTTATTGAATGACTGAAAAAGATATCATGATAATTTGTAGCCATATAGTGCTATTGATTTTTAAGTAGAATGGGAGTAGAGAGGTGGGAACAGCAGCCAGAAAGACAGATTCCACTGCACAATTTTTGACGAGAAGCCAGAGGAGAGCCAGAAACCAGAGAGCAGGCACAGGACTTTTTCCATGGCTAACCTCTGTGACCATATGTCATAGACCTCAGGGAATGCTGGGTCTGAGTGTCATGTCTTCTACAAGTTCTGCAGGGGGCAAACCAGCTCCACTGCAAAAACGGTAAACAAATTTGAGGGTTTACTAAATATAGCCCTCAATATTTAACACACTACTGCATTATTATACTAATTCTATGGTATTGTTAAAAATACTAATAAAATGTCACTGGGTTCAAGCCAACATTGATTATTCTTATTGGAATCAAAGTGCCCGATCCTCAGCTTGTAAAAAATGTCACAGCTCCTTTGATATCAGTGATTTACAACAGCTGAGGATCTGGCCCATTGTGAAAAAAACCAAACATCTGTCTATGTATAAAAACATTTATACATTATTCATTCAAAATTCTATATCGTTTTGTCTCAGTTTGTGTAATTGTTTGTATGCAAAAATCATTTTATTTACATCTTCTTTTCTAGGGAGACTCATATTGGGAGAAATTATATATGAGCATGACAACACTGTGTTTAACATCTCCTTATTTCAGCAGAAATGACTGGCTTTTGTTCTCTGCAGAAGAACAATAAAAAAAGAATACAGACCACATAAGGAAGTGATAAATGATGGCATAGGGTATCCTTTAAGAATAACTTGAAACAGTCTTCCACCCCTGACTATTTATCAGCTGTTGTTAAAAAAAAGCCTGCAAACATATTTGCCCCACCATAAATCTCCTACCTTCTAGGTCATACAAAAGCCACTTATATTGCTACTGAATATTTGCATTTTAATTACAAGGCAAATCACTTCATGATTGTCTCCTTGCTGTGGCTCTACCCAGATTTTCAAATTACTTTGCCACATTCAGCTTCAGGATATAACTTAAATTCTGACTAGTCCATCATTGTTATCCTCTCCTTGACATAGTTCAAATGCTGTATATCTTTGAAAATTCCCCACTGTTGTGCAGCAGCTTTGTTGCCACCGGTACTGCTTGCATTTACTAACGGGGTTTCAGGCAGTTTTCAAGTCCAGTAGCAGCCCCACTCAGTCTGTACCACAAACTTCTGCAAACCAAAGCAGTCACTCCTTTGGCACTTGCTACAACAGGAATTTTATTTCATGTTTAATAGCACTAAGCTATCCAACAGTCACCAGCACGCCTTGGTCTTGTGACTTTCACATTGAACATGCCTTTAGGATTTTAATGTACAACATGAAAATCACAAATATGATTGAATTTGTCAAATAAATTAAGAGCATTGTTATATCAGCAGAGAGAAATGACCCAGGGTTCAGTAATAAGCAAGATATTTATTTAGGTATAACATTCAGAGGAGAACAGACTCCCTGTAGGAACTGCCTGTACAGTTTCAGGTCAAGGGAAGTCCACAAAGGAGCAGAGGGAAATCATCTCTAGAAAACTTCTGTAGGCCAGCCCATGGACACCCAGGAGTAGACAATATCCTCTGATTTTCTCATTTCTTGCACATTGTGTACTTATTCACATTTTCACAAAGTCTATGTAAAGAGTGCAAACCACTACCAATCAGATTTAGTCGATTTTAAACCCACTTTGCTCTGGTGTAAATGATACAAGGCAAAGGAGAATCAGGCCCTGTAACCACAACACAACATACTGTACAAACACAGAGGATTTTGCAATGTTACTAACAATGTTTCAAGACCTTCCCTTTAACGTCAGGTAATCATGTAAGGCATTTGTGTAAGTACTTAAAGTATTAAAATAAAAGAAAACTGAGGGTTTAATGAATATATATTGAATATAACCTTAGGTTATATATGTGTGTATGAACACACACACACACACACCCTAAGGTGAAAAGTGGTTCATGGTAAGTGAAAGCCATTACAAATGTTAAAAAGTTAGGTAAGTCCTCCGTTAAAGAAGGAGCATTTTGAGTCAATTACTACTTTTTCCGTACAAAAAATCTGTATTAAAGAGAACTTTAAGGATGGTGAGTGAAGCACTCATAATAATAAAGTAAAATAAAATAATAATAAAATAATAATAATAATAATAAGGAAATGTAATGTCAGGATAAATATACAGCTTTAACTTTGCCCACTTTAGCTATTGCCATTCAGAAATCACATGCTATTCCTTAAATAATAATATTTTTCATACAACCTTAGCTACATGTCCACAGTATCTACCAATATATTTTTGTCATTCTTGCTTATTTGTTTTTAGTTCAGACTATAAAACCACAATAGGATTTTAGTGATAGGTTATATAAATTTAGTTTCCTAATAAGTATTATGACTTTTATTTTGTCACCATAACACTTTACATACACATAAAATAAAAATGAAAACTAGGTTCTTCATTTCATGAGATAGTTTTAATGTGTTAATAATTCATTGCTGCACCATACTGATTTGAAGGCTAAGGACCCAGATGTATCTAGCAGACATAGTTCTGTGCACTATAGATACATAGTTCTGTGCACTGGAGAACTCAAGGAAGGTTTCTCTCTCTAGTGCAGAATTCTTTCATAAGATCCACTTGGGGTGGTTCACTACTCTCTGGCCATCACTGAGAATTGTGCTTACATGACATGATATTACCATAATAACTGAAAATTACAAGACATTTTAAAATAATTAGTTCTGATGTTAAGATAACTCTGAAGATAACAGGTTCCATAGTTTTAAACTTATGAATATTTAGACTGGACAATTTCTTAGCAAAGACTTCCAGTTTCACAAAAAGGCAAGAATTTTGACTGCATATACTGAATATACATTGACATATACATAAATTATTTTACAGACAGTGTTTTCTCAGCTTAGCAAAGCACAGAAGCTTCGTACCCTATTTACAAAGCAAATCTGAAGTTTGAATTTTCAGCTACTTTTGAGCTATCCCTCCATAATATTTAAAAAACTTGGGTAAAATATAATTTTGCATCTCGTAAGGGGCATCCCATTGCATGATGAAAAACATAGTTAGAAATACTACCTTGTTTAAGCCATGCTGACTGCCATCATCACATTATGCACATAATCATTTTATTACAATGAAATACATTGTGCACACAGTGGCATGCATATACCAGCCAAAGAGGAATTTAATGTTAGTAATATTTGGACTTTGACATTTATAAGTTACGTTAAAGATACATTCTTATTTCAAGGACTGATGGCAAATTAAATCATCCATGTACAGCAGCATCAATGGTATCTTCCTATACAAGGGAACAGAACAGAAAAGAAAAAAAAAAAGGAATCTCTGCCTTGTTTTACACAGTCTACCAAGTTTTACATAAAAGAAGCTAAATATATTAATGCCCACGCAAACAAGGTGAAATAATGATTGGTTGATATATAGAAGCCTAAAAACCTGCATTTTATTTGTTTTTATTAAAATAAATATTTATTAAAATGATCGAATTCCCAATCAGTTGTTACTGTCACACACCGTGTAACTCCTTTATATAACCTCATCTCAGAGTAGTTTTCTGTTTTAATTGCTTTGATCAAGTATACTCTAAGGATCAAAGCCCAGAGACTTGTTTTGATGATAACAAGCAGTTCAGCAAATACATCAGCCCAGATCAAAATTTAACACTATCAGATGTTCAGGATGATTCTTCTGCATTGAAGAATATAGACACTGATATTTTCAGAGTCTCTAAAGAGTCCATGGATGTCTGAATACTGTTTTCTAATATCTGTGTAATACTTTTCCTGAACACTGGGTGACCAGGACATCAAGTATATGATATGCCATAAATATGACTTTTTGAAATAAATAAATAAATAGAGCCTAAGTTCGTTCATTCAAGTTCATGTTACATATGGTAATTTTATTTCATAAACACTAATTCATTTGAGAGAAAATGTCCATATTAGCATAACCTGCTTAAAATAAATCATGCAAAAATTTACGTGAATTTGCATACTTATGGCACACTTCATAATCTCCTCTCCTTTGATGCTTATTTAAACATTTCAGTAGTTGAGGAGAAGCTGATTCCAAGTCTTATCCTTCATCTTTACCGAAGTGCTCTTTTAGCAAAAATTGAAAGACATATGAGTATTAAATGAAGAAAAAGCAGAACTCAGCCCTCTGTATTTTAACCCATATTAAATTAAGTTGATCAGTCATAGCATTTGATTAAAAATCTGGTAAATGCTTTCCCCAAAATCTTGTGGCTTTTGGCTCTGCCCAATGGCTGAGCTATGCTCGCTACATTTATACAAGGCAACTATAACTCATTGGCCTGCAGTGTCTAACTATGTCTTATTTCCTAATATTTTCAGTTTAGGAGTATGTAACACACACATATGATTTGTGCACAGGCTTGGTTTCTTTTAATCCAGTTGTAGGCATATTGGGATAATATTACATGCTGAGATTCTGAGTCAGTGAAGTTATTTTAACAGCTCTGTTATTAATAACCACAGTTTAGGCCCTAATGCTGCAAACCTTTCCTCCTGGGCTTAACTTTAAGCATATCTGTAATCACAAAGCCTTCAGCTGTACTATTCATGTGCTTAAAACTAAGTACATGTCTGAGAGTTTCCAGGGCCCTTATATAGTGCCTTAACTTTGTATAGCACTTTACAAATATTACAATAAGAGATGGTCCTGGTGTCAAAGAGTTTACTATCTAAATTAGACAAGTATAAAAACATGTAGCTAACGGGGGGGGAGGGGGGGGGGAGGGGGGAAGGAAGAGAAGGTAACAAAAGGTGGGACTAGGGATAAAACAAATACAGATTCTTTATTAAGCAAATCTTACCAATTCTTATCTTATTTAAATACAGGTTGAAGTAGGACAGGAGGGAAAGAGTAGACAGCACAGGAATGGAAGTCAAAGCTAGAACCAAGGCAAAGGAAGTGAGTGGGGTCTGAGGTGAGATTTGAAGAAGAGTGGGGCTGCTTTATATATGCTTTTTTCTTTTATTTACTTTTTAAAACTATACATATTGTTTTCACTATATAACATCAGGTTGAAAGCACATGGCAAGAAAATATAACACTATAGGAAGAATGATAATTTAGTGTCTTTTTTTTTTAAATGGTCTCCCAATGGCACCCAAATGCATTAATACACAGACAACCTATCCTGTTAATAGCAGCTTCATTCTACAAGATCAGTCAGTGTTATATTGCTCACTTAGCATCCAGAATTCGTTAATTAGTTAATTTCTTATTTTAGATTATGCCCTCTCACTCCAGAATCCTATGGATAAATAAAGCAGTTCTTGAGAGACATTTTTGTTAATGTGAAAATGAATGCTACAGCCTGGGTATTTATACTAACCATAACATAAACCTACATAAAACAGCCTTCTATCAAATTACTATCAGAGGCTCTATGGTCAAAAAACAACACATGATGAAACAGCCGTGACTGAGCATATTGACTATACTGCCCCTTTCAATTTAAGAGAGACTCAGAAAGAATACCTGATGCCAAAAACTGTGTAAAAGTTCCCAGCTGCAGGAGACTGTAAAGAATGTTTAGAGCTCAGTGTGTGAAAAAAGTAGTCATTCTGCAGAAGAACAGCCCTGGGGCACTCATGTCTCTGAATCATTGCCAGGATCAGCAGATATCTGCTGTGAGGTAGACACACACTGTTTCAGCACAGCCCTCAACTATCAGTAGATATCAGCGTAAGGATGGCATGATTTAAAATAGTAGCTTAATAGAGGAAGGGAATATGAACTAAAAAAAAATGTATACAGAAGTTCTTTCAAGTTCAACAGATGTAAAAAATGCATTGGGTGCTAAGTATTTTAGTATAAACTTTTTTCCATCATATTGATTGTTCTGGGAATGTACTCAGTTTATTATACATTTAAGGTGCTATTCTAGAATACTGTATAGTAATTGCCAAATGAAGACTGATACACATATTTAAGCATGGAAATATTTGTTTTAAAGCTGAGCTGAAAGAGACAGTCAGTTTAAGTAATGATGGATTTGAATTGTTATGCAGGGCCAGAGTGCTGTAGGGTGCACTTTTGTCAAGCCTTAATATAGGATTACCTATTTTTCTAGATTGAAGGCATTAAAGATTTCATTTTTCACTTTCTATTGAAAAAGTTTAGGGATAAGAGATTTGCACATCAAACAAATCACGGTTTTGTCAATACTTTCTTACCTTTAGCTATAGCACAGGAGACTATTCACCTGCATGAGGTGAAAGTTGGCTGCACACTGAAAACCTCCTAACAAATAGATTCCTGCTGTGCTGTCTATTGTTCATATATTACTACTTTCCAAATGAATCAAATTAAAGCCCAGACAGTGTTAACCTACATTTAGAATATTAAAAACATTTCTCTATCAGGACAGGTACATTACATAAAGTTTCAAAAATACTTTTGAATTTTACAACTTGAAATTTGTGATGATGCCAAGAAAGTGTCTATTCTTTACTAAATGTGAACATAATGCAGCTCTGGGTACGAAATTACAAAATCCAATGAGCCGGAGAAGGATAATATTACTGAAAATAATCAATAATAAAAACATACTCAATGCAACTTCATCTTCAATTACAGACATATAACTAAGTAAACTGATTTGTGAAAATACTAATTTCTTACATCTCTTCTTCCCCAAATAAACACCAATTAACAAACCAGCTTCTTATCCTATTTAGCTTACTCTGATTCAAAGTTTACCCATATTTTAACTTCCAGATAATCAACGTTATTAAAGTACACTTACCTGAAAGGTATAAAATCGGGTCCCATTAGGAGGATGCACCTTAGGGGAGCCAGAGACAGTGTTCATATCTGAGAAAATCATTTCTGATCACAGATACAATACAATCCACAAGGAGATACAGACGCAGAGTAGAGTGCTAAGCTTACAGATAAATCCTTCATATATTTAGGGAGGCAACTGTATGAAATGAAATCTGCTCCATCCATTCACATACAGAGTGACAGCATTTTGAATTCCCCACTCCTACATTTGTGAGCTAAACTGTAAGGTCTTCAGTCGCTGACCTTTTAGTTCAGCTAGTTCTTTAGACATGCAGGCTGAATAAAAATTAGAATGGTTGAAGAAATGAAAGCTACAACCTACAGTAAACGGAGCTTGTGCAGAATCTGGCAATGCTTTGGACCTGCCCATCTGTTCCCAGTGATAATCACCTCCCTCCACCACAGCCTAGCAAAGTGATTATGCTAAGCATCCCAGTTAACCAATAACAGTTTCGTTTCAAGCAAGCAAGCACAGTGTAATACAGAGGACCTCTTCTGACTAACCTGGAGCATGTCTGAGATTCTGTTTATAGCTATGTTTGATAACAATGATTATTTTATCATTTCAGTTATTAACAACCATATTAACTCTTACTTTTGCTGACCATTGCTTTATTTTCAATTTTAAATATTTATATACAATTTTTGCATTGTCTTTTTACCCAGCTGAGAAAAATAATACATTGCTCTTCATATGAAAAAAAATGCCTACACAAATTTTTGACTTATCTCCTATAGACTGAGAACATAATGAATGACAGAGATACAGAAATAAAGTCAGTTTATATTTATATTGACTATCAACATGTAATGGAACACAGACTTCTTTTATCATTATTTGTCCCTTATCTTTAGAAATGGCTTCAAAAGCAATACTAATTATAAGGGTGAAATTATTTTACATTTTTCCTCAGTCTTCATGTTTTTTCTCAAAGCCACTCTACAGAAACCATGACATCTCATTTTAATAATTCATAACACAAACCATTGATTGTAAAACTGATCTACAGGTGAAATACACTATATAGACATTTCTTGGACCTAGTTCTTAAGAATAAATCCATTCTTTTTTTTTCTTTTTTTTTTTAAGATCACAAAATGATACTTGCAAACATCTATGCCAAACAGGCAACAAGGATTCATTATGTTACTTGTTCACACAGATTGTTCAGACTACAGGAAGGCATAAAAGAACATATTCAAATGACTTGGCACCTTTTAACAGCAAAAATAAATGTTCCATTTACACATAATTCAAAGGTGGGGTTTGAGGAAAGGATGGAAAATAGAACACAGCTAGAAAGATGCCTTTATGGTTCTATCAAGCATGTTACATTTATACAAAATTTTAAAAACAAGAGAGAAAGAGCTTAAGAAATACAAATTTAAAAATGGAATCTGTTAAAAGACTAAGAAGCTGCCAGGCTGCCAGCTTGGTTCTTACTCTCTTTCTGCATTTCATTCTGAATCATCTTAATGTTTTAAAGCAACTAAATATAATATAGTTCCTCTGTTTTTATAACCGTTAATAGAGGGCATATATTCCCACATATACACAGATGCCCTTGTCTTTAAATGTGCATGCTGACCTCTGCTGCTGTCCACATTATATATGATATGATATATCCCATAACAATATTTTGTAAACCAAATGGGAGAAAGTCACCCTTTGTTCCAAGTCTTTCCCACCCACTCCCTTTTAACTCTACTCACAAGTGGCCATAATTACTCTAGAATTGTTATTTCAACCCATTCTTGTACTGAAGCTTGCAAAAGCTACTCATAAGTCTTTGCTGGAGAAGTAGATTATAGAAGCTGTACAGTCTTTTTTTTCCTTTATTTTGGAAAGAAGGACTAGGCACAGGGATATGCCTTAGGGTCTCTCAACTGGCCAAAGCAGAAACTCCAGATCTTTGGTAATCTCAGTATGGAACCTTTCATTCTGAGCTACTGTTCTGTTGCTTTATAATCCTCCTAACAAACATCTGCAGATATTTCCCCCCAGTTGCATGAATAAACAGTGTTTTTTTGTAGATTTGAAGACTAAAGGGACTAGTATGATTGTCTAAATCTGACCTCCTGCATATATAGCCCATAGAATTTCACCTAGTAATTCCTGCATCAAAAGTCCTTTTCTTCTGGTTAAGCTAGAGCATACCTTTTAGAAAGACATCCACAGTCTTGATTTAAATACTTCAAGACCGCATCCCGTTGGTAAATTGTTCCAGTGGTTAATTATCCTCACTCTTAAATAAATTGCATTTTATTTCAAGTCTGAATTTGTCAGTTTCCAGCCACTGGATCTCATTATGTGTATTTCTGCTACAGTGAAGCTCCCTTTACTATCAGAGATCTTCTTCCCACCTAGCTACTTCTATACCATGATCCACTCACCTCTCAAATTTCCCTTAGAGCAACTAAATAGATTGAGTTACTTTAGTCTTTGACCGTGAGGCAGGTTTTCAGACTCCAAGTAATTATTTTAGCTCATTTCTGAACCTTGATCAATTTGTCAACATTCTTTTAAAGTCTAGGCATGAGAACTAAACACAGTGCTCGAGTAGCAGTTTCACTAATTTCCTATCCAGTGGTCTTGGCACCTCCCTTAACCAAGGATCGTGTTTGCTTTCTTAGCTACAACATTGCACTGGGGGGCTTTTTTTCCTGGTTACCTACCATAACCCCTGACCTTGCTTTCCTAGCATCACTGCTTTTCTAAAATACAGTCCCTCACCCTTTAAGTGTGACCTACATTCTTTGTACCTGGATGTATGAGATTGCATTTGAGTATTTTAAAGCATGTTGTTCAAATGAGCCCACCTTACCAAGTCAGCCAGATAACTCTGTAGATCTGATCTGTCATTCATATTTACTATTCCAGTAATCTTTGTTTCATTTGCAAATTTTAACAGTAATCATTTTATAGTTTCTTCTGGATAACTGTTATATTGAACAGAGGGATGCCACTAAAACACCCCTATTGGTAGCTAATTCTTCATTTACAACTACTTTTTGAGCTCTATCAATTAGCCAGTTTTTAATCCATTTAAGATGTGCTACTTTGATTTTTATGATGCTAATTTTTAAAATTAGAATGTTGTGCAGTACTCAGTCAAATGCGTTATAGAAGTCTAAGTAGACTTCCAACACTAACAATGCCAGAAGGGTACTGAAGTGCAATATATTCCATCTCCTCACCCCAATCTAAGCAGGAAAAGACCCAAGTTTGCTCTCTGTCTCCCTGACAGAACAAAATACATGTTTCAAAACTCAGCTTTAAAAATAACTCCTATTTTGGCTCAGTCTAGTTTGTATGAATAGTGTGTTTTGTTGACCACTTTTTGGACCTACACCTTGCAAATCTATATCACTTTTATATAAACCAAGCCAAATTTTAAAAAGATACTCCTCAACAAATATTGGTGCACTGAAATTTGGTAGCCAGGGCTATGACATCCCAAACCTTTAGAACAGTAACATTCTTTTAAGTAGCAGCATTCCTTTGTGGGCCTGACAAATGCTGGATACCAGCCCTCATATCTTATTGGATCTGGCCGGGAATGGATCTCACATACAAATGTCATTAAAAGAAAAGGAATTTTCATTTGTGGTCCAACAGAGATTAAAAAAAATCCAAATTAGCAGGTCATGGAATTCAATAAAAGATGCACTAAACAACGGTCAAACAAATAACACTTACGACATTTCTGGCAAATAGCCAGGTAACCTTTTTGAGACCTAGACCAGCTTGAATGCCATTGGTCAATCAACTCCTGGAGGGAGCACACACTCTAATAACAGAAGTCCTTCACAAACAGACTAGAAACTCTTCCATTTATAGACCATATCTGCTGAGATCAAATGTCTCTCTCCACTGGTGATCATCCCCTCAATTCTGAGAGTTGTCGCTCCTTAGGTCCAAACCCTACCATTACAGGCACCATTAAACTTCAGGGCAGTGGGATAATTTTGCCCCAAAGGTTGAGAGGAGGAGGAGGGCAGAGACAAATATTCTCCACAGCTCCAGAGGGCCAGCTTCTTTCAGTACAGTCCAAAAAATTCCTCTCTCCTCACCCCTTAAAAACAAAGAAAGCAAGAGTCACCTCCACAATGCTTATTTTGGCTGGCTGCTGGCTCTCTTCCTTTGACTGGCTTCTATACTGTGCTGGAGCAGACTTAAGAGGGTGTACTGAAATATCACCTTCCCACTAATCCCCACCACCTCCAAGTCTGTTCTCTTTCCCTCCCAGACATCTATGTGAATTCTTCACAGTCACCTCCTATTTCCCACAAGCTCCTGCACGGTCTCCTCCCAAGACCCTAACCCCCCCTTCATCCTTTCCTCCCCCAAAACTGCCTCTTGACTTAGTCTTTTCCTTTGTCAAAACTCTTCCATCTTCTTTTACTTTCTCCAATTTCATAGCTACCCTTCAGCCCACAGCCACTTTCAGATCTTTCCCACAAAAAAGTAAGGAGAAACTGTTACCCCAGCTGCTACACCTCAGGGCTTGCAGACAAGAGCGAGCTCAGCTAGCCACAAACTACAGCCATTGCTGTAGTCTTCTGCCTGCCCAGCAGGGGACAGAGTGGCACCTGATGGCAATAGCTGGCCTTACAGCAGCCTATTGAGCTGAGCTGGTAATGGACGGCTGGCATATGGGGAAATTGCTGAGCACTGTTGTGCAAAGCCGACTCAAACTCTACTCTCTGTCTCCTCTGTTGTTTATTGTCCCAGCCAGCAAAACATTTTGGGGAAGGCCCTCCCCTTGAAGTGGAAAATGGAGGTAACCCCAATAACTTTCCTTCACATAATTTTTATGCCTATGCCAAGAGTTTTCCTCCCTGGTTCCTGGGCTGAAGCTGAAGCTTTTCACCTTTGGACAATCTAAATAAGTCCTAAGTCAGGTCCCTAGCTCCCCCTGAATCTTAACAGGCTTATCAGAGGAAGCTGCAAGAAAGCCTCTAAGGCCTTTTCTTGCTGGGACTCCTGTATCTACACTGACAGTCTGCAAGTCTAACTCAGGTCTTCCCCTCCCAAGGGTGAATTCCTGAAGCATCCCTTTGTTGCCACCCATTCCTCATGGCCTAGCAAACTGCCTGACTTATCCCTTTCTTTCTCTAACCAAAAACTGGGGACCCCTGCTTATTCCTTTCAGTTGACTATGATGGAGATTGTTCCCCACTGCACTAGTCAGTCAGATTTGTCCATCCAGATCTACCTCGATCAGTCCAGAAGCTGCAGCATCTTAGTCCCAGGCTGGTAGAAGAACAGTAATGGCCTTTTTAAGTATCCAAAATAATACCTCATGTTGTGCATTATTATGAGTATGTGTCACACTGGATTTAACTGCAACTTAATTTTTATGTTAAAGAAAACCTCATCTTCAAAACATCATTTTGCAACTAAACACAGGACTGTGCATTAGACAGAGTAAAACAAAGAACATTTTTTTTTATTGACAAAAGGCAGTTTCTTCCATATGATGTCCTATGCTAAGGGTTAAAATGACAGCAATATGTGATACAAAGTACATGTTTCTGGATAATTATAGGTCTAATTTGATAAAAACTAGTGATTTTAATCTTAACTCAAAACATCTGTTTTTCCATTGCTGTTCTCTACCTATTCTGGCAAGGGAATATGCCACACAAGAGCTAACATGTTTAACAAGCTAACCACATTTGGCAATTAATAAAAAAGCCTCTCCACTGATGCCTACATTTTTGCATATGCACACCCTTGAATTTGCTAAGTACTTGTTTCATACATTCTGTAGCCTTGATTAATTTGGAGTGCAAATTGCACAAGTCACTGATAACAGGTTCTTTACTCGGGCAGCAATAGAAAATGTATTATGAAGTATGAGATTATTGGGCCACACACAGAAACTTAAAAACTTTAATTAACATCCAAATAATTCCAAACATAAGCATTAGCATACAGACAATAGATATACAGAAAGTAACAATCCCCAATACCGGCATACTCACAACACCATGGAGACTGTTGGAAACAAAGATAGAAGGAAATAGTAAGCAGGGAACATCATAAATGGGATGCAATGATCCAGGCTTCCTCCATCTTATCATCCTGATGAACCCGCTAGCGGTTAGACATACAACTTATTTTATATCCCTTATACTCACACCTGTCCAGTGACTATATTTGAATTACCTCCTGGCCCGCTGTCCATGCGCGGCATTTTGTGGAACCAGAACTTGGGCCCTATTGCTGACATAGGCTGTTTGCATCAATACATTTCCCAATGTTTCCAACACGCTAATGCAGTTAACCTCATGGTTACAAATTCCAAAAATCCTCTATTTCAACCCTATTTTGCTCTTTTGTCATTTATGTGTTTATCCCCATGGCACACATCACAAAAAGCCCCTTTAACCTTATTACCTAGGTCAAACACGCATGTTACCTTATAATAATTGGCCATGCTAACTGCCAGGCCTCACTAGGCCTCTTGCTTATACCAAAGTCTATTTCCAAAAATATTTTAAACACTTTCCCCTACTTGTATAGTAGTGTTTCCTTAAGCAACTTATCTTATCCTAGCATGCAAATGTTAATACAAAAGCCACTATTTAAGGAGTTCGAATATGAGGTCAGGGTCAAAGGCCAATTTTTTTTAAACTATACTAACTCAAGCCAATGGTAGCAGGATCAACTCCAAAGTATCAATTTGCACACATAGTTGATGTGAGACATTATGTTATCAATATTTTCTCGAAATATTTAAATTTCTTTTGTCTTTTCGTCCCTGTGCTTTTCCAGGTTCACAATCCAGACAAAACATTTGTTTCTTTTACCAAAGGCAGTGAATTTGAGAGACTCACTGCACATTTTCCAGACAGCTTTCATGTTAAACATTAACCACATCACTTCTGCTTTGTGAAATTGTGAAAAATCCCTTCAAGATCACCTTTCCAAAATCTAGCATTCTGTAAGCACACCTTCAAGAAAGTTGTACAGAGACTCCTGTCAATGTTAATAGTGAATTGTGTGCCTGATCTCCATGCACTGCTTTAAAATGCACCTGTATTCATCTAAGTATTCTCAAAATGCTACTAACTCTGAGTGCTACAAAAACTAAAGTCTTTAAAACATTTAGAGAGTGAGAGGCTCTGACCATGAATAATTGAGAGACACTAATCCTTACTCACAACTCTGCTGAAAAAAATATTTAGGATTTTTTCTGTATAGGTGTTATTTAGTGTATTAATATCAAATGGCCATGATATTGAATATTTAAATAACTATTTTGGTGGGGGGCTTTTAAAGAAATTTGGGTTCTTCCTAGCCCAAATTTATATTCCGAGCTGCTTTATGGAAGAACTGCAGTTAAACTGTACACATTTTGCAAAGGAGTATTTTCCCCTCAGTAGCAGTACAGAGATTATGTGACTGTCCCCTATTCCCAGAAGCAGAGTTTATTGATTTGCACTGCACTCTATGGAAATCAGCCTCACGGGATAGATGTTGAGGATGCACTGATGCAAGTGACTGGGTAACTAAATATCCAACAGCCCAGGAAAGTACTTGAAAGAGGCTGTTTGCTCCAATGATAAAGTCTACTTGAGTGACCATTCTAAAAAAGGGAGACCAGAAATTAGAAGATCCAACAAGACAAACATTTCTATTTCTCCATCAAACCAGCCAGGGGATATGTTGTATTTTCCAAATAATAGCAACGGGATGTAGAGCTGCTGAATTTCCTCGTCAGAGATAAGAAATGCCCCCCTCCCCCTGAATATATTAAAAACATTTAACACACACTTGGGCCCAAGACCTGTTCTTCCCTGCATGAGGTTATTCCAGGCCCATGGTTGTAGGAACTTTCACAAACCCCAGCAAGGTGAAGGGACAAGAAGAGATCTAGAAAAATGAGATTCAGCCTAGGGGAGTAATTTGCTCCTTTCCACCAAGCAACTCTGCCATTTCCAGGAGTGCAAGGATTTCTTTCTTTTTTTTTTTTTTTAATAGAAGCAAGGGTCCTATGAAACAGGCCAATTTGTCTTTCGATATGTCAGCATGCTGTTGAGCCAGCATCCATGGTCTAAATGGCCATGGATATTTTCCATTAGATAAACTCCTTTATTGCAGTTAGGCAATTTAAAATGTTTTTATACTGTTGTAATTAAATGTTGTTGTAGTCACAATATGGCTCTTTATATTACAAGGAAGCGCTAGTACCTCCACAATACACCGTGAAGCTAGCATTCCATTATAAACTCTATTCTGACCTACTCATAGCTAACTGAAACTAAGTATCTGTGCAACTCTGAAAATAATTGGATTACAAAAAATAAGTCCATAAATGTATAAACTGTATGCAACATATCAGCAGTAATAGCTGACAAAATGTGCAGTTATATCAGATCCTTGCATACTGTATGTTAGCTGCACTTTGATGCATAAAGACTAGCGAGTCCATGGCGTCAAACACCTTGGAAGTGAGTGTACCGAGTACAATTGCTTTTTCTTAGTGCTTTATGAAACATGTGCTTCATTTTACTAACTGTTGCAGTTATTCTGAATACCCACACAGTCAGGGCCTTCATCAGCCCATCAAATTCAAGCTTTCATGATACCCATTTAATACACATTCTAGACGGCAATGACCATAATTCATTTTTCTTACACTAAACAGAATCATGGCACAACAAAAACCCCACCATAAATTAACAAGTTTAAAATGATCAATTCAAATATCTGAATGAGTTTATGAATGCAGGAACTGACCTAACGATCAATTTGCAGAGCCTAGCTAGTGTATAGTTCCACAATTGACAAGAATCAGATACAGTGTGGAAGCAAATAAATCCAACATAACACACTTGAGCTTAAAAATTCATACTGAAGTTTGATGTGACAATGATAAGTTTAAATGGAATACAAGATTCCTACCCTTCAGAGCACTGTTTGGCCCTCGTATAGGTGCTCGAGAGGAAGACAGACACAAGAAACCTCCTCCTCTTGCGCCACTGTGTAGCTGGCAGCCAAACACAACTGGGACAGCTCTATGCTAATGATCCTCTGCGGGCTAGCCTGCCCAGAACTGTAAGGACTTGAGAAGTAGATGGGGCTATGTCTTTTGTCTCCTCTACACTGGCTAGTACAATTGGCTGGCTAGAGTGGAGCATACAAAGCATTCCAACAGCTGTACTCACCATGGGACATTGCAGTTCCTAACTAATTCCAACATGGATATCCATCTGCTAAGCACAATTTGGCCCTAAATAAACCAAGATTGCACACCGAAACTCACTAGGAGACTGAAAGGATGGTGTCACTATTTGTATCAGGTTTTGGAAACGTGGGATGATGACAGCAACTCAATGAGTGACTGTTTAAAAAAAAAACAACCCAAGGTAGTTATGAAAATAGTATGAAGGTCATTTGATATTAATGTGCTAAACACCACCTATACAGAAAAAATCCTAAATATTTTTTTTCAGCAGAGTTGTGAGTAAGGATTAGTGTCTTTCAGTTATTCACAGTCAGAGCCTCTAACTTTCTAAATGTTTTAAAGAGAATTAAAAGAGGATGGATGGGAATATGGAGGGAAGGGGAGTTCAGGCATAGGGGGGAGAAAAGAAGTAGGACTGAATGTGAGACTGGAAGAAGGCAGTGGATAGAAGGGGAGAGGGATGTGATAAATTAGAGTAGAGCTGTATCTCTGATCTAGTCAACAGTCTAGTCTAATATTTCCTAGTTTTAAAAGTTATCTAATTTTCCTTCATTCCCACTGCTGGGCTTCAGTTATCCAGAACACACATACTACGTTGATGAGGGTTGTATAAGATAGACAAATTGAGAGTGCCCACTTGTGCCCTTTGGCTGTCACATTTGACAGCAGAAGTGATTACATTTCTATAGTGCTGCATGGATATATATTTTTCTGAAGAACCCCAAGATCCTCTAGGATGGAAAAGCACAAATAACGTAAAATCTGAGTATTTGTAAACTAAATTGAGTTTTGAAACATACACTAACTACTATCCATAATAAAATGATAGTCATGTTTAAATTAACTGTTGATGGATCAAATCCAATAGAAAGATAAAATACTGTCATCCCAGATGGTAGCGAAAAAGTAATAAAACCATTCAGCTTGCTATCTCACCCTGCATCATATCACTTAGATGTGTTTTCCATGATATTTACATCTTTTAAATTACTATTATAATTATTATTTATACTATACACTGTGGCACTGATGTGCCTGGCACTTTATAGACAAATTCAAAATGACACCTCCTTGCCCAAGGCCTCTAGAATCTAAATTACACATAACACTGCAAGGGATTACAATAAACCAAGGATGAGAGAAAGACTGAGGAATAGTGAAAGACCATGAAAGAAGATGATTGTTGCCCATCTATCTAGTTAGTTGATTTAAAGAAAGATAAGTTAATATGTTGCAGTATTTTGTGCATGATTATAGGGAAAAGTGCAAGGGCAGAAACCAGCAATGGAAGGTTGACATAAAGAAGTATGGTTAAAGGAGGGATCTGAAGGTGAATGAGTTTTTGTGGCCCACCAAAACATAGCAAATCTTCCAGGAATAATGACCTGAGAATAGGAGCAGAGTCACTTAGAGGAGGAGACATGAGAAGCACCAAGACAATGCACTGAACTGCCAATGTGAACAATGTACGTAGAATAACGGGCAACAGAAATGTTGATGAAGGCAAGGGGAAAACTGGGCATTCAACAGGAAGGAAACCCAGATAATGGTATTAAAAAGGACATAGCTCTGCCACCCTTTCTTGTGTTGAGGAGTATCTTGTTCCACAAGTATTTCCACTCATTTCAGTAGAAATATTTACAGAATAGCTGAAATTACTATTCAACGTGAAGCCTGGTCTACACTAGGCGTTTAAATCGGTTTTAGGAGCGTAAAACCGATTTAACGCCACAACCGTCCACACTAGGAGGCACCTTATATCGATTTTAATGGCTCTTTAAACCGGTTTCTGTACTCCTCCCTAACGAGAGGAGTAGCGCTAGTATCGGTATTACCATATCGGATTAGGGTTAGTGTGGCCGCTGATCGACGGTATTGGCCTCCGGGCGGTATCCCACAGTGCACCACTGACCGCTCTGGACAGCAATCTGAACTCAGATGCAGTGGCCAGGTAGACAGGAAAAGCCACGCGAACTTTTGAATATTTCCTGTTTGCCCAGCATGGAGCTCCGATCAGCACGGGTGGCGATGCAGTTAAAAATCAAAATAAAGAAAGAGCTCCCGCATGGACCATGCGGACGTGATCGCTGTAAGGGCAGGCAAATCTGTTCTATCAGCGCTCCGTTACAGAAGACGAAATTCAAAATCATTTTTTTTAAATCTCCAGACAGAGATCCAAATGCTTCTAGGGTCAAACACCGTGTCCGCGGTGGGTCAGGTCATAGCTCGGCAATTTTTGCCCCATCAGGCACTGGGATCTCAACCCGGAAGTTCCAAGGGGCGGGGGAGGCTGCGGGAACTATGGGATAGCTACGGAATAGCTACCCACAGTGCAACGCTCCAGAAATCGACACTAGCCTCGAACCGTGGACGCACACCACCGATTTAATGTGTTTAGTGTGGCCGCGCGCACTCGATTTTATAAAATCTGTTTTACAAAACCGGTTTATGCAAATTCGGAATAGTCCCGTAGTGTAGACGTACCCTGAGTAAGGGAAGCAAAAGTAAGCTTCTGAGGTACAAACTGGCAGGAAAGCTCATGTAAGGACAATTGCCTTAGTCATTTCTCTTCTCACTCTCTGCTCCATCTGGAAGATAGCTATTATTAAAATATGAGTAGTGAAGGTTGCTACCTGGCATTTTATTGTCCCTCTGATTCATTTCAACTTTGGATACAATCCCACAAATCTTTACTCATGAGAGTAATGCCAGTGACAAGCTGGAAGTACTCACTTGAGTAAGGACTACAGATATGAGTCAGCCTTTGAAGGAGAAGGCCTGTTTGTTTTCTTACTTGAGTAAGAATTCATAAAATGTTTTTGATAATGACAAGTACACTGGGTAATCATATTTACATAGAAGTGAATATAATTTGGAGAAACATCAATTTCCAGGATAACTTGTAAAACTGGGTAATTATGTTCTGCTTCACATTGCTCAAGAAGCAGAATACTACTAATGGTCTAATAAAAATCCGAAAAATAGATTTACTCTAGTAGCTTTTACTGTATGAAACCAGCTGAGTAGATAATTAGAGCAATAATTCTGAATTTGGTTATAATTATTGTTTTTGTAGCAATTGGAACCTGACACAAGACTGTTAAAAACAAAGAGCTAAAAGATTAATATATATATATATACACACACAACCAACCTTTCAAAAGTACTCATTAATTCTGGATGCCTTCATTTTAACTGGAGATGGTTTGCATCTAATTTTCTGAAGTGCAGAGAACCCGTATCTACCACTGGTTTATGCTGGAGTTGTATGCTCAGGAGCTTTGAAAATTAGGCCTCAATGTGTCTCAATAAAATAAATGAGGCACCGATAATTACAGACCTGTTTCGAAAAGTCTCAGACTTGTCATTCTTAATATATTTACTCTTTTAAAGACAATGCAGATCTAGAAAAACTTGCATTACATGATAATATTTAGGGTTGAGATAAGCAATCAACCTATCCGTACATTTCTTTTTTTAAGTATAAAGTAATATTTATATATTATCTAGTAAATGCTCCCATTTTCCATAGTGTACACAATGTGAAAGAAATCGATAGCAGTCATGAAGAACTGATGTACCGTATCTTCAGAAAGTATCCTATTTACTCGCTGGTTGTCCTTAACCTTTCAATATCACTTTCCCTTTCAAAACTGCAGCGAAAGTGTTTGTGTACCAATAGTCTGTAAAATCATTTTTCCTCCAACACCACAAAGATATGGGATTATATGACAAGCACAGGCAAAGCTCTCCCCAGGGCAAATGGCTGTTCCGGCTCTTGACTCAGCAGACTTTCATTTTCCCTTACAAGTGCTTATAAAAAATATAGAACTAGCCAACCCAATGCATAACTATTAAGCAGCAGAGCCAGCAAATGTTATATTTTTCTGGGGAGGAAATTATGACACAAGTATAGTAGGAAGTTAATTTTTTCTGAGCTGGAAGGTGGGAATTGAAAAGGAACCTAAATATTCTAAGCCCTTATGTGTCTTTGTAATTCATATACATGCATGGAACATGTGCCATTTTTTTTCCACATTGCTGATTTTCAATGTTCCTTTTTAATGTCTTGGAGGGAATAATGACAGAAGACCTGCAAGCCAGGGCCAAAAAAGCAACAACAAACAAAAGAACTCACTAATTTTCCTAACTATTGGATAGAATCACTTCAAAGCGTGACACAATGCAAATATACAAAGAGAAAAGATTTTTTAGCTATTCATTTTGTAAGGCTTAGTTCACACAATAGTTGCCTTTGTTCTTTTTTAACCATGTAAAAGGAGTAATTATGGGATATTTTAGGAAAATGTTTTGATTTTCATTCCATTTCATTCAGCATTTTGTCTGGATTAATAAAAGGAAGACAATTTTTCCTTCGATATGCATAGCATGAGTAACTGAGCATCATTATCCTCTAACCATCTTGCTACAAAAAATGCTATTCACATATACAAGGTGGAAGATGTACATTCTTGAACAATCTTACAATTGAACAAACAGGTGGTTCAATCTCATTCCCAAGATACAGAATGGAAACTAACACAGATCAATACCTACTAAATGTTTCTCATGTTCTAGTAAGTGTTACAATATCAATTGTAACAGCCTGGTAGAAAGAAAGGAATGTAACACTGCTTTACAAAGACATTTTATTGGAGGTCATGGCACTTGAAAATCCACTTGAACTTAATATCATCATAAATGGCTCATAGGCAAAATATAGTCAAGCCCACATACTGGGATACTGGTATGGAATTGCTCTCAAGAGTGGACCAAATCCTGGCCCTTTCTTACATGAAGGGTTCATTAGCTCCTCAGGCCCAAGTAATTCAGGTCTGCACTGGCCCAGATAACTAGGTCAAACCCTAGTGTTAAAAAAGAGTGGAAGGACTGCAGTCAACACCCATAAAAATACTCAACGGGAAGAAGATGTTCATGATATTGATGCAGTTACAGATTCAGACACTAGGAATTGGATAATATTTTATGGACACTTATAAGCTATACATCTGCCAATGAGAGGGATAAAGATTGTGGTTATTTCTGAAGTACCAGGACTAGGGGTGAGGGAAGCTGTAATGGAGATATTTATGGCTGATGACCCTGAGACTAATTTTCCACCAATGCTGTCCTCAGTGTACTTTCGAGTAGCCTCAGGGCTGCTTTAAGCTATGCCAGCCACATCCTCTCTCACGCCAGCATATCTGGATCTACACCAAACAAAGATCCCTCTTCACTGGGGCAATACTTAGTTACTCACCTACGACAACTTTCTAGCCTCTTTGTGCAATTGAAGCATTGCAAGGATCCATACAGGGACTAGCATCAGTACCCAAGAGTCTGAACTACAACAGGTAAACAAGCTCTCAAAAATAAGCCAAGACAAAATGAAACTGATATGTTATTGAGCATACAGGACAATGTATTAATTGAAATAGCATCCCACTGATTTTGTAAAACAAAGAAGAAAATCAGTTGCAGTACAGTTTTCAATAAAGAAAATTAAAAAAAAAAACCTCAACAAACCAACCAACTGAAATGCAAGGCTTAAACAAAATTTTGCATCTTCCTAAAACAAATGAAGCGACAAGATACATCCATAATAATAAATTTGCTTCAGCATTTTTAATCTTCTATTATAATAATTCACAAGATTAACATCCTAGATTGCAACAAGCGGATGTGAGAATAAGAAACTAACATAACCTGACACCACTGCTGTGAAGCAGGTATTACTATATCTGTTTTATAAATGCAGACAGTCAAACAGAAACAAATTAACAGACCTCTTCAAGGCCACAGAGCAAGTCCATGTCACAGCAGGGAAGTCTCTAATTCTAAAACCCAGTCCTGTGCTCAGTTCATGTAGCAGACAATGCACACGTATGGTCTATATTATTTCTATATAAACACAGACACATGCTGTACATTAAATAGCCAAATAACTAAGAAGCTTGGGATTTTGCTTACTATCAGGTACTGGCAATATTAATGGCTAGGCTTATATGCATAGATAGATAGTGCTGAAATAACTGAAGGGCAATTCATGCCTTCAGTGGCTATTGGAATCATGAGATGACGGGATTACTCTTAGTTGTAGTGAGGAATGATATATGCATAACTGGCAAATAGCAATCTAAGTACGATTATGACCCTTCTTAGCCCTGGTCTACACTAAGCTCGGGGGGTCGAACTAGGGTACGCGAATTCAGCTACGTGAATAACGTAGCTGAATTCGAACTACCCTAGTTCGACTTACTTACCGTCCAGACGCCGCGGAAGCGAACTCCGCGGCTCCAGGGTCGACTCCGGCAACTCCTCCTGCCGCGGTGGAGTACCGGAGTTCGAACTAGCGCTTCCGGGGTTCGAACTATCGCGTCTAGATCAGACGCGATAGTTCGAACACCGAGCAGTCGAACTCGCTGCGTCGACCGTCCCGGTAAGTGTAAACGTACCCTTAGTTAGAGATGGAGAATTTCATGATTTTCCTAGTGGAAAATTATGAAATAACCTATGCATAAGGAAAGTTGCTCCCTAGCCCTGGTTAGTTAGCAGTTGATTTGTGCTAATTTTTATCTCTCCACTGTAACTCTGGATATTCTTATTATTTCTATAAAATATCTAATCCTTTTCTGATTCCTACTAAGTTCTTGGTCTCAGCAATGCTCCACAATGCCTTGTGGAGAAAAGATCCACAGATCAAATATGCATTGCGTAAAAATCTATTTCCTTGCATCAGTTTTAAATTTGTTGTCTTTCACTTTCATTGACAAGCCTTTGTGTTTTGAGAGAATAAACAGGAGCACCTGCTCCAACTTCTCTATTCATTATTTTATATATATTTCCATAATCATTTGTCTCTCCTCTACATTAAACAGCACCTCAATCCTCTCAAGCTCTCCCCTTCTTGCCTCTAAATCATTTCCATTCCTCATCTCCAAACCCCTTCATCGTGGCACAGAGAGAATTTGCTTGTTTCTTCTTCAGCACATCCAGGTAGGTAGCTCTCTCATCTACTTACTGAGAATCCCAAATCTCCTAGAGGGGTAGACAGAGGTATGTAAAAATTCACCATTCTGTGGTTTTGTTAACAGGGAACTACACTGCACCTCTGAGCACTCAGATGTAACATGCAAATTTAGATGTAATAAAGACATAGCTCAGATCTTGTAAACACTGGTTAAGGAAGAAAACAGATAAGATTGGTTAGATAGGTCAGAGAATATTAATTTATTGAGAAGGAGGAAAAGATTGTGTATTCATGGGCAAAATATAGTCAAACCTAGATACGAAGCGAATAAGTCATAGATGAGTCAGCAATTTAAAATAAAACCTGTGATTTTAATAAAATGTACAATGACTCATATCTGATTTATCTTTCATGACAGACTCACTGCTTTAGAATACAATCTGAACAGATGAACATGGTTTCTATTTGAGTCAAACAAAGTATTTTATTGGCTCCAGTGTCTGAAGTGTTCACATATTAACTAGTGAGCTGCAACACTGCTTTATAAAAACCTTCAAAATTATAAAATCTTCATTTTTTGCTATTAATAATTCCCCTAAAAATCACAAATAGCTAAGAGATATTTCAGATGTAACAATCTACCTTTACCACATATAAAATATTAAGTCTGAGAAACATAGTTGTAGACTTCTTAACAATTGTTAAGATCAGAATCACAGCTGTCAATGACAGCCCAATTTGCAATGTTTATTCTTCAATGAATTTGTGCCAGTTTTCTAAGCATATCATATTTGCCACTGGATTTCTGCCCTGAGTTCTGAATAGGTTCGAATGATAAGGAAACTGGCTGTAATTCTCTCCTCTTGCCACTCTGGGACACTTCTTTTGATGCTGATGAGAGTATCATAGGTTTCCTTCTCAGCTGATATTCTTCATCCTTTCTCATGGTAGTTTCCATAGGCAGAGAGAACCACCTCTGCCGGTGGTCTCAGTCTGTCCCACTACTATCCTTAGTATTAGCTACTTCTGCCACCTCAGCAGTATAGAGAGAAAAGCCATGGTGGGGGGACCTCAGAGACAGGAGACAAGGATGAGCAAAAAAGGTCTGACAAGTAGCAGAGTTAGAGTAGAAGGTGAGACACCATGGGGCAAAAGGTTAAAACGGGCTAAACTTCAGCAGGAGATTGAAAACGATGACATACACTGCAGGACATTAGGAAGTGCCATACTTCTGGTGACACTTGGTATTGTTTAGATTGAGATTTAAAGGTGTGATAGAAGTTACCTAACTCAATCTAATTAACACCTCCTAAAACTCTATTCAAGACAAAACAATTGTAATTGCATATACTAAACTTATTGAGTTAAAATTAAACTGTGTTTACATTGGTGTAAGTGGGGTTTTCAATCAAGTTATACCAGTTAATTCAATACAAAAAGCACCTTGACTCCTAGGGTTTATCTACACTTAAAACATTGCAGAGGCACAGCTGCACCCCTGTAGAACATCAATAAAGACACTACCTAGGCCGCCGGAAGGGGTTCTCACACCTGTAGATTCTCCACCTCCCGGAGAGGCAGTAGCTAGGTGGATGGGAGAAGTCTCTTGTTGACTTAGCACTGTCTACTCTGAGGGTTAGGTCAGTTTAACTACATCACTCAGGCGTGAAGATTTTTCACATCCCTCAGTGACATACTTATACCACCCTAATTCCCTAGTGTAGACAAGGCCCTAGTCTAAACAAGGCCTCAGAGTAACCAGTTGCAGGCAATGAGAGAATGCAATCAGGCTAGACTGAAGACTATCAATACTGTTTAGGGTGTTTTTCCCCATTGTTGCTATTTTAAATTAGTAAATTTTCCTTTAACCTGCTTTCGCTATTATTGTATGCAGTGGTGTTGTAGCCAGGTTGGTCCCAAGATATTAGAGAGACAAGGTGCGTGAGGTAATATCTTTTACTGGACCAACTTCTGTTGGTGAGAGAGACAAGCTTTTGAGCTTACACAGAGCTCTACTTCAGCTACTATTAAAATAATGCATTATACAAGGAGTGGAAGGCAGAGAGTTCTGGAGATCACAGAAGAGCAACAATAATATTGCAATGCTTGTTGAAAAGTGCTTAAAACAAGGGGAAGGGTAAAATGGAAATGGCTGCTGTGAAGGCTGTATAACTGCAATATATAAATCCCCTACCAGCTGTACAAATTATGGGGAATGCTGAGGATACTTTGAAATAGTTTAAACAGCAATTTGAACTGTATATGAAAGCCATGGGGGCTAATGGAATGAAAGATGAGCCAAAAATCGCATTTCTTTTTAATGGTGACTGGCTCAGAATCACTGGATAAGTACAATGTCCTTCATATATTGGGAAAGGAGAAAGAAAGGGGAAGAAAGCAGTAAGGAAGCAATGAGGTTTGAGGAATAGCATCCTAGAAAAAATATTAATTATGAAAAATATATTTTCTAAATAAGGATCCAGAAAGAAGGTGAAACAGACAAACGTGTCAAAGACTTAAAATTAGATATGCTCTAGGAATTATTTTGAGGAAAGTTCCTCAAAGGAACCTTTGAGGAAAGTGACTTAGGCACGTCAGACTAGATCATATCAAAGGTCTATTCTGACCTTGAAATCTATAAAAAATGCCATTCCATGAATTGGTAATATTAAAAGAGAGACTCCCTGGGGCAATGCAAAAATTATGTGAAAGGATATTCAGGGACATGGACCTGACACCTGAAAAGGAATGTCCATATGCCATGCAGCAGAACAAATAGCAATACAAGACAGTAAGGTACAGGTATGGCGTAGTTTGGGGAGGAATGGGGGGTTGTTACCTCCCCCAAACTGCAAGCCTCAGACAGGCATGGAATTTGCCCCCTCCGATGGCCACGTTGGCCTGGCTGGAACTCCCCCCCACCCCCCAAATATGTAAGTCAAACACACCTCTGGATACAGAGCATGTAATGTCTAATTGTGTGGTATTTTCAAGTAAGGAAAAAAACTACAGAAAATAAAAATGAAAAAGGAAAAAATCCTACAAACAACAACAGTAACTCTCTGCATTCAAGCAAACATGTAGATACCAATAAAGCCAACTATTTTGCAACAACGTGCAGACAAAGCAGTAAAATCCATGAGTTATAAATAGAATGCAGAGATTCTGCAGGTGAAGGGGAAGAGCTGTTCACAAACACCCTAAAGAGAGACGTGCAAAAGCCTGGCTAATAAAAAAATCACACAAATGACCGACATGAGACAGGATCAGAAGTGAGTGTATTAACAATAGATACTGAACTAGACTGGTTCGTAGGAAATACAAAGCTCAAAGGTGAAATTGAAACCTTACAGCGAGTGCAAATTTCACTCCTGAGAAAGCGTGAATAGTCACTGAGATACAAAGACAAAACAATAAAATCTTCACTGAGGAATTACGCACAGGTGAATTGCATGGCCTAGCTAAAAGGGTGTATTCCATAAAGAATTGCTCTGATAAAAAACCTGAACTAGATGTAAGCACACTAAATTGCATCATATGAAGATGTGTTTGCATGAAAGGGTTGTTTTGTGGTGACATACAGACACAGTTATCAGACAACATAGCAGTTATAATATCCACAGTCTTCCACAAGACTTAACAAGATATTAGAGGAAGACAGCGGATAGTATTATTCATGGAGTACAAAAAACATTGGGGACGGGGGGAGTGGAAAGACAGATGATAGACTCGGATTTCATATTGAGCCCAATAAGTTGAAGAAGAACATTTGTACTTGGAATTAAATTCCACAAAGGAATTAAATGTTTGCTGAGAATTCAGCAGTCACAAATTCAACAGTGAACTACATGTGTTAGCATGGTGTTAGCAGATTCTCCTGGTGACAAAAAGCTCCAACATGTACTTTCAAAACACTGTTTGGCATAATCGGATTCTTAATGATACTTTTCAGAATATGTTTGGCACTAGAAATATTGCTCTGCACAATGTCCTAAATGATAGAATTTCTCCTACAGGAGTGAAATTGTTTTCTGATGGACAAGGGTTGGTTGAATGATTAAAGTTTAGGAACTTCCATAGTTTCAGATATACATATGAACTTCGAGAGACTTTTCTGAAATCCCAGTCTTTGGGGCTCTCCTATCAATGGTGTTATTTGTTTATTTCTTAAATTCTCTTAAGCTTTTGAGACATTCTATCATTGTGACAAGTCAGTCATTTATAGATTAATCATCTGCAGGTAGGTCTCAGAGAGAATCCCAACAATGTCATGATGTAATATATGGAGAAATCATGGACTTTTGGGGGCCCAAGCCAGCTACCTCTGGAAGGATTACCATTGGCTTGAGTGGAACTTGGATCAGGCCACTTCCTTGATAGGAGCTTTAAGAACATCTTGCAAACTGTATAAAAGTTTTGAGGCCCTGATGATAAACTTTTTAAATTACCTAAAATTCATCAGAGTGAACTACTCCAGTGTTTGGGGCATAGTTCCTCCTAAAGTCCCAGCTTGAATATTGTCCCTAGAAAATGTTTTTAGATATAGTCAATATTTTTATATATTACATATAAATAACAACATTAAAAATGTTAAGTGCAAAGTCAAGCACTCAAAAATTAGGAAATGAAAGAATTAAGATTGTCTGGGTAATCTCCATTTGGCCCAAATGTATTATGATATAGTGCTTTAATTTCATGACCACACACTATTTTGTCCACAGAACTCCAGCCTCAATCAGTGCACAGGATGGATGGTGCTCACTTAAAAAAAAATTTTTTTTAAATGAAAAACTACCTAGTGCCCTCATTGTTCAATGTGCGGCCCTATGTCCTATTTACTTCATGCTGATCAAACACTGCTCTGAAGACAGAATTATTAATTTCCATAGAAAAGCCCACTGGAAATCACCAACATAATATCTTAGTCCTTCGTAAATATTATTTTCACAACACACGTGAAATAGGGGGGTATTATCCCTATTTTACAGATGAAACCTAAGGCACAGACACACTAAGGTCAACATAGCCACTAATTTTGGGTCAGACAGCAGAGAACCGATTTTCCAGAACATGTAGTATTATATAGCACTTCGTGTTTTCAAAGTTCTAACTCCCAATGAATTGTGGTACCGTCTATTGCCCCACTGCAGTTTGGGAGCTCCACTGCTGCAAAACCATCCAGTATGTCTTGCACGAACCCAGAGTCACATTCCTGTGCAGCAGGATGTGATTAATGGCCCTGCACACTTGTATGAGAATGGCCCCTGCAATGGATTTCCTGACTCCAAAATGATTCCTGACTCCCCAGTAACAGTCTGGCTTTGCAAGTTTCCACAGTGCAATCACCATTCGCTTCTCAACGGTCAGTGCAGCTCTCATTTTGGTGTCCCTGCACTGAAGGGCAGGAGCAAGTTGGCATGCAGATCCAGAAATGTGGCCTTGAGCCTCCGAAAGCTCTGAAGCCGCTTCTTATCATTGCAAACCTGCATTACAATGGGATCCCACCAATCAATGCTTGTTTCTCCAGCCCATAATCTGTGCTCCACCATCTCCAGCTACTCCACGAACACCACCAACAACCTGGAATTGTTTCTTTCTATGTCTTACAGCAATGTAGCCTCCAAGGAATTGTCATGTTCCCTGCAACTCCTCTTGTGGCTCTGCAAATATTGCAGGATCCAATTCCTGTGCTTGCAAAACTCATGACAATAGTGCAGAGCTGCATAGGCTCCATGCTTCTGTCATAGATGGCAGCCAGCCAGGAGGGACAAGTGGGTTTATGGGACTTTGACAAGAAGGCACGAAATATTATGGGCTGCAGATGAAATTATGGGATGGAGAACACTGTATTAAAGGAAACAACGAGGAGTCCGGTGGCACCTTAAAGACTAACACTTTTTGGGGCATAAGCTTTTGTGGGTAAAAAACCCACTTCTTCAGATGCATGACTCCATGCTTATGCCCAATTAAATCTGTTAGTCTTTAAGGTGCGACCGAACTCCTCCTTATTTTTGTGGATACAGAATAACACCACTACCCCTCTGATATTTGGTACCATGTATTAAGGGAAGTTGATCCCATGCTCTCAGTCACCCCTGCACAATTCGTTTCAGCCCCATCAGACATTGCAAGTGTAACACCGACAGACCCCCATCATTGGCAGGCAGGATCAAACCTGGGATGTCTTAAACTTAGCGTATGAGCCTCTTTTGCATGAGCTAAAAGCCACATGGCTCTTAGTTAAGGCTCTAGCAAACTCATTAATCTCTAGGCGGTGCCACCAGATGCAACAGAGCATGGTGCACTGCATTCTGCATCGATACAATCACTCCTAGTGAGGACGTGTGCTGCCGACACAAAGAGCCAAGTATGTGCACGCGCACACACACAATTTAATAACTGGCAACTGTATGTCGACATGATTTTGCAGTGTAGACATGGCTTGAGAGTGTCAGGCTTATCTTTATATTGTATTACTGGTCACATATTTCATATTGTATTGTATGTCACAAATAATCTAAAGATTACTTACATATGATTGTGTGTGTTACATACTCTTGATTTAGGTTGCCACCACCTCAGGCATTTTTAAACCTCTCCTCACGCTGATGAAAATGTCATGCCAAAGAGGCTTTAAAAACTCTCTACTGAAGAAAAAAGGCAAAATTTTGAAAGGAATACACTTTATGTGGATTATTCAAAGATACAGCCTGACCATTCCTTTATGGATCTTACTTAAACAAAATTAATTATCCCCCACTGGATTTGCAATTGCAAGTACAAAGAGAGCAATTCTGGTTATCCTACAATTCTTGCAAAAATAATCTGCGAATCATACTATAGAAGGCCAATTAAGAGTGTATATATTGGGTTTTAAAATAAGATTTTAAACAGCATATTTGAACAAAACCACTAATTTTCAACTGGTGATTTAAAAATATTTATCACTGTATAAGCAATTTACTGGTGAAAGCTGGATTTAAGGCCTGACTATTCTCTCATCAGTATCACACTTTTCCACATATAGTAAATAGGCAGAGCATGTCATAGATTAGAAAGTGGCCGTAGTAATTAAGTAGGCTTTTCTTTAAGTATATCCATATCCTATTTAAAATGTAAAGCCCACTTTCTAATCTCAGACATGCAGCACACTGCTAATATACATCTAAAAATATACAGTAATGCAATGTGTGTGCATTAGCAGATTTTTTGAGTGATTTAAATTTAGAATCTGGCACTAAATCTTTAGAAGTCAGAATAGCTGCATTGAGATTGATGCTCTAGAAACCTATTCTCCTTTTAATGTCCGGGGGAGGAAGGATTTACATGTATAAATTCTCTGAATCGTAACGGGAGTTACTCACTCATTAAATATCAAGAGGAAACTTGATCTATTAATATCTAAATGTAAATGTGCAAACTTAAATAGGACTTTGACACGAGTTGGACACCAATTCATTCTGATACACAGGCATGGTTTTCCCTTTAAAGTTGCCATATTAAATTTGTAAAATATAATCTTTTTCTCAAGTTATTTAGAGTTTTTGTAGCAGGTTTTTAGAAATCTATAGCTATTTATATAGAGCAAAGTTTATCATCAGTGCAGCCATATTGTACCGCTGATTTTTATGCAGAACTACTATCCATTAAAGTCAAAGGATAATTTGACTAATCAACAAAACCAGCCAAAATAAAATACATAAATAAAAAATCCCACAGTGACATAATATGGATCGTGATGTGAGACAGAGTGTATCGCATGGTGCGTTTGAGTCAGAATGTCTTATGGTGGATTAATTAATTATTGCAGTGAATAATTTACACATGATTGGAATCCATTCAAAAGGGGAAAACAAGTTCTACACAGGGAGAAGTCTAGAGTTTGTTCTTACAGGTCGTGCATCGTAAATGGAATAGCTCCTATGCCTTTGTGCAAATCATTTTCAATGACTGCCATCTAGTGGCAAAATATGAAATTAGTTCTGTAAATACATTCTAACATGCTGATGCTGGGCTGTTTCAAATACAGATTTGTTGCATTTCACCCTAATTACTCTGAATATGTTTTCCCTGAAATACTCTTTGGTAAGAACTGAGCATCTCTGTAAGAAAGCACTATCAGGACCATTTGAAGACCAAGAAGGGCTTCTGTATTAATAATGATGCAATTTCTCTTCCAACATATATTTTTTATTCCCTGGGTAAATATTTCCTTGCTTGGCAAAGAAATCAAACAATTTTGCAGGAGTTCACTAGCATCTATAATAAAACTCTTAGCAGAATAGATCAGTAGCTTGAGCATTAGCCTGCTAAACCCAGGGTTGTTAGTTCAATCCTTGAGGGGACCACTTAGGAACCTGGGGCAAAAGCCGTACTTGGTCCTGCTAGTGAAGGCAGGGGGCTGCACTCAATGATCTTTCGGGGTCCCTTCCGGTTCTATGAGATAGGTATATCTCCATATATTATATTATTATAGAAGGATTCAATCTATAATTGCAAGTGAAGGAAAAGATGTGTAAATTTGCCCAAGGTTTAACACCAATAAGCACAGTTTCATATTATATATAAGCCTCAATTTACTCACTGTTAGCCTCTTTTTGGATAATTATTAATTAAAAATCAAATAGTGGTAATTCTAGCAAGCATAATACTTCACAAATACAAACTAGATAGTTTAACAATTTTATTACATAAATATATTGGTATTAATTCTGTAGATAGCTTTGTTAAAATGTTTTGTCTTTATTGTAAAAAATAATAAAATATTGTGTTACATACCCTTTATTAGTTTCTTTTCAAAGACCTACCTATATTAATGCTACAGTTCCGCCTCACAATGCTTACGGGGTCCCTATGTGACGAAAATTCTGCTTCAAGTCAATTTAGTTTGCCCACAAAAAGACTGAAGGATTGACCCCTACAGCATTTTCTAAACTTAAATATAAACTTTGTATTCAGTGTGTTGTTTAAAAATAAAACCATGTTTTACAGAAACTCAAGACAGTAGGAAAGGGAGTGAAAATCAGTGGTAGTCTGAGATTAACAAAACAGCAGTTACCAAAACTAAATGTGTTATACGTTTTGTTCAAGGCATTGCTTTGTAAAGGCAGTAAAGTAAGGTGTAAACAATCTTTAACACACTTATAAAAATGTTTGCCAACAAGTTCAGAGCAGGAAGCACATAGGAATTCATTTTGGATTCTTCTTTTGTTAAACTTTGGATAATCTAATAATAATCTCAGTTCAGTCATAAAGCTCTAAGCAGCTAATCCTGCAAACACTTACACCTGTAAGTAACTTTAGTCATGTGAGTAGTTAATATTAGTAACATAAGGATTATGCTCATTCAAAATCACTGATATATATATATATATATATATATATATATATATACACACACACACACACACACAGAGACACACACAGACACACCCCAATGGATAATACCAAATATCCTTTACAGAAGTTCTCAGTTCGTTGTTATAATTCTACATCTATTAAATGCAAGAGGTGAAATACTGGTCAATTTGTCATTGACTTCAATATGGCCTGGATTTGTGCAGAATCATATATATATATATATATATATATATATATATATATTATATATATATATATATATATATATGAATTGTACAAATAGCAAAAAATTTTCAATCTCTAGTGGTAATAATAAAGTAATAATTGGAGATATACCAATCTCCTAGAGCTGGAAGGGACCTTGAAAGGTCATTGAGTCCAGCCCCCTGCCTTCACTAGCAGGACCAATTTTTGCCCCAGATCCCTAAGTGGCCCCCTCAAGGATTAAACTCACAACCTTGGGTTTAGCAGGCCAATGCTCAAACCACTGAGCTATCCCTCACCCTGTGGTGATCTCTAGTGGCCACATTGCTACCAAACAGAATGAGAGAGAAATTTATCTAACTACTCTTGCAGTTGGGGTACATTTTGAAACCTTCTAGCTCGTACATTTAATTAAGAGAGAAAGTAGTGTATATACTAGACATAGGAAATACTCTACAGGTACAGTTACAAGTCCCTACCTTCCCTTTTATAACATCTAAGCACAGATTTCCCAATGTACTTATGTGCAACTTTATAATTAGCCCTTTGTTACAGTAGAAGCTTCTTAGGGCTAGTGAGAATTTTGTATGAGGAAGTAGTGTAGGATCAGGCCCTTGAAGTGAATTTGTATTTATATTAAAATGAAATGAAATTCAGTAGCTGTTCCTGGAACCAGTACACATTCTGTTTTCTCCTGCAAGTTCGGCTTGCAAGAGTAGCACTGTCCCTACAGAACCAGGACCACTGTGGGTAAAAACGGAATATATATTATGATAATTGAAAAAAAAAGTGTTTTTCTAAATTCTAGTTCTAACAAGTTTGCTCTGTGAACTGAATTCCCAATATCAAAGAAAATTCCCAATAAAAGAAAAATACAGAACACAATAGAACCTGCCTTCAAACAGTCATTTCTAACCCCAGAAACAAGACATAATAAACAATCCACATAAAATTAAAATAAAGTTAAATCGCCTGTTCCTCTCCCAACATGACTGTAATTGTTCCATTTCTAGCTGCATATTTATATGCCTTTAAAAAAAAAGAGAATCTCACGTCTCCAGAAAGAACAATCAAAAGAGGAAAAGCTTTTGCTAAAGCTGAGAAACTTTTCACAACTCTTAGACCTGAGCAGCAGTGAGCTGAAGCAATAACTAGCACAAAGGTTTCCAGCATCCAAATCACTTGTAGGCACACTATACTTATCTACCGTACCTGTATCTCCCCTAGGTAACAAGTTGAAACTCCATATTTATGCCACAGATTTCATTCAGCTGCCTGATTCTGCGGTTACATTTAATATTTCATGAATGTGGATGCTAATTTTCAGAGCACAGAAGAAAGAGAGACACTTACACTTTGTTCTTTTGAGTAGCATTAAGTCATCAGTTGGTGGCTAGTAATTGGTGCAGCTGCACTAGTATTGACTCCTATGTGCAGACAAGAGCAAGCCGCGTATGCATCAAATGTCTAACAATACTGAAGAGCCACAGTTATGTGCCAGCAGCAGGAAGTGAATTCGAAAGGGAGCAAATTTCAAACTCATAAAAGTAATTTTTTCTTCACAAAATGCAAAATTAATCAATGGAACTCATTGCCACAAGATATTGCTGATGTCAACAGTTTAATCAGTTTCAAAATGGGACTGGACATTTGTATGAATAACAAGAATATCTAGTGTTAAAATCAGAAGAATTGTGGGACTTCCTCAATCCAGGAGAGCAAACTGTGAGAGAAGAACTGGGGAGGAACGAAGTGTCCAGAACAATCAGCCACTTACAAGATCCTAAGGAAGACTGGGGGTGGTCCTGTGAAGACCTCATAGAACTGGTTAATTGCGGTTTTTCCCAAATTCATTCTTTTGTCTTCCACCCCCTCCCACCAAATAAAGTTCTCTTTGTTGTAACTCCTGGACTCTGTGCTTGTAAGTGGGGAAGATTTACTCATTTGGGCACCCATGGAAGTATTCATAGTTTCACAGATTTCTGGGTAGGGGCTCGACCCAGTGTTAAGTCTTTAAGGAAATTCCTAGAAAACTGAATGACCACACCTGTCTGAAGGGTTACATCATTAACAGATGTCAGTGGACTAGAACATTGTCAGAGCCTCCTGCTGTTAGGTAAATTCAGAAACAAAACTGCGGTTTTTTCCAAAGCATTGATCCTATGACAATGGCTTTATTGCTATTATACCAGAATGACTGATGTTGATGCCATGCGATTGTCTGATGGATGCTGCAGTACTACTGTGACAATTGCTCACTGTTGACTGAGGCACACAATACAAGGTCTATTTTAAATAGCTGTTCTATTTGGCTCCACAATAAGGCTACTGCATATCCATCAGTTTAGCCATAAAAATAAAGGACTTTAACAGGCTCAGATGCTCTTACAAACAAGCTGGCTTTTGAATAGTTGAATTTTTAAGGGAATTTTATTTTTAGTAAGGGGCATACAGCAATTGATTAGCTAGCAAAAAATTGGTCACATACCTGATATTTGATTTTTCTTTCTTTTCTTTTTGTTTTTAAATCACACTGATGAACCTGAATATATCAACTGGAAGTTGACTATTGTGCACAAAAGTGTGGCTGGGGAGAATGAGTGAAGAGGCAAACCACCCTTGGCTGGAGTTTCTAAAGGGATTATGCCTCACACAGGGCACAGTACTATTGTATTAATTTAGATGCAATATATGGATTAAAGATGTTAACATGATGGGGTGATCACTCATTACCAAGTATGATCATCTTCCATGGGAGTTATGGGTCCTCAGGTGGCTAATAAGGCCAATCCTTGAACCACAAGTTCTATTACAATGAGGGCAGATGTTTTCAGACTCAGCATAAGGCTGTTGACCATGACTGGAGACCAGTCTCTCCTTCCTCCTGTGCCTCTTGTCCTCGTTAGCTTGTCGGCAAGCAAGTTCAAAATGCAGGGAAGCATAACATAGGACTTCAATCTATTTTAAGCGAGCCTGGGCAAGTGTCTCCCAAGTATCAATGTCAATATTACATTTTTTTAGGTTGTCCTTCAGCAAGTCCTTATAACACTTCTGTTGTCCACCCACGTTATGGTACCCTTCTTTCAGCTGAGAGAACAGGACCTGGTTTGGAAGGTGATGGTCTGGCATCCAGACAACGTGACTAGTCCAGCTGAATTGCTGATGGATTATCATTGCCTCAATAGTGGTGGTATTTGCCTCTTCCGGAACACTAATAATGGTGCGCCTGTCTTCCCATTTGATCTTCAGAATCTTATGAAGGCAGAGGTGATGGTGCCTCTCAAGGACTTTCAAGTAGTGTCTAAAGGTTGTCCAAGTTTCGGACCCATACAACAGTGTTGAGAGAATAACGGCTTGATAAACAAGAAGTTTGGTGTCTGTTTGAATGTCATGATCTTCAATGACCCTGTGCCATTAACATAACTCAGTTATGGCTTACAGTACTTCTTGGACTGTAAGCCAGAGTGCCTCCTGTTATACCCTGTAAAAGAGCACATTATGGACTTTGCAGGCTGGCTCTACTATATTGGTTAATCTGAGAAATGGCAGTAGCATGAGTTCGGCTCAGCCATATTGGTTTAGCAGAGAAAGGGCAGTAGCTCTTGCCCCAAGTTGTCCTCCATGGGGAAGACTACTGCCTCTCTCTTGGTGGTGCTAGCTTCAGGAAGCACAAAGCCCATTCTCCAGACGACTCTCTGTGCAGAATTACAAAGGTGGGTTGGAGGGTTTCTTGCTCCCTGTCTCTCTTCCACATTTATTCAAGGCCAGTCTCAAATCTAGCCTCTATTTTTATCACAGAAAGTAGTGTATAAAAATATCCCTATTGTATAGGCCAGTTTTGACTAATCAGGGAACTTTCTGCATTTTTGTTGTGATTTAAATGTCAGTCTCCATATGCACTAATCATAAAACATAAGAAATGTTCCTCATATTCCTCTTTTAATTTTATTTCACTGACTCAGTGTTAAAACTACAATAGTACAGACTACTGGTCAGATTTTCAGAGTTGCTGAATACACACAGCACCTTTGACAATCAGCCTATATTGCCACAAGGTGGTGCTCTCTCTTACAAATCCTATTTCAACTCAAAATGCAAGCAACCCTGTCACTACACAAGAGCAGAGTGGTTCAAATTACACTTTTCTTATGTGAGTAGTTTCTCTGAAGACAAAATATAAAGAATTCGACCTTTTCGTCTACAAATAAAAATGGTAAAGAACAACATTACAATGTACCTTCATTAGCTACTGCCACAGTAATAAATACATTAGTATTTATCTGATTATTTAACAAAAGGAAATCTATAAGGCACATATAATTAAAATGTAGAATTTTTGGACTGACGTTTGGTAGAAAAAAATCCAGCTCGGAGTATTCAAATAAAATACTGGTGTCGTACGTCCTCTCTGTTTTCTAGCTTATTATGTGTTTTGCCTGAGCATTTGATATGCTCTCTGTGGTATTTGTTTGTGTGAACCAATAGTTGAATTCTGTTTGAAGCTTTATGCTTTTGTTTGATTACTAATCCTACGGTGTGTGCAGTTCAATATTTTATGATAAAACACTTATTCTAGAAGAATTATGGATTAATTAATAACCTTATTTTCTGTAAATTCATTGTATCTGTTTAAATCTTCCTTAATGTTCAATTAAAAAAAACAGACTTGTTACATTTGCACTTTTTGTAGAACCTGAAGCTCTCGAAATATCTTAAAAGGTATCTGGATATAGCCATTGTACATATGGGCAAACTGAAGTATAAAGAAGGTAAGTGACTTTTCCAAGATAACACAGTGAGTCACAGTGGTTTTCAAACTGTGGGTTGGGACTGGACCCCCCCAAAAAGTTGAGAACAGACATTTACCATGGAAACTTGTTTTCATTACAACCCTGTTTGTAAAAACAAACAAACAAAATCTCCCAAACCCTAAAATAGTTGTTCTCAAACTTTTCTTTTTGCGAACCATTTGAAAAGTGCTGAGGGTCTCAGCGGACCACTTAATGATCTTTCCAAATGTTGTTTGTACCGTTAGCTAACTATTGTAAAGCACTTTGGATAAACACACTGTATAAAAAAAATCTTAATAACCAACATTTTTTGTTATACAAATAAAAGTACAAAACTCATATTTTAATATCAGTAGTCTTACCTTTCTAATGCAATTGATGTGCCCTCTCCCCTCCCCCCCACCACGACAGCACCTAAGCTGGGGTTGGGAAGGAGAGGGGGGGTGTCTCACTCTCTCCCTCACTGCAGCAGCCCCCGAGCTGGGGCTGGGAAGGAGGGAGGTCTCTCCCCGGAAGCCCTGGAGCTGGGGAAAGTCACCTCTTTCTCTGGCCACCGCATCCTTGCACATCCCAAATTTCCCCCATCCCCTCTTCTCACACCACTGCCCCCTCCCACCTACCCCTATTCCCCCCAAGGCCACCACCTCACCTTACCTGTGCATTTTCTCCAGGGTCCAGGCACCTAATTAGTGGAACCACACCTGTGCGGCTCGACTAATTACATGTGTGGCCCTTCATTCTCTTGTGTGTGGCCGCCCAGGTGTGTACCTTAGAGGGAACTATCCGCAGACCACCTGAATGGAGCTAGCGGACCACATTTTGAGAACCTCTGTGCCTAAAACAAACAAAACACAAACACGCAGTTTGAGTAAAAAGTTTGTCCAGCTATAGTTCAAGGTACAGCCCATCATCTGCATACTTGCAGTGGTACATCCTCTCTCCCTTCTTGAGTGGGTCTTGCCCCCAACAAATGGCCTAACAGTCTTTTCCTCTCAGTGCAGAGTTCTTTACTTTCTGAGAAGCAGCTTGTATTTTAAACAGAAGATTTATCTCATGATATCAAACTCCCAACACCACAAGGGACAGTGCAGCAGGAGTAAAAGAAAAATATAGCACACAACAGAACCCACCTCCAGATACTAACTTCTAACTCTTGAAATGCCATGATATACAAATACAGCCCATCTGAAATAAAAATAAAATATAGCTGCCTCTGCCACACCCACAGCATGACACAAACTGTTCCACTCCTACCCTCCATAGTCGTCATTTTCTTTTAAATAGTCACACGTGTCAGAAAGAGGACACTAATCAGGGCCTCATCTACTCCATCAGCAGAGGCAGTGGGAGGCAATACCCTTTCTGATGTGCTGCTGATTTGATGGCTTTGAAATTTACATTCATTTTTAGACTTCCCTACAACATATGGCCTATGGTGCGTAATGGGGTATTATATAGTGCATGGTAACAGAGGGGTAGCCGTGTTAGTCTGGATCTGTAAAAAGCAAAAAAGAGTCCTGTGGCACCTTATATACTAACAGATGTATTGGAGCATGAGCTTTCGTGGGTGAATACCCACTTTGTCAGACTCATGTAATGGAAATTTCCAGAGGCAGGTCTAAATATGCAGGCCAGAATCAGTCTGGAGATAACAAGGTTAGTTCAATCAGGGAGGATGAGGCCCTCTTCTAGCAGTTGAGGTGTGAACACCAAGGGAAGAGAAACTGCTTTTGTAGTTGGCTAGCCATTCACAATCTTTGTTTAATCCTGAGCTGATGTAGTCAAATTTGTAAATGAACTGAAGCTCAGCTGCAAATAGACCATTTTGATTACCACTACAAAAAGTTTCTCTCTCTCCTGCTGGTAATAGCTCACCTTAACTGATCACTCTCATTAGAGTCTGTACGGTAACACCCATTGTTTCGTGTGTGTGTATGTGTCTTCCTACCGTATTTTCCACTGCATGCATCCGGTGAAGTGAGCTGTAGCCCACGAAAGTTTATGCTCAAATAAATTTGTTAGTCTCTAAGCTGTCACAAGTACTCCTGATCTTGAAACTCAGCAGTTTCTCTTTGAAGTCTTGTCCTGAAGTTTTTTTTCCTGTAGGATGGCTACCTTAAAATCTGCTATTGTGTGGCCAGGAAGGTTGAAGTGTTCTACAGGTTTTCCTAATATCTGACTTGTGTCCATTTATCCTTTTATGTAGGGACTGTCCAGTTTGGCCAATGTACATAGCAGAGGGGCATTGCTGGCACATGATGGAGTCTATAACATTGGTGGACGTGTAGGTGAATGAACCGGTGATGTTGTAGCTGATCTGGTTAGGTCCTGTGATGGTGTTGCTGGTGTAGATATGTTGACAGAGTTAGCATCGAGGTTTGTTCCATGGATTGGTTCCTGAGTTAGAGTTGCTATGATGGTGCAGTGTGTGGTTGCTGGTGAAAATATGCTTAAGGTTGGAGGGTTGTCTATGGACGAGGACGGGCCTGCCTCCCAATGTCGGTGAAAGCGAGGGATCATTGTCCAGGGTGGGTTGTAGATCACTGATGATGCACTGGAGAGGTTTAAGCTGAGGACTGTAGGTGATGGCCAGTGGAGTTCTGTTGGTTTCTTTCTTGGGCTTGTCTTGCAGCAGGAGGCTTCTGGGTACACATCTGGCTCTATTGATTTGTTTCCTTATTTCCTCATGTGGGTATCATAGTTTTGAGAATGCTTGGTGAAGATCTTGTAGGTGTTAGTCTCTGTCTGAGGGGTTGGAGCAAATTCGGTTGTACCTCAGTGATTGGCTGTAGACAATGGATCATGTGGTATGTCCAAGATGGAATCTGGAGGCATGAAGGCAGGCATAGCGGTCGGTGGGTTTTCGGTATAGGGTGGGGTTAACATGACCGTCACTTACTTGTACTGTGGTGTCTAGGAAGTGGACCTCCCGTGTAGATTGGTCTAGGATGAGGTTGATGGTGGGGTGGAAGCTGTTGAAATCGTGCTGGAATTCTTCCAGAGTCTCTTTCACATGGGTCCAGATGATGAAGATGTCATCAATGTAGCGTAGGTAGAGAAGGGGCGTGAGTGGATGAAAGCTGAGGAAGCATTGTTCCAGGTCAGCCATAAAAATGTTGGCACCACTTTATCGTCACGCACAATTATTTCAAATTTGGTGACAAAACATGTTGGCATATTGTGGGGCTATACGGGTGCCCATAGAGGTACCACTGGTCTGGAGGTATATATTGTCACCAAATTTGAAATAATTGTGCATGAGGATAAAGTGGTGCCAACATTTTTATGGCTGACCTGGAACAACGCTTCCTCAGCTCTTGTCCACTCACGCCCCTTCTCTACCTACGCTAAATTGATAACATCTTCATCATTCGACCTTGGGAGGCAGGCAAGTCCTCGCCCACAGACAACCCGCCAACCTTAAGCATATTCTCACCAGCAACCACACCGCACCATAGCGACTAACTCAGGAACCAATCCATGCAACAAACCTCGATGCCAACTCTGTCCACATATTTACACCAGCAACACCATCACAGGACCTAACCAGATCAGCTATGACATTACCGGTTCATTCACCTGCAGGTCCACCAATGTTATATACGCCATCATGTGCCAGCAATGCCCCTCTGCTACGTACATCGGCCAAACTGGACAGTTCCTACAGAAAAGGATAAATAGACACAAATCAGATATTAGGAATGGCAATGTACAAAAACCTGTAGGAGAACACTTCAATCTCCCTGGCCACACAATAGCAGATTTTAAGGTAGCCATCCTACAGCAAAAAAAACTTCAGGACCAGACTTCAAAGAGAAACTGCTGAGCTTCAGTTCATCTGCAAATTTGACACCATCAGCTCAGGATTAAACAAAGACTGTGAATGGCTAGCCAACTACAAAAGCAGTTTCTCCTCCCTTGGTGTTCACACCTCAACTGCTAGACGAGGGCCTCATCCTCCCTGATTGAACTAACCTTGTTATCTCCAGACTGATTCTGGCCTGCATGTTTAGACCTGCCTCTGGAAATGTCCATTACATGAGTCTGATGAAGTGGGTATTCACCCACGAAAGCTCATGCTCCAGTACATCTGTTAATATATAAGGTGCCACGGGACTCTTTGTTGCTTTATATAGTGCATGTTATCCTTGGGATAATAAAAGCCTGGTGTATGTGGCATTAGTTTCGTCTCATTCTCTGATCACAAGAGTTCCTTTTTCTCTCCCCTCTTTTTTTTTTTAATTTCACTCCCTTTTCTCTTTTGTTCCTTGTTCTCTGTTACCCATTTTTGTGCTTCATATTCCCTCTTCTTGATCCAGGGTTAGATCCTCTCCTCCCAAACTACTTACTGATTGGTTCTCCCCTACTGCTCTGCTCTCTGTGGCTTCATACCACTGATGTATTCTCTGTGGTTACCTCCTCTGCTACTCTGCTCCCTGTGTGAGTAACAGTAGAGTGTAACTGACAAATCTCAGAACAGAGAGAGAGAGAGTTGTGATTTTTGTCACTTTTCTGTTGCTGAGTGCACAACGAGAAGACCAAACAAGTAAGGGGGAAAAAGTTGATACACCATATTGATACATATTTTCCCTTTTCAACCACTACCCTATTTATAACTTTTAAGTGATGGTAAATATTGTACTTAAAATGTGCCACAAGCTTTACAGAATCAGGATAGTAAAGGTCTAGCTACAAAATTTAAATAAATATGAGACCAGAAGTTCTACCAAAAGCTTTTCAATTATTTGCTTTAAAAGATTGCCACAAATTCCCTGTTTGCATGGTGAAAACAATTTCTGCTTTAAATCTGAAGCAAAATTGCAGAGACTCTGCCTTCAGTGGGTGCCAGAGGATTTTCCCAAGCTGAACTAAAATATGTTCATAGCAGAAAATTGAAATTATGATCATATTGGGAGAGTCTGTGATCCATGCTAAAGAGAAATGGCATTTAGTATGTAATGTTTTGGCTCTTAATACAAGTAGCTGTTTGCATAGCTAATATTGTATGGACAGTATTTCATTTTTCTTGTTAAACATTTTTTATTCAATTTTGTTAAATATTTATTTAGATTTATTGAGCACCAGTCCATAGCGCTAGGTGTTGTACAAAAAATTAAATGCACAAAAATAAGAATCTAAACTGCAAGCAAGCAAAAAGAACAGAAAACAACTGCTCAGCTAAGAATATCCAGACTCCAAGTCTTTCCTTTAAAACAAACAAACAAACAACAAATTCACATGGTTATGATGCAGCTGTGGTGGTGTGTAGAATGGACTTCCACCATTGGAGTGGTCCATTGCAAGTCTTTTTCCTTCAGCAAGAGTCACTATGAGAGGATTTAAGCTTCTTAAATCCCTCAAAATTACATCTTCCAACCTCATTCATTGTTGGCCTCATGCTCTACTTCCTTCAACCTCAGTTCTATAAATCTACTGTAAAATTATATCTTCTTCTGCATGTTGGACATGACTCCACCATTGCAGTCATCTTGTTCTCAACTGATGCAAAACTGCAACTTGCTAGGATCATCCAAGTATCTTCTCATTTTGTGACAAAATGAAACCAACAGATGTTAAGTAACTTTTGACTCTGACTTTTGACACTGAAAACTGTTTAGTTTCCTCTTCTCAGATGTTTTTAATAGTCACATAACTTATCACTACTGTGTTGAACTCTTGTATCTTAGTTGTCACACAGACCTTTCACTACACAAACAGAAGCTGAAATGCCATTGATACAAGATACATTGATATAGAACCTCCTGCTGTCAACTGACTACCCATACAGATAAAACTATTCACCCATTTTATGACATTGCCATCTACATGCAGCATGGGCAGGTCATTCACTTGCATTTTCTAGGAGGCATGCATAGCTTTGGGCTTATCACCATTGATCTTAGGTCTCAGATTCTGCAGTTTTTTGCCACTCTTAAAGCATTAGCTGTAAGTCAATATCATCGATATACTCAATCTTCTAAAGATGAAAATGTAAATTTTACATCACCTACTTTGACCTCAATTGGCTTTGTAATCAGATAGTTTATTAGGATATTAAATAACATAAGTGAGAGAACATATCCCTGGTGTGCTCCTGAGTCTACTGAAAACCAGGCTGTAATACAATCAGTGACCCTTACACATCTGAATATACTGTGATACAATTCCTCTAGGCACGCTAAGTTCTCAGGCACCCCATACTGGCATAGCAGTATTCACAGTGCTGATCAATGCATTGAGTCAAAATCAACTGCAAAGTCTATCATCAAGATGTACTGAACTAGCAGTTAAGAGGGCCTGTTGAAATGATCATAATCAATGTTGGAATAGTATCATGAAGTGCATTGAGGAAGCCTCCAACAGAAATGACCAGAAATGATCTTTGAGACTTTGAACATCCTAATTGGACATCCATTCTTGTGGCTTCTGCCTGTTAAGAACAAAAATGGAGAATGCTGCCAGCATATGAATGCACAACTTAAGCATTGGCATGTGCATTTTTGTGAATTAATGAACAAATCCCCATCAAGATTTAAACTACAACTTAATCCCAAAATGATCCCGGCAGAGAACATGCTGGTGACATAAGAGGAAGTGATGCTTGCAGCCAAACAGTTATGAAGTGGTATTGAAAATATTTCATCAGAACTGATGAAGTGTGGAGGACAGGACCTGGTTCACTGGCTTCATAGGAAAGTTTAGGAAACCTGCCACATTCCAGAAGATTTGAAAAGGGTATGCATCATCTCTTTCTTTCAGAAAATGAGAGCACTCACCTTGCTCAAACTATAGGTGAATAACACTGGTGTCAGTACCAAGGAAGGTTTTCACTATCATACTTAACAACTGAAGCTAGTAAGTCATCAGGATGACATGGTATTCATGGTTCTGAAGTAACTCAAATATGAAATTGCAGAACTACTAACTGTGCTGTTACCTGTTGCTTACATCAACCTCTGAACTAGATGACTAGAGGACAGCTATGTAATCCTGGTTTTTGAAAAAAGGCTCCAGAGGCGATCCTGGCAATTATAGGCCGGTAAGTCTAACTTCACAAAATTAGTTGGTTGAAACTATAGTAAAGAACAGAATTATCATACACACAGATGAACACAATATGTTGGAGAAGAGTCAACATGGTTTTTGTAAAGGGAAATCATGCCTCACCAATCTATTAGAATTCTTTGTGAGTGTCAACAAACATGGATGGGGTGATCCAGTTGATATAGTGTATTGGGACTTTCAGAAAGCTTTGACAAGGTCCCTCCCAAAAAGCTAGTAAGCAAAGTAGGCAGTCATAGGATAAGAAGGAAGGTCCTCTCGTGGATCAGTAACTGGTTAAAAGACAGGACACAAAGGGTAGAAATAAAGGGTCAGTTTTCACAGTGGAGTCCTCCAAGGTTCTGTATTGGGACCAGTGCTGTTCAACATATTCCTAAATGATCTGGAAAAGGGTAAACAGTGAGACAAAAGTTTTCAGATGCTACAAAATTACTCAAGATAGTTAAGAGCTGACTGCAAAGAGTTACAAAGGAATCTCACAAAATTGGGTGAGTGGGCAACAGAATGGCAGATGAAATTCAATGTTGATTAATGTAAAGTCATGCACATTGGAAAACATAATCCCAATTACATATACAAAATGATGGTATCTAAAATAGCTGTTAACACTCAAAAGAGAGATCTTGGAGTAATTGTGGATAATTCTCTGCAAACATCTGCTCAATATGCAGTGGCAGTCAAAAAAACTAGCAGAATGTTGGGAATCATTAGGAAAGGCATAGGTAATAAGACAGTAAATATCATAATGCCACTATATAATTCCATGTTACATGTATTCAAAGTGTGGGCATACATTTCTGGTCATCTCATCTCAAAAAAGACATTAGAATTAGGAAAAAGTACAGAGAAGGGCAACAAAAATTATTAGGGGCATGGAACAGCTTCCCTACAAGGAGAGATTAAAAAGACTGGTATGATTCAGCTTGTAAAAGAGACAACAAAGTGGTGGTGATGGTGGGGGGGGATATGATAGAGGTCTCTAAAATCATGAATGGTGTGTACAGTGTGAATAGGGAAGTTTTACATAGCACTTCATGTAGCATAGGAACCAGAGGTCACCCAATGAAATTAATAGGCAGTAGATTTAAAAAACAAAACAAAAAGGAAGTACTTCAGACAATGCATAGTCAACCTATGGAACTCATAGCCAGGGATGTTGTGAAGGCCAAAAAATTAAGTGAGTTTGTGACGTGGCGCACTTGCCCCGCACTGGTACCACAAAAGTTAACTCTAATCTCTGGGCCAAGGAGGCCATGTCCCTGCGGCACTGCTGCGCATGCTTTGGCTGGAGATTTGATATAAAATAGAGCAGCTTGGCTCATTCTTTCACACTGCAGGCTCCAGCCCAGGAACTGTGCAAGCCACAGATGGTAGAAGCCAGGGACACTGAGACTCCAGAGAATGCCCAGGAATTGTCGGAGCTGCTAGGAGCTGCACTAACTAAGGAGCCCAGAGACCCTGGAGACACCGGGGCTGCTGCATCAGGAAGAGGGTAGGAAGTAGCTCAGGGGGACTAGTTATTGTGCTGGGTGGGGTCTGTGTGTTTCAGGCAAATTCCCCACTGACCGTCATATTTGCCACTGACAGGGCCCTGAGCTGGGACCTGGTGGAGCAGGGAGGGCCTGGGTCCCCTTACCCAGCCACCACACTGCCCCCTCCCCCCCAACAGGTGGTGGCTCATTTTCCTTAGTGGCTGCCAGGCCAAATAGCCCTACTGACTCTGGCCATTAGACCATGTAGTCCTGATAGAGGGCACTTAGACTGACTCTGGCCATTGGGCCATGAAGCCCTGCAGAGCAGGGAAGCCTTACTGACTTTGGCCACTAGACCACACAGCCCTGCTGAATAAGGCTGCCCTATTGGCTCTGACTGTTAGGCCACACAGCCCTGAGAGAGGGCAACCATATTGACTTTTACCCCTAAGCCAAGCTATCTCAAGACGAGGGATGATTGTATAGACTCAGCCATGGGGCCATCTTTACATTCACCCTGTCCCAAGAAGGGACGGGGTGCACTTGCCCTGTGACAGGGTTCAAAAATAGAATTGGATAAATTCATGGAGCATAGATCTGTCAATGGCTAATAGCCAAGATGGTCAGAGGTGTAACCCTGTGCTCTGCATTTCCCTAAACCTCTGACTGCCAGAAGTTGGACTGGATGACAGGGGATGGATCACTTGATAATTGCCCTGTTCTGTTCCTTCCCTCTAAAGCATTAGCCACTTGCATTTTTAACCAGTGCTCATTTAGGTCACTCTGAATATTTCCGCAGCTACCTAGCTCACATCCGTATGCCAGTGTCAATGGTTACTGGGCCATTCATTCCACTTGAACCAGCCAGGTCAGAATGGAGACTTAAAATTGGTTTTTGTCAGCATGCTCAAGAGACTGTAGCTCATGTCTCCTCATTAGCCCTTCTAGGCACTGTTGATCAGGAAGGATGATAATGACTTCTGTGGTACCTTACATGTGAGAGCCTTCCAAGTAGACGAGGTAGTTGATGGTATATATACACAGTCCCTTCACTCATGGACAGTTGTGCTGCTGGACGCATGACTCTTTGGGGGTGGGGGGAACAGATTATGGTATTACTGACACCTTTCTTGTTTGTTTTCTGGGGAAATGCACGTTGTTTTTTTTAAAGGGCTAAAACTCTACAGCAGCCCCTGAGAGGTACACAATCTACACATCCCCCTGGGATGACCTAGCTTCACCAATGATAGGGCCTTATTTGGCCACTTTGTGGGATTTGCTGGCCAGTTATAGGCCACCTGCCAGAGCTACAGTAGCCTGCCAGTGGCTACTATATTCCTGCTCCTTACAGAATTACTGTTGCTTGACCCACCAGCTGGGTGGTATCAGTGGACATGAGTCAGACCCTATGCTTTTGTTCTTCACTAGGATGAAGTGACCCACACAACAGCACAGTTTCTGTCCAATACCAGCTCCCACAAATGTCGTGAAGTATAGTATATTTCCTGCTCACCTGTGTCATACAACACTTCAGTGAATGGAATGTGCGTCCCTCTTTTTGCTGTGAAGATTGTTACTGCAGCTTCTCCTAATTTGCTTAGCAATTGCAGCACAGGGGTCTTTGTCAGAAAAAAAATATTGTTTATGACTAAGGACAGTTCAAAACACAGGAGTACATCTCAAAAACATTCTGTCATATGTAAATGGTAATGAAAATGGGCTAAATTCAATTAATGTAATACTGTACATCCTGTAAAGGGCCAAACTCTGCCTTCAAAGATGTATGCACAGCTTCCATTGAAGTCAATATCCTCCATCTGAACTCAGAATTTTGCTGTTGATTGTTGTTATTATATGTCTCTGTTTAGGTTGTAACATGGAGTGCCTCACAACTTTGCTGTAGGAGTGCCTCACAACTTTACTGACTTTATGCTTACCACATCCCTATGAGGTATATAAGTATAATCACCCCCCATTTCATAAATGGGGAAATGAGACGCAGAGATTGAGCCCATTTTGGCCAATTTAACTCACTCTGAATAGTGGCTGGCATGGGACTAATCCTGTTGACTTCAGTGGGGATCTTCAGGACGTACGGTACTTCTAAAAATAGGTAAAGGTGGTAGAAGACGACTCTAAGGGTATGATCTAAATCCCTGTGAAGTTAATAGGAGTCTTTCCAATGATTTCTATGAGCGTTGGTGCCCAAGTGGCGTGTCCAAGGTGGCACAGGTGGAATGTAGTAGTGCTAGGAAGTGAGATCACAACTCCTGAGTCCCAGTCCAGTACCTTAAACACAATACCATCTATTTTTACTAGAGATGAGTGGTTTCAAATGGCCATATATGCAGAGAGTTCTGCATGTGATGCATTCTAGCTGAATGTACTCAGGCAAGAGATCCGGAGCAAAATATACAAAAGTACCTGAGTGAGTTAGGGTACATCTACACTGAAAAAATAATGCAGTAGTGGGTCTCAAAGCCTGGGTCAACTGACTTGGGCTTGCACTATGTTACTAAAAATAGCAGTGTAGATATTCCCACTTGGGCTGGTGCCAGGGTCCTGAGACTCTCCCCCATTGCTGGGTTCAGACCCCAGTCTTTGGCCAACCAGGAATGTCTAAACTACTATTTTTAGCCCTGTAGCATTATTTTTAGCCCACAATTCCAAGCCAATTGACCCAGATTCTGAGCCTCACTGCCAAGGGTTTTATTTTTGCAATGTAGATGTATCCTCAGTGGCCAAAGTACCATTTTCAAAAGAGATTTAGAAAGTGCCTAAGTCATTTCTGAAAATTGGACTTAGGCCTTGCAGTGCTGAGTGGAACAACTCTTAAATACCTTAGATACTTTTGAACATCTTGCCTTTAGACAATATGTATGCCAATTACCTGTTTCTGCATGGATGTGTAAGCATGATGATGAAGTTAGGTTAATAGACTGGAAGTCAGAATACCTGAAGTCTATTTTCAACTCTTCCTCTAACTCAGGGGTTCTCAAACTTCATTGCACTGCAACCCCTTCTGACAAAAATTGCTACATGACCCAAGGCAGGGTGACTGAAGCCTGAGCCTGTCCGAGCCCCACTGCCCCGGGTTGGGGAGCCAAAGCCGAAGCTCAAGGGTGACTATTTTCAGCAAATGAAAAAAATAAAAATAAAAAGGGTTTTCAGTTGAACAACCACAACTAAAATAAAAATACATCCAATTTTTTGAACTTTTTGATGTATTTCTTTTATGTGCATGGGGGCTGGGGGAGGGAGAGGGCAGGGGAATTTTCCCAAGCACCTCCACTCTGAACATTGCTTTTTTAAAAAAAAATTCAGATATGGTTGTTTTGGGGTTGGCTCAGGCTCCGAGATAGACAAAGATAGAGTTGTATTCTTATTTAACTGAAATGCCCCTCTCATGAATTCACAAGCTCTCTTGTGCCTATATGTCTCCCCATGGGGGATTTCAGAATTGCTTTTCAAAAAGAGAAACAATTGGACAGACCTACCTATGTCAAGGTTTATCATATGGGGAAAAATGGTTGTGTTTAATAGTGAAAGTGAGATGCTTAATTCTGACTGTCTTTCAGATGATTTTTTTCTTTTGCTGTTCCTCCACATGCTCCTAAATGTCAAACAAAACAAAAAAGAAAAAGTGTAACACATAGAAGAAAAAAGTCCAGGAAAATAACTACCTTTGTAACTATTTTGAATACTGCGGTGTAAGGCCTCACTAACTAGATACAATAAAAATGTGAAGAATACACACATTGAATGATATAGTACATCTGTTGGTAAATAGGCTTTAAATGTTACTTTTGGAAATCAGGAGAAATAAGTTGACATCTAATTTTGTAAAGAGCAGTATGTTTAAAAAATGTGTTACATGGTAGTTAGGCACGCTTTCATTAAAATGTAGGTAAATCTTGGTTTAGCTTCCAAGTCAGGAAAACATCAATATGTTTTCAACATTAAGCATTTGAATTATTTTGTTGAATTGGGAGATCCCTAACTTGGCTGGGTGTGCTCCTGATTTCTTTGAGGGGTTGTAGATTTCTTTGGGAATTTTGTCCTACATCCATATACTGCAGAATTGAGAGGTAATGGTATTCCTAACTACCAGGGTTAGAGTTATCCCAAGAAAGCTCTATAGAGAAGAGGAACCACCCAGGCTTCTATTCCCATCCTAGTAACATCTACATCTCAAATCACCCTATGATGTACTGACTAGGGTTGTGTGGGACAGTTGATGGTCAGGCTGAGGTCATGCAGTATCATCACATGAGATCTATGAAGCATCTCAGGGACCCCCAGGCTGTAATTTTCATTGTTTTGTTTTTCAGTGCAGTTATGTAACCAAAAAAAAAAATCTACATTTGTAAGTTGGCCTTTCACAACAAAAAGATTGCATGACAGTACTTGTATGAGGTGAATTGAAAAATACTATTTATTTTGTTTATCATTTTTACAGTGCAAATATTTGTAATAAATAATATAAAGTGAGCACTTTGTATATAAAAGTATAAATAAAGTACACTTTGTATTCTGTGTTGTAATTGAAATCAATATACTGTATTTAAAAATGTAGAAAAACATCAAAAATATCTAATACATTTCAATTGGTATTCTATTGTTACACAGTGCGATTAAAACTGTGATTAACCATGATTAATTTTTTTAATTGTGATTAATTTTTTTGAGTTAATCTTGTGAGTTAATTGTGATTAATCGACAGCCCTATTTAAAATGGGATATTTGGAAAGTAGAATTTGATGCGTTTTTCAAAACTGGAAGCTTAAAAGTCTTGGTATTCAACAAAATGTTAAATGCGGATGAACATGAAGTACCAGATCACAAGATACCAAAAAGTACATCCCCCACAATCAAATACAGTCCTCAGAAGCGTGGCTCTTGAATTTCAACAATGAGACTCTTAAAGCCTTCTCTGATCTCCTTCTGTATCACAAACTCTCCACTTTCAAAGTGATTCACAGCTCTGCCCTGCTTATTAGCTCCTATCTGTCATCTCCAACCACTCATGAGTCATGACCTACAGTCTGCCAACACAGTACATCTTGTTTCCTTTCCCCAGAAGAAACTCTGGGCCTTTTCTAATGACATCCACTAGCCTGGAACATCTTCACTGATCCTGTCAGGGCTGGCTCGAGCTTTTCTGCAGTCCCAAGTGGTGAAGGGAAAAAACCTCCAAAAATACAATTGAGTTGCCGCCGAAGAGGATGAGAGGGAGTGAAGAGCCCACTGAAGACCCGGATGTGCCGCCCCAACAAAGGTCGGACTCCCTCCCCTTTCTATTGGCCGCCCCAGGCACCTGCTTCCTTTTCTGGTACCTGGAGCCAGTCCTGGATCCTGTGCACCGTGCAACTGCCTTCAAATTCTTCTTCAAGGCTTTCTGTTTTTGGTCACTGTCCCATCGCTGACCTCTTTGCACTGGGCCTCAGCGTAAACATAATACTTCTAATTAATGTAGATTAAAAATGCAAAAAAGTACGTATGGAATGTTAAGCACATCTCATGATCTTTCACTTCTGAAGCAATTCTTCTTTATTCAGTCCCCTTCTCATTGTTTAATGCCATTGGTTGTCATTCATTTAAAACTCTGAGACAGAATACTGCCATTTTATTTGTTTGCTAAGTGCTATTCTGTCTGACAAATAAATAAATAGTAATCCTTTCTTTCTCTGTATTTTATAAATGGTGGCGACACTCATGGAGACTAATGGCTGGAAATCTGAATCTGTTTGTGCTCTCTAATGGCTCTGCAAATGCCTTGATTTCCCTCCGACCCCCCCATCACTGAGGGAACTCAACCCAGTTTCTGTCCATCTATCAAGGTACTTATAAGAACAATAGAAAGTATTATGGGCATGTATATTTATTTTTGTACAAATCATGTAAAATGTACATGCAAATAAACTGAAGTACACAGGCACCTTGTTAATATGGCCCTTGGCACCACAAAGTTTGGGTGCACCAGATTAGATAAATGTTGCACCTGCATCTGGCTAACCCTGGAACCTATCTGAGGCTAGAAACAAGATTCAAATTTTTAAACAGTGATGAGAATTAATCCCTGAAATAGATTACCCAGGAATTTAGAAAATTTTCTATCATGGGAAGTCTTAAAATCAAGATTGGATGCCTTTGTATAGGATAGGCTCTAGCTCAGTGGTGGGCAACCTGTGGCCCATCAGGGAAATCCGCTGGTGGACTCCCACAGCTTCCTGCAGCTCCCATTGGCTGGGAATGGCGAACTGTGGCCACTGGGAGCTGCGGGCAGCCTTGCAAATATAAACAAACTGTCTGGCAGCCCACCAGCAGATTACCCTGATCGGCCACATGTGGTCCGTGGGGCACAGATTGCTCACCACTGCTCTAGCTCAATCACAAGATAAATACAGGAATCTTTGGGTGACATTTGATGTCCTATGTTATACAGGAGGTCAGACTCTAACATAGTAGTACCGTCTGGCCTTAATCTAGGAATCTAGATAGTTTACAAATTAAGAAAACACACCTGAAATTAGTTGATTTGACTGCTAAAATGCTTCTAGAAAGATAGTCAGAAAACACACACAGACACACACACACTTTAGAAGAGAATATGGTTTAGAAAAGAAGATTTGACAGATGTAATCTCATCCATATTAGGATAGTGACTAGAACTGCTACTTTATGGCCCTTAACAGGGGCTAAAATTGCATCACATTTGACCTTTAAAGCAGGAGGATTAATGAACAGAATACCAACTTGCAGACACTGTTTCAAATTGAGGAGTGATGTAAACTGGTTTGCAAATGGGTGTATATAGTAAAGTGGTGTATTGGGAAATTGGGATTCACCTTGTGTGCAAAATTGAAATATACAGCTCCAGGGGGTTTTACCAGGAAAGCCAGCTAACAGAAGCATTCAAGATTAAGAAGGATGACATGTTTTAACTTTCACCTTTCTCTCAGTTGATTTTCTTGGGGCTTCCTCTTGCCCCCTCAACATGAAGGTTACTCACATTACACACCTGTTGAATACTGACAGTGCAAATTACTGAACAATTTTCTGACAAACTTGCACCTGACCTTTAACATACATCACTGATGTAGTTAATCTGCTAGTCAAGGAAAGCCAGACACCATATGCCAGGTCCTTTGGATTTACAGCTCCAATAACTTGACTTGCATGAGTTTCATGAGATTAGGTAACAGTCTAGCAGGTTTATCATTAGCCATACAATGCATCCCAGGATGATTCAGCCTGACAGTGATAAACATGTCAGGACAGGACCATCATTTTCCTCTGCAACAAAAGAACAATCAACCTCTTGTCAGTTATCTACAATAACCTGTATCATCATAAATGGCTCATTGGCAGATATTTTCAAGGTTCTTCGGAGGTGTGGTTTCACCTCAAAGGGGGCCATGTTCCTCTAATATCCATATTTCACTATTTCATTATGAAATGCAACATCCAGAGAAAACTACTTTTAATTCAAGAGCAAATAATTCTACTATTTTATCTGTTACTCTTATTAAATGTATCTTTAACAGTGCATCTAAATTAAAACTTGCCTTTCCTGCACATCACAGGCTTGAGTTATGTTAGTATAACCTTTATTTCAATATTTAATGCAATACTGCCATAATAGTAAACCAATAATAGTTATCCCTCCCACAAAAAGAAAAATAGAAAAATCCAAACTCTTTTCTTGTTATAATTGGTGTCTGAACATAACTTGGGATTTTTGGCCCTGAATTGTCTTCTATATAGTTGTAATTCATTGGATATTATGGCCTGACAGAATCAAATGCATTATTGTTATGGAGATAATATTTTTCTTGGCAATTCTATATCAGAACTATAAATGCAGTGGATGAAATCTCACAAATGTGTTCATTGTTTTTTAAAAGTAGAGTACCAAATTTTGCCAGCCTTATTGATATTGAGGGAGATTTCCAAAGGAACAAAAGGCAGGGAGGCACCCAGCTCCCACTGACTTTCAATGGGACTTGTGCACCTAAGCTGCAGTCTGTGCCTTTGAGTAGTGCCTTGTTCTGCAAGTAGCTGCATTGATTTCAGTGGTATTTCTGTTGGAGGAAGATACTATTCAGCATAAGGTGGCACAAGTTAGGCCATAGGCTCTGTGCATCCATTTTCATGGAAAAGCCATTAAAGGATGTAACAGGATCTGCTACTCACGCTCCGTGGTGCCGCCTCATGGCTCATCTGGGGAATTAGCTTGCCACTGTCTGCACCACCACTGCCTGTTGCCTGAGTCACTCTCTCTGTGGCCCCTCTCTTGCTAGTCAGGAGCTGCAGCACCTCTCCTTTATGGCTTAGCCCTCCAACCAAGCTTCCTCACTCTCAGGCAGTCTCCAGATCCGCTGTGCTGGCTGCATCACTCCTGCAGTGGCTGGTAGTGGAACGTGGGCCTGCCCTTTATTCCAGGTTCCAGTCCAGGGACCCTCAAACCAGCAGTTCAGGTCTATACACACTGATTTTACTGCTCCCTCCCTTCCCTTTTCAGTCTCACCCCCTTGTATCAGGGAGCGTGACTGCAGGTTCACCTCACTGCAGCCCCCTCCATCCTCAGCTCCTAGGCTTTATAGAAGCCCTGCCTGTTCCTGCCCAGGTGATTGTTAAGCCTGGTCTACACTACGCGTTTAAACTGGTTTTAGGAGCGTAAAACCGATTTAACGCCACAACCGTCCACACTAGGAGGCACCTTATATCGATTTTAATGGCTCTTTAAACCGGTTTCTGTACTCCTCCCTAACGAGAGGAGTAGCGCTAGTATCGGTATTACCATATCGGATTAGGGTTAGTGTGGCCGCTGATCGACGGTATTGGCCTCCGGGCGGTATCCCACAGTGCACCACTGACCGCTCTGGACAGCAATCTGAACTCGGATGCAGTGGGCAGGTAGACAGGAAAAGCCCCGCGAACTTTTGAATATTTCCTGTTTGCCCAGCGTGGAGCTCCGATCACCACGGGTGGTGATGCAGTTAAAAATCAAAATAAAGAAAGAGCTCCAGCATGGACGATGCGGACGTGATCGCTGTAAGGGCAGGCAAAACTGTTCTATCAGCGCTCCGTTACAGAAGACGAAATTCAAAATCATTTTTTAAATATCTCCAGACAGACGCCATAGCAGGGACTCAGCGCACTGCTGCGTGGCAAGCGTAACGGAAAGCCAAAGAATCAAATGGACGCTCATGGACTGGAGGACTCAAGCTATCCCACAGTTCCTGCAGTCTCTGAAAAGTATTTGCATTCTTGGCTGAGCTCCAAATGCTTCTAGGGTCAAAAAACTTGTCCGGGGTGGGTCAGGGCATAGCTAGGCAATTTACGCCACCCCCCCCCCCCACCCCCAGAAGTGAAAGGGAAAACAATCCTCTCTTGACTCTTTTACATGTCACCCTATCTTTACTGAATGCTGCAGATAGACGGGATGGTGCAGCACTCAACAACAACATCCTTCCTCCCACCCCGCCATGGGTGGCTGATGGTACAATAGGACTGCTACCCGTCCTCATCATCAGCCTATTGGCACATGGGGCAGTGCAAAAGGACTGGTAACCATACCAACTTGCTTGGGACAGGTCGATCAAGGTCGCCTGGTCCTAATTTTTCCTGGTAGATGGTGCAGTTTGGCTGCCATCCATCATCGTCATAGCAACAGGGGGCTGAGCTCCATCAGCCCCCACCCTTCATGTGTAAAGAAAAAGATTCAAGTGCCCCTGAACTAGCAGAGGGATGCACTCCTTACGGTCCTGTCTGGAATATCATAGCAGCTGGAGGCTGCCTTCACTAACAAGTCACTGTGTCTTATTCCTGCATTCTTTATTACTTCATCACACAAGTGGGGGGACAATGCTACGGTAGCCCATGAAGGCTGGGGGAAGAATGAAATGAACAGGAGGGGTTGTTGCAGGAGCACCCCCTGTGAATAGCATACAGCTCATAATTTCTGCAGGATCTGACACAGAGCAGCTGTGCTCTCTCTGGTTCTCTGATACAGTGGTTCTCTAGTACACTTGCCCATATTCTAGGCAGGACTGATTCTATTTTTAGATACCAAAAAGGAGGGATTGACTCAGGGAGTCATTCCCAATTTTGGCTTTTGCGCCCCTGGCTAAGAGCAGCCAGGGGCACTTATGACAGCAGCAAATGGAACAGTGCAAAAGGACTGGTAGCCATGATCATCTTATTACCAATTTATGGATTGGTAGATGGTGCAGTATGGCTGATAACCATCTCTGCTGTCATGCAAAAGCAAAAGCATGCTGCTGTGTAGCGCTGCTGGACCGCCTCTGTCAGCGGCATCTAGTACACATACGGTGACAGTCACAAAAGGCAAAACAGGCTCCTTGATTGCCATGCTATGGCATCTGCCAGGGCAATCCAGGGAAAAAAGGCGCGAAATGCTTGTCTGCCGTTGCTTTCCCAGAGGAAGGAGTGACTGACGACATTTACCCAGAACCACCCGCGACAATGATTTTTGCCCCATCAGGCACTGGGATCTCAACCCGGAAATGCCAAGGGGCGGAGGAGGCTGCGGGAACTATGGGATAGCTACGGGATAGCTACCCACAGTGCAACGCTTCAGAAATCGACGCTAGCCTTGGACCATGGACGCACACCACCGATTTAATGTGTTTAGTGTGGCCGCGCGCACTCGATTTTATAAAATCTGTTTTACAAAACCGGTTTATGCAAATTCGGAATAGTCCCGTAGTGTAGACGTACCCTTATTCTCAGTTAGTATCATTGCTCCCTTAGCTCCCCAACAGGTGCAGCCTATGGCTAATTGACCTCTATTGCCACTTGTTTGCTATACATCTCACAACATCCTGTTACATGTAATGCTGTGGTATAGGCCATATACTGTTGAATTCAGTTGCTGTGGAACAAACACATTACATCATATTTTCTATTAACCTAGTCTGTGAGCCAGTCAATAATGGTTATAACTCTTACTTTTCAAGCAGGTGATAGGTGTCCTTAATCCTGTGTTGCACAATGAAAGGTATTTTATGGCTCCTGGGGACAACTGGTATTATTTGGGGTTCTCTCTTGTTATCCCTCAGATTTCCATGGCTTTGTTGTATATAGCAATTAAGCTTTCTTGGATGAAAGGGTCATTACCCTTACTGTTTCTTTGTTGTGGACTAGCACTAATACTGCATATGCTGTCCTGCCTAGGAATTGGGATATCACTTCTGTGAAGGGTAAAATAACCTTTCATAAAGTTCTAGCATTTGCTCTCTCAATTCTTTTTAAGTGTGTCTAGGACCATTCAGATGCTACGAGGGAAACGCCAAGCTTGGCAAGAAGCTTGTTCTCTGGAATTGCCTCAGGTGTGCTCAACACATTAGTTTGTCAGCCAGTATGAACAGACCTTCCACATGGAGTTCACACAAAAGAGTTTCTCTCTTGACTTTCTATTACATTTTCGGACATTACTTATACCGCTTTGCATATTCTACCAAAGTGACTTAACCAGCACATTGATGACAAAGCCTTCCATATATAAGACAATGTTGTGGGTCATGCACATGCCTACACCACTGACATTTCTTGCCCAAAGGCCTCTTCAGGCTTTTTTCCATCCTTCTTAACTTTCTTCTGCTCATTTCCTGAGGGGCAATTCTGGCTGCTAAACTGTGCCAGACCTCAACTAGTAAAAGCTGTCGCAGGGGTGTGCAGAATGTGTGGAATTTTTTGGCCATTGAACCTCTTTTTTCACTTCTAAAACACCCATCTTTTTAAGTGGTGTTTTGTGCTCCGCTCTGAAGCAGAGGTCTAACAGTAAAGAACCTCTGGCAGGCACTTTTCTCCAAAGCCATTTTACTCATTTGAAGGCTAAGATGACACCCACTTCTCCCTGGACCATTAGACTTTGGAGCCATCAAATGTGCCTGCTAGTGAAACTCTGCTCCAAGAGATGTGATTGGCTGGGTTGATTATGTGGCCCACCCCACAAAGGCATGCATACTGTAGTCTGGCAGGAGGCATGTGAAACAGCACAAACTGATCATTTCAAAAGTAGTAGAAGGGATTGCTGCTGGGTTAGTTCCTTCCAGGACCCCCTGAACTTCTCTGCCTACATCTGCTCTGGACACACTGAATGACTTCTGAATGGGTGCCTGAGTCGAATGAGAACTTCAGCTCAGGCACTGATGCACGTGCCCTGGATCCCACACAGTTCACCTTTGGCAGGAAGAACCAGAATTGAAACAATTTGTCCAAAACCAGACTATATTTCATGCTGAAAACCTGCCTCTTGGTCTCCTGTGGTCACTGTACATGTTCCTCATGGAACAGCCTTGTCTATGCTGGTCTACCTCAGTTTCATTCAATTTTTCCCAAAGATGGACCTCTACCTTGAAACCTACAAGTAATGATAATGATCTGTCCATAAAGTAATCTGGAATTAGCTATATACTTTTTAAAAAGTACAATAAATTAGGATATGACCAATCACTAGCAGAGAACCTTTCGTTCTCATTTTCTCTACCCTCTGCATCTATTTTGTGTTGGCTAGAACACAGACTCTTCAGGGTAGAGAATATGCCTTTTGTTTGAAAGTAGTTAGCCCATTTTGGGCACTAATGGACACAATGAAAATGAAAACAATGACAGTATATTGCCAGCAATGACATAACCCATTGAGAAATGCAGGAATCACCAAGAGCCTCCTCACTTTCCCATTTTAGCATATAATGCAATACTGGCCAGCGGATTAACATTTTGTTTCTGATAATTCACTGACTGATTGGTACATAGAATCATAGACTTTAAGGTCAGAAGGGACCATTATGATCATCTAGTCTGACCTCCTGCACAACGCATCCATAGTGCTACCCATATATCTATATTTTACTTTGTATAGTGGCAGCCATGATTTTGAATCTCTGCTTCATGCGTATTGTAACAAACTGTAAAATCTCTCTTCAAAGTTCATTACTATCTGCCATTTTAACAACATACAAACCAAATGTAATACAAATGTTACTGATTAAAGTATTCTGAGTTTTTACAATTAAATAATAAACCATGATATTGTGCTGGCATAAACACTACATCAATTACCTTCAACACTCTAAAATAAATCTGCCTAATAATACACTTTCTGAAACAAGAACGGAGCAGAGTGCTTCATACATTTTATACATTTTTAGGAACAGGCATTCCTAGGCTTTGAACACTAGATGGCACTTATTCTATCATTTGTTTTGTGGGAATAGTACAATGTAACATACGTACAGTTTTCTTCAATGTCTGAACTCTAGCAGCTATAAGTCTTTTCCTGTTTGCTTGTTGTCAACTGAGTAAGTTCATTTGGATATTCTCTATGAACAAATTCAAATAATGTATTCTAGTCTATATGAGATATCTCTGCAATAGATTAAATATAGAAAGAAAATTTCAGACCAAATCCTCAGATGATGTAAAACTACATAGCATTCTGGAATCAATGGAGACATGTTGATTTATATCAGCTGAGAATCTGACAGTCAGTTTTCACTATTTTGTGTATTTATTATTGGTAGGATAATTAAACTGGCTGAAATAACAGTTAAAAATGATTGCATTTCAATTATCTTTAAATTGATTAGTTAAATACACTCAAGCAGAATACTAAATTCAGCAAGTAAAACAGTCAAACCAAGGAATGCCCACGTTGAATAAAGGGAAGGAATAAATACATTTGTACTAAAAAATAATATAAATGTAATATTTCAAACTTGTACTTCGCAAGACATATAAGCAAACAGGCATGGCATTAGGTCTTTGAAGTTTTATTTTAAATGTATCAGGATCCATACAAATACACACATGCATACACACACTTACTTCCTTTTTACACATCAAGTATAAATTAGATTGTTGCCAGGGCTGGATTAACCAATTCTGTTAAAATAAGAATTTACAAAATTTTATTTGTTCCTTTAATGAAAAAAAAATTAAAGGGTTACCCTTACTATCAAAAACTCACTTGCAGTGAGTGGTCTTCTTGGGGTAATAGGTAGCTAAGCATTGCAATAGCCCATTCCTTAACCCCTCTAGCCTCAGGTATTCTCCTCTTATGGCCTGGAAACCTGTTTTTTCTACCCTCTTGCACTCGGGTACAACAAGTTCTTGTACACGGGGCGGCTCCAGGCACCAGCATGCCAAGCGTGTGCCTGGGGCGGCAAGCCACGGGGGGTGCTCTGCCGGTGGCTGCGAGGGCGGCAGGCAGGCTGCCTTTGGCGACATGCCTGCAGAGGGTCCGCTGGTCCCGCGGCTTTGGCGGACCTCCCGCAGGCTGCCGCCGAATCCGCAGGACCGGGGACCTCCCGCAGGCAAGCTGCCGAAGGCAGCCTGCCTGCCATGCTTGGGGCGGCAAAATACTTAGAGCTGCCCCTGCTTGTACATCCCTTCATAGGTTCCATGGAATTCCTCACTTTACAGTGGTAAGAATTCTGCACAATCAGAATGCATGTGAGACAGTGAAAGCATGAAAGATATCTTCTTCCCTGCCTGCATTCCCATAACACTAGGCCACTTTGTCCTTTGTTCAGGTATGGTTTTGTGGTATCTGAAGATGTATATACAGATTTAAGGAGCAGATGATTCAATGTAATCATAAAGGAGGGACTTCCTGTAGAAGAGAAGCAACTTTTAAGGTTACGCAGTCTTTTCATCTACACTCATTGTTGTCTGGCACACAGACCCCATGGCAAGGTGCTGACCTACCGGTATTTGTGAGCAGGCAGCAGGCCACCCAAACAGATGGGCAAAAATGTAGGCAGCCAAGAGACCATGTTTGTACGTCAAGCATGGGTGCTGAGGGCATGATTCCCAGCTGAGAATATTGAAATAGTTATTTGGCACTTATTCTCCTGTCATTAAAAGAAATGTGCTGCCATTAGTTCAGTGTTGAGTTTAACTACCTTTAAAAATGACTTCCATTACATATCTGTGCATGGATAGATTACGGATATGTTGGACCTCATAGAATTCTGGAAAAAGAATGAGATGAGTATTAACTAGAGAGAGACAGAAGGGCATTGCATAGCTGTACAATTACAGAAATGCCTGATTCTGCCACTGACTCCATAAGTGACCCAGGGCAAGTCACTTAACCATACTCTTAGGTTTAAAAATGAAGGACATGTCAGCATTGTTTAGATTAAAACAAAGAATCTGGAAGCAGAAATATAAAGAATTGCAAAAGCTTCCACTTTGTCTGTTACAATACTGTACACTTCATTGACTTTCAACATAATCAGCATACAAAATATAGATGAGCGGGTTTAACAAATTATTTCAGAATAATACCAAGATTAATAATACACCTCTACCCCGATATAAAGTGACCCGATATAACACGAATTCGGATATAATGTGGTAAAGCAGTGCTCCGGTGGGGCGGGGCTGCGCGCTCCAGCGGAGCAAAGCGAGTTGGATATAATGCAGTTTCACCTATAACACAGTAAGATTTTTGGCTCCCGAGGACAGTGTTATATTGGGGTAGAGGTGTAGTAACTATTTGTATAGTATTCTCTGCTAAAACTGTTTCAGAAAAAAAAAAAAGTAAATAGAAAACATTTTTATATAATTGCTCTTCCTCCCCCCCGAAACTGATCCTGGCCTCCTCTTAAGGCATAGTGCAGCATATGCATTTCCATTGCTTGGTGGATAGCTCTTATTGTCCCTACCTAACACACAATACCTCCTGCTTCTCTCCTTGCGGCAGTGTAGTTGTGCGTGGTCCCCTAACTTGGGCCTATAACCTACAGACACAGTTATAACAATGTGCAATCGTGCCTTAGGAATGCAACTATTACTGAATTTTACTGTTTGTAATATCTTCATTGCCCTGGGATAATAACTACGGCTGCAAAGTGATTAAAAAAATTAATCACGCAGTTAAATAATAATAGAATAGCATTTAAATATTTTTGGGGTTTCTTACATTTTCAAATATATTGATTTCAATTACAATACAGAATGCAAAGTGTACAGTGCTCACTTTATATTTATTTTGATTACAAATATTTGCACTATAAAAACCAAAAGAAACAGTATTTCTCAATTCACCTAATATAAGTACTGTAGTGTAATCTCTTTATGATGACAGTTACTTACAAATGCAGAATTATGTAGAAAAAATAAATGCATTCAAAAATGAAACTTTAGAGTCTACAAGTCCACTCAGTCCTACTTCTTGTTCAGCCAATTACTCAAACAAGTTTGTTTAAATTTCTAGGAGATAATGCTGCCCACTTCTTGTTTACAATGTCACCTGAAAGCGAGAACAGGTATTTTCATGGCACCGTTGTAGCCGGCATTGCAAGATATTTACATGCCAGATGCACTAAATATTCATATGTCCTTTCATGCTTCAACCACCATTACAGAGGACATGCGTCCATGCTGATGACGGGTTCTGCTCAATAACGATCCAAAGCAGTGCGAACCGACGCATGATGCCACCAGCAAAAGGTTGATTTTTGGGGGGGGCGTGGTTTGGGTTCTGTAGTTTGCACATCGGAGTGTTGCTCTTTTAAGACTTCTTAAAGCATTCTCCACACATCCTGCTCAGATTTTGGAAGGCACTTCAGATTCTTAAATCTTGGGTTGAGCACTGTGGCTATCTTTTGAAATCTCACTTTGGTACCTTCTTTGTGTTTTGTCAAACCTGCCTTCACGGGGGGAGGGGGGGAATGGGGATGGGTCACTGCACTGCCACTGTGGGGGCGGGGAAGGAGAGAGCATGCTGGCCGCAGCTGCTGTCTCAACTTCCTGATCTTTTTAAAGGCAATGTACTTTAAATATGCTGACCCCACTCTAAGGGGCAATGCACATCTCTCTCTCTCTCTCTCTCTCTCTCTCTCTCTCACACACACACACACACACACAGGGTGTGTGTCTGTCTGTCTGCCATGCTGTCTCCTCTCCCTCCATTTGTGCTGCCTTGTAGAGTGTGAGGCTACATTAACAACCATATGTTAACCCTTGAGGGCTCAGTTGAATGCTAGTTCATAATTTAGCATTAAGGCATTCCCTGGGAAACATCCCACCCTCTTCCACCCTCTGACTTCAGCACCACAACCTAGCTTCACAATCATCATTGCTGGGTACAGTATTAAATTGTTTGTTTAAAACTTATTTTGTGTGTGTGTGTGTATATATTTCATTCCAGGGATATTTTTTTCACCAGACAAAAAATCTAACCCCCCCACCCATTTACATTAATTCTTATGGGGAATTTTAATTCGCTTAACATCATTTCGCTTAAAGTCGCATTTTTCAGGAACATAACTACAATGTTAAGCGAGGAGTTACTGTATTACTTTTATCATTTTTACAGTGCAAGTATGTGTAATAAAAATAATATAAAGCTCTGTACACTTTGTATTCTGTGTTGTAATTAAAATCAATATATTTGAAAATGTAGAAAACCAACCAAAATATCTAATACATTTCAATTGGTATTCTATTCTTTAAAAGTGCAAACTGCAATTCATTATGATTGTTTTAATCGTGATTAATTTTTGAGTTAATTGTGTACGTTAACTGCCATTAATTGACAGCCATAATAAACTTTTTATGGAAGTTTTAAAAGTCTGTATTTTGGCTTAAGGAGGAAAGCTTAACCAACATATAATGCAGAACACTTTACAAGTAAAAACAGAAATAAGAGAGTAAACAATCATCTAAGGCCTTTTTCTGCAGAAGCATTATAATATTCCATAGTTGTGAATGATTTTTTAGTAATATGGCTTGTTCTGGACTTACACCTACCAATTTAATTGGTAACTGCAGATATCAGCAGGCTTCAAGCCATTCTTAATTTTTTTTTTATTTAGAAATTGTTTTTGCAAAAAGGTCATTTTAGACCTTTATCAAATCATTTCAAATTGTTCACATTAAATTATGTGCTCCGTGACTGTAGTAGAGATGCACATATAAATATGTTTATGCATAGATCAAGATTCTATAAGGCTGTAATAGGTCATGTGGCAGTGGAAATGAATTTTCATTTCTGTTCAGAGAGAAATGTGTATCCAGCTCTCACTGGGAAGCTGGACGGCAGGGAAAGAGATGATTATTGAGGTCTTTTATGTTTCAGATGAGCTAGAAAACATTCTCTGTTTCTTAAATTAACATTCAAATGAAGATTTTGAAGAAATGTAATTTCTTAAGTCAAGCCATTGTCTTGAATAATGCAAACACTTATTATCAAAAAGTATTATTAGCCTGGTAAGGAGCCTATACTTTACTACATCCAACAGACATATTATTTGGACTCCATCACCATCCTATGAGAACGAACCTTTCCTATGCAATTCATAAATTTAATCAGTTTAACAATTTTAAAACTGTGATGAAAACCTGTGGTCCAAATCTTTGGCTTTAGCTGAGAAGCACATGAAGGTCTAACATGCTTGCAGATCAATTCAGGATGGAGCTGCAAAGGTGGCAGCTTGGTTTCCTGTTCCCCTAAAGACTGCTCTAACTTGTACCAGCTGCCTGTATCCTAAAGGATGGTGATAGTAGTTGGAGATCACCGCAGGGAAGCATAGGAACCATTAAATAAATGCTATGGCACACAAAGATCCTTTTATGCTGGGTGATCTTCCAGTGGTCAGTTCCAGCAGTTATAGGACCGCTTCCCACTGTTGCAGTGACACAGAGTGCAGGGAAGAGTCTGGCGAGTTAATCAGCTCACCTAGATTTAAATTAACCCACCTCTTCCCCAACATTATGTGTGTGGTCTAGCTGACAAATGTGTCTGTCTATGTAGTTGACCTGGGATCATTACAGTAAATGTGTAAAATTATGTTCAGATAAGATTCTAAATTTAGGAGGGCTTCTCCAAACCTCTAGAGATTTACAGCCATTAGTGTTTCCTGTGTTAGTCAGTAAACATGGATATTAATTTATGTGCATACTTGATTTTCATGCACATCTGCTCACACATTTAAACTCTGTCCATATACTGCATACAGTGAAAACTATAATTGCCCCCCCCGCCTTTTTTTTTTAACTAAGACCCTCCTTATCGATCCCAGAAGCTATGGTATTTTAATGGTTTAAAAACTGCATTCCTTGCAACTGAATGGAACCTTAAGGTATTATCAAACAAGTTTTGTAATAGAGAATTTACATCTTTGCAGAAGTGGCACGTTTGAAGACAGAGAAATAAAAAGACATCTGAACTGTGGCTGCAATAAAACTAGGTGTTTTTTTAAAACCAAATCATTTCAGTAATTCTGCTTCTAGAAACCTTCAGAAGACAACACAGGAAGATTTAAAAAAAAAACCCACCAGAAAATATCTCCTTAAATAAAAATCAACTGCTTTTATAAGTTGTTCATTCAAAAGTTTACAGCTGAACATTGATTTAATAAGGCTTTGACACATTACTAAAAAGGGGGGGAAAGCAGCATTTTTCTTCTGCACAGTAGTTAACATTTAACACAGTATTGTACTGTCTTTTAAATTTTTTTTTTAATCTCTGCTGATGATGATTGCATACATCCGGTTCCATATGAGGTGTGTGATTGATTGTTCAGTTTGTAACTCTGAGGCTATATTGTAGCTGTTAAACTTGAAACCATTCCTCTTGGCTTCTGCCAGGGTAAAAGAATGCTCCTTTTTATATGTTTCTCCACTCCTACAAGGCTCTACAAGGAAGCAGGTCTTCTCCGTTATTCTGTCTTTACCTCATAATCTTGAGCTATTGTGAGGTGGGGAAGAGGGGAAGGAGAGGGAATTTCTGTGCTACACTCCTCCTCCCTCAACCTCTTGGCTGCACCTTGTGTCTGTATGTGGGGAAGGAGTGGGGGGAGAGGCACTAAGAGGGCACTAAACTACAACTCCTCCTACCTTTGTTTTTGGATCTTCCTCTATGAACAGCTCTTGTTGAGTTCATAGCTTTTCCAAAAAGGAGAGCTACATTGATATGTCCCTTCTCTGCTTCCCACAGGCTTCTGAATACAGCAAAGTGAATAATTCTTTTTTTGGGGGGGAGGGGGGAAATGGGGGAACCTGTCAAATTTCACAATTTTTTTCTGATTGCTTTTTTCAAAAGACGAGTCAACAAATAATTTCAAAGAGTAATTCTCCATATTTAGATGCTTCACAAGCAGGTTGTTTGGAATGGTTGACTTTCAAGCTGTTTGGATCAGACACAGATTACATTGTGCATTTCTGTTCCCTGACTGGATAAGTGCAACTCTTTGAAAAAGGTTTTTGGTATGCATGCTCACAAGTGTGAAATTCACTTTCGCCTAAAATTAAATTATTTTGGTCAACGCCCATGCCATGTACTTTGTTTTCTAGAATGTTTGTTGAAAGTGAACATGAGAGATAAACAGAATGAAATCAAATTTGAATAAACATTTGCAGAAAGCTTTTGAAATATTTTTCCTAGTTTTACTTGTGAATAACAACAGCAGCAAAGTTACCAGAGTTCTGTTAACTTCACTGAGCTGTTGCAGAGATACAGGAGCCATCCCTTTCTGAAGACACAGGAAGATAGCACTGCATCCATTCAAATATAGAACATTACCCTTACTAGAAATATTGTTTTAATGAAAGCTTTGAATTTTCATAATCATGTCTTAGGTCCCTTAGTTTGCCAGATAAAGCTTGCTCGTAGTAGGTAGGTGAATGGATTTTTCTAGCACTAATATAAAATACTAATATTTAAGAGGGCTATTATGAATTCTGAGTTACAAAAACTGACTTGTGAGCTTCTCTTCTATCATAAAAGAAAGTGACTTGTCAGTGAAGAAACAAAGAGGAATTTTTGAGGAACACCCTATACAGCTATGTAATTTTTTTAGCAGTAGTAGTGCTCCTAAATTCCTCAATGGTTACAAGGCCCACTTAAAGTTGCACATCTTTCTTCATTGCATACCTTGTATTAGTTGATTTGGTTGATTGATGATTTAATTGGTGTTGGTCCTGCTTTGAGCAGGGGGTTGGACTAGGTGACCTCCTGAGGTCTCTTCCAACCCTAATCTTCTATGATTCTATTAGAAGATCTGAGCAGGCCCTATGTGAGGATAATTGAGATGATGTCATCTATAGTTACCTGGTGGGGGGGGGGGAACTGGACTCATGTAAAAGGGTGAGCACAAGAATACTCAAAGCAAAGTGTCTGGATATATCCGAACACACAAAAAAGCTTGGGACTGGGAGTGTGTGGGGTCACCAGCTCACATTACCCAAGTCTGGTAAAGACAAAAAAGTGTGCCTGTAATAACTGCAGGCAGGTTGTTGGATTCAAAGTGGTTGAATCAGAGCTATACAACATATAGAACACAAAGTGAATGCTGGCTGTGCGTATGTCCCAGGTAAGGAGCCAAAAGTAGCAGAGGCATTTTGGGGCATTTAGGGTTATAACACAAGTGGTGAGATAACCTTTCACTGATCTGAATTGTACCTCAAAACACGAGAGTAGGTAAATTCTGTGCCTGTGTGGTCAGAGCAATGTCATCAGAATAGACTAATTTGCCTGATAATGTCTGGGAAAGGTCGCTGATGTACCTATTAAACATGATCGGTACTAGTACTGATCCCAGTGGTGGCCCATTATTGTGACTATGCTGACCTGGGTCAGCAAGAAAAATTAGGGCTGTCAAATGATTAAAAAAAATTAATTGCACTATTCAATAATAATAGAATACAATTTATTTATATATTTTGGATGTTTTCTACATTTTCAAATATATTGATTTCAATTACAACACAGAATACAAAGTGTACAGTGCTCACTTTATATTTATTTTTGTTACAAATATTTGCACTGTAAAAAAACCCCAAAGAATTAGTATTTTTCATTTCACCTAATACAAGTACTGTAGTGTAATCTCTTTATCATGAAAGTTGAACTTTCAAATGTAGAATTATGTACAAAAAAGCTGCATTCAAAAATAAAACAAAGTAAAATTTTACAGCCTGCAAGTCCACTCAGTACTACTTCATGTTCAGCCAATTGCTAAGAATTTTTTTTTATATATTTGCAGGAGATAATGCTGCCCACTTCTTTTTTACAATGTCACCTAAAAGTGAGAACAGGCATTCTCATGGCACTGTTGTAGCTGGTGTTGCAAGATATTTATGTGCCAGATGTGCTAAACACTCGTATGCCCCTTCATGCTTCAACCACCATTCCAGGGGTTGTGCGTCCATGCTGATGATGGGTTCTGCTTGATAACAATCCAAAGCAGTGCAGACCAACACATGTTCATTTTCATTATGAGTCAGATGCCACCAGCAGAAGGTTGATGTTTTTTTTGTTTTTTGGTGGTTCAGGTGCTGTAATTTCCGCATTAGAGTCAGGGGCAGCTCTAGCCATTTTGCCGCCCCAAGCACAGTGGCACGCTGTGGGGGGCGCTCTGCTGGTCGCTGGTCCCGCGGCTCCGGTGGACCTCCCACATATGTGCCTGCAGATGCTCCACTGAAGCCGTGGGACCAGCGGACCCTCCGCAGGCACGTCTGCGGGAGGTCCACCGGAGCCGCCTGCCACCCTCCCAGCGACCAGCAGAGCGCCCCCCCGTGGCATGCCGCCCCAAGCATGCACTTGGCATGCTGGGGCCTGGAGCCACCCCTGATTAGTGTGTTGCTCTTTTAATACTTCTGAAAGCATGCTCCACACCTCGTCCCTCTCAGATCATGGAAGGCACTTCAGATTCATAAACCTTGGGTCGAGTGCTGTAGCTATCTTTAGAAATCTCACATTGTTACCTTCTTTGTGTTTTGTGAAATCTGCAGTGAAAGTGTTCTTAAAATGAACAATGTGCTGGGTCATCACCTGAGACTGCTATAACATGAATATATGGCAGAATGCGGGTAAAACAGAGCAGGGGACATACAATTCTCCCCAAAGGAGTTCAGTCACAAATTTAATTAACACATTTTTTTTAAGGAGCGTCATCAGCCTGGAAGCATGTCCTCTGGAATGGGGGCCAAAGCATGAAAGGGTATACGAATGTTTAGCATATCTTGGCATGTAAATACCTTGCAATGCCAGCTACAAAAGTGTCATGCGAATGCCTGTTCTCACTTTCTCGTGACATCGTAAATAAGACACGGGCAGCATTATTTCCTGTAAATGTAAACAAACTTGTTTGTCTTAATGATTGGCTGAACAGGAAGCAGGACTGAGTGGACTTGTAGGCTCTGAAGTTTTCCATTGTTTTGTTTTTGAGTAGAGTTATGTAACAAAAAAAAATCTACATTTGTAAGTTACCCTTTCACAACAAAAAGATAGCACTACAGTAGTTGTATGAGGTGAACTGAAAAAATTATGTTGATGGTTGCCTCAGTTGTCACAGTGAATCTTGGCCAATTTGCCTTTAGAAAATTCCATCGTGGTAAGGGAGATGACATGAGTACTGGGAGTTCATGAATTATCACTGGTTCATGCTGACTGTGTAGAAAGTTGCCAAGAATAGTTCTGGAGATGTTCTAAGGGATTTTGAAATGGTAAGGAAACAGAGAGGCAGATTGTAGTCTTTGTTCCAGTAGGCAGAATGGAATGTTTCCCTGTTTTTTGCATTGAAAAAAAGGTATGCATCTTCATTGGATGACCATTCTGCAAGAGCCTTACCCACAGTATCTTTACTTTTATTGCCCCAAATTGTGTGGTGGCTATTGAAATCACACACACATATACATGGGTGATAGGTAACGGGGAAAACAGCAAATCTGTATTTGATGGTTTATACACATTAGCCACTGTTATCTTGGAGATTCTTACTGAGATTGTGAAGATTCTGGAGTTACTCCTGGCATCTATCACATCGTAATCCTTGATGCCCTGCTTAAGGTATGTGGCAAGGCTGCATTTCAGGTGATGGAGGGAGGCAACGAGATTGTAAGTAGCAATATGGCAGCATGATTCCCATTAAGGGGTACTAATCAGAGTATGAAGCATCAAAAAGCCCTTTGAAGTAGTAAAATGCAGAGGGATTTGTTTTAATTTTTATATCTAACAAGGTTTGGAAAATATCTGATTTATCTTTATGCTATACACACGGTCTATAGTGATGACTATTTTTATTTTATACTATTTAAAGAGCCACTCAACTAGTTTCAGGGCCAATTAGTTCAGGCTTCAAAGCATAGGATTTGATTATTCTTAGCATGCATAATTACACATTAATATTGGTCATCCAGCCCCTTTTAAAATCTGGCTAAAGTGTTTAATTTTATGGTCACCTGGGTTGGCGAACTCCACAGACAAGTTATATGATGTGTGAAGTATTTTTATTTGTCTTAAACTCATTTGCCATTAACTTTGTGTGGTTTCTTCTTCTTGCTGTAGGACAACATAAAGGAGGAAACAATCTACTTTTACTGCAGCCTTTGTAATACTGAACCCTTCATTTAAGTCCCTTCTTTCCTTTTCAAAGTTAAATGATCCTTGCTTTTACATTTCCTCATAATACATAAAAATGTTACCATCGTTGTTACCCCACATTTGGCTCTTTTTTTAAAAATCTCAGTTGTGTCTTTGTGAAGCTAAGACAATCAAAGATGAAGTACTTCAAATCAGGGTACCCCATTGGTGTTCAATCTCGTGTTCAGTCGCGTGTTGCTAGAACTTGTGTGTGTGTACTTTCCATCTGTATCTTTATATAACCTTGCATCTTGTTTGCCTTTTTAAACTAGTGCTACACTCTGCAACATCCTCACTAAGTTATTTACAATGATTCCCAGTCTCCTGATGCTCTTCAGTCTTTGCACTGAAGCATTTATGTTATCAGATGTGTGAGAAAATACAGTATCCAGATATCTAGCTATTGCCTGTGCATCTTAAGAAAGGGCTATGCATCTATTATTCCACCTAATAGATGTAATAACTTTTGAACTTGAACTAGACTTCAGTTAAACCAGTGTTAGGAAAGAATCCAATTTATTGGTGCATTTTGCTAAAAATGTCCCTTTTTCGGTCAAACCAGACTCATTCTGTCATCTCCAAAAGAAAGATGGGCAATGCTGGTGTAAATCCCATTAATCTCCAATTACATTTTAATTCCCCAAATGCTTTCATAAAAACTGCTTGGCTGTCTGTAATCCATTTTGTGGATCTAAAATTTGGCCCTAAACAATACTTGTTGGTAATATCTGAATCTCAAGAAAAGGCCCAGAAGTTTAACTACCTGCATAAAAGTTATCTCCCTCAACAGCAGTTTCCAATTTGTAACAAATAAGTCATTTGTAAAACCCCAAAATATCAATTAACATTTCTAACCCTAACACTCAATATGCAAAATCTAGTGCTACAGGTGGGTAAGCAGATGTTTTGATTTTATTTCAGTGAGCGATACAGCCAATAATAAAATTCCATGTGTGAAGATAGTATCTACCGCCCAATAAACTCCATACAAGCTCTTGCCTCTCTATAAAGGAAAATAATCAGTTTAGGTAACTAAACTAGAAATTAACTTCTAATATAGATATGTTTAAGATTAAAAAATAGTATATATAATTTGGACTGGAACATTACATGGCAGTCTTCCATTGTTCCACTACTACAACTCCCTTGGAACTAGCCACCAGCTGAAGTGAAGACTATTGTAATCCATCAGTTCCAAACAAGCAATTTATTGAAGCATACTAAATTCTTTGGATTAAAGAACCACGTTAGAGAAGATTATCTGTATGCAAAAGAGATCAAACTTAAAATAAGGAGCGTTTTGCTTAACTAGCCACTGCCTCAATAAAGTTAATCTCAACATTTCTGCTGTATCTGAAGTGACAAAGGAAATCCTGTTTTTTTGTTCTTCCTCTCTCATCATAGCCTAATTTTTTCAAGATTACAGCTGTATATATTGTTGACCACAAAAGCACTGTGATCTTGCAGCAGCAAGCATCTGAGCACTTATGTGATAGCCCTGTGGCATCTCCTTTATTGTAATGTATTTGTTATATAACAATGCAAAACAAAAATTATATTGTATACCAGAAATGCCACCCACCTGCCTTAAGGGGTTGGGGAAAGTGATGGGGCCAGAGGTGAAGGGGGACAGTCCCAGCAGCCAGGGAGGGGATACTAACTGAGAGAAACTAGGTAGCGCCACCTTCTCCTACCCCAGGAGTCGCTGGTACCTATTGGCCAGCTGGGGAAGAGGAGTGCTGATTCCCCAACTCGCTCCTTCAGGATCAGAGCAGGGGGTAGCTCCCTTTTATGGACACCCAGCTAGTCAGTAGCTATAGAATCCTCCTTAGCAGCTGTACCCTAATTGCCTTAACTGTAAAGGGTTGAGAGAAGCTTAACCTGAGTTGCCACCATGTCAGGGTATACCCCCCAAAATCTGAACTCTAGGGGGATGTAGGGGACCTTCATGAAAGACCCCCTAAGCTTATCTTTTATCACCTTAGGTTAAAACTCTTCCAAGGCACAGTCTTCTGCCTTGGACAGATATTGCTGCCACCACCAAGTGATTTTCACAAATATTCAGGGAAGGGTCACTTGGAATCCCTATCCTCCCAAAATATCCTCCCAGCCTCTTCACCCCCTTTCCTGGGAAGGCTTGAGAATAAAATACCAACCAGTTGCCTTAGCAATGTGAGCACAGACCAATCCCTTGTCTAAGGACTTTGGAATCAAAGGATTCTTTAATAAAAGGTAAAAGACATCTGAAAACTCAAGCTTTAGGGATTAAACACCAAAAATAACTTTCTTGGGGTTCAGCTTAAAGGTTACAAGCAAAACAAAAGCACCTGGGGTTAGCACAGGGGAATCCACAAACCAAAACAACCAAAAAGGTTCCTAATCGCATCTGTCTTAACTTTTCCTGCGCTACTTACATATCTGGGGTTCCAAATAAGGAGTTTCTAGGAATGATGCTAATGATTTCCCATACCCGGCTTAAAGCTTACAGCTTGTTGCTGCCTTCCCCGCTCTCCAGCCTGAGAGACAAAAACTCCTCCTCCCGCCCCAGCAGTTTTTCCAGTTTGAAAGGGTACAGCCTCCCTATTGGTTCCCCTGGTCAGATGCTAACTCAGGTTAAGCTTCTCTTAACCCTTTATAGTTAAGGCAATTAAGGTACAGCTGCTAAGGAGGATTCTATAGCTACTGACTGGCGGGATGTGCATAAAAGGGAGCTATGCCCCCTCATTTATCACAGGCCTCAATAGCTGATTAAGGTCTTTATGTACTAGCACAATAATAACATGTTAAATTATGTGTCTACTCAGAAAAGCAGCTAATATAAAAACAGCCTCTGCTTACTTGACAAATCAGCTCTGTGTTTATTCAGTCATATCTGCTGACTGACCAAAGTAAGTTTTCCTTTTTTACTCCTCTTACCCCTGCAGAACTAACACAAATGAGTGAGAGAGCTGGATTATATTTCTCCTTGTGCATCATCAACAAAAGTGTTTATTATCAATGAGCTTTATAAAAGGTCCAAATTCTACTCAGTTACACCTCTAACACCACATTGAAGGCAACATGCCCACTTCAACCTTCATGCGAGTCAAACAAAACAAAAGGAAAATCTCTAACTATCTGGGAACCTACTGGGAGTGGAGAGGGGAGGCAGCCAAGCACTTCCTGGTGCCTCCCTGTGACAGATATCCAATGCAGGTACTCAGCATGGCATGGATATGGCTATTGGAGAAAATGGATTGGAAAAATAGTCAATGGGAGTTGGACTGGGCACAGAGAGAGATGAGAATGTGAGTTAAATGCATGATTTGACAGACAATGGTCAAGTATATAGGACTATTCCGCAAGATCTGCTAATCAATTAAAAATGAAACTGCAACGTCAAGCCATACAAAATCTATTGGACCCGTTCACACACATTCAAGTGTGTCCTTCTATACAGTAATGTGTGGTGGCAATGATGTAATAGAAGTGTTGATCTGGACACATCTCATTTGGCAGTATACTAAATTAGACATTTTGGGTCAATTGTTATATATGTTATAATAAAAATAGGAAATCAGAAGATACTGGCTGAGTAAAAATTTTATTTGGTACATGGTATTTTATCAATACATGGAACTACAAATGGATTTTTTTTGTTCATTTTAAATGGTTAGCAGTTATCTTGGGTAATACAAAAAACTGATCCTTAGAAAGTGGAATGACTTGTGAACTATTTATAAAAAATGGTATGTGTAAGAGCTCATGTGCTCTTATAAACAAGACTAAATGACAACGTTGAAGAAGTTCATGTGATATGCAAAAATTTAATTCTTCTCTAAAGGAAAAAACAGGTGTTCAAATGAAAAGTAGATGATATTGCAAAGGATGAATTATGGAATAAAGTGATGTGGCAAGCCAGGCCTTTACAAAAAACGAAGTGTATGTTGCTTGTCCATAGTTCATGTAATTCTTATTTATCATTGTTTTAAATCAATAGACTTTTTAAATTGTTAACTAATGATTTAAGTGGGGCTCTTTTGCAATAAGGTAAAGTCTGCAGTATACTTTCAGAGAGATTGTTTCAGATCCAAGTATACTTCAGAGATTGACAGAGGTGCAAATGGAAATGAAAAGTGATATGGACAAGAGAATGTTCTTTTATTAAATACCAGTCTGTTTCGTTCATTTGGTTAAACAAAATCAAGCACATGATGACCCTTGAGGCAAAATAACTCTTCTGCAAACCACAGATGAGATTCCTAAGAACCAACAATAAGTACACATTAACTTTTACAAAAAATAAATAGCCCAACTGCTCAGATATCACAGTAAAGAGCTTGAACAGTTCAAAATAAAAAAACTTAAATATTAATGTATTAATAGTGGCTCAGGTGAAGATCAACATTAGTATTGGTAAATATGCCAATATACAAATCCCTAGCCTGCAGTTATCCAGGTGTGTATTTGAAAGAGGGTGTATGTGTCTATTAGCCCTAATTCTTTATATCTAAAAATCTATTTTAAAAAAAAAAAAAGGAAGTTCAGAAATAAATTGGTAATTAAGAACAAATCAGTATAAAGACTGGGTAGAGGATGTCTTCTTCTGCTGGTTTACTTACTTTTTAGCATAATAATGGAACTCTGAAGCATCCACAAAGTTAACCATAGAAATGTAGGGCTGGAAGGGACCTCAACACATTATCAAGTCCAGTCTCCTGTACTGTAGCAGGACCAAGTTTTAAAAGACATCCAGTAAAGGGCATTCCACAACCTCCTTAGGATGCCTATTCCACAGCTGAACTACCTTTATAATTGGAAAGTTTTGCCTAATATCAAACCTAAATCTTCCTTGCTGCAAATTAAGCCCATTTCTTCTTGTCCTATCTTCAGTGGACATGAAGAAAAATTAAACTCAGTCCTCTTTAGAGGAGCCCTTAACATATGTGAAGACTTTTCTGGTCCCCCCTCAGTCTTCTTTTTTCAGGTTTAAATATGTCCAGGTTTAACCTTTCCTTTTAGGTCAGGTTTTCTAAACCTTGTATCATCATTGTTGCTTCCCTCTGGATTCTCTCCAGTTTATCAACATCTTTTCTAAAACTGTGGACACCAGAATTGGGGACAGTAATCCAGTTGAGGCCTCATCAGTGCTGACTGGGACAATAAGGGAAATACAAACTAGATGGAGCTACTCCAGCTGTGTGCATAACTGGTTGGAAAACCATTCCCAGAGAGAGTAATTATAAGTGGTTCATAGTCAAGCTGGAAGGACATAGCAAGTGGGGTGACACAGGGACTGGTCCTCAGTCTGGTTCTCTTCAACATCTTCATCAATGATTTAGATAATACATAGAGAGTACATTTAGAAAGTTTGCAGACAATACTAAGCTGGGAAGGGTTGCAAGTGCTTCGGAGGATAGGATTAAAATTCAAAATGATCTGACAAACTGGAGAAATGGTCTCAAGAAAATAGGATGAAATTCAATAAGGATAAATGCAAAATACTCCAGTTAGGAAGGAACAATCAGTTGCACACTTACAAAATGGGAAATGACTACTTATGCTGGAGTACAGCAGAATGGGATCTCGGGATCATAGTGGATCACAAGCTAAATATGAGTCAACAGTGTAACACTGTAGCAAAAAAAAAAGAAGCAAACATCATTCTGGGATGTATTAGCAGGAATGTTGTAAACAAGACATGAGAAGTAATTATTTTGCTCTGCTCCACATTGACTGGGTCTCAACTGGAGTACTGTGTCTAGTTCTGGGTGCCACATTTCAGAAAAGATGTGGACAAACTGGAAAAAAGCAGAGATGAGCAACAAAAATGATTAAAGGTCTACAAAACATGACCTATGAGGGAAGATTTTAAAAGTTGGGTTTGTTTAGTCTGGAGAAGAGAAGACTGAGAGTGGACATGATAACAGGTTGTTATACAAGGAGGAGGGAGAAAAATTGTTCTCCTTAACTGCTGAGGATAGGATAAGAAGCAATGGGCTTAAACTGAAGCAAGGGTGGTTTAGATTGAACATTAGGAAAAACTTCTTTACTGTCAGGGTGGTTAAGCACTGGGGAATAAATTGCCCAGGGAGGTTGTAGAATCTCCATCATTGGAGATTTTTAAGAGCAGGTTAGACAAACACCTGTCAGGGATAGTCTGGATAATACTTAGTCCTACCATAGGTGCAGGGGACTGAATTAGAAGACCTATCGAGGTCCCTTCCAATCCTATGATTTTATGATTTATGAATTACCTCTTCCCTCTTATATACAACATTCCATTAATACACCCAGAATATTAGATTTTTGCAGTTTGAGATCCACTATAACTGTCAGATCCTTTCAACAGTAGAATCATAGAATCTCAGGGTTGGAAGGGACCTCAGGAGGTCATCCAGTCCAACCCCCTGCTCAAAGCAGGACCAAACCCAACTAAATCATCCCAGCCAGGGCTTTGTCAAGCCTGACCTTAAAAACCTCCAAGGAAGGAGATTCCACCACCTCCCTAGGTAACCCATTCCAGTTCTTCACCACCCTACTAGTGAAAAAGTTTTTCCTAATATCCAACCTAAACCTCCCCCTCTGCAACTTGAGACCATTACTCCTTGTTCTGTCATCTTCTACCACTGAGAACAGTCTATATCCATCCTCTTTGGAACCCCCTTTCAGGTAGTTGAAAGCAGCTATCAAATCCCCCCTCATTCTTCTCTTCTGCAGGCTAAACAATCCCAGTTCCCTCAGCCTCTCCTCATAAGTCATGTGTTCCAGCCCCCTAATCATTTTTGTTGCCCTCCGCTGGACTCTCTCCAATTTATCCACATCCTTCTTGTAGTGTGGGGCCCAAAACTGGACACAGTACTCCAGATGAGGCCTCACCAGTGCTGAATAGAGGGGAATGATCACATCCCTCGATCTGCTGGAAATGCCCCTACTTATACAACCCAAAATGCCATTAGCCTTCTTGGCAACAAGGGCACACTGTTGACTCATATTCAGCTTTTCGTCCACCGTAACCCCTAGGTCCTTTTCTGCAGAACTGCTGCCCAGCCATTCGGTCCCTAGTCTGTAGCAGTGCATGGGATTCTTCCGTCCTAAGGCAGGACTCTGCACTTGTCCTTGTTGAACCTCATCAGGTTTCTTTTGGCCCAATCCTCTAATTTGTCTAGGTCCCTCTGTATCCTATCCTTACCCTCCAGCGTATCAACCACTCCTCCCAGTTTAGTGTCATCTGCAAACTTGCTAAGGGTGCAGTCCACACCATCCTCCAGATCGTTAATGAAGATATTGAATAAAACCGGCCCCAGCACCGACCCTTGGGTCACCCCACTTGATACCGGCTGCCAACTAGACATGGAACCATTGATCACTACCCATTGAGCCCGACCATCTAGCCAGTTTTCTATCCACCTTACCGTCCATTCATCCTTCTTTAACTTGCTGGCAAGAATACTGTGGGAGACTGTATCAAAAGCTTTGCTAAAGTCCAGAAATAGCACATCCACTGCTTTCCCCTCATCCACAGAGCCGGTTATCTCATCATAGAAGGCAATTAGGTTAGTCAGGCATGACTTGCCCTTGGTGAATCCATGCTGACTGTTCCTGATCACTTTCCCCTAAGTGGTTCAGAATTGATTCCTTGAGGACCTGTTCCATGATTTTTCCAGGGACTGAGGTGAGACTGACTGGCCTGTAGTTCCCTGGATCTTCCTTCTTCCCTTTTTTAAAGATGGGCACTACATTAGCCTTTTTCCAGTCATCCGGGACCTCCCCCGATCGCCATGATTTTTCAAAGATAATGGCCAATGGCTCTGCAATCTCATCGGCCAACTCCTTTAGCACCCTCGGATGCAGCGCATCCGGCCCCATGGACTTGTGCTCATCCAGCTTTTCTAAATAGTCCCGAACTACTTCTTTCCCCACAGAGAGCTGGTCACCTCCTCCCCATACCATGCTGCAGAGTGCAGCTGTCTGGGAGCTGACCTTGTCTGTGAAGATAGAGGCAAAAAAAGCATTGAGTACACTAGCTTTCTCCACATCCTCTGTCACTAGGTTCCCTCCCTCATTCAGCAAGGGGCCCACACTTTCCTTGACTTTCTTCTTGTTGCTAACATATCTGAAGAAACCCTTCTTGTTACTCCTAACATCTCCGGCTAGCTGCAACTCCAAGCGTGATTTGGCCTTCCTAATTTCACTCCTGCATGCCTGAGCAATACTTTTATACTCCTCCCTGGTTATTTGTCCAATCTTCCACTTCTTGTAAGCTGTTTTTTTGTGTTTAAGACGAGCAAGGATTTCACTGTTGAGCCAAGCTGGTCGCCTGCCATATTTACTTTTCTTCCTACACATCGGGATGGTTTGTTCCTGCAACCTCAATAAGTTTTCTTTAAAATACAGCCAGCTTCCCTCGACTCCTTTCCCCGTCATGTTATTCTCCCAGGGGACCTTGCCCATCAGTTCCATGAGGGAGTCGAAGTCTGCTTTTCTGAAGTCCAGGGTCTCTGTTCTACTGCTCTCCTTTCTTCCTTGTGTCAGGATCCTGAACTCGACCATCTCATGGTCACTGCCTCCCAGGTTCCCATCCACTATTGCTTCCTCTACTATTTCTTCCCTGTTTGTGAGCAGCAGGTCAAGAAGAGCTTTTCCCCTAGTTGGTTCCTCCAGCACTTGCACCAGGAAATTGTCTCCTACACTTTCCAGAAACTTCCTGGATTGCCTGTGCACTGCTGTATTGCTCTCCCAGCAGATATCGGGGTGATTAAAGTCACCCATGAGAACCAGGGCCTGTGATCTAGCAACTTCTGTTAGTTGCTGGAAGAAAGCCTCGTCCACCTCATCCCCCTGGTCCGGTGGTCTGTAGCAGACTCCCACCATGACATCACCCTTGTTGTTCATACTTCTAAATTTAATCCAGAGACTCTCAGGTTTTTCTGCAGTTTCATACTGGAGCTCTGAGCAGTCATACTGCTCTCTTACATACAACGCAACTCCCCCACCTTTTCTGCCCTGCCTGTCCTTCCTGAACAGTTTATATCCATCCATGACAGTACTCCAATCATGTGAGTTATCCCACAAAGACTCTGTTATTCTAATTACATCATAATTCCTTGACTGTCCCAGGACTTCTAGTTCTCCCTGCTTGTTCCCCAGGCTTCTTGCATTTGTGTATAGGCACTTAAGATAACTCGCTGATTGTCCCGCTTTCTCGGTCTGAGATAGGAGTCCTCCCCTCTTGCAGTCTCCTGCTTGTGCTTCCTCCCGGAATCCCACTTCCCCACTTACCTACTACCACCTTGCCAGTAATATCCTATTGATAACTACTCTGAGTATGTTTTTTCAACCAGTTGTGTACCCACCTTATAGTAATTCCATTTTAACTAGATTTCTCTAAATTGCCTATGAGCGTCATGTGTGTTTCAAAAGCCTTACTAAAATCAAGATACATCACATTCACTGCTTCCCACTATTCACTATGCCAGTAACCCTACCACAGAAGGAAATTAGGTTGGTATGTCATGATAAATCCATGCAGGCTATTGCTTATAACTCCTGGTGCTTACCAACTGATTGCTTAATAATTTGTTCCAGTACCTTTCCAGGTACCAAAGTTAGGCTGACTGAACTATAATTCCCTATAATTCTTAAAGATAGGTATTATGTTTTCCCTTCAAGTCTTCTGGGACCTAACCCATCCTCCAGAAGTTCTCAAAGATAATTGCTAACAGTTCTGAGATTGCTTTAGCTAGTTATTCAAGTATCCTAGGATGAATTTCATCAGGGACGGATAACCTGAATACATCAAACTTATCTAAATATTCTTTAACCTGTGTTCTCTCTCTTTTTTGCAGTCCTTCCTCTTTTTTGTTAATGTTACCTGTGTTGAGTATGTGGTCACTATTAACCCTTTTTGTGATACCTGATCTTTCTTGATGTCATCAGTTATTATCTCTCTTTCCCTGCTAAGTAGAGTACCTATATTTTCCTTCATCTTTCTCTTATTTATGGTGTATTTTGTTCCTAAATGCTTGTGCTATTGTTTTATAATTCTCCTTAGCAATCTGTCCATGTTTCCACTTTCTGTGGGATACTTTTTTGATCTTTAAGGAGCTCCTGATGGAGCTATATTGGCCTCATACTATTCTTATCTTTCCGTCGCATTGGGATAGTTTGCAAATTATCCCTTTGAGAAACTGCCTGAACTCCTTTTTCCCTTATAATTTTCTTCACATGGGACCTTACTTACCAGTTCTCTAAGTTTGCTAAAGTCTGCTTTTTTTGAAGTCCATTTTCCTAATTCTGCTGCTTTCACTTCTCTTCCTTAGAATCATGAAATCTATCACATTCACTCAAATTGCCTTCCAACTTCAGATTCACTACCAATTCCTCTTTGATGGCAAAATCAAGTCTGAAATGACTGTTCTCTGGTTACTTCCTTCACTCCGGGAGGGGTGGGGGGGAAGAGTTGTCACCAGTACATTCTAAGAACTTATTGGAAATTTTGAGTTTTGCCGTATCACTTTTCCAACGGGTCTTGTATTTTGGATATTTCTGTTATTTGTTCTAGAGATGTCTCATTCCCTTCCTCTTCCTGATTTGGTGTTCTATAGTAGACTCCCACTATGATGTCACCCAATTTTTTACACCTTTTATTTTATGTGTAAACTCTCAACAGGTCTGCTTCCCACTCCTTTTGGACCTAAGAACAAATGTATATATTCTTAATATATAATACAACATTTCCTCCTTTTTTTACCCTGTCTGTCCTACCTGAATAATATATACCAATATTCCAGGCATGAGACTTATCCCATCAAGTCTCTGTGATGCCAATTAATTATTAATTTAGCTTATAAGAATGGCCATACTGGGTCAGACCAAAGGTCCCTCTAGCCCAGCATCCTTTCTTCAGACAGTGGCCAATGCCAGGTGCCCCAGAGAGAATGAACAGAACAGGTAATCATCAAGTGATCCACCCCATCACCCATTCCCAGCTTCTGGCAAACGGAGGCTAGGGACACCATCCCTGCCCATCCTGGCTAATAGCCATTGATAGACCTATCGTCCATGAACTTTTCTAGTTCTTTTTTGAACCCTGTTATAGTCTTGGCCTTCACAACATCCTCTGGAAAGGAGTTCCATGGGTTGACTGTGTGTTGTGTGAAAAATAAAACCAGGTTTGTTTTAAACCTCCTGCCTATTAATTTCATTTGGTGGCCCCTAGTTCTTGTGTTATGAGAAGGAGTAAATAACACTTCCTTATTTACTTTCTCCACACCAGTCGTGATTTCACACTATCTTATCCCCGCTTAGTTGTCTCTTTTCCAAGCTGAAAAGTCCCAGTCTGATTAATCTCTCCTCATACGGCAGCCGTTCCATACCACTAATAATTTCTGTTGCCCTTTTCTGAACCTTTACTAATGCCAATTAATCTTTTTTGAGATGGGGCGACCACATCTTCACACAGTATTCAAGATGTGAGCATACCATGGATTTATATAAAGGCAATATATTTTCTTATTATCTATCCCTTTCTTAATGATTCCCAACATTCTGTTTGCTTTTTTGACTGCTGCTGCACATTGAGTGGACATTTTCAGAGAACTATCCACAATGACTCCAAAAACAACGGGGAGTCCTTATACAGACTAACACAGCTACCACTCTGAAACCTGTCACTATGCAATGACTCCAAGATCATTCTTGAGTGGTAAGAGCTAATTCAGACCCCATCATTTTATATGTATAGCCGGGATTATATTTACCAATGTGCATTACTTTGCATTTATCAACATGGAATTTCATCTGCCATTTTGTTGCCCAGTCACCCAGTTTTGAGAGATCCTTTTGTAGCTCTTTGCAGTCTGCCTGGGACTTAACTATCTTGAGTAGTTTTGTATCATCTGCAAATTTTGCCACCCCGCTGTTTACCCCTTTTTCCAGATCATTTATGAACATGTTAAATAAGACTGAGTCCAGTACAGACCCGTGCAGGACACCACTATTTACCTCTCTCCATTCTGAAAACTGACCATTTATTTCTACCCTTTGTTTCCCATCTTTTAACGGGTTACCAATCCATGAAAGAACTTTCCCTCTTATCCCATGACTGCTTACTGTGCTTAAGAGCTTTTGGTGAGAGACCTTGTCAAAGGCTACCTGAAAATCTAAATACACTATATTCACTGGATCCCCCCATCCACATGCTTGTTGACCCTCTCAAAGAATTCCAATGGATTGGGGAGCATGATTTCCCTTTACAAAAACCATATTGACTGTTCCCCAACAAATTATGTTCATCTATATGTCTGACAAGTTTGTTCTTTACTACAGTTTCAACCAGCGTGCCTGGTACTGAAGTCAGGCTTACTGGCCTGTAATTGCCAGGGTCACCTCTGGAGCCCTTTTTAAAAATTAGTGTCACATTAACTATTCTCTAGTCATTTGGTACAGAAGCTGATGTAAATGATTGCAGGACTACTAACTGTACTCGTAACCTATTTCACATTTGAGCTCCTTCAGAACTCTTGGGTGAATACCATCTGTTCCTGGTGACTTATTACTCTTTAGTTTATCAGTTTGTTCCAAAATCTCCTCTAATGACTTCTCAATCTGGGACAGTTCCTCAGATTTGTCACCTAAAAAGAATGGCTCAGGTTTGGGGATCTTCCTCACATCCTCAACCATGAAGACTGATGCAAAGAATTCATTTAGTTTCTCTGCAATAGCCTTATTGTCCTTGAGTGCTCCTTTAGCATCTCAATCGTCCAGTGGCCCCACTGGTTGTTTAGCAGGCTTCCTGCTTCTGACGTACTTAAATTTTGCTATTACTTTGAGTCTTTGGCTAGCTGTTCTTCAAATTATTTTTTGGCCTTCCTAATTATATTTCTATACCTAGAGTTTATGCTCTTTTCTATTTTCCTCACTAGGATTTAACTTCCTCTCACTGCTTCTTTTACTTTGTTGTTCCAATACTTCCAGTTCTTCCTATTTATTAGTCAGCCTCGTTGTATTTGTTAAACATTTCCTTTGAAATCTAACATTGTTTTTCTAACTACCCCTAATTACTATGCTTCCAATGGTTTAAAAAGTGCAATTATCTTACTGTACTTAATAGTGTGAAAAAGTAAAGGTAATAAAATATAATGCATTTCAGACACAGCACATGATAGTCAAAATTGCAGAGTCAATTATTTAATCTCATTTCTACACATACTTTTCAGTTCTGTTTCATAATCTTTAGGAAAGATGTGGACAAATTGAAGAGTTCAGGGGAAAGCAACAATAATGGTAAAATGTTTAGAAAAACCAGACCTATGAGGGAAGGTTAAAAAACTGGGCATGTTTAATCTTGAGAAAAGACGACTGAGGGGAGAACTTGACAACAGTCTTCTAATATGTTAAGGGCTGTTCTAAAGAGGAGTTGACCAGTTGTTCTCCTTGTGCACTAAAGATAGGACAAGAAATGGGCTTAATCTGCAGCAAGCAAGATCTAGATTAGATATTAGAAAAAAAATAAACTTTCCATCAATAAGGGTAGTTAATTTGGAACAGGCTTCCAAGGAAAGTTGTGGAACCCCCATCATTAGAAGTTTTTTAAAACATGCTGGAAAATACCTATTAGGGATGGTCTAGGTTTAATTGGTTCTGCCTCAGTGCAAGGGGCTGGACTTGACTTCTTGAGGTCCCTTCCAGTCCTACATTTCTATTATTCCTATTTGCTTTTCAAACATAATACAATAAAAACCTTACAAAATAGCACTCCATGAGCTTAATCTTGTTATAAATTATTTCCACGCCTTATAAAATGTGAGGTAATCACCATTAATCTTGACTTAACAAATATAAGACTAGCCTCCATTATATTAGTCCCTCTCCCCGTCAAATGGTGAACATTTTTTGTTCACAAACACTGACTCAGATCTTGAAGGCTCTACTTGGCAAAACTCATGCTGTCCTTAATGTCAATTTGAAAGTACTGAAGTATTTACCCATATAGTTCACATGAGAGAGAGAAATTCACCCAGATGGCAAAAATAGGAAAGAGTAAGAAAAAAAAAAGAGGAGAGCAAGAAAAGTAAGCCGAGTCCAGCCACATTTCAGTGATTTGTCTCACGAATCAAACCCATTCAGTAGCGAAGGCAGGTCTAGATTGTCCCAACCAGATCTTTAGGATTACTCAGTATGCCAAAAGCAATAGTTAGTTCAACTGGTATTTTATTGGGTCAGGCATTTCTCATACCTTTGCAAATCAACTCACTTGCACCAAGTGATGAGGAACAATTGAGTGATCTTTCACATAATGGGTCACCTGTGTCCAATTGGGGGTAAAATTTCTCAGAATTCTACAAAATGTGCAATAAAATGCCCTTCTGACCATATTACCTCCAACAATGGTCTGCATGGTGCACACCTTTTCCTTTTTATTCTCATGTTATGCTCTTGTATTGCATTTTCCCCATACCTTGTGATACTGAATAGAGTAGCAACCCAGATGAGATTAATCTAACCAGATCTCTAATTCAAGTTGAAATCTTAATGCTTTCTCTGACTTTAGCAAGACAGATTATGTTGAAATAATTGCCTTGTTTAATCTCAGTAAGAGCCTGAGTCTTGGCACATGTAAACAACATGGATTCAAAAGGCAACAACTCTAATAATTATTTTCATTGTTAAATTTGTGTAGAAAATGTGCAGGGGAAAATAAGTGAAGGAGGGAAACCAGGCAGTTGCCACCTATTCCTTCCCCCATTCAGAAATGTCTCTCCTTTAGAGACATGGAAGTAATATCAGTGATCTGAGCTCCTTGTACTCCCAGTTTCCAAGACTTGGGAGCATGTATAAAAAGGGAATTGCATGTTCTGCATTTTAAATCTTGTCATTTTCTTCTTTTAGGTAGCTGCTGAAAGAGAGCTATAAGTATGTGTGGGTTAGTTTTAATCAACACACATAGCTTCAAAAGTTCTAATACTCTTGTGTAGTCGCTTTTCCATGTCCATCTCATGGCATTCCTGGCAGCCAGTTCAAAGACAGCTTTTAGCTGTGCTCTGTTTCAGTTTTTTAATGTCTGAAAGGGGTAATCCTCCCTCTGCAATGGTCTTTGCAACAGCTTTAGGTTCAGAACAGTTTCCCTGCTAGCATCTAGGGCAGAATTGGAAGTAGGCTAATCAGATGTTACTGACAGCAAGGAGGAATGCTATCACACAAGCCTTTGTACAGCCTTCATTTTTTTTTCCATTCCATTTGTAAAAAAAAGTCCTGTATCTGCTTGAGTTTTCACAAGGACGAGGAATCTGAATAGAAAAGGAGAACTATGCCAGCTAAAGAAAATCAAAAGTGATGGCTCCAGTGACCTGATTCTCCTTAGTTACATGTGTAAACTAGGCATAATTCTCTTGGAGTGCAAAATGGGAGCAAGGGCCAGGAGAAGCAGTCCCTAGATTGCTTTTTCTGCTGAGGAAAGAACAATTTTAGATTGTTGGACATGAGGAGTGATAGACTGATATTTTGAAATGGATACCCTATACAATCTTGGGTTTTATTTTCCAGTCTATAATACGCCCAAACCAAAAATGTTTATGCCAGGAGAACAACAGGCATTAGAGTTGCTGCCAAGAAATCAGTTGGCTTTTACAAATGTCTCAATTACTCATTGTAGAAGCCCCAGGTAAAACACTTTTCTTCTCAGTAATACATACAACTTGGTTTTAGTTCTTTGATGGATGCAAATACTCTTAAAATAAAGTAAGTAGAAACATAAAAAAGAAAATAGTACTATGAATAAAAGAACCAACCCTAAAGGGGAAAGCCATTTTTTAAAGTGTCAAGTCTCAGCCTAAAAATAAAGTCTTGGCAGTGGGAATATTTTTTTGTACATCAAACATGTTACTACAAAAACTGTCATTTCATGTAAAACAATATTATACAAAGACAGCTATTTATGTATTACATTTTTTCTAAATGTGCTTGCTTTTACCACAGAAAGCATGTTGACTTAGCTTGCCTTTGCCATGTATTTTTTGAATGACAACAACTTATACCTGTTGTAATGCTTCAATAGATTTTCTTCTAGCTTAATTCAAATAATTCTCCCAACCCACTGCTTGAATTATATTTTCTGGCTTCAGGAATCAATTTAGTTGCTGACCCACTCTATTAAACACAGATTAATTAGTATGTTAACTACAGTATCAGTGAAGGCAAACAATGATCCATCGTTACATGAGTGGGTTCTCACTTAGTATCCTCTTCCCTCCTCCTCTCCCTTTGATCATTTGCACAACTACAAAATGGGGAATAACTGGCTAGGCAGAGGTACTGTTGAAAAGGATCTGGGGGTTATAGGGCATAACAAATTGAATACGAGTCAACAATGTGATGCAGTTGCAAAAAAAGGCTAATATTCTGGGGTGTATTAACAGGAGTGTCATATGGCAGACATGGGAGGTCATTGCCCTGCTTTACTCTGCATTGGTGAGGCCTCAGGTGGAGGCCTTAGGAAAGATGTGGACAAACTGGAGAGAGTGCAGAGGGGAGCAACAAAAATGATGATAAAGGGTTTAGAAAACCTGACCATTTAGGAAAGGTTAAACAGGCCTGTTTAGTCTTGAGAAAAGAGGACAGAGGGAAGCGGGGACCTGAAAACAGTCCTCAATTATGTTAAGAGCTGTTCTAGAGAAGAACAACTGATTGTTGTCCTCATGTCCACTGAAGGTCAGACAAGAAGTAATCTCTAGCAAGGGAGATTTAAATTAGATATTAGGAAAATCTAACTAGAAAGGTAGTTACGTTCTGGAGTAGGAATCCAAGGGAGGTTGTAGAATCCCCATCACTGGAAGTTTTTAAAAGCTGGTTGGACAAACATCTGTCAGGGATGGTTTAGGTTTACTTGGTCCTGCCACAGCACAGGGGGCTGGGTTTGATAACTTCTCAGGGTCCCTTTCTGCCCTACATTTCTAAGATTCTGTGATATCCCTAATCTCTTCCCCTCCTGCTTTTCCACACTTCCAAGTCTTCTCTCTTTTTAATATAACATGAAAATCACTTTATGCACCAGAAAGAGAGTCCATAAGCTTTAGAATAATAGAATCATAGAACTGGAAGGGACCTCAAGAGGTCATCTAGTTGAGTCCCCTGCACTCATGCCAGGGTTAAGTATTATCTATTATTATACATGTATTATGTATAAACCAAAACTGAAACACTTACTGCTTTTTTTTAAGTGCTGCTATTGGTTGTAGGTGCCCATTCCCTGCCATAGCTTTTAGGGGATGGAGAATTAGATCTCTGGCTGTCTAGGGTGTCAAACTACAAGTGACTCCAAAATTATTCTTCCTGCGTATGAAGTTCCAGCATCTGCCAGCTTTTTCACAAAGTCTCTTTCACCATGCGGGACCCAGCTGCAGGTCCCACAGATACCATGCTTCAGAGCTCATCACCAGAAGAGGGAGAAAATGAGGAAGCAACCTGGGTCTTGAATCTTGTATACCACCATTAGTCCTTAATCAGAGATGAAAGGCTGGAGTTCAGATGAAGGAGACATATACCCTATCCAAACTGCCTCAATTTTTTTTTTCCCCTTAGAGCACCAATGCACCTAGACCTTGCCCTGCCTGTCAAATGTTATATACAAAGTTTATCTTTGTAAGAGAGACAATGCAATAGAAAGTTCAATGCATTTACAGGGTATGCAGCTGCTACTACAAGGAATTGCACAATTTCCCTTTAATGAAAAGAGAGCTTTAGCAGGTTTATATCAATGAGAATGCCACAGGCATTCAGACATAACAGGCATTCTAAGCCATACATTGGGCTAGGCTGTTGAATTGATAGAGGCTTTACAGGGAGCAGGACTAACCAAATCCTGAGAAAAGGATATTAAGCCACCTGGAGCTGTTTTTGGTCATGGATAAATCTTTGCTGGGATTGTCATTGTTGGATTAAGCCTTCAGCCTTGCAACAAAACTCATCCCTGGGCTTAGAAGTAGCCCTGCTCCTGAGTATGACAGTGTCCGGGGGTATTGTGACCAGAGTGACATTGCCAGACAGAGGGGAAGTGCTAGCCTCTGTGGTTCCAACAGAGCCCCAGAAATAACTTTGAAAATGAACTATCCCAAATAAATGCCAAGTGATTATACCTCAACCAAAGACTTGTTTGCAGTGTTGCGGTAGATGTGTTGACCCAAGGATACGAGACGCACAAGGTAGGAGAGGTAATAACTTTTATTGGACTAGCTTCTGTCTCAAGGTTATTACCTCACCTACATCGTCTCAATTAAATATGTTTATTACCATATTCTTTATTAATTGCCCCAAAACATTTGCATTCTAGATGAGCTACACCAAAAGGTGTTTTTTCTCATGAAACTGGGATATAAATGGCTTTCAAATATTGCTGTCTCCTACAGAGTTTACTATGTACCCCACAGAGTATTAGCTTTGCAGTGAACTCCTTCCAGATACTGCACCTTCTGAATCAAGAGCTCATTAGCCACATAAATATTAGAAAACCAAAAGATACAGGGCATCCACAAATCCAACAAATATTCTAATAACTTCCAATTTTTCCTTTTGACATGTTATGAACAGTGAGTCTGACGCTTATCTTTCTCCTTTAAAATGTCACCAGCTTTACCCCATTTAAGAGGGGATTTAAATCTTTTAAAAATAAAATTTAGGTTGCTATTTGGCTAACATGGAACAGTAGACCATTTCCAATCTTCTGCATACCAAAAGGCAAATATTTATTAATTTTTCACACTTCAGAGAGGCTCAGCTCACAAGCATTAGGCTCCCCCTTTGATGACATATTTTAATGTTTATAGGGGAACAGTACATATATTAAGGATTGGTTCTTTTGGCAGTATAGGGGACTGATCCAAAAGACTATTGAAACCAATGGGAATATTACCATTGACATTGATTTTCAGTGTGGTAAAACAGTCACCTCAACATACCCCCCTCTAGACTGATTGCAGCAACTTTTGCCTCAGTTTCCCCCTACTGTCCTTTGGTCTACCCTGGCCATGGGCATGTCCTGGCCCTCCAGCCACAGAGTCCTTTACCAAAGTCTAACAGAAACAAACAAAACCAAACCATCAGCCTGGCTGGGCTTAGCTGGCTGCTCCTTTCTTCACAAGCGCACCTCATCCACTACAGTTTTTCCTCATGCTTTTTCTCAGGCTCCTGTGCTTTCAGTAATCCCACTGTCCAGGGGCTAGCACACTCCTCCCCTCACACAGGGGCTCAGGCAAGCTACAGGTCCTCAGGGCCTTATCATTGTACCAGCTTCCAGCTCATCTCAGGAGTAGCCTCTCTGCTCTGCTTCTCAGCCATCTTTCAGGCTGCTTCCCAGAGAGAGAGAGAGAACCCTCTACACCTTCTCTCTTCTATATCTCCTCCCCTATCAACTGGGCTCACACAGTTCTTTATGGGAACTAGCCCTGCTCTCCCCCAAGTGGGCTTTATTTCTAATTAGGCCTCGCCTACCCCTCCAGGTGCAAGTAGGCAAGTTAATTGGCCTCTCAGGCAACATGCTACCCCTTTCAATGTGTGTGGGGGGTAAACATCCTGAACTCTGGGGAGCTGTAAGAACTCAGCACCTCTAAAATCTGCTCAGATATTAAATACATCATCATTTATACATATTTCTAAAATATTTATGTTTCACATTGAAAAATAATACTTACTCATTGGTAACTGCTTATGAAAGAGTTTCCTATCTGGTCAGCAAGCAACTATATTGATAATGGAAACAGAAATTTGGGGAAAATGGACTTAAATATGTTTCAGATATAAGTTCTCCAGGGTAGGCACCTTATACATACAAATCAGGCATCTAAATGGCCATGCTCCTAACCTTACATCCTATATTTAGATGCTGAAAATCTTATGAAGGTACCCATATTTGAAAACTGGGCTCTGGAAATTAACTCCATTATAAAGCTTAATACACATTGTAGTGAAACATAGCTGTGAACAATTGACTCCAGAAATAAAAAGTGAAGCCAAAACTATTACTCAGGAAGAAATAAGGTTTTAGGAACAAAATAAAGAATCTTACCCTGACAGTGAAACACCAGAATCTAATATAATCAGGTGTACAAAAGTATATGACAAGACAGCAAAAGAATTGTTACTAAACAAACATAGGAGAAAAGGACAGTCATAGAAATGAGTAGATAAAATGACACTGACATAAGTGTAGCAAATGAAAAACTTACATTAAATTCACAAAAGAAAACTAAGCTACTCACTCAAATTTTTATAATCCTTATTGGTGGTGACAGAGAGATTGTGTTCTACTAAAACATTTAAAAAAAACAAGCAAAATATGTTATTAAATTGCCTATCCCAAACCAGCACTATCTACAGCTGTCTGACTATATGTTTGAGAAGTAAAGTCTATTTTAGATATCTAAGGTTTCTAACCCTAGCAGAAGTCCCAACTATTATGCCAAGGAATGGCTGAAAAAAACAAAACACATCTTGGCACAATTTATATTTAAAAAATAACTTTTTAGACAAAATATTAATTTAAGTATCCAAATGTTATATTTTGCAGATATATTCAGGGTGTGTGGGTATATATATATAGTGGACATAAATAAAAGTGTGACACTGCTTTAAGCATACAAACATTCAGAAATTCGAGAAGCAAATCGGAGTTTTCAGTAGATAGACGTGCAATTTTCAGCTACAGTACGTGCCTGGTGGAGTATGAAAAGATTTAAGGAATTTTCTGCCCCTTATATGAAATAATTATGGAAGACAGAAGTGTATGGCAAAAATGTATTATGTATATATCACCAGGAAGAGGAAACCTTGATTTGATCAACAGCAACATCTACTAGTTGGACGGAAGCAACATTAAGAGAGCTATGATGCTTGGTTTGTTCTTCCCAGAAAGTAAACAGCCATGGTCATAGGAGCCCTTTTTAAGGAGAGAGGTAGTTTATGTGTAAAGAACAGATAAGGCCTTCATAAGGACACAGGTTCATGGTAGATATTATATTTCATGACCAGACTGGATCTTTCCCATCCTACACAGACTCATCCTGTGTGGGGACTACAATCCCACCTGTTACATCATATGTTTGCTCTGGAGAGGCGTTACGTCTGGAGGGATTCTGCATGACTGCATGCCTGCAGAAAACGCCCCTCTCCCCCCAAATTCCAGTGCTTTCTTGCAAAAAATGGCAGGGCAGCTGTGGAGGGAGGGGTGCGGTGACGATCATGGGCACAGATTTGGCGGGGATGCGCCCTCCAAACAGAGATGAAGGATTGGGGGGCACACGGGGTTACATGCCACTGCCCTCCTCTTCCCCCCCCCGCCCTCCATTTCTGCAAGTGCAGAGTTGCCTAGCTGAAGGAGGCTGTCTCTTGGCTCCACTGACTCTGCAGCTCAATGCCACCTCCTGGGTCCTAGTGCCAGTCAAACTCCCTTTCTGTGTGAAGGGAGCCTTCCTGTTTTTTGTGCAACAGTGAATGCCCGCAGTGGGGCTGAAAAGGCAGTGGAGAAGGAAGGGGGTGGAATAGGGCAGGGGGGCGCAATAGGGAAGGGGAGGGGAATGTGGGAGTGAGGGGAGGGGATGGAGAAGAAAAAGCAGTAGGGAAATCTCTGGGGGAAGCGGGAGCCCAGCATGCAGCAACCCCTCGGCACAGCTGGGGCTCCCCCATTAAGCAGGCCCATCGAACCCTCACCCTGACAAGCCCTACCCCCCTACACCTGGACCCCTCTGACGAGTCCCCCACACCCAGACCCCCACCCCACTGATCCCCAACCAGCTGCACCTGGTCCCCCACCTCATCAAGCCTCACTTTCCCAGCACCCCAACCTCCCCACTAAGCCTCCCACACCCAGACCTCCCCTGCTGAGCCCCATTTCCCCACACCCAGACTCCCCCTGCTGAGCCCCAACCATCTTCACCTGGATCCCCTGCAGAGTCCTATTGCCCCTGCACCCTGAACCCCCCAACAAGCTCCTGTGCATACAGATATCCCACTGTGCCACCCACACTTAGATTTGCCCCACACAGAAACCTCTCACCCTGCACCTGGATCCCAGCACACTAAGCCCCTCTTATACTTGGATCCTAGTGGGCTGAGCCTGTCCACCCACACCTAGTACACCTGGTGCAGAGGGGCAGGACCCCAGGGTGTTTATGGGGCAGGCCCAGCCCTTGCACTGTGTCAGGGTCAGGTGTAGACTCACTGCCGAGTCCCTGTACTGGGGGAGGTGGGCACTTCAGGGTGATCTCTCACCTCAATGCAGTCAGTGTCCTGTGCTCCCCACTGCCAGGCTGGAGACATTTATTTACTGACAAATAAAATTTGCAGAATTTTAAAATATTGTGCACATAATTTTTAACTTTTTGGCGCAGAATTCCCTCAGGAGTAAGATGTGGAGGAAATAGATAGGGGATGCTACAAAACCTAGTACTGAAAAGATGGGACCAAATAGGGAAATACAAAGGAAAAAACAATCACAGCCTTAAAGCAAGCATGTGGTCTCTACAAAAGGCACATAAACTGGATTATAGTTTGAATTTTTATTCTCAAGACTCAGATTCTTGGAATTAAGAAGTTAAAATTATCAATCAACTAGTTTACTTCCTACTTTACCTAATTTTAAGTTGAAATGTATTTAACAAGGCTATCAATATCAGTCCAATCTTGTGTTTATTAAAACACAATACAGCACTTCAGCATGTTAAATCTTGCATATGTAACAATCTAGTCAAGTGATATGTAAATCAAATGATATTTTCAAGACAAGTGCACTTCTGACAGGCTTGAAAATTGCATTTGAAGGAGATCAAGCAGTGAGTGCATCACAATGAAATTGAAACAGAGGAATTAAGACGATGACACAGACAGAATGAAGATAATGTTATTATAAAAGGTACCATAATGTTATTTTCTCAGTTATTCAGAAAGACAATTGCAGGTATGTTTTCCTGAACTCAAATATCATAAATACATACCATAACTTGCAGCTTAGAGTAGTGCTAGTATTCAGTGAAACATCCATTTGTAGAACAATTGAAGTGCTATAAAATCCCTAACCACATACATTTTTATGTAGCGAATGCAAATCTGAGTAATGCTTTTTAATAAGTTAGTCATTTTAATTGTAACAACTTATAGGAATTTAAACCTGGTGAGTGCCAGTCTCTATTTTTCCGCCAAGTGGCCAAAACAAAACATGAAATATTAATACAGGCTTCTGGCAGCACAACTTTTATTTAAAAAAAAAAAGTCAACATGCAAACAAAAACAAAAGGTTAACCACATACTCAGGAATCAAGCCCTGATCTTGATACATCCACGCCCCTAAACAAAAGTGCCATGTGTTCTCACCAAACCACAAGTTCTACCTCGCCTGTCCTTATGAAAGGAATCAGCCCCCTACAAATGGTCCTACCCTTGTGTAACATATACCATAAGGAGAAGCATATGCGCTGACTCAGTGGGTGCTCCGGGGTGAAGCACCCATGGGAAAAAAATGGTGGGTGCTGAGCACCCAGCAGCAACCCCCCTGATCAGCACCTCTCCCCCCCCCCCAGCACCTCATTCCTGCTGGCGGGCTCCACCGATCAGCGCCTCCCCTTCCCTCCCAGTGCCTACCACTTGCTGTGGATCAGCTGTTTTGTAGTGTCAGGAGATGCTGGATGGGGAGGAGGGAGGAGCAAGAGCACAGCATGCTTGGGGGGAGGGGGCGGAACTGAGCGGGTGGAGGCAGGAAGAGGCAGGAAGGGGGGGCATAGTGGGTGTGGGAAGAGGTGGTGTGGGGGTGGAGTATCGGGGGAAGGGATAGAGTGAGGGTGGGGCCTGGGTGGATCGGCCCCTGGCTGATTAGAAACTCGATGTCTATGAGGAGAAGGGCCCACTCACCACCAGCAATTCAGACACAGCCTGTACCTTTACCTCACCCCTACAAATCGAGGTGGGCCTCCTGTGATGGAAGCCCAGAATGCCTTGCTCGAGGGTGCCATAGGATAGGGATCCACCATATGCTCCAAGGAGGCATTTACTACAAGCTAGGGGTGGAGAACAGAACATACAACTGAACCCAAAATAGGGGTGCCAATCAAGGAGTTTGGTAGTCCTTGTTGAACAGATCCCTTGCTCTATAGTTTAAAGATATGCCCACCAGCATCTATCCCAGATGTTTTGTGCATACTGGTGACCCCACCATGATCTGACTCCACCATGATCTGACCCCACCGTTGTATGCAGTGTTGCTGTAACCTGTTGGTCCCAGGATGTCTAAGAAACCAGGTGGATGAGGTAATATCTTTTATTGGACCAGTTTCTGTTGGTGAGAGAGACAAGCTTTCAAACTTGCACAGAGCTGAAGAAGAGAAGTTGGTCCAGTAAAAGATATTACCTCACCTATCTTGTTTCTCTAAAATCCAACCAGCATTTCACCAACCACCATGAAGCTGCTGGCTGTTGTGCCCATTGGGCTCCGCTGAGACCTAAATCAGGCTCTCCAGTCCCAGTTTTAAGAGCCCCCAACTCATCCCAGGACCCCACATGCACCATTCCTATCGTCTATTAATGGCATATTTCTTCCTCTTCCGAGTCACCAGTGAACACAACTTGCCTGCGAAGGAAGAGAAGCAGTTGCCCTGGGATCCTCCTGAAACCATGAGTAGATGAGCTATAACAGCCCACACAATTCCTTGCAACCAAACAGGCCCAGTCTAGATAGCTATGAACTAGGTGACATGAAGGAAAGCCTCCTTTGCCTGTGTTCGTATGTTTGAGGAGAGCGTAGAGGAAATGCCATTGACCATGTCCCCACTTGATGGGAGAGCAGAGCCATGCCCTCTGTCCAGGTAGTAGAGCCTCTAGGCCTTTTTCTTCCTGGGGCTTTCAGGCATCTTTGTAAAAAGGGTTTTAAAAACCCTTCAGTGCCAGCTTCCTCTGGAGCATAAACTGTTTTTCACTCAGGCAGTCACCCTCTTCCATTCAAGGAACTGCCAGTCAACCAAGAGGATGCTCCATCCAGAGATAGCCAATTGCACAACAACTGATCCAAAGAAAAAGTCATCTCCTCTATCCCATATAGCAAAAATAAAAATCTCGGCACAGCTGGAAGAAAGAGGCAAAAACAGCCAAAACACTCATCTCCTGTCCTACATGACAGAGCAACCCAGTAGGTCCTATGGAACTTGTAAAACCTGTTAGTAATTATTTTAGTCCTCTTATTAATATGTTAAATTCATTCACATATTAACTATTCTTCCAAAATCTTTATGCCATTAGTGAACAGCATGTTTGAATTCTTAGGCCCACAATGCCTGGCTCTTAATCTGAGTGACACCAATATTCAGGAATTTAATATGAATGAGTGTTGGGCTATAACTAACTATCCTCAGCACCTTCAAGTATCCAGGTGTCCAGGGAAAAGAATCCCTCAAAGTATTAAAAGTGTCTACAGAAGCATGTTATAAACAAAACTGTGTGATTGATAAGGGATACTTGTAATGACAGATGTTTTGTATAATGGACTGGGTGACCAATAAGGAATAATTGTTATTATGGATGGGTTCTGTAATGGATGAAACAATGACCCACTGAAAGATGTTTTTAACTAATTGAGAACTATTGGTTTACACAACCATTAGTAACAATGACCGGATTACAGATTCCTTTTAACTCATCAGTCAGGTAAACTGAGGACCATAAAAGAAATTCCATCACTAATTAGGAAAGCAGAAGACATTAAGTTTAACCATGGGAAAGTATTTTTCCCTCCAAAAAAGGGTTTCTTTTACTCACCCTATAAAAAAAGCAGAGGTTTTGGCAGTTGTGTTGGGGAGTGCAAATTGCCAGTATCCCCCCAGTTACAGAGGAGAGGGACACAAAGCCCAGCTCTTTATGTTATACCAAGGGTGGTAATGTATCTATTCTGTCTAGTGCTGTACTAATCTCTTATTGATCATCTTTGATTAAATGATTTTATTTGAGCCTGTTATTTGACAATCTCAAATTATTATTAAATTCAGACACACAGCAGCACAGAAGGAGAAGAGGCCTGGAGCAAGGCAGACCTGGCACGCGCTCTTCATTTAAAGGAGAACAGTTATTTTTAAATTATCCATCCATCCAAATCTATTTATTTTTAATTCACAGATTACATTGCTCACTTCTCTGTTCCATGTAATATTTGTTTATGCCCTACCATACATCAGTTCAGTGCACTATCATGTTGCTTACCTCTGACAGAAGATGGCAGTGCCAAGTGGTATTTCAAAGTAAACACTGCACCTGGAACAGTAACTTCCTGTGCTTTCATTAACTGAAATCTCTCTTTGGTGAGGTATTGAGACACAGCATCTTAGTGGTTAGAGCAGAGGCCTGAGTACCCTTGGGTCTAAGATGACTCACTGTGTAGTTTTGGTCAGCCCATTTAATCTAACTACTTCCTCTTCTGTAAAATCAGGATAATACTTAACTTTCTCTTCTTGGGATTGTGAGAATTAGTTAGGCTTGTAAAGTGCTTTGAAGATGCAAAGAGTTATAAATCCTAAGCATTCTAATAGGGTCTTGGTAGTTTCTGCTATAGTTAAGGTGTTTAATAACCAGGTTTTTTAAATAAGGAAAACTACTGGAATACTGGAAAAACAGTCAAATAAATTATTCAACATATATTGCCATTATTCTGCAGATGCTCCGCCTGGCACTTCCTGCAGCTGCAGGAGGTTGCTGGAGGTGGAGGTGGGTCTGGATCTCTCCTGTGCTGCTGGGAGCGCCCCACCAGGGACTCCTAGCTGCTAGTCCTGGCTGGGCTGGGGAGGGACAGGACTTGCTTTTCCTCTGCATGGCCACTGTCAGAGGTGGGGCAGGAGAAGATCAGACCCACCTCTGGGTACGTCCCCCCGGCTGAAAGATGCTAGCAGCAGCATGGGGGAGATCAGACCCACCTCCACCTCTGGCAACCTCCTGCAGCTGCAGGAAGCTCTGTGGCTGCTGCCCACCCCTAGAGCTTCCTGCAGCCATTGGAGGTACCCAGAGGTGGGTCTGATCTCCCCCAAGAGAGCGGCTGTGCAGGGGAAGAGAAAGTGCCATCCTCCCCAGCCCAGAGGGGACTAGCAGCCAGGGATATGGAAGGAGCCACCGGCTGGAGCACCTCCAGCCCTGCCCCTCCCCTCCAATAGCTAGATTTCATGAAGGAAGTCTGATGTCACAGTCTGTGACACATTTTTCATGGCAGTGAATATGGTCTTCGTTACCACAGTCTGTAATGTAGTTGTCATAAGAGCAACTGTGAGGAAAGTAAGTGCTATTATTCCTATTTTACAGGTGGGCAATTGAAGCACAGAGAGACTAAAGTGACTTACCCAAGGTCACACAGGAACTCCATCATTAAACAGGGAATTGAACCTGGGCCTCTTAGGTCTAGGCTAGCATCCTGCCACTGGACCAGCCTTCTTCATACTACTTATACCAATAACATGTGAACTTCCAAGCTTATTTATCATAGGATTTTCTTATTCCTTAAAAAAGGAAATAAAATGCAAAACTAAGGGCAAGCAGGAAAAGAAAACCCTGGAATAAACTAAAGTAGTAAAAAGAAGAGTATACATTGCAAAAACAAGAATCAAAGAAGAAGATTAGGGTTGGAAGAGATGTCAGGAGGTCGTCTAGTCCAACCCCCTACTCAAATCAGGACCAACCCCAACTAAATCATCCCAGCCAGGGCTTTGTCAAGCTGGGTCTTAAAAACCTCCAAGGATGGAGATTCCACCACCTCCTTAGGTAACCCATTCCAGTGCTTCAACACCCTCCTAGTGAAATAATTTTTCCTAATATCCAATCTAGACCTCCCCCACTGCAACTTGAGACCATTACTCCTTGTTCTGTCATCTGCCACCACTGAGAACAGCCTAGCTCCATCCTCCTTGGAACCCCTCTTTAGGTAGTTGAAGGCTGCTATCAAATCCCCCCTCCCTCTTCTCTTCTGCAGACTAAATAAGCCCAGTTCCCTCAGCCTCTCCTCACAAGTCATGTGCCCCAGCCCCTTAATAATTTTCATTGCCCTCCGCTGGACTGTCTCCAATTTGTCCATATCCTTTCTGTAGTGGGGGACCCACTACAGACGTAATACTCCAGATGTGGCCTCACCAATGCCGAACAGAGGGGAATAATCACTTTCCTCGATCTGTCGGCAATACTCCTAATAATGCAGCCCAATATGCTGTTAGCGTTCTTGGCAACAAGGGCACACTGTTGACGCATATCCAGCTTCTCATCCACTATAATCCCCAGGTCATTTTCTGCAGAACTGCTGCTTAGCCAGTTGGTCCCCATCTTGGAGCAGTGCATGGGATTCTTCCATCTTAAGTGCAGAACTCTGCACTTGTCCTTGTTGAACCTCATCAGATTTCTTTTGGCCCAATCCTCCAATTTGTCTAGGTCACTCTGGACCCTATCTCTATTCTCCAACATATCTACCACTTCCCCCAGCTTAGTGTCATCTGTGAACTTGCTGAGAGTGCAATCTATCCCATCATCCAGATCATTAAAGAAGATGTTCAATGAAACTGGCCCCAGGACTAACCCCTGGGGCACTCACTTGGTACTGGCTGCCAAGTAGACATCGAGCCATTGATCACTACCCATTGAACCCGACAATCTAGCCAGCTTTCTATCCACCTTATAGTCCATTCATCCAATCCATACTTTTTGAACTTGCTGACAAGAATACTGTGGGAGACCGTATCAAAAGCTTTGCTAAAGTCAAGGTATATCACTTCCACGGCTTTCCCCATATCCACAGAGCCAGTTATTTCATCATAGGAGGCAATCAGACTGGTCAGGCATGACTTGCCCTTGGTGAATCCATGTTGACTGTTCCTGATCACCTTCCTCTCCTCCAAGTGCTTCAAAATGGATTCCTTGAGGACCTGCCCCATGACTTTTCCAGGCCAAGAAAAAAGTATAATCTTCATTGCAAGCTGTTTTGGTTCCATTGGATAAATTGGGCCAATAAATAGCCAGGATGCAAAAGCTTCTGGGCCTTGCATGCCACAGGAGACTTTGTATATTTCCACTTGAAACTTCATAAACATGATGATTGGTGGCATGATGAGACGACAGTAATCCTATTTATGTTTTAATTAACTTGGCAATATAAATGGCCCCACTCCTTTCTGAGTTGGTTTTTTTTTTTATTAAACAAATAGAGATTGCAGCTTTAGAAGGCTGATCTTTTCTTTCAGATAATTTTGTATAATAGATCTTACGTGTTTTGGATCTCACACACACACACACACACACACACGGAAGAAAAGCTCTGTAAACCCTACACACTACTTATGTACTCTATTCTTCTTGTAATCACCTTCCCTTTACATAGAAAACACCAGATTTACCAGAGTACACAAAGAGATAATGGCATCTGATATATGATAGAAAGTAAAAATCAAATATATATCTTAGAACAAGACAACCTTAATAAAACATTGTCTTCGTTTTCAGAATATTTGACAGTTTACTTCAGTGACCTGGCATTATTCCATAGCGTTCTCTCTCCAATTCAGGAAACACAACACAATTCAATGTATGCAAGCTTCACATGACATCTTTTCTTCCCATTATTCCAGTGCTTCAGTGAAACACTCTTTGGACTCAACAATGCTTTCATTTTCCTGTTACATTTTAAAGGCCTGTAAGTTCAATATAGTCTCAAGGCCTGATTCTCCACTTCTTTTATATCAGTTTTTCATTGGCCTAATGCCACTGTTACAACAGCAAAAAAGCTGCTGCAATAGAATGGAAAATTAGGCGCTCTGAATAAAAGCCAATAAGCAGCCGTTTTTCATGTTTTTGCTGTTTTAAAAGAACATCACTTAAGACAAATGTTTCTTCTGGTCAGGGGCAGATTTTATATTGGTTATGAACAGTGATTAAAAAGCCAGCATTGTGTTAATGACATTTTTTTTCATTAAAGGCCAGCATTTCCCCTGAGCTAAAGCAATAATTTGACATAGTAGATTCAGACCAACATGTGTTTGAAAGGCCAACATGCTTAAAATCACCACAGGCTATTGGATCTTCTACAGTCCTAAAATCTGTGGTTTATTATATGTTTAGATTTCAAAAATATTAAAAATAAACAGACAGTAACTAACTCATATCTGCTGTTATTATGTATTGGTTTTATACCATCTCTGAGTTAGTCAACCCAGCATAAAAAACAAGCTCTTAAACTTTATGAACTATATGTATGAGGTTATCACATTAGTTAAGACTTAAAGAAAGCAAGCTGGCAACAGAGCTATTTTACTTTTTGCAAATTGAGTTGCCCTAAAACTAAATTTGCAGGCCAGATTCAGAATCTTTGCCACATCTAAGAATATTTCTACCACCGCCACCGAAGCCATTCTCATAGGGAATGAAGAGCCTGAAATGTTCTCTCTCCTAAAGAACTCCAAGGAGTAAAAAGTTTTGTTTCTTTTTCTTCCTTTCCCTTCATTCCTTTCTAATTAGAGGATGGGCAGGCCACAATCAGAGTACACACACTGTCCAGCATTGCTATTCCTTCTATCTGTACTTTCATTCTGATTCCTCATTCTTTTTATAATTACTGATTAGCTAAGTCACACCAGCATTAACACTATAGAAGATGCAGAAAAGGACAGCTATTTTGCCTCAAGAAGTTTAAAATATTTTGCATATAATAACACTGCTTGAGTGATTTACTTCTGGCTGTTCCCTACTAGGAGCTATATCTATTTGAGAAAAGAATCCAAGAAAGAGAGGACATGTCACTTTGAAAATTACCCCTCTCTCTTCCCCATCTGGGATTGCCAACTTTCTAATTTCAGAAAACCAAACACCCTTGCCCCACTCCTGCCCTGCCCCTTCTGCTGTTCCCAGCTTATGGGAGCTGCGGAGCCGGCACTCGGGGTGGCACCTGTGGGCAGGGGGCAGCACATGGAGCTCCCTGGCTGCCCCTCTGCCTAGGAAGGGGAGGGACATGCTGGCCACTTCTCAGGATCCACACAGAGCCAGGCATGGAGCCTGCCAGCCCCACTGCAGCCAATCAGACTTTTAATGGCCTGATCAGTGGTGCTGACCGGAGCTGCCAGAGTCCCTTTTTGACCAGGCATTCTGTTTGAAAACCAGACACCTGGCAACCCTATTCCCATCCAACAGAGGTGTTCTGTCAGTGGATTGAAGAAGGGTGTTATATTCCAACAGCAGTTCATCCAATTTACCGCTAAAAAGAGCTGAAGAGACCCAGGTTCCATCCTTTACTAGTCAAAGACATTTACCCTTATTTATAAATGTCAGGTTTATGTTACAATATATTTTCACCTTTATCCTTCTTTATTAAGTATTCATATACATATGCACACACATTCTGATACAATACAATTAAACCCACCATCTCTTGGGGTGACCATGAGGGTGAAGAAGAGAGGCGCATGTGCCAATTTTAGCACCATGTTCATATTTTTCATGTAGCTTATCTTTTGAAAAGGAAAATCCCACAAGCACTGCATGTTGTACTGAAACTTTACATACAAAATTCGTATTTACCATCCTTCAATCCCCATTTCATGACACAATGTGACACCCATGTATCATGACCATTTGCAATAATAAGAAAGTCTACAGATCATAAAAATATAAAAACACTGCACAGTTTTGTACAACTGGCAGACATTTCAAAAAAGGTCTAAAACTGAAACAGAATTGGCAGTTATGGTCAGAGCTATGAGGGAACCTCACATTAGCATCTTCCTATGCTATATCTTGCATGAGATAGCAAGGAGAGTCTTTTAGTTTCAGTAGTACTAAGTTCACACACAAATTTATTAAGAAGTGTATAATTGTCATGAGGAGTTTAAAAACACTCCAGCAAATTTAAGAATTACTTATATTACCAAACATCTCTGCCAACTATTTCACTGTTCTAATATTTCCTCTGCACAATTTAATCACTTCACAGATGCTTGCCTAATACATATCTATGGCATCAAAGTATGGCTTTTAAACTTCCAATAGTACATTTCACTGTACTGCAGTGAAAAAAAATGTGACTGATCTTTCTGAATAAAACATCAGTGGAGAGTGCAACTATATAAACTTGTTTCTACAGATGACAATACCAATTTATATTTTCAATAAGAGAAAAGCTGTCTAGATTAAAAAGAAATGGAGAACATAAGGTAGGTCTCTGTCAGCTGTAACTTCTGATGACAATTTTCACAGTCTTCAAAAATATAGCACAGATAAGTAGTTTTGTTCCATAACCCACTCCTTTTTGCTCTTCTAATACAATGCATTTTTTTCAGTAGGTTCTTTCATCTGTTCTGAAATATGTAGTCCACTAAAAGAAAAATGTATGTCTACTCAGTTTTCTTTTATTCACACTTTGGGGCAAATAAAACTGGAGGTGATTTACTGAGTCTATTAAATTGGAAAAGGCCAAAAGAAAGAAAAAGAGGAGAGCTAATTGGACACTGACGTATGTAGATTTGTGATACCTATTATTTAGGAAGATCATTTGGAGATAATTTCTTTTGTTTTAATCAATCAGAAGAAAAGGCTTAATTTCCCCACAATGACTGCAAGTTCTAAGATACCACCCTACATATACAGCAGGAGAGGTGTCTGGACATTCAGCAAGTAGGTGCTGGAAGTGAAGTTATTAACAAGAACCGGCCTATAAAATATATTTATGTTAGAAATGACGACAGATCAAATGATTTCAGCTTACTGGTATATTACCAAAACAAATTGTTTGGGGGGAAAAAACTTTTAAAAATATTAATTATATTTGGGTATGTCATGGATAACCAGAAGAGCTGGTTGGATAAATTCTAATGAAACATTGCAGTGAAATCAAAATATTTTATGGTGGCGCCCTGATGCCTTGTTTCCTGCCATCTCACCCACCTGCCTCACTGACAGCCCAGGCTTCCAAGATTTACATGTCAAGGGCAGCCCAGTGTGTGGATTATCCTGGGTCCAGGGACCCACGGGTTTCCAGCATTCACTGCCTCAGAATCTGGGCTTTATTCCCTTTCCCAGAGAATTTGAAAATTTCATTTTTGCTCTTAGTGGGTATGAAAGCAAATTTTGAAATATCAAAATCCTCTGTGAAACGGAATTGTCTTTCTCCATACCACTCTAGTAAACAGTTTGCTGGGATGTGAAAGCATTAAGATATAAAGTGAATGCGTGTTCTGAGCCACTACCATTTAATGCCCACATTTTTAAAAATGCTGAGCACCTTCAACTGCCCTAGTAGCCAGTGCAGCCATTGTGAAATGGGAGTTGCTGGTGCTCAGAAACTCCTAAGATTACCTCAATAGTATTGGTACCAAAGAGTGAAAAGGAAAGAATACAAGATAAATTCTGTACTAGGCCTCTAGAGGCACAGCCCAGGGCAACGTAAAGGCTTTAAGCCATGATTGCACCTTCCTGATACAGTGCTGCTGCAGTGGTCAGAGTGGCCTTCAGCATAACTAAAATACAGCAGCTTGTCTCAGGCTGCCCAGATTCTCCAGTGATTCCCACTGCAATTCCACCCCTCCTATCTCTAGCCCCACCTTGGCATGCCCCGTACACTGGAGTTTGCAAAGGAATCCTTTGAAGACAGTCTCGGGCTGCCTTCCTCACTTGCTGTGCAGGGGGAATTCTCCCCCCAACACACTCTGGGCCTTTTAAAGCCCCCTGACAGTCTGCATGCGATGGAGCATGTGTGAGAATCTCACTCATATAAATAATAGCGTGACGAGAGTGGGTTTGAGTCAGTCCCAGAGGCACAGAGAAATACAACTCTACAACAACATGCGGGTTGTTCTCCAGAGGTATCACTACTGCTCTTGCCAGGAACTTCTCAAGGGAAGGACATCTTAAACTTGTAGCCAGGACTCTACAGGTATCTGCTTGAGAGATGCACTAAATCATCTCCTTACACTGCCACTGCAACCCCCCATCCCCAAGAGGATTTTCCACAAATGGGGCCCTGCATTTAACTGAGGGAAGTGTCTGACTAAACCCCGTGGTTTCAATAATGAGAGGTCATGTGGAAAGCCATGTACTGTTTAATTCAAAGCACAGAAGATTTTTTCCATAAAGAAATAGAATTTTCATAGTTCATTGATCATTTTGTTTTCTTTGTCTTCCCATTGGCCCATTTCAGTCTCTCTCTATAGTGTCAGGATTCTTACACAGCACCAAATAAGGAGACTGTGAATTCAAGTTGCCCAGAGCATTCTCTTCCTACATAAAATGGACAGAGAATGACATCTGGAAGCAGTACTGTAATAAACCTATTGGTTCACCACTAGGTAGATTTCCTTCCTTCAACTGAGATGTAGGGAAGGGGTCTAGCTGTAGATGATGCTCTTACCTAGTTCAACATCCAGCCAGTAGAGGACTCCATAATCCCCAGTTTACAAGAAAAGAAAGTCATGTCCTGAGGTCAGAATAGACCAGATTTTGGAAAGGAATGGAGGCTACACAGTTGCAGGAACAGAAAGCTGCAGGCAGCCCTTGGGAAGTAACTGTGGACATAGTGCTGGAGGGGCTTCCACATCCTCTGGCTTGAAGTGGTTTCCATCATACACAGGGTTTACAGTTTGGTTCAATCGCTCTCAGCACCCCCACGGTAAAAATTGTTCCAGCATCCCCTGACTGTGGATGGAAGGACAAATGGCAGGTATCTGAAGAAATGGGACTGGAAGGCTGAGAGCAGGGAAGAGATGCACCCTACTGCTGGGAGGAAGTAAGCAGTAGCCACAGCAAGAGGACACATGGCAGAAGTCTGTGGGTGGGATGACAGTGTATTGGACTGCCCTAGGGTCTGGATTTGGACCTGTTGGTTTGATCTTTTTGTATAACTGTTAAAAAGTATTTGTGCTTGGGGTTTTGGGACCTTTTGGAGTATGTCTACTCTTGGATCTGGAGGAGTGAATCCCCTTGAGGAGACATAACTGTGCTAGCTCTTGTCAAGTCAGCATGCTAAAAAGAGAGAGTAGCTGCATGAACAGCGGGATGGGCCACCTGCCCCAAAATATACCTAGGGTTTTGGATGAGTATGGACTCAGGACAGCTAGCTTGTCCCACCACTCGTACTGCTGTGGCTACACTCTATTTTTACAATGATGGGTTCTAAATTTTCAGTAACCACATGAAAGATCTTGGTGTCGTTGTGTATAGTTCTCTAAAATCATCCACTCAATGTGCAGCAGCATCAAAAAAAACCCCTAACAACGTTAGGAACCATTAGGAAAGGGATAAATAAGACGACAGAAAATATCATAATGCCACTATATAAATGCAGGGTATGCCCATGCCTTGAATAATGTGTGCAGTTTTGGTCACCCCCATCTCCAAAAAGATATGTTAGAATTGGAAAAGCACAGAGAAAGGCAACAAAAATGATTAGCGGTATGGAACAGCTTCCATATAAGGAGAGATTGAAAAGATTGGGACTGTTCAGCTTAAACAAAGAGATGACTAAGAGGGGATATGATAGAGGTCTATAAAGTCATGAATGGTGTGGGGAAAGTGAATAGGGAAGTGTTATTTACCTCTTCAAACAACAATAAGTAAGGATCACTCAATTAAGTCAATAGGCAACAGGTTTAAAACAAACATTAGGAAGTACTTCTTCACACAATGCAGAGTCAACATATGGAGCTTGTTGCCATGGGATGTTGTGAAAGCCAACAGGATAACTGAACACCCACAATTTTTTTCTGTGGGTGCTCCAGCCCCGGGGCACCCATAGAGTCGGCACCTATGAGTGTTGGTCTCAGGATATTAGAGAAGCAAGGTGGGTTAGGTAATATGATTTGTTGGACCAACTTCTGTTGATGAGAGACAAGCTTTGGAGCATACACCCAGCTCTTCATCAGGTCTGGGAAACACTCTGATTATCACAGCTAAATACAAGGTGGAACAGATTGTTTAACATAAGCAGTTAACATATTTCAAGGGACCACTGAAGGTGAAGTGGCCGTTAATACCCTCAAGTCATAGGGAGGAAAGGAAGGGGGAGGAAGCATCCGGAGTGGGGAGGGGTTGTTAGTGGGTTTAGATTGTTGTCTCTCTCACCAACAGAAGTTGGTCCAGTATAAGATATTACCTCACCCACCTTGTCTCTGTAGCTCAAGTGACAGAGCAAAACAATACTCAAGCTGCACAGAGTGATTGCATTAGCATCACAGAGTGTTTGTAGTAGTGGTACCACGTATCTGAGTCCCCACAGCATTACTAGCTTAAGTACTGCTGATGCTTGAGCTTCAACCCACACCCCTGATGGGCCAGCTAGTTCAATTTTAAAGCTCCATTCAACTTGAACTAGAGAGTTTGTGTGTGATTAGGAGTCAGGTTAGAGGCAACATTCATATTTTACCTTAAGTTAACTTTGCAGTGAACAACAACCTTCAGGCCCTGGGTTCCTGTCTAAATTACCCTGGGATACTCGCTAGCATCTTGAGTAGCCCAGTATCCCAAAAGCACAAAGCTAGCTTAAAGATATCTTAAAGGAAGCATAAAAGTGGTACCTCCTGGGCTCTGAGTTCTGTGCTGAGCCAAAGGTTTTGAGTGTCCTTTCTATAGAACCGGATAAAAATTCTGTACATTCATAGTAGTTTCATCCCAATTAAATTTTGTGGGATTTATAAGGGCTGTGACCAGTCAGCTCTGCTGACAAGCATTGAGGGAAAAGGAAGCATTAATCCATCCCTTCCTCATTTACACTAGGGCACTTAGTGCTTATGTGGGCCCCCAGGGCAGAGCTAGTCTTTGTGGGTTTGCAAGCTCACAGCTATTGGCCTCCCCTAATTTGAAGAATTTAGAAATGTCGTAGGAGAATCTGTGTTTTCAGGAGAAAAGAAAAATGGGTAGATTTTTTCCCTGATACTGTAGCCTTGAAAATGTAAATGATGCAAACTAGTCACTGGGGTTGAAGACTTGTGATTCCCCCCCACTCCCCCTCCCCGTAAGTCACAGCATAGTCACAGACCCCTCACAGCCGGTCTCTGGGGCCTCGAATGTCAGGATATTTGTGATCCTCTTCTAGACTATATAGCCATAATACGTCCTCCTTTCCACCTTTCCTCCTCTGCCAGCCCCACTTTTTTCCTTCCCATGTGATTTCATTTTTCTTTTTTTTTTTTGGTAAAGTTAAATTGTGAATAACTCAGTAGATAGAAGTATATGTAAAATCCAGCCCACTCAACAGATATTAGATGGGTTTTTGGAAGTATAGTTTATTCTATAAATTGCTTATTGTTTTCTTAATGTTTGTTGCTCGGGAGGGGGTGGGGGGCGGGAATCGCACCTTAAGAAAATGCTTTATGGATTGGGATATCATCTCACCCCTCACAGTTGTTATCCTTCCACCTGACCTAGAGGTGTCCATTTGAGCTTGTAGCAATTTACTTGCTTATATATGGAAAAATTCTGGGTTCAGAATGAGCCCTTTAAAAATAAATTGACTCTTTTCAAGTATGATTCATTAATCTAATGGAAATGTCATATAACATTTAATTAATGGGGATGAAAACAATAGGATTTTATAGAATCAGAAAGATTTTGAAGCTACCTTTAGAATTCTATAGAAAGGGTATAATTCTCCATTAAACTCTATAGCAAGGTTATAATTTTCCATTTGACTTTTCAGAAAGGGGACATACATTTATATCTATATAAACTTTTTTAAAAGTACAGGCAGGATATTATTAGGGTGACCAGATGTCCTGATTTTATAGGGACAGTCCCGATTTTTTTTTCTTATATAGGCTTCTATTACCCTCCACTTCCTGTCCTGATTTTTCCACACTTGCTGTCTGGTCACCCTAGATATTATATAGAAATGAAAAATCTGCCTTAGGCTGCTGTGATCCACCTTGAATAGGTAGGCATCACTGCAAACAATCCGTTTCAGTTACTAGTGGGCATCAAGTCAGGTTAGAGCCAACAGGAATGGTCACCTCCACAGCTGGCAAGGTTTGTTGTCCTATCTCCCCGTAAACGTCCCTTCTCCCCACATTAAATTGAGTAATCCACAATGTGGACATCTCTCTCACAGAGGTAGTAAAGACACTATCTGTGGGTGTGCTTTCATGCACATTACTAATGTACAAAAAGGTACAGGATGTTCCGGGCATAGAAAAGATAATGTATGGGGAAGCACTGCTGCACAAATGTGTTACAGCTGTGACTAAGGAGCATACACGAACACTGGGGATATTTTTAAGAGGCTGAATTGTTCCTGGACAATTTCTCACTGATAAGCACCTTTCCTCTCCATATTAAAAAAAAAAAATCTTAATGTGATGTAACTATTCCTGCTGCCTCCCAACACAAAGACCCTTACTGCAATTTGAAGATGATTGGTTTCAAGAATTGTTTTGTATCTGAGACAGCTTAAAACACGCTCAAAAAGATTTCTCTTTATTCTACTGTCCATTCCACATGAAGACTTGTATATTTATTTGATATTTGTATATCAAAAGACAGGAATTGCATCCGACTGTCAATGTCCAAGCCTATGGTTAGGCAAAACTGACATTACTATCCTCCTGTTCTTACATTTTGATAAAATATTGTGCAGCCAGTGCATTTTTTTTTCTGACTGCAGAGAGGAGAGTATAGCTGTGATATACCAGTAAATTATAGAACAAACAGGAGAAATGGGATAAGACAATCAGTGAATCCATGCATACACATATTAGAAATGAGACATTATAAAGTATTTTCCAAGAGAGAAGCTCAATTAGGTTTACAGATATTAATGGACCCGGTCAGTTGCAGCCTGAAGAAAAAAGCCACTCAAATCTTCAATGCCCTAGAGTTCATTAGCAATGAATGTTCCATAGAAACTCCTTGGACCACAGCTCTACAGAGTGACTTAACATTATCTGGCAGTATTCTTCCATTTTGTATAGCATTTGACAGGGACTGCCCTAGGTTTTGTTAGGACCCCGTGCCAAGTAAGATGTGAGTGGCCTAAGGCAGACTTTTATGACTTGTATAGTAGATCAGTGACGGGCAGGAAGAGTGGGGAGAAGAGAAAGGTTTGGAAGCCGGGCTAATCACAAACGGTCACTGTTTGGCAGCAATGATGTGAATGTGTAAGTACTAAGCCATTAGTGTAGACAGAGCTAAGAAAATATTTAGCATTTACTGTGTCACGAAAAACACACTTAGTGAAGCAGACCACAGTGAGTTATGGAACAATTCTGCTTGAAAGTCAGTATATATAGTAATGTTATGGATTGATCCAATGTTACTGTGGGTTATTGGGATTGCTGTACATATTTCATAATCCAATACAATTCCCTGTTGCATTAACAGAACTGAGTTGAGATTGTGGGTACATTAACAAAAGTGATTTGCCATCCCAGAGAGGGGGAATGACCAGGACTAAAAATCCCCATAAGCTTTAGTGTGGGGGCAAAAAACCAGTGCAAACAGCATTGCTCCTAGATGGGGATGGGGATAGGGGAGCCAGATCATATATGTGGGACATCAGGTAACTGGTTCAGTTTGCTATGCCAGCTCTGATTCAGCAGGATTATAGACAGCTGGGATCTCACAGGTTTCTGGAGTTGTTGTCAGAGCAATTTAAGGAAGCCAAAAATGCTGAGCAGAGAGATCTGAATGTTAATACTGACTCAGCCAACTTTAATTTATGAGTAGGGCCCTACTAAATACACAGTCCATTTTGGTCATAAGATTTTAAAAATTGTAAATTTCATTATTTTAGCTATCTAAATATGAAATTTCATGATATTGTAATTGTAGGGTCCTGACCAAAAAGAAGTTGTAGGGGTGGGGTCACAGGGATATTGTAGGGTGGGTTGCAGTACTGCTACCTTTACTTCTGCACTGCTGCTGGCGACAGCGCTGCCTTCAGAGCTGGGCAGCTGGAGAACAGCCACCATTCTCCAGCTGCCCAGCTCTGAAGACAGCACAGAAGTAAGGGTGGCAATACTGCTACCCCCCTAAAATAACCTTGTGACACCCCCCTGCTACTCCCTTTTAGGTCACAACCCCCAGTTTGAGAAATGCTGGTCTCCCCCATGAAATTTGTACAGTATGGGGTAAAAGCACACAAAAGACGAGATTTCACTGGGGGAGACGAGATTTCATGGTCTATGATGTGTTTTTCATGGCCGTGAATTTGGTAGGGCCCTAATAATGAGCTAAACAGTAGCAACCGTAGTGTAAGGACTGGAGCGATCTTTGCTGCTCCACATCCTCACCAGTCAGCCACACCACCTGATACTGCAGACAGCCAATCATGGATTTAAGGCCAGAAGGGACACATCAACTTCCTGTATAACACAGATCATAGAATTTCACCCCTGTACTAATCCCAAAGTTTCCAGTCTTTATTTGAAGATCCCAAGGAATAGACAATACACCACTTCCCTCCACTATTAAATAACTGTGCCTTATTTCTAACTTAAATTTGTCAGATTTTAATTTCCAGGTGTTGGTTCTTGTTATGCTTTTCTGTGTTACATTAAGAGCCCCAGGAATTGTGGGGCAGCTACCAGCTTGGGAAAATGTAAGGAGATGTTGCTTTTCACTCCCCTTATATATGCATGCACTTTAGCAGATGTACTGTTTGTTACTCATCTCCTTTACAGGGCAAGATCATCAAATAATACCTGACTCTTAAATAGAGCTTCTCAACCATAGATCTCAAAAGATACTGAAAGAAGGAGGCACAGAGAAGTGAAGTGACTTAAGCAAGGCTGCACCGTAGGCCAGTGGAAAAGTTGAGAATGGAATTCAGGCCTCCCAAGTCTCAATCCAGTGCCGTAGGGTTCTCTATGCTTCTGACACTGCTCAGGATCTTTTGAAGCAATTTAATAATGTTTTGCCACAAGACTGACATATAAACCATAATATAAATTAGGAGTTTAACCTAACCATACATTTGTTCTTTGTGATCTTAATTCTTATAAGTCTGCCAGACTCATTTAAAGGACCCTTTTAATTAATAAAAAAATAGGTCACCCCATATGCCACAGATATAGTCCCCATGATAGCAGAACAATATGGCAGTCAAGCATCTGTATAAGATATACTTCTGGATACCCTTTGTTGCTCAAGGAATTCATAATCTGCCCTCCTACTACACGTCAATTTACATCATGTTTTAAAATTATTAAATAAAAAATAGATTTCCAAGGTAATTGCTTCTCCAGTCCATAAGGTGTTAGGGATAGGGAGCAATGCTAAACTGAGATACAGTATGAATGATAACCTATGACAGGTTGGAGTAGAGAAAGAGACCAATGGGGGCTGAGGGTACCCCTATAAGAAAGCACTGAGCATTGCACAGTATTAGGTCCAAAAACTGCAGACCATTCTCTCTCTTTTTCCTCACAACTCCTAACTTTCTGCCGTGCAATGTAGTATAGTGCCCACAAGAAAATATTTAACATTTTTTATTACATATGCAAATATTGTGTCAATGCATTAATTTCAGAAGAATAACCCAAGTGCCGATGTGCGATTTTACAATTTGTGTCAACTGAGTATTGTGAGGATGCTGGATTTTTTTTCCTGTGAGACACAAGCAACGACGTCAAATAATAACCCAAGAGAGAAAATCAGAACAACATATAACCTATTCTTTATGTCTCTCCCCATCTGTAGAGACAGGATATCTAAAATGGGATAATTGTTCAAAGTTAAATGTTTGTTACTCTGATCACAGCAGCACCTCTAGGACTCAATCTAGGATCAGGGTCTCATTGTCATAAACACTGAACATATTATATTATGTATAAAAGAGCCAACTACATTTGACGACTGAGGCTGCATAGGCAACCACTTAAAAAAAAATGAAAATGCCAGAATGAAGGCTGCCTGTGTAAACTTAATTCAGTCCTCAAGCAAATGTGCATTATCATTAGAATTACATAATCACATATTATTTCAGATATGTTCTTTTAACATAGGAAAAGACATACAAAATACCGTATTTTTTAAAAAAGTAAACTGAAGAACGTCCATCGTGAAAAAACATACTGAACCCAGCATGGGTCATCTGCTGGGTCAGGACTTTCACATCCAGAGCTTTTCTATCACTTGAGTTAATAGATTGACAGATAGTAGTAGTATTAGGATGTTATTCTGTGTGGGGGAGTAATTAGTGGGGAGTTAGACATTCACTTCTTCAGTAGGTTTCAAATATATCTTATGACAGCAGGAGAATGTGACTCATCCTGGGTTCAAATCCATGTTCTGCTGAAGAGTGGAATCTAGTGGTTAGAGACCCTTCAGTCCATACTCTGTGCCTGCCCACTCTGTCCAGTCACCTAACCCCATCTCCCGATTGCTCACTCATATCCCCCACAGCCTATTCCTGTTCCTCTTCTGCTCCTGACCCCTCTCCATTCAAGCTTGACTGTTTTCTTGTCATCATTCACACTATCTGGATGCCAGCAGGGGGCGGGAATTGAGAGCACAGGAGAGAGTTCTCTATCCCTGTTCTCTGTCACTGGTGCCCAATGACACAACCTTCCCCAGTTGCCAAGAGGAGAAATTGCAGGAAAGCTCTCAACTGGGGGATGCTCAGTGAGTACTACAGGGGTAGAATATGCTCAATGTAGCTGGCATGGACCTCTGGGGGGAGGGGAAGGATGGGTTGTGAAGCATATTAGTTGGAAATGGAATGTTCTGAGAATTGTGACGCCAGCCTCTAATAAATCTACCGATCACTTGATTTTCAGAGGCTTATTAGTAAGCCAAATTTGGGTGTATTTTCACAGGGAGAGAAAAAGGCACTCTTCTGATCCCTAAACTGCCTTATTATAATCTCTGTGGTGCCAGAGCATGAGGTAGTAAACCTGTTAAACTCCAGTCTCATTAGTATTGACCTATTTGATCTGTTTCCTTCTCTTCTGTATGCCGAGCCTTTTATGATTCTCAACTCTAAAACAAAACAAGGAAAACAAGGAACGCAGTCTGCTGACCCTGCTCCTCTCCTCATCCAAGAAAGAAGTTACTGTAGAAGTAGGGAAAGAACTTAATAGTCATTTGTGATAGTGGGAAGAACAACAAGTGTGTAACTCAGATACTGCTAGACTTTGGTTTAAATAAAAGAACACAGTGTACATTTTCCTGATCCAAGCTAGGAGAAAAAAAAATTACACACACACATGTAATTAAACACATTCATGGCTGAAGAAGAGGTAACCACAACAATCCTGTCTGGTGCCAAAATCAGGACAAAAGAAATGTAGTCAGATGTAAACATTGAACAAACCACCTTTGGGTAGGAGTAGAGGGAGGGAGAGAAGGAGAAAAAGGAGAAAAGGGAGGACACAAACACGAAGTGAAAACCTCAGTTCGGCCCTAATCTTGAGAGTGTGTGTACCCTTATCTCATTTTACATGAAAGAGTCCTGAGGACATGTAGTATCTTGCAAGAGGTGGGCTCCGCATCTGACAGTATCAGGCCCAATCTGAGTTTTTTTTTCCTAAATGACCCAGTAGGAAGCAGAGACGAAAGCTGCAACAGAGAGGCAGACTGTTGGAAGGAAATGGTCTCCTTTACAATAGTTCAATTTTTTCTTTTATAAAGTTTCTGGTTAATAAAGTGTCTAAGGTACTTAAATTTTGTCTGTTCTAATAAATCTACATTGCTTTCCATTTTATAGTATGGGGTGTACAGTTACTAGAACTCTTGTTTATAGATGACAATGTCAGCTATTTAAAGACAAAATAGGATTCAATATGAAAGACATGCAAAGGTTTATTATTACATACAAAATTGTAACCTTATTGGTTTTTTATTCTCCACTTCATGCAGATATAGATGGTGCCTGCTTCATGCACTTATACCAGATCTACAAACTAATAAGATCAAGTTGTGTTTCACAGAAGGGACACTGGCCTGACCTTCTGCATTAGACAAGCCAAGAAACTTCCTTGAATCAATTTCTGTTTGAACTAGACCATGTCTTTTAGAAAAACATCCAGTCTTACTTTTAAAATTGCCCATGAAGAATCCACCACAACCCTTGGTAAATTGTTCCCTCACGGTTAAAAAACATGGGTCTTATTTTCAGTCTGAATTTTTCACACTTCAGCTTCCAGCCATCAGATCTTGTTCTACCTTTTTCTGCTAGATTGAAGAGCCCATTATCAAAATGTTGTTCCCTACGTAGATACATATACACTGTGATCAAGTAACCCCTTAACATTCTCTTTATTAAGCTAAATAGATTGAGCTTCAAGAGTCTATCACTATTAGCCATGTTTTCCAATCCTTTGATCATTCTCATGGCTCTTCTTTGAACCCTCTCTAATTTATCAACATCCTCCCTGACTTGTTGACATCAGAAGTGGACACGGTATTCCATTATCAGTCACACAATGCCAATCCCTACTGCTACTTGCATTTCCCCTGCTTGTAGATCCAAGCTCATTTTCAGTTGATTATCTGCAGATAACGTAGAATATGCAAATGAAACACATTCTTGCCTATTTCAAATTATCCTTCTCAGAGTGGATAGATAAAATAAACATTGCAAAGCAGTATTCTCCATAAAAGATTAAGGCATATCCTTCTTACATAAAAGTTTCAATTTAGGTGAATTTCGGGCTAGAGTTACAAAAAGTTATTTCACTGCCTAAAGATGCAGACAAGATGTCTAATGGGATTTTCAAAAGTGCCTAAGCATGTTAAGCACCTAAATCCCATTGATTTCTGTCCCATTTTAAAAAGGTGGCTTACAAAAGTTTCTGAATTTGTTTATAAAATGGGGTTGCCTGGGATAGCAGGCAGTTGGAATCTGTGACCCAGGAGTCCCTTCCAGTCCTATGTCCTAAAAGGAAAAACCATGAGTGGCCTTCTTTGTTAAAATTCAGGACTTGTCTAGCCTGAACAACTCCATGGTGTCTGGAAAACTTGAGTTTCTCCAGAGAAGAACAGTCATGATTTTTTTTTTAAAAAAAATCTATTTTTTGCAGGTCACTTTCAATGGCCTATACTCCCTCTCTTGCTCCCTCTCTCTCACACACACACATTATTTATGTTTATGTTCTGATGGGATGGAGGAGAGTTAAGAGGCTGATTATCAAAAGTGCTGAAAAATCAACTTCACTTTAAGTCAGAGGGAGCTTCAGTGTTCGGTGGGGTTGAGGGGAGGGGGAGAAAAAGTCTGTCTAGTTTTACTGCCATAATGTACCAAATAGTTAAAATCTTCATCAAATATTCTAATTTGGTGCAAAGCTCTGAAATCTAGTAGCCTGTTGCACACAATGATTGGGAGATACAGGAAATGCTATCAACATCTAGACCTCACACAGTTCTAAGATTCAGAAGCATTAAGTTGAGGCTTCTTAATCCTCGCCTCCACCAGATTTCTGTATATTAGCTGGCAGTATTGTAAAACCTGTGATTTAGTTTTAGCATATTTTGTCCTGCATGCATCTTAATTTCAACTTCCACAAACAGATATTAACTATGCAGCAACCTATCACGCTCAGTTGCAGTCAAGCTCTATACTCTTAGACCACAAATTACAGAGCGACTTTAATATAACCATCAGAAACTGCATTTTCCAATTCTTTCATTGTGAAATGGAAGGAAATTGTGTGTGACCTACTTTTCATATGAGACCTGCCTTCTTTGCTACAATACTTAAAGCCACACACAGTTACCTACAGTCTGAATAATAAAAAACTGGCATATCAGTTGTTGCAAGGATTTAAAATATTTTACACACAAAAAAATTAAACTGATAAAGAAGAACAACTCCAGGATTATTTTCTTTTAGACAAATTAAAATTGTATCAAATGTCTTACACTTATTATTCATCTTTTAAATTACTTGATACAATATTATTTTCTATGAATTCTTTAGTCAAAAATACTTCAATTTTGAAACACAAAGAAGAAAGGGTTTATTGATCATATCGTCTAAGGCCTTTGATTTTTCTTTTTCTTTAACCCCATTAACCTTGTACATTCCTTATAATAATACCAACCTTAGCAGTTTAACATTATACAGAGATATTATTGCCACAGAGCTAGTCAAGCTGTGTACCAAAATAGTATTATAGTATACAAGACAGCATTATGGCCTCTATCATATGACATGTACACCTCAACCCCAATATAACACGACCTGATATAACATGAATTCAGATATAACACGATAAAGCAGCGCTCGGGGGGGGGGGGGCTGCATACTCTAGCAGATCAAAGCAAGTTCAATATAACGCGGTTTCACCTATAACGCAGTAAGATTTTTTGGCTCCCGAGGACAGCGTTGTATTGGGATAGAGGTGTATTTTCTATTAAACCAAAAATAATATAGCATTCAGCTGCAAAATCTGTTTGAACTTTACTGGACCCTTAGATTTCCCTGCAAAGTATTTCTGATTAACTATGTTCTGAACATTTAGTGATTCCCTTTATAAAACAACATTTCAAATACTGCATCACAAAAATCAACATTTAAGCTACCACTGGAAAGGGATAAAACAAACAATTCACAAGTCTCAGGTTGATTGCAAAGCTTTAACCCCTCTGATTAGTATTAAAGAGGCAATATGGTTACTACACAGAGTATTTTTAGATCCTATCTGGAATACTGCATGTATGTTCTAGACACAGAGCTACAAGATAGATAGTATTACCTTACAAAGAATGCAGTGTAGAGCATCAAAGATAATGACACGTTTTAATCTAAATTTGAGGGAAGTAAGCTTATTCCCATTGGCAAAGGAGACTTTCCGGTAAAAGAGATTTCATAATTATGAGAAGTAAATAGAGAGTGTGAGATTTTGCATACTATTTCTTTAAATTTGTATCAAGAAACCAGGCAGCAGAGGAGCTAAAGAAGAGTATACAGGCAGAAGTTCTACAGTGGAGCAGAGAGAGAAATATAGAATATCATTATCCTGAACACTGTTTTTGTTATTCTAATAAAGTTCCTTGTTCAGTGTTAGAAGAAAGTGGCTATTTCTGTGATTCTTGATCATTATCACATGACAGTGAGGTCAGGGAGTTAACCCATTTTGAACCAACATACATAAGAGGAAGGAAAATAGGTCAGATTCAACTTTGCACAAGACATTCAGTTTAATAAGCCCACAAGTGGTCTCAGTGGAAGGAACACGTCACCATATTCTGAATCACAACAAAGCTTAACATACAGAATGCAAATTACTGGTGAGCTCATTATTTTATGTATCAAGGACAGAGGCTGAAATTATTTATGAGCGACTTGCCTTCACTAAGGAAGGACATGAGAATCACTGTGACTTTGTTCTTCAGAGGTTTGACAAGCATATTATTCTCACAAGACCTGCAATACACAAACAGGGCATGCTTTAACCTTACAGTGCAGAGGCCCAGAGAAAATGTGGAAGCTATTATAAGTAGAGGGCATTGTGACTTTGGTATATAAGGAAAAGCACTGAGGAAGTTTTAGAAAAAATACAGTTAATATCTGAGCTAAATCTGGACTGTGTGGAACAGCTGGCATGGCAATCTGGGCAAGTGAAAATACAAGTAATGTAATAAGAAAACTGTGGAAGTATGGTGCAAGGGCAGCAAAGAAAATACTACCATGGGAACAAGGAAGGAAAAAAAAACAGAAAACCAACATCTTGGGATCACTGCGTTTCTTAGGCAGTAATGCAACAGGGAGCCAACAGGACATGTGAGGTCAGCCCAGCCAAAGCAAAATGAGTGAGGTTCTGCAGAGCCTAGAAGTTTATATGGATGACATGTAGTTGCATAGAAGTTAGAAGGAGAAAATGGCATATAGGTAAAACAATACTCAAAAGCGATTTGACGCTGCTCAAACCCTGTATTAATTGGTTTAGTAGTGGTGAAGTACAGACTAGGGTTTACCAGGCTATTATTAGTAGAGGCATGTTGGGGGTAGCTTCTATTACTCTATTTGGATCAGGATTTTAAATTCTTTGGGATGGAGACCACAACTTCATTCATGACTGTAAAGGAGCCCCCAGTACTGATTGGGATCTTTGGATGCCAACATAGTATAAATAATAATACACACATGTGCTGTAAACAACAAAAAGTGACTTTGGGGCAGAAACCATGGCCTCTGACTCTTGATTTTAAAGAATCTATTATTTTAGTCCTTTGCTCTATGACCAACTGCTGACTTCCCCCACCACCCTAAAAATTAGACCAGTCCCCATAATGATTATTTTATAGAAGGTTGATTTTCTTTTTGAAAAGAAGTGTCTAGTTTTCAAGGTCTCTGGAAAATATCCATCGCTTCCCTTTTCTCAAACCATGAGGGCTGAGAAAAAGACCAAATATAGCTGTGCATAAGGATTTGGTGACAACATTACAGCACTGTGGATCAAAAGTGGTAGGTCAATTAAAAAAAAAAGATACAGTAAGGCTGAAAAATAAATCACCAGGCAGGTAATTTCATTTGAGCACCTGTATATTTCTTGGATTTCATTCACTTCTTTGCTGTTTTTTCAATGATTGAGTCAGTGCTGTATCAGAGACCCTTTTATTTGCCAAAAACATAACAGCTAAGGAGATCACATGTTTAAATACAGGATCTAAACTATTACTAACCATTTCATTTTTAAATTGACCTTTTCATGGCTCTCCTAAACAGGACAATTTTGTCTCATCTATTTAAGGCTACACTGTCTTCTTGTTCTGGGTGGATGCAAGGACAGCACACACACCGCTTCACTTGTTTGGATCATCCCTAGGCATGATGCTGGGGTGGAGAGTAATAGAGCTGATCAGGGGCTGCACACCACTCATTAGCAAGTGGGCAGGCAGTGACTGCAGCTGCTTCATATCTACCTGGTACAAGACAGGTGCCTAGGATTTGTGACTCTTGTTGAGTCTCCTGGAGTAAAGCAGCTACTTTTCACTCCATATTCAGGGCTGAAACAAAAGACTCAATCTAGCCCCTAAATTTATTTAAGTTTTTAAAATGACCCTGTTCTCAGCTCTGGAGGTTTCTTGTATAACACTGCCAGAATACTAGAGAGAGACAGCCACACTCTATTGCAGTGATACTCAGGCTGAGGCTCGCAAGCTGCAAGTGGCTCTTTACAAGTGGCTGTTCTGTGTCTCCTGCAGCTCTTTAAAACAATGTGTGGTTTAATTATTAACCAATCTAAATTATTAATCAATCATGACGCTTTTACTATGTTATTAACCAACTGTAGTTGATAAAATAATACTTGGTCAGTCATTTTGCTGTGAGAATTTTAGAGCTAGATACATATATAGATATTGTGACAAAGTTCCTCCTCTACCTTGGTGGGTCCTGCGCTTATTGGCAGATTTGCTCACCTCAGTGATCTTCCCCACAGTCTGGGTCAACTTCTCCTGTGTCTAATCAGGAGTTGGGAGGTTTGGGGGGAACCTGGGCCCTCCCTGTACTCCGGGATCCAGCCCAGGGCCCTGTGGATTGCAGCTGTCTGCAGTGCCTCCTGTAACAGCTGCATGACAGCTACAAATCCCTGGGCTACTTCCCCATGGCCTCCTCCAAACATCTTCTTTATCCTTGTAGGGATATTAAAGAAGGTTTATATTAAACATGGTTTATGAGAGAAATGATTTATTGTTAATTAATACTTTAACTTAAGGTTTATGTTAGAAGTAAATTTGTGATTCCCAACATTTAGCCTCTAACCTGCAAGCCACCAGCCGTGTCTGTGTGAAGCCTGCTCAAAGAGATAACAAGTTTTATACCAAGTAAGCTCAAAGAAATGTGTAAAACTTGTTAAACATCAATTGACTCTAAGTGCCTGGTCTCTAAATTAGTAACACCCCGAAAGGTAAAAAGACAGTGAAATAGATGTGATTAAGATAGAGAATGTATGTGAATACCGTGCCTAATTTAAACAATGAATGAATGGTTAGGGAGTTACCAGCCTGAAGAATTCAGTGTGGGCTGAAGAAGGTGTCAAGTGGGATCAACCAGATGACCCCCACCACCTCAAAGGAAGGAAAAACAAGCATCTGACAGAATGGAGCCAGCTACCTGCTGGATTGATTTAGCAACAGCAGAATGAAGCAACTTTCATGGACTGACAGGAATAAATTCCTATAAAACTGGACTCTAAAGACTGAGGACTTTGAGTCTATGGTTCTGCTGCCAGCCTCCAGGAGCATCAGATGCATCTGACATAGACTCGGCTCCATCCTCATGACCAAGATACCGGGCCAGTAACTTGGCATGAGCAACGTCTAGGCTGGTAACTATGACACCTATACAGAACCTGAATGAATGAATGATTTTGTGTGTGTGTGTAAGGAATAAATAGTGATAGAAATAAGTAGTAAAACAACGTTGTTTACTGTTGTCTTTTGTTTTGTTATGGTATTTACAATAAATGTGGCATCTTTGCCTTATCCCTCTTAATAAGATCCTGCTGGTTTTTATTGGTATAACATCCTCACCACAGGACCTTCCTCCTGGTGTCTGATAATGCTTGTACTCCTTAGTCCTCCAGCAGCACACTCTCAGCTCCTTGTGCCTCTTGCTCCCAGCATGCTCTCTCTCTCTCTCTCTATATATACACACACTCATATATATATATATATATATATATATACACACACACACCGGCTCCCCCTCACCTGACTGGAGTGAGCTCCTTTTCAAACCCAGGTGCCCTGATTAGCCTGCCTTGATTGGCTGCAGGTGATCTAATCAACCTGTCAGCCTTAATTGGTTCTAGCAGGTTCCTGATTACTCTAGTGCAGCCCCTGCTCTGGTCACTCAGGGAACAGAAAACTACTCAGCCAGTGACCAGTATATTTGCCCTCTACCAGACTCTTGTACCCCACTGGCCTGGGTCTGTCACAATATACACATACAAAATATATTTCCCATCATACTGTTTATATATGAAGTCATATATGTGTGTTATATACATACTGTTATATATGAAGTTTATATATGTTGCTCAGAGAGTGTGAAAAATCCAGACCTTTGAGTGGCATAGTTACATCAACCTAATCCCCATTGTAGACAGCCAGGTGGATGCGAGAATTCTTCTGTCAACCCAACTACTGCTTCTCCGGGAGGTGGATTGCTTATGCCAGTAGAAAAACTCCTCCAGTTAGCGTAGGTAGTGTCTACACCAAAGCACTGAGCCATGCAGCTGAGTGGCTGTAGACAAGCTAGACAATCACACATGCTGCATTCACTGCACACCATTCAAGTACCCCAGAAAATTGCTAATGGCTTCAATTTTACAGTCTTTCCCTGTTGGTTTTTGCAAAACAATGGCTTTGCCTTGGTTCTTGTCAACCCCATGAGACTAGCCACATCTAGTAGATGTTGATCCACTGAACATGCAGAATTAACTGCAGGCAGCACTCTCCACCAAATGCATGTACCCATCAAGGGCTACCTTGGTTCCCCATATGGTCCCTAAAGCTGTCATGCCAAATGGGTTTTTACTTCATTAATCCCAGTACATGATTCATAACTGGTTAAGAGAAACAGAAGAAGCAGAACATGAAAAAATATACATGCTCAACAGTGTTGGAATATGTAACACTGCCAGGCACCCTTTAACAGAAAAGGTAGTTGTGCAAAGCAAGATTAGTTAGAACTTGTGTAATCAGAAGTGTAACTGTAACCTGCAAAGGAACTAGTTATTTTGCACATTTCATTTTGCATGTTGTGCTTTTATGTACCAGTATAACTTTATTAGAGCTAGTTCAACCCTTTTGGTATCCTTTCCCTTTGTGGTTTCCACATATCCTTTCCCCCTCTCAGCCTACCAAGTTAGTGTTCCACTGTGTGCTGAGAAATGTTACTGATTAATCTTAATATTGTAACATCTGCTTGCAACACATACCTTCCAAAGATCTTCCATCTATAGAGCAAGTTACATGAAAAGTCATGAAACACCCATAAGAGTTCAAGGTTTTGTGATTTTAAGCAGCAGTAGATATTATATTATATCTTGTGAACACTACAGAAAATTGTCATGTACTTTTGCCCCACAGGGTAGCACCATAAATAAGCAAAGAATCATTTACAAGGCTACCATGCATTTTACTGATCCTGTTTCTAAGATACTAGCTGCATACTCTTACTTGATATTACATTATTTTATATGGAATTGTTTTCAAGAGAACATTTTACTGTACTTTAAGATGTAACAGCAGATCATACACACTGACTTCAAGATTGGTTAACTAGTTCTTTTATTTACTTGCCACCTACCCATTCCTTTCCAAGTTACATGAAAGACATCAATAATTCCATTTCATTAGAAGCCAAATGCACCTAATTACTGAACTGAATAGTCATTTTCTCTCTACCCTTGTCCCATCTAGTGCTCCCAGACACTACATATCCACTGAGTCTCTCTCTTTGCCACCTCAGAAGTACGGATATCATCAGCTAATGGAAAAAATGCTCACTTGGGCAGTCCTCAGATGCCAACTTATGTCTGTCTACTCCAAGATTCCTGTTTTCATGTCTAGCACTGGTTTTACACTTTTCTCTTATCCTCCCAGCTACAGAGTGCCTTAAGCCTCCACCCCTTTCCATCTTCTCTATCTGTCTTCTCCCCCAAGTACATCTTATTACTTAGCTTCTATTTTGAATATCATATCTATGTAGATAATGCACAATTTCATTTTTACTAGACCCATTCTAGAGTTTCTTTATTTTCCCATGTCTTGAGTCAGTACAGGTATTTTTAGTAAAATCAGAGCCTTTGATAAAGGCTTAAAAGGCTGAGGTCCTCCTTTAGGATAAAAAAGAAAAAAGTCATTTGACATCAAGTGATGAAGAATCCACTATATCCTTTGGTAAGTTGTTCTCATGGTTAATTACTGTTAAAAATGTATTTCCAGTTCAAATTAGCCTAGCTTCAACTTCCAGCTATTGTATCTTGTTGTGTCTGTCGCCTAGACTGTAGAGCCCTCTACTATCAGACACATTTGTGGAGAAGATTGCAACAAACCCACAATACCAGGAAAACTAATACTGATTGTAGACCAATCTCTTCAGAATTTAGCTTGTGATTTAACTTTTTATTCCAGTTAGCCCAAAACTGAGTTATCTACACTTCCAGCCAGGTCAAAATTACATAGTAGAAAAGGCAAAAGTTCTACTTAAAATAACTCAATTCAGAACAAAATGCAAGGTTATGTGTGTTTGCATAACTCTGCCTAGAGGAGATGAACAGCCAGCATAACGTACTTTGGTCTTTCCTTGACCTCTTTTATATGCAGTTCAGCATAAACGTTTTCAGCAGCCTGAGAGGCCAAATGAATAGACACGTTCTCAGCCAATTACATTCTGTTGACCATTCTATATTAAAATAGCATATGATATGGTACTCTAGAGATCTATGTTTTAGACCAGTACTGTACTCCTTAGTATGAAAGTATGGAAACAAAACTACAATTTCTCAAGATGTGCTGAACTTCCTCAGGACACAGGATGGCCAAATTTTTCAAATCAGATCAGGGACACCTGCCCCTCCTTTCACCAGCTTGCAAGGATGGGGAATGTGTTACTCTGGAGGATTTTGAAGCTGGTAAGTCACTTTCAGCTAACTGCTGGGACATGGAGAGCATTTACCAAAAAGAGGAAGAGCTCTGAGGGATATGTTTTGTGGTGTATGTTGCAAAGAAAATCCAGAGGTATGGCTAAGGAGACAGGTATCACCAAAGGTGGGTAAGAGGAGGGGATTACAGTGTTCCTCCATAGCTACTACATTTCTCCATGCTTCAACAAATGCCTCACCTTCTTCCCCCAGTATGTTCTGGGCCAAACTCCAAAATCCATTCCAAAGAAGGGTGCTGTGAGTTGGTGAAAAGCAGGCAATACACCAGGCCAAACACAGAGCCTATTAGGGCACAAAAGTCCCTGAATCTTGAAAAGATGTAGGGAACAGGAAACTGGAGGGCGGGTTAGTGGGACCTCATGAGGCAGTAGAGAGCTCAGAAGATGAAGAAAATGAGAGGAAAATAATGTCCAGCTATGTTGAAGTCAGAACCCAGAACCCTAGTTTCAAGCAATAAAATTTGCTGGGGTTTGGGGAGTGCCTCCAAAAGAATAAGCATCCAACCAGAACATGGAGGTCACCCTACATATATACACTTATTTAAAGGCATTGATGTGGAGAAGTGATGGTTTTGTGAGCTTGCTAACTAGGTTAATTACCAAGCCTCTCAAATGATTTAACCTATACCCTGATTTCCAATTTCTATTTGGTAGCCTCCATGAATTGAGTATGAAATACCTACTGTGTTAAAAGCATCTTTAACAATATCATAAACATGTTTAACACTCTCCTTAGAATTATTCAGAATTACACAGCTATTAAAATGCATGAGGTTGCCATTTAATAGCATCCTGCACCTTAACAATTTAAATCACTGAGCTCTTAATGGAAATTTTTATTAATTTTCAGAAGTGACATTATTATAATTAGCACCGTCACTTTAAACCTCTATCGCATCAAGTTAAAATGTTTAGAAAGGAGAGATACTCTAATTTGTGTGTTAAAGCATTGTAAATACACTTTAAACTTCAGTAAAAAAGACACTTCTCCCTACTTGTCTTCAAAAATGGAATTCTGTTAATTTACTGGGCAATAGTTCAAAACATTATGTATCCAGGAATATAAAAAAAGTCACACACTGATTATAAACCCAAGGAGAGGATATTCTTTTTTAAATTAAAATCAAGCAAGGAATTTAAGAATATTTGTTACAACGCCAGAAGATCTGCCATACCACTAGATTATTAGCTACAAAGTCATTTGTGACCAAACATTGTAACCAAGGTCAGTAATGATCCAGTGGCTAATCTATGTTTTAGATGAAGGCATGGGTGCACTTTATTCCATTTGACAGGTATTTTCATTTTTAAATCAAAATTAGAATCAGCACCTTTAAGAAGTCTTATTCAAGGAGGTTATGGACAGAACGGTTATGGAGAATGAGCTACCCTTTCACTCTAAGAGGTTATCTCTTTACTCAGAATTCATATATTTTAAAGCCAGAAGAAAAAATTGAGATTATTTTTGTCTAACCTCCTGCATAACACAAGCCAAGAAAACCCCCATATCCCATGATTTCTGCATCAAGTCCATAACTTCCATTTTAGCGATCATTTATCTTTTAGAATGATAACCAGTCATGAGTTAAAGACAAGTGATGGAGAACCCACCACACCTCTAAGTAAGTTGTTCCAATGATTCACATTCAGACCTTATTTTTAGTCTGTGTTTATCTAGCTTTTGTTTCTAACCATTGGCTCTTATATCTTTTTTTGCTAGTTTAAAGAGCCCTCTACTATCAGAAATCTTTTCCCTGCTTGTAGATTGTGATCAACTCATCTCTTAGCTTTCTCTTCGATAGATTAAATAAATCAAGCTTCTTTAGTTTCTCACTATCAGGCATATTGTTGCTTTGGAGTGCTCCTGTACAGGGGTGGCGGAAGCTCCCTCAAATGGAGAGGGCACAGGCACCTGAACCACGTCCCCATCCCTGTGCTGCCCCTTCTCCCTGAGGCCCTGCCTCCCACTCACTCCTCCCACCCCCCGTCACTTGCCCTTAAAAGTGATGGGGCCTTGGCTCTCTGGCCCCCCTGGCTCCTGTATGTTATCAATGGCAGGATTGTAGCCATAAAATATAACAGCCAATTTACACAAATTATTGGGATGCTTACTTGGGATTACTCAACTTTACAAAATTTATTTAAGTGAAAAAAGTAAACACAGCAAAAACTGAGCTGTTAATTGCTTCAAGAAGCTTGCTTTTAATTATGAATGATAATGTTTCATAATGCACTGGTAATGCTCCCTGTTTGGTAAAAGCAGTGATATCTTATTACAAGGTCTTGCTTAAACTCTCGGCTATTAAATCTTTGTTTAAAAAATGCAAGAGACCATGGAATATTGTTTTGGAGACAGCAAGCTAGTGAGATTCTACCAGAATTTCTTGTAGAGATTCAATGTTAATTTTTTTTTTTGGCTTACACAGAAAAAGTATTGAAGACCACTAACAGTTAATGCAGGAAGACCTAATAATTCCATGATAATGGAAAACATGTCAACTTGTTTTATGAAGGCCCCTCTTTGTGTCAGTTTTGAACTGTACTCCAAAAGTATCAAATGAAACACCACGCACATGTAACACTTTGCTAATATGATGTTAATTCATTAATGTGATGATAATTTTGTAACAATTTTAGTAGTAAATTTCTCCCCAAAGCTGTTGCATTAATCATTGCTGTCTACGGATACCGTATAAACATATTTAGCAAATTATTGTATAGAACAGCTTTAGAATATAAATCTTAGACTTGGTTCTTGTTGAATACCAGTCAAATGTTATACAAACCCTTACTTCTAACCCCTCCAACACCACCTAATTATGTGGTAAAAATGCACCAAGTTTTTCCCCTGCGAGTGTTTTTACAGATGGTAAGGAGAAGCAGTCCCAAAAATATGGCTATATTGGGTTCAGATGTAGGATGGGAACAGGATGCAACAGTAAATGCAATGATGGAACAGTGAAACTCAGCATGCATCTAGTTAGTTCCATGGTTTCTGTTTGGATCTACTTTCCATCAGTTTTTGTAACATTTCTTTGAGTTGGATGGGGGAACTGAAGTTATAGGCTCTTGGGAGAAATCTGTTTTAATCAGGGACCTGAAGAAATCGAGGGTCCAAGCATAGCAGAGGGTTCAGTATTTAGTGGACTGTGTGAAAGGAGATGGAGAATATGTGCCAAAGGAGCATATGAAGATGGTGGTTAATTGTGAAGTTTATAAAGCGGGAGAGAGGAGAGTGAAAGACGATAAAACTGAAAGATTGGGGAGTTAAGTTGTGGAACACCAAGAAAGCGAGGATGGGGAGGCTAGATTTTATGCAGACACTGATGGGAAGCCAGGGAAGAATTCTGAAGAGAGGCTGAATATGGTTAGGGTCAAAGTTATGGATTTATAGTAGTTGAGGAGATATGATCGGGATTTAGGCAAAGATGTAGCAGTGGAAATGGAAAGGCAAAGTAGCTAATATAGATGTAGAGGCATAAAGAGACAAAAATATTATAGATTTTGCCTGGGCTGCTTGAACCCACTAGTCCAGTAGGACCATGACTGCAGTTCAGAAACTGACCTGCCACTGTTTTACTAATTGTTTTAAATTTAGCTTTGTGATTAGAATCTGCAAGGCCAAAAAATTAGCAGTTTTTCTATGATCAGCCTTAACAGTGATCTGCTTTTCAGAAAGTCTACTATGCATGCCCTTTGTGCAATAACTTTTTTTTTATTTAGAGTCATAGACTTTAAGGTCAGAAGGGACCAATATGATTGTCTAGTCTGACCTCCTGCACAATGCAGGCTGCAGAATCTCACCCACTCACTCCCGTAACAAACCCCTAACCTATGTCTGAGCTACTGAAGTCCTCAAATCGTGGTTTAAAGACTTCAAGGTGCAGAGAATCCTCCAGCAAGTGACTTGTGCCCCACACTGCAGAGGAAGGTGAAAACCCCCCAGGGCCTCTGCCAATCTGCCCTGGAGGAAAATTCCTTCCCGACTCCAAATATGGCGATCAGCTAAACCCTGAGCATGTGGGCAAGACTCACCAGTCAGACACCCAGGAAAGAATTCTCTGTAGTAACTCAGATCCCACCCCATCTAACATCCCATCACAGGCCATTGGGCATATTTACCGCTAATAGTCAAAGATCAATTAATTGCCAAAATTAGGCTCTCTCATCATACCATCCCCTCCATAAACTTATCAAGCTTAATCTTGAAGCCAGATATGTCTTTTGTTTCCACTGCTTCCCTTGGAAGTTTGTTCCAGAATTTCACTCCTCTGATGGTTAGAAACCTTCGTCTAATTTCAAATCTAAACTTCCTGATAACTAGTTTATATGCATTTGTTCTTGTGTCCACGTTGAGCTTAAATAATTCCTCTCCCTCCCTAGTATTTATCCCTCTGATATATTTAAAAAGAGCAATCACATCTCTCTTCAGCCTTCTTTTGGTTAGGCTAAACAAGCCAAGCTCTTTGAGTCTCCTTTCATAATACAGGTTTTCCATTACTCAGATCATCCTAGTAGCCCTTCTCTGTACCTGTTCCAGTTTGAATTCATTCTTCTTGGGAGACCAGAACTGCACACAGTATTCTAGATGAGGTCTCACCAGTGCCTTGTATAATGGTATTAACACCTCCTTATCTCTACTGGAAATACCTCGCCTAATGCATCCCAAGACTGCATTAGCTTTTTTCACGGCCATATCACATTGGCGGCTCATAGTCATCCTGTGATCAACCAATACTCCGAGGTCCTTTTCCTCCTCCATTCTAAGTGATGAGTCCCCAGCTTACAACAAAAAATCTTGTTATTAATCCCTAAATGCGTGACCTTGCACTTTTCACTATTAAATTTAATCCTATTACTATTACTCCAGTTTACAAGGTCATCCAGATCTTCCTATATGATATCTTGGTCCTTCTCTGTATTGGCCATACTTCCCAGCTTTGTGTCATCTGCAAACTTTATTAGCACACTCCTGCTTTTTGTGCCAAGGTCAATAATAAAAAGATTAAATAAGATTGGTCCCAAAACCGATCCCTGCGGAACTCCACTACTAACCTCCCTCCAGCCTGACAGTTCATCTTTCGGCATGACCCATTGTAATATCCCCTTTAACCAGTTCCTTGTCCACTTGAACATATCTGATTCATTCCCACAGTTTCCATTCATTTTAATTGGGCCTCAGCAGGAAGTATCATTTAAAATGCGCAAAGTGCTTGTAATGGTTAGTTCAGACACAAAATTAAAACAGAAAAGTGAAATATATCTATGCAACATTTTAGTATGAAGTGGATAAACTGTGTGTTTGCCACCTAATTTTTTAAAAGGTGGATCCTTCTAGATTTTTTTTTTTAAAGTCTACCTTCCTCAATAACTTCAGCCTCATGGAAGAGCAAAGGGAACATGATGAGTGTGGTTTTGACTGATAATCAATAAAAGGTTTAAGAGAAAAATTAAACTGTCACATCTACACATACTTATTTTCTGAAAAATGAAGTAAGTATAGATGAAATACTTAATTGATGCGTTTTGGGCTTCTTCAAAATTCCTGAATGTGCTTAATTCCCGATTCACATTCCTGAGGCATTTCTGTTGGTAGAACTCCAGAAGAGGCATTCTTAACACAATGAGCCTCTCATTTAATTTCCATCAACTAAAAATAACAAAACAAAACAAAAAAACAGTACTTTGTGTCACAAGTGCATGTTGTGACAAATTCAACAGTAAAAGTGCAAAAAGCACTGTGAATAAATCCCACACATGAAAGTTAGTCATGTGCAAGGGAGTGAATCCAAAATCTGATTCAGCAATGCACAAGGCACAAAATTAGATGTGTAAACCCTAGGCACAGTGAGTGGGTAGGCTGGGATAGTGATTGACAAGATGCATGTTATGCAACCCAGATTGCAGAGGCCAACAAGAAGCTATTTGCTCATGTAGCAGACAATAGTTGCAATAGGTAGGTAGATAAATCCTGAGGATTTAAGACAGAAAGGGAAAGCAACATCTGCAGTTGCCCATGCCACCACACAAGGGACACACAGCTACTCTAAGACCACCATTAGCCCCTATACAGGAGAAATGTTTTTTTAACAGGAGATGGAAAATCCATCAGGAGCAGGGAAAAATGCTCAAGAGACAATCTTGTGGAGGGCCCTGAAATCCAGGTCCCATTAATCTAATACCACCCCTACTTTAAATTCCTTGATCTTAATCACTAATATCTGCAAACTGATGAGAAGTGTGTATCTTCTTTGATCCTGAGCCTTTGCTAAAGGCTCCCCAAACTAATGTCTCCCTCCCCTCTGGGAATGAAGGGCCTAATTCATCCCTGTGAAGTTAAACTAGGGAGGAATTTGGCCCAAACTCAACAAGGATCTGGCCCTAGTAACTATGATATAGCTGGCCTAAACCTAACTCAATCATAGCTAAACACTGTAAAATAGTGCCAGAAACAAGCTTCACTTGCTTTGTAGATCTCTCTAAAATTTAAAACTGCAAGTGAGATTAAAATCTGATTACCTGATACATTTGTAAAGTTTGGCAAATAGCTAACAAATGTATCCTTGACCATAGCTGCCAAATTTGGTGAGGCTCCATGTATGACATTTTGAACAAATGGTATGAAACAATGTACATATTTGCAAATAGTTTGAGCATCACCATAAATGTTATCTTAAAAAAATGGATTTACTGCTGGTATGCAGCATTGTTACAAGAGTGTCTGTATGAATACAAGTAGTTAATAGATAATGCAGCTCCACACCTCAGGGGGCAGGAGAAGGTAAATAGAGTTCCCTGCAATGAGTGAACTGGAAGGTTCAATTTTTATCATAAGAACAGCCATATTGTGTCAGACCAAACAGCCATATAGCCCAGTATCCTGTCTTCCAACAGTGGCCAATACCAGGTGTCCCAGAGGGAATGAACACAACAGGTAACGATCAAGTGATCCATCTGTTGTTGCCCATTCCCTAGCTTCTGGCAAACAGAGACCGGGGATACCATCCCTGCCCATCCTGGCTAATAGCCATTGATGGACCTGTCCTCCATGAATTTATCTAGATCCTAAGATAATCATACATTTCCCCAAAGGCATGGGGGGGGGGGGACGGGAGGGAGTCAAAAGACAAGTGAAAAAACAGTGAAAATTAGTTTAAATCCAAAAGGCAAGGTGGCAAAATGGATGAGATCAGAGGATGTTACATTAGAAACATTGATTCTATTCCCACCTCTGCCTGAGTGACCTCATGGAACTCCTGTTACCTTATCCATACACAGATGAAAGATAGGAGCCTCCCCTAAGGCACAGGCATGAGGCTTTGGTTAACAAGGATTAACTGGAGACAGTGGAAGACTGAGATTGGAATTCATGTTCTCCTGGCTTGTAGTTCAGTTCACGATACCCTAGGCTACTGTGCAGTGGAAAGTCTGTGCTCTTCCTGCCATCTTATACACAGACAGACATTCTAATAGTTCTGCAGCAATGTATGACAAACCTGCCACTTGTCAGGTCTGCCCAACTAGCATATCCTTAAAATGCACCCCCCCCCTTTTTTTTTTTTTAAAGTGAGTTGCATGCTTTCCAAATTTTCCATGCCAAACTGATGAGTGTTGAATTAGGAAGCAATGTGGCTGATACATTTTTAAGTTTACTTGTATGTAATCAAGAAATGTACAACAAAAAAAGGATAAACGTGTTCCACTGTATTCTTATGAAAGTCCCAATTTCAAACATTTATAAAATTTAAAAACTATCAAACTGAAGTTTTCTTCCAATTTTATTTTAAATGTCAATGAGATCTACAGAACAATCAGGTTAGAATTTTCTAGATTCAGCTGTCTGAGGAACACAAATTTTCTTCAGAGTACATATAAAGAGACTTTTCCCTGGCCTTCCACCAATACATGAATAGCGCACACTTAACTCAAATTCTTCCAGGTCAAACTGTACACCCCACCCCCGACCACACACACACCCCACACACACAGATTGGCTGAGAACAAAAACAAACATGGAAAATTTCAGTACAAGAAGAGTTTGCTTGAGAAACTCGAAGGGTATAAAGAGCCTACAAAGGCTGATTTTGCCTTCCCCTATGAAGGGACACAAGATGTGACTACTCATTGTGCCCCATCCTCCATGTGTGAACCTGCACAGTATTGCGCACAACTGAATCCATATTGTGTAAGATAGCAATTTTATATCGCATAAAAATTTCTATGTAATTTTTTTAATTGCATCTCTTGGAATCATTTTTAAAATGCATTTTACTTGATTCAGATTATAAACTGAAATTATAACATTTAACATCAATCTATAATACAAACATCACAGCTCCAGTGCCTGAAGATTATCACTGTTGGGCAAGATAGGTATTCATACTTAACTACAAACTGAATGTTCCAAAATACACTGTATATCTTTCTAAACATTCAGCTCTGCAATTTCTATATGGGAATCTATTTTCCACAAACAAACCAAGGCAGCTGCTGGAATTGGAATAGAAGCAATGAGATACAAATCATACTTTGTGAGCAGTCTCATGAGTAATACCCAGAGTCTAAAACCTACAAATGTTCATTTGCCTCTGGCATAAATTGAGAGATTAAGTTTCACATGTGTCACCCAGAATTGACACTGAACATTCTTTTAGTCTTGCATAGTGTTCAGTTAAATATATATTTGTGTTTTCAGTTAGCACAGACTGCCATTTAGCCTTCTTCTCTTATCTGTAAAAATGTTAAAACCCCTCTAATAATTTCTTTCAAGGTAAAACTGTAGTACTTGTGAATACAATTTATATTTGTGATGAGAAGACCCACATAGTCCATTCTAGTGCAAATTTGCCAGTGCAAAATTATTCCCTACAGTATATTTTTCTAGTGCTTTGGCCACTCTAATTTTAAATGTCTCAAGTGAATGGAGCTTCTACTAGTCTCTTAGAACACGATTCCACAGCTGAATAGAGCTCAGTGTTAAGATCTCACAAGAAAGGGGCCTATTGTAATATGTGCCCCTGCCCACACAGAAAATATGTTTTATTGAGCTCCAGGGGAAACTGACACAGTTGGAACCACTATTCTATTCAGATTCTTATACCATGCTCATCATCATAGTATCTGAACACTTTCCAGTAGCACATTAAGCAATATAACTATACATCTGTCACACTTAGGCTTAGTCTCCAAGGGACAGTGAGAAGAAAATATAATGAAACAATATCCCCCAACACATAATTTACAGCTGGAGAACTGAGACACTGAAAAATTAGCCAATTGATCCAAGGCCACAAATCCTAGAATCATTCCTACTGTGATGTTGCACTCCATATGTTTTATGGAAATATGCTTATGAGTGTGAATATGATGTAACTGGAATATGCTTTATGCAAAAGGTCGCTTGTAAGGTATCATAACAAAGGTTATAACCTACTGAATACATTTCTCATATTTGTATGCATGCATCATTCTTGTATCTGAAGCTAGCAATATGAAGTATAACTCTTTGAGGCCCTGTTGTAATTATGCAAAGTGTGGGCCATTAATGGTGGTTTAGAATCTTGATGGCTCCCATTGACTAGGGCAATTGGTTGTAAATGGTTTATTTACCGGCAAACCTTCCTGTGTACATGTGGCCCAACCCAGGAAGAATGGAAACTAGGGGTCTTACGGTGACATGCGACCATGTCACATGATACTGGAATACATCTTAATCCTGGTGCTTTTCCACTGATAGGGGTGGGTGGGTGGGGATGGAGGCAAGCACAGACAAAAGATTCCCACCTTGTGTCAAAGCTATAAAAGGGGGCGGAGCAGGACAAAGGGACGGCCAGTCATGAGAAAACCCCTGCTTACAACTTGAGATGTCTGCTGGAACTAACAAAGACTGTACCAGGGGAAAGGATTAGGCCCAGACTAGGAAGGAGTCTAGTCTGAGCAAGAATTTTATTGGAACATCTCAGAGGGTGAGATATTACCTGTAATCAGTTTCTGAATGTATTAGGATTAGACTTGCTTGTTTTTGCTTTATTCTGCTTGGTGACTTACTTTGTTCTGTTATTACTTGAAACCACTTAAATCTTACTTTTTTATACTTAATAAAAATCACTTATTTATTAATGAACCCAGAGTAAGTGATTAATAACTAGGGGAGCAAACAGCTGTGTACATCTCTCTATCAGTGTTATAGAGGGCGGACAATTTATGAATTTACCCTGTATAAGCTTCATACAGAGTAAAACTGATTTATTTGGGGTTTGGATACCATTGGGAGCTGGATGTCTGGGTGCTGGAGATAGGAAACCTGCTGAGCAGTTTTGGCTAAAGTCTGCAGCTTTGGGGGCATGGACCAGACCCTGGGTCTGTGTTGCAGCAGGCTAGTGTGTCTGGCTCAACAAGACAGGGTTCTAGAAGTCCCAAGCTGGCAGGGAAAACGGGCTCAGACATAATTTCAGCACATCAGGTGACAGTCCCAAGGGGGACTCTGTGACTGAACCCGTCACACCCACATTTTCTGAGTCCCAGGCCAGTGCCTTAGTCACAACACTGTTTATTCCCCTCCCTCTCAGCACCCAAATTTCAAGTGCCTACCTGCAACTCCTTAGCAAGAGGCCTAAAGAAGTGATATCTGGAGACATTCTTCCCCTGCTTGCCCAAGCAGGCAGGCCTGAATAAGAAACTATAGAACATGACTATAATCTCCCTCTCTCTGTTGACTCTTCAGTGGACCTGATGACAACACTCTGTTTTTGGAGGTTTTTTGAGCTTATCTTCAATATGCAGGGCTTTCCTTGCTCTCACAGGGTGGAACCCCAAGTAGCACATCTTCACCTCCTTGTTTAGCCAGCAAAAATTTTTTTTTCAACTCTACTTAGATAAATTCCACTGGTAGGATGGGGTGGTGGTGTTACCCTGTGAATGTAAACAGACTCTCCGGTGACCTTATTGGCCTCATTTTTCAATGAGTTTTGGCATCATGGGTATTCAGTTTGCAGGTGAATTCCTCCATTTCCCTAAAAAAGTGTCCTAACATATACGAGTATGGTATGCTAAAACAGGGGGATGGGTGTCTTCTTCCTCCCTTTCACCTGTATTGTGTGCTTTATCTTCTACTAGCCCAAACACCATGAAGGGCTTGCTATCCTATCAAATTCCGACTCTGTTTTTGATGGCACTGCTGGCTCTTCCCAGATTCTTCCTTCAGGCTTTGCCTGTGGATGGTGCATAGTTTCCTGCCATGAGCATCCTTTGCTTGGGTGGTATACATGAAAAACATTGGTGTTTCATAATGAATAATGAAACCCAGGAAGAAGAAAATATAAAAAGTAAAATATACTACAAAAGAAGTACTACAGCATTGAGTGGCAGTTTCTTATATGTAGGTGGGGGAAGAATGAGGGACATGGACAAGGTTAAAGCCAAACAACATATGCTTACCAATGCCTCGAGGAATGGATGGCTGCATTTTTCATATATGCCATCCCTGCTATTGTACAGCTAAGCCCATACACAGAATTAACAACAACAACATTGCCTATATTTTGCTTGATTTCCAGGACAGGTTACTAGCCCTGGTAGTAGAAGCCAGCAGGCAGCCAACAGTTTTGCCACGGTTCTAGTGGAGCCAGAACACCTCAATGCATATTTACATTTTATTAGCACGTTTCCGCAGAGGATCTCCTCTTCCATAATATGATCGCACCTTTCTGTATGTGCTCTGCTGGCTTCCCAGATCTATGCAAAGATTTTTTAGTCTAAAAACTGGTTGATGAGGGCCCAAGTTGTATACATTTTCATGCAGACCCTCATGCCCTTGTTGTATAGTCTGTAATACGTCAGCTCGAAATAGGTGCTTTACTGATCAGCCTTGTCAGCTGTCTCTCTGAGTGTGTCCATATATTTGTAAACTAGTCTCTGGTTCCACATAAGGCTGTTCCAGCTGGATCTTCACACTGGGTCCAGATTTTTAAAGGCATTTAAACACCTCAAGATGCAGATAGACACTCCTTGTAAATCCCACAGAATGCCTTAGTGCCTATCTTCGGTTTAGGTATCTCGGACATTCAGGCTGCTGGCTGGTGGCAGTTTAATGATGGTTATCAGGGTTCCTTGGGTTTAATCAGATTGTATTGTGTCATGCGCTAACACAGATTTCTTTTTTTCCTGCTCCATATGTGCTCATTTTATTCTCTTTTCATTATAGATTAGTGTTTTCCAAAGGGGAGATGTGGGAGAGCTGGAGACAAGATAAAAGCATCATCCACTGACCACAGAAGCATGTAGCTGCTATGGAGGACTAGTGTGCAATTTGGGCTTAAGTATCCAGGAATATGCATCTTTGTAGGCATGACATATGCTGAATGCTCTGGGATCAGCTGCATTTCACCCTGTATTCTATAGAGTGGTATCTGGATCTGCTACAAATTCCAGGAAACTTTGAGGGAAATGAACTAGAGTGAGAGAAACAAACTAGTAATATGGACATGGATAGACTTTAGTCAGCTTCCTTAGCTACTTCCAGATATCATCTAGTTTTGGTCTAAAGTGGCAGAGGGTGGTGAAGCCCAGTCATATGGACTGTGACAGAAAAGGGGTAAGTCAGGAGGAATGGTCAAACATTTAGTCGGCATGCATGGTGGATCATCATCATCAGGAAAGAGAGGTCACATAGTAATTCAAGCTTGTTTAAGGAAGTTGGATTCACCTGTCCAACATTCTGGTCGGATTTCCAGTTTTGAATAAAGGTACATTTTCTTGCTTGAACTCTTTGAGCCAATTACTGGTGTTCTTTGGCAGAGTCCACTGAAGTTTTCTGTATTGATGGACTTCATATTTCACCCCAAAACTGAGTACAGAGCCAAGGGTAAGACAGTGAGACACAGAAGCAGGCATGCGCAGTGCCATACACACAGTTAAAGCGTTCCACTTTCTAAAGAGCAAGTTGGGTGATTTTTGACATTTCTTGATTGAACTCAAATGCAGCAACACAGGGCAGTACCTCATTGTGTGCAGGGCAGGGGCGGCTCTAGACATTTCGCCGCCCCAAGCACGGCGGCATGCTGCGGGGGGCGCTTTGCCGGTCGCCTGTCCCGCGGCTCCGGTGGACCTCCCGCAGGTGTGCCTGCGGAGGGTTCGCTGGTCCTGCAGCTTTGGTGGAGCCGCGGGACCAGTGGACCCTCCGCAGGCATGCCACCGAAGGCAGCCTGCCTGCCGCCCTCCCGGAGACTGGCGGAGCACCTCCCGCGGCATGCCACCCCAAGCACGCGCTTGGCGTGCTGGGGCCTGGAGCCCCCCTGGTGCAAGGGCAGCTCTAGACATTTTGCCGCCCCAAGCACGGCGGCATGCCGCAGGGGGCACTCTGTCGGTCACTGGTCCTGCTGTTTCGGTGGACCTCCTGCAGGCGTGCCTGCGGAGGGTCCGCTGGTCCCGCGGCTCCACCAAAGCCGCAGGACCAGTGGACCCTCCGCAGGCACACCTGTGGGAGGTCCACCGGAGCCCTGCCTGCTGTCCTCCCGGCAACCAGCAGAGCGCCCCCTGCGACATGCCGCCCCAAGCACGCACTTGGCGTGCTGGGGCCTGGAGCTGCTCCTGGTTGTGTGTGCTAGCTAAGCCATGATTTGAAAAAAGGGTTTGAGATCACTTTATTGATGACCAACAGTTTTAGTTTGTGATGGATCTGCTAAGCAGAGGACAACAACTTCCATCAGCCCCCTTCCCACTGCACATCTGCTTCCTTCTGGCTAGGTAGGGGGAAAATTCCTAAACCAGGAAGTGGCCAGGCTCTGTTTGGGAAGAGGACGTGGCCATCAAGGAGCTGCAGGAAAGCTGGAATCAGTAAACCTCAGCAGGAACCAAATGCAGAGCCATGTGTGGAACAGGCTGCAACTACCAGACAGTACAGCTTGGTGCAGGTCTGTGTGGGCAGGGAGCCAGTGCAGAGGGGCCCTAGTGAGAGAAACTAACTGAACCTGGCCTGGAAACCTGCAAGCACCTATTTGCTTTGATAAAGACTAGGTTGGAGAGAACACCCCAGGCACGAGCTCTGAAACTCGATTGGATTGCTCCAGGGACTCAGGCATTTACAACTATTGCTCACTTTGAACTACAATTATTGAAGCCTCTACACCTATGGTACTATAACCTCTCTTTCCTGCCAGCCCTCCTTTCCCTTAACCATGGTTATTGGACCTAGAAGGGTCTGCTCCTATGGGGACTAGGTGCTCATGCATCTACAAGGGCTTGCCTCTGAGTGACAGTACACGAGGCACATTACTGGCATCCTAGGGTTTGGTGTATTATGGATCCCCAATAATTTCAAGTTTAATGGATACTATAATATTTAAATAAAAGTTACATCAACCTCAGCCTGGACCAACCTACACGGGAGGTCCACTTCCTAGACACCACGGTGCAAATAAGTGATGGTCATTTTAACACCACCCTATACCGAAAACTCACTAACCGCTATGCCTACTTTCATGCCTCCAGCTTCCATCCCGGACACACCACATGATCCATTGTCTACAGCCAAGCACTGAGGTACAACCGCTTCTGCATCAACCTCTCAGACAGAGACCAACACCTACAAAATCTTCACCAAGCAGTCTCAAACCTACGATACCCGGACGAGGAAATACGGAAACAGTTCAACAGAGCCTGACATGTACCCAGAAGCCTCCTACTGCAAGACAAACCCAAGAAAGAAACCAACAGAACTACACTGGCCATCACATATAGTCCCCAGCTAAAACCCCTCCAATGCATCATCAGGGATCTACAACCCATCTTGGACAATGATCCCTCACTTTCACAGACCTTAGGTGGCAGGCCAGTCCTCGCCCACAGACAACCCGCCAACCTGAAGCATATTCTCACCAGTAACTACACACCACACCGTAGTAACTCTAACTCAGGAACCAATCCATGCAACAAACCTTGATGCCAACTCTGCTCACATATCTACACCAACGACACCATCACAGGACCTAACCAGATCAGCCACACCATCACCGGTTCATTCACCTGCACGTCCATCAATGTAATAGACGCCATCATATGCCAGCAATGCCCCTCTGCTATGTACATCGGCCAAACTGGACAATCCCTACGGAAAAGGATAAATGGACACAAATCAGATATTAGGAATGGCAATATACAAAAACCTGTAGGAGAACACTTCAACCTCCCTGGACACACAATAGCAGATTTAAAGGTAGCCATCCTGCAGCAAAAAAACTTCAGGACCAGACTTCAAAGAGAAACTGCTGAGCTTCAGTTCATCTGCAAATTTGACACCATCAGCTCAGGATTGAACAAAGACTGTGAATGGCTAGCCAACTACAAAAGTAGTTTCTCCTCCCTTGGTGTTCACACCTCAATTGCTGGAAGAGGGCCTCATCTTCCCTGATTGAACTAACCTCGTTATCTCCAGCCTGATTCTTGCTTGCTTATATATACCTGCCTCTGGAAATTTCCACTACATGCATCCGATGAAGTGGGTATTCACCCATGAAAGCTCACGCTCCAATACGTCTGTTAGTCTATAAGGTGCCACAGGACTTTTTGCTGCTCTTACAGATCCAGACTAACACGGCTACCCCTCTGATACTAAATAAAAGTTGTAACCTAACAGTTACCCATCACACCTGTCTTATGTCTATTTCCAGTAGCTTCATTGGCACCGGTAGTGCTTCCTATGCAAATGACATAGTCGCTTTGGTTTCATGGGATAAGCGGAAAGTGAGAAGGAAAGAGGTTGTGGGGTGTTTGTTTTTATGAATGGGCTAAATTTCAGATTGCCCAATATTAAATACTGTAAAGAAATGATAAACATGCCACATGCCTTCAGCTGTAGGATGGATTTTAAGAGTACATTTTAAAGTCTTTATCTAGACACTAATCTCTGTACTATAAAAGATACAGATCACATTCTGAAAGTCAGATTAGCTGGGAATCATCAAACTCCTTTAAAAAAAATAAATAAATATTGTTTTTGGTTACAATAAAATTAGTTATTTAAATTGTACTGAACACAGCATTTGAAAATGGCTTTTGCCTGTTTACCAGCGATGAATAGGAAAGCCTGCCTCATCCATAGCTGCTGAAACCAAGCTTGTATTTACAGACAAAATTAAGTTTCAAGTTGTCAATGTTGCAGATAACTGTCCAAATGTGGCAGTGTGGCATTCCTGAGTCTGCAAGTGGACATCTTAGCGGCTCTGCTACTGCTCATTACTTTGCTAAGCAGCAGCAGAATGAAATTAAGAACGGCCATACTGGATCAGACCAAAGGTCTATCTAGCCCAGTATCCTGTCTTCTGACAGTGGCCAACGCAGTTGCCCCAGAGGGAATGAATATAACAGGCAAACAGGATTAACAATAATATGGGCAGTGTCATTTTAAAATACTTTAAAATACTTCTCTTAAAACAGGAAATATTAGTTCCTTGGTTTTCAGAAGACGTGAAGTTTTTTAATTTGAGGAAAATAAGTAATCTTCCTCTGGGAGCAACTAAATAGAAGAATGCAGTTATTTCAAATGTGCATGCCTTATCATGACAAACATTTTAACATTTAGAAAAATCAGAGTAAGTTACCCTGTGCAAGTATCACATTTAAATTTCCATTCTCCAAGATAACTGAATGTTGTTACACTCAAAATCATAAAATGAAGTTGAGTTTAATACGACAACCTGCATTTTAGACCCTGTGAACAATCCTAAAATTTAAACTATGTACAAAATTGCCCAAAGGCAGGAATTTGTAGCAGAGAACAATCCATATGTTATTGTCAGTGTGTCTATAGCTGTCTTACTTCAATTGTAAACATTTCATGGCAGGGACTCTGCATTTCTGTTCCTACTAGCGCTGAGCACACTGCAGGGTTAACAAATGAGGGAAAAAAATGAATCAATTACAAACCCTCTCCCTTCCCTCCCCCCCCAAAAAAGATGGGAGGGACTGTAGACTCATTATTATAATTTTTAAGTAAAGTCAGTTTCACATTAGCAGAGAGGTCTATAACAAGTTGTGAAAGACCTACACATTGAAGCATAGCAAAAAAGGTTTTACACAGCTGGAGAAAGGCCTAAAGGCAATAGGCTTCAAAGTAGCTGCAGTCTAGACCCTCTGACCTTGGATAGCAGCAAAGAACTCCCATCAGTTTTCCAAACCAGCAGGCTTACAAGGACCATGCTAGTTAGAGCACAGCCACTTTCAATGGATAATAGTAATAGCAGGAAGCATAAGCACTTAAACAGTTGCCAGTATAGGATTACATGCACGCCCCCCAGCCATACAGTTCCTCAATAAAGCAAGATTTAAGTATCCATCAGTTTGCTGTGTATACGTCCACATCAGAATCTAAAGTTTAAGCAAGTAAACAATTCTATCCCTATTCAGATGTAAAAGTTAATTGAACTTAATGTGCTTTAGAGAATTGGGGCCATTCTGATAAACCGTATATTTTTCTATTTATAGATACCCTGAAAATAAGTGCATCAAAATAGATATTGCCATATTGTCATCACCTTGGGGTACTAGAAAAAAAATCTAAAACAAAACCATATGAAAACTTGCAACATTTTCAGCCAGTAGAGTTTTGGGGGTGCGAGTGGGAAGGGGAGAAATACCTGTAAAGGACATTTGTAGTTAAAGGTAAAATTATTGCTATAAATTGTTTTACAAGGTAGGAGAAAGATGTGCATACAGGTATTCTTACATATTCAGAACATTCTTATTTTATGCCATAAAAGAAAAAGAGCTCACATGACATTTCCTCCTAAAAGTCATTGCTAAAGGTGGAATCTCATTGGCTGCCATGATGCCATTAGGTTCACTTTTAAGCATGGAAAGGCAGGTGCTGGCATGTAACCCAACAGACTCAAAGCCTGATGCTACCCCTCTTCCCTTATATTTTTTTAAAGTAACCTCACTAAGTGCAGTTCAATAATAGCAGTTCTCGCACTATTCAAAGCATAAGGCCTTCAGAGTCCTACCACACACACGCTAGTGCTAGTTGTAAAATGAAAGAAATCATTTCTTGGAAAAATGTCAAAGCTGTTTTCATAACAAAGGGCTTCAAAACTACTAAAGGTTAAAATGTACATTTTTATTTTATTTTTTTAAGATTGAAAACCACTCTAAGAATTTTTTGTTTACAGAAAAGCCGGCTTTCACTTTAAAAAAATAGCCTTTTTGATATGAACTACCAAAACATTTTTCATGAAAAATTGACAATTTTTGTCAAAAAATTCCTTTTTTAGGCAAATTTTGTTTGTTTGAAAAATTTTGACTTGCTATAATTCAGACCTTAACTGCACTAACCCTTTTTTCTTGAAATTCTTCACCATTACTACTGCTGGCACAGTTCCACCTGCAGCAGCAATGGTGGGAGAATTAGCATAGGCAAGGATACTGGCAGCCACTGGCATTTTAACCACAGTGTTATTCAGACCAGACGATAGGAGTTAAATAGCTACTAGCCAGTCTGCACTAGCCCTATCACTGGGAGAACTGCACTGGGTACCAACAGTGGGAAAACTTACGGGTATGTTGACACTGTCCATGTCAATGAGCCTCCCAGCCTGTGTTGTCAGACTTCAGGCTCATGCTAATATGCTAAAAGTGGCTGCGCAGACAGCACTTTGGAGTTGTGGCTTGGGCTGGAGCTCAAGGGTCTGACACCCAACCCCCTCCCTAGGCTTCAGAGCCCAAGCATCAGCCTGACCTGCAACGTCAAAGAACAGTTTAGACAGACACAGTCCTAAAGGGCCTAATTTTCCTTTCAATTATTTCATTTTAAACAGCATATAATTCCATAGATTTTTAATGGGTTTCAATCCTGATTTACATCAGGATAGGTGAAAGCATTATCAGGCCCCAGGGGACCAAAGGTCCCATGTCACCAACCTCTGCATCTTATGTGACTGAATGGGAATCTAATCAGTCACATTCCAGGGTGCAGTCAAGACCAGTGAGGGGCTGTGTCACTCCAACCTGAGCCACTCATAAACAGACACTCAGACTGTGACCTGCACACTGGTAGGCTGTTTGTAGCTGCAGCCTTGGTCCAGCAGCCTGTCAGCAACACACTAGCCACACACTGGCTTCCAGCAGGGTAATCCCAACATACTCCAGTCCCAAATTTTCCCCAAAACATATGTATTCTACACTATCCCACCTTCTCCTGGATAGTTCAGATATTGACAGTCTGTTGCCCCTGTAAGGGATCAATATACAACAGGTGGGTACTTTACTGGGAGTTACCAAACAACTCAGTTTAAACAACACTGGATTAGTTTTTTATTAAAAATAAGTTTATTTAACTAGAAAGATTTTATTTGAGTACAAGTACAAGGTATTAAAGTCAAACAGTTACAAGATAAAAATGCTTTTTAGTAGCTAAGACCTAACAAACTAGACTTGGTTCAAGGTAAAATATCCTTATCACATGTTCCCAGCAACATGGCTGACCAAATTCTCAGGTCAGAACCCCTGCCAAAGTCCAAACGTTGGTTCCTTTGTCTTCTGGGGGCAGAGAAAGATAGATCGATCTTGGGGTGTTTTTGCCCCTCTCTTTTATAGTCAGTCATCCTTTGGAAATGCATATTCCTGAGAGCTACCCCTAGATTCAAGATGGAGATATGAAGTCTCATGGTGAAAGAGGTTCCATACCGTTATTTGCTAAAATGCAGATGGACCTGTTCCTACCCCCCTTCACTGCCAAAGAATGGCCACTTGACAGGTGACTGCCCAGCAGCTTTGATGACACCTGGCTAGAGGTGCCAGCTTGCTCTTTGTTGCTGACGAATAGGTTTGCCCCTCCCCAGACATTTCAGTCATAATTTCAACCTATGTTCATAACTTCACATAGAATGTGTGTGGCAACGTTCTACCATGATATTATTGACCAGCGAGTTATTAGTCTTCAAATGATACCTCATAAGGCATATTCTGTATAAAGATTAATACAATAGTGTGTAGGGTGTGAATACAGGGGTGCATTCAGTCACAAAACCCCATTAGAAAGGGATTTATCCTTCGCATTGCATAGAAATATTTGTGGTCTCTCTTTGGCATTTGGGATATAATCTCTTTCAAACTGGCTATTTAACATTCCACTGAAAGAGACCTCGCACCTCAGTATTCCAAACTTACCTACTTAGACTTCTCTTGCAGCTGTTCAAAAACAGAAACACTACTCTCATGCCAAATAAAATACGTCACCTTTGAAGGAAGCTGTACGATGACCATTCATGAGTCATTTATTGACTCATGGGGGGAAGAAACTACTCCATTCCTCAAGGACACTTGTTTTATAGAGAAAAAGAAAAAAACATTGCAAAAGGCCCCTACATAATGTGATGTAGATAGCTTGTTTTTGCACTCAAAGTCTGAACAATGGAATTGTTTTTTTATAACCTTAGTTTGCACACACTTTCCTCATAAATGTAACCAATTCTCCCTTTCAAAGTGTATTTGCTAACATGTACACTAAGTTACATTCAGTTTTCTGTAAGTATTCAGATAACCAGCATCTAGTTACACTGATAATTGTAGAGGCCTCATTTATTTTTTTAGAATGAACCTATTAATGTAGAAAGTTGCATATTTGGAGATGTTCAGACATTTGTAAAAAACATATTGGTATGCCTATCAATTTGCTTAATGGACAGGTTTCTTTGGAAGCCTGGCTGTCACCTGTTGGGAGGCAGCCTAAGCAGGAGAGCAAGAAAAACAGGTTAAACCCCCCCCCCCCATCAACACCAAGTGATCAGCATGAGCAACAGTGAGGAGAAGGAAGGTCAAGACAGGAAGTTCTGATAAAAGATAAGATCTATGGATTGGAAATTGTTTGCATGCTCCATCCCCAGAAAATTGAGAAAGGTATCTGAAATGTCCTCCAACTATGAAGCAGATGAGTATCTCCAAGGAGGACTGCTCTGCGAACTACCTCCATACATGGTATACAGGCTTGTAACCAGATGGGCACCCTCTGGTGAGCATGTGTACATGATTCATAAGAAGGGGAATGGGTGGTGAATAGGGTGACCAGATGTCCCAATTTTATAGGGACAGTCCCAATTTTGGGGGCTTTTTCTTATATAGGCTCCTATAGCCTTATATAGGCTCCCCACCCCCTGTCCTGATTTTTCATACTTGCTATCTGGTCACCCTGTTGGTGAATGACATTGTGGTATAAAATGGGAGGACATTGAATGCAATCCACATACTTGAGAACAGAAGAAAATGCAGAACGTTGAACAAAAAAACAAACAAAACAAACAAACAACAAATATTTAGCCAGTGAGATAACAAGTGCTCTATCATTCTGGTTCTTATCCTGCACATCATCATGATAGCAAAAACACCTCTGCGGCAGCCAAGTACTTTAATCACCAGACTGTGGGCGAGTTGTTTCCAATCTCTATAAGGGAAATGTGTACTCAGACATGAGTATTTTTCTTCACCTGCAAGAGGCAGAGTTTTGCAGTTAACAGATTTTAAAAAAATCCTCCTCTCTAAAGCTGTTTTAATCTTAAAAAAAGAGGGAAACTTGGGTTTGAAGACTATGAAAGGAAAACTGTTTTCAACTAGGATTCCTTGAGATCAGAAAAGATTTACCCCTCAAGAGAAAATTACACTAAGGAATTTTATTCTGTTAATTAAATGATATGAGTTTAAAATTTTTACACCATGTAATTTAGTGAATTTGGAGGTTAAATTCCTGTAGAACTGTTTGCCAAAGGGATTTAGCTGTAGGCTGCAGTTCAAAGAGGAGGAAAGGAAAAAGCCATTAGTTGTCTTCCAGTTAAAATGTTGATACAGGTCTGCTTTATTATTTTGGGAACAGCAAGAGTGTGCACTCTATAACAGGAGTCGGCAACCTTTCAGAAGCGGTGTGCCGAGTCTTCATTTATTCACTCTAATTTAAGGTTTCGTGTGCCAGTAATACATTTTCAGGTTTTTAAAAGGTCTCTTTCTGTAAGTCTATAATATATAACTAAACTATTGCTGTATGTAAAGTAAATAAGGGTTTTCCAATGTTTAAGAAGCTTCATTTAAAATTAAATTAAAATGCAGAGGCCCACGGACCGGTGGCCAGGACCCGGGCAGTGTGAGTGCCACTGAAAATCAGCTCGCGTGCCACCTTTGGCACTCATGCCATAAGTTGCCTACCTCCTGCTCTATAACTTGGGTTAGGTCAGTGCTGAGAGTCAAATAGATTTACACTGGAGGAGGTCTGCCATTTTCCAGACAAACAGAGAACTTCAGCATTCTTCTGTGAAATCATTTCACTGTGCACAGATCCAGAGAGTTCAGACCTGACATTGATTTCAGTTCTACTTTACTTCAAGTTTTTGTTTGTTTGTTTTGTTTTTAGGAAAAATGGATAATTATGGTCTACAATGTTTATTCTCTTCTCACCTGCATTCGTAAAAATGTATCCAGAGCACTTTAGAAGTATAAGCTCATCATCATTTGTTAGCCTATGAATTGGTAATTCATAGAAGAGAGAATTCTTTTTGTGTGGTGACTTATTTTAAAGGATTTTAATATATTATTTTCCCCTCAAGGTAGTCAAGTAGTATAATGATTCATGAAGTACTTTGGAAAACAGACAATGAAACCATGCAGTAAAGAAAAAAGGATGACAGCAGAGTACATACACATAACTATATTATTTCATCAGGACATATATTCCACATTATTTCAAATCTTTGAGTGAGCTCAGATATAGGCCCTGATAAAACCTCAATGGAATTAATTGGAGTCCTTCCATTGACTTCAAGGTACTTCAGTAATATTCCTTTCTGCTAATACTGTGCTAAAAGAAACCAGTGTAGGAATCTGATGGGACTTAACCCCCAACACTTGAAAGGCAAGGGAAAGGACTCAGTCATGCTCTGCTCCTGTGGGGGTGGGGGGAAGTAACTAATTGCTTCCTGGATAGAAGAGGCAGAGCTAAGCCATATAAACAGAGCTCAGCTGAGGGGGAGAGACTGCAGAGACAGGTGTCTCTGACAGAGAGAAGCCTTATACTGGGACCTAACAGGCAGGATACAACAAGGCAACAATAGTGAAGCCTGAGAGGGGCAGGAGGGCTTTTAATCTGATGACTTGTTTGAATCTTTATATGGACTTGTTCATGCTACTTGGGAAGGAGTTTAGACTTTTATGTGACTTGACCAGAGGGCCAAGCCACAGAACACCCAGAGGGGGAGTTAGGAGATGATGTAGACTGAGAAAGTCTATTGTAGGCAAAAGAACTGGCCCCTTGGAGAGGATGCGATAGGCAAAATCCCCTGCAATTCTGCATCCAGGGGTGAGGGGTGCCCTAGAAGTGAGGAAGCATGCTTACAAGGAACAAGTTATATCTTATTGTTAAAAACTTTGATTAAAATATTGGAATACAGATTCAATTTGAAAGACTTACAAGCAGAATGAAAGTGATATTTATTTTTCCTTTCAAAGTTCTCAAAAATCAAAGTAGAAATCATTACAAGTAGCAAAAACTTCATTTTTTAATATGGATCTGATTTGGGGGATAAATGACTGTAAATATTTCACTTCTCCTTGTAATATCACTGTTTTAAAACAGAACTCTCCAGTAAGACATTAAGAAGCAGAATAATCAATGAATCAACTTATAACCATAAAATGATTGACACTATATGGTTGTGACGCACATTATCATCTTTCAGAGTTTAATGTTTTTGACTGCGCTATAACAATACAATTAGAAATATTTACGGGTATTTATGATGGCAAAAGTATGCATTTTCTCAAGTCTACAAGAGTTAGTTGAGATCCTATAGCATACAGTATAATAAACAGCTTTTTCCCAACAGGAGATTATTAACGGTCAGGCTCAAGTGTAGACTTTCAAACAAACAGTTTTCATTAAGGCGTTTATAAAGTACATAGAAGTATCCATTTGTGAGCAAATAAAACCTATGTTTGGACATGCAAAGCAGGTGACTCCATTTCTAATGACCTGATCTGTGCATGGAAATGCCAAGGTGGATGCACAAATGTGAGTTTATGTAGGTACATCAAGTTGCCTACAAGTATTTTGCATTCATTAATGGAAGCTCGTTGAATACTTGGCCCTAAAAATCTACATAGTCATAGGACTATGACAAAAAGTTTCCATTCACTGAGAAGTATAATATTGTAAATTTACAAATGAGATGGTCAAAAACATATATTGAGGGATTAGACTCTACATGCTATTATGTGATAGCGTACCTTTATTCATATTCACAATAGTGTTTTTTAAAATATGTATCAATGGAATCATCACACAAAATTGATTAACTGTACAGTTCTCTAGTAGTAGCACAAAAAGTTTAAATAATTCAGGTTGCATTTGAAATTATCATTGTGACTCAATACGAGAAAAAAGAAAACCTACTGAATTTAGGCAAGTATATAACAGATAAAGGAAAAGTGCAACCACTTCAAATGTAGTATTTAATTTTCCATCCATACTGTATTAATATTATTTAATGCATGTTTTCATATTTTTATTGCCACAGAGTTTTTATGTTGGTTTAGAGCAGGCACAAATAGCATTGAAAGGAAAGATACTCCCTGGAGCCTGGCATGAAAACCTACGGATTACTACTGTCTAAATATATTTTCTTGCATTTTAAAATGTAATCCCCCCTTCTTTAGAATGCATTTCCCAACACCTCTCTGATAGGTGCCACCAGAAAATTGCATTATGTCACTCAACTTCCCATAGTGAAAAACCAACCAGTGCTCAACTTCCCAGTGAAACATAGCCGTTTATAGCTTGCCCACAACATGAAAGGAAAGACGGCCATTCCCTTTTATAGCAGGTAATGTTTAGTTAAGTGATTCAGCCCGTTAATCGAGAGCTGTAAACATTCTGCTGTTTCACTTTTAATGTTCCACTTATCTAGGAGACTTGCATATTGAACAACCACAATTAGAGCCCGATTCAAAGCCCAATAACTATTCCCCAATTAAGTCCTGATGCAAGTCCCATTGACTTCTGTGGGCTTTGGATCAAGTGCTTTGTCCACTGCCCAGAGGATGCATGTGTGAAGACCAGTGGGTAGGAGAGTTTCAAAATCAGTTCATGTTAACTGAAGAATCTTTCCATTCAAACAATGGTGGCATGTATTCTCTTTCAGATCATCAGGACATTATTAGTCATCTTTGATAATAATAGCAGTATCCAATAGACTTCATTGGGAAATGGACCAGGTCCTAAATCCCTACACGGACTGCCTTTTGCCTTCCATGTATTAAGGTATGGTCAAGATGGTAGAACAATGCATGTACATGCTCCAGCCTACAACTATTGTCATTTCATACTGCTCCTCCCTTTCCCTACCACTCTCACAGGGAATCCCATCTCACCTCTTGCTTTGTCTCATTTTCTCACTGCTCTTGATCCTTCCTATATCTAGAATTTCCTTCCTATCCCAGCATTCCAGATATCCATCCTCTTTCAAATTCATCCTCAATATTCACTTCAACTGGGAATCCCACAAACTAAACCACATCAATAAAAATGATGTCATACATGTCAAACAGAACCTTCTTCTAATCTCGTGGGTTATTTTAAATCATCCAGCTGTTTTGACTGCAAGTTCTTAGAGATGGACTATGATTTTTTCTGCCACTTAGTGCCAAGTGGACTATAGATTCCTAACAAATTATACATATTCACTATTCAGAAAAATCATTAATGAAAAAATAGCTAATAGATCTTGGCAAGATCCTGGAAATGCAAACAGAAAATTGGGTTTAAAACAGATAAAAGATTCAATTAAAACTTACAGCCCATTTTTTCTTTGAAATCTTGAGACAGATCCTTGGCTAAGCTGCAGAAGTTTTGTGCCAGTCCGGAAGTGCAAAGCCACCTGGCTTACATGGCCACCTGAAGATTCCCCATATCTAGGGGAGCCTAGGGATGCAATGACGCAGGCAGGCATTAGGGTGGGGCAAATCATTCTGCATTAGTAGCAAAGTTAGGCAAAGGGAATGGCAAAACTACCACTGAATCCAATAGGAGCAGAGTTGGGCCAAAGAAGAGAGCTTTGGAAAATCTCAGCTCTAAGTATTATTTATGTAAACATAGAAGCTGGATGGAGGCCTCTTTAAGAGCTGTCCCTAAATATTTTCCATAGTTAGTGAGCGCTTATAATGTTTTCAAAAAGTTAGAGACACAAGGTGGGTGAAGTAATATCTTTTATTGGACCAAGTTCTGTTGATGAGAGAGATGGGCTTTCACTAGCAGAAGGTGGTCCAATAAATGATATTACCTCACCTGCCTTGTATCGCTAATATCCTGAGACTGACATGGCTACAAAACCACCTCATTCAATACGTTAGATTTTTATCTCCTTGCATTATTCTCTTAACATATTCCTGTGGTGTCTTAGATTGTGGAAATATATCACTCAGATTCTTTAAAGCAAGCAGAGAATTTATCAGATTTTAGAGTTACGCCTTCTAAACTTGCTTATATTTTTTCACTCCTCACCACCAGCTATAGCTTATATGAAAGTTATTTTGTCTACAAATTTTAGTAGCAACAGTCTCCTTTGTAAGCATTTGTACTCCATCTCTATTCTATTGACTAGCCCAGTTTATTTTTATCTCATTTTCAGTCATGTGTCTTTATGAGCTTTGAGATAATGAACCATCAATAGTTTATGTACCAGTGGATGTGTCTGGTTCAAGCTAAAATAACTGATAGTGATGTTTATGAAGCAGAATTAGAAAGCGAGACTGATGCATGCAGTTCTTGCCACTGGTTTCAGGCAATCACCACATGATCATCCTCCTCCCCTAGATATTAATATTTCAAAGCTTTCTTATTTACAGCCCAGCATTTTCTTCTGCTAGATGCTATTTGTGACATCAGTCTTTTATCGTGAAAATGATTAAGATACCGCAGACACAGCGCTACTGCTTTACTGTTTACATGATCAAATATTTTAGGAAGACAGACAGACTCTAAGAGAAAAAGCTTTCTTTGCCTATGAATATTGCCAATAATTACCAAATATGGCAAAAATTATAAAGAAGAGGGAAGATCAATGGGTTCGTGCTTTAAGAATAACATTACTTTAAAAGAATTCAACTGCATGTGTGATGGCTCTGTGTTGGGAATATGCTGACAGTTCAATAGGAGAAAGTAATACTCACAGAAAGCAAAATAAAGCTTTATCCTAGTTATTATAATGTTACAGCCAGTCTGCATTTTGATAGATAACATTAACCAGGAGACGTTAGCAATAACCAACTTTATATTTAATAGTGGGTAACCAACTTTTGTCATATAAAAGCAAATAAAATCTATGAATATATGATTCTGAAAAAAAAAAATGAAAGTTACTGCTTCTGACTGTTACTGTGCCTTCTATTTCCTCGGGCATGACCACAAATAAAATGTCATCATCATTTCCTACTTTCAATCTATGTTAAGAATACTTTAGTGTCCATGCTTAAACCATGCCCCCTTTGTTTCCATATGGTCCGGTTTTCCCATAGTCTGCACATAGGGTTGCCAACTGTCTAGTCATTCAAACCCGAACATCCTTGCCCCATCCCCTGCCCCACCCCTAGAACTAGGCTACGCCCCACCCTGTCTGTCCTATGAAGCCCTACCCCCCGCTCACTCCATCCCACCTCCCTCCGTCACTCGCTCTCCCGCACCCTTACTCACTTTCACTGGGCTGGGCATGCTCCAGGTGCAGTGACTGCATAAAGGCAGGCCGCCCTGTTCTGTTGGGGCTGACCGCCAGAGGAGAAGGATGTAGCATACAGGCTTTTGCCGGGGAGCAACTACCAACCCACCCCACGGAAGCCCAAAGCGCTGAGGCCCCAGCTGACACCCAGGCACCCGCTGATACCCAAGAGGGGTTGGAGATGCCAGGAACAGCCCCAGCCAAGCAACCTGAAGACACCCCAACTACTGCCACCAGAACTATGATAGGAAGTAGCCCGGGGTGGGGGAGTGGGAGGGACTAGCCAGAGTCCCAGACATAGGAAGCGTGTTGCAGTTGGATCCCCGCTGACCTCAGTGGCGGAGCCCTCTGCCACTACTAGGGCCCTGGGCTGGGACTTGGTGGAGTGGGGAGAGCCCAGGTCCCCCTACCCTAGGCCACCACCCTCCCCCTGGGGGTGGCCCACTACCCTGGCATCCAGGGACTCCCCACAAGCTCGGGCTGCTAGGCCTTCAACCCGCGAAGGAGAGATTCGCCACCGACTCTGACCATTAGGCCTTATTGCCCTGTGACGCAGGCCAATCTTATCAGTGTAAGTCCATTGAGTGTCCTACCCTGAAGAAACGGGCACTCGAGGGATGAGGTGTACTCACCCCGCACTGGACGGGGACCCCCACCCCATCACGGAGACACAACATAGGTGAGGTAGAAGAGTTCTGAGTACACTCAAAAGCTTGTCTCTCAACAGAAGTTGGTCCAATAAAAGATTACCTCACTCAGTTTGTCTCTCAAGAGGAAAAAAAAAGACTGGAAATTCACCATTCAAAAATTTCTGGTCATCTATTTAACTGCATAGTAAGACATGGTTGTTGCATGTTTTCTATATAGTCAGTGAAAGATTAAAATAATAAAATACAAGATAAAGCTGCATTCATCACAAAATCTCAAAGAGTGATTTTCAATATGGAACTTGGTGCTGTACTGCTAGCCATCATTTCTATCCAAACAATATCATCTGAAATTCCTGTCATGGAGATTTCCAACCTCATATGAAGCTGTCTAGCTGGGTCTCTTTCCTGGTTTTGAGCTTCTGTTTACTTTTTCCATTCTTAGCTGATATTTTACTTTATTAAGGCACAATTTCTGCAACTAGCAACAATAAATGGAGGCTGAGTAGGGAGGAGGTGGAGTGTGCAGAATGGCAGGCCCTCAAAAGTATGGCCTCAGAATAATAAACAACTTTAACATTCCTTTTCTTTTTATATCCTCCTATTCCCAATCAGACAAGCTTTAATTGTTCCTCAGTATTGGAAGAAACTGCAAAGCTACACACAAACTTCCCTAAACAGAACCCTCTTAAAGCTTAATATTGATCAAACTTCATGCACTAGTTCAACAAAGCAAGGTCACTATATTTTCCTCCTGAATTTTCCCCTCTCTCCCCCACACAAGTCAACATTTCCAAATAAGTTTATTTAATTTGATAAGATATTAACAAAACCCCTTCAGTAATAAATATACTGATAATTGTTAATGCAACTGAAGATTGAAGTTCACTAGTAAATATATGAATAATCCTTTTAACAGTATGATCCACTACACTAGAAATAACTTATGTATCTAAGTGAAAAGTGAACATTTTAAAATAAACTTCTATATAATATTGCAGTGCTGGAAAAACAAGGTGTGACACATCAGGCAGACAGAAGTCTTTACAATATATCATTTTTGACCATTACACTGTGAAGAGGTCAATTCGGAGTTCAATTTTTTAAAGCGTACTTTTAAAAATCTGTGCACGGTAAGACAGAGAGACTTTGGCACAGATTCTAATCTTGGTTACACCAATGAAAAACCAGAGTAATCCTGATGACACTGGAGTTACACTGCGGAAAATCCTGAGATCAAAATCTAGACCTTTGTAAATAACATCACACTACAACACATCAAAACCAGTTTTGAGCAGTGTCGAGCATGGACTTTTTGAATGAATCTATTTGTGAGAACAACTGCATAGCACAACAACTACATGTATTCTCTATACTCTGGGGCATGTTCTGATGCTCAGTGGGACACATCAGCTGGTGCAAATTATAGCTCTATTGAAGTCAATGAAGCTATGACAACTTCCACCATCTATAAAATATATTAATAAAAATAGATCTTTATTTCTTGAATAGTCTCAATGAAATCACCAGGACAACGTAAATAGAAAGGTTCTAGTCAACAAATGAAGGCCATGTTCTGCCATGTTCAAATGGTAATATATTTCATTTCACAACAACATCAAAACAAAGTTGTCATGGTAGGTTTTTAAGACTTGTGTCAGCATCTCTATTCTTTGCCATCAGTTTCATCAAAACTAAATCATTTAAAACATAATGACAGATCTTACCCATTTGTGTTCATCCTTACTCATGATCCCAAAAGAGCAGCTTGCTCAATATTGTATCTTAGGCAAGGTATTTTTATGCACGAGGCCCATTCACTATAGTGACAATATTACACTCCTCACTAACAAATACAACGTGATGGAGATGACAAACACACTTCCATTATAAACTAGAGACAGACCCAAACAGCCATCTGGATCTGGAATCAGATTTCAGTCTCCATGAGTGTTCAGAGTGCTATTAAGAATCCATCTTTTCAGTCACTAATAACTTATTTGAAAGATATGCAAGTATCTTACAACAAAATGTCAGGCCACATTTTCATCCTGCAGCAGGTACAGTTTAAAAGTTCTGTTCAAAGTTTAAGACTGGTCTGTACAATTTTCTAGATGGGGCTTTGATCCAAAGCCCACCGTAGTCAACGGCAGTCTTTCAAGATGCCTTCACTGAGCCTTGCCTCAGGCTCATGCTGAGTCTGCTCTGATATTAAAAAGTACAGAACTACACTTCAGACATTTTAAATATTTTATCTACTCTGCTTAACTATAGGGGAACAAGCTACAGAATGCAAATAGTTTTCAAGAAATATGTTCCAGCTGCCCAACTAAACATTCCTTTTGTTCTCTTCTACCACTTTAGGCTTCATGCCCTTTTCCCATGCTCCCTTCATGGCAGGAGCACACTCTCTTTCCCTTCACAATCCAATCACTCTTAACACATACTTCTTCCACAAATCTTTATAACTTTGATTTAAGAAATAAAGAGTCTGTAGTACTTCAGGATTTGGAACCTCTGTCTCCTTTCATGTTTGTACAGCATCAGACACACAGTTTGCACTCAGATGTAATGTTAAAAAAAAATCAGTGTGTACTTTCCTTTGATGGAATGATCTTTAATATTGTGATGAGTTGGCACTGCAGTCTGTAGTCCTGATCCTGGATCCTGTAAGTTACAATATGCGGATAGACACCTGCACAGAACCCATGGTGTTCTATGTGCAGGATGAGAGAGAGTAGCATTTTTCAGAATTGTATCACTTCCTTTTTATAGCAGGTATAAACTTGTTTTCATAAAAAAGTTTACTTAGACAAGCAAATATGATCATAGAACTAGCAATCTTATAATCAGACCAAATTGTGCTCTACCACGTCATAAATATTATAATACAGAGAAACAGATCTTTGGAAAACTCTTTTTATAAGCAACTCTAAAGATCTATGTTCAATTTAAGTCAGATTTTTCTAAATGTACTTTCTTCTAGTAAAGTAATACTGACAGTGTTATACATGTATTTACTGGAGTAGACTCTACTACCTTGTACACTGTGCAATCATTTACAGCTCTGCAAAGCGAGTGTAAAATGCTCCCAAATTAAAATTCCATTTGTTTACCCTGGTGGCAATCATTTACAACCACTTTAGATAATATTCTATATTTGTGCAAGGCAGTACTGAATCCGGGCTACTGTGTATTGTACAGGTCTCCTTAAACAGACTATTTAAGGCAATTAACAGAATAATTCTATTTTGCTAATCTCACTCATTTTTAATCAGTGAAAAGTCCAAGAGTCCTTATGCTGAACACACACTTTAGTAGCCAACAAATACTGGTTTAAAGAAGCAATTCATTAGTTTCACTTTTGGTTTTTTAGTTCTAAGAGTACATAGAATTGTCTTTTTTCATCAAGGGAAAAAAAGCATTGATTACAGCTATAATACTGCTATTTACTTAAACTCTGTTCTATATGCCAAGATATCAGTATCAGGCCTATAAAGCTGCTGGAAGTATATTATTGAGCCAGATTTCTTTTTCTTAATGTCTATTTTAAAAAGAGACAAACTAACAGGTTTTTAAAAAAAAAAGATGGAAAGTTGTTGTAAACTTAAGTAGTTAACAATACTTAACTTAATAGGGCCAGATTTGTGTCAACATCATGGCTACTTTAGGTCTTACCACTAGTGCAGAGCAATACTAAAGCTATTGTAGCTAGCCATGGGAAGATCACCCCAGATCATGGGGATCTTCTGGTAGCAGATAGCTGGCATAGCGGGTTTTATGCTACCACTTTCCCTCCCAGCTATAGAAGTAGGAGTATGGTTGGAAAAACCTGCACCCTAATAATCCTGGGAGCTACTTGAGCCTCTTGGGGCCATTAGCAACTGTCACAAATTAAAAACTGCCCTCAGAGCTGCTCAAATTTACCATCCCAGCATTCCTCAGGGGCTGGTCCAGTGTTGTGTGTGTTTCTGGCAATATAAAACATGATTAATTTCTAATTAAGCCACGGAGCAAGTGAATTGCTCACGTACAATATGCACTTGTTTGAAAGAAATTGGGTTTGCTGTAAGTGTCTTACTACATGAGCAGGGGCCGTCAGCTTTTCAAGCCATTAAAGATTGGTGTCTTAAAAATCCATCAGTTATTTACGCACTATATGCAAAAAATGACGCTAAATAAAATCTGCCATGTAGTATCTGACCAAGGTTATTACAAACCATATTAATACTGGAATCAGGTATTCAGCTAAGACCAATAATCCACCTAGTCCAGTATCTTGTCTGTCCTGCCCTTATTGACCAAATGCTTCAAGATACAGTGCAATCCTACAGTACATTGTTTGAGAAATTCCTTACAAACTCCCAGGCAGTTAGGGTGGAATCCAAGAAAGGACTTAGTGCTGCAATGCTGAGAATCAGAGCACCCAACTTCTAGGTGCCTAGAAAAAAAATATCACAGGAATAATACAGTAATCCACAAAGCTGAATTAGGTGCCTAAACTCCCTATACAATGAGAAGGAAGAGGAGGTGGTAGGGATGGATGCCCACCTTATAACTTTTAGCCCAGTGGTTAGAACACTTGCCTGGAATATGGAAGACCCATAATCAAATTTCCCTCTTTCTGCCAAAGGGGAAGAATGGATTAGAACCTGAATCTCCCACCTCTCAAGAGGGTGTTGTAACCACTGAACTACACAATATTCCAATGCGGGGCTCCCTTAATCTCCTGTCAAAGTTCTTGTACTTTGGATAAATAATGGAAAAAAAAGTGTTTGGGGAAAGGAATCTGGGCCCAGGATGTCCCACTTCCCATGTGGGTGCCCTATCACTTGACTTCAGAGTCTCTCTCTCTCTTGCTCTCTCAGTGACTGAGTATTTATCCACAGGGGGTCAGCGACAGAGACACAGAGGTAGAAGAGGTGAATGAGGCAGCAGGTCAATGGGAGACCTAGGAATTTAACCCTGGCTTCCTGACTCCCAGGTGAGTGCCCTATCCTCTGGAACACACCGCTTCAATTAAAGGGATACTGTCAATTTAACGTTTACTGTTTCTAAGCAGGGATGGCTCTAGACATTTCGCCGCCCCAAGCATCGCGGCATGCCGCGGGGGGCGCTCTGCTGGTCGACCACTGGACCACCGAAGCCGCGGGACCAGCGGACCCTCTGCAGGCAAGCTGACAAAGGCGGCCTGCCTGCCGCCCTCCCAGCGACCGGCAGAGTGCCCCCCGCGGCATGCCGCCCCAAGCACACGCTTGGCTTGCTGGGGCCTGGAGCTGCCCCTGTTTCTAAGTAAAGTATATTCAACATCCCCATCCCAGGAAAACTCTGTCCATTGTACATTTTTTGTTTTGCCTTTTTGGCATGTAAAATCTCTCAGGCTGTGTGGTGGGCGGCTGCCCCACCCCCATGAGAAAGAGGGCTAGAGTAGGCCAGAGCAGCTGTGCAGGCCAGCAGTCAATTAGAGAAGGGCCTCCTGAGAGCCAGCCAGGACCAAGATTAGAGACAGCCAATCAGGGCCAGGCTAGGCCCTATATAAAGGCTGCCTAGGAGAGGAGCAGGCAGTCTGTCCCAGACCTTCCTAGGGGAAGGTCTGTCTTCGGAGCAGGAGACCAGCACCTTGGACACAGCAGGGCAGGGGGAGCTGGGGAGCTCCAGCCAAGGAAACCCCCAGGCTGCGGGCCTTGCTACAAAGGGCTGAGTGGGTGTACAGGGAAGAAGGGGAAGCGGCACAGGGACAAAGTTTGACAAGGGGAGAGAAGGAGGGTAGGGAGGCTGCTGCTAGAGGGTCCCTGTGTTGGGATCCAGAGTAGCGGGTGGGCCTGGGTCCCCCCCTTCCCCCTTGTACTACACCTGGCTGAGGAGGAGCGGGGCCTGATAAAGGCTGCAGCTGGCCACTAGGACAGGTGCCGATGGAGGACTGCTGATAACACCGGACCCCTGGAAGGGGGTGAGACCAGAGCAGAGGGCAGTGTCCTGAAGAGGATGCTGCTGAGTGGAGAGCAACACGGATCCGGACACCAACAGGGGATCAGACGATGGATGGGACACCACCGGCAGAGGGCTCCCTGCAGAAGACAGAGCTAATTCCCAGGCATGCCAGTGGGAGGTGCTGCTGCGGTGGTGAGTCCCAACCCCATCACAGGCTCGCATTTTGAAGACCCTTGTTAGCAATGGTGGCTGAGCCTGGACAAGCAGCACACCTGCAAAATTTGGGAGACCTGCAGGGCTTCCTCTGAAATGCAAGAAGAGCTGCTCCTTAAACAGTGCTGGAGAATAAGGAGATAATCAGGCCAGAAGCCCCTTCTTCCACAGAGTGAGAGGAGAGGAAGAAAAAAATTCACCATGAGATTTTGGATCTTCAGACAGAAAACAAAACAACCAATCCATTGTCGGGGATTGCTGTTCTGTATTATGCATGGGAATTCACTCACATTTTGATCTGCTATAGCCCAGGTTTGGTGATTTTTAGAACATGAGGCAGACATTTTTATTAACTCTGACATCTTCTTAAATGGGTGAAGACAATCCCTTCTTTCATTTAGACACCTGCTGTACTGATACAATATTAAATGTAAGCTGCAGAGTCACTTGCATATTACATTGCAGTATAATAAAAAAGGAGAGCTCAAATAGATATGTGAAATAGAAATACCAGCATAATCATTTACTATACTAACATGTGCCCTTCAGTTTGAAGATTTAAGATTTTCTATAGTTTCCTACATCCTGTGTTAACTCAGGCCATGTCCTTTCATTGTGTGTGGGAAAAGCCTTTGACTGAGAGATTGGGTACTTATTAAAAGGTAATTTCCTCTGAATATAAACATTTGTTACCAAGTGCAGAGCTTGCTACAGGGAATAGTCTCAGTGCCTGCATTAAGCAAGCACATGTAATATTGGGGACATGGATAACCCCATTGAAGTCAATGTAACCACATACACTGGAGCTGTTTAATGGAAGCTAAAAGCACTAGGTAAGTAGTTAAAATCTTCAGAAAGGTGGCTACATGTTAAGAAGGTTAATTGGATGCCACTTTTCACTTGGTTATTGCTGCATTCTTTCTTGCCCAGTTTAGTTACAACTAACTTGATGTGAAAAAAATGCTAGATCGGGTGAGCTAATCTTGCAAGTGGCTCTGTGAAAAAATGTTGGCGGAGGGGTTTAAATCAGGAGTGCCACCAAATTCAAGTATTTAAAAAGGAATAGTATTTAAATTATTTAATAAATTAAAAATAGGTGACTACAAATGCTAGAAGACAAGTGTTTTGCCCTTCTCTCCCATCTGTCCATTATCAAGTATTTTCTCCCACTTGTAGTATGCTGAGTTGCACAAGCTCACGTATCACTGTTATCATGCCCAAAATAAAAACAGAGTTCTTAAGGTTGAAGTTCATTATAATTGTGGGTTTGGTAAAATCATGCCCCACGGTAGAGCAATGACATGCCCAGCAATTCTGAAAGCTATTGTACACGCTTTAAAAAAATCCTTTTTTTCCCCCCTAAAAAATGCATAACTTACTTTCAGTCCACACTCACACCTATTAGAAGACATTTTTTGAGGGTGGTTCCTTTTTCCAATTGCGAAGAGATGGATGCAAGTTCTCCCCAGGAGTCCATTAATAACTCTCTTGAACAATAGGGATTTTTCCAGGCTGATGAGATACACTCTACTGTTTTCATAGCATTCCCAGCTACTGCTGGCCTTGGATCAGACTTTAAACTTGGATGTGAGAGCCATGGCAGTACACTGTGGCACCACTAGACTACTGGGTAGATTCCTCTGTTTATTTTCTAAACTACCAGTATTAAAAACAGATGTATTAAATAACAGAAAATTATTTTTTTAAACACACACTTACAGTCAAGGAGCTATATGATAATCAAAGGGCACTCTAGTGTATGTTTTTTACTGGAGCAACAATATATACTTTGGTGATTGCACTACAAAGAGACATCATATTGGCTTCAATAACAAATGTTTTGAGGATTATTATTTAACTTGATAATGATGGAAGCTGAGCTACTGTCAAATAATGTATTTTATCTACCATATCTGCTTCTTTGTAATACATAACTAGTGTGCAATGAAGCCCAGATAATTTTGATAATGGGCTGTTTTAATATTCTATGCTATAAACATTTTACACATTGTAAAAATATTTTTCCATTGTGAACTTTAATAATGTATTGCCATGTAAATGTCAGTCAGATATGATGGATTGAAGCTTAACTGAGGAATCCTTAAAATGCATCAGAAAGAAAATAGGGATTGGAGAGAGAGGGAAATCAAATGGACATCAATCAAGGTGAAGACTGAGACCCCAATCCTGAAATTGGATCCATGTATATAATGTTCACATTCACAGGTTAAACAATATTAGCCAAATTTCCAAACGCTTTAATCATTAAGTAGAGAGAGTATGGAAGCTTTCAGCCCCAAAAAGAATTTGAGAAAGTAATAACTGAAAAAAAGTTTCAGAATAGAAGTTGCAATTTACTCTTTATTAATCTTTTCCTTTTGTAACTGGACTATTGAGAATTGATCTTTATTAAGCTATATACAGAGAACTTAATTCATCCCAAAGCAAAAGTGAAATATTAAATATTGTAAGATAAATAATTTAACTCCTTGTCCAGTCCAGTCCTGTTGTAGCTGAAGTTTTTTTGTTTTGTTTTTTTCCTGAAAAAGGTCACGCATCGTGACCCAGAATACTGGCTGTAAGTGACACACAGCCCAAGTGTCGACCCAAGTGCATTTCCCTCCGAGCTCAGTTCGAGCACTTTCCAGGCAGCCTCTGGAAGTCCTTGCCTAGCAAGCATGTCCACTATTCATAAGGATTCTGAATATTGGAAGACCAGTGGAGGCTGCAAATTAAGGTCCCATTGTGCAAATACTTATACACACACACTTAAATGTACTACTTCAGGTAATCCTGTTTCTTTTAGTGTTCATACATGTACACAACCTTATTACCATGCATAGTCCCATTGAAACTAATGTGACCACTTCGAGTAGTAAAGTTAAGATTGTGTGTAAGTATTTGCAGGGTCAGGATGAGGAGAAAACGGCAGAGGAGCCAGCCAGAGACTCCAGCCAGTACAAGCAAAACGTAGACAAAGCAGGACTTTTGGTCTGTGCTGATCAGTTGCACGCTCCAACTTCCACACCTGCTCCTCTTACCCTTTTCTCTCCTGCCCTGTCCCCAGCGCACATCCCTTTTATTTCCATTTAATTCATCCCCTCCTGACTAACTCCCTCCCCTTCCAAAATTAAAATAAATATTGTGGAACATGCCATTTGCTGCTATCACATTGTTCAATCTGCTTGTTTGTTCGATCCCTCTCCCCACACTGTCTGTATTGTCTATTTAGATTGTAAACTCTTTGGGGGCAAGAACCATCTACTACAGTGGCTCTCAACCTCTCCAGACTACTGTACCCTTTCAGGAGTCGGATTTGTCTTGCATACCCACAAGTTATACCTCACTTAAAAACTACTTGCTTACAGTCATAAAAATACAAAAAAGTGTCACAGCACGCGATTACTGAGAAATTGCTCACTCTCTCATTTCTACCATATAATTATAAAATAAATCAATGGGAATATAAATACTGTACTTACATTTCAGTGTGTAGTATATAGAGCCATATAGACAAGTCATTGTCTGTATGAAATTTTAGTTTGTACTGACTTCGCTAGTGATTTTTCTGTAGCCCATTGTAAAACTAGGCAAATATCTAGATGAGTCGATGTACCTCCTAGAAGACCTCAGTATACCCACAGGGGTACGTGTACCCCTGGTTGAGAACGACCAGTGTACTAACCTGTGTGTGTGTGTGCGCATGTGCGCGCGCAGCACAATGGGCTCCCATTTTTGGTTGGCCCTTAGACACTACCATAATAAATATATTTAAGAAGAGCATTTGCAAGATCAGGGTCTAAGACTGCAGAAACCATTTCTCAATAGAGCCCTCTAAGGGCATGTCTGCACTTACCGTGGGGGATGGATGCTGTGGTGATCGATGCACTGGGGGTTGATTTAGCGGATCTAGTGAAGATCCACTAAATCAACCGCAGATCGCTCTCCTGTTCACTCCAGTACTCCATTGGAACAAGAGTAGTAAGGGAAGTCAATGGGAGAGTGTCTCCTGTTGATGCAGTGCGGTGTAGACACCGCAGTAAGTCGACCTAAGCTATTTTGACTCCAGCTATGTTATTCATGTAGCTGGAATTGCGTAACTTAGGTCAACTTACCCCCATAGTGTAAACAAGGTCTAATTCTCTCATCTTGAGTGATATCCTATCCCCACTGAAGTCAATGATAAAATGCCTATTGACTTCAACAGGGTTGGGATCTCATCTCCTATACCTATGTTTTGAAATAGCCTTATAGTGGAATCACTATAATGCATATACGCTTTGTAGGTGACCGAGACTGTTGTGGTAGAATATACTGTTCAGTAATATGTTACATTCACTTAGAGCTGTACTGTAACTCCTATTCATATTTGTACATGTCATAACTATTGTATTTCAACATATTAAATGTAATCATTTAACATTTCAAATCAAAGTGAACAGTTTCAAATCTACTTTAATCTATTTATTGTCTCCAATTAAGCAAATTTTGAAATTTAGTCTGTCCTTATGATGAAATTGTGTGCTTGGGGGGGAAGGACAGTTGTTTTTTTACACAAGATTTCAAGGATGTATTTATGCCCAGAAGTAGTAAACTGGAGAGAAAAGTTTTTACATCAACCTGTTTGTTCAGTGCTTTGTAGATATACAGCGTGATGTAAATGCTAAATATTATAAATAAAATTTGGTTAGTACATTATAGGTTGAAAATCATTCAAAAACTGAATGGTCTATGCAAATGTCACATTTGCAAGATTAAAAAGTGCCACACAATATACAAATCTTAATTATCTTGGAGATAATACATTTTCTTTATCTTTTAAAGAACCAAGATTCTCCCAATGCACAATGAGATTAGGTCAAACAGTTAAAAATACGAGCCTGCCATTCATAAAAAAATCCCTGCTAACAACCCTTCAGAAACACACAACTCAGGATTTTTCAACTTCAAAAAAAGGGAGCTACATAGTACAAGCATGGAACACATTTTGTATACTTTTGTTTGGGATTTTCTTCTTTTTAATGACACTGATAGCATGGTGCTCCATATTTATAAAAATAATTCACTATACTACTTGGTTATATACACAAACACCTAGATGACCTAGTTGATCAAAAACCATTTGGTTTTCTTTCAAAATGTAAGCAAAAAGTTCCTTATACATTATATAGTATACTTTCTTATGCAATTTTGGGGGATTATTATAGAGCGCTGCCAGGAATCATCATTTGTATTGTCACACGCTATTAAATGATCTGACTAGTCAGTTTATCAATATCTTTATACAAAACAAAGAAAAGTATTAAACATTAAAAATGGATATTTAACATTATGGCTTTACTAGACATTAGCATCACTTCATGCACAAGATCAGATAAGAGATTGTTTGTGCCATATTACTTTCGTTTCCTGTAGGATGTATACCACTTTCCTATTCATTATCATTTCCCTCATAATTTAGATGGCCAAGCTTCAGTAAGGGAAAGGGCTGAGTCATGAATACCGAATCTTTAGGACTAAGTTCTCCCAGCACTTCTACAGTGTAGCAATACCTAATACAAAGATAGCGTATAGCCCCTCTAACCTGCATTACTTACCAAATGCTCTGCAGTGCTGTTGTAGGTTCATAGCTACAGATCCCTGGCAGGGGTTGCCCCTAGAATAGGTCCTACCCTGATCTGCACTCTTCCACATGCTTCTATCAGGAGACAGAACAACTTGTGGGAGAAAAGATGAGTTAACTTCCTTTGGACTACAGAATTTCCTCTACTATAATGGGAGCAGTGGCCATCATTACTGTTCCTGCCCTCAGCTGCTATTCCAATGTTTGACCCCACCACAAGCAGCATCTGAATAGCTCTTACTCCCCCAAACCAGTGCTGACATTGGAGACCCCCTACTCTACTCCTCAACTGCTTGCACAGTCCCTGTCCTCCTTTCACCGCCATCATCCATTATTGCAAGCCCCTCCAACATCCTTAATTAATTCCACCCACCCTTGGAACTGAATTCTCTCCCACTATTCTCAACAGCTGCTGACACTGGCCCCTCATTACCTCTCTCTTTAACCCATCCACACCACCTTCTTCTCCCAATCTCACATCTAAATCTCTCTGCCAATTGTCCTTCCCAGCCACTAGCAATAATTATGGGCAGAGCTTTGCTCTCAGGATTCTCAAGTTCCAAGCACATCTTTAGCCAACCAAAAGTTGGGAGACCAGAGAGGAGGATGGAGAAAACTCATCTTGACCATGTGTCATATTGCAAACCTCAGGGCAGGATGTAATTTGTAGATCTTGGCTCACAGTGTGTTTTTTTTTTACTTGTTTTGTTTTTTTAATTGATTACAGATATTACCTTGTATTAACCAAAGCAAACAATGTTTTAAGTTTTTGAAAAAGTCAAAGTAAAAAGAAAATCATTAAGGTTTATTTTAAAAACAGGAGGAAAAAAATTAGTAAGATACCTATTTTTTTTTTAATATTCCATTTTCAATCACATCAGATTGTGTGGTGCAATTTACTTATATGTAAACTAATGTGGTAGCTCTACTTGTGGTAATATTAGAAAGCAAGTCCTATCTGTAACAAGGTGTGCCTTTCTGGATTTGACTGTAGTGAACTTGTGATATCACCATCTCTCAGTTTATATTTTGTCCTACTTCCACCATCACAGATTTAATTTCAATAAATCCTAAATTGTCAGAGACGTTAGAGCAACAGCCAAAAGAGTGGTTAGGGGCCTCGATCCTCTTCTCCTTGAGATCAGTAACAAAACCCCCAATCTCTTCTAGATACAATGCCAAAGCTTAAGGGACAGACCATCTACTATACTATTGAATCTAATGGGAGTTTTGCAATAGATCTCAGTAAGAACAGGACTGGTTCCTTAAGAAATAAATAGGTACTTTCAATTAATATTAAAAATCACTTTAATCAATTTCCTGGTTAAGGTTTCAGGGAAGATTTTTACAAGTGACATACCTGTGGCAGTGCTGAATTGAGCTGTCGCTGGAGGGAGTCTCTGTCGTAGATGACATCCTGAAGGCGTTGTTGTGCAAGTGACAGGCTTTCCTGAGTCTCCCGAAGGGTATCAAGGAGGCGATCCCTTTCATCTAGCATGTTCACCATCAGTTGTTCAAAGTGAGAATCCGAGTCCGACCCGCTACTCTGGGACCCCCGTTGACTCATTGGGGTGTCCTCGTTTATCGTTGGCATCACTTCACACATCATTTCTTTAAAATAAGAAGTTAGGGGGAAAATCTTAGGTAGAAAAATATTTCGGGGAACTTTATATGAGGAATTTAATATAGTCACAAACTGCTAGCACATTATTGCATTGATTCACATCTCAACTTTAGGTTGTCACCAGTCACATGGCTGACAAAATAACTCATCATTCAACATTGCAAAAATGTTGAATACACTTCCTATATAAAGGGGAAGAGATATTTAATTCATATGAATGGCTTGACAAAAAAAAAATCATGTCAAAAATTTCCTTTTTGGTTTAGTTGGCTTTATCTTTCCTTTCCCTTTAATTACTATCCTTGTGATACCTTGTCCAAATTGGCCACTAGGAACAGGGCCACAATCGCATGTAGCCAATTGGTTCACACAGACCACCGCACGAAGAGTGGCTTCAGGAGGGAAAAAAAACAACAATTAGTCTCACTTGGCTCAGCATTTCCATCAAGATGCCTCTCATGTACATCTTAACCTAGATTTAGATATGTGTGGAATCAGGAACCTTAAGATACTGGATGCTGGGTACAACACACACAAAAATAACCAGGACATTGAGGTTCTCAAAAGCCACATATGGTAGAAAACCTATTCTAAGTTAGGATTATGCTTAAAATAAACATTTACCTCTATGGATTTCTGTGGATAAGGTCAACACCACCAACCTTAACTTTGCCCTTCCATCACTACTAAATTATACTCCTTTTATATATAGCAGATGTAAGTTAGATTTGGGTCTAAGGATTAGTCTTGGATCTTAAATCTTGGAGTCCTTATATATCAGCAAGTGTGGCTACAGAGTTTGTAATTTCGCTAGCTGCAGGTTTAAAATCTTTTATTTCAGTTTAGGAGTTTGCCTGTAGATCTTGTGTAGATTAGAGCTTCTGGCAATTTCATTATAAATTTCAGGCACTTTCATTATAAATCTGCCAACACACAAAATCTTCACCATTTCACACTGTCAATACTTGTATTGATTAGCTCTGCATATTCTCTGTTTTGGTAAGGATTTAAGACTTCTTAAATCTGGTATATTTTTCCTAATAGAATTTATGGGACTGAAATATTTTGTACCAGCCACCTCTATCTTAAGATCAACCCAATGTTGTTTCAAGTAGCAGGGGAGTAAAGGTAGCTGAGCCATTTGTGCAAACACACAAAGCCTGCTACACCCCCCATTTGTCACAAGCACAGATAATAATGCGGCTGCCAATTTTTTCCTGGGATTTGCTGAGACAGTGATCCATCTTTATCAGGAAGAACTGGTCTTGCCTACATTCTAAGCATTTACACAGACCCTAGTAGATTTCAGTTTCAGTTTCTTCTTTAGCAGATATAGAGTGGTGAGTAGAGTAAACAGGGAACATTAATCTCTCAGTATTGGTTATGGATCACTACCATTTAAGTTGGCTAGTATTTTCTTTGTCCAGGGTCTCTGGTGTTCAGTCATAAGGTTCTCTTTGGATTTTGAGGGTGCAGGGATATGAGAAGTGGCAGAGTAAAGGTTATTTAAGTAATCATCAGTGCATTTCTAAGATTTTTATGTCAGTCTTTTTTTGTTGTTGTTTTTGTTACTTGCTTCTTTTTTTTTTTTTTAAATATAATGGATAGCTTTAACCTTCAGCTTACCACATGTTTCTTTGAGGAACCTCAAGAGTTCTATCGCATAATTATCTCAGGTATTTTGTAGACTCATGGAATTTAAGGCCAGAAAGACCTATTATCACCATCCAGTCTGACCTTCTGATTAACACAAACCATAAATTCCAGTTGAACTATTGTATGTGTTGTACAGAAAGATATCCAATGTTGATTTCAAGTCTTAAATGATAGGGAACACACCACATCCCCAAGTAAGCTGTTCCAGTGGTTAATTATCCTTGTTGTTATGAATGCAACTTATTTATAACCTTACCTCTAGTTTAACAGTTTTGTTCCTCTATTTCCTTATCCATTTTTAATTGTAACAATGGTTCAATTTGTGGGCTGCATAAGGAATTATGAAGTGTCATGCCAAAGAAGCACTTGCAGACCCCACAAAAGGGCCAGATCCAAAGTCCATCAAAGTCAATTGAAAGACTCCCATTGACTGGGTCTGATCAGAAATCACATTGAAAATCTGCAGGGAAGACCTACAGAGCTTACAAAATGTGCAGGAGTCTAAGGGCCACAAAGACAGAGGGAGAAAACAGAGTGAAGTTTGTGCTGAACTTCTAAGAGATGCAACAACTCTCAGCCTAAGTGGAAGGAAAGCCTACGATGTCTTTAAGTCACCTTTGTGCTCTCCTGATCCTGGGCTGTTCTGGTGGCTGGAGATGCCCCCAATGTAACTTAGTATGGTTTGGGCTTCCTAATTTCTAACTTTTGGTGGAACTTCAGCGGTCAATAAGTTACATCCAAAGACTACATGGTTTTTAAGGAGTACATGGAGCATCAGATACTAATTTGTGATCCAGCTCCCATGTATTAAATATGTGCAACGATAGTCTACATCAACCCAAGGAGCTGTATAAAGATCTTAGACCCAATTCTCCATCCCATTGCTTTAACACCAACACCCTTCATTTCCTCATACAGATGTGTGCACACTGGATTGCGGACATGAAAATACAAATGGTTTTTGTGCACATATTCCCATGTCTCTACTAGGCTTATGTGTGCATGGTGCTATGTGGAGTGCTAAAATGTGTGTATCCTAAGGCACTGATTCCTTTATTAATGAAATAATTACCCATAGATACCCCTGCCAAATAGTCACTCATCGTAGAAAGGACTTGCCTAAGAAGCAGGGGAGAAGATATAAAACCAAAAACACAACCACTACATTTGTAAAGTGTCAAATCTCTCGTTTTTTGGAATTCATATCATCTTGGAACACCCCAGCTGCATTTGCCTTAAGCCATAATAATTCTGCCTTGGCAAAAGACCTTCCCAGCCAATCTCCAGACAGACTAGTGAAGTTGGACTGTATCAAAATCAGCTTTAGAATTCCATAGGAGACTCAACTGCAGCTAAACAATTATTTTCAACTGCCTGTGGAGAAGGAGGAACTATGAACTTCAAAGGATCTGCTCACTGGTCATAGGATTCCATAATTGAATTTAAATGTAGAGATACAGAATTCAAAGGAAATTTAAAGAAAATAAGAAAAAAAATAAAGGCTTGGGGCCAAATGCTACTCACTTCACTCACACAAGTAATCCCTTTGCCTTCCATGGGACTAGTTGCATGAGTAAAGAAGAAGGATTTGGGACATGAACCACTATGGAACCATTTTAGTCAAGCTAAAGAAAACCCCCTTTTAATAGGACATTTTGGTGTTTAAACTACTGTTTATTAAAAATGTAGCCTAAGTTTTCAGAAGCAACTTGTGATTTTGGGCCTTTCAATTTTTGAGTACTCAATTTGAGACAACTCAAACAGGTCTTGATTTTCATAAAAGTGCTGAGCCATTGGCTGAAACCCCAGCCTTTTTAGGGTGGGAATTTGGCCACCCAAAAAAGGAGGCTTTTAACATGGGTACTTTTGAAAATTTAGGCAGTTATTCATTTTAAGAACATGAGCCTCAGAAGAACAAGCCAGGATTATACACTATATTGCTAGAAAGTGGGTTTTCACACAGGACATCTGAAATTTAACATTTTTGACAACTGCCTTTCATAGCTAAAGTATAATGTTGATTGTTATTTTCCTGCTTTGCTGGTCATTCCAAGAATCTCACATCAAAGAAAAATTTGAAGAAAGATTTGAGATTGTTTTACCAAACACAAAGGAATTGTAACAAGAGAAATTAAAAAAAAAATAGAAATTTAAAACAAGACTTAAGGCAGGTGAAAAGCTACATATTTAATAACTATGCCTTTCTAGTAAAGCCAATCTCTACTAGGATTTGTGGAAGGGAGCATCAAAGAAAAAAAACAAACAGAAATAATAAAACTTTCTCAGTAATCACAATAGTCACTGATTTGTTTAGAATATAGGTGATAAAGACACACTAGATTAAAATTAAACTTTAAACATGTTGCAAAGTCTATGAGATTCAGATCTTTTGGGAAGTTATCTTTCAATATATAGTTCTGCACCCACACCTGTCTGAGTTTTTTCTGCTTTGTCAATTCCCTAATTTACTATTAATGCGTAACAAAGATTAATGTTCATCCTAGTCTCACCAGAAAAAACAATCGTTTCCAGAAAAAAAAAGCAATAACTCCATTGGAGAACACAGAGTGGACTCAGCAACTTGGTTCCTGATGGTGAAACTCACCAAGGCATCAATTCTGCTAGCAATACTTAGGCAAACCCATACTGACGTAAATGAGTAATGATTAAGATCCTGAATGATCATCACCAGGATTATTTGGTGATTTGAATCCTTCACCATAAACAGTCTCAAAAATTGGGGTCTGATGGAGACAAAACACAGTCTTTTTTCTTTCAAGAAGGTAAAAAAAAAGTTAGGCAGACTAGGGATCTAAGTGTGACATATTATTTGAATAAAAGGAAGGATGCACAGGGATATGGTACAAGAGAACCTAGGAGGCACACAAAGTGTGAAAACTGAGGTTAGGCATCCAACTGGCATGTGAGGATTTAAGGTGCACCTTTAATTTCCACTGGACTCATTTAATATTGTGTCTATTTAATATGGATAGACAAGAGCAGAAGGCTTAGCTATGAAGGTGATAGGTGCCTCATGAGTACCTTAAAAATTGATTGAGGAAAGAATAAAGAGAGGGGGAGAGTACCACAAGTTTTATTTTTTTAAAAGGGAGGCCAGGCACTCTCATGTCCTGTAAAGTAATCACCTATAGTCACTGTTATAATGTGAACAGATGTCCGAATAAATAATAAAAGACTACTAGGCTCCTTTAAAGAAGTTTTCAATTTCAATAGGGTTTTTTGCTTGAAAATAATTTTAAAAACTATTTTTAATGTTTTGAACTGGAATGTTTAAACCTTTTGTTTGAACAAGAAAGAAAAAAGGAATAATCCCACAAAGCAGCATGGGTCCCCTTCAGCAGAACCACTACTTTATTGTGCCCAATACATCAACGCCTCTTTGGAAAGAGACACAAATACTGCTCCTTGGATTCATCAACAGCTACTGACAAGGATACTGATTAAAACCCCTTTCCCTAGAAAAAGCCAAGGCCTTATGGGAGTTGAGTGCACTCAACTCCCATAACTATGATGGGAGCTGAAGGTGTGTGAAATATCATGGCTAAACTGAGCCCACCAATAGCGTATGAAGGAAAGGGGTAGAAAGGGAAGCACTCAGCACTTCGGTTAAAAAATTATGTACTGAATGCATGTTCCCCATACCTGGGTAGTCATTAAGGTGATGTGCTCAGTTTGGGCATACCGCAACAGCTCCCCTATTACTGGAAGTAAATCAGTTTTAGCTTTTCAGTTCACCTTTAATATTAAAGAACTAAAATAAGCCTCATTTTTAAATGATGCATTTACTCCTAATACTCATAGCATTTAATTACTCAACTAGAGAATTCCATGCACATTATGAAAATACATACATTTCATGTACTTTTGTGTATTGTTAGAGTACATTCATACTATCATTTCATAAAGCAAGGTTTTCTCTCTCCAACAAACAATGTATGGTGAAATAACATGATGTCTATATGAAGGTTTGCACATTTCAGTGGTTTCCCCTGTCATCTGACTAGAACCTGATCCAAACCCCACTGAAGTCCATGGTAGTATTTTCAGTGACTTCCGTGGTCACTGGATCAGGCTCCATGAAGATAGGAGAAACCACTGAAATGTTCAAAATTTCAGATTGATATCATATATCTTCAAACAGGGATGTGTAAACAAAAAGTATCTGACACATCAGCCTGTATTAGCCAGATCAAAGTGAGTATTATTTGACCAAGGTTTAGAATATTAAGTGAAATCCTGCACATTTTCCCCCTGTGGTCACCAGAGATTTTAATTGACAATTAAAAGTAGACTTTGCTCAAAAGTAGTCTGTTCCTAAAAATAGCTCAGTGTCACTGCATTACAGATCTGTCAAGTTATCTACCTAGCTACCTGCAACACGTCCTCACCAAGAACAATCATGTAGTTGACTCATCTTGGGGTTGCAGACCTCAGTTTATAATTACAGATGAAGTGACTGGACATGAATTGAAACAAATTGTATAGTTCATGACCATCCACTGTTATACAAGGCTCCTTTTCAAGATCAACCCAAATAATGATTGGGTTTTTTTTCTTTTTGTATTTCTTATGCTCACAGCTGCAGATAATCACTTTCATACCTGGACTGTAAGAGCACATTTAAAATTTGCTGTATTCTGAATGATTTTCAGAAGACAAGGTATTTGAAATATGTACATGATGTGTGCAATAAGGGAGTAAAAAGTTCTCATCTTTCTTCTGGCTTGACCCCACCCAATTTGAATCCCTATGGTGTGTCAATTATAAAAAGAAGTTGTGTGACCACAACAAAAATCTCCACTTCAGGAGTAAATCATGTGGTCTGGGACTTGGTTTGCCACCAGTACTCCCTTCACTTGGGGAGAATTTGGGGGTGGGAATCAGAAATATCTATCTGTAGCTTGACAAAAACTCTTTTTTAGAGGAGCATTCATTTAGTTCACTGTGAAGACTTCCAGCTTCTAGGAAGTGTTTCTAATTTTACCCCATCACCTTTGTACCTAACCTCGGTCTTAATCACCTTGACTTTGGTATACTCAGATATTAATTTTGCATCCAGGTTTAGGAGTCAATTTCAAGTTACTTTTCCCCTTAGCAATACCCTAAGGAGAAATTCAACTACAGTATGCTCTGATCTGAATCTGTCTACAGTGACATCAGCTTTGAAGACTCACCCTACACTCCATCCTTTTATTGAACCATTTTTTACAATTTGCGTTTACAACTAAAAAAATACAGTGATTGGTACAACCAGTTCCTACACTGCACTGATTTATTTTCAGATGCTTTCAACACCTCACTTAACCCACACAGTGTAATTCCATATGGAAAATCCTTGCCATTGTCTGAGTTGCATTACATGCATATTCCTCCTCCTAGTTAACTCATTCTCTCCCAGAATCTTCACTAAAAACTGTGAAATCACCTTTTAACAGAAGCATTTTGCACTCCTTTCACTCACAGAGGTAATCAACACAGTACTTTAACATATAACCTGTTCCAATCACCTATTCTGCATGACATCACTCCAGCAACCCCCATCCAAAAAGAAGTTGACTTCATGGTTTTTTTGTTTTGTTTTTTGTTTTTGTTTTTGTTTTTGTTTTTTTACAATGAAATTCCCCCATCTCCCAAAGCCCAGTACAGAGCCACATTTAATATGACAGGACATACTACAGTAAGCAGCAGAGAGGAAGAATTTGCATTTGTATCATATCCCCCCTTAGGGGGCTGGGATTAAGGAGGGATGGAGGATTTTAGATATGCAGGTTTCAGTACCTAGTAGCTTTTACTTCGGCGTCTGCTTATTCCGTTGATCAATGACAACCGCAGTCTCTCCCGGCTTTGATGCGAGCTCACACAGCTGGGCAGTCCTGGAGCATCTTCCTAGCAATGATGACACAGGCGTTGCTCAGAGAAATCCGAAGCCCCAGCGCCCTTCTCCCGGCAGCAGTATCTGCATGGCACTTCGGCATTTTCTTCGGCCACTTCGTCAGCAGCCAAAAGGAAAAGCGTCCATGGGAAAAATGGCATATTACAAATTTTGCTTTGGGAAGCAGAGCTTGGTTCAGACCATTGTTAGGAGGAAGAGAGGGGGGAGGCGGCTCTTAAAGCTCCAGCAGCCCCTTTCAAGCAGCAGCATCTTTACAGCTGGAGACTGGGGATTAGGGGGAGGGAGTGGGTGAGTGAATCTATCTTTTGTTTTTGTTAAAAACTTGACGGAGTGTGGTCTGAAATCCCCATTTCTTCACAGCCTGCCCTCTCCCAAGCTAATCAGCCCCTGCGTGTATAATTAAGGCAGTACACACGGGTTAGAAGAAATAAGAAAATGCACTATTAGAAAGAAGCTTGCTGGCCCTAGCGCACTCCTGCCTTCCAGCCCCTCAGATTCCGGGGTGAAACAGAAGCAACTGCTGCAGTCACCTCAGTGGAGCTGCCCTGGTGGAAGCGGAGCAGAAATCAAGGAAATTCATTCGTAAGGGGCGTTTCAGGCGGCGTCCAGGGAGTCACACGCCGCTATTGATCTGTAGGGCCCGGGGACAGGCTGCTCGGCGCCCAGGTGCGCTGGGTGTGTAGGAACAACCCGAGTCTGAGAGCTGTGAACGGAAGCGATGGACGCCGCTTCACCGCTCCTCCTCCAGCAGCTCCAGAAACTTGCGGGGTTGTTCCCAAATCCGCGCGGCGTGCGGGTTCGAGGGACGCCTGTATTTCAAGCCCTAGGACAGCGCTAAGCTGCGAGTGGCTATAATTTGGAGAGGTCGGGCCAATGCTCCTACATCTCCTCTAATCGGATCTGTAGCGTAATAACATGAATCCGCTACTATAATCCGGCCAGGACAAAGCAGCGACAATACCGGCTCCGATCTGACTAGCGCAGTCACGCAATTCATCACATCGTATTGTGTGTTCAGAAATACTACCAATAACAAAGCCACTTCTGCCCAAATCGGGAGAGCAGGGTGTTGCCCACAGCCCCCCAGGGTGCGCCTGCAGGGCTGACACAGGGTGCCAGGTAAGGGGGAGGGAGCTGGGGTGGGGAGGGAGTGGTTTTCTCTTCCGCCTCAGCTGGGGCTTCCCCTGGAAGCTGCTGCAGTGGTTTCCACCAGCCCTTAAATAAATTCTGAAGTAATCACGTCTGCTCTCCCTGCCTCACGCACACACGGGTCCCCAGATGCAGCTGCTGCTGCTCCGCAGCTCGCAGTGTTAATTCTCCAACACCCGCCCCTCCACCGAGACAGCCTAGGGCCGGGGAGAGCAAGAAAAGAGGAGATGCTAGCGGGAAGGCAGTGCTCTGCTCTGCTGTCTTCTGCGGGCTTAGGAGTTTGACTGTAGGACAGGATATGACCGTCCGTGCTATTGAAAATGAATGACTTTCTAAAACATGCCTGCGTCTGATCTCGTAACACACCTTTCAGTGGGACAGTCTGATTGCCCTCCCCCATTTGTCTAGTTAAGGGTGTCTCTGCTCCCAAGGTTGTGGGGAGGGGGGCGTCATGGACCTTTTGCTGCCCCGCCCCTTCCTACACATATAAAACCATGGGATCTAAATTAGCTGTTACCACCTGAGAAAGATCTTGGAGTCACTGTAGCTAGTTCTCTGAAAACATCTGTTCAATGTGCATAGCAGTCAAAAAGGCTAACAGAATGCTAGAAACCATCAGGAAAGGGATAGATAATAAAACAGAAAATATAATGCTGCTAAATAAATCCATGGTATGCCCTCACCTTGAATACTGCCTGCAGTTCTATTGGCCCCATCTCCAAAAAGTTATATTAGAATTGAAAAAAGTACAAAGAAGGGCAACAAAAAATATTGGGGTATGAAACAGGTTCCATATGAGGAGAGATTAAAAAGACTGACTGTTCAGCTTGCGGGGATATGATGGAGGTCTATAAAATCATGAATGGTGAGGAGAAAGTGAATAGGGAAGTGTTATTTACCCCTTCACATAACACAGGGTCACCCAATGAAATTAATAGGTAGCAGGTTTACAACAAACAATAGGAAATATTTCTTCACACAACACACAACCAACCTGTGAAACTCATTGCCAGGGGATGTTGTGAAGGCCAAAACTATAATTGGGTTCAAAAAAGGATTAGACACATTCATGGAAGATAGGCCCATCAAAGGCTATTAGACAAGATCATCAGGGATGCAACCCCAGGCTCTGGATGTCCTTAGTCTCTCACTGCCAGAAGCTGGGACTGGATGACAGGAGACGGATCACTTGGTAATTGCCTGTTTTGTTCATTCCCTTTGAAGCACCTGGAACTGGCCACTGTTGGAAGACAGGACATACTGGTCTGACCCTGTATGGCCATTCTTATGCTTGTGATCACCTAAGCATTCCAGAGCTCTCATCCCCTGCCCTGAGCAACTGTGCTAGTACTTCTGGGTCCAGAAGATGAAGATCCCCCACTCTCCTGGATCTCCTAGGCTTCATATCCCAGAGCAGCTGTGATGCTCTTGTCCCTTGTCACCATAGGCACATGACTCCAGGGCTGGAGCACCCACAAAAAAAATAGTGGGTGCTCAGCACCCTCCAGTGGTCCCCACCAATCAGTTCCTACCCAGTGCCTCCTGCTTTCCAGGGATCAGCTATTCAGCAGTGGGCAGGAGGCACTGGGGGAGAGGTGAAGAAGCAGAGACAGGAAGAGGTGGGGTTGAACGGGGCTCAAGCACTCCAGGGGAACTCAGAGTTGGAGCCTCTGCTTGTCACCCTCCATCCTGTAACTTCTACTCATTGGTCCCACAAAAAGGTCCAACTAGTAAAGAACCTTCTTATTTGCATCCCCAACCCACACCCACAGCAGAGCGAATCTTGTTTATCTACCCCACTCCCCACCCTCACCACTCCCACAACATCTAGGGGTTCAGAAGCAATAAAACTAAATAAAATAATCACTCAACTCCTTAACCTCCCTCCACCAGCTCCCAATCCTATGACACTGAGAGGCCGAGGTAATGAGGTGGTGTTCAGAGCAGGAGGCATCTTCAAGGCCCTATGCAGGTGTCCAGGGTGTGACCTTCTCTGCACCCTCATGCAGAATGATCTGGAGAAGGGAGATCACTCCTCACCAGCCCCCTCCCTTGACTCTGCTGCCCTCTGACTCTGCAGAGAGAAATGGAACACACCCACCACTGCTTTCCTCCCATGCCTTTCTTCCTCTTTCTGCCAACTGAGTGAAGACTGTTTATGAAACAGGTAACCCCCCTTTCCTTCAGTGACTTCCCAGCCTCAAGGGAGCTTCTATCTCTATCTGCACATCAGTCCCTATGGCCTGCTCAAGAACAAAGACTAGCCCACTACCCTGGGCTCATTTACCACACAACCCCAGTGAGGTTCAGTGTGTAGGAGCCAGCTCCCACAACCCCTTCCCTCTGAGGTTTGAGGATTCTCCTCACCACAGCTGCAGGGGGTTGGAAAGAAACCCTTCTGGCTACACCTCCGTTCCCATCACAGGCTTCCTGAAGTGGGAGATGCCCACCTGATTGCTCTGTCAAGGTCCATTGCATGGGGCGACTATAGAATTGCACAGAATTACACAGAAGTACAAGGGTGTGTGGTCACCTTCTAGCAGGACTACCCCAAATGCTGGCAAATGTGAAAAAAAAACAAGTGAGGCATGGAGGGGGAAGGGGAACTATTTAGTCTTTTTGGCCCTGAGAGTTAGGTACCTAAATACATTCAAGGATTTGGGCCTTTCAGTCACAGCAATCTGTTGGGTTAGTTAATATTAACAGCTAATTTTTTTTAAATGATCTTTAGGTAAAAGGAACATTGTCCAGAGTCTCAAAACTCTGGTGTGAGTACCAACAGAAGCTCTCTCCCTCCCACCCACCCCACACTGACATATACAATCAGAGTCTTCTGGTGAGTGGGGGTTTACACCTACCAGGAAGGAGAAAAGTCAGGGGCGGGGGAAATGAGACACACACAAATAGAACAAAAAACCAAAAACAAAACAAAAAAAAGCAGAAAATAAGAGAAAAACTGGAGTGATATTGTGCAAAGAAACTTGGGGCACCCATGTGCTAATCCATCCCAAAAGGTATGGAGCTCTTACAATAAGAGGTTGGGAACCACCGAATAGCAGGATAAAACATTACTGAAAATTATTTATAATCATGGTTTTCTAAGTTCCTCCTATTGATGCCAAACCAGCAATCTAAAAATTGGGGACCAAGCTTTAGCTTAACTTTAATATATCAAGTTAAGAAAAGGCTTGGTCCATTTCTAGATTGCTCATTTGGCATCAACAGGGAACTTCCATTTTACAAGGGGCAAAGAAACATTTCAGAAAGTGAATTTTATTTTTAAGCTTTTCTGGAAACGTCATTCATCTTTGTGAGAAGGAGAACACAACACACACAACCACCGAGCCAGTGCAATCTATTCTATTCAGATTCTTATTCCAGGCTCACAACTGTACTAAAGGGCTCAGAGATACAATAGAAGGTTTGGTCTCCACATTTACTTGTTCTATTGCTACCCATATGCAAGTGAATGGTGAAATATGAATAGCTAAGGAAGGTGCTGGCAAGACCATTCTGAAAACAGGCACAAAGAAAAAACAAGTACTAGTCTGTAAGCCAGTGGGCTGGTGAGCAGGAAGGATTGATGCCACACCAGCATGTTTCAGGCATTTGCCTTGAGGCATAATTTACTGGTTTAAATGAAAGCTTATGCAAAATACCAAGATGGAATAATTCTTCTGACCAACATGGGCTATAATCCCCCAGAGGCTTTCCCCTCACCTCTCTCAGCCCTTCTGGGTCCATGCTTTTATCCTCTGATACTTGATACTTTATGCTCCCTGCAGTTCCCAAATCCACCAGCAGGCCATCCACTATTTTCCAGCTCACCTGAGCTCTTGCCAGCCTTTATAAGAACTAGGTGCTCTTCCAGCTACCTCCTGACCCCTAGCCTCAGCTGTGACATAGCTGATTAGTCACAGTTGGGGCTGGGTCCCCATTTTCCCATACAGGGAGCAGTCATCCTGTGACTTACAATTCTTAACAGCGAGTGAGCACTGTATAAAATGGTCCTTTGCATCTGTCACCATTAAATGGGAAGGTCCCGATGTACTTAAATATTAATTAAACCTTACAACACTCCTGTGAGGCAAGCAACTGGAGGCACAGGAGGAAACAGACTTCGCACTGGCTCACATGCCCTTGGATAGGTCAAGTCAGTCTCTTTATCAGAGTCTTTCCTATGCGCTAACCAATACACAGCCCTCCTTCCCATTCATATGGTTTATAAATATATTGTGGAATAATTCACAAAGTCTCTCTCCCCCCGCACCCTGTCAACCTCCTTCCCTCCTACTCTTTCTGTGCTGAATTTCTGTTTTAAAAGTGGAAAACTATTATTGCTACCTGTGAGACTGCTCTACTTGACCTACTGCCAACTTCATCAATGAGTAAGTGACTTCAGAATAAATTATACTGAGGTTACTGTATAGTAAAGAAGTTTCTCCTTAGCATCAGTTAATGGCAACTGCACTGTATTCCTCTGTGGTCCCATGAGGGCACCTACTCCAGCCTCCTCAACCTTCGCCTCTCTTGGATAGGGACCTACATCTCTCTCCCTCCTCAGCAAGGTTTTTCAAGGCTGCACAGATCCCTACTTATACTGTGGTTCTGCCAGCAAGCCAGACTGCCTAAATAGGCCAACAGCTGTACTTTGCTTTCTCTTCCAAGGCTACGAACAATGAATTACCACATAGCTCTTTATAAGCAAGCACAGTTATTCTTAAGTTGAAAACAATACAGAGAAAAAAAACACACATAAAAACAAGTTCCTATAAGCATGCTTAAAGCTTATTTGTCTTATGGGACCTAAGAAGCCAAATCCTTCCAATCCCTCCCAAGAAGGATTCCCATTTCCCCCACACACACCAAAAAAAGAAGTCCGAGTCAGATTGAAGTCAGGCTATTTATCCAAAAATCCTTTTTTTTGTCATTTGGTCTCTGGAGAATCCCCAGGTAGTGGTACTGCTTGGCCATCCCACAAGATTGTTTCCTGCACTAACAGAGTCTCCTTCAGAAACTCAAGACCACCTGCACAGTGTGAGTTTTCACTATTAACAGGTTTTATTTAAAAGTTGCTGAAGACAGAGACACTCCATTTAGCTATGCAAGAGAAGCTTTTCCTGGGCTGAGTTTGACTGAAAACACAGAAAGGAAGAAAGACTGTATCCCATTAACAATTCTCCTGAGCCATTCTTTCCTGGAGCACATTCTAAGTCTAGGCACAATGACCAGATCTCAGATGCACACTTGTGTTGCAAGGTTATGTAAATTTGCAGCATGCAAACCAAATCCATTCCAAGCGTCAATGAAAAAAAGGATCAAACACTCGAAAATCTCACCACAAAAGTAAGTTCTATGTTCTTGCATTATTGTATATGGCTCATCTCTGGATTACTGCTGTGGGGATCAGTTGGCTGTTTTTTGAAGAACATAGCAAAAAGATGCTCTCTGATCATCAAAATTTGAATCTAAAAGTACACGATAAGTGGATACAGAGAGAACACACAGAGGCCATGTCTACACTACAAAATTACTTTGGTATCACTTATGTTGCTTAGGGGTGTGAATAATCTACACCAGAGTGATTCAAGTTAAACTGACCTAAGCACCAGTGTAGACAGGAGAAGTGCTCCTATCGACTTCAAATGTCTTCATCAGAAGCACCAGAGTGGTGCAGCTTTACCACTGTAAATGATGTAGTGTAGACATAGCCTGAGACAATACTGGTCAGCATGTTAAGCAGTGCTTTCAGCACATCAGCTAACTGTTATTTGTAGGCATCACAGGAAGAGCGTTTTAAGGAGGTATTTGAAGGAGGACAATATGGTAGTTTTGTGGCTATTAATGGGGAGCTCTTCCCATGTGTGAAGGTAAGCATGGGAGAAAGCACAAGGGTGTTTGTGTAAACATTTAATCAAGTGGGCGATAAAGGCTGGCCCTATTGGTAGAGTGGAGATGAGAGTTGGCATTATCAGAGCATAAGGATAAGCCGAGAAGGGACTTGAAAGTAAAGACATGTCCACTTATGTTTGATGTGATGGAAAAGGGGGAGCCAGCAGAAGGATGCAAAGAGAAGGTTCACGTGGTCAAAGCAACGAGCCAGGAAAGTGATCTCTGGAGCTGTGTTTTGAATACTGTAAGTGGGGCAAGACTGCCTTTGTCAAAGCCAGAGAAGATGTTGTTACAGTAGTCAAAATGATGAGGGCCTGGATAAGAGTTTTAGCTCTTTGGATAAATAGGAAAGGCCACATCTTAGATATTACACAAACATTCAACAAGATTTAGAGAGACCTAGATGTGAGCATCTAGGTAGAGGACTGAGTCAAAGGTGGTACCCAGATTATGGACTTGAGTGATAGAAAGGATGTTGGTCCACAGTAACCGAGAAAGGAGCAGAGAGATGTCTTGGGAAGGGGTGGGGAGGAGGAAGATTGAGAGCTCTTTCTGAGTTAAAGCTGACAGCTGGATAGCCACAAAGATGTCAAAAACAAGCTGAGATTTTAGTTTGTACAGGAGACAGATCCGTAGTGAAGAGATAACCATGAACCATCAGCACAGGGATAACAGCTGAATATGTGAAGAGACAGAAAGAAGATTGCCCAGAGAGAATCACTGTAGTGTGAGGAGGGGATCAGAGACAGAGCCCTATAGAACCCAAAGAAAATTCAAGGGGCAAATGAGAATCCTCCAAATGGCACTCTAAAGGAGCAATTAGACAGGAGGAGAACCAGGAGCGGACAAGATTTCAAGCAAGCAAATCTTGGGGAGTGAGCACTAAGAGCTAAGGGACTACTGGTTTATCTATCTTCTGGTTCGTGTGGAACTTCTCAAAGGTGCTTTTACTGAAGACCTATTTTAAAGGTTCTGAGCACCAAATATCTCCTGGAAAGTCCCAAGTTACTGGAGTCACCTATATGTAAAAGCTGGAGTATTGAAGGGACTCTTACATGATCAGCAAGTACGGTTTGCAATGCTATGTTTTCTGTTTGCCTGAAGGTGTTCCTTCCCTTTGTTACTGTCTCAGAAGTAACACTAAGGTCTGGTCCACACTAAGAAGCGGGGTCGAACTAGGGTACGCAAATTCAGCTACGTGAATAGCGTAGCTGAATTCGAAGTACCCTAGTTCGAACTACTCACCCGTCCAGACGCTGCGGAATCGAAGTCCGCGGCTCCAAGGTCGACTCCGCCACCGCCTTTTGCAGTGGTGGAGTACCGGAGTCGACCGCGGCGCTTCCGGAGTTCGAACTATCGCGTCCAGATTAGACACGATAGTTCGAACTCCGAGAAGTCGAACTCACCGCGTCGACCCGGCTCGTAAGTGTAGACTAGCCCTAATATTATTCTTTAAACTACTGGGAGTAACAAGTACAAATAAACAGTTTGATTTAGTCTATTCTTAAAAACTGCAGCAAAGCAGGAGTAACAGCATTCCACTGTTCCAATTGGAACAAAAACATGAAGGGTCAGGGTCATGTATTAGAGTAACTAACAAATTGCATGAAGGTAAGTGAAACCATCTCATATGGACAAATTACAAAACAATTGTTCATTTTATGTTTCCTGCACCTTCCTGTTAAGTACCTAGTACTGGCCTTTGTTCAAGGCAGGCAACTAAGCTGAGTAGACTCTTGGTCTGACCTGCTAGCATATTTGTACATTCTGAGGAAATCCCTAAAATCCTACATTATCTAGCCAGATCCAGCACATGAGAGAGGGGTCAATATTTGAGTATTCAAAGTAGTCACCACTGAGCAACATGAGGATATAAAGCATTCACATCCTCCCTCTCTGGAAGGTTAAGCAATGCAGCTTCTGTAGACTCCCAACAGAGGAAGTGAGCAACTGCTACCTAGAATCAATGTCTCATGATATTTAAAAACATTTCTCCCCCTCCCTGCCACTTAATCTTTACAATAAATCCCTTGGAGGCTTGAAGCTGAAATCTGTTTCTTTATCCCCTTCACTGCACTCACACACTGGTTGTGTTTGGAAGGTGGGGGTGTTAGATGAATGCTGGGCTTCTGGCATTAATATCTTCCAAAGGGAAAATTCAGCATTGAAACAAGAAAAACAATTATAGGAACATTTCAGACTGATCCTACAGTAAGATGTGCAGGATCAGAGCCTTAGAGAAGGGTAGTTATTCTACTTCCTCCAGAGGGCTTTTCAGTGATGATCAGTGGAAAGAGGACTGGGAAGGAAAAAATTCTTCAAGACAACTGTGTAGATACTGGTCACTTTGTAAATTAACAAAAACAGGGGGAGGGAGGAAGAGGGACAGGCAGGGGCAGGAATTCTGGTATATAAAACTACCTCTATATGGTATAAGCTTGGAATCACAATCAGACCTCAAACCAGACCAACAAAAAGGGAGCATGTTGAGGGACAGGTATTGGGGCAGCAGAAATATCCATTCACTTTTAGTTTGAAAGCTAGTGTAGGCACATGTGTATTCATACACAAAACACTATGTTGTGCATCAGTTAAGACTGATGCACACAATATATACCCGGCACAAAACCTCAAAAGCAAGAAATTGAGAACTTAAGCCATTTAACGGAACACACCATTAACTATCTTGTAGCCAGAGAGAGAGACTTCACAACTAGCACAACCACCGTACTCCAGAGTGTTAATTCATTTCCTACAGGAATGCCAGCCTTCAGGTACCTCCCTCAGCAAACTCCCCACCAGCACAGACTGGTCAGGCTTCTCCATTTCTGTCCTGTTCTGGGAAACACCACTAATTTCATCATGGGGTCCACCCATGTGTATCCAATTATAAGATCCTAAGTATCACTAACTGTGAAGAAATACAAAAAACTAAGATTACAATGACAATGTTAACTCAGTATTATTACTCTCATTGTATAATTTTGTGGTATATATTTTTATAACATAGGAATCTATTAAACAAGCCAGTGATAAGCAGGCATAGAACATACGCCATATTACGGTCTGTTGCATCCTTATATTTTGCTTATCCTTTCATTTAAGTGCCTGTGCAAGCTTAACATTTCTTTAACTTAGGAAATTAAATGAAGACAAATGTGTTTAAAAATAAACATTAAGGAAGAATAAGGGAGACAAGAAAGCAAATACTAAGGTGAGAACACATATTTGCAATATCTTCGGGTACCACTGCTAAAAACTACTGAGGTTTTCTGCTGTGCAGGTATAGTAGCATTAACAATTTATACCATTACTATCCAAACTGTTTCCAGACTTAGTCATGGACAAGGATGTGTATGATATCTATTTACATGCCAGGTATCAAAACTTCAGCTATCATCAGTTATCAAAAAAGGGAGGAGGGGAAGAGCAGGAAAAATAGGTGAACAAGGTTGGGTGGTTTTTGTTTTAAACAGGAAAAATATTTTCTTTCCATCTTTGTAGACTGCAAACAGCAGAAAGGAATTTCTCCCCTTCCCTAATAAATAAATAATAATGAGAGCACAAACCATAACACCTTTCAACTCAGACCAAACTTGCTACAAACTTGTGAAAAGGCAGGAATGTCACTGAAATCAGTTTTTCAACCTTAATCATAGTATTTATAACTAACAAACACTACTGTAAAATACAGCAAATGGAATTTTCCATTAAAAATATTTTTACAAAAATAAGAATTTACTAAATCATCTCTATGTTCTTCCTTCACTCTATTTTGTGTATCTTGGTGGATTTTTTGCTCCACCCTTCTCAATGTCCATTCACCCCTATGGGTAGAATAATTTTTGAGCTTAATAGTCCAAAATGTAAAGTTGGTAGTCAATTTTCTCTAAAACAATCTCTCTTTTCTTCAAGGCATTCTTCTGATTTTTCCTTAGTTTCTTAAGATGAAAACAAGTTAAATGTAATGAACACAGATGAATGTGATCCATTTTTTAAAAATAAAATAAAACAAAAACTGCCCAAAATTAGCATGGGAGGAAAAACTCAGCAGTTTTACAGAAAAAGCAGCTCTCCAGAGGTTACATGCAAACTTTGTGCAAGCCTACAAACAGCTGTATGTAATTAGCCAATTAGAAGCTCCAGCCTAGCATTTAATCTGTGTTGGGTTAGTAATTTAGACACTAGCCATAAAGTTACAATCAGGCACGTTAAGGTTACATTAATGAAAAAGAAGCATAGAGAGCTGACCAGTTGTGTAGGTACAATCTAAGACAATGCTCTGTATTTATAACTACATCAGATAGGGATTGCACTGGTTACAACTGCATTCACTCTTCAAGTAGCAGAGTAAGTAGGAAGCTAAAACTAGGATAATATATCAGATTGGCTCACAGAAACCACTGTTGTCCCTTGGTGCAGTAATTTAAGAATTCTGTTAATACTTTTTACACAATAGAGGTAGTAGTTGTAGGGTGGAGGGATAGCTCAGTGGTTTGAGCATTGGCCTGCTAAACCCAGGGTTGTGAGTTCAATCCTTGAGGAGGCCACTTAGGGATCTGGGGCAAAAATTGGTCCTGCTAGTGGAGGCAGGGGGCTGGACTTGATGACTTTTCAAGGTCCCTTCCAGCTCTAGGAGATTGGTATATCTCCAATTATACATATACATTCTCATTAAGAAAACAACTGTTATTTCTCAGCTGGTGATTAATACAGCAGGCCAAAGTATATTCTAGAGCTACAATAAAGCAAAGAGATGGGCTTCCAGCTAAGTTCCCCCAAACCAAAAATATTAACTTGCAAAGCTGAATGTTTTTTGTGCTGCTACCTTATGGCCTTCAGGCCAGTAAAATGGTTAAGGTACCAGAGCAGGAGTCTTGAAACCTGAGTTCTACGCTATGGACTTGTAACTTGTGTGTGCTTCAGTTTCCCCTATCTATAAATTCAGGATGATGTCCTCTTTTGTCTTGGAAAGGAGCTGAAGGGGTTAAAAGTGTGTTGATACATTGGTGTTAAGTGGGTTTTCTAATCAAATTAAGATAACTTGACTGAACAGAAGCACTTATTGTACTTGTCTAGACAAGGCAGAAAAAATGCTTGTGGATAGGGGGTGGACCTGGGCCCAGACCTACAAAGGGACTGGAGCACTGACTGCTTAACTTTTAGGAGACTAGCCACTCAGGATATGTCTACAGTGCAGCTGGGAGCAAGCCTCCCTGCCCAGGGACACAGACTTGTGCTAGCTTGGTTTAAGCTAGCCTGCTACAAATAGCAGTGTACACATTGTGGCTCTGGCATCAGCTTGGGCTCTCAAGGCTACCTGACTCCTGGGTTTGACCTCAGGTAGCTAGCTCAAGAGTCTGCCAGAGCCCCACACTACTATTTCTAGCATGCTAGCTCCAGCCAAGCTGGCACAAGTCTGCAGGGCTGGCTCCAGGTTTTTTGCTGGCCCAAGCAAAAAAAAAAAAAAGGGAGCAGGCACGGAGTGCCACCCCTTGAAAAGTGCCACCCCAAGCACATAGTTGGAACGCTCGTGCCTAGAGCCAGCCCTGCAAGTCTGTCTACTCACGCTGGGAGGCACACTCCCAGCTGCAGTATAGACATACCCAGGGTTAGGCACTTAGCCTCCCTATACAATGAGAGGGGAGCTAGAGAGGCACCTGAGAATGGGATCCACAAAAGCTAGGCAGGGAGCTGTGTAAGCTAGCCAATAACAGATGCTGAGGACAGGGGTGTCCTAAGTCCCACGCCTCTCTGGGATTTAGGCACCTAAGTATGGGCTGCAAGGAAGCACCTATCTCTGCTTAGGATCCACAGCTGGGAACTGCTCTGTTGGAGTCAGATACCTGAGCCATTTCTTGTAAGAATAGGTGGAGCTGCCTAACTTCACACAAAACAGCCAAGGAGAAAGGCAGAGGCCTCTCTTATAACCTGCAGCCCCGTGCTTAGAGACCTCAAGTGGAATGTGGGAGACTGGTTCAAGTCCCCTTCTGACCAAGAAGTGGGTTGACCATAGTCTTTCCACATGACAGGTACGTGCCCTAACCACTGGACTAGAGTCATATTCTCCTCCTCTCTCTGGCCCAATGCATATTTAATTTTTTATACACAGTGGAACAACTTCAATAAGAGAGATTAAAAAGCCTCCACATCAGAATACCCAGTAGTTAGAGTACTCACAGGAGAAGTGAGAGTACCCCATTCAAATCTCCACGGGAGGCTGGGAGAGGCTGTGCCTTCCCAAACAGCCAGGCTTGGCCCCGCCCACACTCCACCCCGAGGGCCCTGCTTTGGTGGTGCCGTTGGGCTTCAGGGGCTGGGGCCATGCCGCCCACCTTCCCAGGACTGGGGGGGCTGCAGCACCACTGTACACTCTCCCTCCCGGTGCTCCGGGGCTGTGAGGGCAGGGCTGCAGCAGCACTGCCGCATGCTCTCCCTCCTGACACTAGGGTTGCCAACTTTCTAATCACTCAAAATGAACACCCTAGCCCTGCCCCTTCCCCAAGGCCCCACCTCCCCACTCACTACATTCCCCATCCCTTGGGGGTTCACTCTCCTCCACCCTCACTCACTGGGCTGGGGAAGTTGAGTAGGAGGGGGTGAGGGCTCCAGGGTGGGGACAGAAATGAGGGGTTCAGGGTGCAGGAGGGAACTCCAGGCTGGGGCAGGGAGTGGGGGTGTGGGAGGGCTCTGGCTGGGGTTGTAGGCTCTGGGGATGAGGGGTTTGGGGAGGAGGAACAGGGTTGGGGCAGGGAGTTGAGGTTCAGGCTTACCTTGAGCGGCTCCTGGTCAGTGATGCAGTGGGGCTAAGGCAGGCTCCCAGGCTGTCCTGGCTCTGCACCCCGGAAGCGGCCAGCATGTCCCACTCCTAGGTGGGGGGGAACCAGGAGGCTCCATAGGGTGCTCTCGCCCATAGGCACCACCACCCCCAGCTCCCATTGGCCACAGTTTCTGACCAATGGGAATGCGAAGCCAGTGCTGGGGGTGGGGACAGCGCGTGGTCCCCCTGCCTAGAAGCCAAACCTGCTGGCTGCTTCTGGGGTGCAGAGCCAGGACGCCTGCCTTAGCCCCATTCTGCCACCGACTAGACTTTTAATGGCCCAGGCAGAGATGCTGACTGGAGCTGCCTGGGTCTCTTTTCAACTGGGCGTTCTGTCCGAAAACCAGACACCTGGCAACCCTACCCGGTGCTCCTGGGCTGAAGCGGCACCTCTGTGCGCTCTCCCTCTGGCACTCTGGGGAAGCTTCAGGCACTAGCCAACTTGGGGCGGGGCCCAGCAGGCGCTGTTGGTGCGGTTCTGGGGCATGCGGAAGGGGGAGGACCTCATGTGGAAGGGGTGGGGCTGGGGGCTAGCCTCCCCCAACCAGCAGTTTACATGCTGCATATGTAAATCCCTTTTCATTGGGGGCTAAAGCTTATAATGGAGACCTCTATCCCCTTGAGTAGTTTGTGTGGAGTTAGACGTGCTCCGAGCCCACCTATCGCTTCCAGACCTGTTGGCAAGATAGATGTTGCTTGCCCTAAATCTCTTCACTAGGGCTGAGGATCATGCTAGGGTTTAGTCATCTGAGTGTCAGCCTGAGGGAGAGAATGCACCCTACAGACAGAAACTGAGGCAGTTAAACTTTTGCTGTAAAAGTCCTTAAGTGTCTATTGTGGAAGCTGAATAGAAGTTTTGTGGATGGCAATGGTGCCTAACTCCTGGATTTAGGCACCTAAATCTCTGTGGGTCTGAGCCCTGGCACATAGGGGGAGAGAAGGAATTCCAATCCAAAGAAGGGGTGTGATATAAAAAAAAATATGCTAAGGAAAGACCTATGAAGGCAAGGATGAGAAACTTGAACTTGATACAGAAAATTCTTCATCCAGAAGAGGAAAACCTGTACATGTAGAAATGTCCGATACCACAATAAGATCTTAGTGATCAACAGAACTAATTATGTGCTTAAATTTAAGCACGTGGCTAAGTTGTTGCAAAATTGGGGCTTTAAAATGTATTATGCAACCAGTTTCCAGATTTTTTTTTAAAGAGACAAATTTAAAAGGTAAGGTCTACATGAGCAATAAATAGCTGAACAGAAGGGGGAAAGTCTTGACAACTATTTTCTCTCTCTGGTTTAAAAATCTTTAAAATAAAATATTTGCCATCTAAATGGTTAAGATACTTAGCTTAATAACAATTACAAAGTAAGCATGTATATTTGCCAGCTTACTGGAACCTGTGCTGTTTAAATAAAGACATACAGCAATATGGAGTTTATAGGTGGCATATGTTGGCCCATGAGCTATGGGTGAAATCCTGGGCTCATTTAAATAATGAGAAATCTCCCATTGCCTTCAATGGGATGAGATTTTGCCCTGTTTAACCTTCCTTAAGAATCATTCATTAAAATTGCTTGGCATTCCCTTTTCTGGATGAGATTCAATATCTGGATACCTCAACTGACATTACAGTTACTAGCATTTATTAATTAGCATCATTCTGTCCCATCTCGGTAAAACACAATAAAATCCTTCACTCCTTAGTTTTATCACTTTTGTATGAAGTACTAGATATGTATAAAAAGTGGGTTTATTATAATGTAAGAAAAATGAATTTGATAGCAGCTAACAAAATAACACTAAACAGATGGTCCATATTTTAAAACCCCACTTGTCTGCCAATTTAACACACATTATTTGTAAAAATAAATATCATACTGACTGTACACAAAAGCTGAATACTTTAAATAATTAACCACAGAAGGGAGAAGGAAGCTAAGAACTGAAACTGAAGACTATGTGGTTATAATGTTATTTCAAAGTGAGGGTGCATTTAAGGTAAATTTTATGAGTAAAAGAGCTTTGTGTGGGGAAATATATGAAGATATGAAACCCACTCCACAATCCATGAAGCTCCACTGCCTGCTTCCCAGTCTGCACTCTTCTTCCACTGGCCCACTCAGCCTGGCTTCAAGATGTGCCTCTATAGGAAACTATTTAGAGTTGGAGTGTAAAGTGCATGAATGTTCTGCCCTCTGGCCCCATCTATAAAGCTCAGAGGAGGGCCCTCTGCAGGGATGTATATTTCACACCTAAAGAAATGCAGCAAAGCCAGGCACCTTCACTATTCCAGGGCTTCTGCTAAAGTCTGGAAGATCAAGAGTTGTCATCAGTGGAAATTCTAGGTGTCATACTGCCTGGGGTGGTTCATGACAGAGTGCCAAAGGCATGTCAGCTACCCCAAACTGGTGGTACAATTTATAATTAGATTCCACCAACCCAGTAACAAATGTGAATTCCTTTGGATCACTGTAACACTCTTACCATGGAGTCACAGACAGTCCCTTAGACTCTTCAGTGTATCTTGCCACCAAGGCAAGCTGGACTTAACAATTTTTGGTGTAAGTGACCACTTATCACTAATTATTCAGGTTGCCCCCTGTCCCGAGAGACCAGTCACTTACCCCAAATCAATTTGTACCTTAGATCTCATACAAAAACAATGTTTATAGCCAATCTTATAGTAAGCTAATTAAGGATTCATTAACTAGGAAAATGAAACAAAAGAGTTATTTACAGGTTAAAGCAGGCCCCTTGAACGCACAAATGAGTTCAGTCTATGGTTCCAGAAGGTGAAAGCAATGTAATAATTTGTCAGCATTGACTATCGTTTCAGGGTTTAACCAGGGAATCTCTGCTTCTTGTTTCCTAGCTCCAGCCCTTGTAAGAGCAAAGAGAGGAAAAATCTTCATGTCAAGTATTTTTATTTTCCTCTTCCAGCATTCCGATTGAGGGGATGAGACCTCTTGCACACATGTCTCTATAGGTGGATGGGACAATCAATAAGGCTTTTGTCCTTCAATGGCCCACTTAAATTTGATAATATTCCTGGTCGGCAGGTGGAGCCACTCTTTCCATCTGAGCTCACAAGTTCAAAGCAGGTATTTTTACAGTTATAAAACAAACAAACAAACATTTTACCATGTAGTATGGGAATAGACATTACAAGATTAATGCACGCAGCAACTTACAAGCATTTTACAGAGTCCAAACAATCCTTATAAGTCCAACACCTGAACAATAGTAACAGAGGGCTTCCAGCTATGAATTTGTCACTGCTCAGCTGACACCTATAGGCTTGGCAGGAGCTGGCACCTGGTTTACCAGCAACACACCAGGACTCCCCTATCTCTACCAAGAAGACCATGCATAATTGTGGCCAGGCCCTCTCACTCCTGCTTCTGCTCAAGTCCACAAACCTCTCACACTTTTATGCTGGTAAAACACCTGGTGCAGTTTATTTACAATGTTGGTTCCACCACCCTTATACAATATACAGCCCTACTCCTACAGCCTTAGGGAGCCCTCAGCTCCTGAGGCAAGCAGGAAAGAGCAAAAGCTCGCTCGCTCACTCACACACTCTCTCTCTACCTTTCCCCTCCTACTTCCTTCCTTTGCCTTTTTGTAGCCTCTGCCTAATGGTTTAATTAGCTTTCCAGGTCTCCTCCACCCACCCATTAGGCACAACTCTTCTTAAGGAGGTGTGTTCTGCAGTGTTTAATTGGAGCTGCCCTGACCACAGCGCTGGCTCAGCTATTGTTGGCCAACAGGAGTGGGTGGGTGAGGTTCTGTGACTTGCAATGTGCAAGAAGATCAGACTAGATTAGGATGGTCCCTTTTGGTCTTAAAGTCTATGAGATTCGCTGTGGACATTAACACATTGTTGCCCAGCACTCTGTCACAGTAACTTTGACTCTTGTCTTCTAAAATTCTAAAGACAAGTCATTTCAGAAGAGACATGGAGTGGGAGAGGGCAGGGCAAGGCAAGGCAAGATCATGTAAGAGAGCAGCCCACAATTACATCATGCTAGGGAGGATGGTGAAATGGCCAAAATTAAAAGAGGCAAAAAGAGATGAAGAAGAATGAATTTGGTGTTCATTATACTGGCCAAGAAGTCCAGAGAAAGATGCTGGACTGGCAGCCAGAGATACAAGTTTGAACCAACCGGGAGAGGTCAGATGCTAAGAAATATATTTGCAAGTTGTCAACACAAAGATGATAAATAATCACATGGCTTCAGTTTATCAAGCATCAGAGGGATGCAAGTTGCTTAAAATACATGTAGGAATATACGGTCCCTTGCCAAAGAGAGCTCTCAATCAAAATTAGATGGGTAACAAAGAAAATGACTTCTACAACTGGTCACAAATTCTCTGACAAAACAGTTTCATTAGAAAATACCATTTTTTTTAAGAAACGTCTTGGGTTCAATAAACTTTTGCTGAATCACAGACAGAGGTTCCAATAGAACCCTTCCAGGTTGCCTGGCAGGCTGCTAGGGAGCCTGAGCTTCCAGGTCTATTGTTTTAAGACAGCCCCACCATATGAACTGCCCCAGGGCCGGGGACCCCAGTGCTTCCAGATTCCTGAGTCAGCTTGCACCCCAGGATGCCAGGAAACCATATCAATGGCAGTCAGCAGCTGCTGAAGTCCTGGGGAATATATTTCATTTAGAATCATCATGTGTTGGTGTTTCCAAAATAAAAATATCATGGAATTTGAGGTTCATGGGAAAATTTTGAAAAAACTGGTTTGGTCTGAACTGGAATGAAACCAGATTTAATAGTGTTGAAATTTCCTGTGAAATGGAAATCCTGTGTTTCAGCCACCTCTAATAACAATGGATGACCAAGGTTGTATTAAGGGAATCCAGGGCCCAACACATGCTAAAGCAAGGGACCCCCATGGTTCTGCCTCTGTGCCCCCACTCCTTGCTTAGATCAGCAGTGGCAGGGAGTCCCAATCCTCCCACAGAGGCAGGGGCAACAGCAGGGGCCATTTCTCTCACCTGAAGTGGCAGCACCCCACAGCCTCAGACACAGGAGGGCCCCTCCTGCCCTCTCAGCTAGGAGGAGCAAGTGTGGCTCCTGCAGAGCTCTGGCCAGATAACCCCTGTGAGTTGGAGTTAAAGAAAGGAAGGTGATCTGAAAAATGTTTATTTTGGACTTTTGAGTTCTATTTTTGACAGACTGTTGCCAGCCTGAGGAGACCTAGTAAAGGTCTATTAAAGTTTGAGTTTAGAAGGTCACTGGAGACCTAGTGAGTTCTTAAAGGGGGCCCAAATGAAGGAGTAACTGCAGTGGGATGGCCAGAGAGGCAACCCAAGCCACGAGAGGGTGCTTGGGAGGCATTAAGTGGCTACTGTACTACAGTCACATTTTCAAGCTTTTCTTTGCAACCATAACAGCTAGACACTTTAAAAGAAACTAAATTCAAATTCTGATGCAATCACAAGACTCCAGGACCTGGAACATGGGCTTATGATGCCTATGCTTTATCCAGCCCTGCTACTACAAGGGGAAGGAGGAGAGAACAAGGAGAAAAATAATGCTACTTGTGGGAGAATATTTTCCAAGAGGCAGGTCACTTCATTTGTTTTTTCCTGGTCTTTTAATGTTTTGTGTGAGAAAAAGAGCAGTTAGTGTCAGAGATAAGACTAGTGATGGAAAGCCAACTGAGAGATTTGTTCTGAAAACCTGAAGGAGGAATGGAGGAGAAATCAAGATTTATAGACAGCAACCTCCTATAAATCAACAGGGGACTCAGAAGAATCTGGAAGAAACTGAAAAATAGCATGGGAAATAGTTAAACATTTGGACCGTCTTCCCTATCCAAATAGTAAATTCTGCAGCAGCTAATCCAGCTAAAAGGTAATGCAACTATGCATTCTTAAACATCACCTCCATGATGCAGAGGATGGCCAATTACTGAAATCAAGAGACACATTATTGGCAACAAACCAGTCATTCTGAGACTCATTTAAATCATCTCTTTGTCTCTGCAGCCTGGCTCCCTGCAGATACCTTCCAGGGATGAAACAATTTTTGAATAATCAGATTAGTTGGATGGTTGCTGCCATACCTTTCATACAGGCATTGCATACCAGGATGAACTGTTACTTACCTTGTTTGTTTTTTATTGATGTACTGTTGGTGAAATATGCTAGTTTGATCATCCTAGAGACCTAACTCCTATTAGCCTGCAAAAAAGTGCAGCACAAGAAGCAATAGTGCAAGATTAAAAAATTTCTCCCTCCTAGTCAAGTCTAAATATTGGCATATAAGGAATCATAGAATATCAGGGCTGGAAGGGACCTTGGGAGGTCATCTAGTCCACCCCCCTACTCAAGGCAGGTGCAATCCCCAGACAGATTTTTGTCCCAGATCCCTAAATGGCCCGCCTCAAGGATTGAGTTCACAACTTTCAGTTTAACAGGCCAATGCTCAAACCACTGAGCTAACCCTGTATAGGATAGTCCTAAAAGGCATCTAACCCCATAGCTTTCTACAGCCCCCTGCACTCACTTGTGATGTGGCTGTTTTTATGCTTGAGGAAAACTAGCACATCTGTTTGTTGATTTTGATATAGAAATTGATTAGCCTTGGCACCTTTCCTTTATATAGTTCCTGATTCCTGCTCTATACCCTTTTAACAATCCCCCTAAATAATAGTCCCTCAGGATGGATTATTTCAAATGAGCAGATTTATTTTAGTATATCTTACTATAGCAGTATGGTCCATATTCCCGATTAAGTTAAAAAAAGTTGCAAGATTAAATTTCAGGACAGCATGCTAGATATTTACTGTGGTAAGTACTTAATGCTTAGATGTCTCAGCTTCACATGCAAATTTTGTAAAGGTCTGTGTTGATGACATCTCTAGTTCTATTCTTATAGATAGCAAGTGAAAAAATCCAAATTTAGGAGCTTACATTTAAGGGTTTTCTTTTTATATTTGTCATGTCAAATAGAACAAACATCAGATTTCATGTTCTGTAAGATTGAATATCATATCAAAATGCATGTTTCTGATCAGTTGACAATATTAATAACACTATCCCTGTGTAGCTGATGAGGCAGGCATAGGATTTTGTCAGTTGGCACAAATCCTCAGCTGGGGTAAATTGTCATAACTCAATTGCCTTAATAAATTCATAGATTCTATGACCAGAAGGGACCACTCTAGTCATCTGGTCTGAACTCCTGCATAACAGGCTATAGAAGAAGATCTCTGAATTAATTCTTGTTTGAACTAGAACATATTTCCCAGAAACAACATCCAATCTTGATTTTAAAATTACCAGTGATGGAGAATCCACTACAGCCCTTGGAAATCTTTTTCAATGGATAAGTTACCTTCACTGTTAAAAATTTACACCTTATTTCTGGTCTGAAGTTGTCTCGCCTCAACTTCCGGCCACTGATTATTTATTTCATAACTTTGTCTGCTAGACTGGAGAGCCCATTAGCAAATATGTGTTCCTCACATAGGTACTTACACACTTAACTTACACAAATCACCACTTAACTTTCTCTGTTAGACTCAATCACTATAAGCCATGTTTTCCAATCTTTTAATTGTTCTCATGGCTCTTCTCTGAACCCTTTTCAATTTATCAACATTCTTCTTGAATTATGGACACAGTATTCCAGTAGCAACTGCACCAATGCCAAATACCAAAAGATAGCATTAGCTCCTTTGGCCACATCATTGCACTGGGAGCTCATGTTCTGCTGTATAGCCACCATGACTACCAAGTATTTTTCAGTCACTGCTTACCAAGATAGTCCCCCATCCTATAAGTGTGGCCTAGATTTTGTTTTGTTTTCATTGCCCATATTAAAATGCATATTACTTGCTTGAGCTCTGTATCAATGATCTGTCCTCTTCATTATTTACCGCTCCCCCCAGTTTTTGTGGTATCTGCAAACATTATTAGTAATGATTATATTTTCTTCCAGGTTATTGATCAAAATATTAAATTGTGTAGGGCCAAGAATTGATCCCTGCAGGACCTCATTACAAACACACCTGTTTGATGTCATAATTCAATGATACTATGACACTACACAGCAGCTGAGGATCTGACCTTTAGTGTCTGAGGATGACCGTTGTTTGTGGGAGGATTGCATTGTTGACTAAGAACAAAACTAAAATACTGCGTTACCTTCTGATTTCAATGCAACTCTGTAGTGTAGGATTGTTCCTCTGTAACTGGGAGCAGAATTTGGGCAACTATATGCAAAGCAGATCAAATAAATATAGAAATGAAATACGTGAAGTTAAAGTACTGGCACCACTGCTGCCCAAAGTCAGCAGAGTGTATAACCTGTGTCAGGTATATAGCTACAGAGACAAAATATTTAAAAGTCAACAGAGCTGTAAACTAGCAACCCCAGATTAGGAAAAAATTCAACAAAATTTCCCCAAACTAGTACTAATGCAGCATTATGATTGTGAGATTGAGAACTCAGAAGTCAAGACATTCCAGCAGATCAGACTGATCTAACACTATTGATTTGACCCCATCACACACATTCATATTTCTATTCCTTATTTTGGTTGACAATGGCAATACAATAAAGTATTCTTTTAAGTAAACCATAAAACACCTAAAATGTACAATAGTAAATATGGTATCTTTGGAAATTCCTAATGTAAAGACAAACTGTGGAGTGCTTGATCTTGAGCCTTAATATTGTACTAATGCTAGTTCTCTTGCATTCAGTATTTGATGTGCTCATGAAAAATTTCTCTTCCACTAAAGCTGCCTTCTGAAAAGAGTTTGGAATTCATCCACATTTATTTGGTTTCTGACAAGTTTCCCCCACTGGTTTGTATCTTTCATTCTCCGTCACCTCAATACTCACAATTAACATATCTAAAGCAGTTAGCCAGCTCTGGGTCTTAGGAACTGTAATTCTCCATGTTTTGTATAAAATTTTAAGCACGTCATGCTGTCAGAGAGAATATCTGGGAAACTATATTTATGTAGTCATATTTACTTAGTGTCTTTTCAGAGTCTAGGTATTGTGGAGTCATGAAATTCATCCACAAATACTCATTAGGTCAAATAACCTCAAGGTGATATCAATCTTAAGAATTTAATAGCTAATGAGTTATACTAGATAAATATCAGTACATCATGTTACTTTAGCATTTCACAGTGGGTCACTCTTTATAATTTCAGTATTACACCAAAGAATATAATAACCCAGTTAGCCAATTAATGCTTTCAATTGTGGATTTTTCAGCAATTCAAAAATCTCTTGGAAATAAGGGAGTATATTATGGTATTTATATTAAGTCTCATGTCTTCCTTCAACATTCTGTCATGTTGGATTCAAATCTATCTTGGTATCATAAAGAAAGGCTCCCCCCCCTCTTTAAAATGATGTGCTAACAAAAGAAGTACTCACTGATGAAACCATGGTTACAATGAAAATAAGTTGTTTCTGCTCAATTTGTTGTGTCCTTCATTGTGGGCACATGTCCAGCATTCTAAAGCACCAACACTTCCTCTGGTATGTTGAAAAAGAAAGTTTTCTGAGTTCAAATGTCTAAATATGTCCCTATGACTCACAGTTAGTGGAAGAGGAGCAAAAACAAGCACCCTGACATGGCATCACTTCTTCTTTGTGAAAACATATCAGTTATCATTATTCGTGCATACTTGTCATACTTCAAAGCCAAATCAGAACAAATATCTAGACAGTTTTCTCGTTAGATCCGGGATTAACAGCCAGATCTGAAATCAATGGGTCTACTTATGAAATAAGTTACTACTCAGCAAGAATAAGGATAGTCAAAACAGATCAACAAATACTGCATGAAAGTATGTCTCATTTCAAAACAAATTAACTATCTTCTGCATCATAACACAAGCTGCAATAGAAAATCTTAGTGCCTCACATTCAGGTTTTGCAGGACACAGGTTCCTTTAACCTCATAACTATTTTTTTTAACCTCACAGGAACAGGTCTTGAATTGTAACTACATGCACTTGTATTCCACATTGGCACTTTTAAGGTCAGATCTGGACACCCTCGTTCACATTGAAGTAGTATGGTAATCTGTGATTAGTCATGTCTTGAAAGTCATGATCAAATTGTGGAGTAATGAACTACTCAGTGTGAGTAAGAGCACCAGAATTTAGCCTTTAAGTAGCAGAACTCTTCATAACAGGTTTTTGTTTTGTCTCCCCTTCCCCCACACCTCACACCTTCCTTCCCCTTCCCCTAACCACCCCACCTCCCCGTGGGTAGGGGCTGGTTGTTGTAGGTGAACATTAATATTCATGTCAAATTCAAGCATTGCTTGGTCAAAACAGAAAATGCTGTTCGTTTTTCCATCATAAAATGCTGTTCAGCTCTCGTGAGAGAATTATTTAAAATAAACAAAACAAAACATCAGGCTGAAGTTTAAACAGCAGAACAACACTTTACTGATGTAGGACACAGAGGCTAAAGAGGTTTTTCACATAGGAACAGAAGATTTGCCATACTAGAGCAAACCACTGGTCTATCAATGCCTGTATGGAACTTCTATAAAATGGTCAAGAGCTGATCCCTCAGGGAGGTGGATTACGTACACTGACAGGAGAATCCCTCCTGTTGACATACATAGTATCTACACTGAAATGCCACTGTGGTATTTCAAAGGTGGACAAGTCCTTGAAAGTTGCTGTGGATTAAGGTAGATTGTAAATTTCAAGAGCAATCACTGTTCTTGAATAACACCAGGTGTGGACACTGCTATTTTGCAACAAGAGTTCCTGTTTAGTTTAATTCATTACAAAGCAGGGCCATATCTATGCTTAGGTCAGTGTTCAGCCATTGCAGTTATTACATTGCATCTGGGTGTCCACACTACGCTCCCTTTGGTCGGTGGTGCACGTCCTCACTAGGAGCGTTTGTATCAATGCAGAGTAGTGTACCATGGGTAGCTATCCCACTGTGCAACTTGCTGTCTGCCATCTGTGACAAAAGCATGGATCCTGCACAACTCTGCATTATTATGATGAGTGTTGCGAACATGGGCTGCCTGATCCTGCAGTATTTGCAGAACCACAAGAGGAGCTGCGGGGAACATGACAATTCCTTAGAGGCTAAATTGCTATGGGACATAGAAAGAAACAATTCAGGGTCATTGGCAGTGTTCACTAAGCAGCTATAGATGGTGGAACGCCAGTTCTGGGCCTGAGAAACAAGTACTGATTGGTGGAATCTCACTGTCATGCAGGTTTGGGATGATGAACAGTGGCTGCCGAACTTTCGGATGCATAAGGCCACATTCCTGCATCTGGGTGCAGTGCTCGCCCCAGCCCTCCAATGCAGCCACACCAAAATGAGAGCCGCACTGACAGTGGAGAAGCAAATGGCGATTCCACTGTGGAAACTTGCAACTTCTGAATGTTACCGATCAGTCAGTAATCAATTTGGAGCTGGGAAATCTGCCATGGGGGTTGTTGTGATGCAAGTGTGCATGGCCATGAATTGCCTCCTGCTATGAAGGACTATGACTCTGGGTAATGTGCAGGACATAGTGGACAGTTTTGCAGCAAAGGGGTTCCCAAATTGAAGTGAGGAGATACATGGCATGTATAGCCCCATTTTGTTACCAGACCACCTTGCCACAGAGTAAGTCAACAGTAAGTCAACAGAAAGTGAAACTTAATGAATAGAAAAGTAGCCCTAACAGAAACTCTATGATCAGATAAGGTACATTTTTTCACATATGGAGAAGACAGCAACAAATTTCCTTTTCTGACTGAAATCTTCAGGCTCCTTTTTATTCTGCAACCTAGAATGAATGAACTATCTGGCCACCAAACTGGAGAAGTTTAAGTCTCTGCCCGTACAAAAGGAAGATTTTGTAACAGGCTTTGATCATTTGGGAGTGTGACGTTATCGTGTGAATAGCAACAGGGAGATGGAGTGAGTGCCTGTTGGGTCAGACGCAAGTGTAAAGGTGCTAATCTTTAAAACAAACAAATACTTATAGACAAGCCTAGCAGCCCTTAACCCTCACACCAGCTTCAAGCAAGAATAAGCAGGCCTAATCTGCTATAGAACAAGCTACATCAAGTGCAGAAGGATTTTAAGACACGACTAGATTTTCCTGGGCCGAGTGGACTAGAGACATGTCTGACCTCATACTCTGAGAAAAATGTGGTAGGGAATCCACAGGAAATGAACATAATGCACCTGTGGCATGAATAAATACTTTCTGGAAAGGCAAAAATATTGCTTGCTATAACTCCCTCAAGGGGAAAATTGAATCTACAAGCTTGAAAAGATGAGCATAGAGTAGTCATTTCAGAGTACAATAGAACTAAGACATTCTCATGACTACTTCAGTTAGTCAAAAGTAATACTGCCCTGGCAAGGTACCTACTTGCTGGAGAGGCAAATGACATTCCAGAATGCAAATGTAAACTGGTTCCAGTGGGTAAACAAGGACTTGATCTAGGTGTCCATATGGAATCAATGATTCATGAACTATTGAAGAGTGGCAATCCTCTAAAAAGTGCCTCCTTAAAAATGGCATAACAGATTTCATGAGTATCGTCTCTCATTGATGTCCATATCCAACAAGCATTGCTCACAAGCAAAAAAGGTAGTGGTTCTGACTACCCCTGCTTCCCATTCTTCCATAACACTGACAGGCAAGCAGTGTGTTCTTCCTGATTCATCATTCATCACCAGATTTTGCAATTGGAACATTGGTTTGACTAACTTTTTTTTTTAATTAAGCCAAATCAATATAAGGCAGTGGTAAACCTACATAAGTGTGACCACACAAAGGTTTGCACCAGCATAACTAAGTTAACTTAATAACAAATTGTAGTTAAACAAAAGCCTTAGTTAATAACTCTATGGAACGTGTACAAAGCCTAGAAGTCAGCTAGCTCAGTTTTAGCTGTATTTGACTCTGTGGGACTAACAAAAGTAAAAAAGAAAAGTCACCACAATAAGTGGTTAAGACTCCAAATATACAAAAGTTGAAGTTCTGTTGAGAGGAAGATGCCATTTTTATACAATCCATTTTACAAGTCCAGCTATTCTTTTATTATATACAATTCTGCTGCATGCAGAAAGTATGCAACTTACTGGTGAAGAAACAGAATGATAGAAAGTAAGTGTGTGGGGTGAGTGGGGGAAGAGAAAAGGGGTATGATTGTCTCATTTGTGGATATATGGATCCAAGAGTGGATTTTTGGAAACAGCCTTGCACAAGAATTGAACTGAACTTAGAATGAAGGGGGGAAAATAAGCTTCCATCTCTCTTGACCTTAGCTCTATGGGACAGAGACAGATTCATCTGAGAAGTATGTGTGTGTTTCTATCTAATCTATCTATCTAGAGAGAGAGAATGAATCAGAAATATTTTAGTTTAAGGAAGTATTATTACTAAAAATGGTGGGGCAAATTCACTTCTTAGGCCTTGTCTATACCACCACGATAAGTCAACCTAAATTATGCTACTCTAGTTATGTGAATAATGTAACTGAAGTTGACGTAGCTTAGGTTGACTTATCGCAGTGTCGACACCACATTGTGTCGACAGAAGACACTCTCCCACTGACTTTCCTTACTCTTCTCGGGGAGCTGGAGTACTGGAGTCAATGGGAGAGTGCTCTGCCATTGACTTACCAGGCCTTCACCACACCTTCTAACTCAACACCTGCTACATTGATCGCAGCAGTACTGGTTTACCCATAAGTGTTGACAGGGCCTTACTTACGTTAGTATAACTTAGAATTTGGTCCAGAAAGGACCACTTAAATCAGTGGTGTAACTCCATTGACTTTAGTAGAGATGAATTTTGCATTTTATACATTTTTGCAGCTGGAAAAAAATCTGCTCTTTCAATCATAGTCTTTTCTAGTTCCAAAAATGTAACTCAGGGGAGGTATGTGGGTGTGATTTGGGCTATCAGTCAAAATTGCTTACTAGAGTTTTAAATCATGAACAATCTGTATGATTCATTTAATTCCAATATTATATTATTTCTACAGCATTTGTCACAAATTGTATGTTTTATTTTGTTTCATGTGTAGGAGGGTTCTTGTAAAAACCTTTGGTTCTAAATCTCTGTTTCTTGGAGAGCACTGTAGAAGCATTTTCATTCTTACCTCATTGTGTTGGAAGTGGGGAAGGAGGATACTGACACCAGGCACTGTTTTCCAATCAAATGTTGTGTACAGCCCCAAAATTCAGTAATAATTGAACACATTATGTAAATTTTCCATATTAAAAAGTGGCATATACATTTTACTTTGCTAAATATAGATTAGGATGTTGAAAATGTACCATAAATATTCTCATGGCCATGAGAGTAGAACATTTGAATGACCCCTAATGCTCAAGCAGTGTGGAGGCATGAGGCATAATGCCTTCTGGGGTAATGGGTAGTTCTTGTTTATTGTTAAAAAGGTGCAGCTTGCTCTGAGTAATGATCTGGGTCACACTCTCCAAAGAAAACCCCCTTCTTAGGGACACTGCATATTGGCAGCAATGCCGGCTGCAATCCAGGTCCACTTTCCATTGCCTTCAGTCAATTTGACTGCCTTGTATACAGAGGGAAAGGATGGAAAGAGGATCCTTGAAACCACTCTCGGGCTCCATTCAGAACCAGCCATAATTTGGCCCTAAGAGCTTTAGGTTTTGGAAAGAACAGGCATTTGTCCCAATAATTTTGTTTGATACAAGACACTTTTCACCTGACCCGTGCAAAACTTTCATAATGAAACATGAAGCTTAGGTCAGCTTTGCTGAAATGTTTGTGAACCTGAATTTAAATCATACCCACAATTAGTTATGTGGAAGTCAGGCAAAATTGTTGATATCACTTGCATTTTAATTTATTTATGGATTCACTAAGTAAACATTTGGGGTTGCAAACCCACATGAACAAACCCATCAAGTTTCACACTTTTCTACTTTCCACTCTGAAACAGACAATATTTTTTACAACTTGCTCTGACAAATAAGGCATCAAAGGCATGTGAGTGTTTTATGCTTCTACGACACCACAGAATATTTGCCAACTCTGTCATATGCTAGCAGTAAGAATCAAGCGGCTTTATCTGGGCATTGAAAATAAATCTTTAATGTGCTACACTTTCTTTCAGTTACAGCTCTAGTTGTCTAATTTGTTATGTCGTGTCATTTTTTTCCTGCAAAAAAAAGAATTAGTCATGAGTAAGATAATGAGCCAAACTGTGTGGGTGTATCACCGCCAGTACATAGGGCAAAACCAAAATATGCTTATCACAGCTTCAAAACCCCAACTTACATGTTTTCTCTCTTGACAGTCACAAGCTAAAACAGAGCAGAATGTGGACTCAGTACAAGAAGAGAACATTACATGCATTTAATACTTGACTCAGATGCTGTGTGATTGCAATGTCAGAACTGAAACAAATGCAAGGTTTAACAGCTGCTGTAAAGGTGGAAAAAGCTCAAGTGACTTAAATCCACAAATTAGTTCATGCTGTATATGCTATGTATATGAGATGAACAGGTTGAAAGATGCTCATTATACCCATTGGCAGTTTTGTTCTGAATCCAGAAAATGACTAGTATATTCAGTATATTGGTGAGCTGATAATGCTAGGTAACAAGGTAGAAAGCAATTTAGTTGGAATCTGTATCATAACATAGATCTATCCAGGTACTATATAGCCCTCAAAACTGTAGCATAGTGACACATCATTGTCATTCTAAGATAAAAGCAGGCAGACACTGAATGTAAAAGCTTCTGTTGCTCAGGCAAAAAGCTAAACTATGGCTTTAACTATCTATGGCTTATTGGTAAGCATAAAGTAAATGATTCTGTACGTAGTTGATGAAATGAATGCCAAGATCAAATGAAATGAATCAAATATTTCCTTTGTACCAGGATTTCAAATGATTTAAAATGAATATGACAATTTTACAAATCATTTGCCTGCAGAATGATTCAGAACTGTTGCAGGCAACATTCTTCTCTTTCTTTATAGGACACCCACAAGATATACATAAATATTGATTAATATCCTGTAATATATGAATCATGATTAAAAAAGATTAAATGACAAACCAAGAGAGAAATGGTAAGAAGTACAATCCCATGGATCACTAAATGTATTGTGGTAGCGAAAGCAGAGGAAAAGGCAAGGCATGATGTGCTTTAATGTTTTAATCTAGTCACAGTTTAAGTCAAAACTTAGCAACATTATTTTAAAATAAGGTACATAAGATGAGGTGACTGACTAGTTTCTGGGACACAGCAGTAAAGCTATGGTGTGCAAAAGGACTTAAGCTACAAAGAGGAGGAAGGATTATCCAGTGGCTAGAGGTTGCTCTGCTTAGGACTGCAATGCCTGAGGGCATGTCTACACTTACAGCATTGCAGCTGTAGCTGCACTGTGCCACCATAAGACTTCAGTGTAGACACTCACTACAGCAATGGGAGGGAATCCTTCCATCGACCTAGCACTGTCTACGCTGGGGGTTGGGTAGGCATAGGGCATGGCTACATTTGCAGATGTAGAGTGCTTTGAGTTATACCAGCCTTTGGAGAGCGCAGTAGGGAAAGCGCTGCAGTATGTTCACACTGAAAGCTGCAAGCGCACTGGCATGGCCACATTTGCGGCACTTACAGTGGCATTGGGAGCGGTGCATTATGGGCAGCTATCCCACAGAGCACCTCTTCCCATTCTGGTGCTGTGGCATGTGGGAAGGATGCGGGGGGTGCAGGGAATTCTGGGTCCTGCCCCAATGCCCCGTGATGCGTCAGTTCACATTCCAGCAATCCCTCAGCTTCCGTCCACGTTTGGTGCCATCTTTCAACATTTTTTGTGCTGTGCACTCTGTCTTCCCTTTCAGTCTGCAGGAATGGAGCCCAAACTGCTGAGGAATATGTTGATGAGTCTTGCCAGCATGTCACGTCTGGCTTTTGAGTTGCTCCTTAAGATCCAAACTGACAGTGAGGACTCTGACGATGATATTGACTCAAGTAATGCATACAACATGAGATTGCTTGTGGCATTCACGGACATGCTCACCACCATGGAACGCTGCTTTTGGGCTCAGGAAACAAGCATCGAGTGGTGGGATCACATTGTCATGCAAGTCTAGGATGATGAGCAGTCTAGGATGGCTGCAGAACTTTTGGATGAGAAAAGCCACTATCATGGGACTTTAAGAGTAGCAGCCATGTTAGTCTGTATCCGCAAAAACAACAGGAGTACTTGTGGCACCTTAGAGACTAACAAATTTATTTGAGCATAAGCTTTCGTGGGCTACAGCCCACTTCTTCGGATGCATAGCATAGCCCATGAAAGCTTATGCTCAAATAAATTTGTTAGTCTCTAAGGTGCCACAAGTACTCCTGTTCTTTTTTCATGGGACTGTGTGATGAGCTCTCCCCCACTCTGCAGAGCAAGGACACGAGATTGAGAGCTGCCCTGCCAGTGGAGAAGCGGGTGGCTGTTGCAACCTGGAAGCTGGCAACTCCAGACAGCTACCGATTGGTCGCTAACCAGTTTGGAGTGGGAAAATCTACCATTCGAATCGTGTTGATGCAAGTTTGCCGGGCCATTAATCGCATCCTGCTCAGAAGAACTGTGACTCTGGGGAACGTGCAGGACATTGTGGCTGGCTTTGCACAAATGGGTTTCCCTAATTGCGGAGAGGCGATAGATGGGACGCATATTCCAATTCTGACACCAGCCCACCTAGCCTCCAAGTATGTTAATCGGAAGGGGTATTTCTCTATGGGTAGGTCTACACCAGGGGTCGGCAACCGGTGGCTCGCGGCTCGCCAGGGTAAGCACCCTGGCAGGCCGGCCCGGTTTGTTTATCTGCCGCGTTGGCAAGTTCGGCCGATCGCGGCTCCCACTGGCCGCGGTTCGCGGTCCCAGGCCAATGCGGGAGGCAGGAAGCCGCGGCCAGAACATCCTTCGGCTCGTGCCGCTTCCTGCCTCCCGCATTGGCCTGGGACCGCGAACCGCGGCCAGTGGGAGCCGCGATCGGCCGAACTTGCCGACGCGGCAGATAAACAAACCGGGCCGGCCCACCAGGGTGCTTACCCTGGCGAGCCGCGAGCCACCGGTTGCCGACCCCTGGTCTACACTTACCTGCCGGGTCGACAGTGTTTGACTTCTCGGAGTTCGAACTATCGCATCTAATCTAGACGCGGTAGTTCGAACTCTGGACGCGCTCCCGTTGACTCCGGAACTCCACCACCGCAAACGGCGGTGGCGGAGTCGACGGGGGAGCCGCGGACTTCGTTCCTGCGGCGTCTGGACGGGTGAGTAGCCCGAACTAAGGTACTTCGACTTCAGCTACGCTATTCGCGTAGCTGAAGTCGCGTACCTTAGTTCGACCCCCCTCCCTTAGTGTAGACCAGGCCTATGGTTCTCGAGGTGCTTGTAGATAATGGTGGGCGTTTCATTGACATTAACGCAGGCTGGCCCAGAAAGGTGCATGACGCACGCATCTTTTGGAACACTGGTCTGTTCAGGAAGCTGCAAATCGGGACTTTTTTCCCCAAACCAGAAGATCACTGTAGGTGAAGTCGAAATGCCCATTGTGATCCTTGGAGACCCCGCTTACCCTTTAATGCCGTGGCTCATGAAACCCTACACAGGGAGCCTTGACAGCAGCAAGGAGCGGTTCAACAACAGGCTGAGCCAGTGCAAAATGATGTGGAGTGTGCTTCTGGCCATTTAAAGGGCCACTGGCGCTCTCTATATAGGAAGCTGGACTTGGGGGAAAGTAGCATCCCCGCGGTTATATCCGCGTGCTGTACCCTCCATAATATTTTTGAAGGGAAGGGTGAAAGATTCAGTCAGGCATGGACCTCCGAGGTTCAACACCTGGAGGCTGAATTTGAACAGCCAGAGAGCAGGGCTATTAGAGGGGCCCAGTGCGGGGCTACAAGAATTAGGGATGCCTTGAGGGAGCAATTTGAGGCTGAAAGCCACCAGTAATGTCTAATGCACGGGAGTGAAGTACAGTGGTTCCAATGTTAGTAGGAATTTGTGTTTGCTATGCTGATTTGCAGTGCCTGTTGCTTTCCTGGGTTAATGCAATAATAAAGAATGTTTTCAAAGCCAAAAAATCCATTTATTGAAAAGAAACAACTGCTTGGGAAACAGAAGGGGCAAGGGGGTGGGGTGGGGAATGGTATAATCACAGATTTGCTGTAATTACTTTCCTGTCTGGAGAGCTGTGCAATGAGTGCTGCACTTCAGGATGGCTATACTTGGCGCTCCATGATGCTTATCAGACGATCTGTACTTTGCTGCTGGAGTGCTGGGCTTTTGTGCTGGTGATCCGCATTCTGCTAACAGATCCTCCTTTCACTCTCCCTCCATGCCTGCGCTTTTAAATTATCGTTAAGTGACTACTGCATTACTTCATGCAGCATGTCTTCTTTGCTTCTGTGTGGCCTCTTCCTGATTCTTTGCAGTCTCTTGGCTGGTGATAACATGGACAGCTGAGAACTTAAGGTTGTATCTGTAAAGGCAAAATGCAACACTTAACAGAGGCAGCATTGTTAACACGAGACAGAGCAATGATTCCCCCATACTTAAGGAGGGCAAGCATAGTCAATATCATAATTTTCCTGTCCCAAAGCAAGCACACACAACCCACGGGAGCCCCAAAATGGTGAGTAAGCACAGGGTCAAGGGGGACTGATTGTTTCATGGCTGTATTGTCCTCTAGGTTTCTGTGCCGTGAGGAGAGGCAACAGCTGCAGCGGGCCCCTATATTGAACACTGTCCCCACATTTTCCACAGGAGTTCGTCCTGGAAGATATCTCGCTGCTGAGGGTGACCTGGGAAGCAAGGGAGGGTCTTCTACTACAATGCGGCTTCCGCCCTGGCTCATATGCAGCTTGCCTGTGTGTAGCAATGGTCCCCCCACCCCTCACAGCACAGTGGCACAGACATGTTAGCCTGACTGGGACAAGGACCACAGTGGCTCTCCCAAGAAACCTGCGTAAGCGCATTGCCCAAGTTCTGGCTGAGATGTTTGACTAAATCACTGGGGCTTTCTTACCACAATGTGAGAGAGCACATCAACGCCCTATTCTGCATCTAGGCATGCATGCAGCCCTAACCCTCCTCGCCCCAAGAGCCCACACGGAATAACTTTGTTCCCAAAATAAAAGCTGCTTACCGGGAACCTCCTCTGGTGTTTGTCCTTCCCCAAGCACTGGCTGCCATGACTGGCTACCTTCCTCCTGGCTTGAGAACAGCTCCTGGCTGCATGCATCTAGGGATTCCAGGGTGTCTTCCTCCGCCTCAGCACCCTCACTCCCGCTTTTCTCCTCCTCCTCCCTCCTGCCTTGTTGAACTGGGCTCTGAAGTGTCCATGGTGGTCCTCGGAGTGGAGGTGGGGTTGCCCCCAAGTATTGCATCCAGATCTTTGTAGAAATGGCAGGTCGTGGGGGCAGCACTGGAGCAGCTGTTTGCCTTGTAGGCTTTGCGGTAGGCATTCCGCAGCTCCTTCACTTTAACCCTGCACTGCAGTGCGTCTCGGTCATGGCCCCTTTCCATCATGTCCCTTGATGTCTGCCCAAAGGTATCATAATTCCTATGGCTGGAGCGCAGCTGGGACTGGACAGCTTCCTTCTCCCCAAACACTGATGAGGTCTAGAACCTCGCCATTGCTCCATACTGGGGATTGCCTGGCGCGTGGAGGCATGGTCAGTTGGAAAGATTCACTCAGAGCACTCCACGCCTGACTGAGGAAACAAAATTTTCAAAATTCCCAGAGAATTTAAAGACCGCATCTGACGGTTGGTCACCAAAGGGCAGGGCAGTAGAGTTCAAACTGATGACCAGAGTGGCTAGAACAGGTATTGTGGGACACTTCTGGAGGCTGATCAGAGCGCATTAACAGACCAGGGCATCCACACTGGCACCACGGTGCTCCAGTGGGGCACATCAAACATTATTCCACTCGCTGAGGTGGAATACCAGGAGCGATTTAGCTGCGGAGTCAGAGCGCTCTACGTGCCTTCCCAGTGTGGACGCGTCATGAGTTAGAGTGCACTGGGCTACTTTAATGCTCTCTAACTCGCACGTGTAGCCATTCCCATAGTTATGCCTCTCAAGGGTGTGGATTTTTCACACCTCTGAGAGATGTAGCTATGCCGATGTAAGTTTTCAGTGTAGATAAGCCCTAAGTCTCATTTTCAAATGTGATAAAGGCCCTTAGGAAATTCCAGCGTGCACTAGTGTGTTACGCACACTAACTGCCCAATGTGGATTCTGAAAAGTTCCCTAGTGTGGATTAATATAGCCTATTAAAACTGGACTACATGAACATGCACTGGGAAACTTTTAGTGGGCACCAGCTGGGTCCACACAGGCCAGTTTGTGTGCGCACTGGAATTTACAACCCTCTAGTGCAAACAAATGTACCATGTAGACAGAGCCAGTTCTAGCCTATTGGGAGCCCTAAGCAGGAATATTTTTGGACCTCCCTGCCACCACAACACTAAAACAGGCAAGTTTTTATAATAAAAAGTGAATAGGGGGCCACTTAGCTGCTCAGGGCCCTAAGCAATTGCTTAGTCTGCTTGTGCCGAGTCCCAGCTCTGCATGTAGACAAGCCTTAAATCCCAATTATTTTCAATGAGATTGAGGCTCCAAGTCAAATCAATGGTGCCTAAATACCTTTTGAGGATCTGGGCCCAAGTGCTTAAGTCACTCTTGAAAATGAGACTTCCTTCTTACCACATTGAGTGGAAAAATGCCAGAATACACTTAAAAATCTGGGCCTTAGTCGCTATGTGCCTCAGTTCCTCCCCTTTAAAATTGAGATAATAGTGCTTCCCTATGTTACAGGGGTGTTGTGAGGATACACACATTAAAGACTGTGAGGTACTCACATACTGTGGTGATGGGACCATACAAGTATTATCAATAGAAAGGCCATGGACAAGATTAATCTTCAGGGCTAACATGAAGTTGTAAGCAGCTAACTGGAATCTCTCTCTCATAAACAATAACAATTTCATCTAGGTTCTGATTTTGCCCTATGTGGGAAACTTTATTTTCCCACAGATTATCTTGTTGATCTCAGGGTATGAACAGAGGAATGGTACATTCATAGGGAAACCCAGAGCCACCCCTACTCCTCAGGCATCCGTATCAGCACCACTCTCTGGGAAGCTGTGTTTCCTGCTTGCACCTAGATCAAACCACTCTTCAAAGAGTAGGATAGTATCATACCAATATCTAAGATAATGATGACAGTGTCTGTGTTATCTGATATGGAATTTGAAAGCAGATAATGCCACAGAATAGCTCAGAGTTGGCTTTAAATGATTTTAGGGAACACTGCAGGTCTGTGAAAGAAAGCCTGATACTCTTACATCAAATATGAATCTACAGATATCAATTGATAATTCAATGCTGCTGGGGAAATAGTAAAATATACGGACTTCACCCACCTGCAGCAGGAAATGTGCCCTATGGAAGTGAGAAAATTATACTTGTCATAATTCTCAATTTGTATTATTTTAATGGCAGATGTAACAAAAAATATTTTAAGCCAGTGTAGGCTGGGTCAGATGAAAGGAAAAAAGAATCTACTAGTTTTTCACAGAATTGTCAGCTGAATCCATACTGACTACAACAGGGCCATACAATATAACAGCTAGATTGTCTGTACCTCCTATATGGTTCTGTAACTTTAAGTGTCTATCAATGATCAGTTCTGATTGTTTTTCTAAAATCATCAAAAACAGTGAGTCCTGCAAATGTTAAAGAGGCTAAAAAGTGGGAATATGGCTAAGAGGTGATGCCAATCTATAATACATACAATTTAGTCTGTTTGTTGCCCACTTACAATTAATAGTAAAGAAAATATAGCAGGTTGATAAGAACACTGTAGATTGGAAACCCAAGGCAATAAAGAAACTGTAAGAAAAAGATGTTCATTTCACATTTAAGGGACATTGCTATCCACTTCTTTGCAGGAATTAGACCTTCTGAGTCTAGTCCTCTGACCTGATCAGAGGTGATTGACTGCACTGGGCTCTCACCATTGCCAAATCTGCATATGGCTGCCTCTGAGTCTCTTTAGGCACAGTCTTCCACGCTTGCGTATACATCCTTTCACTTGCCTGATTCCCCATAACGATTTCTAAGTGTTATCAACTGCATCTTTATTTCCCCTACAGTCTTGAGTAAAGAACTTATGAGAGCCCATTTTGGACCCTCTTCGACCTATATCACTTTGTGTGGTATGTTATCCATTGGAGAACCATTTTGATCTTCCTCTCTTGAGGGGAATCATTTTTACCTTTAGTTTAGACTTCTTTTTAATGCCCCTTTAATTACGGTCTTGCGCTGCTGTTTCCAAATCTTTGGTTGGAGAGAGGAGCCTCATTTCTTCCTCAAACCTGTACCAGTCTGTTTTTTTCATTCTGCAATTGCTCTCACTCTCCTTTCAGCTGGCTCTTCAAAAAGGGTAACTGATCTCTCCTGGAGTTCCTTTTGCATGTCCCAGATCTGCATTTGAAATACATCTCTCATATACTCCAGGAGCTCAGTCTGGACTGAAGGCTAGAACCCTGGCTTCTCTTTCAGGCATTCCTCCTTTTATTTCAGGGCTCGCTACTTGGCTTCTTGCAAAGCAGAAGTTCCATTCGGTGCTTCTCAACCAAAGAGAGCAGGGATCTCATGCCCTCTCCTCTCATGGCTGTATTAGTGGCCTTAGTTTCTACCAGCTTTTGTGGTGGGTTTTGCTGCACCCTCAGATCTTTCTGTAAAAGCAAGTGATGTTCCTTGTCTTCTTTTATCTTCAGATGGGCTAATTCTTGCTCTCATTTTATGGCTTATGCAAAAATTCAGTCCCTTGAGGAGTTTATTTCCTCTCATACCTGCAAAGCTTCTGCTTTTTTGTCCTGTAAGTGTCAAGCAGTGCCATGATTTCTGCCTTAACCCTGTCAGCCATGTGACCCTGTCTTCTAAGTCTCTTATTTCCATTAGAGCTTGGAGAGGCTGCCACCATTACTGCAGCTTCGATTGTGGACACCACGTCTGTATTTGGGGCGGCTAACATCAAGTCTTTCACTGGGAGGCGAACCTGCCTCCTGTACCATTCTCCAAGATGCTTTAACTCTTACCCTGCACAGGGGTGCAAGTCCCTGGGTAAATTTTGACCATTTTCCATTTCACTGTCTCCCTCTCCTGGACCACCCTTGTTAGTCCTTTCTATTCCTTAACTTGTTCCAGAGGTTGGCTGTTGATTTCAGGTCCTCATCCTTCTTCTGCTTAATCTCCTCACTTTTGGTCCTGCTGTGGTAAAGAGCTTCCTTTTCCATTTATAGCCTCAAGTAACTCTCTTGCTGCTGCTTCAGTTTCTTGGAGAGCTTGTTCAGCTCTTCCTGAAGCAGAAAGATCTCTGCATGCTTTGCTGTCTCCAGACTCTGCAGTTGCTCCTTTCCCAGCCTCTTCTCCTCTGTCTCCATCTTCCATTTCACCTCCTCTTCTGATCTCATCTGCAAGCCTTGGGAGGGGTAGGTGTCCAGATCTTGCTGTTGCTCAGGATCTCCTCCAGTCTCTTCTAAACCTTGTCTGCTCAGTCACACTCCAGGTGCAGCTGCCGCTTCAAAACCTTCAGTACAGCGCTGCCTCTCTTCTCCAGGATGCACTTTCCATCCATGGTGTCTTTCACCTTCAGTCTCAGATGGTTGATGATGTCTGGCAGCCATTTTAATCCTGTCCGGCTCCTCTTTCCAGAGTCCTTCCATCAGGAGTAATAGGGCTTGTTTACACTCTTTCCATTTCAGATCTTGGGTATTTGTCCTGGAGGACTAGATTTTTTTCTGCCTTGACTGCCTGACACATCTTGCCATTCAAACTGTGTTATTCTCACCTCCAAAGAAGTAGTTCTGTACTTAGACAGCATGATGAGGTCCATCACCTGTAAGTTGGCCCTTAAGTTTGTACTTGCTTGACTCTCCTGCCAGTTTGCTCTTGTGGTTCAGTTGTTCCCCATTTGTGCTATTGCTGTGCTCCTCCTCGAGTTCAGCTATTTGGGTCTCTGAGCATTGCTCCTCTCCTACTGCCAGGGCTCTCTGAGCTTGAGTGTTGGCCTCCACCATGACCAGTTCTTCCCAGTTATGGGGTGGCTGGTATTTTCCACTTTGTTCAGCTGTAAACTCCTTCTGCACCTGGAGCACTGTAGACACAACCTGCCCATGCAGGTGCTGGAGTTGCATCCTTAACTGCTGATCTCTTAAGAGCTCACACTGATTTTTCTCCTAAAGAGGCCAAGTTCTTTTTCCAATGCATTGATCTGTTCCTTAATCTTAGCCATTACTAAATGACTTCAGGACTTACATTTCAGTAGGAAAGCCTACATGTGGACATGCAAACTGAATAGCTGTTCAACCATATCATTAGTGCTCCTGTCACATGTTGACTGGTACCCTAGAAGCTCTGGACCCAGTTTGAGCTTCCCGGAGCTTCCTTGACTTCAAAATACCAGACAAGGGGCTCATAGTGTATAAACAGTGTTCAACCAACTACAAAGATTTTCCACAACCAGCTGGAATCTTCAGGAAGAAGAGGAGAGGAGAGAAGTGAAATTTCATAGGGCCTCACAGCCTCCTCTTATCACATACTGATTTCTCCCTTTTTCAGCCACCAACAGGGTCTTTAGTGAATGCAATTACTAGAAAAAGCTGCATGATGAAATGAAAGAAGTCCAGAGGGCTCTTTGGGCCTCATTCAGCTCCACTGAAGTCAAAGAAATCTGTCCATTAACTTCAAAGAGTGTTGCATCAGGCCTGTAGTAAACATGGCATGATATTGCCTGAGCTTCACTGATTAATACCTCATGTATTTGGCTTCAGCAGATATTTTTTGTCTTAATTAGATTTTATATTTTTATGCTCAATGCTTCTTTATCTTGTTTCTAGTTACACTGTTTGTACATTAAATCATGTTTCTTTTTAAATGAATTTAGTGCTCATTAATTTAAGCCTGAAGACTAACGTCCTCTAACTTCAAAGAGAATATGTTCAGGCTTTGACCCACCTCACCACTCCATGGTGGATAAAGAATTGGGTTGAATCCATTCTAACCAAAGGGCCCACATGTCTACCTGACTCTGGTAAATACTACTTTTCTGGGTTTAGTGAGTATTAGTTAATAATTAGCAAAGAGCAGCTTCCTTATGCCAATTTTAATCCATACACTTTTTATTTTAAATATTTTATACAAACTTCACAACAGATCACATAGTATAAACATAGCACAATGTGCAAAGCATGTGAGATTATTATACCAAGTTAGATCTGTGATTGTGAGAGTGCTTTGCAGATTTGTCCTATTTTAGTTTATTTTTCCACTAACAGGTCCTTTACATGAATTTTATCTGTTTGATCAATTGCAGGAGGAGGACTTCTAACAACTGGGGCATTAGTACAAGCTAATAATTAAAACCTCACAAATTAATAAGATTGTAAAGCTAAGCATAGGGGCAAATGTGTATATGCATTGTGTGGCATGAAAAATCATTGAGTCATATAATTGAAATCTGTCCCTCTTGAAGTGGAGAAGCAGGGGAAGGAAGGATAGTCTTGTACTAAAGGAGATATGAATTCAATTCTTACGTCTACCACTAACTTCTTGTGCAACCTTTGGCTAATCACTTTGGCCCAGCTCCGCAGCAAGACTTCTGTATTGCGATGCTGAGTGATGCAATGCTTTGAAAATCACAAGAACACCACCGTGAACCATAAGCCACCCTAAACTCCCCTATACAATGAAGGGGATCATTGTGATCCACAAAATGTGATCCACAAAACCCTGCATGCTAGGAGGGGAGCTGCCTAAACTAGCCAATGGGAGATGCTGATGAGAGGAGTGTGTCTTTAAGCCTCTCCCCTCTTGCAGAGACAGGTGCCTCCTTAGGAACCCATGTCTGCTAGCTATCAAAGAAGTGAGGGGAAATAGGTGTTCCTGTGCTTAACTTGTGTGCAGGGCCTAATCTGGGGTGTAATCAGAGGCCCCTAACTCCACACAAAAATGGCTGAGAGAAGGTGCTCCCTTGTAACATTTATCCCAGGAAACAGGGTACTCAGCTGGAATGTGAGAAACCCCTGATTCAAGTCCAAATGAGGGGAAGGGATTTGAAGAGGGATATGCCACTTCGGTGAGTGATCTAACCACTGGGCTAGAGTTTCTCACATTTTCTCTGCTCCAATATTTAATTATTCATTTATTTAAAGTGGAAAAACTTCAATAGGAGAAGTTGAGGGATATCCTACAGCCCAGGGCACTCACCTGTGAAGTAGCAGAGCACTGTTCAGATCCCAACTCTGCCTCAGGGAGAGGGGGGAAATTGAACTGGGGGTCTCCTACATCCTAATGTAGTACCCTAACTATTGAGCTAAAGGTTATAAGGCAGGGTGTCCTTGTTCTCCCTCCCCAGCTGTTTTGTTTGGAGTTAAGTGGCCGCTGAGCACACCTATAGGACCTATAGGCACGTGAGTTACGAGGAATGCCAGGCTTCCCCCACTTCATGGATTGCTAGGGCTTAGGAGGGAGATAAGCATCCAGCTGCCTATAGAGGCGCACTGGTGTGTGCATGTCCAGAGGCAGAACCATAGGTATCCAGTCAGTGGCGCTGGAACACTTTTTACAGTGGGGTTGCTGAAAGCCAGTGGTCCCCAAACTTTTTACTTTGCACCCCTCTTACCCATCTCTGTGCTCCCTCTCCCCAGGACTGGGGCCAGGACCAGGCCAAGGCTCTGGGACTGGAAGGGGGACGCAGACAGAGGTAAAGGGGCTGAGGCTGGGACCACAGCTGGGGATGGAAGCAGAGCCCCAGGTGCAGGTCCTGCAGCCGTGACCCCAGGCATGGGTCTGGCAGTGCCGTGACCCCTCACAAAACCTGGGGGTGCTGCAGCACCCTCCCCCTCCCCATACCCCTGGTTCCCACACGTATGTATCCAGTGAGTTTTTACCCTGAAAACTTAGGTTCAGAGTGAGTTTAAGTGCCTACGTGTTTAAGGGTTAGGCAGCAGCTGAGCAGGTTTTTGTGGATTGTAGCGGTGCCTAAATCTGGGGAGTAGGAAACTAATTACCTTTGTGGATTCAGTCCTTAATCTCTTTGGGTCTCAGTTTCCCCATCTGCAAAATACTTCTCTACTTCACAGGAATAGTGTTAGGCTACCAGATACTACAGTAATGGGGAGCTCTAGAAAGAGCTACATGGAATACAGGAGCTGAGTCATTAAAAAGGGCTTTAAACATAAATGTATGGGCTGTTTTTTGTTTGTTTTTTTGGGGAGGGGTGTTTTTAATAGAAATGCCCGGTACTGCATGTAACCTATGACTATCCTAATTGTGGCTTTCAGCTCTCTCTCATGAAAAGTGAGGAGCCATGACTGACCACTTGCACTGCACCTTACACCCAGTTACAATCTTGAACATCGAGGTTCCAACTGTTCCCAGAGTGATTCAGATGAAGTTGCATGTGAGTAACAGAGGACAGATTTTGGTCTGCTGCCGGTTGACCGTGTTTTAGGTTATGCATCCTCCTCTTTTTACTTTATTTTTTATCCTTGTTTTCCCTTTTGCACAGAGGACTGGTACAGCAGAGTAAATAGAGCTTTTCTCAGACTGAAGTAGAACCTCTGCTGTGCAGGATTTGTAGCTTACCTGAAACTTATCTGAAAAACCAAATATATTGACTTTTTTGAAACTCTGATGTAACTCTCCATAGAAAATCTTAAATGCACACAGAAAGGCTCAGATCCTGTGAACATTTTCACATGGGCTTGACTTTGGAGGGGACACTACTCACTACACATGCATCCGACGAAGTGGTATTCACCCATGAAAGCTCATTCTCCAATATGTCTGTTAGTCTATAAGGTGCCACAGGACTCTTTGCTGCTTTTACAGATCCAGACTAACGTGGCTACCCCTCTGATACTACTCACAGTAGTATGGTAAAAGTTAAGTGTTTACAAAATGAGGCCCTAACAGCTAGAATGGGTAAAAAGAATTATGTCTGAAAGGGGGAGCCTCTACAAGTTAAGGATGGGAATTTTAATGCTACTACCATACTACTCTGATAGATGGAAAAGGAGTTGCAACAGCAACTCCCCCACACACGGTTTTTAAACAAACAAGCAAAATGAGAAAAATTGCAATGCTGATGCAAAATCTTGTACAGTGCATTTAGATTTTTCTCCTCAACCTGTAGTGACTATTATATATCCTTTCATAATCAGAAGGGGCATTGCCCAGACGTTTAGAACTGTGTATACCAACACATCCTTTCCACTGCAGAAATATATCTATCTTGTTTCTTACATGGCTCCCACTCACCATAGTGTCTGAGCACATCCCACAAATAAAAATGACAATGATATTACTCTTTTCCCCCCTTCTCTGTCATCAAGAAACTGGCTTTAGGGGGCATATGTATCCGTATGACAATAGGGGTCCTGCCCAGGGAAAGATCTGTTGTTGCTGTTTGGGAAGCAGGAAAGAAATGAAACTGCAGCGTACCCTCTAAACACCCCTCCTCTTCACTAAATTAGAATCTTGTTAATCCACTTTGCTAATATGCACAGCATCCCTTCCATCAATAACCCCCACATACAAAACATGTGAGATACCTGCATTCTGCCTGCCTGACTTCTGCTCCCATGTCCAAGAGCATCTTCCTCTTCAGCTCCCTTGAGCCCTAAGGTTTCTTCCTTCTCCTACACTGCCACCTCAGAGCCCTGAGGCATTTATTTTTATTTCTGCTCATCCCCTCAGTAGAATCAAGGGGTAGCTCTTGTCCTACGAATGTCCCTTCCTGCTCCCTAATCTCCATGGTAACTGCAGTGCTGTCTGATTGTGAAGTCCCATCATGGATCCTTGGATCCTAACTCCCAACTTGTGCCCAGAACCACAGTTCCTGCCCTAACCCTATGAATGTAAATCAGCCCTGTTCTGAAAGGCTACCTCCAGGAATGAGGGTCATTTAGTCTCCAAGCAGACTATCTTTGGCCTCTTCGATGAGATTTTCAACCATTGTTTTGGCATTCTTGTTATTTCTGCACCATAAACACATAATTAGGAACTGGTCTGAGATCACCAAATTCATTTCATATACTATGATGACCGTATTTTAATGAGTTTTGATCTAAATTGCATTTCAAACAGTGGCTTCAACTTGAAAAGATCCATAGGCCTGAGCCATCAAGTTTCTTTACTTGAACAATTGTAATTAACACTTTGATATCATTATTCCTTTCAGGACCAAAAGAGTTTGAACCTTTTAATTTTCTTTCCAAATTAAAAGAGCAGAAACAGACAGATCAGAACTTGAAGAGGTATTATAAAAAGAAATCAGCCTCAGAATCCATCCGAACACCTCGGGATTCATCATGCTTAAAGTTAATTTCTAACACCATCCAACTAGTAAGTTGAGGATTTAATTACCTCAAAGATCTGTTCTTATAGATGGCATAAAAAAAATTCAAACCACACACTTCTCAGGTGTTTGCCCATTTTCTTCACTAAAGCTTCCCCCTCCTTTTTTGCTCCCCTAGATGCACTCCGTGTCCCACTCCTCCCCTACTGTCCTCCTTTCAATCACCACACAACCTTCCCTTCCTCCCAACCTATCACTCTCCAAAGAGAAGCAAGCAGATGATTTACTTTTAGCAGCTCTAATCACACTGCCCTCTAATGACCTGTTATTGCTCATCCAATCCATCACAGAATAGACTGACAGCATGTGTGTTTGCAGTGCTGTGGAGTCAATTCTCTCAGCCCATAAGGGGAAAGTGCACCTCAGACCCAGATCCACAGAGCTACTTAGTCTACACTACAGAGTTAGATCGACATAAGGCAGCTTACATTGACCTAACTATGTTTGTGTCTACACTACAATTTCTCTCCCACCAACGTAACTCACCCACTACGCTGACTTAACTCCACCTCTGCAGGAGGTGTAGAATTTAGGTCAACATAGTTAGGTCGATGCATAGACACAGCATTATTTATATCAATTTTAGTGGCCTCCCAGAGGTGTCCACTCTGGTTACTGTTTTGAACGCTGCTGCCCAGTAGCCAGATACATAGCCCTGGTCTACGCTACGAGTTTAGGTGGAATTTAGCAGCATTAGGTCAATTTAACCCTGAACCCATCCACACAACCAAGCCTGTTTTGTCAACTTAAAGGGCTGTTAAAATTGATTTCTGTACTCCTCCCCGGTGAGGGGTGTAGTGCTAAAATCCACTTCACTGGGTCGAATTTGGGGGAATGTGGACTCAATTTGATGGTATTGGCCTCTGGGAGCTATCTCAGAGTGCTCCATTGTGACTGCTCTGGACAGCACTCTCAACTCAGATGTACTGGCCAAGTAGACAGGAAAAGCCTCGGGAACTTTTGAATTTCATTTCTTGTTTGGCCAGCGTGGTGAGCTGATCAGCACAGGTGACAATGCAGAGCTCATCAGCACAGGTGACCATGGAGTCTCAGAATTGCAAAAGAGCTCCAGCATGGACTGAACGGGAGGTACTAGAGCTGATTGTTGTATGGCGAGAAGAATCGGCAGAACTCCATTCCAAAAGACGAAATGCCAATATATTTGCCAAAATCTCCAAGGGCATGTTGGCTACAACAGGGACACACAGCAGTGCCACCTGAAAGTTAAGGAGCTGAGGCAAGCCTACCAAAAAACAAAGGATGCAAATGGTCACTCCCAGTCAGAGCCCCATACATGCCACTTCTATCATGAGCTGCATGCAATTCTAGGGGTGGTCTCTACCACTACCCCACCACTGTCCGTGGACACCTGCAAGGGGGGAGTCTCACTCAACAGGATGAGGATTTTGTGGATGAGGAAGATGAAAAGGAGGAGGTGGTTGAGGATAGCGCACAGCAGGCAAGCGGAGAATCCCTTCTCCCCAGCAGCCAGGAACTGTTCATCACCCTGGAGCCAATACCCTCCCAACCCTCCCGAGGCAGGCTCCCTAACCATGAAGCCAGAGAAGGAACCTCTGGTGAGTGTACCTTTGTAAATATAATACAGGGTTTAAAACCAAGTGTGTAATGATTAATTTACTATGTCAAGCCAGTAGCAAGTAGTCTGGAATCATTGCAGAACAAAACCTTGCAGCAAATGGTCCCAGGCTTTGGCTGTTTGACTTTGGCTGAAAATAAATCATCCCGTTAGTAGGGTGACCAGACGTCCCAATAAATTGGGACCATCCTGATATTTAGGTGTTCGTCCCACGTCCCAACTGATCTTTGGCTGGGACGTGATATTTTGTTTTGCCGGCAGCACTTGCCTTTTTTTTCCCCCTCTCGCTGCTCCACCAGCAGCACTCACCTTTTTTTTTGCTCTGCTGGTGGCCCCCCCTCCATGTATCCCGATATTTTCTTCCTCTCATCTGGTCACCCTAACTGTTAGCCACACAGTGTGGGGAGGCCCGTTCATGCTGAGCTGTTTGCGTTTGGCTGACAGGGATCTTCCCTGATACTAGCCACATGGTGGGTGGGTGTGTGTGTGACGATCGACCCAGAGAATTGGGGGAGAGGGGGTTGGATTGTGCTGCACATGTTACCCGGGGTTCTTTCAACCCAAAGCTCTTGGTAACTTTTACTTTGTACTCTTAAGGACAGGCCACAGGGCAGCATTGTTAGCGCTGAGCTGTTCCTCTAAAACTCCTTGGCTTAAAGCCCATCAATTGTTTCCTTTAGGCTGGCTTCCGCCTCCTTTGGATATTGATACTGCTTCTGGGGTGGAGGATCAGGGCCTGTGACTAGGATTTCTGTATCAATTTTACCACATTCTATTTTTTTCTTGGCCCACACCTCCTGGTACTTGCAAGCTTCCACAGGGCTATCCCCATTCGCTTCTCAATTGTGAGGGCTACTCTCATCTTGTCATTCTTGCGCTTCAGGGTAGGGGAAAGCAAGTCACAAAGTTCCATGAAAGTGCCCTTATACATGTGAAAGTTTTGCAGCCACTGGGAATCATCCCAGACCTGCAACACTATGCAGTCCCACCAGTCTGTGATTGTTTCCAGGGCCCAGAATTGGCGTTCCATGGCATGAACCTGCCCCATTACCACCATGATGTCCAAATTGCCAGGGCCCGTGTTTTGAGAGAAGTCTGTGTCCATGTCCTTATCACTATCATGATCACACTGTCGTCACCTCCTCGCCTGCTTTTGCAAGTTCTGCACATACTGCAGGATAATGTGCAAGGTGTTTACAATGCTCACAACAGCAGCGGTGATAAGCTGAGCAGGCTCCATGCTTGCCTTGGTATGGCGTCTGCAGGAGAGCAGGAAAGCAGAGTTGCAGCAGAATCGGTGGATGATGACAGATGCCACAAGAGTAGATATTTATACAGAACGACGAGAGGACCTGCAAAGTGGATTCATGGCACCAGGAGAGCAGAGTTGCAGTGGAAGCGGTGGAGGATGACAGTTGGCACCGCGCACATTTCCTGAGGAAGAACACACGTACCAGGGAGCCCATGACAGACAACATGGAGAAATTCGCTATCGAGACAAGAGCAGCAGAGCAGAGTTGCAGCGGAAGCAGTGTATGATGACAGTTAGCAGTCCCACTGCACTGACAGCAGCACCCAGGACACAACAGCGGTGTTGGTGAGCTGAGCTGAGCAGAGCAGGCTGCACGCTTGCCGTGGTGTGGCGCCTGCATGGAAAAAAAGGCGCAAAACAATTGTCTGCCGTTCCTTTCATTCAGGGAGGGGCGACTGATGACATGTACCCCAAACCACCCATGACAATGTTTTTGCCCCATCAGGCACTGGGAGCTCAACCCAGAATTCCAATGGGCAACGGAGACAGCAGGAACTGTGGGATAGCTACCCATAGTGCACTGCTCCATAAGTCGATGCTAACCGTGGTAGTGAGGATGCACTCCACCAACTAAATGCGTTTAGTGTGGACATATGCAATCGACTTCTATAAAATCAACCTAATTTCATAGTGTAGACATACCCATAGGAAGCAGGGCACCATGAAATTGACAAGAAAGACAGCCAACAACTGATGCAAGTAACCCACAGCATTTACATGGACATTGTATCTCCCTAACTACACTGACATAAGCCTATGCCTCTCATGGAGGTGGAGTTATTATGTTGGTGTAGAAGGTCACTTACATCATCAGGCCCAAAGCTGTAGTGTAGACCAAACTAGGGCCGCCACAGGTGCAGCTGATCGCGGCACCCACTGGCCGCGGTTCACCACTCCAGGCCAATGGGGGCTGCAAGAAGGGTGGCTAGCATGTCCCTCAGCCCATGCCGCTTCCTGCAGCCCCCATTGGCCTGGAGCAGCGAACAACGGCCAGTGGGAGCCACGATCAGCCGAACCTGCGGACACAGCAGGTAAACAAACCTGCCCGGCCCACCAGGGGCTTTCCCTGAACAAGCTGTGGCCCGACGTTGAGAACCACTGGTGTAGACTCTGACGTAACGTAAGCTGCCTCATGTTAACTTAACTCTGTAGTATAGACCAGGCCTGAGATTCTGAAAGGTAACATGATCATATGCATAGTTTGGTGAATAGGTCACCAACTATGATCAACTCCCAAAAACTTCTAATAAAATAAAACCACAACCATCACTATTTCTAACACATGCACCTATACACATGCACATTTCTAACACATGCACCTATATATTTCTATTTTATTTATGTTGAACAAACCTATTGAAGATCAGTTTGCTTGAATCAGATACAAACTTCTGCTTTGTCCACTAAAATTTGTAATGCAACCAGATTCTATCAGCATGGTCCAAAAATATTCTTTTAAACTAACAGTTTCATGTTGGCGGCTCATGTACAGCTGTGCCAATAACTGACTTTTCAATTCACTGATTATACAAAAAAATCATGTCAACATTTAAAAAAAATACAATTTTAGGGTTAACTGATAAGTTATTTTGTTTTGGGTCCCACACAATGCTGTCTTTGACCCAAAATAAAACATTTTTTAATTTATGTATTTTTATGTAGTTTTACCTTTTAATTTTATAAAATTAGGTAAATTTCAAACAAAGTTATTTTGAATTGAAAAATCAAGACATTTAGAAAATGTCAGAACAAAATGTTTAATTTTCTTTTAATACCTGAAAAAAATAAAATTTGAAATTTACACAAATGTGTGAAATCTTTTGTTTGAGCAGAATCTGTGTTTTTTGGCTAAAAAATGTTTGGCCAAAAAAAAAAAAAAAAGTCACCCAACTCTAGTTTCATGACTCCTACTGAATGTTATATCCTCTCCACAGGAATGGGACCTTTCTCCTCCATGTTTCCATTTCTGACAAGTTTCAGTTGTTGCTATCCATTCCCTTGAATGCAGAGATGTGCAAAGAAACGTAGTGTGCTCACACTCCTGTTTTCCTAGATCAGCTCTCAATCAAATTGACATTATAAAATCACAATCTGCAACTACAAATTGTGCATCTTTGAGTTGAGACTTCTTGTCCCAAGTTCCTTTTTAGAGAGTTAAAAGCTCATGAGTAACATTGTCAGTGTTAATAAATATGTTTCAAGAAAGGTCATCCTAACTTTGATTTGTACCACAGCACCAGGGGTTGAAACCAAGGTGTCGATTAATCGTAGCTAACTCACACAATTAACTCAAAAAAATTGTGATTAATCACAGTTTTAATCACATTGTTAAACAATAGAATTAATAAATTTCAATTGGTAATGTTTTGGATGTTTTTCTACATTTTCAAATATATTGATTTCTATTACAATCCAGAATACAAAGTGTACAGTGCTCACTTTATATTTATTACAAATGTTTGCACTGTAAAAATGATAAAGAAATCGTATTTTTCAATTCACCTCATGCAAGTCTTGTAGTGCGCTATCGTGAAAGTGCAACTTGCAGATGTAGATTTTTTTTTGTTACATAACTACATTCAAAAATTAAACTATGTAAAACTTTAGAGCCTACATGTCGACTCAGTCCTACTTCTTGTTAAGCCAATCACTAAGACAAACAAGTTTGTTTACATTTACGGGTATAATGCTACTGGCTTTTTATTTACAATATCACCTGAAAGTGAGAACAGGCATTCACATGGCACTTTTGTAGCTGGCACTGCAAGGTATTTATGTGCCAGATATGCTAAACATTTGTATGCCCCTTCATGCTTTGGCCACCATTCCAGAGGACATGCTTCCATGCTGATGATGCTCGTTAAAAAATAATGTGTTAATTACATTTTTGGCTGAACTCTTTGGGGGAGAATAGTAGGTCTCCTGCTGTTTTACCTGCAGTCTGCCATATATTTCATGTTATAGCAGTCTCGGATGATGACCAAGCACATTGTTTGTTTTAAGAACACTTTCACTGCAGATTTGACAAAATACAAAGAAGGCACCAACGTGAGATTTCTAAAGATAGCTACAGCACTCGACCCAAGGTTTAAGAATCTGAAGTGACTTCCAAAATCTGAGAGGGACCAGGTGTGGCGCACACTTTCAGAAGTCTTAAAAGAGCAACACTCCGACGTGGAAACTACAGAATCTGAACCACCAAAAGAGAAAATCAACCTTCTGCTGGTGGCATCTGACTCAGATGATGAAAGTGAACATGCGTCAGTCCACACTCTTTGGACTGTATCTAACAGAACCCGTCATCAGCATGGATGCATGTCCTCTGGAATGGTGGTTGAAGCATGAAGAGACACATGAATCTTTAATGCATCTGGCACGTAAATATCTTGTGATGCCGGCTACAACAGTGCCATGCAAACGCCTATTTTCACTTTCAGGTGACGTTGTAAACAAGAAGTGGGAAGTAATATCTCCTGCAAATATAAACAAACTTGTTTGTCTGAGTGACTGGCTGAACAAGAAGTAGGACTGAGTGGACGTGTAGGTGCTAAAGTTTTACATTGTTTCATTTTTGAATGCAGTCATTTTTTATACATAATTCTACATTTGTAAGTTTAACATTCATAATAAAGAAATTGCATTACAGTACTTGTAAGAGGTGAATTGAAACATAACATTTGTTTTTTACTGTGCAAATATTTGTAATGAAAAATAAAGTGAGCACTGTACACTGTGTTATAATTGAAATCAATATATTTGAAAATGTAGAAAACATCAAAAAATATTTAAATAAATGGTATTCTATTACCGTTTAACGGCGCGATTAATCGCACAATTAATTTTTTGAATCGCTTGACAGCCCTAGTTGAAACTAATTGTTTTGGTCATTAGCGTCACAGAGCCACCAGCTAATTTGATCACTAATTATCAAGTAATTTTAAGCAACTCCAATAAATACAGATTAGTGTTAAAAAAAGCTGTTACAAAAATGGATTTGTTCAGACTGCTTGTTTACACAGGGCTTGGCTACATTGGAGAGTTGCAGCGCTGGTGGTGGCTTTACAGCGCTGCAACTCACTCACCGTCCACACTTGCAAGGCACATACAGCGCTGTATCTTCCTGTCTACAGCGCTGGTTGTACTCCACCTCGACCTGGGGAATAACGACCAGGGCCGGCTCCAGAGCCCAGCGGGGCAAGCACCCGCCTGGGGCGGCCCTTTCCCAGGGGGGCGGCAGGCTGGGCCGGCGGACCTGCCGCAGTCATGCCTGCGGGAGGTCCACCGGAGCCCTGGGAGCAGCGGACCTGCCATGACTGCGGAGGGGACGCTCGGCCGGCGGCTCCAGTGGACCTCCTGCAGGCATGACTGCGGACGGTTCGCTGGTCCCGCGGCTCGGCTGGACCTCCCGCAGGCATGCCTGCGGCAGCTCAACTGGAGCTTCCGGACCAGTGAACCGCCCGCAGCTGCGGGAGGTCCAGCCGAGCCGCGCGACCAGCGGAACCTCCGCAGTCATGCCCGCGGGAGGTCCGCTGCTCCCGCGGATCGGGGGCGCCTCCCGGGCATGACTGCTTGGGGCGGCCAAATTTGTAGAGCCGCCCCTGATAACGACTATAACGCTGCTAATGCAGCGCTGCCCGGCCAGTGGGGCCACCAAAAGCACTGTTATTGGCCTCCAAGAGGTATTCGGAGGTATCCCAGAATGCCTGTTCAGCCACTCTGCTCATCAGTTCGAACTCTACTGCCCTGGCCTCAGGTGACCAAGCATCAGACCCGCCCTTTAAATGCCCCGGGGATTTTAAAAATCCCCTTCCTGTTTGCTCAGCCAGGTGTAGAGTGCAATCAGTGAATCTTTCCAGGTGACCATGGCTCCACGTGGCAAACGAGCCCCAGCATGGAGCAATGGCGAGTTGCTGGACCTCATCAGTGTTTGGGGGGAGGAAGCTGTGCAGTCCCAGCTGCGCTCCAGCCGTAGGAATTACGATACCTATGGGCAGATATCAAGGGCCATGCTGGAAAGGGGCCATGACAGGGACACGCTGCAGTGCAGGGTTAAAGTGAAGGAGCAGCGGAGTGCCTATTGCAAAGCCCGCGAGGGAAACCGCCGCTCCGGCGCTGCCTGCCGTTTTTACAAGGAGCTGGATGCGATACTTGGGGGTGACTCCACTGCCAATCTGAGGACCACGATGGACACTTCAGAGCGGGGGGGGAGGAGGAGGAGGAGGAAAGCGAGAGTGAGGATACTGGGGTGGGGGGAGACACCCCGGAGTCCCAGGAGGCATGCAGCCAGCTCTTCTCAAGAGAGGAAGGGTAGCCAGTCGCAGCAGCCGGTACTTGGTGGAAGACAAACAGAGGAGTGGGTTCCCAGTAAGCGGCTTTTATTTTCAGGATTGAAATTTTTTGGGAGAGGAGGGAGGGTTATGGCTGCATGCATGCATGCCTAGATGCGGAACGGCGCATTGATGTGGTCTATCACGTCGTGGTAATCGGCCTCAGTAATCTCTTCAAAAGTTTCAGCCAGAGCATGGGCAATGCGCTTGCGCAGGTTTCTTGGGAGAACCACTGTGGTCCTTGTCCCAGTCAGGCTAACACGTCCGCACCACTGTGCCGCAAGGGGTGGGGGGACCATTGCAAGACACAGGCAAGCTGCATAGGGGCCAGAGCGGAATCCGCATTGCAGTAGAAGACCCTCCTGTGCTTCCCAGGTGACCCGCAGCAGCGAGATATCTTCCAGGATAAACTCTTGTGGAAAATGTTGGGATAGTGTTCAGTGTAGGTGCCCCCTGCAGCTGTTTGCTTTCCCCAATGCACAGAACCCCCGAGGACAGTACAGCCCTGAAATAATCAGTCCCCCTTACTCACCATTTCGGGGCTCCCATGGGTTATGTGCGTTCTCTTTGGGATGGGAAAATTATGCTATTGTGAAGACTGTTACCCTCCTTAACTGCGGGGGAATAACTGTCTGGTATAAACAATGCTGCCTCTGTTAAGTGTTGCATTTTTGCCTTTACAGATGCAACCTTAAGATCTCGGCTGCCTGTGTTATCAACGGCTGAGAGACTACAAAACCTCTGGAAGAAGCCGTGAAAAAGCAAAGACATGCTGCAAGCAGTTATGCAGCACTCTGACACAGAAAATCAAAAAGTGCAGGACTGGAGGGAAAGGGAAAGCAGGATCCCCCAGAGAAATGCAGCAGACAGGAAGAAAAGCACAAAGCACCTGATAAGCATCCTGGAGTGCCAAGCAGACTCTATCCAGGCACTCGTAGCCATGCAGGTGGAGCACTACCATGCCCGCCTCCTCTGCCGCCTTTGTCCCAAAGCTCTTTTCCTTGTGTCCCCATGTCAGCTCAAAACCCCCTTCCCCAGCATCCAGGTTCTTACCACCACCACCAGCTGCCTCCAACACCTGTATGTTCACCAACCAGCCCTGAAAATTACGACCCTTACCCTCTGCACTCAACCCCCCTCAACATGCAGTATATGCACCCTGAAGTGCAGCAGTCATTGCACAACACTCCAGACAGGACATATTCAAACCTGTGACTGTACAGTTACCTATCCCACCCCCCTGCCCTTTTAGGTTCCCAAAAACTTGTGTGTCTGTCAATAAAGTTATTTTCTTTTCAATAAATGAATTCTTGGCTTTGAAAAGAGTCTTTATTGTTGCAGAAAGTCAAAGATACCTTAGCCTAGGAAAGAAACAGGCACTGCAAATCAGCTTAGCAAACACAGATTCCTACTAACATTGTAACCACTGCACTTCACTCCCGTGCAAGGCACCAAACATTACTGTTAGTTTTCAGCCTCAAATTCCTCCCTCAAGGTATCCCTAATCCTTGCAGCCCTGTGCTGGGCCTCTCTAGTAGCCCTGCTCTCTGGCTATGCAAATTCAGCATCCAGGCGTTGAACCTCGGAGGTCCATGCCTGACTGAATCTTTCACCCTTCCCTTCACAAATATTATGGAGGGTACAGCACGCGGATATAACTGCGGGGATGCTGCTTTCCCCCAAGTCCAGCTTCCTTTTAAACGGCCAAAAGCACACTCCACAGTCATTCGGCACCGGCTCAGCCTGTAGTTGAACCATTCCTTGCTGCTGTCAAGGCTCCCTGTGTACGGTTTCATGAGCCACAGCATTAACGGGTAAGCGGGGTCTCCAAGGATCACAACGGGCATTTCGACGTCCCCTACTGTGATCTTCTGGTCTGGGAAAAAAGTCCCGGCCTGCAGCTTCCTGAACAGGCCAGTGTTCCAAAAGGTGCGTGCATCATGGGCCAGCCTGTGTTAATGTCAATGAAACGCCCACGGTGATCCACAAGCGCCTGGAGAACCATGGAGAAATACCCCTTCTGATTAACTACTCGGATGCTAGGTGGGGTGGTGCCAGAATAGGAATGTGCGTCCCATCTATCGCCCCTCCACAGTTAGGGAAACCCATTTGGGCAAAGCCATCCACAATGTCCTGCACGTTCCCCAGAGTCACGGTTCTTCTTAGCAGGATGCGATTAATGGCCTGGCAAACTTGCATCAACACGATTCCAACGGTCAACTTTCCCACTCCAAACTGGTTCCCGACCAATCGGTAGCTGTCTGGAGTTGCCAGCTTCCAGATTGCAATAGCCACCCGCTTCTCCACCGGCAGGGCAGCTCCCAATCTTGTGTCCTTACGCTGCAGGGTGGGGGCGAGCTCAGCACAAAGTCCCATGAAAGTGGCTTTTCTCATCCGAAAGTTCTGCAGCCACTGCTCGTCATTCCAGACTTCCATGACGATGTGATCCCACCACTCAGTGCTTGTTTCCCGAGCCCAAAAGCGGCGTTCCATGGTGCTGAACATGTCTGTGAATGCCACAAGCAATTTCGTGTCGTACGCATTATGCAACTCGCTATCATCGTTGACTCCTCACTGTCACTTTGGATCTTAAGGAATATCTCAAATGCCAAACGTGACGTGCTGGCGAAACTCGTCAGCATACTCCTCAGCAGTTCGGGCTCCATTTCCCACAGAAATCGCGCTGCACAAAAGCCGTTGAAAGAAGCAAGATGGTGCCAAACGTGGATGGAAAAACAGGGATTGCTGGGATGTGAAGCGATGCATCACGGGGCGTTGGGACAGGAAGCAGAATGACCCGCACCCTCCGCCCTCTTCCCACAACCCACGGCGCCAGAATGGGAAGAGGTGCTCTGTGGGATAGCTGCCCATAATGCACCACTCCCAACTCCGCTGCAAATGCTGCAAATGTGGCCACACTGCAGTGCTTTCCCTACACAGCTGTACGAAGACAGCTTTAACTCCCAGTGCTGCACACCTGCAAGTGTAGTCAAACCCACAGTCAGCTCCCTTGACTCAGCAACTCTTTCTTGCCCTGCAAAGCTTTACCTTTGTTTCTCATCTCTGAACTCAACTCATCTAAATGAGAAAATTGCATCAGCTTTATCCCCAATATAGCTAAACCAGTGCAAAAGCTCTTATTTCAGAATGAGTGGCTTATGTCACTAAAGTTAAATGTGTTCCTAGTTACATTATTTAAACCAAAATAAGCTACTCTCAAATCAACTGAAGAATGTTTATACTGCATTGTTTTAAATACATCAGTTTATATTTACACCTCAAGTTGTACTGCTGCAACTTTCTCATGTAGACAGGCCCTCTGTGTCTCACTTGCTGCTGTTCTTCCATTCATTAATGGTTCTCTGCATCTCTGCTGGTTTCTTCTCCTAACTTTACTTTTTGACTTGCTTTTTGCTGCTGCCACAAGCCATCTTTGTCACACTCCCTTTGTTACACAACCTTTGCTGCTGTCAACAAAAAGCCCAATGGTTCATTTCGTTGTGTGGCCTAGGTCCAAAGAGATTTCATAACTGAGATGGTGGAATATATTTCAATTTAATTATGCTTCCCCTCCGGTCTCCCAACTCTGAGATCTGAACAAGCACTGTATTTTTGATATGGGTACGAAAGAACCTTGTGCCTGAAAAAGGCAGATCTTTGTGAAAGCATTTAGCTGTATTGACTTTAATGGGACTCTGTGTGGACATGGATCCCATTGCAGTATCAAGGCCTATGTGAGATGTATATGGGTGGATTCTTTTTTGAAATTATACAATCTAGTAACCTGATGTCTCTTTCCAATGCCAGTTCTGACAATCCCATTATCTATATATTGTACAACACTACTTGATTTTTCAAAAGCTCACTTCTGTTCTTAACAAAATATGCTTTCTTTAAGCAGTACACTTGACACCTGGCAATGTCTTGGTGCTGTGCGGGTTATGCTAAACTGCTGCTCCAGGTTATCAACTGACTTTCAAATATGGATTAACCATCTCTGTAAATTGGTCACATTTCTTATCCATGTGTGAAAAAAAAAGTTGTATAATAGTGGCCCGATCACCCCCTCCCTATACATAGCAATGTTTCTTTCCTTAAAGCCAAACAAAGAATATAGAGAAACATGTCAGTGACAGTTCCATTGAAGCAGACAGTATAATTTGGAAAACAGCCTGTGGTAAACAGAACAAATCACTTGACAAGTCTTTCCCTAGATATTTACCGAATTTAGATATATTATTCACTGATCTTCTGACTGATCCCAAAGTTATATATGGTTAATCCCTTGCAGATCTCACTGAACAATCATTGGGAAAAAGTACCAGTCTACTAGAAAATCATTAGCAATTACCTCACACATATGGGGCCCCCGCCTGACCTCCAGCTGTGTTGCTTATGTTTTGTCACGGTTGGTTTTACCCAGATCACTTTCCAGCCAATTCATAATTATTCAGCCAGGGTGGGATGTAGCAGAGAGAGAACTCTGTTTAAGAGTGGGGTTTGGTCTGTTTTTTCTCTTTCGCTAGATCTGGGCTAAACTCACTGACAGCCAGGTGTCCAGTCTAAGCGTAACTATGATGTCTGTGTGCTGTCACCCTTCTGATTTCTCACAAGATGGCATGGTAAACTTCTACTTGCACTTACTAGTCTTTGTCATTCACTGGTTGGCTACCCCACTTCCACTGGATTTCATTGGTTTGTCCACTTAACTCTTTGTTTGGAATCTTCCCTTGGTGCCTTTTCCATCTACTTTCTGTGCCCAGCTTTCAGGTTCAGCTGACATTTTCTGACCTTAGCTCTGTCACTAAGGTGGTGATCTAATTACAAAGAGACATCAGCAGCCATCTTTCTCTAGTCCTATAGACTCCTCAGTCCTGTATCTTTTCTTCCTGTGGAAATGTTCACTAGACAAAAGATGGTGGGGTAAAATTGTTTCCTTCCCAGCTGGCTGTTCTTACTGGCTTCTCTCCAGTTGGCAGAGGAAATTTAAGATTATGTCTATATGTATAGTGCTGCAGCAGCGCAGCTGTACCAAAACACCTGTGTTGCTGCAACACGTCTGGTGAAGACACTCTATTGCCAGTGGGAGAGAGCTCTCCCATCAGCATGAAAAAAACCCACCTCCGCGAGGGGCAGAAGCTATGTCAGTGGGAGAAACTCGCTCACCGACATAGTGCCGTGTACATGAGTGCTCAGGTCCATGTAACACTACAGGGTTAGGTTGAATTTAGCTGCGTTAGGTGGATTTAAAAATGACCACGTCCACACAACCAACCCCGTTCCCTCAACCTAAAGGGCTCTTAAAATCGACATCTGTACTTCTCCCTGGCGAGGGGAGTAGCACTAAAATCAACTTTGCTGGGTCGAATTTGGGGTAGTGTGGATGCAAATTGATGGTATTGGCCTCTGGGAGCTATCCCAGAATGCTCCATTGTGACTGCTCTGGACAGCACTTTGAACTCTGATGCACTAACCAGGTACACAGGAAGAGTTCCGGGAACTTTTGAATTTAATTTCCTGTTTGGTCAGCATAATGACCTCAGCAGCACAGGTGACCATGCAGTCCCCCCAGAATGGTAGAGCTTAGAATGTTTCTACGCTCCCCCATCATCTCTGTCCCTGAGGTTATTGCAGATTAGAAGGCAAAAAAAATACAACGCACTCACAATGACATGTTTTCTGAGCTCATGCAGATAGGGCACAGCTTAATGCATGGAGGCATTTAGTGGCAGAGGCCAGGAAAGAATTGAGTGTGAAGAGCGGAGGCAGGAGGTGATGCTGACACAAATGGGGGAAGCAAACGGACATGATGAAGCATCTGTTGGAGCTGCAGGAAAGCCAACAAGAGTGCAGACTCCTGCTGCATCCACTGTATAACCACCTACCCTCCTCCCCATGTTCTATAGCCTCCTCACGCAGATGCCCAAGAACGTGGGTGGGAAGGCTCTGGGCACCCAGCCACTCCACTGCAGAGGATGGCCCAAGCAACAGAAGGCTGTTTGATTTTTAGTATGGCTACAATAAGCAATGTGGCCTTGTCCTTCCCTCCTCCCCCACCCCACTCAGGCTACCTTGTCCGTTCTCATTTTTTTTAAATTAATAAAGAAAGAATTCATGGTTTCAAAACAATAGTTACTTTATTTCGAAGTGGGGAGGGTGGTTGGCTTACAGGGAATTAAAATCAATGAAGGGGGGGGGTTACAGCAAGGAGAAACTCACACAACTGTCACACCAAAGCCTGGCCAGTCATGAAACTGTGGCTGAAGGTCTTGAGGGAGGTATCTAAATCCCTTTCCTTGCCCCTCACCTTACCTCAATAGTTCACTTCTGGCTAGCTTAGGCAGCTCCTACTCAGCTGGCTGACTTCTGAGGATGCCTCTCTTAGGAACCTATGTCTCCCCCTGCATTGAATGGAGAGCCAGGTAGCCTCGTTTGGGGATGAGGATTCCACTGGGTGGCACCCACCTAGTGGTTAGGCATTGCAGTGCTGAATGGAACAATACCTAGATACCTTTGAGGCTCTAGACCCACATTCCTATTAAAATTAAATGGAAATTAGGCATCCAAAGTCCTTGCAAATCTCATCTTTGGAGTATAAAACTAATCCATTTAAACATTTAAGTGGTGAAATGTCTGGTTTGCTTGCATGACATATGGACAACTACATGCCATTTGTGTATCTTATTTTAATGTATGTGAAGATAGCTCATGCCCCGAAGAGCTTACATGTAACAAGATGTTAAAAGAATGTGCAAAAAGTAGTAGTATCCCCATTTTGCAGATGGTAAACTGAGGCAGGGTGATTAATTGACTTGTTCAAGGACTCGCAAAAAGTCTGTAATAAAGCCAGGACTTGAGCCTAGATCCTCCAACTTCCAGTCCAGTGCCTTAACCACAAGACAATGCATGTTCCTTTGGTTTCTATGCTGGTCCACTGAGGGTCTTTCATTAGCACAATGGCTGATCTGTGCAATTTTAATATTGCACAATGACTTGAATGGTTATCAGCAAATAGCCCTGTAAGAAGGTTGCCAAACTACTTGGGAAACTTTAAAAAAAGTTAAAATTCATATCAACAAGGTTTTGAGAGTTTAAAAGATTAGCCCATACTTATGACCCTATTCTATGAAGTTTACTAGAATCTAGGGAAATCACTGAGAATTATAATGGTATATACAACCTGTGTCTCTCTTTCTTTGGACTAATGAGCAGTTAACTGAATTTGAACTTTGATATCAGTTATGCTAGTAACAAATATGAGAGGAAGAGTATTATAGTGTTACTAAGCATTTGGCCAATGAAACCTCTTGCTGTTGAAATATCTTTTTTTCAGTCCTTATGTCATCCTCTTTACAATGTAAATAGAACTGTCTCACGGCAGCAATGGTGAATTTAACTTGGTCTATTCGAGTTTCACACCATTCATTCAGGCTTGCTGAGCTTTGCATAAAGTTTAGAACTCTGCAGAAATTTCAGCTTGCAGGGTAGGCATGAAAGTCTGAGCGTTGCATAGGCCTAGGAATGTCAGCATATTCAACTTGTAAACACCGGGCTTGATTCTCCTTTCACTTAGTGTACAGAAACACCACTAAAGTCAAAAGATCTACACTGGTGTAAAAGTGATGATAGTCAGAAGAGAATGAGACCCTTTAGTTATAAGGAGCCTTTTTGTTTCAAGTTTAGGAGTATAGTTGTGAGAGTTTAGAAAATATGCATTATTTACTATGTTGTACAGCAAAGAACTAAAATTAAAGAAGCAGGAAGGCAGCAGCAGCTCTTAAAACTAATTTACAAATATGAACCATTTCACCTTGCCACAATTTATTTGATGAATTAGTTTGTTTAGATTTACAAAAATGTTATAAAATATGTTTGAGATCCCTCTCTGCCCCAGACTTCACCCAGAACACACAGATTGTAGACTTGTACTCCAGAAGCATTGTGGGAATTAGGGATTGGCAAAACATGCTGAAAAGGGAGTGGCCATATATAATTTGCAAGAGACTGCTTGGGGGTTGGTCTTTCAAGCAGCTCCAGAGAGAGCCTGGGAAGAGACCTAAAAAGGAACCCCAGGAAAGAGGAAGTTGGTACAGAGCTCAATGGAAAATCTTGGGGGCTGGTTACAGATGGTATTTTGAGTACCCTAATTTGGGGTAGAGTGTAGGAAGTAGCTCTAGAAGAAAGAGAATTTGAGATAGTTTGTGGAGGATAGACTAGATGGCCACTTTGTTTGTCTAGGGTCTCAGAGAAGTAGCTTGTGGAAGATGGAGAAGCTGAGTTCCACTATGACTGAGTGTCTACTAGAAGGTGTTGTGGATATTCTATGGGGACCCGCTGCACCAAAGGAATTACCGACTATGGAGGAAGGGCTTCGGCCCAGACAGAGAACAACAGGGTAAAGGGTTGCTTGTGTTAAAGTCCCATTATAAAATATGTTCTATTAGCCTGGAAGTCACAGAATGGTCTTGGTTTGGCTGGACAGCCAAACTACCCACCCAGGTATGGAAGAGAGAAGCTCAGGCAGTGGCCATGTTTCCATGATAAAGAGGTAAGTGCTCTGCTACACACCCAAAGAGGCAAAAATCTGGATCCACCACCCTCATGACTAGACACAACAATATTACTGTGATGAGAGCTATGGTTCTGATCAAAAACATTTAAGCACATGCTTAACTTTAAGCATGAAAGTAGCCCCACTGAAGTTATAATAATGGGGCTACTCATGACTGAAGTTAAAATGTGCTTAAGAGTTTGGCTGGAGTAACACCCATATAAGTATCTAGACACACTAGACAGAAAGGGCCTCCTATGAAGACAGACAAGAGAAAAAAATCTGGATGCAACCATTGTAATATTTAAATAGCTTTTTCCCTGATTCACCACATACACAATAAATTGCAGAGAAAGCCAGCAGCATTAAAAGCACATAAATCTGTAACAATTTGCTAGCGTGAACCATAGCATCTGGAGAGGCAGGAATTAGTGAAAGAAGTTGAGTAAAACTGGAGCAGATATGAATCAGAGCCAAAACTGAAGAGGACCCAGAACTCTCTTCTGACTTAAAACAGTTATTATAATTGTGTAATTTCATCTCTAGCTATTTTTGCCTCCTTCTGCGTCCTCTACTGTATGTTACGGCTGGTGCATTAGAAATACCATAAAAAGGGCCATTATTCTTTGCCACACCTCTGATATATTTACTGGAATGTCTATTCTGCTGATATCTGAAGCTCAGTTTTTTGCTGAGATTGTGTAGCTACCTCTTGTTTCAGGCTAAGGAGATTCTCCACCACCTCCAGTCTGTACATAACTCAAAAACTGCTCAATCAATTTTGTTGAAACTTTTAGAAAAATCACCTTTGAGTAGAGATGGATCTGACACATTTCAGCTCTAGATGAAAAGATTGAGAAAGTTATGGAGTGAAAAATAAATATATTTTGCATTAGTGTCTCTCTAGAGTGGGGTTTTCAGAAATTTGGCACTGTTATAGCGCTGCTCCCATTGAAGTTGATGGAGGCAAAGTTAGGCCAATGCTGACCACTCTTTAAATTTGCATATTATGTCATAGTCACTGGGCATCTTGATTCATGAGATTAGTCAGATTGACTTAACCAGAAATCTCCACGTTGTTGCCGGCACAGAGGCCCCAAGGCAGCAACAGTGGTTCGTTGCCCGGTGTGCTTCGCTCCAATAAACACACCAAGGTGGAGAAGCAGATAAAGTTTATTTGAGCCCAAATAAGGTGCAAGGGAGACATAGCAATCTCAAATCCTGCACACCGATACAAGCCGCTTTTCTCTTCTTATACATGATTTCAGCTAAGCATTCCCCATTACCCCCCACTCCTCCCCCTTACCCCCCCTTCTTCCCCCTCCCGTCTATTTTCTATAGCAAATACATCATGCAAGTAGCAATTACACTAAGCAGTTAAGTCATACTTGGCAGCAAACAAATCATCTCGTTAGTGACTTTCTCTTGACCGGTTATTTTGTTTTCCTCCCTTTGATTCGTTATCCTGCCTTCCCTTCCTCCTTTTCAGCCAGGTGCAAGCAGGCCTTATAATTGCCTCCTGGTATCAGTGTTGCACTGATAACTAGCTGAGGTCGATTAAAGTTCAAACAAACATGGAAGCGCTTTGGTCAGACATGGAGTGACTTTAGTTCATTCAGGCCTAATACAGATGCCTGATGACACCAACAACGTGAATACTGTTGCACACACACTTTGGTGTTTCCAGGATTAGGCCTATGATCATAGTAGCTGCGATCTCACTTGCTCTGGTGGTGGGAAACTGCAGCTAAAATTTCTCAGGAAGTTAAGTAATTCATTAGTTGTAATTAGTTGCAAATTATACCACTCCAGAGTTTATGGGGTTGGTATCTGGACCTAGGATTTTGACTCAGCCCCTGCTCTAAGATTGTAATTGTTTCAAATTTTGTTATAATGCAGTGTTATTCAATTTTTCCCCTCTGAGATCTTAAGATGTTTTGAATTTTTAGCTCTAACCTTTGCAGGTCACCTTTATGGAGTCTATAAGACAACACACAGATAGGAGGGAGGACTCTGGGATCCTCCTATTTTGATGATTATTGCAAGGTGAGAACCTTAAGTTGTAGAAGAAACAGCAAGTAGCAAAATTGAAATAAATTGGGTCAGCTCTCTGATAAGTCAGCACACATTTTTCTCTTCTCTACTCCATATCATGTAAAAACAACCCCCCAAAAACTTGTTTTATTTGTGCTTTTTTTTTTTAAAGCTTTGTGGCGCTTGGATCAATATTTTAATCTCCTAGTATAGGGAGTGGTATTACAATATCATTTGATATCTCACACACTGTGGTACTTTGGCACTTTTTTTTTTTTAATATTTCTTCGGTGTGAGAATTATTTTTTTAACTGGAAAACCAGGAAGATTCTCTGATCCTCCTCCAAGTCAATGAAGCTATGTAATTTATACCATCTGAGGACTGACCTTTAGGAGCTTAACCATAAAAAGCATATGTTCATTAAGGAATTAGAAGTCAGAGCTCAGCTACCATGATGAAAGGTGATGCACAAGATACGACAGATATAATAGGTAGTACTCAAAATAGATAGGACAGCAATAGCCTTCAGGAATACAAAACTGTTTTTAACTATTTATATTAAAGGGGATTTAAAAGAGGATTTATATTAAACACTGCAAGAGTCAGCGCATTGTGTTTTGAAAGACAAACCATGACATCTTCAATGTGCCTTATGGGTCCACACGTCTTTGCAAAAGAAGATTAAGTTTAACTGATCTCCTATGAATATTTTAGCATATGGAGAGTTTACCCAGTTACATCATGAACAACTTAACCTACTGTGCCTCTCTCAAATCTATATATAGCAATCAGTAACATTACATTTCATTTCCTAAATAGGCTTCATCATGACTTTCGATTTTCCTTGATTGGGGGTTTTTCTAGCTGAATGGGTGCAGCCACAGCCTTTTTTTTTTTTTGGCGGGGGGGGGTGGTTGGTCTGTGATGATGTAGGTGTCCAGGGGATGTATCAGTTTTTGCCCATTTATGAGTAATCGCTCTTCAGTTATGAAATGGTGTTACTCTTCAAGTCAAGACCCCTCCCCCAAAGTCCAACAGCGATTGCCTTTTGTCTTTTCAGGTGCAGCGAATGCAGTGGGAGGAGGGGTCTACCCCCTTCTTTTTATAGCCCTGTTCCTGCTTTCAGAAGCATTTCCAGCTGGGAGTAAGGCAAAAGGCAGGCTAGTGAAGAACAGAAACCCTATGCTATTCCTTTGCAAAAATGTAGATTTTTCTTCCAGCTCCCTTTCCTGCCAAACCTTAGCCACCTAGCAGAGGTTTTCAAGCTGTAGGCCACACCCTCCCTGGGGGTGCAGGGTATGTAGTATCAGCAGCCCCTGCTAGGGAAAGGAGTTGACAGCAGGAGTCCCTGGCCACCAGTCTCCCTGCCCCAGCCCAGGGGGCATAACCAAAACTGTTAACTCAAAGGGGAGCAGCTCAGCTCAAAAGTTTGAAAATTGTTACTTAGCAGTGACCTATGGTCTATCAGCCTTATTGATCCCTGGCTGAGGCATCAGCTCGCCTTTTGTTGCTGAGGAACTGGTTTAGTTACTCCCCAGATTTTATCTGGGAAACATAAGCTGCAATAATGACTGAAGTATATGTAAGCTTATGAACATAATGTCGCTATGTGCATTCTGCTTGATATTGATCAGCAAAATAGGACTTTAAGTCATACCTGTGATGTGGTGCTTGACTCTGCTAGATAGCCCCACTGCCTGGCCATTCTAGGGATTAGCTTCATGAGGTCAACACGCTTTTCCACAGTTGCTCGCCATCTCTTTCCCCCTTGCTCCACGAGTTGCTGCTGCCTCTTCATGACTCAGCCCTCCAGCCAAGTCCCTACACACATTTTCCCCTTCCAAAGTATCAAAGGATTTCCTCCTCAGTCTTAGAGAAGTTTTGACTTCCTTATCTTACAGTGCCACTTCCTCAGTGGCTGGCAGAGGAACCTGGGCCAACTTTCTACTCCAGCTGCCAGCATAGGAATTCTTTAGTCAGCAGAGAAGATCTGTTCTCTCTCTCGCTCTCTCTTTTCCTGACCATTGGTATTTCCCATCTCTCAGGGTTTGCCAGCCTCACAACTCCCTCCTCCCAAGGAGTAACTTGACTCTGTAGATCTAGAACACTCTTCCTTTCTCCCTCAGAGTGACTATAGGTTTTCCCAGTAGCTCTTTCTGTTCCTACTTTCCTGTCTTTATAAACCCAGCCTGGCTCTTCTGCCTCAGCTGGGCTCCCTCCCTCAGTCAGGGGATTACTTAGCCACCTGATTCCCCTCAACTGTGGCCTTTCAGGTTAATCAGCCCCCTTCTCAATCTACATTAACCCTTTCAGGGCAAGCGAGCGGTATCACAATACCTTGTACAAACATTATTACAATAGTATGATGGGCATGAACACACAGTATGCTCTGTCACAGTTCCTATAAAATGAGAAAAGATTTCCACACTTAGCATTTAGTGCTAAGAATTTAAAATATATCTGGTAGTTCCCTGGACAGATCTCCAGACTGTATTTGTAGAGGACTGCTCACTGGGGGAAGTTGGCCAGCCTATGTAAACTATTTTTTGTACATAGTGCATAGACAAACAAGAGGAAGGAAATTAAATACTCCTTTATGTGCCTGACCCTAAAGGCCAAAGAGGAGAATGGAAAGGATCTCATTGATTTCAATAGGCTTTGGAATACATCCTGTATCATCCCTCTCCATTCTCCTCCCACTAGGAATTATTCTGTCTTGTTGAAGTCACAATCAAAAACTCCCCTCTAGACCCATAGAGGTAGTTATTTTTTATTTGAATACATTAATCAAGCTCAGCAGCTGTACTTTAAAAAAATAGATTTAGACATATATTGTTTTTTTCTTATCTTGATCTCGAATATGATGAGGAGCCCTATCAAAGCAGCATGAAGTGGAAAGGTTTGCTGATCTTCCTAAAAAGCTAGCGTGTTTTCAGAACTGCAGCAATAGTTTGTAATGATAGCAAGATTGTTAGAGCACAGTTTGCATCAGAGATGACTCACTGATTTCTTTTTTTTTTTTTACTAGAAAACTTGACAGGACAAATTCATAGAAGATAAGCAGGTAGATGAGGGGGTTTTCCATTCATTTTCAATGAATGAAAAAATGTAAAACAATTATTTATCAGAATTTTGAATGTCACTGAATTGGTTTAATGAATTTAACCTAAAACAGAATGTCAAAGAGTTAACCTTTTAATAATTTGTAGTAGTTGCTCATGCAGTTTCATTTGTCTGGCTAGCTCTCAACTCAACCCTCTCACTTTGAATTTTGGGCTGTAGGGATGATTGTTTCTGTAACAGAGAAATACTTAGACCAGTGCTGAACACTTAGACCTTTAATGCTTCTGTGATCATCTTACTTTGACATCTTACTTCTGTAAATCATATCCCAGGATTCTACTCACTGTCCCTAATGTTTCTACTGCCTATAAAAGCTTTAGTTTCCTTTTTAATCATGCCTCATTTTATGACATTTCATAATGTTATATATTGTGTAACTGAGATATCACTGCCACAGTCATCTCCTGTAGCCTCTGGAACTGCTATAGTAGGATGTTTTGAGGGCAGTCACATTAGGTTGCTTCCATTCCTCCTCAAATTACTGTTCTTTTACATATTACCAATCAAATCTCTCTCTCACACACACACTTTATACAGAAGGGAAAATACTTAGGCCAAATTCTGACTGACTCTCTGTAAGTAACTTTTATGGGACTACTCATATGCTTAAATGTAAGCACCTGCACAGCTGGGTATACATAATCCCTTATTAATCTTTAGAATATAACTATAGGTACATTTTCTTTTGTTATTCACTGGACAACATGATTAGTCATAAGTCAATTTGCTTCAGTGGAGTTTCATCCACTCACATCAAGGAAAAATTTGGCCCTAGGAATACCAATGATAAATTACCTTTTCATTAAAAAAAACCCTAACCAATCCATCAAAAACATCAATGTGCTGCTACTGTTTGAATTATGACTTGGTGTCACATATATGGATGGTTTAGTCATCACTTCTTCTGTTTAATGTTTGTCAGACAATAATATCTGGCAGTAGTTATAAGCATCTCCAGAAAGGTATTAATGATGCAGCTAACTAGTTCATCATTTTGCTTTGAATGTTTTACTTTTTTATGTACAGTAAATTGTACTATTCGTATGCTTAAAGTTAATCATGTGCATAAAAATCAGAGTGTAAACCTATACTTACAATGAAGGATCATGAATATATTGACAAGCCAGACAAGCAAAAATTGAGAGCTTTATTAATTCACTTAAATTTGACAATATAAATGGTTTAAAATTTGTATTTAGTTTTGTGCTTTATATGCTCAGAAAAATTATAAGAAAACAAGTGAATATTTCTCTAATATTCTTCTTCCTTAGGCTGAAGCAGAAAAGTATGTCATAGGCATCACAGTGCAAAATAACAAAACAATATTTTTAAAGAAAAAAACTGCCACTTATATTCAGAAAGGACATAACTAGTAAAAACAAACAAACAAACACTCTCCTCCACTCCTATAAGGTATAATGTACTGAAAACAGCACAATTCAAAACTTGCATTTTAATCAGGTGGTCCTGATAACCATATAAACCACAATGCACTAGGGAGCCCCATAAAGAACTTAATTGAAATCAATGGGAGCTTTGCCATTGACTTCAATGGGAGCAGACCCAGACCCAAAAGGAAGTAGTTTTATTTAAAAAATATATATAATAAGCTGGATACTCACTAGAAATACAAGCAGTAAAGAGTCCTGTGGCACCTTATAGACTAACAGACGTATTGGAGCATGAGCTTTCGTGGGTGAATACCCACTTCGTCGGATGCATGTAGGTATTCACCCACGAAAGCTCATGCTCCAATACGTCTGTTAGTCTATAAGGTGCCACAGGACTCTTTGCTGCTTTTACAGATCCAGACTAACATGGCTACCCCTCTGATACTAGAAATACACTTGCTATTTGAATGCTGCAGCATACAGTAGCAATATTCTGCATTCCTATTCCACCCCCAAAAAACCGAATTAAGAAAATGTTAAAATGGCAAAATCAAGCTTTCAAAAGTTGCTTAATTGGACCTATTATGTATGATAAACACTTTATCATGATCACATACAATTTTTAGTACAGGACTCTTGCCTCATTCAGTGCATAGAATGGGTGGTGCTGACTGAATGGGAAGCTCAATGTTTCTTTTTATCCTCATCATTCTAAGTATGGTTTTATGCATAATTACTGTGCACCGTCCAAACCCTGCACTCAAGAGCAGCCCCAGCTGATTTGCTGGATGAGGAAAATGTTTTCAGTGCTGTCTCCTCTCCACCCCATCGCCTCTGAGTGGCTGCAGGTGTGTGGAGGAGGGCAAGCAGTGGAGTGGTACAGGGCCACCTGGAAGTTAGCAACTAGGGTGGTAACCCTGCTCACCTGTCCCTAGAATCAGCTGCATATGGAATTATTCATTTCCTCATGGGCTTTTCTATGCAGTTCTCACCACCATAACTTAGTTCTTGAATGAATTTATCTTCACCATCTGGGTGTGAGGTAAAATGATATATTACCTCCATTTTAACATGGAAAATAAGGCACAGATCAAGATAGAAATTACCAAATTACTACTTTTGGAGCCCAATTTGAGACCCTAAGGGCCTAAGCAAAGCTCCTATTCAGCACTTCTGTAAATCATATCCCAGGATTCTACTCACTGTCCCCTCTGTTTCTATCTCCCCATCCCCAGATCATGTCCCCACACCATTATTCTCCCATTGCCCTCCTCCCTCTGCTCCGTTCCCATTCCCTACCTGTTTCTCCTTCTGCTCCAGATCCTGTCCTCACCATTCCCTGCTCCTGTATTTACCTTCTCTTCCATCCTATCCCTTTCCTCTCTGCTCCTATCCTTCCATGCTCCTGCCCCTCTTCCCACTTCTGCGCCTGCTCCCTTCTTGTTCCCAACTATGCCTTCCTTGCCCTTGCTTCCTGCTCCTTTCCCCCCATCCCAACTCCTGCTCCTATCCCTCTTCCATCCTGAATTCCTACCTTTGTCCTCCTGCCCTGAATCTCTTCCCCTCACCCCCTTGCTCTCCATCCTTCATTCAAGTCAGGCTTCTCCCTCTTTCTTCTGAATGTGAGAACACTCTCCTTGTTCTCAGTCCTGGTGCCACAGTGATGTGCAGTACCCAGAAGGAGCTCAGTCCTGCTGGGATGGAGCATGCTCAGTTCCTCACCAGGGATGGCATAAGTACAGTCCAATTCGCATATGGTAGTCAAGAGGGGATGAAAACTTTAGCTGTCAAACACTAACAAATCTGTACTGAGCATGTGCAATCTGTGTTTTTTCAGAGACTTATAACGTGGGCAAATTTTGGAAAATTTTTACAAAGATGTAGCAAGCATATCCCTTGCTCTAAAACATAGATGCACTATAATTTCTCCACAAAATAGTTGTAAGTATTTTTTAATATGGGCAACATCATATTTCCCCTAATCTCTGAGAAATGGCTGATCCATTTTTAGCTGAAACTTGAAAAAAAAATTTAAAAAAAATCAGCCATTGGCAGAGACGTAGCCTGGAAAACTTTAGCATGAATGGTCTAAACTTAAGCAAAATTATAAGCAACTGAAAAAGAGGGTCTTATAATGGAAAGTAGCAAAGAATCCATGCATCCGACGAAGTGGGTATTCACCCACGAAAGCTCATGCTCCAAAACGTCTGTTAGTCTATAAGGTGCGACAGGATTCTTTGCTGCTTTTACAGATCCAGACTAACACGGCTACCCCTCTGATACATAATGGAAAGTGTTATGCAACCTAAAACTATAAGCGTCACTACCTGTACTGCCTATAACACAGTTTCATTATAAAACAGATTTCAGAACTGATTTTATATCACAACCCTTTGTGCTTTTATTTGGCTTTCATTTTATTATGTACACACACGGTCCTATACAAATTATAATATAAAATCTTTAAATAGCACATTGTAGGTATATTGTATATATCCTCTCATATCAAAGGATGGCCTGGCAGGAACCCTGCCTCACTCTCCCTCATTCATTTTGAGAATAGCCCACTTATACCCAGAGTCTTTAAAACTAATATGCCCCCTCCTTTGGGGCTAATCTCATTAGATTAACTAACTCTGCCCATAAAGGGCACATTTTTTAGATTTAGGGTTTCCCAGGCCCCTTTTCTGGGGCTGGGTGCTTCAAGCTGTGGCTTCCTTGGCTTGTAGCTCTCCCCTCAAGTTCAAGGTCTTCATGGCCCTCCTTTTTGGGGGGCTACGTGCGTTCAGTTTTGACTTCCCAAGCCTTTAAACTCTTCCTCTTTCCAGTTCAGGGGTTTCACACTCCTTCCTGGGGCAGTGTTTCTAGTCCTGACCATGCTGTTCTGTAGACTGTCCCCTTGGGTTCAGAATTTCATCGCACTGCTCCTTACAGCTTACATCCTAGCTGAGCTCTTCCTCTCAGGACTTGCCTACTCAGTCACTTAATTTGCAGCAAGCTAGGGGGTAAAGCTACTTGTATTAGCCTGCCATGCACTAACTCTCCATATGGACCCTACTACATTGCACTAAAAGTTCCCTCATGTATTTTGTGATACTCCCCACTTTAAAGCAGCTCCCCCCTTGACTGAACTTAGATCCTCTGTTTTGAGTCACCCACCCAGTCAACTAATCAGTCTCTGAATCTTCTCCAACTGGATCTAATAAGCCCAATCCTCTGTCTGTGCTGGCTGGGACGGTGAAGAACCTCTGGAGCTGCAGGAGGAGCAGAAGGTGGAGTTTCAGGAGGCAAAGTTGATGTGGGGGGTTGGAAGGTGCATCATTAATTGCTGGTCTGAGAGGGGTACAGAATTATTAGAATTTTCAGGTTAAAAAACTCTTTACCATCAGGCACATGGTAAGAGCTCCTGCACCAGGGGTCAGAATCACTTTACATCTGGGAGAGTTGGCACCACTGTAACTGCTCCATACACTGGGAGTGGGCAGAGGAAGTTCAAAAATCAAAAGACAGACCCCCCCCAAAATGACAAATTGGTCTCAAAATCCTGAGATTTATTTTTAAATCTCATGGTTTTGGGTATGGAGATACTGCTGAAGAGAGAGGGTGAGGTGGGACAAGGCTCTCTCCTGACTCAGGTAGCGAATAGGCTACAGAAGCAGGTTACTTCTATTTAGTAGGTAGTGGTGGGGGTAAGGACCTCCCAGACTCACCAGCTGCACCAGTAGTCCTCCAATGGAAATGGGCGGTTCTGCACCCTGTAATACATCAGTCACACCACCATTACCTTATTAGTGGGTTTTAGCCCTATTAGTCCCTAATGACCAGCTGCCCATTTCTGAGTGCATTACATTATTGGAAGATAGCTTATTTAAAATGGTCAGAGAAGGGACCAACAAGGTGTGTTTCTCAGTTCCTCCCACATAAGAAGATTTTAGGGCTGACTTCAAGACCGGAGGAGGTAGTTTGGGTGGCCATTTACTCCATTCTCTGTGTCTAGGGATAGTAGAAGGAGCCCAGAAAATAACTAAAGCAGTCACTGGGAGAGAGAAAAAGATGTTGTGGGGGAAAAGACAGTACCTGGGAGAGGGAAAGCATAGGGACCTACCAGACCATTGTCCCTTTAAGGACCTGGGTCCTTGTGGAATGTTGGGGGTAAATTTCCCCTCTCTCTAGGCCCAAGGAGCAGCTGCAATAAGGTCCTCTTCTACCCCTGTCCAGGCCTGTGGTGAGTGCATTTCATTGCATTCTTCACTTCCTCTTCCAAAGCCTTGTGGTGCAGGAATGGAAAGGGGAGGAGAAGAGAATGGACTCCTCCTGAGCCATTTTTCACAGCTGGGGAGGAGGGAGCAGTGCCACCCTGAACTGCTGGACACTTTCCTCCTCACCCACTCCTCTTGTGAGAATGGTGTTGGCCTCTTTCCCCCTCCACCTCCCTCCTCAGGAGCAGAGAGGAGTTTGTGGAATGAGAGCTGTGCTTGAGTCATACCCCGGAGGCAGAAAAGTGGGGAAGGCAGCCAGTCTCGGGGGGATTTTCCCCATACTAGGATGGAAATCGTGTGAGGGTGGGAGTTTCATGGCTGGAGACTGACTTGAGCAAGGGGCCAAAATCGCATTACATATGTTTCAAGAGTTAGCAACACTGTGTCAGGCAGGGTAGACCACGTATAGTCAGAGGAGACCTACCCCCTGCAAAAAAACAAAAGGGACCCACCCCTACCTGACCAATCAGTGGTATGTATTTTTTTTAAACAGACAGAGCAAAGCGTATTTTATGGAAGGGATGTCATATATATTGCTGGTCACTGACTGTATGCTCTTCAAGATAGGATCTCTTTGTTACATGTTTCTATTACACCTAGTATGTATCCCAGATCCATGAGTGGGGCAGCTAGGCACTATCACAGTACAATTGACGAACAGCAGCAGATTAAGGTAAAACAATTTAAGGGTCGTGTGTTAAAATTTTGGCATCACATCAGAATATTTTCAGCTGGAGGGAGTTTCAGCTGGAAAGGGTTTATATTGTCATCAATATTCCTCATTTACATGTATAGGAGTCAGAGGGGAATGTTTGTGAACTCAAAATATACTATTCACAAAGGGGAAAAATATGCAGACTTGCCTAATGTGCTGCTGCTTATAATTGTCTCCTAGCTGCTGCTTTCCTTTCATTAGGCTCTCAAAGGAAAGAGTCATAAGGGAGGGGAATGGTAACAAATTAGAAATGTGGATGTTACTGATCAATTCTGTAAGATCCACTGCAGTCAATTAGAGAAGAGGAAACCTTGTGCATTGCTTGACAAAATGTTTGTGGCAAACTGGAGCCATAGGGATGGGGGACGAGCTTAGAGGAGCAGTATACACAGGCTAGCTCTTTGAAGATCTGAGGATGAGTCCTTTTGTCATAAACTTTGCGGTTCTCTGAACCTGGAAGGCCTTGCTTTCTGCAAAATTTCCAGGCTCCCCCACCTTCTCCCACTTGAGGAATGCTTCCTCGGGTACTCTGCAAAGAGAACTTTGAGGCACCTTCTGCCTCCTATAGGTATGACTCACATTTACACCAGGGCAAAATGGGTGTTTATGCTACCATTCTGATTTTACCTCCACCGTGCAATCACCTCACCTTGGTGTAAATGACTCTCCATAGCCCTGCAATTTGTATAAGCAGCACCTATATTTCTTGGTCCAAATCATTTAATGTAAGGTAACAGATGAAATAAATCCTTAAAAAGCACATGCAAAAGCAAAGAGAATGGCTGTGACTTCCATATAACTAGTCCAGTGTGGATTAAGTAAAAGTGTGACATTACTTTCTCCATTCTGAGACATAGTACACAGAGTAGAAAGACTCCAGCATTTCTCATATTTATTAGACTATCAATTGTTTGATTAGTCATTTGAGCATAAAGTGTTTGCTCACATTCAACTTATACATTCAAAATATTGACAGCTTTTATATTCTATTTGTACTGGAATGCTATGATTAACTAGCTTAATTCCCTCCCATGAATGAGAAAAAATGAAAGATTAAAAAACAAAAGTGCTTTAGGTTGAGAAAGCTGGTAAAAAAAAAAAAACCACTAGTCCCCTCACCCCAAGTAAAATATTTCTGCACCAAAACCACATGATTGAATGGTGGGTTTGTTTGGTTTTTTTGGATGGTTGCTTTTTCCATTTTCTAATTCACCAAGAAACCACTGCAAAAAAATTGACCCAGTTACTAGGATTTGGATTGAATTGGACAGATGAATGGCTGGATAGACATAAAGGTTGATATGCAAAAAGACAGCTACAGAATAATGAACTTTTTTTTAATACACAGCACTAAGAAATTCCTCTGTTGATTGAGGATAGGATCGAGAACTCTGCCTTGAGCTCTCTTTTCATGATTAAGAATTTAGATGTACGAGTATATCAGTGTTTATTTGGTCTGATAAAATGATTCATCCAGTCACAATATAAAGTGATAAAACAGCAGTCTAAGGATCACCACACTCCCTGGAACAATAGGTTCAAATCCTGACAAGACTGACTTAGCCCTTTCTCCTTCTGAGGTGACAGACTAAACTGGCATGCAATGTAATATATTTTGGTCTTTGCTGAGGCCTTAAAGCTGCAGTCCTGTCTTTTATGTGAATTACAAAGATCTCAAACCCTTTCCTAAGATTAAGGGTTTACCCTGATTTCCTTGCCCAAAACTTTTTCTTCTTTCACTGAAGTTACATTATGCTCCACGTGTCTCCTGCTTTCCTCTCCAGCTGTTATGTATTTCAGTGGTGGTGTGTTATAAAGGCTGAAAAAGCATTTTGGCAGGAAATATGTAAATTTAAAGAAACCTACTCCCCATACCCTTAATTTTAAGATAAAGGGACTCATTCTCATTTACACTTCTCTAGCAGCTTAAAGGGGCCTTAAAATGAAAAAGAATCAAGCAGGGCCAAAGAGTTTCATCTTCTTCATTATATTGCACTGCGTAACATTTGTAGAAAAATATGTAAAACTGAAACTAAACAAAAGTACATGCACCAAAGGTGAACATTCAATTGCAAATGTGATGCCTATTTATTCTATCCCCATCATCAGCTACCTTAGGTAACTGATAAACTTATTAAGCATTTCTCCTATCAGATGGAATATCAGTTTAGATAGTTCAAATTGCTTTTTTCCTCTCAAAATTACTCTACAGTTGCAGCAAAGGACTTTCTCTGAAATACATACTGTAGGTGACCTAGCTGACCAAACCTGACTTATCTGAGGATTGTAATGACTATCAAATGCTATTGTAGTTCATTGGAGCAAGTGTTTTGTCTTTACTCCAATTTATTTTCTCTAACTGGCAATTATCTGAGAAGGGGCAGACTTCTTGGTTTTTCAAGGGAGTTGGTGGTAAGTGTTTTCCTCTCAAGTGCCATATGCAGTTTTCATTATTTCTGGAAGCCAAACATTAAGAAACATTCTTAAGGTTTTCTTTTTTAATTCTATTCATCCCCTTATGCGATTCGGAATTTAACAAAAGCTGTGCTATTCAATTCTGCCTCCAGTTACAGGTGTGACTGCTACTGAGATCACCCAGTAACATCACTAGAAGGCACACCTCTTTTTTACCTCACTCCGGAGGATGAATCCTGGATACCTGCACCCTTTCCCTGTACCAGTGCAGGAGCTGATAGAGTTCACCCTGTAGGAATTACTAAATTAGGTAGGTGAGGGATAGAGTTGGGTTAGATATTTGAAAATATTAATGAGAGACAGGAGGAAGGGGGTGAGTTGCAATCTATGATAGTGATAAGTTACAGCTGAGGGATAGAGGTGGTTTGGGTTTTTGTTTAAATAAGAGGAATTGTTGAATAAGTTTGGATTAAAGTATTAAGGGGCAAAAGGTCAAGTGTTTTTTATAGGAAATCTTTACTAAAGAAAGCTGCTGAAATCTTATAAAAGACACTAAAGATTGAACCCTAGCAGGCTAGGAATTGAACTGTTAGAAGTTTATCACAGATCAGTAAGAACAGAATAGAAGTTATATTGTAGAGAATGTTTTCTAAAATTAGTTATGTATTTGAGTCAACTAGCCATTTTGAACTAAATATGAGCTAATGAAGGATGATTTGGGAAATAGTGATCACAGTTCAATACAGTTCTCAATTTTATCAAGTGGAAAAATTTGAGGTGCACAGATTCAAATTTAACCTTTTAAAGAAATTTAGTGTTATCTGAAGTTAAATGAACTGGCAATGTTTATTAGCAGGCATTTAAATGGTAAAATGCTAAAGTTGATTCAAGAGGGGTGTTTTCTGCCACACAAAACTGAACCAATCTTCAAAACCAGTGTGAACAAATTAGTAGTTAAAGTTAATTGCTAGTAAAATCAAAGCTTTAGTCACAGCAATCAAAATATCGTGGCACTGTTAGGTTTTATAAGATGTAAATAGTGTATTCACAAAACAGGAAAAAGAACAATTTAGCTAAAGTTATTTAGAAAAGCAAGAAGATTCATTAACTTTATTGGACAAAAAAAGAAGGTGAGACCATTAAATGAGTACTAAAGGAAGGAATTTTTGGTTACTGAAAAATGATCTAGCAAAAAACCTAAACATTTCCTTCACATCTGTTATTTGATCTTCAAATAGTCACAGTATAGCCATAGAGGAGGTAAATGGCATCAGAAAGTCTGACTGCATATTTAACTAATTGGTCTATAGTTTATTTATTTCAATTTGTAAACATGCCAACAGGCACCTATCCAGCAGACTGAAATATAATTCACTTGACAACGGCCCAGATTCTGCCACCATTATTCTTGTTAAGTAGTACTTCCCTGTGGGAGAAGTTGCATTTTTCCTCATGCAGTAAGGGACTATTCAGTGAGTAGGGTGGCAGAATCTGACCCTACAGGTTTAAACCTTAAACTTTCACATTGGGTGCATCTTGGCTGCTACTGTGATTAATGGGGTACTATTTTTTGAAGAAGTCACTTTCACTGCCCTGCCATGTTCCTTATTATTGAGTTATAATTTGTGGGTGGAATTAGCACAGCAGGAAGACAGTCTAGAAGACAACTAACCCAGATGGCTTTTCATGCTGGTGAACTGCAGAGTCATTTCCATCTTTTTGAGCTTTTTTTCCCCCTTCACATATCTAATGAGTGCTGGACTGATTATGTTAGCGAACAACAAAATAAATCAATATGCTGCAATAGGTTTCTTTTGTAAAAGTAGGCTGTTCACTATAAATCGTCCACTTGTAATTTCAGTATGGCACCTTGTTCTCTTTGATAATCCTGATAACAATAGTTTCACTTTTTTTATTATGTGAACTGACTGCTCATGAAAGTTGCCAGACTATCTGATCCCTGTAGGGATGAGTGAGGCCCAAAGGGGCTCCTCCCCCAACACACACATTTAACAACCCCTCAACAAAAGGTAGGGAGAGGCAGGCTATAGAGGAACAAGGATCAATTAATTATGGGGGACAAAGTATGCAAGAACAGGAGTGCAGGTCTTAGGGTTAGAATGAGAGAACCAGAGGAGGCCACTGAGCAGAGAACCCTGGACAATGCCCACTGTTTGGGGAGAGACTCTAGGAAATCAGTGGACAATGCCTAAAGGAACCCTGCCCGCATGTGTGATTTAAGGAATGAAGCATGCTCCGTGGTTTCTTCTGTGTCACTGCAGAAATGGCAGGTGGTAGGAGACGGTAAACCATACCAACAATATGCCCATCCTCACAGCTATGTGAAGGTGGCACTCACTTGTGTCCCAAGCAGGCTTTGTAAGCAACATGGAATAAAAGCTGGCCTATGGGGAATCTCTGTCCTCCAAAAGGTGGCAAAAGGTCCCATCACTTTGCATCATGGAAGGACATGAGATTGAGGAACTGGAGAGTATGGATCATGAGTGTGTATAGTTCCCAAGGCACAGTTCAGATGTGGAGCAGCTGGAGAGCATTATGCCTGTGAATTCATTGCGAGCAACTAGAGGAGCTAATGGGAAAGGGACCTGATGTCAGGCTCCAGAGGACCAGGTTATATAGGCAGGCAGGGAGCATCCCTTCCCAGGTTCTGCAAGGAACTGGATAGTCTTCACCTCCTCAAGCATACAGTGAGGAACATGAGGGGGAGCAGCCCCATGCACAAGGTGAGCGGGGTGGGGTCCACCCAACCCAGCTAGCTATAGTCCAGGAGCAATCTGACTAGTGATACCCACTAGGACCAACCTCCAGTGCACTGAGGGGACCTCCACAGCTGTGCACATAGATGGGGATTGTACAATAGGTGTTCTGGGATATGCAAAGAATGGGTGGGGGAGGAGGAAATGACAATACAAATGTGACAAGGAAGAGGGGAGACAGGATTGGGGCAACCTGTCCTCTAAAAGAGAAGAGGGCTCCCTGGGCAGATGTCACAGAGAGCTGTACCTCAACCCATCTCTGGTCTTTCCTGAGTGCACCTTTTCAAGTGACATTCCCTACACTCCTCAGGATGAATTCTATGATGCTCCCACTCACAGATCAGGTCTGCAGGATGCAGCATCTGTGATTACTGACTGTTTCCTCAGCAGATCCAACTGGGTTTGGCATCTGCAAGAGACTTCCTTTCAGGAACTGTGAGCAGTAGATTAATGCAGTGACTCAGAACAGCTTCAAGACAAAGTATTGCTTATTTATCCATCAGAACATAACCAAAAAAAGCTTATTTACATCTTGTTTTATCTAAAACTTAGCACTTCCCTCAAAGCTTAGGCAGGCCCAGCTCATCCAGGTACCCCTGCTTCTGGGGACTGGTATTCAGTCTCCTTTCCTGCAGACACTGCCTCCCATGAGCTTAGGCTTTTGGTCTAGGTTTTCCACCTAAAGGCCCCCTTCCCTGTCAGAAGCTAGAAGTTCAGCTCGATCAGAGGCAAAACACTGAATTAATTGAACACCTGTATTGTCCATTCAGTACCAGTAACTGAGTTATCTAGAGTCATTGGCTGCCTTCCTGTGAACATGGTGTAAGCTCCTACAGGAGTTAACCCTTTGAACCATGTATCAGACAGCACAACAACTATCAAACAAACAGAGGTGCATATGGTATTCATAAAAATAATATAGCTATCTCCCATGATCTTCACAGTAGGTAGAGACTGGGAGAGGAGAAGGACAAGGGGACCCAAAGGGAGGTCTGGACTGGAAAAGGAGGAAGTAAAAAAAAAAAAGTCAGGAAGGGACAAACAGCACAAAAAAATAAGCACAAACAAAAGGAGATCAAATAAAAAAGGTAAGGGAAAATGAAGTAAAGAACAAGACTCAGAGGGAATTGAGAGACAGGACAGGGTGGCTAGATCATGGTAAGGTGGAGGGAGAAATCCATACTTCTCTCTTTACCAGCAGCAATGGCACTGCACCCACCTTTAGCAGGGAAGATGGACAAACAGAGAAAGATCCTTCCAGGAAGTGAAAGGTGACAGAATGACAGCCATAGAAGCTGAAGTCTTCAGTTTCATACCTTCATAGACACTACAGTCAAAAAAAATCCAATCATTTGTACCATGCAGAAGGATCTACATTTTGCACAGCTGCTCATTAAATCATTCCCAGTAATGTCATAGACTTCACTATGGGTAGTGATGTTGCCATGACCACTTCCCTTAGTTATTTATTCCAAGGGAAATTGCTTTTACTCCCCCCCCACCCCAAACATACCTCTAAATTAAGGAGACATAATAGCATTCTCTGTGTGTCATTAATCTGAACATGTAATATTCAAAAAGGCTTTGTTTCCCCTTCTTTTGAAATTGCTTGTGAAAGAATGGTGTTCATTTTGGGTCAGAGTTAAGGTTATATTGAAACATATTTACAGTTTGTCATAAAAAATTCTTAAATTTATATTATAGTAGATTTCCTGGCATTGAAGCACTTTTTATTAATGATGTGACAAGTCAGTTCAGTGTTTTGACTCTGAATCCTTAAATGGCTTTTCTGTCATTTTGGTTTTGGAATAAATATGAGACCCACTATTTACTGAATTATTTTGTCCCTTTTTTTAAATACAGTGCATCTTTGAGGATAACTGCTTCTTTGAGCTGCCTCTGCATGGACATATATTTAGACAGCTGGCAGATATTGAAAAGTAGTTGTGAAATTATGCTAGACTGAATCTTGTAGCTATGCAGGATACATAGTTTTGTCCCCTTTCTTTTGGAAAATGAATGAGTATCTTGAGTTGTACCTGCCTCTCAACAGATACCACTGAGTGGCTTTGTCATTAAAAAAATTGCTTAATGACTGAGGTTTTGTTTTTTTTCCTGGACAGATGGCAAATGTATCTCAGAACACATGAGACACGGCTTGGCTGGGAAAGCTTAGTACCATTTTTTTCCTGAGGAATCAGGCATTTGCTTCTGCACGGTGGGTGGTGGGGTGGGGCAGAAGCTCACTGTGAATGGGATGTGGGGAAAGAGGTATAAGAGGGGCAATGAGGGGAGCTACTTGAGGTGGCTTCAGATTGGAGAGTGCCAATGGTTCTTACCTGCTCACTGATCTGATCCTGGGTGCCACCATGGCCACTCCAGCCCCTCTCGGTCTTGCTCTCACCTCTGCCCCCACCCACCACATGTGCAAGTTTACATAAGGGTAGAGTCTCCACAGTATTTCCATTGTGGGTATGTTACAACCCCATTCTCTCCTGGTTCCACCACCCATGCTACAAGGGGTTGGCTTTTATAGGGAATGCAGATGCTGTGCAACTAGCAAGAACTACGAACCAATACATTGACTTCAATGGGCCTTAAACACAGGCTTAAAGTTAAGCAGATGGTTTAAGAGCTGTGCTGAACTGGGGCCCTCATTAATGTGCAGCTTCCATTTTACAAGCAGCTCAATGTACCTAATTCCCCAAAGATTTTCACAATGCTGAAAATGTTCACTTTGCTCTATTGTTTGTTCACTGATAGCTCTGATGCTACCTGAACAAGCCCTCTCAGTCCATTTGCCATAGTTCTGAAGCACAGGACAATGTAAACAAAACATCTGGAAACAAAATAAACACAGTTTAAAATGTAAGGTAGGTTTAAATTGATAAACTGTGTTTGGTAACCAGTGATATTTATTACTAACCCTCCAGCTGTCAACTAACATTAACATGTCTTCAGAAAGAATCATTTCACTCAGTAAATTCAGTTACAGCTCAGTGGGTATAGCTAATATTTACCAGTGATATCCAGGGGGGAAAATAAAACAAGTTTATACTTAATGTATCCTCCTATTGTGATAATGGACAAAATAATCCATGAAAGAAACTGGGAAGTACAGAAATCAGACTTGGGACTTAACAGAATCTTGCCATTAAAAGAAAAATCAATGGGAAAGTAGGGAGTTTTTATTTTAGGTGTGTTTGCTGTCCTAACAATCCAGTTATCAGAATTGTTTTATATAGAGATATTTTTAAAGATTTCTTCACTTTGTTACCATGTTTTATTTCTTTACCTTAATCTTCTCATTAGTTTGTTATTTTATAGACAAACACGAAAAAGCTTTTAATAATGCTCATTATATTCAGGGCCATATTCTCACTTCTACTATGAAGGGAAAGAAACTAGACTCAATGCAACCTGCCAGGCTATAGGGCAGAGATGGTGGCATGTCCTCTCTTCAGGGATATGGATCCGTGATAAGGAATGGGAGCAGGCAAGGATGGGGAAGGGATGCACATCAATCATTAGAAGGCCTCTGGAAAATTTAGTGAAAAATTAATGCAACCTGAGATGGCCCCAGGCTGTGTTAAGCAGCTGCTGCCAGGGAATTACCTGGAAGCATGTCTCCTCTGAAGCTGACCTGTCAGGGAGCTGGGGAATGGTGAAGGCAAAGGGAGTACAAATGGGACCCAAGGTTTCTGGGACTAGAATCTCTGCCCCATTCTGCAAAGGTGTAGGAGAGTTTGGAAAGCCTCTCGATTATAAGCTTAAGCTAAACCCTATTGAAATCAATGAATGACTCCCACAATAGATTTTTCAAACAGTTAAATGGTTCATGGATAATTTGTGCAGTTAACAGGGACTCCAGTTTGCAAAGCGTATATTAAAACTCTGCACCTAGCCAATGAATCTGACAGTAACCTACCATTTCTAGAAAACATTGCTCAGGCAAGGGCTGGGTGACCCAGCAAGGAAAAATGGTTGTTTTTTTAATTCCCTAAACCTGTTTATCTGCTACATTTCCATAGCCTGGTCCCTCTTCCTGAGATATTTAAGTCTTCCTTAGCTTCCTCAAGAATGCCTCTTAACTGTGGCTCTGATCCTGAAAGTTGTTCCATGTAGGTGGACTTCAGGAGGACTTCTTATGGGAGCAAGGGTCTGCCCATGTGGAAAAATTGGCAGGATTATGCTCTTCAGGATCAGGTTTATCCATTCTGGGAACATAAACATCACCCCCACCAACCAGAACAGCTCAAATTTCAAATAATGATCAGATACCTGCAGCAAACTGATCAAAATTGATCCAGAGAGTAAGCCCTCTTCCTTCCCTTCTACAAGCACAGGTGCTGGAGCTAGGGGTGCTGGGGGTACAGTAGCAGCCCCTGGTTTGAAGTGGTTTCCATCAAATCCAGGGTTTACAGTTTGGGTCAATGGCGCTCAGCACCCCCACTATACAAATTGTTCCAGAGCCCCTGTCTACAAATAACTTGCAAAACAAAGTACATTTTAAATAAATGTGAGAAAATCCTGATCCGTTCATGGCCATTCTGCAATCAGAAAAAGTGACTGAATTTGTTGATATTATTTGCTGCGGTTACTTGTTCAGCTCTCATCACAACCACTGCTGCTGGTTTTTCAAATCAAATGGCTTTGACAGATACTGCTCCCTTTTATTTAAACACTCAACTAACGCTCTGGACACTTGAACTGATTGAAAAGAGACTAATTTGTTTCATTTTTGTAGCTTGCCAATTTTGATCATTTTATTATGCTTCAGTATAGCAGTTTGTTGCTTTGCAAAAAGTGCTTTGCTAAATAAGTAATAATTTCATTCAGATCAGTTAAAGTTATTTTAAATGTCCCCTTGATACAAAGATCACACAATTACATTCTTCACTGAAGTGAATCTGAGAAAATGTGTGGAAAAAGGGCATGTTTCACAATGAAATATCTGATAAAAATCAAGGTTTGCTATGAGATAGAAGAAAAAAAATCCTGGAAGCTTTAGAAAATAAACAAAGTCATTAATCAGGGTCTCTTGACAGTAGCAGAAAAGTTGATTGGCTCCTACCATGTCCCCTGCCACCAAGCAGCTATTGCTGTTCAGCACAAGACAGACAATAAAACTTCCTGATTTCTGAGTTACACTTGCCTTAGTTCTGGCCCAGATTGTGAGCAACCCCTGGACCAGCAAAAAGTCATCTACCTTTTCTCCTTGTCAGCTGTGCAGGTCACAGTAGCCAGCCTTATACTCTGGGGAATGCAGTGTCCTACTCTGCTCCACAGGGCTCAGAAGAGGAAAAAGGAGAATTGTGAAGAGGGAGAGAGGGTCAGGGCCCAAATTTCCCACCAACCCCTATTTCCCTCATCTTTGCATTCTCCCACAAAGTGAGGCTAGTGCACCAAAGGGAAGCAATCTTAATGAATAGAGTAGATTTGTCATTCTCTAAGCTCAAGAGCAGCCCCAGAGAGACTGTGTTTATCTAAGCCCTTCTGTGCTCCTCCTGGAGCAGTGTGGCCCTATATAGGGCTGTGGCTTTTAAGCCACAATCTAGTTCAATATGTATGTAAGATCCAGTAAAGCTTTCAATTACAATATTCAGCATGTGTGATAGCAGAACATGTCATCTATTTACACAGCTGTGGGGACCTTGTGTTGCCAAGACAGACAACTTCTTTCTGTGGCTTCTAGGTTTCTTCTCTCATCCTCTCTATCACCTATAAGCAAGCCACAAACCCAGCAGTTGATAAAAGGGGGTTCAGAACTACAGCATTTACCTCTCCTTTTTCTTCCACCAGTGATCAAAGTCTACAGTATGTCTAATCCCCATTTTAATGGTTTGAGGCCACCCATCACAAAGATATTGCAATGATGGTATAATTCCACCCTTCCCAACTCCATCACATCCCAGATTATTTCCATTTTACTTATTAGATCTTTGGCAGGTATCAGTTTATATAAGCTCATGTTAATGTTCAACATTTAACTTGTTTCATCTGAGAGATCCCACAAAGGTCCTGATTCTGATCTCACTTACAGAGTGTATATCCATCTACATACTCTGCTGTAGTATCTAGGCATTTCACAAACTAATGAATTTATCTTCAGATATTATTCCTGTTTTTATAGATGAGGAACTGAGGCACAGGAGAATTAAATGACTTGCCCAAGGTTACATGGGAAGTCCATGACAAAGCTGGGAATTTAACCCAGATCATCAGAGTTCCAACCCAATGCTTAAGCCTGGTCCACACTGGGGGGCAGTGTCGAGTGTCTAGATGAGACGCGATATATCGATCCCCGCAAAATCGATCACTACCCGCCGATTCGGCGGGTAGTCTGGACGTACCCTTAGTTAATTATTGTTGTTTATTATCTATTTATATCAACCACAAAACCAACCTCCCTTAATGGAGTTACACTGGCATAAAACCAGGGTGAGATCAGAATCAAGCCCAACATTTTTCCTTTCTCACCTGTTCATTTATACAATATCCACTACATTATTCAAGAACAACCACAAGACACAGACAACAGGCATCAGGCTTTTTTCCAGCAAGCTGTACAGGTTAACCACCAGAGACATGCTAGAGGACACAAAAAGCACTTCTACCAATATTGATCATTCACCCTCTGCTAGTTCACTTCTAACAACCATCACCACAGCAACAGTATAACTCTACAAAAGCATTGACATAAAGATGACATCATTACTCTGCCAAGGTTCATATGAAAGTCAAATATGGGGTACCAAAATGAAACTATAAAAAATGTTTTGGTGAACACACATTCGTGGAAGGAAACTGTCAAGGTATTTGCTAACCATTTGTGATTTTTGGACTCCCTTCTCATAATAATTCCTTGCAGGTTTGAAACAAATATATCCTAGTAGTGATTGGTTAGCTCTTATGAATTTTGAAGTTCAAATTCAATAATTTGGTCTGAGCTACTTATCCATACACTTTGGGTTTAAAATGTTGGAATGAAAAGACCAGGTAGAGCTATGTGGATATACACCAGTTGAAAATCAGGCTGCAAAACTCGGATGGGAGTGCTCAAAGGCAGAGGGTTAAGCTTCTAAGGGGGAAGACGGCAATAAGACATTCAATATTCTGGCTGAATAATGAGGTAAACTACTTGGTTCTAAAATGAATCCTCTTCTATTGCGGTCTGGATATTACAAACAACAACAAAACCAACAAAGTTCTGTCCAGTCAGCCATGACCAATAAGATGGTGGTCATTATATGGGATATTCAGTGTTGAAGGTTTAAAGCAGTGTTTTCAAGCTTTTTTCTGGCATCCCAGTTGAAGAAAATTGTTGATGCCCATGGCCCCAAGTAGCTGGGGTAGGATGAGTGGTTTGGGGTGTGGGAGGGGCTCAGAGCTGGGGCAGAGGGTTGGTGTGCTGGGGTGAGGGCTGCGGGGTGGGGCCAGGAATGAGGGGTTCTGGGTGTGGGAGGGGGCTCTGGGCTGGGGCAGGGGTTTGGGGTGCAGGAGGGGAGCAGAGCTCTGGGTGTGGATGAGGGGTTTGGAGTGCAGGAGGGGGCTCCAGGTTTGGGGGGGGACTCATGGCTGGGGCAGGGGGTTGGGGCATGGGCTTACCTCTGGCAGCTCCTGGTCAGCAGTGCAGCTGGGGTGCAGAGGCAGGTTTCCCGCCTGTCCTGGCACCGCGGACCGCACTGTGCCTCAGAAGTGGCCAGCAGCAGGTCCGGCTCCTAGATGGAGGTGTGCAAGCGGCTCCACGTGGCTCTCGCTCGCAGTCACCGCCCCCCGCCCCAGCTCCCAGCCAATGGGAGTGTGCAGCTGGTGCTTGGGGTGGGGGAAGTTCATGGAGCCCCTGAGCCCCCCCACCTAGGCACCAGACCTACTGCTGGCGGCTTCCAGGATGCAGCATGGTGTCGGAACAGGTAGGGACTAGCCTGCCCTGGCCAGGCAGCATCACTGATGGGACTTTTAATGGCCCAGTCGGCAGTGCTGGCCAGAGCCACCGTGACACAGTACTTTACATTCTGTCACCCAGCGCTGGGTCACGACCCACGGTTTGAAAACCACTGGTAGGCTGAACTTGGAGCCTCTTTAGCGTCTCCAAATCTCTGAAAATCCTGGAGAAAATTTGTAGTTATGGGTCAAGGTTTAAAATAGTGATTTTAGGTACCGTGATTTTTGGGTGCCCAAGTTGAGACTTCTTAAGGTGCTTGATTTTCTGAAGTTGGTGGTCAGCAGTTCCTGAAAAAAAAATCACTAGTCATTTATAAAAAATCTTGACCATTAATATTACAATAATAAATATGAATGCATCTAATGCCTGTTTTCGTTAGTTGGAAATTTATTCTTAATGTCTTCCTCAAGTTATTTGGCATTACCTAAAACATTGTCAGATTGCTTCCTTCTATCTGAAACAAATGTAAACTCTTCAATATTTCAGTGCCCTCACAAGGCATCATCTTGACAAAGATATGCATACAGCATCTTCAGCTGACCTTATAGAAAACAAATCAGTCAGCACAGTTACACAGTCAGACATAATACTGATGTTTTTAGCTTTTAAGAGTACTGTTTTGTGGATCAGTGTTTTATTTGTGTGCTCTGTGTTTATTTATCGGGGGGGGGTGTTATTCCAGGATTCCAGTTTTTACTACCCCAAATCCATTTATATCCTTCCCCAACCCACATCAAGCTTTTCTGGTTCAATATGTTATGATATCTATAGCTATACTGGGGTAGGCAACCTATGGCACACGTGCTGAAGGCTGCACACGAGATGATTTTCAGTGGCACTCACACTGCCTGGGTCCTGGCCACCAGTCCAGGGGGCTCTGTATTTTAATTTAATTTTAAATGAAGCTTCTTAAACATTTTAAAAATCTCATTTACTTTACATACAGCAATAGTTTTGTCATATATTATAGACTTCTAGAAAGATCTAAAAATGTTAATGTATTACTGGCATGCGAAACCTTAAATTAGAGTGAATAAATGAAGACTCGGCACATCACTTCTGAAAGTGACCCCTGACCTATACTATAGAGACTACACAGGCATAACTATGTCAACATAGCCTTGTCGAGTAGACATAGCATACAACAGAAGAAGTATTTCCATCAGTGTAGAAACACCACCTCCCCATATAAAGTTAGCTGTTGGCAGAAGTCCTGCTCTCTTGACAAAGCTGTGTCTACTATGGGGGTTATACTGACATACTGCATCATTCAGAGGCTTTTCCCCCCTCCACATCCTGACTGATGTACTTATACCAATAAAACTTCTGTGTAGACCAGGCACTGCTCTCTCTCCAGTCCTCAGATTGTTTTATAAAAAGGGAAGTTGGAGTGATTAAATATTAGTGACCCCTATATTTAGATTGCCAGCACTTTCCACTATAAAGGATTCTTGCAAACTTTTCTTTGAGCAATTCTCATGCTTCCAGCGTTTGCAACAAGTCTGATATTCAGCAGGAGGAATCCCTTTGGACTACAACAACTTTTCTTTTTCCACTGAAATTTCATTTAGATTCAGCTGAGATATGAACTAGTCAAAACAGCCATTTCCCTTCTCTCACTTGTGTTCATGAGAAATTTTACCAGCCTGCCCAAAACACTAAACATTCGGAGCATAGGCGCTGACTTATTTTCCCCCAGGGGTGCTCCACCTTTGCTCTCCCCTGAGGCGCCATCCCCCCACTCCCCCCCTTCCCCTGAGGCTCCGCCCTCACTCTGCCTCTTCCCATCCCCACTCTGCCCACCTGCCGCTCGCTGCTCGCTGCCCTCCCCATGCTGCTCCCCCAGCCGCCAAAGAGCGGATTGGTGGCACCCCACCAAACAGCTGTGGCTGGTGGATGCTGAGCACTCACTAATTTTTTTTCCTGTGGGTGCTCCAGCTCTTGAGAACCCACAGAATTGGTGTCTATGATTCTGAGGCCAGGTTCACATTGCTGCTAAAGCAGCAGCGCCACCACCACCATCAACTGCACTGGGAATACCAGGGAGTTGCTGGAGCAACTGTATCAGGGTTGGTGGGGGAGGGGGAATGCACAAGGGGGCAGAATTAAGTTGCATGTTCAACTGTTAATTTAGCTTTTCATAATTTGAGTTCTTAACTTCACATCCTAAAGAACGTTTTTAACATCTGGGTCCCCCCCCACCCCCAAATGTGTAATTGTATTGCAGAAGTGCCCAGATCAGGATCGAGGCCTATTGTGTTAGGCACTGCAGAAATACAAAGTAAGAAATAGGCCCTGCCCTGAAGATCTTATCTACTTTAATAGAAGACTCAAGAAACGGTGAAACACAAATGATTATTATGCCACCAATGCTTCCTTTCTGGCCATCATTCATGATTCCAAATGGAGGAGAATACATCCAACGGAGAGACAAGCTATGGCACCAGCAAGTACCAATGCCCCAAATCTGATCCATTTGGACTCAGCCAACTCAAGGGTGGACAGGAAAGGAACAGATTGGTGGGGTCACTTCTAAGTCTGGGTTTCAGTTATAATAAGCTGGTGTACAATAGGCAGCCAATAAAGGGTGAAAGTCTCTCTAATCAACTTTAGCAAATACTTTATTTTGCCTCTAATTTCTCCATTGATCTTTGTGAATCAAAGGCAGTTCAGACAGATGAAAAAATGTCATTTAGCCATGAAAAAGGCAAAAAATTCTCAAAAGATAAAAGCATATTTCCCTCTGCAAACCTTTGTCACACTCGCAGGAGAAAAAAGGGTGTTGGACAAGTTGAATAAATGGCTCCGAGTTAATGGCTCTAAATGGTTCTGAGTTAATTTCAGATATTCTTGTGAAAGTTAATAATTTTTTACAACAAATTTGGTTCACTACTGGCAGCATCTTGTCAGCATCCAATTATAATAAAACCTAGGCCAAATAACTGACAGGCAATACTGTAATATTTTTGTCTTGTTTATTTTGCAGGAGAAATCCTCCATAGTCACATTCATGCAAGCTATCTGTAAATATGGTACACACAAAATAGGCATAATAGACATGTTGGGAGGGAAAAAAAGGAACAGTTAGTTGGCAGTGAACATACATTAAATTTGCTCAGTGTTGCTTAACAGAAGGCAAATGTAAGCTGTGCTCAGATCATTTAGATTTCATACAGTTTGATTTACCTCTGCCCCACTTGGGACTAAGAATTATAATGTCTTAAGGACTGCTAGGGGCTATAGACTTCTTATTGAATGGTATTCTTGATAAGAAAACTAATAGAAAGATTTCTCATTAGTGAGATGGCAGAAAGTGGCAACCAGTTACTACACTGATGCTGAAACACTCCCAAGTGGTATTATTTACAGGGACTACTCCAGGCACCAGCACAGCAAGCAGGTGCTTGGGGCGGCCAACGCAAAGGGGAGGCACATCCAGCTCTTCGGCGGCAGGTCCCTCAGTCCCTGTTGGAGGGAAGGACCTGCTGCCAAATTGCTGCCAAAGGATGAAGAGGCAGCGGTAGAGCTCCCGCCGAAGTGCCGCTGATTGCGGGGTTTGGGGTTTTTTCCCCACTGCTTGAGGCAGCAAAAACGCTAGAGCCAGCCCTGATCCTGCAAACAAACAGTGCAGTATAGTTCTTACTACAAAGAGAAGTCTTGTTCAAGTCAGTGGGGCTATCACAGTAAGCACTATGCCTGGTAACAAGTGCTTATTGTTTCAGACCCTAAGGGTATGTCTACACTACCAGACTAGTTCGATTCTACTTAAATCGAATTTGTGGAACCGATATTACAAAGTCGAACGTGTGTATCCACACTAAGGACAGTAATTCGACTTTGTGAGTCCACACTAACGGGGCAAGCATCAACATTGGAAGCGGTGCACTGTGGGAAGCTATCCCGCAGTCCCCGCTGCCCATTGGAATTCTGGGTCGAGCCCCCAGTGCCTGCTGGGGGAAAAAAATGTGTCGAGGGTGGTTTTGGGTAACTGTCGTCATTCAACCATCACTCCCGCCCTCCCTCCCTGAAAGCGCCAGCGGGCAATCAGTTCGCGCACTTTTCTGGTGAATGACAGCGCGGACGCCACAGCACTGCGAGCATGGAGCCTGCTGTTATCATCGCTGCAGTTATGGCCATTGTCAACTCCTCGCACCTTATCATCCACCTTTTTCACAGTCAGATGCTGAGCAATCGGGTGAGGAGGCTACGGCAGCGCAGTGAGGACATGAAGTGTGAGAGTGGCACAGACCTCTCACAAAGCACAGGACCCTGCACCGTGGACATCATGGTGGCAATGGGTCATGTTCATGCTGTGGAACGGCGATTCTGGGCCCGGGAAACAAGCACGGACTGGTGGGACCACATAGTGCTGCAGGTCTGGGATGAATCACAGTGGCTGTGAAACTTTAGGCTGAGTAAGCGAACTTTCCTTGAACTGTGTGAGTTGCTGTCCCCTGCCCTGAAGAGCAAGGACACCCGGATGCGAGCAGCCCTGACTGTGCAGAAGCGAGTGGCCATAGCCCTCTGGAAACTTGCAACACCAGACAGCTACCGGTCAGTAGCGAACCACTTTGGCGTGGGCAAATCTACCGTGGGGGTTGCTGTGATGCAAGTAGCCAACGCAATCGTTGAGCTCCTGCTCTCGAAGGTAGTGACCCTGGGAAACGTTCAGGTCATCATAGATGGCTTCGCCGCGATGGGATTCCCAAACTGCGGTGGGGCTATAGATGGAACTCACATCTCTATCCTGGGACCGGACCACCAGGCCAGCCAGTATATTAACCGAAAGGGCTACCTTTCAATGGTGCTGCAAGCACTGGTGGGCCATACGGGACGTTTTACCAACATCAACGTCGGATGGCAGGGCAAGGTTCATGACGCGCGTGTTTTCAGGAAGTCTGGTCTGTTTAGACACCTGCAGGAAGGTATTTTCTTCCCGGACCACAAAATAACTGTTGGGGATGTGGAGATGCCTTTAGTGATCCTTGGGGACCCAGCCTACCCGCTAATGCCCTGGCTCATGAAGCCCTATACAGGCGCCCTGGACAGTGACAAAGAACTCTTCAACTACCAGCTGAGCAAGTGCAGTATGGTGGTGGAGTGTGCTTTTGGACGTCTCAAAGGGAGATGGAGAAGCTTACTGACTCGCTCAGATCTCAGCGAAACCATTTTTATTGTTATATCCCCATTGTTATTGCAGCTTGTGTGTGCTCCACAATCTCTGTGAGAGCAAGGGGGAGACCTTTATGGTGGGATGGGAGGTTGAGGCAAATAGCCTGGCTGCTGATTATGCCCAGCCAGACAGCCGTGCAATTAGAAGAGCCCAGCGGGAAGCGCTGTGCATCCGGGAGGCTTTGAAAGCTAGGTTCCTCAGTGAGCAGGGTAACCTGTGACTATTAAGTTTGTTTACAGAGAAGCTGAACCTGCCCCTGTTTCTTTACCCAGTTAATGTTGACTATCCTCTGCAGTTACATAGCCCGTTCACCCCGTTTCCTCCCTTCCAACACACGTTTAAAAATAAAATACATGGAACTTTGTTAATTAACACTGTTTTCTTTATTACTGATTTCGCGGTAAAGGGTTGAAACTGGGACGCAGACTGTGGTGGGTAGGGTGTGGAGTGCTGCAAAGACCGCTTCTAAACTCGAGGAATGACAGGCTCCTGCTCCTAGAGCGGTCCGCAGTGGCGGTCTGGTTGTTTCAATGGAGCCTGCCACCCCTCCTTTTCGGGACTCTGTGTGTGGGGTCTATGGGACTTTGTGGCGGGGGAGGACGGTTACAGATCCCCTGCTGCGTGGCTCTGTGATCCAGGATAAGGACCGCTGCATAAGATCTCTAACCGCCCTCCCCCGCCACAAAGTCACATAGCCCCCCACACACAGAACATGAAAACCACCTCCCAGACTGACCAGGGTGCCTAGTGACTGCACTGTGTGTGTGACCTGCTGCTGAACATGCCCCCGTGTCTGTACCCTGGTAAAGGTGACTGTCCTGTCCAATTACCAACCCCCTTCCCCCACTTCAAACACAGTCTCCTCTAAAAGAACATGACGGAAACAGTAATTAACAGAAAAGTATTTTTTATTATCAACTAGACAGTTAGGGGATGAAACTGGGACGGGGGCTTGGGTGAGGCGGGAAGGAAAGGACTTCTCAAAATTTTGGGAATGAGAGCCTTCCTGTAATTGAGCACTGTGCAGGGGTGGAGTGACAGTTTTCACGGCCCCTGCCACCCCTCCTTCTTGGTACTTTGGGTGAGAGGGGTATGGGACTTTGTGGCGGGGGAGGGCGGTTGCAGATACACTGCAGGGGGGCTCTGTCCTGCAGAACATCCACAAGGTGCCGGAGCGTGTCCGTTTGCTCCCTCATTAGTCCAAGCAGCGTTTGAGTCGCCTGCTGGTCTTCCTGCCGCCACCTGTCCTCCCATTCGCTGTGTGAGCGCTGGTACTGCGACATGTTCTCCCTCCACTGGGTCTGCTGGGCCGCCTTGGCTCGGGAGCAGCCCATAAGTTCTGAGAACATCTCGTCCCGTGTCCTTTTCTTTCGCCGCCTAATCTGCGCCAGCCTCTGTGAGGGGGATGCCAGGGTAGGTCAGGAGACAGTCGCAGCTGTGTGATGGGAAAAAGGGAGTGAATTCCTTACAAAGATACATTTTTGCGAACAATGAACATAGTCTAGTCTGTCTCTGTGAACATAGGTGCTGCGCATGGTCTTCTCATGGGCACTCAGGACAAGGTCGAATTTTCGGCCTTCGCATTCAGTGCCTGGGGTCTTGCAGTGGAGATCAGACAAGCGGGGCAGGACAGCAGAATTTGTGTAGCAGGCAGACATGATAAGCCGTAGACTTTTGGCTGCTTAAAACTTAATGTATAGCAGTGCCCTCCTTTCACGCTCAAAGCAATGGTCATAGTGATGGCCAATTCCTGCTGCCGGCAATCCGGAAAGCATGAACTCTGCCCCTGTCCCACCCCCTCGCGGCTGTCCCCGGGAAAGATCCCTGTATGCTGCCCCTGTCCCGCCTCCACCGCGTGGCTGTAAACCGCCGCTTACAGTTATGTAAAGGAACAGGCAAGCAGTCCCAATACTAACATTCCCCTAATTCAAAGCAGGTCACCATAAGCTCATCACCCTGATGATCAGTGACACAGATAAAGACCGCATGCTGCGTGAAAGCCAGCAAAAACCAGGGCCCTATGCCGCCAGGCAATGATACCCGAGTACCTGATGATAGCCTGGCACGGAAAAGTGTGCTACCACGGAGGACGCAATAAGGCCTCTCTCCCCAGGAACCTCATGCAGAGGCTTTCCAGTTACCTACAGGAGAGCTTCGTGGAGATCTCCCATGAGGATTTCTGTTCTATCCCCATACATATGGACCTTCTTTTCCCATTGTTAATATTCCTGTTCTGTTAAAAATAAATGTTTACATGTTTAAAGCACTTACCGACTGATCCTTCCCCTGATTCAGGGTCCGGGTTAAACGGCTGGGGAGGGTTGGTAGGGGATCTCCGTGAGGGTGATGAAGAGATCCTGGCTGTCGGGGAAATCAGCGTTGTAAGCGCTGTCGACTGCCTCGTCCTTCTCATCTCCTTCCTCATCTTCCCCGTCCGCGAACATCTCCGAGGAACCGGCCGTCGACACTATCCCATCCTCAGAGTCCACGGTCAGTGGTGGGGCAGTGGTGGCGGCTGCACCTAGAATGGAATGCAGTGCCTCGTAGAAACGGCATGTCTGGGGCTGGGATCCGGAGCGTCGGTTTGCCGCTTTGGTCTTCTGGTAGCCTTGTCTCAGGTCCTTGATTTTCACGCGGCACTGTGTTGCATCCCAGCTGTATCCTCTCTGTCATGGCTTTGGAGATCTTCTCGTAGATCTTCGCATTCCATTTTTTGGAGCGCAGCTCCGAAAGCACAGACTCATCGCCCCACACAGCGATCAGATCCAAGACTTCCCGATCAGTCCATGCTGGGGCCCTCTTTCTATTCTGAGATTGCATGGACACCTCTGCTGGAGAGCTCTGCATCGTTGCCAGTGCTGCTGAGCTCGCCACGATGTCCAAACAGGAAATGAGATTCAAACTGGCCAGACAGGAAAAGGAATTCAAATTTTCACGGGGCTTTTCCTGTGTGGCTGGTCAGAGCATCTGAGCTCGGACTGCTGTCCAGAGCGTCAGAGTGGTGCACTGTGGGATAGCTCCCGGAGCTATTAGCGTCGAATTCCATCCACACCTACCCTAATTTGACATGGCCATGTCAAATTTAGCGCTACTCCCCTCGTCAGGGAGGAGTACAGAAATCGAACTAAAGAGACCTGTATGTCGAACTAAATAGCTTTGTTGTGTGGACGGGTGCAGGGTTAATTCGATTTAATGCTGCTAAATTCGACATAACCTCCTAGTGTAGACCAGGCCTAAGATTGTAAACCATTTCAGCCAGAGACCATAGGCTAAATTCTTTACAGGTGTAACCCTGCTAAAGTCTAACAGAGTTATGCCAGTAGAGAATCTCCATGTCTTGTGTGTCTGTAGCTTTACCATCATTCTTTAGAAGATTAACCTATGATTAAGGTTGCCCTGTACTTCCCATTATCAGATCCTGTTTTAGTTGCTTATAACTTTGCCAAACTTGAACCACTGGGGTTGAAATTTTCCATGCCGAGTGTCTGACAAAGTTTTTGGAAACTTTCAACCAAAACCATTCAGCTATTTCCAAGATTGAAGGTAGGGAAAAAATACATTGTTTTGCCCATCTTACAAAATTCTCACAACCTTTTATTTGAGAAGCTCTAGCACCCCATGACTTGGAGCAGAAACGTGGAGGCCAACAGGGTGGACAGAGAGAATGGATGAGGAATTAGGAGGGGGAACTGGGGCTGGCTTGGCAAGGAGACTGGGGGCAAGGAACTGGGGGATGGGGTGAATTTGAAATGGCTGAGTAAGGAAACAGAGGTGGAGACACTGGGATGAGGAGTTTGGAGGGGTGAGACTAGGACTGGATGGTCAAGGAGAATGGCACTAGGACCAAGAGCCACGGGTGGAAAACAGGCAGGACTAGGGCAAGGATGGGTTGCAGGGAAAGATGGGTAGAAGGGGTAATAGGCAGAAGAGTCTGTGCTCATTAGAGAGTACTGCCCCTCCCATGCCAGAACCTGGAATGTAACCAGAGATCTTAGTCTCACCATTCCTCTGCAGCTAACAAGTATCTGTGAAACCCACTGACATGTCTCACCCCTTTTAGCGCTGGTCCATACAAAGGATAACAACCTACTACTGCTATCACTACCATTTGTTAGTTCAAGTGTCAGAGCTCTGTGCATTGGATCTAAAAGTTCCAATCCTTCTGATGAATCATGTGTGCATCAATATAATATCACATGATGGAATATCTGTTATTTCTGTTTGCTTTTTTAAAAGCCTAGGAAATTATGCACACACACATAACACAATGTATGTTAGAAGAGGATTAAGGTTGCGAACACTCAAAAAAAGTTAGGAAATGCCAGAATTAAGGTTCCCTGTGCAACACAATTCTGCCTTCTTGTGCATATGCATTATGATGCCATCATTAATTACATGATCACATTTTTCCATAGTACCCTTATCTATCTCCAACAGAATGTAAAATATAGGCTGCAAATTAAAGATCTACAGTATATGTTCAGGAATGAAAGTAATGACTCATTAAGTGAAATAGAAAATGCAAGCAATATACTTCCTTTCTGTAAATAAAAAGTACAATTTCAACACCATGCCTATTAATAAGTAATAGAAAAAAACAAACAAACAACTAAGAAGATTAAAGAAGTTTCCTTGTGTAAAAGTGAACAAATAATATTAAGTTGCTGCTTTTATTACAGATCTATTTTGATATTTCCTTTGGTCAAAATAAACTTGACGTGTATAATCTGATTAGGCAAATTGGCACATAGCAGCCAAGGGAAGAGACCGTCACTAATGGTTAAAAGTACTATGTTCTAGAAGGAAAAAAAACCCCAGTGTCTTTCCCACTGACAAATTCCTCAGTTAGAAGACTTGAGCCATGAAGATGCAATTCATAACCAGCCCGGAAAATAGTCCATCTTCAGCATTCACTATATCCATCTCAGTACTACAGTTCTCCATCAGTTCTGCCAGAAAGTCATGTCTATCTGGTTGGAATGCCACAAGATACATCTCTTTACTAATAGTGCTTTGTAACAGTATATTTATTTATTCTTCCAAATATTGCATAATTTCATCATACTTCCATAATTCCTGAATTTTCATTAGACAGATCAAGATTTTCAGCAGACTAAACAAGGTAAGTAAAACTACTGAAAGACTGAATTTTGGAAGGGGGGTCTGATCTTTCCCTGGAGACATGTTATCCCATAATGGCCTTTTATGGGGCTTCTTGCACCTTCCTCTGCAGCAACTGGTTGCTGTTGGAGACAGCATGCTCGATTAGATGGACCACTGGTATCATCCAGAATGGCAGCTCATCCAGTATGGCAGCGTGAAAGACACTTAGGAAATTCCATTTTAATACCACTTTTAAGATTGCACTCAAGAGTTAGGAAATGATCCAGATAAGTTTATGTCTGTAGCCTTAACACTGTCCCTTGTGGCAGGGCATTAGAATAGTCTTTAGTTACATAACCTGTATTTCTCTGGAACCCTGCCTTAGAATTATTGAATTAAGTAATAATCTAAGCTATATTTTTTTGACAGGCTCATGGCTACCACTTATAGCAGTCAATCAAATGATAACCCATAGCTTCTAATCTTTCAGTACTGCAATCAGCAATTCATATGTCAATTTTATTTATAAGACTTAACTTACTACCAACTAATACTATTAAAACAATATTTCTGCAAAGGTTAGCATATAATTCATGGGAACTATATTTTGGAAATATTCTACATTGGTTAATACTTTGGAAAATACTATAGTCCATTATCATAATTAATTGTGTGATTCACTGAGTTCTCTTCAGACAAAAATATTACATAGTCCAAGCACCTGTATAAGGAGCTGAGGGGAAAGACTATGGGCCCATAGAGGCAACCACAGAAAAGTGTTGGGGGTAGTGGACTCATATTTTGCCCTAAACACAGCAAGGGATGAAGAACAGGCTGCACACTGGAGTAGAGTTCCCCTTCCCAAAGCTCCTTAGTAGCAGCATGGTCTACAACATTTATGCCAGACCGGGAGGGAAGGGGAGAGAGAGTGAGTGTGAGTGGGAGAGAGAGTGAGTGAGTGCGTGCATTTGAATAGGGCTCTGTCTTTCAGGGCTCCATGTCCACCCAGCACATTCTGGGCCCTCTGTGGCACTCCCCCAATGCAATATCCTACTTCCTGCCTGTTCTGCATTATCCCCCATGTTTTGTATCTCTGGGGCCCTGGGTGCTCTGTCATCCCATCTGTGTCCCTATCCCTTTGGGAGGCATTCTCCAAAAATAGGGGTCCTCTCATCAGTACTTTCCTACTTTCAGAGGTCTCCTCTGACTCCTCCCATGTACTCTAAGCCTTGGGGAGGATGTGAGGGCAGGGAAGGGACATTTTTCCTTCCCCTTCCTGTGAGAGTAGCCAGGAGGAGCAGAGCTGGGCTTTCATACAATTCTCTCAACTGTCTGAGTCTCCACACATTAGCTCATAAGCTATTAGGCAGCTCCCACAAAGTGAGGAGGATGAAGTACAAAGCCTACAGCTCCATAAGTGTGTGAAGCAGCAGATCTCTCATGGCCTTAACCACAGTCTCAAAGTTGCGGGGAGGAGGGAAACGTTGCTGCCCTCCCTGTAGAGAATCCAGAAACCCAGCACACAGTCAACGGCGGAGGAGAGGGGATGCAAGACTGCCTTTATTTCTTGTTTACGCAGACTGCCTCCTTGCTCTAAGCCACTGGGAAATCTGTGTCCAGAGAAGACCATAAAGTACTTTACATCTGCTTGGTCTTTAAAACATTCCAAGGGAGAAAGCATGATATGAGTTCATTAGGATATTAGAGAATATGGACATAGGTCCATGTTGTACACTAAAGCCTGTAGGTTGTGTGTCTCAAACACGTTTCACAACCCATTTTCTCCTGTCATGATATTAGTGGGTCTGTAGTTTTCAATAATGCTTCACTATGTAAAAGCAGCAAAGAGTCTTGTGGCACCTTATAGACTAACAAACATTTTGGAGCATGAGCTTTCGTGGGTGAATACCCACTACGTCGGATGCATGTAGTGGACATTTCCAGGGACAAGTACATATAAGCAAGCAAGAAGCAGGCTAGAGATAACGAGGTTAGTTCAATCAGGGAGGATGAGGCCCTCTTCTTGCAGCTGAGGTGTGAAAACCAAGAGAGGAGAAACTGGTTTTATAGTTGGCAAGCCATTCACAGTCTTTGTTTAATCCTGAGCTGATGGTGTCTAATTTGCAGATGAACTGAAGCTTAGCAGTTTCTCTTTGAAGTCTGGTCCTGAAGTTTTTTTGCTGCAGGATGGCTACCTTTAAATCTGCTATTGTGTGTCCAGGGAGGTTGAAGTGTTCTCCTACAGGTTTTTGTATATTGCCATTCCTAATATCTGATTTGTGTCCATTTATCCTTTTCCATAGAGACTGTCCAGTTTGGCCGATGTACAGAGCAGAGGGGCATTGCTGGCATATGATGGCATCTATTACATTGGTGGACGTGCAGGTGAATGAACCGGTGATGGTGTGGCTGATCTTGTTAGGTCCTGTGATGGTGTCGCTGGTGTAGATATGTGGGCAGAGTTGGCATCGAGGTTTGTTGCATGGATTGGTTCTTGAGTTAGAATTACTATGGTGCAGTGTCAGTTACTGGTGAGAACATGCTTCAGGTTGGCAGGTTGTCTGTGGGCGAGGACTGGCCTGCCACCCAAGGCCTGTGAAAGTGTGGGATCATTGTCCAGGATGGGTTGTAGATCCCTGATGATGCATTGGAGGGGTTTTAGCTGGGGACTGTATGTGATGGCCAGTGGAGTCCTGTTGGTTTCTTTCTTGGGTTTGTCTTGCAGTAGGAGGCTTCTGGGTACACGTCTGGCTCTGTTGATCTGTTTCCTTATTTCCTCGTGCGAGTATTGTAGTTTTGAGAATGCTTGATGGAGATTTTGTAGGTGTTGGTCTCTGTCTGAGGGGTTAGAGCAGACATGGCTGTACCTCAGTGCTTGGCTGTAGACAATGGATCGTGTGGTGTGCCCGGGATGGAAGCTGGAAGCATGAAGGTAGGCATAGCAGTCGGTAGGTTTTCGGTATAGGGTGGTGTTAATATGACCATCACTTATTTGCACCGTGGTGTCTAAGAAGTGGACCTCCCATGTAGATTGGTCCAGGCTGAGGTTGATGGTGGAGTGGAAGCTGTTGAAATCGTGGTGGAATTTTTCCAGAGTCTCTTTCCCCTGGGTCCAGATGATGAAGATGTCATCAATGTAGCGTAGGTAGAGAAGGGGCGTGAGTGGACGAGAGCTGAGGAAGTGTTGTTTCAGGTCAGCCATAAAAATGTTGGCATATTGTGGGGCCATGCGGGTGCCCATAGCGGTGCCACTGATCTGGAGAGATATATTGTCATCAAATTTGAAATAGTTGTGTGTGAAGATAAAGGCACAGAGCTCAGCCCACATATCTACACCAGCGACACCATCACAGGACCTAACCAGATCAGCCACACCATCACCGGTTCATTCACCTGCACGTCCACCAATGTAATAGACGCCATCATATGCCAGCAATGCCCCTCTGCTATGTACATCGGCCAAACTGGACAGTCTCTATGGAAAAGGATAAATGGACACAAATCAGATATTAGGAATGGCAATATGCAAAAACCTGTAAGAGAACATTTCAACCTCCCTGGACACACAATAGCAGATCTTAAGGTGGCCATCCTGCAGCAAAAGAACTTCAGGACCAGACTTCAAAGAGAAACTGCTGAGCTTCAGTTCATCTGCAAATTTGACACCATCAGCTCAGGACTAAACAAAGACTGTGAATGGCTTGCCAGTTACAGAACCAGTTTCTCCTCTCTTGGTTTTCACACCTCAGCTGCTAGAAGAGGGCCTCATCCTCCCTGATTGAACTAACCTCTAGCCTGCTTCTTGCTTGCTTATATATACCTGCCCCTGGAAATTTCCACTACATGCATCCGATGAAGTGGGTATTCACCCACGAAAGCTCATGCTCCAAAACATCTGTTAGTCTATAAGGTGCCACAAGACTCTTTGCTGCTTTTACAGATCCAGACTAACACGGCTACCCCTCTGATGCTTCACTATGGTTGTTCTAGATATTAACTGTTACTGAGAAAGTGCCAGTGTAAGTTAAGATAAAAAAATTTCCTGAGCTAAGATTTTAAATAAAAAGTGAAAGTTCAAAGACAGAACAGCTGTTGGTGAATTACTGATTATAGCTCAGAGATTGAGAGGGGCCAGAATAGGAAAAGTGGGTTATGAATCTTGAGAGAGAGAAAGAAACCATGTTGCCTATTATAAATAGATGTATGACTCATTCACAATACTGAGCAATTTTCCACCTTTTCTGCTATTTATTTTTTGGAATAAAAATGAATAGTAACAAGTTTAAAATAAATGAGAGGAGGATAATGAGGAAGATGCTGTTTCATTTCTATATATAAACAGCATGGCAAACATAAAATGCTCTATTGATGAGATTACAGCTTTAATACATTGCACCATTTTTCTTTATATTTAAATGATGGGAAGCTGCATATTGGCCTCAAGGGTGTGTGACAGCCACAAGGACAGAGGGGATAGGAGCAGGAAAACCAAAGGCCAGACGTGCCCCCTTGTAGAAACTTGAACCTAAAACAATAGTTCTCCAAGAGCAATTCTCTTCATTAAACAACAAATACTTCAATATTATAAATGCAACCCTAATTTCATTACAGTGGAGACATCTTGGGGATTGATCCTGCAAACAACTGAATACTCTGGCTACTTTGGCGTCAATCCAGCAAGTCAGTTAAACATGTGGATTGGGGCCTAAATGAAATTTGTCTTCAAGAAATGAAAGAATGTGGTAAAAAATGCTAAAATTCAGCCACAAACATTGGTATGGTATCAAAGTAAACAGCACTAAGGTGGCTAAACTGAGACCTATAAAGTGGCACTGCCTGCATTCTTTGCTATTCTTCTTGAAAGTTACAATTTTTTTTGTATTTCCTTTACTATAAAATGGTTCACACAGAAAGCATAAAAATCCAGGATAACACAGAGCCACCCAAAGTGCAAAGGGGAACTCAGATTCACGGAATTTACGTGTTACTTTGCAGTCTGTTTTTGGTTTATTAAGCTTCATTTGAATGTCAAATAATGGCATAGAAGTATAGTGAAAAGACTTCATTTTTCAAGAGGCAAAAATAGCTGAACCTGCAATTTGTGGAAATTCAATATACTACATGTAAAGGGGCAGAGGGGCCAAGCCTGAGGTAGCACAAGTGTTAGTATTTCACTGACAGCCCAATGCTAGGGAACACAAAGCCATTTAAAAAAAAAAGAAAAGAAAAGGAGAAAGTTTTAACCAATATTTCAATACACAAATAAAAGCGAGTGAAGTTTAGAACATATCACACTAGAGCACCTGTTGGACTAAGCACAGGGCAGGGAGGGACCATACTGTACCCACCATCAGTGTGCTGTTATTTCCTCAAGAAAACCTTCTCTCCCTAAACACCCACTCCAAACAGATGACAGAGGAGAAAAAAAGCTGATATCAGCTCTTGAACTCACCACATGCTATCCATCAAGTCTACTTAAAGGATAAGGATTTGGCAGCTAAGAGAGCTGCATATCATCTAGCAAAACAGATGGTTCAGACCAGACTTCGGCAAATGAAAAACCAGTGGTGGGAAAAGAAAGGGGTGGAGTTACAACTGGCAGCAGACCACAAAGACCTTAAAAACTTTTTTGCCAATTTCTGTGCTGTGTATGGCCCCAGGTGCAACAGGATAATCCCTCTATTCATATGGGCCGGCAATCAGCTCTTAACTGACAAAAAAGAAATACATGGTTGATGGATGGAATATTTCAGTTTGCTTCTCAACCACCCTTCAAACATCTGAGGAAGCAATCAATGTTGTTCCCCCAACACCCACTAAAAGAGCTTGCATTAGACCTTTCCTTATACAAGACAACAGCAGTCAAGCAGATGTCACAAGGGAAAGCACCTGGACTGGATAGCTTTCCAGCAGAGATTTACAGACAGGGTGTCCACCATATTGCAAGGCATCTTACAAGCCTCTTCTGCATTATCTAGGAGCAAGAGTTGGTGCCACAGGATTTCAAGGATATCAGCATTGTTCACTTTATAAATGTAAGGGTATTCGGGCAAACTGTGATAATTACTGTGCTACGTCCCTACTCTCTGTTCCTGGAAAAATCCTTGCATGGGTTATATTGAATGGACTTAATATCTATTTTGTGGAAACCATCTTCTCTAAGTCTCAAGGTAGATTTTTGTCTGGACAGGGCACTATAGATGTGGTCTTCACAGCCCATCAACTTCAGAGAAAATACTGAGAGCAAAATCACAGCCTTTATATGGTTTGTTGATTTAATCCAGGTTTTTGAGTCTTTAAAGCATGAGGGACTCTAAACTTGTGTTGACCTTTGGATGCCCTGCTAAATTTATTTAAGAATGGCCATACTAGGTCAGACCAAAGGTCCATTCAGCCCAGTATCCTGTCTACCAACAGTGACCAATGCCAGGTGTCCCAGAGGGAGTGAACTTAACAGGTAATGATCAAGTGATCTCTCTCCTGCAATCCATCACCACCCTCTGACAAATAGAGGCTAGAGACACCATTCCTTACCTATCCTGGCTAATAGCCATTTATGGACTTAACTAGATAAATCCATGGAGGTTCTCTTTTAAACCCTTCACAACCTCCTTAGGCAAGGAGTTCCACAGGTTGACTGTGAGCTGTGTGAAGAAGAACTTCCTTTTATTTGTTTTAAACCTGCTGCCTATTAATTTCATTTGGTGGCCCCTAGTTCGTTCCCATAATATAAGAACGAACAAGTAAATAACTTTCTTATTCATTTTCTCCACACCACTCATGATTTTATATATCTCTATCATATCCCCCCTTAGTCTCCTCTTTTCCAAACTGAAGAGTCCTAACCTCTTTAATCTCTCTATATGGGACCCGTTCCAAACCTCTAATCGTTTTAGTTGCCTTTCTCTGAACCTTTTCTAGTGCCAGTATATCTGTTTTGAGATCAGGAGACTACATCTGTACACAGTATTCAAGATGTGGGCATACCATGGATTTATATAACAGCAATAAGATATTCTCCGTCTTAGGAATCCCTAAAAAAGGGATAGAGACTAACATCCTGTTTGCTTTTGACTGCCACTGCACATTGCATGGACATCTTCAGAGAACTATCCATGAAGACTCCAAGATCATCCCTGATTAGTTGTAGCTAAAATTAGCACCTCCTCCTCCCTCCCCACATCATATTGTATGTATAGTTGGGGTTATTTTTTCCAATGTGCATTTACTTTACATTTATCCACATGAAATTTCATTTGCCATTTTGTTGCCCAATCACTTAGTTTTGTGAGATCTTTTTGAAGTTCTTCAGTCTGCTTTGGTCTTAACTATCTTGTCTGCAAACTTTGCCACCTCACTGTTTACACCTTTCTCCAGATCATTTATGAATAAGTTGAATAAGTTTGGTCCTAAGACTGACCCTTGGGGAACACCACTAGTTAGCCCTCTCCAATCTGAAAATTTACCATTTATTCCTACCCTTTATTCCCTGTCTTAACCAGTTCTCAATCCATGAAAGGATCTTCCCCCTTATCTCATGACAACTTAATTTATGTAAGAGCCTTTGGTGAGGGACCTTGTCAAAGGCTTTCTGGAAATCTAAGTACATTATGTCCACTGGATCCCCCTGTCCACATGTTTGTTGATCCCTTCAAAGAACTCCAATAGATTAGTAAGACATGATTTCCCTTTACAGAAACCATGTTGACTTTTGCCCAACAATTTATGTTCTTCTAGGTGTCTGACAATTTTATTCTTTACTATTGTTTCAACTAGCTTGCCCGGTACTGACGGTAGACTTGCAGCTCTGTAATTGCTGGAATCACCTCTAGAGCCCTTTTAAAATATTGGTGTTACATTAGCTATCTTCCAGTCACTAGGTACAGAAGCTGATTTAAAGGACAGGTTACAAACCATAGTTAATAGTTCTGCAATTTCACATTTGAGTTCTTTCAGAACTCTTGGGTGAATGTCATCTGGTCCCGGTGACTTGTTACTGTTAAGTTTATCAATTAATTCCAAAACTTCCTCTAGTGACACTTCAATCTGTGACAATTCCTCAGATTTGTCACCTACAAGGATGGCTCAGGTTTGGGAATCTCCTTAACATCTTTAGCCGTTAACACTGAAGCAAAGAATTAATTTAGTTTCTCTGCAATGACTTTATCATCTTTAAGCACTCTTTTTGTGTCTTGATTGTCCAGTGGCCCCACTGATTGTTTAGCGGGTTTCCTGCTTCTGATGTACTTAAACATTTGTTATTACCTTTTGAATTTTTGGCTAGCTGTTCTTCAAACTCCTTTTTGGCTTTTCTTATTACATTTTTGTCATTTGGTCCTTCCACAATGGTATGATGACCAGAGTGGTGGGAAATTGCAAGATATTGGACACTTTTCCAGTCACTAATTACATCAAACAGGACTGTGTGCTGGCTCCCACACTCTTCCAGCTCTGCTTATGGATGCATTTCATAACACTGACTGAGGAACATTTATTCAGTCCCTCACCAACGGGAAGTTGCTTAATCTGCAATGCTTCTGTGATCACACAAAAGTGGGAGATTTACTTAAGGAGCTTTTATTTGCTGATTACTGTGCACTAGTTGCTCATTTGATCAGTGACATTCAATTTATAACTGATCACTTCTCTTGTGCAATCAATTATTTTGGTTTCACAATTAGCCTAAAGAAAACTAATATTGTACCATGCTGTGCTGGGGTATGCGCATGTCCACCCAACTATTAAGATTGAAAGTGTTCCTCTCAAGTCCACGGAGAAGTTTTGTTACCTAGGAAGCATGCTTTTGCAGAATGCAGAAACAGACCATGAAATTAACCATCTCATAGCCAAGGCCAGCTCTGCATTTGGAATGTTGCCACACTACCTATGGAAAGATAAGGCTGTTGTGTTAACCACACCTCTATATGGTTATGAGGCATAAACATATTGCTGCCACCACAGGGAACTTGATCAGTTCCATATGCACAGTCTTTGGTCTCTTTGAAGGGTCAAATGGTGGGACCAGATTCCTAATACCAAAATCCCTAATCATTGTCGGATGTCCGGCATTCAGAGCATTCTCATACAGGTCAGCTGCATTGGTCTAGACATTTTGTTCATATAGCTAACTTGAGAATACCCCAAGCCATATTTTATGGTTAGTTAAAGCAAGACACCCACTCACATGATGGTCAATACAAACAGTATAAAGATACACTGAAGTTAAACTTCAAAGCACATCAGATCAATCCCAGGTACAATCCCAGCAGTCCACTACAGAGCAAGGTGGCAGCAGATTTGTCACGTCTCCATTAACTGCTTTGAAAACTATGAACAGCGCAAAGCAAGGATATAACAGCCTGAAATGGTCACGGACAATTTTGTCTGTCCCCCATGCCATCTTTGTGGTATATGCATTGGTCTGATCTGCCATATATGTGTTAATTTATAGTGTTTACTGAATCCTTGTACATTGACACTGATGTGAGACTCCATCCATATAGTTCATGTTACTTCAGCAGTAACTGCCTTTTTGCAGTCTACAGCACTTCAAGTCTTATTGAATTATGTACATTTCACCTTACAGTGAGCACTGTAAATAAATATATCAGTTAAAGTAACTCACCCTAAACCTCTGGTCTTATTTACTGATGTCTAGTAGCTATCAGGATTCAGTTGGCCTTAAGTGCTCTGTACAATTGCCTGAGCCAGGCATAACAGAATTCTGACCAAATAAATTACCAGTACAAAAATGTACATGTCAGATGTCTTAAAGACAGGATCTCATTTTCAACAGAAAGGCAAGGCACAAAATGTATAAGCTAATGTGGGCGCACTTTTAAAATTCTCCTTTCACTTCTACTGATGCAAATTAAGAGACACTTCATGGAGTTACACACTGGAGTAAAACTAGTGTAAATCAGGGAGGGGAGGGGGGGAAATCAGGTGGTATGTATGCTAAGGCTTGGAGGCAGTTCATACAGACCTCTTTTATAATGTATTCATTCTGTTAGTTCCAAATAAACTATTCCTGACAAAGTCAGCTTCAGAAGATTACCTCTCCTGAGAGCTTTACTGCCTTTAGATATGTGAAATATTTCCTAACACTTTAATGTAAATATGGATGTAAATATCATGGACCTTATCCTGGGACTCATTCCAGCAGCTGTTCTACCAATGCAACATGGACGAAAAGATGCCCAATCAGCTGTCCAAGTATTCCCCTGGTATATTAGAATTTCTAGGTGCCATAGGTCTGACATAGTTGCTCATGTGCCATGTTCTCCTCACAGCACCCAGATCAGTGAGTCTATCTCTGCCAGATCTCTGGCTGCCAGAACAGCACCTAGGGCCATGGAAAGTTAGGCATTATTTAGTGTGGCTGCCCAGTCCCTCACAGAATTACCAGGAGACCATAATGAGAGCATGAAGCCACTTTTTGCCCCTGCCCTACTTCCAGCTCCTGCACTGACCAGATAAACTGCTGTGGCTGGGTTCTTACATGGAACAGGAATATTAGCCATGTATTTAATATACTTTAATCTGTCTTTTAATGAAGTGCCATGAATGAAAATGTGGTGAAGGAGCAAGAACCATGTGCTCAGCCAGCTCGCCAAGGATCATCAGCAAGTGTTTGGTAGACCACCAGTGGTCCATGGACCACAGCATGGGAACCTTTGCACTAGAAGATATTTTTCCTATGACTAATGCTTTGTTTGAAAACTACTGTATGCACAGACTTTTTCCAGTAGTGTGGAATCTATGATGCAATATATTAATAGGGCACATCCATTATGTTCATTGACTAAATTAACTTTCATCATTGTGCCAGGAAGTTAGAATTCCTATGGGATAAATATTGGTACATGCAGATGGCTGGTAACAAATGGAAGCAATTACCTAAGGAATAGAGTGAATGTTTCGAAGAATGCTTTGTACAGGATGTGCAATAGACAGGTTTCATCTCTCATCAGCATTCTGGGAATTTATGAAAGTAACTCCCATTAACATGTGAAATGTATGTTTGAATTGGCTCTTCCTGTACATGAGGTGATCTCACCTCTAAAGGGCTAATGCACAAAATGCTGAGAAATAGACTAGAGAAATTTTTAAAAGGTACATAGGCTTTGATCTTACTCAAGAGAAAGTCAAACATGAATTCATCCTTCCCCCGCCCCCCCTCAGGTTTAAAGGTAAATGCTTCTGAAGCCAGCCTATAAATAAAGACAAATAAGCAACTGCAAAAAAATAATTCCTAAAGGATGTGTGTGGAGACAATCCATTATGAAATATTTTCAGTCCAACACACATAATTAATAAATCACTGACTTAATCTGCCACATTGCTCAAGTTCTGATGGCATTTATCAGAGGAAAAAAAAAAACTTATTCCACTGTCTGAATTTTGGTCAGTGTGTCAGAGATTGATCTCCTTGATCTGTTTTCTGTATTCCCAGCTTTGCAGACACCCAGTTGAAAGTATAAGGTGGTTTGCCATATTAATTGTGCAACAGCCACATTTGCAGATGACCAGCATCGTCCTGGTCAGCAGAAGACAGACTAACTGGTTTCAAAAACTACATAAATGTTATATCCCCCACCAAAAAAAAAACAAACAAAAACACCACAAAAAAAACCCAAAACCCTACTCTAACCCTTGCCTTATTCAGCACCCCCTTTCAATTTTATGCAACAAATGAAGCAAGGGTCCTGCAGACAAGAGCAGGGGGAGTGAAGAAAAAAATAAGGAAGGGTCCTGCAGAAAAAGTGTGGCCATATTAAAAAAGGTTACTAACTTTCTGTAACTGTTGTTCTTCAAGATGTGTTACACATGTCCATCCACTCTTGGTGTGCACACACTCTGTGCACAGTTCTCAGAAATTTTTCCTTCAGTAATGCCATCAGGGTGGCTTGAGTGCCCTCTGTACTGTCTCACACCACTGTGCACCAGTATAAAGGTCTAGCAGACCCTGGCCCCCTCTGTTTCTTCTTTCCAGATGACTGATGCAGAGAGATTGCTAGAGAGGGAGGGAGGGGCATGGAATGGAAATGGGCAAAACGTTTCAAAGAATAGTTACAAAAGGTTAGTAACCCCACTCCACTCATGGTGCCTCACCTGCAGTAAATGTAGGAGGAATCCAAGTTCATATACACACACACAGATTAGAGTACAACTCATCCAAATTTAGAATATCTCTAGAGTATTGAATGATGGCATAATGAGATGGGAAGATGTGAACTGAAGACCAGGCTGCTGCTCTGCATATGTCTTGAATAGGGACTCATTCAAGGAATGCCGCTGAGGCTGCTTGTGATCTTGTGGAATGTACCGTCAGTTTGCCTGGCAGGGAAATGCCTGCCAGATCATAAACATGAATACAGGAAGTTATCCAAGATAAAAATTTGTGAAGAATGGGGAGACCAATCATTCCAACTGCCATATCCATGAACAGTTGAATTGACAAAAAAAATTTAGTCCCATCTGTGTAGAAAGCCAATGCCTTTCTAACCTCAAAGTGTCAAGCTGCTGCTCTTCTCTATTGGTGTGTGGATTTGGGTAAAATGCAGATAAGTAAATTGACCAGTTAATATGAAATTTGATACCACTTGAGAGAAATCTTGGATGAGGGCATAAAAAAACCTACATAAGGTGGTTGGGATGTCAGAGTATGCAAGTCAACCACCCTCCTGGCGGAAGTGATAGCTACCAGGAGAGACACTGTCAGAGAAAGGGGTAGTAAGGAGTACATTGCTAGAGGCTCAGAGGAGGGTCCCATAAGCTTTGACGAAAGTAGGTTCAAGTCCCAAAGGGGAATAGGTTCTCTAAAGGTATAACCTTTCCAGGCCCTTCATAAACTGTATTGTCATGTCATTCGAGAATGCAGTCTGCTCTCAAGTTTACTAGCTACATGGACAGCAAGAAAAAATTAGCACAAATATATCCTGACATTCTTATATGGGCAAAACCAGAGACATGTCAATGTACAGAAAGCAAGTAGGATCCTAAAGAGCAAAACATCCACTTTAAAAAGTGGTTACACAGCAGCTGACAGTCTTTTTGGAACTACCCACTTTGACAAATAGAGACTATATCAGTGTGCAGATTAACAGGTAATAACACCTACATTTTATATTGCATTTTGGATTAGTAGATGCCAAAGCATTTTAAAAGGGGTCAGTATCATTGACCCCATTTTACAGATGGGGAAACTGTGGCACAAAGAGGTGAAGTGACTTGCCACAGGTCATCCAGCAGGTGAGTGGCAGAACTGGGAATAGTACCCAGGTGTCCTGGATCCTAGTCCATGGCTCTGTCTAGTAGGGCACACCACCTCTCCACATTGATTAAGTATCAAACTGTTCACATGTCATTTGCAAGCGTCTTGCAAAGTTGCCATTTTCACAGGCAGGTATAACTGATGTGATAAAACACACACTAGACGACATGTAAAGATGTGCTATCGGTGATTATAGTGCACATATTTTTCTACTTACAGTCTCAAAGATGCAACTCTTAATAGCTTATCTAGAAAAATGTCAGAGGTGGGAAAGTATATGCTTTTCTGCAGTTTTGCAGCAACATGTTTCAACAAAACTTTTCATTGAAACCAAAAAAACCCAAAGTTGAATTTAAAACATTTCCAACAAAAAGTTGTCAAATATTTTTGGGGGTTTCAGCCAGCTCTGCAGTGAGCCAAAGTTTTTGGACAACTTAATTTTTGATAAACTGAATTTGACTTTAATTTTGAAAAAAAATCTAGTACATACATATAGAACTATTCCTATTTTTTAAAAAAATAACTTTTTCCTACCAGCTCAAGTTGGTCCTAATTATCACCTCTTGTTTGCAACTTCAGCAGAGGGAAAAGGATTGATTTGACCTCTCATCCTTAGAGGAAGTCTTTGCAGCACAGGATTTAGGCACATTGGTGGAGCAATGTGTTTGCAGGAAGTTTGTACTACCACGCCCCATGCTGTACTTACTGAGGATAAATAGGATTCAAGTCTTCAAGAGCTGTCAATATGGCACCTTCCACTATCACTAAATTATCAACATTAACCAAATACATAGATCAGAACCATCCTTGTAAAAATACCTTTCCTTTCCTTCCTGCACCTAATTATGAGATAAAACCTTCTAAATTCTGTAGTTACCCTGGTTATTGGTCCTTGCAAGGAAAAGTAAATGTCTATTTTCAAATAGAGTTTCCAACTAGGAAAAAAATCATGCCCACTTACAAAGCTAACAATTTTGCTAATATTCATTACAAGTTACACAAAATACACTGGCATATGGTCCTATGCTACAGTGTACTAAAGAAAAGTAGTGTTTTGGAGAAGGAAAAACCCCATTAGATCCCACCTTGTCCCGCCAACCTCCAGGGCAAAGGGAATGGGTTAAAGACAGGAAAAGGAAGGAAAGAGGTCTACAGCGGTCAACTGATCATATCTCCATAGCATCATCATAACAGATGCTGGACTGCAATGTTTGAGCTTGGATTCTGAAGTATGATGGAGCTAGAAATCTGTTTTCAGTTGGAGACTTATGGGCAAATCCAGTTGTCCTAACCTAGAACCATAAAGACAGACTGGCCTGTGCTCAAGGACACTCCAACTGTAGAAGAGTACAAGCTCTGGCAGAAACAAACAACTCCCTTGTCTTTATATGATGTCCTCAGTGACACTTGGGAGACTATTAGCTGAAAGCAAGTTTGCATAGGTATGGCCTTGCCTCAATTTCAGTTGTCCAACAAGAACAACCAGAGGCAATTCTACTGAAAGCAAAGTCAAAGCTTCTTCTGAGAGGTCTTATTTATTAGGCTCAGATAACCTCAAAGCAGTCAGACTCAAATTCTCTGTTCAGTGCCTCTGAACTTGCTATCAATATTTGTGGTAGTGCCCATGAGCCCCAGGGATGGGCCTGCACCTCATTGTGCTAGGTGTTGTATAAACACAGAAAAAAAGGCAGGAAGGTCTTTGGGGTAATGACTGTCTGCACAAACAATCCCAAATGTAAATAAACTTGCGATAAAGGGATTTAATTCTAACTATGCTAAGCATATACCCCTAAGCCTCCTAGAGAAATGAAAAGAGACAGACTGCCTTCTTAACTGGTAATGTAGCACAGCTGCCTTTGTTGTAGTGAGTCGGACTCCCAAAGAGATTCAGGTCTAGACCAAGTTTCCTGAGCTATGCAAGGAACCCCCCTTAGGCCCTCTTCTCCCCTGAATCCCATCCCATTTAGGCTTAACCACTTTATTTTATTCTGGGGCTAAGGTTTATCAGATCATAAAGAACCCTTCTGGAGCCCCAAGCCAATCTATCACAACAGCTGTCACTGAGTTTGAAAATAATGGGGCTACCCAGATAGATCAGAGTCGCTTTGTAGAGCGGTGCATCTCTTTTCCCCTGGCTGACAGTAGAGCCACAATAAGTGCCAGGACCCAGGGGGGATCAGTGAGCACAGATGTTCCATGCAATCCCAGTTGCTTAGTAGGTGTCCTTCCCAAATTACTATGATGGGTTTTTCTAGCAGTAGAAAGGCAGGTGTTTTTCAGCAGGACACTTTCACAATGTTTCTACCTCCATGCCAAAAATCAGCCTTTGCCTATATTTGAGGTCTCCACAGCATTCAGTCTTATGTACCTTTTAGACTGAAAGAATATTCCTCCCACCGCTGTGCTTCACAAAAATGATAAGACTGGAGAAGACCCTGAGGAATTCCAGAGAGACCTAGCAAAGCTAGTCAAATGAGTAGAATGAAGGAACTTCAAATACAGTGTAGACAAGTCCAAGTGTAAGCTGGCGAGTCGGGGCTCAACCCTCCTGCAGACCCGGAGGGGAGCCACACCGACTCGCTCCTTGTCCCCTCTAAATGGTGGGCGACAAGAATCAGGGGTTAGCTCAACCCTACGCCTCGGGCCCTCTGGATCCAGGGGCCGGGTGGCAATCAGTCTCCCGAAGGTTTCAGGGGTTCAGACCCTCAGGCAGGGGCTGACCTCAAGGCACACAGTCTATAAGTATACGCCCCGGCCCTCAGTCAGGGCGGGCAGCAGGACAGCAGTCCTTGGGCCCAGACCCTTCTAGCGGGAGCTGGGCACCAGCAAAGTCAATTCGGCCCAGGCCCTCCGGAGCAGGGGCTGGGCAACAACAGAGTCAATATAAGCTCAGGCCTCTGGAGCAGGGGCTGGGCAACCGCAAAGTCAATATACGCCCAGGCCTCTGGAGCAGGGGCTGGGCAACAGCAAAGGCAATATAAGCCCAGGCCCTCTGGAGCAGGGGCTGGGCAACAGCAAAGTCAATATAAGCCCAGGCCTCTGGAGCAGGGGCTGGGCAACAGCAAAGTCAATATAAGCCCAGGCCTCTGGAGCAGGGGCTGGGCAACAGCAAAGTCAATATAAGCCCAGGCCTCTGGAGCAGGGGCTGGGCAACAGCAAAGTCAATATAAGCCCAGGCCTCTGGAGCAGGGGCTGGGCAACAGCAAAGGCAATATCGCAGGCTTCTGTGCCTGAGCGCTGATGTGAGGGGGAAACTGCCACCCGCGAGTGGGGTGGCAGGGGGAACACAGGCCCGCCCACTCCACTGTGTTCCAGCCCGGGGCCCTATTAGCAGCTCTCACGGCCGCTGGTCAGTGGGGTCCTGACCGCAACACACTGACATGGGGACCTCAGTGTCCGTAGCCTGACAGGGGTCGGCTATCCCCGGGCTACACTCCATATCCCCCTCGGGGCCTACCTGCACACTTGTACCAGGTTCGGGCCAGTCAAAGGTCCTCGGCTCCTCCGGGTCCGGGCTTGGTGGAAGGTCTGGTAGCACCTCCGGGAAGTCCGGCCCGGTCTGCTCTGGCGGCTCCTCCGGGTAGCAGGCCCGGGGAGGCCCCGGCGGCTCCTCTTCGGGGGGGGCGCAGGGGCGATCCGGCGGCTCGTCCCAGTACCGGTCCCGGGGTAGTCCTGGTGGTTCCTCCTCGTAGTGGGTGCGGGGAAGCGGGGGCCAGTCGGGACAGCTGCCTTGGTTCCTAGGGGGCTCCCAGGCAGGAGCTCCCACCGGCACGTCTGCTCCTGGCGGCTGCTGGCTCCTGACTGAGCTCTGGCGCCCTCCCTTTATATTTCCTGTCCCGCCCCTTGACTTCCGGGGGGCGGGACCAGGAAGTGGTGTCTCAGCCCACTTGGGCGTCTGGCAGGGAGCGCCCTCTGCTGGCCCGGAGGGAAGCCACACCGACTCGCTACACCAAGGTAATAAAAAGGAATATTTTGTACTACCTATATACATTGCAGGGTTCTAAATTAACTGGCAGAAACTAGGGCTACAAGTCCCAACAACTTCTATTTGAAGTACAATACAAGAAAATGACTTTCATATAATGTATTGGTGAAATACATACATCTGACCAGTGAAATAGTATGTGTGCGCACACACGCATTCAATATCTCCACTGATCTCTGCTTTAGAAATTGTGGGAAGAGATGGGGGTGGGGGCAGTATTTTATTTTTGGTAGGAATGCTCACTTACTCAGGTATATTGTTTTAAAATTAGGGAATATCTTAAACTGAGAGCAACATTTATGCTTCCAATGAACCTCTCAGCTACAATGGTGCTAAGACTTACACACATGCTTACCTTAATGTATTTGAGTATGGCTTAAAAGGGGTCACTCGTGAATAAAGTTAAGCACATTTCAGTCTTTGCAAGACTGGGACCCTAGGCCAGATTTTCAAAGGTTATTAGGCACCTAACGATGCAGATAGGCACTCTGACTAGGTGCCTAACTCCTATTTAAATCAATGGCAGCAAGGCACCTGTCTAGGTGCTTTAGACAATTCCACCAGGGCCCACAGCCACAAAGTATCTTAGACATTGCACCTCTCAGCTTTGCAGTCCCTAACTTTTAGGTGTCCAGAAAAAAAAAAATCAGAGGACCTGAGATCCACAAGGCCTGAGCTAGATGCCTAGGATCCCTGTAAAATGAATGGGGAAAGAAGGTGCCTTAGACTGTGATCCACAAAAGCCAGCACAGTAGGCAGGGAGCCACCTAAGCTAGTTCATGGGCAATGCCAATGACAGGGGGCATGGCCTCAGCCCTTCCATTGTCACAGAGATAGATGCCTAAGCTACAGCTGCAGGGAGGCACCTAGTTCTGCTAGTGACCAACAAATGGGAACCCTCTCCTGGAGTCAGGCTGCTTAGTTATCTAACCTGCCTAACACCACACAAAAAAAAACAGCAAGAGGTGGTGACACCCACAGTGCTCCTTTTAGCCCAGTGGTTAGAGCACTCAGATAGGATGCAGGGAGACCCAGGTTCAATTCTCCTTGCTGCCTGGAGAAAGGATTAGTACAGAAGTGTAACAGGGCACACACCTCTCAAGCACACCCTGTTGGCTAAGTAAATGTGCCTGCACTCTCTCTCTTGCTCCAAGATAGAGCAATGGCCCAGGGCTCCCTCCCTGGAGACATCTTCAGCCAGTCATATCCTTTCTGGTCACAGATCTCCAGTTGGGCCACCACAGTTCAGTTTTTCCTCTGGGGTGCCTCAACATCCAGACCACTCCCCCCAGTGGCTAATGATGGGGTGGAGGGGACCCACCCAGGGCTGCCCACTAATCCAGGTCCCAACCCAGGGACCCCATAGATAGCAGCCATCCACTGTGTCCCTTTATCTATGTCACACTGCTGCTCTAATTCCTTGGGCTACTTCCACATGGCCCTTCATTGTCATCATCCTTACCTCAGGGCCTTGTCCTAATGGAGTCCCAGCAACCACCTCAGGCCTCCTTCTTGATCTCCCTAGTTTCTGGCAGTGCTGCCCTGTCTGAGGCACTGACACTCCACCCGCCAGCCAACCACACTCCTCCAACTCTAGCAAGGAAATAAACTAGCTTGGGTCCTGCAGCTCTTCTTATACTAGGCTGCTGGGCCCTGATTGGCTGTGTCTCGCTCAGCCACTCTAGGCAGCTTGGAGGACCCTCTCCACTGCCCTTTTCTTGGGAACCTTACATCAGAATATCCCATAGGTCAGTGGTTAGAGTACTATCCTGAGAAGTGATAGAGCCCTTGCGATGGGGTGTGGCAGGGCCATGAGGCCTACTGAAGGGGGCCTCAAATGGTCTGGTATACCCCATCACAAGGGGTTTATCACCTCTCAGGAGAGTACTCTAACCATTGAGCTACGGGATATTCTGATGTAAGGTTCCACTCAATTGCTCCTGTTTAAGCTGTTCCACTGTGTACAAATTACTAGGGAAACTTTGGACAGGGGAGACTGGATGCTAGGGGTACATCTAAACAGCCTGCAGTAGCAAGTCTCGAAGCCCAGGTCAATAGACTTGGGCTCACGCTACGGTGCTAAAAACAGCTGTGTTGAAGTTGCTGCTCAGGCTGTGAAGCCGAGCTCCCTCCCTAGGCTTCAGAGCCCAAGCTGTAACATCTACAACGTTATTTTTAGTTCTGTAGTGTGAGCCCCCTGAGCCCAAGTCTGTCGACTGGGGCTCTGAGACTCTGCCACTTGCTGTGTAGATGTACCTTAAGTCCCCTGCCCCTCCCAGCTGGGTGCCCTCACCACCAAACCACAGCATCTGCATTAAAAACAGACAAACCTTTCTTTCCTTTTACCCAAGCACCTGCAGTCCCCTTACAATTACTTGTATCAAGCAAATAAACTTAATGTGTATCTGGAACATTTTATTAAACACAAGAACATACAATCAAATCTAATTATAGCATGACCAATTATTCTGAATTATATGGCTTTACTGGCCATGATTGCACACTGAACGAAACATCTGTAGCCTAAACAATAAAATTGACACAAGCAATTAAATTGTTTAAAGAACATGCAACTCTGTACAAAACAAAATCAATTACAGATAAATCTTGAGAGGAAAATAGCCAATGCAGACCTTGCTGGTGCTTAACCAGCTCTGAAACTGTTCCCCTGTCACATTCAGCCTCACCCCAAGCCTTACATCCTGCCTAGAAATTTCAGATTTGTTGTTGTTCTGACAGGACCAGAAAATGATATAGAAAATGTTTTTGCTCTGCTGGTCACCTCCATATGTGTGTCTGTTTGATATGTCAATACAATGACCAGCAACACCACAGCTGTAATGGGCTTGTGGTATTCCACTAGCTGTCAAGAGCCTCTTTAGTGCAAAGAACCTCGGTATGGAGCCAAGAAGAGGGGAATTATACAAAGAGCAGTAAATCATTGCCACTGTCTCTGAAAACAGAACATTTGCATTCATTTAATAGTACTCTTATTTGTAGTATTGAGAAGCAATGTTAGAACAGTCTAATATCTACACTGGAATTCTACAGTAGTCTGACTATATTTTAGATTCTTTTGGATGAGATGTAAAACCCAGGTTCTGACCACTTATACTGGAGTATGAAAAGTTTCTGGATTATTCAGCATTCCTAGATTGCTTCTAGTTTCAACTGGATATGAGATTCTTTTTCATTTCATGTATTAGGCCCCTATCCTACAAGATGTTCCATACAGACAACTGCAAAAGTGCAGTCACACCAGGGAGCACAGAGGGGGTATTTAAAATGAGCTGATGATAAAATAGAATGTTCTTAAAAATCCCCAGTGACAGAGATTCTACAACCTCCCTAGGCAATTTGTTCCAGTACTTAACTATCCTGACAGTTAGGAAGTTTTTCCTAATGTCCAAGCTGAACCTCCCTTGCTTCAATTTAAGCCCATTGCTTCTTGTTCTATCTGTAGAGGTTAACGAGAACAATTTTTCACCCTCCTCCTCCTTTTTATGTACTTGAAAACTGTTATCATGTCCCATTTCATTCTTTTCTTCCCCAGACTACACAAACCCAGTTTTTTCAATATTTCTTCCTAGGTCATATTTTCTAGACCTTTAATCATTTTTGTTGCCCTCCTCTGAACCCTTTCTAATTTGTCCACATCCTTCCCAAAATGTTGCACCCAGAACTGGACACAATACTCCAGCTGAGTATTAATGCAGAATAGAGCAGAAAAAAATACTTCTCGTGTCTTGCTTACAACACTCCTGCTAATACATCCCAGAATGATGTTAGCTTTTTTTGCAACCGTGGTTAGCTTGTGATCCACTATGACCCCCAGATCCCTTTCTGCAGTATTCCTTCCTAGGCAGTCATTTCCCATTTTGTATGTATGCAATTGATTGTTCCTTCCTAAGTGGAGTACTTTGTATTTGTCCTTATTGAATTTCATCCTATTTACTTCAAGTCATTTCTCCAGTTTGTCCAGATTATTTTTAATTTTAATTCTATCCTCCAAAGCACTTGCAACCCCTCCTAGCTTGGTATCGTCTGCAAACTTTATAAGTGTACTCTCTATTCTATGTATTAACTAAATCATTTATGAAGATGTTGAACAGAACCAGACCAAGGACCGATCCCTGCAGGACCCCACTTGCTATGCCCTTCCAGCTTGACTGTGAATCACTGATAACTACTCTCTGGGAACGGTTTTCCAACCAGTTATGCACCCACCTTATAATAGCTCCATCTAGGCTATATTTCCCTAGTTTGTTGATGAGAAGGTCATGTGAGACAGTATCTAAAGTCAAGCTATACCACATCTACTGCTTCCCCCTATCCACAAGACTTGTTATTCTTGATATTTAATTTCTTAACTTAAAGTGGTTTATGAGCTGATTTTTACTCCTGTTTGAAATACATATTCTCCTAACTTAACTCTTATTAAAAGTATGATTTTTAGCCTAAAGGGAAATATAAACACAGACAACATGAGCAAGGTGGCAGAAGAGTTATACAAATTAAGTAGCTATCTACACACAGACAGTGATTTAAGAAAATAACTACATATAAAATATGCTTGTGTCTATATAAGTGAGCTGCCTGTAAATTTGTTTTTAACTATGCAGAAGAACTCATCCTCTATATCTATTGCAGTGTACAGATTTTAGTGTACTGTCTTGCTTTACATCCTATGGTGTCATACAGTTTCACAAGCAACATAGTAATGATTTTGTGAGTCTACTACTATTTTCATGCTATCATATAGAGTCTGTGCAGTATGGCGGATATTACACAGTAACTGCTTAAAGTGGTGGTGGCAACACATTTTGATACAATAGGAGACTCTCTCCATTCTATGTCAGCTTTGAACCAATAGCCCAGCAGAGCTCTAAAGGGATTTGATACTGTGTGTGTGTGGTGGTGGGATTCTTGTCTTTTGGATGAGATGTAAAATGAGGTCCTGATCATTTGTGATGATTAAGAATTCTTATTGTAGTTTTCATATTAACAGGGGTATTCACTCCACATTCTAGTTAAATTCCAGTTCTGGTCATTACATTCTGCCTACTTTAAATAAAAATCCGACTATCATAGAATCATAGAACTGGAAGGGACCTTGAGAGGTCATCTAGTCCAGTCCCCTGCAATCAAGACAGGACTAAGTATTATCTAGACCATCTCTGACAAGTGTTTGTCAACCTGCTCTTAAAATTCCCCAATGATAGAAATTCCACAAACTTCCTAGGCAATTTATTCCAGTGCTTAACTCCTCTGACAGTTAGGAAGTTTCTCCTGATGTCCAACCTAAACAGCCCTTGCTGCAATTTAAGCCTGTTGCTTCTTGTCCTTTCATCAGAGGTTAAGAAGAACAATTTTTCTCCCTACTCCTTGTAACAACCTTTTATGTACTTGAAAACTGTTATCATGTCCCCTCTCATTCTTCTCTTCTCCAGACTCATTTTTGTTGCTCTTCTCTGGACTTTCTCCAATTTGTCCACATCTTTCCTGAAAAGTGGCACCCAGAACTGGACACAATACTCCAGTTGAGGCCCAATCAGTGTGGAGTAGAGTGGAAGAATTACTTCTCGTGTCTTGCTTACAATACTCCTGCTAATACACCCCAGAATGATGTTTGCCTTTTTTGCAACAGCGTTACACTTTTGACTCATATTTAGCTTGTGATCCACTATGACCGTCAGATCCCTTCCTAGGCAGTCATTTCCCATTTTGTATGTGTGCAACTGATTGTTCCTTCCTAAGTGGAGAACTTTGCATTTGTCCTTATTGAATTTCATCCAATTTACTTCAGACCATTTCTCCAGTTTGTCCAGATCATTTTGAATTTTAATCCTATCCTCGAAAGCACTATAAGAACATATATAGATGTTTCTCTTCAGGTCCTCTCTTGTGCCATGAGGTTGGCACAAAATGATTGCCATGTTCCATCCCCAAAGAATTGCCTTTTAGGGACAGGTAAATGATCAACATGGCCCAGATCCAGGGACACTTACTCATACAGAGGAACACCACACTCCATAAATGGGCTTCAAAGGTACTGTTCAAGACCGGTAAGCATATTAGAATCTGGCCCTACATGAGCAGTCTATCAAAAGTCTAGGATCCTTCAAGATAAAAGGTGCTGAATAAATGGAGGTAATTTTTATTACTTGTCTGAGCTTAGCACTGTAAGCAAGGTAGATGAGGTTTTCAAAAAAGATGTATTCTCTTTCAGAGAAATTAGGCTAACAATCAATTTTTAGCATATTTGTGATTTTCAGGATATTCCCTTCCTGTCCTAAAAATAATTATGGGTGTGAAACAATTTTCAAAGCCAGATGATCTAAATATATAAACCTAGTGCTAGAATATCTTTTTTGAGGTGAGGAGACCACATCTGTACACAGTATTCGAGATGTGGGTGTACCATGGATTTATATAAGGGCAATAACATATTCTCAGTCTTATTCTCTATCCCCTTTTTAATGATTCCTAATATCCTGTTTGCTTTTTTGACCGCCTCTGCACACTGCGTGGACACCTTCAGAGAACTATCCACGATGACTCCAAGATCTTTTTCCTGACTCGTAGCTAAATTAGCCCCCATCATATTGTATGTATAGTTGGGGTTATTTTTTCCAATGTGCATTACTTTACATTTATCCACATTACATTTCATTTGCCATTTTGTTTGTTGCCCAATCACTTAGTATTGTGAGATCTTTTTGAAGTTCTTCACAATCTGCTTTGGTCTTAACTATCTTGAGCAGTTTAGTATCATCTGCAAACTTTGCCACCTCACTGTTTACCCCTTTCTCCAGATCATTTATGAATAAATTGAATTTAGATCTGAGCAAATCCAAAAATTATTCATTTCCAGACCCAGATCCAATAACCATGCCCTGAGCCAGATAAGAAATTTCCAAAATAAATTTATCACTTTCACCATTCTAAGCAGAAAGCTTCAAAATGTTCTCAGAGGGATCTGAATAAAGACTGTGTGCTAAAAGATATCTAAGATATTTGCCAGATTTTGAAAGAACAGAGAGAACTTATTGACTAGATGTCTGACTAATAAATATTTATAGGTAACCTGAATTACACACTTCACAAGGTTGTAAACCCAACCTAATTTGCTTTTAGAAATTACACATTGCTTATTTTTATTTCTTTTATTGCATGTTTTAGAGTCTGAAATTTTCAGGAGACACAGTAAATCCCATTTGGATAGACATTAGGAATATTAATGTTTTCCAGTATTTTTTGCACATTTACTGTGCCATAGACTTCTTGGGCAGTATGTAGAATATATAATGATTGGTAGAATATTTTTCCAGGTGTAAAGTGTGACTGGGTGCCATACTGAGAATGTCAGAGTGAGAGCAGACTGCAAGAATAAGGGCAGACAATCCTTAAGAACCGGTGATTTATTCTATAATTAGATTCACCAAGCCAGTAACAAAAGAGCCAGTTAACCAGAAGCCAAACACAGTCCCCTTTAGGAATTCCAGCTCTTGACTCCCATCCAGACAAACAGGTCTAACAGAGGTTACTGAAAACCCATTTCACCATATGTAAGGTTCTCACTAATCACAAAGGATCAAACACTTATCCCCAGGTCAATCTGAAATCTTACCCAAATACACCATCTCAGCCAATCCTTAGTAAACTAACTAAAGACTGTTTGTCTCAAGACTGTAGTAGTGATGGAATAGACTGCTGGCTTGCAAAAGTCTCTCTGGTAACTTCCAAAAGATTGGCAGGTCCTCAGTCCATAATGCAAGATACTCCTTTTAGTTGTAAATCCACAGTCCAGAGAATTAGAGCAAGAAATAGCCAAAATGGAGATGCCTCCAGTGTCCTTTATATCCTTCACCATGTGCATGGAAATTTACTGCCCCAGACAAAGCCCACAGCCCCTGTGTATGGAAAGTTAGTGGCCCAAAATGGAGTCCAGGGTCACATGAGCATATTATACACCCCTACATGTTTTGCTGACTCATAGTGGGTGGCCATTGGCTCCTCGCTGTCTGAAGCATCCACAGGAAAGGCCTACTGGGTGAGATGAGATTCTTCAATGGCCTATTGCGAGAGTAGAGTGTCCTTAATGGGATACCAGCATATAACTGGCTAGCCCTAATATAAATCTATCTGGGGGGGGGGTGTTACCCAGGAATACAACACATGTTTAAGATTCAAGTACATAGTCAATATTCATAACTTCAGATAGAAAGATGATACATACATATAAACAAGATAATCATACTTAGCATTCTTAACTTTTTTATTAATACCTTAAATGTCATACTTTGTACAAGATTTATGGTAATCATGTAACAATGGTGATATAAATGGTCACCTTTCTTATACACAGCATCACAAAGTGTGTAAGAATAACACATCAGATTTATAATTACTCTGCTGTAGACTGAAATAGTTGCACCGCAAAAATTTCGGAGAGCAGCAACACTGCATGTTCCCAGAACTAGCTCAGAATTTTATTTACACATATTGTTAAACAGCCTGCATATTGAGCTATTTCTGAATCTACTCCTAAGAATGGAGAATGATAAATTGGTAAGGTTAAATCTGGGTAGCATATATCACTTGGAATATTTAAAATTAGACTGGATAAAATCCCAGAGCTGGGGATGATTCTCCATTCTTCATTGTTTAGGAGGGGGATAGATTAAATTAAATCAAATCAAAGGGAGCCTTTCCATGTGGATCTCATGGCAGGATTGGGGCCCTAGAGTATACCCATGAAAGGATTTAGACATTGCAATGCAAAGCCCCATATCAGAATATCTCATAGCTCAGAGGTTAGCACACACCACCACCACCTCCACCTCCTGGATTAATGAGGACCAATATAGTAGGCTCCTGCTCCATGGTAATAGGTGTCTGGACCTAGAGTGAGGCAGAAATGCTCATGCCCACAGCCAAAAAGTGAGATGCCTAAGGAATTTTTACTTTGAAAAACAGTCGCTGAGTGAGTTTAGCCCTACAGGGTTTAGCGAGAGTTTTGTGGATTGCAATGGGGATGTAGGCACCTAAAAATGGGATTTAGGCACCTAAATCTGGGTTTAAGTGACTAAGTAACTTTGTGGATTGCACCCTTAAAGACCACAATTTTATTAGATATTAAACATATCTAAACATATTAAGATATATTTAAATATATTAAATGAACATATATTTAAGAAATAGCTGGAGATAGGGCTAATGTCCTCATCCAATAACCACACTAACTGGACATGATTGAGTGTCTTGGTACCAGAGAGGTCTAGGGTGTGGATAAAGCTTCAAAAAGTCTGACCGCCCTTGGTGCTTGGTTCATACACATTAACTTACTATCAGAAGAGATAAATTAATACAAAATGGACCAAAACCAGTTGTAAAATTGAAAGTCATCTGAGTTAAATATGAACAGAGACAAAAGCAACAGCAGTGGATATAAAGGCCAAAATTTTCAAAAAAAATAGGGCCTAATATTAGGCCCTAAATCTACACTTAGGCACTTAACTCTGTCTTGATTTTCAAAAATGCTGAGCACCTGGTAGTTGACATTAACTTCTATGGGAGCCACCAGGTGCTGAGTATGTTTGAAAATCAAGTCATTTATTTGGGCGCCTAAATACGGATTTAGAAGCCTAACTTTCAGCAGCCATTTTTTGAAAACTTTTGATCAGAGTCCTGAAAACATTGAGTAGAAGGGTGCTTTTTTATTATTATTCCTCTATAAAAATAAGGAAATGTAATCATTAACAAAGCAAAGAGACATTATGAATGAAATCTAATGTTGTCTAACAATATAGGCAGGTGGGGGGTGGAGTTTTTTGGGGGGTGGGTTCTAGATGGCATGAGTGACATTATTGGCCCACTGGGAGGTTTTGAGGACTGGCACTGGCCCTAAGGTAAATTGATTTTGAGACCCCCTGACATAGAGTGTTAGGGTTGTTAGGGATTGTCTTGTTTTGGCCTTGTTTTGAAATGGGATTAGCTTGATTTTGGGTTTATTGTGAAAGTCAGGGTGCTTATTTACCATGTGCAAGTTGGCAACTGTGCTCCTTGGGTAGCAGGGCTCATGCTTCAGTTTCAGCCCTGAGTGGCAGGGCTCAGATTATAGGCCCCCGAGTTTTGGTCCCCGCTCCTGGGGTTGTGTAGTAATTTTTGTTGTCAGAAGGGGGTCGCAGTGCAATGAAGTTTGAGAACCCCTGATCTATACCACACCATCTTGCATTCGTTACAAGTATAGAGATGGTATTTTGCTACCAAGCATGTTAAAAGCTCTCTCTCTCTCCACACTCAGACTGTCACCTGCATTGTCATCTTAGCCTCTGTTCAAAACTACAAAACTTGTGCTTTCAGACTGGATGCTGAAGCCATTACAGTGAATTCTGTGAGGTTGGAGGAACAAAAGAGCAAACAGGAAATATATGCTGTCTGCCCATTTACAATTCACTTCAGAGAGGCACAATGTCCCAGGGAGGAAATTTCTCAAGTGTCAGTGCCCACATTTAAAATGTTCCCTTGGTTTGGTTCTTCTATGGGTTTCTCCCAACCCATGCCCCAAAGATTCTGGGGGAGGTGGAGGGGTATGTGTGCGTGGAGAGGGAGATGTATTGCAAATGTTCTTAATGCAAGAGGGATTCAGACTTCTCCAGATAATGTGGGCTGTCATAGCAATTGGCAAACACTCTTGTAACTGTGATTATGTTTTATGCAGATAATTATTTAATGAGATTTAGGGATTCAATATAAATCAGTGTTTATTGACAACAGGGCTCCTAGCAATAAATATTATTAATATACACCTGCAAGAGTTTTTACTTTGTTCAAGCTTTGACTATATTTTCTCTTGCATTTGTAGATGATGTATTATGAACAGAGAGCGCCTCAGTTAATAAAACTAAAAAGACCTGATCCTCAGTGTAAATTGGCATTACTCCATGATGGAGTTATGTGGATTTATACCAGCTGAGGATGTGACTTGAAATATTTTATTAATTTAAAAAAAAACCTCTTAAAATCAACATTAATGTAATTCTGGTTTCAAAAGAGGGTGCAACATCAACAAAGAACTGTGTGGATTCCCACATAAATACCTTAGTAGATCAGGGTGCAAAGGAGCTATGGTTCAGCTAAGGAATGATATTTTTAAGCACTTACATGGTGACATCTGTCACTGTGGAATCTAAGTGCCAGTATTGTCTGCCTCTTCATTTCATCAAAACAGAGTGGTAAAGCTAAATTTCCCAAGCATAAAAGCAATTCTGCATTCATGTTTATGACGGGATAGTCACCACTCTGCCCTTTAGAAAGTCTAGTTCCTATAGAGGTTGCAGGATTCTACAACAACGCAAACTGGCAATTGGTTTTGCCTTCGTACTTATCCCCATATTGTGGTGTTACCTACAAAAACTGAGGCTTTTGAGTGGAAAAACTGGTAATCCTCAAAAAAGTTTGGGGAGAAGGAGGGGTGTTGCCCCCCAAACTGCAAGTCTCAGGCAGGCACAGAGTGATGCTGGACGAGGCTACACTTCGTGGCAGAGGCAAAACACAGCCTCTGCCAGCACCACTGCACGTCTGCCTGAGGCGCTCCCAAACTACTCCCATGTTAAAAAGTGGGCAAGCATGGCTCCCTGGCCTCCCCAGTTCCACTGCCATTTGCTGGGGCACCCTGCTGGGACCTCCTACGATGTGCTGGGCTCCAGCTGCTAGTCCAAGATGGGCTAGAGAGGGATGGAACTTCCTCCTCTCTTGCAGGGGCTGCTCCCAGGGCCAGGTCAGACCCACTTCCGTGAATCTCCCCCTGCTGCAAGAAGCTCCGTGGCTGCTTCCTGTATAATGAGCCCTCTCCCCATGGCTGGGAGTGGGCAGGAGGCGGGGGGGGGGGGTAGAGCCCTAATTATGGTGTGTTTTAAAAGTTTTCTTACAGTTTGCAGGCATTTCACTCCTGTGGCAGTTCCTTTTAATTTCCATTGAACTCGCTTACTCCATTTTGTGTAGCTCCCCTTTTTGAAGTTAAATGCTATTGTGGTGGACTTCTTTGGTATTTCTCCCCCATCGCGGATCAGGCACACCCCATTCCCTTTTGGGATGGGTCATCATAGGCCCACGGCCAAGTCTGCACGACCCTGCCGGGTCTCAGAGTAACATGGCCTAATAGCCAAAGTCAATCTACTCACTCTTTCTATCTAGGCAGGGTGGGCTTGCAGTCAGAGTCCCTATCACCACCCTGTCTATCAGGCTGTGCAGCCTAGCAACCAGAGTCAATAGAGAGAGTCAGTAGGGTTGCCCTCACAATCAGGGTTGTGCAGCCTAGCGGCCAGGCAGTAGAGCTGCCTGCAGGATCAGGGCTGTGCAGCCTAGCAGACAGAGTCAACAGAGCTGCCCTCATGATTGGGGCACTGCAGCCTAGCTGCCAGAGTTAATAAGGCTGGTGAGGCAGGCCACCACCCCGGGTGAGTGGCAGCCAGGATAGAGGGACTCAGGCCCTCCCTCTCCACCGGGTCCCAATCCAGGGCCCTGTCAGTGGGAGGGTTGCCTGCACCCAGCTCAGCAGGGATCCAGCCAAAACACACCAGGCTAAGTCTCCAGTTCTCCAACCATTTCCCCACAAAGATTCCCTGGGTTACTTCCTATCTGCTTCTCCACAGATTGTGGTCTCGTGGTTCCCCTGGTTTCTCCTCCCTCTGTGGCGGCTGGAGCCTGGGAGTCAGAGGTTACTGCTGTCTGGCTGGCTAGCTTCCACGTAGTGAAGTGCTGGCATTCCTTCAGCAGGAGCCTACAACACACCTCCTTCCTCTCCAGCATTCATTCATTCATGCCCGTCACCCTAATCAGGGTATGGGCCGCCAACAACAGATCTCCAGAGTCCTCTATCCTGGGCCATTTGCTCTAGCTGGTTCCAGGTATAGCCCATTTTTGTGCTATCAGCCTGAAGGTCGCGTCGCCAGGTGTTTCTAGGACGGCCTCTTTTCCGCTTGCCTTGGGGGTTCCACCGCAATGCCTGTCTGGTGATGTTGGTTGGCTGCTTGCGTAGTGTGTGTCCTATCCAGACCCACCTTCTCCTTCTAATTTCTTCCTCTACTGGGGGTTGACGGGTCCTCTCCAAGAGGTGGATGTTACTGATGGTGTCTGGCCAGCGGATCTGAAGAATCCTTCTATTAATGAAGATCTGGATCTTTCTAGTGGTTGTTTTAGTTGTCCTCCAGGTTTCAGCTCCATACAGTAGGACTGGTTTCACGTTGCAATTGTACAGTCGAATCTTTATTGCCAAAGACAGCTCTCTGGAACTCCAGATGTTCTTGAGCTGTAGGAAGGCTGCTCTTGCCTTACCAATCCTTGCTTTGATGTCTGCGTCTGTGCCACCCTGCCGGTCGATGATGCTGCCTAGGTAGGTGAAGGACTTCACTTCTTCCAGGGGGCTTCCATTCAGTGTGACTGGGTCGTTGCTGATGGAGTTGATCTTGAGGATCTTGGTCTTGTCCTTGTGGATGTTGAGGCCAACCTGTGATGACGTGGCTGCCACTATGTTGATCTTCTCTTGCATCTGCTGTTTGCTGTGTGAAAGGAGTGCAAGGTCGTCGGCAAAGTCCAGGTCATCAAGCTGGGTCCACAACGTCCACTGAATTCCGTTCCTGCGCTCATAAGTGGATGTCTTCATAATCCCATCAATAACGAGGAGAAAGAGAAATGGAGACAACAAGCATCCTTGTCTGACTCCGGTTTGCACCTGGAAGCTGTTTGTGAGCTGCCCTCCATGGATCAGTCTAAAGTGTATGCCGTCGTATGAGTTCTTGATCAAATTAACCACCTTTGCTGGGATGCCATAGTGCCGAAGGAGCTTCCAGAGGGTCTCTCGATCCACGCTATCGAACGCTTTCTCATAGTCAACAAAGTTGATATACAATGAGGAGTTCCACTCCATAGATTGCTCGACTATGATGCGGAGCATTGCTATCTGGTCCGTGCATGATCTATTCTGCCGGAAGCCTGCCTGCTCATCTCGTAGCTGCGGATCGACTACATCCTTCATTCTCTCTAAAAGGACTCAGTTGAAGACCTTTCCTGGCACCGACAGAAGTGTGATTCCTCTGTAGTTGGCAAGTTGCTAAGGTCTCCTTTCTTGGGGATTTTGATGAGGTATCCCTCTTTCCAGTCTGCCGGAATCACTTCTTCTTCCCATATCTTCTCAAAAAGGGGGTACAGAATTTCCACTGAAGCATCCAGGTCTACTTTCAGGGCCTCTGCTGGAATGTCGTCAGGTCCAGCCGCCTTCCTGTTCTTCATCATGATGATGGCTTTTCTGATCTCATCTCTGGTTGGTTTGTCACAATTGATTGGAAGGTCCTCGTTGGCTGGGTCGATGTCTGGTGGATTTGGTGGTGCTGGTCTATTCAGGAGTTCCTCAAAGTGCTCCGCCCATCTATTCATCTGTTGTTCTATTCCTGTTATAGACTTTCCCTGCTTGTCTTTGACGGGACGTTCTGGCTTGCTGAACTTTCCAGACAGTCGCTTGGTGGTGTCATACAGCTGTTTCATGTTGCCGCTGTATGCTGCCTGCTCCGCTTCTGCTGCCAGTCCATCCACATAATCTCTCTTATCCTTCCTAATACTCCTCCTCACTACTCTGTGGGCTTCAGCATACTCTTTTTGAGCTTTGGCCTTTGCTGCTCTAGTCCTGCTGTTGTTAACTGCTGCCTTCTTCTTCTTTCTGTCTTCTATCTTAATCAAGGTCTCTGCTGTAATCCACTCTTTCTGCTGGTGTTTCTTAATTCCAAGCACTTCCTGGCATGCTAACCTAAGTGTCTCTCTCACTTTCTGCCATCTGTTGAGTACACTGTCTTCCTCTTCCTCAGACCAATCCTGTAATACTGAAAACTTATTCTTCAGCATTAGTCCAAAATCTTCCTTGGTCTTGTGGTCCTTCAGAAGGCTGACGTTGTACTTCGTTCTTCTATCTGACGCATCTATCCAGTTCTTCTTCAGTTTCAGCTTCAATCTGGCCACCACTAGGTGATGGTCGGACGCTACATCTGCTCCTCTTCTAACTCTAACGTCCTGCAAAGATCTTCTGAACTTCTTGCTAATGCAGACATGGTCGATCTGGTTTTCTGTCGTGCCTGCTGGCGATACCCAGGTACTCTTGTGGATCCGCTTGTGAGGAAAGATGCTGCCTCCTATGACCAGGTTGTTAAATGCACAGAGATCCACAAATCTCTCTCCATTCTCACTCATCTCTCCCAGAGCGTGGGTCCCCATGACTTGTTCGTATCCTGTATTGTCAAGTCCAATTTTGGCATTGAAGTCTCCCATAAGAATGGTAATATCTTTGTCTGGGAGAGTCTCTAATATTTTCTGAAGTCTATTGTAAAAATAGTCTTTATCCTCCTCTTCGCTGTCATTGGTTGGGGCATAGCACTGAACAACATTCATCTTAATCCTCTTCATTTTAGTTCTGAAGGATGCTGTGATGATCCTGGGGCCGTGTGCCTCCCAACCAATCAGTGCTCTCTGTGCCTGCTTAGACAACATAAAGCCTACTCCCTGTGTGTGGGGTGCGTCGCTCTCTTCATGTCTGGAATACAGCAACAGCTCTCCTGTCAACAGTCGCCTCTGTCCAGCTTGTATCCATCTTGTCTCGCTAATACCCAGTAGGGTCAGGTTGTTGCTCCTCATCTCTACTGCAACCTGCGCCGTCTTTCCTGACTCGTACATGGTCCTCACATTCCATGTGCCGATGGTAATCCTCCTGGTTGCAAGAAGGGTGATCGGCTTAGTGGCTTCCTCACGGCTTTCACCATCCAGCGTCATGCGTCTTCGAATTGAAGACCTTTCTTTTTCCAGGATAAAAGTTTCTGATATCTCTATTGTTGGCGTTTCTGTAGCAAGTTGATTTTTTACGGGGTGGGGTTGCTAGCCCCACGCCCAACCCTCCTCCTTTACCTTGACTTGGGACAGGCAGATGGCCCCAAAGGACCACTCTCCAGCAGTCAGCCATAAATGAACTGGGCTGCTCCCTTTTATACCTGGTCTCCAACCAGAGCAAGTACAGCAGAGTCAAGGGGGCGTGGCCTCCTCTGCCCAAAGAGAGGAATTAATCCCCTGCAGTCCCAGTGTGGGGCATGCAAGCCCTGTCACCCACCCCCTACAAAGATGTTACATTTAATTGGATTATGGTAACTATTACTGAGCAGTTCAGCAATATTCACTTCTTGGACCAGGTCCTGTGCTCCACTTAGGATTGAATAAAGAATTGCCTCTCCCCTTGTGGGTTCCAGGACTAACTGCTCCAAGAAGCAGTAAGTTAGGCACTTGACAATGCCCATACAGCATTGCCCTATACAAGAATTTAAACCAGGTATCTGTTATTTTGACACTTTTATTAATGCTAAACTTAGATTAGGTTCCCTGAGAAGCTGGGAACCTAATTGAAATTGAAATTCTTATTCTATCTTCAGCTGACACCAAAACTCATTTTAGCCATTATTAGTTTACTTCTGGTCCTGCTGCAGTGCTAGATATTCCAAAGAATTCTGTAGCTACTGCCCCACTGTTTACTCTTAACATTAACTGGCACATTTAGAAGCATCTTTAATAGAAGATCTTATCACACTAAAATTCTCTTTGTTTTAAGAAAACATTATGAGCCAGTTTCATTAGTATAAGATTATCATGCACATTATTCTGAAAACATAAGTAGACTCAACATTTACTAAGTGAAGTACTGTAGTTGCACTGTTTATGTGCCCTTGAATAAGGCTATGTCAGCATTTAAACCCCTTTTTTATGGGCTTAGAGCTCAGCTGTAAAACTACACTAGGCTTACAAACGCATACCTGGGGAGGAGTTTAAAATTTATTTTTAAATCATGTTAAGTTACAGGAGTGAAAACAAAATAGAGTTTAGGTGCTGGCAGAATTCAAAAGGGCTTTGTTTTCTAACCTGAATTTTGCAATTAATATTGACCAAGCTCCTTTTCTGGCTTGTTAAATTGCTTCAGTTCCAGGTCTCTGGTGAGGGTTTTTGAGAAGTGTTATCTGTTGTGTCAAGCAGCATTCTATCCTATATAAATGTACCTTTTCCAGTTAGAATACTGTAGTGTGCAAACTAAAACTTCACTGTCCATGAGCATTAGCATGAATGAAATGTGTTAACTTAAACTTGTGTGGCTAGTGAATATAAAAGAGACATGAGAAGCAAATTCATTTTTAAAATTTGCTCTGAAATTTGCTGGATATTTTTTTTCAATCAGCTCTAGTCAACATCTGGACCCACAAAAGCTGATACCCCAATACCATGACATTCACATTTCCCTACTTTGCAATATATTTTGAGAGATAGGGAAAGTTCTCTCTTACTTGTGAAGTTTCAATCGAATATCCTCCCTGTCAGACAGTTTTCACAGTGGCCATTCCTCATCTCCACACGAGTTGGGTCAGCCCAGATCTTTGATCTGAGCCTGGGCTTAGGCTCACCCCCAGGAAGAACTCCTCGGAATGATCGATTCCAAAGCTGAAAAACACTAAGGGATAGATTCACAAAAAAAAACTTGAGGATCACTACACCTAGGTTTTAGGCACCTAGAAAATCATTGGGATTCACAAAGCCAAGGCTCCTTATACAATGAATGGAGGGAGATAGGTGCTTCAGAATGGGATTCACACAAAAAAGCAAAACCAGAATGCCAGGCTGCTCCTTGCCTAAACTAGCCAAAGATGGAGGAGGGTAGGGTACTCACATGGGATGTGGGACACCTCTCCACCTGAAGGGGAGCAGGGATTTGAACTGGGATCAACCACCCTCAGGTGATGCCCTAACCAGGGAGATATGGGATATTTTGATGTGGAAGCAGAGGGGCGAGTGTCTGTCTCACTCCACACCAGAGGAAGAAGAGGTGGTGCCCTTATAATTTTTAGACAGTGCAAGAACACTCATTTGGGATGTGGGCAACCCATGCTCAGTCCCTCAGGCAGAGAAAAGGATTTGAAAAGGGGTCTCCCACACCTTACAGAAGCTTGCTGTAATCACCGAACTATGGGATATTCTGATGTGGGGCTGTCTCAATCTCTTCTGTTGAAACTGTTCCACTTTGGATTCAATACTGAAACAGTGTTGGTGGGGGAAAGGGTTGGGGGACAGAGAGAGAAAGTAACCTGATGACTAGGGCACCAGCTTAGGCGGTGGAGGACCCAAGGTTCAGTTCCCCTGTTCCAAATACTCTATTTATACAAGTGGAATAGCTTCAACAGGAGAGACTGAAAGAGCTCCACTTCAAAACATCCCATAGCCTAGTGATTAGGGCACTCTCCTAAGAGGTATGGGAGAGCCCTGTTCAAATCCAAATTTTGAACGAGACCAATCTGGTAGGCAGCCTCTGAGCACGCCTACTGGATTGGACCCCCCAGGCAAGACAGGTGAAGGAGCACCTATCTTCTCCCTGATCATGGATAACACAAGATAGGAATCCAGATGCCTAGAGTGAGGTAGCATTTCGCATTCCCAGAGGAAGAAACATAGGTGCTAGGGAACTTTCACAGTGAACACTGAGGTGCTGAGTGAATGCGGGGACTACAGGGTTAGACAGCAGCTGAACAGGGCTATTGTTGATTGCAGTTCAGCCTAAAACTGGGATTTAGGTGCCTATGTTTTCCCAAGTTCATCATCAGAAGCAAGCTCCCCACAGAACACAACAACTTAAAGCAGCATCAGACCCTGACAGAACAACAGATGCAAAACCTGCAGACATGTCCCCATTGCTACAATAATCGAAACCCGCACAACACACCTTTCAGGATTCATTGCTCTTACATATGCCAATCACAGCACATGGCATACCTCCTTTAGTGCATCAAATGTCTCAACAACAAAAATTACGTGGATGAAACTTACACAGAAAAATTATTAGACAAAAACACCCTATTACCCATGGAAAAACACTTTTCACAAAACAATCACTCCATATCTGATATCCCATCCTCAAAGGCTGTATAACACCTTCAAAAGATGAGCCTGGGAACTTAAATTCAAAACTGTGCTGAACACTAAAACTGATGGACTTAACAGACTCTGGTTTTATGGTTTATTACAACAATTTGGAACACACCCTATTGCCTGTTAGCCCTAATGTATCCATTTAAGTTTGAGTGGTCTCCTACAACATGGGTGAACCCTTATGCTTAACAATCTGTCCCATCTTGTATTTATCTCAGACACTTTGGATACCTTCTCCAAACCAGACCTGACGGAGAGCTCTGTGAAGATAAGAAGTCTGTCCCTTCCACCAGCAGAAGTTGGTCAAATAAAAGATATTACCTCACCTACCTTGTGTCTCTCTAGAAACATACAGACAGACTTAGTATATAAGCTCTCTGTAAAATACCTATAAAAGAGAGACATTTAATTAGTAAGGAATGTTGTGTTAAAGGATTTTACCACATTTAACTTCATGCATGTGATATATCTTAGCTGATGAAATGTCCACATAGTATGATACATGTTGGCAAAATGACTATTTAAATAGGCTATCAGTTAATGTACAGGAAGAGACTCTTCTGCTATGGAACATCAGCTGAAATTCAGTTAGTATAGATGGAGTGCAGTAACTATTCAAAGGAGGTTAAATAGTTTGATGATCTTGAGCCTGATTCTCATTTACATTAAAGGAGCTTTACACAACTCTGGCAGCCTAAATGAGCTTTAAACTTTAAACAAATTACATTTACATTAATTTTACAGCCCCTTCACATTGCCAAAGTACCTTTAGTATAAATGAGAATCAGGTCCCTTGCGTTCAATAGGATTTCTACAAAATGTAGAATAAGCCAGAAGCGCTACATATAATGGGATCAGGGGCAGCTCCAGGCCCCAGCACGCCAAGCGCGTGCCTGGGGCGGCATGCCGCGGGGGGCGCTCTGCCGGTCGCCGGGAGGGCGGCAGGCAGGTTGCCTTCAGCGGCATGCCTGCGGAGGGTCCGCTGGTCCCGCGGCTTCGGTGGACCTCCTGCAGGTGTGCCAGCGGAGGGTCCGCTGGTCCACCGGAGCCGCGGGACCGGCGAGCGGCAGAGCGCCCCCCTCAGCATGACGCCCTGCTTGGGGCAGCGAAATGTCTAGAGCTGCCCCTGAATGGGATCTTTGGTGAATTTTGCCACCTTTGAGAAATTATCTAGGTTCTCAGTTTATAGCCAGACATATTGACACTGTCTTGATTTTAAACAACTAGAGACACTCTCTTGGCACCAAGGAAGTTGTACTTCGAATATACCATGTTGCTGACATTTTGTAATAGTTATTCAGTCAATTAAACTATTAGAGCCTTTCAAGACTGTTTTTTCCAAAGAAGAACTCTCATTTCATGTTAGCAAATAGTTTCTATACTAATGGACCTTCCTTAATGCTATGTGTACAGGGTACTGAAGAAGGGAAGTTGTTTTGATTCTGAAATTTAGGACTTTTGAAAAACAGGAGTGTAAATTATCCCAAAGTGTTTTATAAAGCAGTAGAATTTCATTATTTTGCATTAAAGACTAGAAGACTTATTTTAAATAACTGAATTTTATAAATTACCAAGTACACAAACATAAAGCAGGAATAATATAGCACAAAATTTTGTACATTTAATTGAGAAGTGTAATTTAAATTAGTTCTAATAATATTGCATCATAGATTAGGAAATGTTTTGCATGACTTCTTAGTTACTTGAAATCTCACTACAGCACTCAGCTATTAAATCTTTGATGAAAAGTAGGGAGAGATCATTTTTTGTTGTGTTTGTGCAATTTACGGGTTCAGCAAAGTGCTGTTTAGTGAGTTTCTACTCTATAACTGTAAATTAATGGTAGGAAAACCAGGCAGGCAGAGAGCTCAACAGGCAAAACATTTGCAAGATGCCAAACACTGTAACAATGTAACTATTCCAAACTGAAGTTGAATTAGCCACAGGAATAATAGATTACCATTAAGTAAACTAGCCAGCTAACTGAACCTATTTTGCATTATGCTGCAATTTTAATGCAACACCTGGGAAATACCTGTATTTGAATGTAAGGGTAGCTCATCAGTATTTGGGAAGCTTGGACTTTGAAAGAAAACTTTCATACTCCCTAAGATGAGAATTTTAGGTCTCTAAAATTCAATTAGAAATTTGATCAGGAACTTTCTAATCAGTGCCCCAGAGCTTCTCAGTTTCATACTGGAGACTAAGTGGTACCTCATTCTTGATTCAGGTTAAAAAAAGTCCCATTTTGTGAAAGTTTGGTATCACAATGATTGGTTTTTGGTACAATCCCTAGAGAATGTTGAACGTATTTATATTGTGCTCATTCTTACCCTGTGGCTTACCTGTAGTTATTTCTTGAGCCTATGCCTTCATGATATAGTCAAGAATAGCCTCTCTTATTGTGTGTTCTAGAACTAGTTTGTCCCAAGATACAATAGAAACATATCAGCCTCCAGGAAAGTGGCATGAGATGGATTATAATTTGTGGAAGGTACACTTTTGGGAAGCAAAGAGGCTGACCTCATATCTTTTCATTTGTTTAAGGGGCCAACAGTTCAAGCAAGGAAGCAATCACCATTAAAATAATTCTGAGCATCATTACTCCATTAATGTGATTACATGATTACAGATTAATCCTTATCACTTTCCCAAGGAAACTAATATATTGATATATGTATAGTATATACTTTAAAATATACCAATAAAACTGATTAGGAAGAAGAGCAGTTTAGCCATATATATGTTTTTGTGAAGGGCTAGGTTAAGTGGGGATGTTACCCGTGGTTCTTTTAACCCAAAGCTCTTGGTAACTTTTACTCTGTGCGAGGTGGTGTCAGGAAATAAATCAGGGGGGAGACAGCCGTCCAATCGATAGATGGCTGGCACAAACAGGACAACATGAGAGTGCTTTTACTTAAAGCTAAACTTTACTTAGTCTTAAAGCACTTACACACGTCCGCAACAAGTTAGTAAAACACCGTCAACCCTTGATAATTACTGAAGCTGAGTGTGGCTTTTGAGTGGCACAGCTGCAGCCCGTGCATTGGTGGGGAACACAAGATGTATCCAGAGGGAGAGTCCAGTCCTGAAGAGTCCCGCTACCTCAAACTTCCCCCCCTTATTTATACATTAGTAATAGAATGCCATGTTCCTTAAAGAAAACTTGTTAAGCAAGTAGTTTCAATGGTCAAGCAAGAGGCTTCTTTCTGATTATTGATTAACCAGGTGTGGGGTTTTTCCAGAGTGTGCAGCCTTGAAGCCCCAGTAGACATTCCTGCTCTTTTAAAATGCACGTATCAGCAACTTCAACACCGTTTTTATCAAGAAGAACGCGGGGTCAAGCTGCCCTTTTTGTGGCACACAAAACTTCCTCCCCTCCTGCCTTGGTCAAGCTGAGTTTGCTACATAGCCACTTTATGGCCTGCTGGCTTGGCTGCTTTTAGCAATAAGCCATAGTGGTTTCAGGCACTTTACTAGTTTGCCAAAATCTCTCCCTACAGGGAGGGGGAGGGGCAGGTAAAAAGCTCTGATTGTTTGGTTTTGGAGGATAGATGGGGAATGGTTTTAGAATTGTTAATATTTCTTTTTAGATTTAAAAAGGTATGTCTTCACATTTTTAGTGTGTGCACAAAGAGATCTGCTAGATGTACTATAGCTAGAGGTAGCAGTGCTGCCTAAAGTTAAGGCTGTCTATTTGGGGGTTCATCCAGACCAGTGAGGGGTTCTATCGCTGCCTGACTTGTATCCCTCTGTGTTGTGATGCTTTGGTTCAGAGTCTTGACACCAGGAGCATCCCCACAGCTCCCTGATTTCCTTGCCGAATGACCCCCCAGCAACCCTTCCAGTCTCAAGTGTCCCCAAATCCTCTCCCCTCCAGTGTCCTATACACCAAGTTCACTGCTTACAAAGAGCCTGCACATGCAACAGCTTGTTAGCCCAGCTAGGATTATAAACTCCACCTTAATACACAGCACTGAGGTGGTTTTATATTAAAACTAAGAATACATTGATTAACAAAGAACAGCTTTACATAGTTTCAAGTAGGAGTGAAAGAGAGAAGAAAGGATTACAAACAAAACAAAAAACATACTTTCTAGGGTCTAAAACTTAATTTTAGCAAAAAAATATTTTTGCCTAACGTATTTTCTTACTCACATGAAATTCGCAGCATTCTCCATTCTGTTTTAGCAGAAGGAGGACCAATCTTTCACAGATACAAAGTGCTGGCTTCTTTGATCTCTCAGGTGATGGATGACTTGAATGGCTCTTTGCTCCCCTTATATTACCCCAAAGTTCATAGCCTCTATTTATTGAGAGAAGGTTCATTAGCTTTGTTCCAAGAGTCAGACTCCATTCCCCATCATGATCATTAAGTGGTTATCTCCCTACCTTGCTAGCTTGATGGTTGTATTTACCTTATATGTAAATGTACTTTTCACTGTTCTCTGCGACCAAGTAAATACACATTACTTTGTCTAAGGCAGCCTGGGCTTCATGCACTGCCTGCGAAATACATTTTAAGATCTTTCCAGCATACATTTATGACTCTTTGTACACATCCCATACATACATCACCATAATATTCCGGACCAGTATGTTGTCAGTTTGCACATGATACTTTACATGACACCTTTTAGATACAGGTTATGACAACAGTATGTTGGGGGCAATGAGTGGGTCAGGCCTGATGTGGGTCATGGTATAGAGCACCTTCTTCCAGTTGGCACTGAGGGACTCCCAGGGTCACACTGACACTTTCCATTAAAGCACTTTTGTTTCAGACACTTATAAATTTGCCAAACTTTAGCAGTTCGGGATGAAAATTTTCCATGCTAGATGTCTGTTTTGGGAAAGTCTCAGTCAAAATGATTCATCCATTTCTGGGAATGAGATTGTTTTGTCTATGTTCAAAAATGTCTTACAACCATTTCATTGAGTAGTTCTAGTGACTCCATACTTTGGGGACTTGAAATTTGGCAGGACAATTTCCTAGAGTCAGAAACATGCCTTTTCACCATCCTTATGAAAATCTGTTTGAATGTGACCAAGTTATAAGCCTTTGAAAAGTCTCAGTTCAAACACATTCGGAAGAGTTTGGCAGCTAAATTCTCCAAAGATTCCTTCTGTATTGAGCATGTTCCGACCCAGAGCTGCAGGGCTTAGTAGGACTTTCTATGCAATTGCTCATCCCTGCTGCCAGGGCCCTCTGTGGTGCCAGGTAGAGGAACAGGGAGTAAGGATACTGTTTCTCCTGTATTCTCAGTGCATCCCCTGCTGGTATGCAGGCAGCAAAGATGAAGAGGAGGAAGGCAGATGGATGGAGGAGAATAGAAGAGGGGGAGGGAGGGTTGAGGAGCCAGGAGATGGGTGGGAATTTCAGGGGGTGGGGGGGTGGGGTTGGATTTTTTTAAATAGAAATTACACTTTTTAAAAAGTATGTTAAAAGAATGTTAAGGTTGCAAAGTTAAGCACTCAAAGTTAGGAAATGCCAGAATTGAAGTTTACCATGCAATTAACGCAACCTTAATAATGGCATTTTCTAACATCTATGTCCTTGGTTCTGCCACCTTAAAATCTTTTAACATAGGGTTTGTTTTTTATGCAACAGATATATTTGGAAAAAAAATTAAAAATACAGGTTTACTCTCTCTTAAGGGTCTCTTTCTTGTCCAGCATTATTACAGTTTGTATATGAGAAAGCAGTTTATTCTTGAATCATAACCCTATTGCCTGTTATGCTTATAAGATACTCTATGAAACAAAAAAGGTGTCCTTAGGCACATATACATTATTTAAGTATTAAACCTAGTATCTTTCTGTCAGCACATTAGCAACCAGTCTCTGTTTTTGAAGGGCACAAACTCATCAGCCTGCTAGAACGGTCAGACATCACATGATGACTGCTAGGAGCACTGCAATGTTTAGCATTACTTACACAGTAGCAACTTCAATGGTAATTTAAATGCACAAGGCTAATCACCTACATTAAATCATAATTACAATAGAATCATAAAAGATTAGGGTAGGAAGAGACCTCAGGAGGTCACCTAGTCCAACCTTCTGCTCAAAGCAGGACCAACACCAGCTAAATCATTCCAGCCAGGGCTTTGTCAAGTTGGGCCTTAAAAACCTCTAAGGATGGAGATTCCACTACTTCCCTAGGTAACCCATTCCAGTGCTTCACCACCCTCCTAGTGAAATAGTTTTTCCTAATATCCCAGCCTAGACCTCCCCCACTGCAACTTGAGACCATTGCTCCTTGTTCTGTCATCTGCCACCACTGAGAACAACCTAGCTCAGTGGTGGGCAACCTGTGACCTGCGGGCCACATTCAGCCCATCATGGTAATCCACTGGCAGGCCGCGAGACAGTTTATTTCCATTGACCATCTGCAGGCACGGGTGCCCGCAGCTCCCAGTGGCCACAATTCACTGTTCCCAGCCAATGGGAGCTGTGGGAAGCAGCATGGGCCACAGGGACTGGACACAAAACTGGGTGAAATACTCCAGATATGGCCTCACTTGTGTCAAATAGAGGGGAATAATCACTTCCCTCAATCTGCTGGAAATCCTCCTACAAATGCAGGTCAATATGCTGTTAGCATTCTTGGCAATAAGGGCACACTCTTGTCTCATATCCAGCTTCTTGTCCACTGTAATCCCTGGGTCCTTTTCTGCAGAACTGTTGCTTAGCCAGTTGGTCCCCAGCCTGTAGCAGTACATGGGATTCTTCCGTCCTAAGTGCAGGACTCTGCACTTGACCTTGTTGAACCTTGTCATATTTCTTTTGGTGCAATCCTCCAATTTGTCTAGGTCACTCTGGACCCTATCCCTACCCTCCAGTGTATCTACCTCTCCCCACAGCTTAGTGTCATCTGCGAACTTGCTCAGGGTGCAATCCATCCCATCATCCAGATTATTAATGAAGATGTTGAACAAAACCGGCCCCAGGACAAACCCCTGGGGCACTCTGCTTGATACCGTCTGCCAACTAGACATTGAGCCATTGATCACTACCCATTGATCCCAACAATCTAGCCAGCTTTCTGTCCACCTTATAGTCCATTCATCAAATCCATACTTTTTTATCTTGTTGGCAAAAATACTGTTGGAGGCTGTATCAAAAGCTTTGCTAAAGTCAAGATATATCATGTCCACCAGTTTCACCATATCCACAGAGCCAGTTATCTCATCATAGAAGGCAATCAGGTTGGTCAGGCATGACTTGCCCTTGGTAAATCCATGTTGACTGTTCCTGATCATTTTGAATCACTTGGAGGAGAGGAAGGTGAATTCCTTAAGGACCTGCTCCATGAGGTGAGGCTGACCTGTCTGTAGTTCCCAGATTCTCCTTCTCCCTTTTTTAAAGATGGGCACTATATTTGCATTTTTCCAATCGTCCTGGACCTCCCCCGATTGCTATGAGTTTTCAAAGATAATGGCCATTGGCTCTGCAATCCAGCTCCCTCAGCACCCTTGGATGCATTAGATCTGGCCCCATGGACTTGTGCATGCCCAGCTTTTCTAAACAGTCCTTAACCTGTTCTTTCACCACTGAGGGCTGCTCACCTCCTCCCCATGCTGTGCTGCCCAGTGCAGCAGTCTGGGAGCTGACCTTGTCTGTGAAGACCGAGGCAAAAAAAGCACTGAGTACTTCAGCTTTTTCCACATCATCTGTCACTAGGTTGCCTCCCCAATTCACTAAGGGTCCCACACTTTCCCTGACTTTCTTGTTGTGAACTCTCTTACTTGACATCACCTTCTGTTACTTCCCAGGCACAGAAGACTGCAAAGGTATGTGTTACTGTATAACCCCAAGTCTATTCCATAGGTTTGGAGAGGACTGCAGGTTATGCTTTACCTCCTCACTCCTTATTACTCTCCCCTTTAACATTTTCCTGTTTGACTTGGCACTTACTAGCAGAGACAATTATTGAAGTTTTTCCTCTCAAGGGCAGCACTTGCTGACAGAAGGATGCTGACTGTATTTAAATTTTTAAAAACATGCTTAATGTGAAGTGGCTGGAGATTTAATAATTGGAGAGCTGTGACTATTATGCCCATAACTATTATAAAGATCCATTGATTTAAGGTTTTTTCTTGAACTGGGAATAACACGAAAGCTATGATATGATATTCCTCCTACCATGTTTACTATCATACTTCCTTAGAAATTATTAATATTGATGGTTACTGCTAAGAATTTGACAATAAATATCCATAAAAGGTAATTAAAACTAGTATATTTTTTTTGGAGAATCTGTTTTTATGACAGGAGTTCTGGAAGTTGTTGGTTTTGAATTGATTACTTTGTTCCTGTACTAAATATAAAATGTAAGACCTTAACTATTTTAAGTGTATTTATTTCTATTGTAATTGTTGAGAGAGTTGAGTACTGCTTTATAATATTGACTTAAAGTTATGGTAGGCATATTACATGAATTATCCTTATGTAAAATTTCAAATTGCTATTATCTAAAATGACAAATGTAATATAATGCCTTTGTCCAACTTTACAGACAACCGTGTTGTAAAGGTTCACAACAGTAAGGTACATTAATTATTATTAATTATACAGGATCAAATTACAACACTTTACAGAGTCTGGTACTGTTCAATAAATCTCATTGTAAACCAGGAGATTGCTTTTGCATATGAAGTCTGTCTTCTCTAAATTCCAGGAGCAGAAAAGGGAAAGAATTGTGCCTCTACACCCAGCTTGCTCCAGGGGAGTTTAATCTGCTAGTGGCCCAGATCAGGACTTTGTTAGTCCCCTTTACACTAGCTCACCTACGCTGAACAGCATATTGGTGGGACAGGGCCAAAACTCCATCCATTCCCACTCATTTGCTAGGGAGAGGAGTAGTGGACACACAGAATCTGCTTTTTCCCTTGCCCCAATCCCAAGGTCTGTCCCAAGGGAGTATGTCTTACTCCCTTTGTGCTCCTGCATTGGAGCATAGGCGGAGCACTATCTGGCCCAATAGGATTACTTGTGGAGTAAAATACTACTCAACATGAGAGCAAAGGTGTTGGAATCTGGCCCTTATTATTTATATTACTGTCGCACTCAGAGGCACCAATCAGGACTGGAGTCCTGTTTTGCTAGGGGCTGTAAGAAACAGTTCCTGCCCCAAAGAACTTACAATCTATTATTTTGGTGCACAAAAGATTTACGCATATAACTTCCATTCACATGAAGTATTAGTCATTTGAAGCAAGGTGCTAAAATGGATAATTCATTAGTACTAATAGGAGTTAGTACTAAGGCAATGAAAGGAAAATAGAACCCACTGACTTCCCCAGGGTTCCTTACAATAGCAATTTATTTATGCCAATCATTTTTTCTAGGAAAGGCAACTTCCATTGCCTCACTCTATTTGTACAGGAAACCTCCTGACATGTACATTTCTGAAACGCAATAACTTTGCTTTGATTTCAGAGAGTACTTAAAACAGACAAGTCAGCCCTCTTCAGCAGCACCACACTCTACTCAACTACTTTATTTTAAACCAATTCAACCCTGACTACATGAATAAATGCTGAATTTTGTTCAAGTGTTCTTGCTCCCCCTTCCCCATAAAAGCCATTATACCAAACTGCAGTGAGCACTTAATGGGGTCAGGTAGTAGTAATACCACAACCTGGTTCTTTATAGTGGAACTCAGCCAATAACTTGTGTGCCAGAACAAAAGCACAAGGTCATTCAAAAATCCTCCCTTTCAAATTCTCTCTCTTATCAAGGAGACAGTGGGTACCAAAGAATGAATCTACTGCAGAGACTGAGGCATTCATTAATTTATTCTCCATCTCTCTGTTAAGGGTCACTGCCTAATTCTTTATATCCTCACAATGTATTAAATACAGATAAGGCAGGACTGCATGTAACTTAACTTGAATGAGAGTACAGTGAAACAGAACAAAGTAATTCTTAAAATAAAGGAGCGACAGGTATTATTAGGCAAAAAAATGTAAATGTCCTTTTTATAACTTATCCATGAGAAGTGTGTAAACATTCAGCTAATGATTTATTTAAAATGGCTTGGGTGAATAAAGTGTTAAACTGACAATACTTTGCTAAAATCAGAGACAATGCACTTTAGTGTCTCACTTACTAGCATATACAAAATTAAGACATCAGTAATGGCAGGAGGATTATTTAGGGTCAATTAGCAGAGTGTTATTTTTTACAAGCCACATGTGATTTTAAAGAGAACTGACCATATATACTTGAGAGCCGGTGGTAGGCAAAAAATTTTGTGGAAAAATCTATACATGCGGAAGGAAATATTATACGCATGTGGTGCTCAAGGACATTTCACGGGGATAGTATACATTACCTTATCAGTTGTCATGCAAATTCTGTCCTGTCCTCCATGGCCTTGGAGGAACCTTATATCATTGATGTTCCTCTACCTTAGGGGCTGAGGTTATGCAAAATGCTATACTGCATGCTGTGACCAATTCCAGCCCCCCCCAAAAGGGGGAGGAGGTAGGTGATGCAAAGAGGCAGTGCTGATGGATTTCTGATGATGAGAATCATACTAGGGAAGAAATACCATAGCCCCTACAGAACTAACCAGTGCAAAGCCTAGTTGCTTACACTATTGGCCAAATTCTGAAGATTTGTTGAGCAAAACTCCCATGAGACATCATTGGGAGTTTTATCTGGGATGAGACTGCATGATTTGACCCCATCACAAAAATTACTGTTTTATTCCCTATGTTGAAGCTGTACAGATGAAAAGCAAAAATGTTAAGTTTTTAGTGACTATTGATAATCTGCATTTGAAATATGTTGTTATGAACCTTTCAGACCTTGAAGGTCTTAGATGGCATTTTTAGAATTAGTTTCACAGTGAATGACATGACCAAAAAAACCCAACCTTGACAATAAATATTTAAACTGGATGCCAGTCATTCCTTCTTTGCCAGTTCAAATGTACATCCCTCCAGGAATTGCACTGATCAACACTGGCACCTAAAATACCCTGCACAATATTAATAATACAATTAAAGAATGAAAACACCCAAATAAATTAAGGGGGACAGAAGGACATACATTGTTCAATGCCACTTTTCAAAGGAACAATCAGTGGCAATGCTAGAGCTTTCCTTTAACGTAAATGGGGTATTTTTTTACCCTCACTGCAAATATTTGCCAAAAAGGTTTAGAGCGGCCAGAGTGGCAGAAATATAAGGAGAAAAGATTTCTAGTTAGGACACTAATGGAAGATGTTCACCTCCCCTCCCTGAGCTAAAAAGGATACAAGTGGAAGCTGAGATGCCAAGCTACTGCCAGTCAGAGAACTATGGGCAACATGTTACCATCTCGTGGAAAAACCTTCAGGAGTGTAGAAACAGCAAAATATCTGTATGTTTGAACTTGCACTTCCATCTGGATTCTCCCCTCAGAGAGGAAGGTTTAGGGGCTGATGATGGCTATAGGAGCGGCCTGCAAATCTCGTGGATCCTTGACCATGGTGAATGGAGGAAAGAAATCATTGGATCCCAGGCTATCCCCATGTAGGTAGGGCATGGACCTCTGCCTACTTTTCTGGCTTCTTTACCAACTCAGCTGCCATTGGCTAACATATACTCCTGTCCTGGGATGTGTCTCTCCCAACTCCAAAATGAATTAAAAGGGATGAAGGGGAGTGAGTTACTGCTGCTGTAAGCTACAGTAACGATCCACTATATTTCCACTCTGAAAGCCATGGATTAGGTAGTAGAATACTCCATCAAATTAACTCTTTGCATATCACCATGGTCTCCAGCTGCTCCTCAGCTCAACCTCATATCACCACACTCCACTCCCCATAGATTTGTAGCCCTTTACTGCACAGCATTGAAGAGGCGAGGCCTGTGTCAGCAGGTGAGTATGTAGAAGAGCTGTTGCTTTTCTGCCACAGTTCACTCCTACCTGGAGCAAATAATGGAAGACGGTAGCTCCTTCTCCATCTCAAGAGGTATAGAACTGACTAAAGAAATGTTTGGAAAGTGATGCACCTAAAAAGAATCTTGAAAATCAATGAGACTTGGACTCCTAGGCTACTTCGGGTATGTCTACACTATGGGATTATTCCGATTTTACATAAACCAGTTTAGTAAAACAGATTGAATAAAATCGAGTGCATGCAGCCACACTAAGCACATTAATTCGGTGGTGTGCGTCCACGGTCCGAGGCTAGCGTCGATTTCTGGAGCGTTGCACCGTGGGTAGCTATTCCGTAGCTATCCCATAGTTCCCACAGTCTCCCCTGCCCCTTGGAATTCTGGGTTGAGATCCCAGTGCCTGATGGGGCAAAAATCATTGTCGCGGGTGGTTCTGGGTAAATGTCGTCAGTCACTCCTTCCTCTGGGAAAGCAACGGCAGACAATCATTTCGTGCCCTTTTTCCCTGGATTGCCCTGGCAGATGCCATAGCATGGCAACCATGGAGCCTATTTTGCCTTTTGTCACTGTCACCGTATGTGTACTAGATGCCGCTGACAGAGGCAATTCAGCAGCACTACACAGCAGCATTCATTTGCTTTTGCATGATAGCAGAGATGGTTATCAGCTGTTCTGTACCATCTTCTTCCATTGTAAATTGACAATGAGATGATGGTTACCAGTCCTTCTGTACTGTACTCTCTGCTGCTATCATGGGTGCCCCTGGCTCAAATCAGCCAGGGGCGCAAAAGACAAAAATGGGAATGACTCCCCGAGTCAATCCCTCCTTTATGGTATCTAAAAATAGAATCAGTCCTGCCTAGAGTATGGGGCAAGTGTACTAGAGAACCAGTGTATCAGAGAACCAGAAAGCACAGCTGCTCCATGTCAGATCCCGCAGAAATGATGAGCTGCATGCCATACATGGGGGGTGCCCCTGCAACAACCCCACCTGTTGCTTCCCTCCTCCCCCAGCCTTCCTGGGCTACCGTTGCAGTGTCCCCCCATTTGTGTGATGAAGTAATAAAGAATGCAGGAATAAGAAACAGTGACTCGTTAGTGAGATAAAATGAGGGGAAGGCAGCCTCCAGCTGCTATGATAGTCCAGACAGGACATTAAGCAGTGTGGGGAAGAGGAGCCCAGCATCCCGCTGCTATGATAGTCCAGGCAGAACAGAATCTTTTCTTTACACATGAAGGGTGGGGGCTGATGGAGCTCAGCCCCCTGTTGCTATGATGAAGACGGTTACCAGCCGTTCTGTACCATCTACTGGGAAGTAGTAGCACTCATGGGCTGATGATGAGGACGGATACCAGTCCTTCTGTACTGCATCATCTGCCACAAGGCTGATGATGACGATGGATATCAAACATATTGTACCATCAGCCACCAAGGAGGGGGGGCGAGGATGCTACAGTTCAGTGCCGCAGCATCGCATCTACCAGCAGCATTCAGTAAACATAGGGTGACATTTAAAAGAGTCAAGAGACGATTTTTTTCCCTTTTCCTTCTGGGGGTGGTGGTGGGGGGTAAATTGACGAGCTATGCCCTGAACCACCCCGGACAATGTGTTATACCCTACAGGCATTGGGAGTTCAGCCAAGAATGCAAATACTTTTCGTAGACTGCAGGAACTGTGGGATAGCTTGAATCCTCAGTCCCCACTCCCTCCCTCCATGAGCGTCCATTTGATTCTTTGGCTTTCCGTTACGCTTGTCATGCAGCAGTGTGCTGAGTCCCTGCTGCAGCCTCTGTCTGGAGATTTTTTAAAAATGCTTTGGAATTTCGTCTTCTGTAACGGAGCTCTGATAGAACAGATTTGTCTGCCCATACAGTGATCACATCTGTACGGTCCATGCTGGAGCTCTTTTTGGATTTGGGACTGCATCGCCACCCGTGCTGATTGGAGCTCCACGCTGGGCAAACAGGAAATTATATTCAAAAGTTCGCGGGTCTTTTCCTGTCTACCTGGCCACTGCATCTGAGTTCAGATTGCTGTCCAGAGCGGTCACAGTGGTGCACTGTGGGATACCGCCCGGAGGCCAATACTGTCGATTTGCGGCCACACTAACCCTAATCCGATATGGTAATACCGATATTAGCGCTACTCCTCTCGTTGGGGAGGAGTACAGAAACCGGTTTAAAGAGCCCTTTATATCGATATAATGGGCCTCTTAGTGTGGACGGGTGCGGCGTTAAATCAGTTTAATGCTCCTAAAATCGGTTTAAACGCGTAGTGTAGACCAGGCCTTAGGAACTTTAGAAACTTTTACCCTATGTTGGTAACATTTGCTACATGTGCAGCCGAGTCACCATGCTGATTTAGAAGGTTAGAAAAGAACACTGTCAGGGACTGTCTACTCTGGTCCATACTTGATGAGAAATTTACATATTCCCCTGGGAATACAAAGCACTGTAACTTGAGACAGTTTGTTTTATGGTATTGACCTGCATATAAATTCCATTTTGTAGTCCTATTTATAGAGAAATTCATATTGCAAAACTAGGAAAAGATTTATTTGTATGTTAAAGCAAAACTGAGTAATTTAAATACAGTTTTTGTGGCATTTTCAGTGATGGCACAAGCTAGTATGAAGTAATGAATTCATTTTATTTGAATTTTGGGGTTTTTGTTATGGATATCTAAATTCAATTTTTGTTCATCCATGGAACAACATGGAAGCCCTCCAGTGACCAATATAATAAGCAAACAGACAAAAGGCCAATGTTTTGAAATATAGAGACCCAGGTCTCTGTGCATCCACATTTGAATACATGTTGGAAAATATCTATTTGCATGTGAATTTAAATAATCTGCACACACAAACAGAGGTGATTTGTGGATTTTGGCCTACCCTTTTAAAACGCTTGGCCCAAAGTTATTGGTATTATATTTACAAAGAAACAAGATGGGTGTTGTGTTTTGATTAACATTTCTAATAAGTCTATCCCATTAATGTGATTGCCATTTAATACTGTAACTTAATATTTTCTAAAGCAAACAAAATGTTAACCAATCCAAAATATACAGAACATTCTAGTAATTAGAAAAAGAATGGTTGAGCTACATACATTATCTAAAACACCCAGCCTTGCTACAGGAGGATTAGCCATTTAAGTGGTCAAATGACAACAAAACACAATTAGGATTAACTTGGTCCAATCCCTAGTTCACAGTTCCCTTCTGTGGTTTCATAAACATTAGTAGGAAGCCCAAATTTAGCATTAACTTTCTCTTGTTTTATCTGTCCATTTCAATGGACAACTGTTCTTTGTTTTGGCTCTTTTTATAGGCATGGTCTCATCTTTATATGGATGTACTGTTTGGGTTTTTTCCTCAAACTTGGCATGTTCTTTGTGTGATTGTTTTTTAAATAATCCTGAATATAAAATTGACATATATTGTTTGAAAATATTATAATGGCACATTTGCACTGTTATAATTATTTAATGAGGGGAAAAAATCCCTCCAGGAATCCCTCTTTCCCTCTCAACCTAGGAATGATTCTTTTTTTAATTAACATTTTCAGACAAATGACATTTGCTATTTTAAAGCAATACTGCAGCCTGTAGTCATGTCTTAGACCTTCTGAAGCTAAAATGTGAGGGCAGCATGACTGTCCCTTAATGATTAATTTGTGGTTGCATAATTTTAAAGAGATTGTTAAAATTATGTCTTAGTAAAAGTGTACATGGTATGGCGTCATAATTTACTGGTGCTTGAAATTTTGAGTTAGCTATTCTGAGGTTTGAAAGATAACATGAAGTGGGACTGAAATGGTGCACAGGCTCTTTACAGGATCACTACACAGGGCTGAAATCCAGAGTATGTGTTTTAATATGCCTCAGTAGTACCTACTGAAGAGGTGAAGCCATCAATCTGCAAGTCGGGTGCTAAGTGCAGGTTTGTACTTCCTAGGAACTTATTTGCACCATCCTTTCAAAGTAGTAATGAGAATAAAAATGATTAATGGGCAAAATGCCTTCAAGTTACTGAATCCTCAATTTTAGCCCATCCATCATTTTTCAGAGACTCCAGTAATATTGGAACAGTATCAGTGAGTTATTTATTTAGGTTGTGTTGTTAATCAATCATTAAGGGGGGGGAGGCTGAAATTAGAAAGAAAGGAGGCTGTGTATGTCCTCTCCTGAAAAGACACACAGTTTATCTTTTGTAGATAGATAATTTTAAAAGAAAGCACACCCAAAGGGAGATCAGGGCTGGCCTTACCATGAGGCAAACTGAGGCGTCCGCCAGCGGTGCCAGACGGGGGGGCGGGAGGGGGAGGGGGGGGAGTGGCACTAGGACCCACAGTGTAGAAAATTGTGTCTGCTGCTGATACATATGTATTCTCTCTGCTCTAGATGCACAGAGATGGTCGAGTGCTGTGCTGGAGGAAGGAGGGCACAAGAGACATAACAGACAGGCAGGAGAAAAGGTGAGAGGGAATAACAGAAAGCAGCAGGAGCTGCAGGGAGAGAGAGGAGGAGGAGCCTCTTATGTAGCTCTCCAGCACCCCCAGGAGCCTGGACTGATTAACACCAGCTTGTCAGGGAGCTTCTTGTTTCCTGCTGCTTCTCTGAACCCACTTGTGGAGAACAGGCAGTCAACTGAAGTAGTAGGAGCCAGTTAGGCTCTTAAGACGCTGATATCTTCCCTCACTCAGGCCCTGCTACCAGCCTGCTTATTTGTCCCCTTCAATTGAGTGTTGAGAGCCACTATAGCTGGCACAGAACAGCAGTAATGAGTGAAAGAAGAAAACACCCCTCTGGGGCAGCATTCAGAAAAAGAAAAAGCAAAGGAAGCTTTTCTATCTAAGCAAGAAGGAGCTCTCCTGAGATACATAGACACAAATGTTCACGTGAGCCTTCTGGCCCCAGTGAGGATGAGAGTGGTGAGGAGATGCCTGATCTTCCAGTTAGTCAGAGTACAGGTGACCTGGCAGCTACTGCAGGATCCATATCTCCATCTTAAATTGATGTAACCATGCACATTCTGAAAGAAAAGTGTAGATCAGAGAAGAGTGTGGTGGAGGTGCAAGAAACAGCTGATGCTGAGTTTAGTTCCTTAAGTCTACATGATCCAGGACTGTGGACCCACTTGAGCAATAGCCTGAGGGATTCCCTTGTACTGCATGGGCCTCAGCAAGTGAAAAACTTCATGTTCCTCAAAGAGAATGAAAATAGAAGTTTCCATCCAACACATTACTGGTGTGAAATCCCGAATGGTGACAAAGTGGAGAGGCCATGGCTTATGTACACAAAAACCTAGAATGCTGCATACTGTTTTTGTTGCAAACTCTTCCAGTCTAATGTTCCAGCCACATTTGGGTTCTACAGCAACAAAGGACTGGAAAAATCTGGCTAGAAATCTGGCATGCCATGAGAAGGCAGCAAATCACCAGAGAGCATTCCATAGGTGGAAAGAGCTGGATATGAGACTAAGGTTAAAGGCCACCATAGATGATCAGCATCAAGAGAAGATTGCATCAGAGTCTCTTTACTGGCAAAATGTTCTGAAAAGGCTCATTGCCATTGTGAGAATGCTTGCTACCCAAAACCTAGCACTGCGTGGCATTTCAGATCAGCTGTATGTGCCAAACAATGGAAACTTCCTTAACATTGTAGCGCTGATGGCTGAGTTTGATGCTGTACTCCAGGAGCATCTAAGAAGAGTCACTACCCAAGAATGTACACACACCACTACCTTGGAAAAACAATTCAAAATGAGATCAAACAGTTACTGGCAACAAAAGTCAAACAGAAGATTGTGGTAGATCTGAAGTCAGCAAGATATTACTCTGTTATTCTGGACTTCACACCTGATATCAGCCATGTGGAACAAATTACTTTAATGGTGCATTTTGTAACAACAGAACCTAGTGAAAATGTCCCTGCAATGGTGACTGTCAGAGAGCATTTTCTAGAATTTTATGACATTGATGATACTACAGGAGCTGGTTTGACAAATGTGCTTCTTAAAAAGCTGGAAGATATGGGAATTGCGATATGAGAGGTCAGGGCTACGATAATGGTGCCAACATGAGAGGAAAGAACAGAGGAGTGCAGACATGGATCCGAGAGTTAAACCCTCGAGATTTTTTTGTCCCATGCAGTTCTCATTCATTGAATTTGGTGGTCAGTGATGCAGCATCAGCTTCTGGTGAGGCTGTTGAATTTTTTAATATAATTCAAAGCATCTATGTATTTTTCTCTGTATCAACTCATCGATGGCAAATTTTGAAGCAACATCTCTGACAAGGAAACCACTGAGTACCACACAATGGGAAAGTCGAGTGGAGGTGATAAACCTATCAAACACCAAATTGGGAAGATAGATGATGCCATAGTTGCCGTTATGGAAGATAATGCTATGACAGGAACTGTTCGTGGGAGAACAGTGGCAGAGGGAAATGAACATACATAACTTCAAATTTCTGTGTGACTTAGGCCTGGTCCACACTAGGACTTTAATTCGAATTTAGCAGCGTTAATTCGAATTAACCGTGCACCCGTCCACACCAGGAAGCCATTTAATTCGACATAGAGGGCTCTTTAGTTCGAATTCTGTACTCCTCCCCGACAAGGGGAGTAGCGCTAAATTCGACATGGCCATGTCGAATTAGGCTACGTGTGGATGCAAATCGACCTTAGTAGCTCCGGGAGCTATCCCACAGTGCACCACTCTGTTGACGCTCTTGACAGCAGTCCGAGCTTGGATGCTCTGACCAGCCACACAGGAAAAGCCCCGTGGAAATTTGAATTCCTTTTCCTGTCTGGCCAGTTTGAATCTCATTTCCTGTGTGGACGTCGTGGCGAGCTCAGCAGCACTGGCAGCGATGCAGAGCTCTCCAGCAGAGGTGTCCATGCAATCTCAGACTAGAAAGAGGGCCCCAGCATGGACTGACCAGGAAGTCTTGGATCTGATCGCTGTGTGGGGCGAGGAGTCTGTGCTTTCGGAGCTGCGCTCCAACAAACGGAATGCAAAGACCTACGAGAAGGTCTCCAAAGCCATGGCACTCAGAGGATACAGCCAGGATACAACGCAGTGCCACGTGAAAGTCAAGGAGCTGAGACAAGGCTACCAAAAAATCAGAGCGGCAAACGGACGCTCCGGAGCCCAGCCCCAGACATGACGGTTCTACGAGGCACTGCATGCCATTCTCGGTGGGTCTGCCACCACTGCCCCACCAGTGTGCGTGGACTTTGAGGATGGGATACTGTCGACGGACTGTTCCTCGGAGATGTTCATGGACGGGGAAGATGAGGAGGATGAGGCAGTCGACAGCGCTTACAATGCTGATTTCCCCAACAGCCAGGATCTCTTCATCACCCTCACTGAGATCCCCTACCAACCCTCCTCAGCCGTTACCCCGGACCCTAAATCAGGGGAAGGATCAGTTGGTAAGTGCTTTAAACATGCAAACATTTTTTCTAACAGAACAGGAATATTAACTATGCAAAAAGAAGGTCAATATATATGGGGATGGAACAGAAATCCTCTTTGGAGATTTCCGAGAAGCTCTCCTGCAGGTAATCGAAAAGCCTCCACATGAGGTTCCTGGGGAGAGCTGCCTTATTGGGTGCTCCGTGGTAGCACACTTTTCCGCGCCAGGCTATCATCAGGTACTCCGGGAGCATTGCCTCCACGAGCATGGCCACATAGGCCCCTGGTTTGTGCTGGCTTTCACGCAGCATGCGCTCTCTATCTGCCTCAGTGACCCTCCTCAGGGTGATCTCGCTCGGAGACTCCTGCATTTAATTACAGTAATTTGTGTACTATTAGTATTGGGAGTGCTTCACTGTTCCTTTGCATAACAATGAGCGTCACTTTACAGCCACGTGGTGGAGGCTGCAGAGTGGCATTATACAGGGATCTTTCCCAGGGAACAGACGCGAGGGGGTGCAACAGGGGCAGAGTTTATGCTTTCAGGATTGCCTGTAGCAAGAGGACAGTGGTATACATTGACTTTTAAGCAGCCAAAAGTTTTTGGCTTACCATGCCTGGCTGCTCCATGGATTCTGCTGTCCCGCCCCGCTTGTCTGGTCTGCAGTGCAATCCCCCAGGCAATGAAAGCGAATTCCGAAAATTCGAACTTTCCCTGAGTGAGTGCTGTGCATGGTCTTGTTCACAGAGACTGACTAGACTATGTTTCCTCTTTGCGGAAATGTATCTTTATAAGGAAGTCAATCCCTTTTTCCCATCACACAGCTGCACCTGTATCCCGACCTGCTCCAGCATGCCCCTCAGAGAGGCTGGCGCAGATTAGGAGGCGCAAGAAAAAGACACGGGACGAGATGTTCGCAGAACTTATGGGCTGCTCCCGAGCCGAGGCGGCCCAGCAGAGCCAGTGGAGGGAGAACCTCTCCCAGCAGCAGCGCTCACACAGCGAACAGGAGGACAGATGGCGTCTGGAGGACCAGCAGGCGACTCAAACGCTGCTTGGACTAATGAGGGAGCAAACGGACACGCCCAGGCACCTTGTGGATGTTCTGCAGGACTGCAGGCAGGAGGACAGAGCCCCCCTGCAGTGTATCTGCAACCGCCCTCCCTCGCCACAAAGTCCCATACCTCTCTCACCCAAAATAACAAGAAGGAGGTGCGCCAGGGGCCGTGAAAACTGTCACTCCACCCCAGCAGAGTGCTCAAGTACCAAAAAGCTCTCATTCGCTAAATTTTGAGAAGTCCTTCCCTTTCTGGATCACCCAAGCCCAAATCCCAGTTTCGTTCCCTCACTGTGTAGTTGATTATTAAAAATTGTTTGCTGTTCATTACTGTTTCCGTCATGTTTCTTTACAGAAGACTTTGTGTGAAGGGGGGAGGGGTTTGGTAATTGCATAGGACGGTCACCATTACCTGGATACATACACGGACATACATAATACATACATACACGGGGGCAGGATATACAGCAGGTCACACACACATAGTGAGAGTTTGTACATTCTCTCTTGACTTAGGCTACATCTACACTACAACCTATGTCGGCAAAACTTATTTCGCTCAAGGGTGTGAATATTCCAACACCCCCACCCGGAGCAACATAAGCATTTGTTTGTACTGCGTAGTGTTGGCAGGAGAGCTTCTCCCGTTAACATAGCTTCTGTCGCTAGCAGAGGTGGGGTTTTTATGGTGACGGAAGAGCATTCTCCCATTGTCCAGATGTGCTGCAGCGGTGCAGCTATACTGATATAGACATATAGGGTATGTCTATAATATAGATATACTCTCAGCTGAGCTTAGGGGGTAATATGGTTCGCTGTAAACTGAGAGCCTTATAGAGATCCAGGGAATGGATATTTTGTATGGTGATCCCAATATCTGTATCATTTTGGATACAGGCTAAAGATTTCTGTTTCACCAACAACTGAGAAGACCATTCAGATATATTAACCCAAGGACTGGAATGTCGATAGCTGTGGCGATTCCCACATTGTTTGTTTGCTGACGGGATACTATGAAGTGTTTGAAAGGATTGAGAGGCTGCTATTCTCCTCAAGCTCTGAAGGGTCCAGGTGACACACACTATAGACTGAAAAGCCATCTCTGAAAGAAAGTCAGAGAGGAATGTGTTTTGATATCTAAAGTATAGAAAATTGAAATGCACTTAACAGAAATAAAGTGGGGACGTCTGTATAAGGAATACCAATAGATTTACTGTCTAATAGCTTTTATGTAACCGTCGCTCAAAATATTCTAAATACTATTTACAATGTTTTAGAATAGTGCTTCCCAAACCATGGCTCCCTTGGGGACCCATAAAGTGTTCATGGAGGAGCCACAAGCATTTGGGGGAAATTGTTATTTTCAAATTAAGAAACTATTGAACGGGACTTAAAAATCACCTGTGTCTTATCTATGGGTCTGTGTCTGATGTTTCTGCTACTGGGAACCTCTCTGTGCCCTCTGCTCCTGCAGGGGGCCTTCAGCAGACAGACTCCCTGCCGGGGAAAGCATTCAGCAGGAAATTTCTCTGGTGAAAGTCCCTGCTGGAACAGAGAGCACAGAGAGGCTCCTTGGGCTGGCAGCACCAGCATTAGCAGATAGAGGATGATGATTTTAGTACAGGTAAAGAGGAAAAGAAGCAAATGAGACAATAGGATGGTAGTTACATTATGTTTGGATTTTCATGTCTCCGTATTACTGTGGAAAGTCCATAGTCACAATGTGCCATTTGTTTTCAAGTGTCAGTAAATGAAAGTCTGAGGCCAGGGAAACTACAGTGAGGTTTAGAAACCACACACCGGGAATCTGTGCCACAATGTTTGCTTTGGAAACAAGAACTAAAGCAGCAAAAAAGGTCATATCTAAAGATGAAACTGTTCCTCAAAAAGCCTGAGGAGGATTTTATGTTGTGGCCATGCAAATTGCAAAATGCAAGCAAGCACACACATTGGTGAGATCTGTCTATTGCTGTGGGAAGTAGAAATGCATAGAACAAGCAGCCATAGCACTGAAAACCATTCTTATATCAAGTAGTACTGTATGTTGATACATTGATTACCTTGCAGAAAATGTCCTGGAGCAGATGATACATTTTGCACTGCAGCTTAATGAATCCATAGACATAGCCAACATGGCTCAGCTTCTGTATTCTCTGAGATTTGTCAAAGCAGGTACAACAGTTGAAGAACTTTTATTTTGCAAAGAAATCCCAACCCAAACCACTGGAGGGGAAATATGCAAGATCCTTAATACATTTGTATTGGTAGAGGTCTTAATTGGACTATGGCAGAGGGTGGGGGGAACTGTGCATTGATGGGGCAGCAGCCATAACTGGTGAGAACAATGGGGATGCAGCACAAGTAAAGAAAGTGGCACCAGCATCAATTTGGACACACTGTAAGATTAAGGTTGCCAACCCCCCAGGCTTGTCCTGGAGTCTCCATGACTTAAAGATTAATCTTTAATTAAAGATTAGGTCATGTGATGAAACCTCCAGGAATATGTCCAACCAAAATTGGCAACCCTATGCATGGTTCATCGCCAAGCTTTGGTATTGAAGGAGTTGCAACCTGAAGTACATGAGGCCCTCAACATTGTTATTAAAATTGATAATTTTATAAAATCCCATGCAGCAAACACATTGTTTTAGTATGCTGTGCAAAGGAATGAGCTTTGGCTACACTCAGCTTCTGTTTCACAGTGAAGTCAGGAGATTGTAATGGGGGAAAGTGTTACAGCACATTTTAGAATTGCATGGTGAAATCAGAATTTTCTCCCTTGGGAAAACAGACTGTGAAGTTGCTTTATAGAAATATGCTTACGAGTGTAAATATGACATAAGTGGAATATGTTTTATGCTAGATATGCCATGTAACATGTCTTTGCAAAGGTTAGGATCTACTGAATATATTCATCCTATTTGTATGCATGTATCATTTTTATATCTGAAGTTATGAGTGTTGGCTCTATGCTTGTATTTAAAGTGTTTGCGGTAGGAAGCACATAAGACAGATTTGGTCAACATAGTGTGAAGGGGTTATTCAAGTAATTGTGAGTACTTAACTAACAGTGGACCTTGGGAGACATCAATCCACATCTAAGCTTTCCTGGGAACATTCAAACTAACATGTAAACAATGGCGTCGGCCTGCAAAAAGCTGAATCATTCACAGACATGTGACTTGCCCAGGTGACTACAAAACTCCATCTTGTGGAGGGGATTTTACACAGGAGAACAGAGGGGTTTCCACCCACAAGAGAAAGACTACATAAGCCTCTGGAAACCCCTCCACTTTGTCTTCAGCTGGCTCAAGAGATAACCTCCCACCCCAAAGAGATACCTGAAAGAAACTGGAACAAAGGACAGTAACTACGGGGATGAGTGATTGCTGGACCCAGATTAGGAAGGAGACTAGTCTGTCAAAAAAGCTTTATTGGAACATCTCTGAGGGTGAAATTTACCTGCATTTAGTTTCCTACTGTATTAGGCTTAGACTTGCATATTTTTATTTTATTTTGCTTGGTAACATACTTTGTTCTGTTTGTTATTACTTGGAACCACTTAAATCCTACTCTTTATATTTAATAACATCACTTTTTACTTATAAATTAACACAGAGCAAGTATTAATATCTGGGGGAGCAAACAGCTGTGCATATCTCTCTATCAGTGTTATAGAGGGCAAACAATTTATGAGTTTACCCTGTATAAGCTTTATACAGAGTAAAACAGATTTGTTTGGATCCCATTGGGAACTGGGTATTTGGGTGTTGGGTGTTGGAGACAGGAGCACTTCTTATGCTGTTTTCAGTTAAGCCTGCAGCTTTTGAGGAACGTGGTTCAGACCTGGGTCTGTGGTGTAGCAGGTTAGTGTGTCTGGCACAACCAGGCAGGGTCCTGAAGTCCCAATCTGCCAGAGAAAATGGGCTTAGAGGTAGTCTCAGCACATCAGATGGCAGTCCCAAGGGGGTCTCTGTGACCCAACCTATCACACAGACCTTGCAGATTACATGAGTAATGTGTACTTATTTCTTGATGATGTTAGTTTTACCTGGTAGGTATATCTGGAAAACTGAATGCACTGAACTGAATACTTCAAGGTAGGAACACACATTATACTAGACATGAAAGAGAAAAGATGGGAACTAATGAAGAAATTTTGTCTTTGGAGACACCACTTTGAAAAGGGCGTTTCCTGTGTTGTCACATTTGTTAAAAGAACAGAGTGAAAATGATCTAAATGCTATTAAAGACCAAATATTAACTAATTTGTCTGGACTGCGTTCCTATTTTAAAGAATATTTTCCTGGAATTGAAGACGAATCTCCAGATACTCACAGGATTCAAAACCTGTTCTCAGTAACAGTTAACTCTTTCCCAACTTTAAGTATTTTGGTTCAAGAAAATGTTTTGACTTGTCAAGTGACCACACACTGAAGACCACATTTTCAAATTGAACAAACCATGAATTCTGGATTTCAGTTAAAGGAAAGTATGAAGAACTCAGTGATGAGCCTATGAAAATGTGGCTTCCATTCACTTCCAGTTACCTCTGTGATGATGAGTTTTCAGCAATGATTTCTGTGAAAGCTGAACATAGAAATCATTTAAACTTGGTGTAGCAGGGTGGACCCTGCTCCTGCTGTGAGGGGTTTAAAAGTGGCCTGGCAGGGCTTGAGAGCAGTGGCTCTAAAAGCTGGGCTTATTGAGGGAGTGGCTGCAGCTGGGGCCACGCCCCAAACTGAATAGGGCCTTATAAGAAGGCCAGGGAAGCCAGAAGCCCAGACAGTCTCTCTCTGGCCATAGAGAGAGATGGGCCTAGCTGCTGGGAAATAGAGACCAGGTACCTGAGTGAAGCAGGGCTGGGGACAGGCTAAGGAGCTGGGGAGCTCTGGCCTGAAAAGCCCCAGGCTGCGGCCTAGCGAAGGGCCAATAGGTACTGGGGGTTGCAGAGGGCAACCTAGGGGTAGGCCAAGGCAGCAGGTCCAAACCCAACTTTGCCTGTGATGAGTAGGCTGATACTGCAGTCTGCCCCAGAGTGTGGGGCTAGACAATGACTGACAGTAGCCACATACTGAGGCAAGGTGGGGCTAGAGGGTGAGGGTTCCCTAAGGAGGGGAGACCCAGAGAGAAAGGGGTTACGGCTAGGGGGCAGCACCCCATGTAAAAGAGCACCGGGTCCAGGGAGGGACACGGGGGCCTGAAGACAGGTGGATCACCAGCCTGCAGAGGGCGCTCCAGTGCTGAAACAGAGCTAATTCCCGGAGTCACCAGCAGGAGGCGCCGCGGGGGTGAGTCCGACCCGTTACACTTGGAAAACAACTTACATCTGGCAGTATCAGATTCAAACAAACGTACAACTATGCAATTTGAAAGAGGCCCATTCTTCGTACTAAAATCTTAGGCTGTGTCTGACCATGTAAAAAAACCTGTATTTTCAAATTACAGTTTGAAAGACATGAGTTAACTGGATTGTATAATTAAACAAACCGTAAACAGTTGAATAAATTTACAAACCAAACCAAACTCTAGTGTCCCTCTTGAAGCTAATGTGCTGCGTCAGCAAAAACAAATAAATAAAAAACAGTATTTGGTTGTGAGGAGCCACAAAGTTTTTAAATATCTGTAAGGGAGCCTCAGTATAAAAGTTTGGGAACCCTGGTTTTAGACGATTTTCAAAGTTTTCTTGTGAATTAAATAGTTCTTTTACTAAGAAATAACATGATAGTCTCTCTTTGAAACTCACTGGGAACTATCAACATCTATTTCTCAGGCTTTTACATGCAATAGCTCTGAGGTTTAACTCTGAATAATGATTTCTGAAGAGTCTGGGAGACACAGAACTTTGGTCTATGCCTCAGCAAAAACTTAAGCTGAGGTGCAGGAAGAAGGGAAGTGTAATTCATCTTATGTTTCAATTTCTGTACTTCAGCTCAACAGTAATGCTGAAGCTGAATGAAGCCTTTTCACCACTTTCTGTCTTGAACAAATCTAAGATTACTCACTCTCCAGCCACATAATATGACTCCTCCCATTTCATCTCTCAGTGCTACAGCAATTACTGCTGCCGGTACCCATTTGAACAAAGCTGGTGTTAGCATGCATCTTTGTCTTACTTTCACTATGCTGTCAGCTTCTTGTCTACTCTGACCACACTCACTGATTTGCTGTAGATCTTCTCAATCAGCTTGATCAGTTTCTCAGGGACCCCATACATTTTCAAAACTTTCTATAGCCCTTTCTGCCCAATGCTATCAAAAGCCTTTTGAAGTCTCTAAAGCTGTTGTAGCAGGTTCATTTGGGTTCTATGTACTTTTCTGATAACTGTTTTATCACTAATAGCTGATCTATTGCACTTCATCCTGGCTGAAATCCAGCCTTTCCCCTGCAAGCCCCACTTCCATGTAGCTCTTCAGTATCCTCTACAACATCTTGGTGAATGCTTCTTCTGGCACACCCAAAAAGCTGATTCCTCTGTAGTTCTTGCATATCACCTGATGGCAGATGAAGAACATGATAGAGTTCATACTTGTGAATCGCATATGGAAATCAAGTGTGTTGTTGTGCAGATCATTTGAGGCCAATATTGAATTGAATAAGTTAATACTAACGTCAAAGAGGTTGAGGCTGAGAGCAACTGAAAGAATGCCAAGAACTAAGATCTAGGACATGATAAAATAGAAAGAAGCAGACATGAGAAAGAATACAGAGAAGCTGTGAAAGAAGAAATTAGTATAAAAGTGGGATTATGAGAGTGGCTGCACAAGTGGGCTACAAGGCCAAAATGAAGAAAACAAGATGAAAAATGGATGAAGTGCTGCAGTTGAGTGACAAGCGTAGGAAGATGACGGAGAAGAAAATGAAGTCTTAAGAGCTGAGTACAATAGGTTGACCAGAGAGATAAAAGAGAAAACAAAGAGAGATAGAAACAACTAAGTAGGCAAATAATGTAAAGCAGCAGAAGAATATTTTAAAAGAAATGTGACTCAGGGGTTGTTGAAGATGTCAGCAGTGAAAGACAAGTGCAGGCAAATAACTGAGGATGAACAAAGAAGAATGAGCAATGGGAAAAATATTTTGAAGAGCTATACAATGTACAGAACACAGTAAATGAAATGATCCTGGAGAAGCTTCCCGGTACAAATGAGGGATAGCAGAGGTCAGGATTCCTAGAAGAAGTAGCAAAGATCTTGAGAGAATGCTTGAAAAAGAAAGAGGTTCAGGGAAGTGACAACATAACCACAGAACTGCTTCAAGCAGGTGATGCCCAAGCTATTCAATGAGATTTACAGACAAGGATGGGAGCATATATTGGGCCTGTAAACCTTGATAGTATCCCTTTAAAGTACAGTGCAATAGGAAAAAATGAAATCCAACCCTTTGAATGAGACTGGAGCCATGTTGCAGAAACAAGCAAGGCTGCATAATACCCGATAAGCTTCCCCAATCCAACAGAATTCCTTCAACTCCGTTATTTTATATGGTTCATTTAAGCAAGCAATTTAGTTTTCTTCTAGATGCATGATTTGATGAGTTTAAACTGTAGCACATGACTTTATCCATAGCAATGTAATCTCCCCAACTCACAAATAATACACTAAATCTATTTACTATTATCAGTTTGTACATATGTCAAAACTACTTTATAATATATAGAGACAATAATTCTTCAAAAGGAAATATGAGACTTCTATGTTACTGTTACTTCATCCTCCCACTCACCCTTATGCTGTTTGTCTACTACTAGCTGCTAAAGGGCACTGAAGTTATTATTTGCATTATACTAGTGCCTGATGCCCACTGTGCTAGGTGCTGCACAAACATGTACCAGAAAGACAAGCTGAAAGGAGATTGTAGCAGGAGGCTCTGAACTGAGACCTCTCTTGATCCCACTACATTCCTACAGAAGATGATCTGGGTAGTTACAAGCAACTGAGAACACCAGTTGTTGGTGTTACCCTCTTGGTGTTGTAAACCACAGACGATTGTCATGTAATACTTCTTAATGTGCCTGGGGGCCTGACTGTGGCAGAGACCCTTTATGCTAGATACTGTATGCATGTAGATATATAGATTATATCTAAATATTTTATATAGATTGTAAGCCTTTGGGAGCAGGGCTTACTATCTTTATGTACTTCACTCACATTTTGAAGATTCTATAGTATGAAAGTGCTATAGCAAAACAATTCATTCTTGTTTCTCTATATAACAGTTTTGCTTTAGAAAACCAAACCTAATAATGTCATATCTATTCATTGTAGCTCCTGTGCAGTTTTTTCCCATCATATTATTTTTATATCACCGTGACAGTGTGGACTAGGTCCAGAGGCCCCCTGCTGGAGGCCTGGTGGCCCTGCCTCCCCCTCCCCCAGAAAAGAGCAGAGGAGAAGTCCTTCAGGCAGCCTAGAGTGGCTGCAGAGGAGCAACCAATTAGAGGGGCTGCAGCAGCAGAAGGGCCATATAAAAGGAAGCAGCAGCAGAAGAGCAGTCAGTTGCTGCCTGGAGCTTGAAGGAGGAGTACTGGGTGCCTGGCTAGTTGGAAGAGTAGCAGGACCATGAACAGGTCACTGTGGCCAGGTTGAGCTCAGAGGACTGAGCCCAGAACCTAGGCAAATGGGGTGTGGGCATTGTGATGGGCCCTGGTTGTCTGGTTAAAGACTGAGCCCAGGGAGGGCTCCAAAAGGACACAAACTAAGGGTATCAAGATGGACCCCTATTGGGCTGATAAAGAAGGCAGTGTCACTGGGAGGAAGCCTTGGTGCTTGGCACCATATCAGATCTGTGAGAAGGAACTAGAGACTGTACACCCCAGAAGGGGAACTAGAGATTTGGCCAGAGGGCTGAGTCACTGAAAGAACCATCAGCTGGGGGGGCACTTTCAAGAGGTGGGTGCCACCCCGTTGTAAGAACAAAAAGAAAAGCAGGTTCACACCAAACCAGAAAGGAGGTGCCTGTGAGAGATGGGTGCTAACGCCATTACAATCACTATCGATGGGCATGGAACCTAATAAGTGAATATGTGGTCCATGTCCAGAAGAATTTATAATCTAAGTGAGCCAGAACTGGTGAGTGATGTTAGACAATGGAAGGGAGGAAGAAGATGGTTGATGCACTATTTCTTTAAATCTGTAGGGAGCAGCCAGGAAGTGGCCAGAAAGTTCTAACCTTACATGCCTGTGGCAAACCCATTGCCTACTGCATGGATTCATGCAGGCAATCATCTTGAAGAACCATAGTTAACAGGGTAATGAACTGTTCTTTATCTCTTCTGAATAGCACAGCAGGTTTGTGAAATTCTGTGGTTCTTGAAGGTCATCTGTAGATTATTATTTGTTCATTAGAATATTCATGTTTGTTTTCTGTCAATATATGGTCATTTTTGCAACATCCTGGACTATGAATTTATTTAACCAAGAGCAGGACACAGAATATCACATAGTATCTATAATCCTTCCCCAATATCCTACGAGTTTCTTCTTTATGTCTCTGGGCTTCAACAGTCTGCACAGGAAGAATAAGACATGCTAATGAGTTAGTCTCTCACATTACTTTGCACAATCCACAAATACTTATATTTATTCTGTACCAACAATCTTGTGACATAAAAGAGCCACTTCAAACTCCTCTGACATTTGAAAACTTCCCTATAGCTTATCTCCTAAAAGAGCTGCTGCTTTCCCAGCAGAAAGAGTGTTTGGTTAGTTTTGGATGAGGTGGCATTCAGTCCATTAAGAGGATAGAGCCATAAGGTGGGTATCGCTGGTCTAAGATCTATTCAAATATAATCCAATCCAGTGACAAACTACTCAAGAAATAGGTGCAAATATTTTCTGTTCTAGCTGTCAAAACTATCAATCCTCAACAATGAATCTGAAATCTTAGGAACTAACACCCTATCAACAAGAAGTCACAGCCCAATACAGTGTTTCATCCTTTTGTTCCACATTATAGAAATGTGTTCTGAATAGTTTATTCTTCAAATTATCGACTCCTGGTCAGCACTAAGTTTCCAAAGAGTGCACATGATCTTCTAGTGGGCGTTAAAGTTATAGCCAGACCTAGATTATTAACATCGCTTCACCTCTTGATATCTACATTATAAAACACTAGGAGTATGGAAACAGTTTCAAACCCTTATTTTCAGGACACAAATCCAGGCTAAGGTTTTTACTGATTCTGTGGGGGAAATATTTTCCCCTTAGACAAAAGGCGAACATCCCTCCTCATGTCGTTAGATCTGTCTGTATATTTGGTATTGTCAACCACAAAGTTGTCACAGACAGCTGTTCCTTCCTTCCTGAAAGAATTAGTATTTTCAACCATACTAGTTACATGATCCTGTTCTTACACGTCAAAGGAGCATTATAAGGATCAGCTATCAATGTTTGTATAGTGCTCAAAAAGAATAAGGACAAATTATTATATATAGTTTATATATAAACATTTCTGCTTTTTAGGGACGTTTTGTTAGCACCTCCTAGAAAATTTCTTATTCCCTTTCCTCAGCCACCCCCTTCCTTATCCTCAAGATGAACTCCTAGAATCCACCCCTGCAAATTTGTATTATTATTATTAACAGGGACATGTAGCTCATTTTGAAAATATAATCAGACATTTAGATCAGATTTTCCACTGGAAGGACAAGCCCACTTTAACATACAGTGACTGCTATCTCTGTATAATTAGATGATAATTCTAATTAGATTGCTACAGAGTGCTCTGACTGAGGTCATATAAGAAAGAATGACCATGCTGTAAAAAACTTGAAATTTGCAAAAACCTGAAGCAATTATTAGAAACATATGAAGTGGGTTTTATAAACCCAGTAATATGTGACAGCTCAAAGTACTTTACACTTTTGTTGTTTATTGCTGGAATTTAAAAATCAGCTACAAAATCTAAAATGGAGAATGTTACCATGGTTTTGACCTGGTTTTTCAAAGGTGTTGTGCCTCTGTGGATCCAATTGAATTCATTGGGATTTGGGGGTACTCAGTTCTTCTGAAAATAAAATCATTTTTCCTTACAAAATAGGAGACTAGCTTTAACCCTTTCATGATGGAAAACGTTCAGTTTGATTTATAATCACCCTACAATGGAATTGGATCGGAGTTTCTTAACAAATCTTGAAGCCACTTTAAAAATTGTCTAAAGTCATGAAACAATTAAGTCTTCAAAGTCATTTTGATGGATATTCAAAGTGTTTTCAAACAACTTTGTCATATGTACACAAAGTTCCAAGTCTGCAAGTGTTTATTCATTGGATAAGAATATAGCATATCACACTTTCTTTTTAGAAAGTGAAAAGCCAATAAATCAGAAATTGACAACATAGCCTACCCATATCACAGGATTTTATGACAATTTATCAAGACAGCTGGTCCTTCCCAGGTGACAGATGTTTCAGAGTTTTGGGTCCCAGGCCCTAGCTGTCATTCAGACAGAAAGGATCCAACCCCATCCACACTGCCAGGATACCGGAGGACAAATGTCTCCAAACAATACTTGCTAGTGCCCCATCTGCTGCATATGATAGTAGTGGAGGGAAGTGGAATGGACTCTCAGATTCTGCCTTTGTGGTAGAGGGTGGGGCACTGGTAACACCATACTCCAAGCAGACTGAACAGTTCCCAAATGCTCCTCAGCACAGGAGGAGGCAGAAATTTGACCTACACTGTAAGTGGGTTCCTACCCAAGTTATTATCATAAAGCTTTTACTTCCTTCTCATCCTTTCTGATGGCCACGTACTGCACCAGGTATAAAAATGCAAGTTATCTTTGAAGGGAAGGTGTACATCATTTCCAGTCAGCTGCGACCAAGGGTGATATATCCAATAGGAGCTAGATTGTGACATTTATGCATTGCTCCAAGTAGGGGTGGTGCAGACTTGCTCCCTCCCAAGAGAAGCCTCAGTTAGATTGTACCTCAGGAAAACTCCATCTCTCTTTGGCTGATCTGTGTAGAGGAGAGTGTGTGCAATCTACTCTCACCGTTAGGGTTACAGGAGATTCCTTCTGGAGTGTACCACCCTCTGCTCCACACGTCAGTTCAGAGAGCTCCCCGACAAACCCAAGCTCCTCCTTGTTGTGCCCTAACTTATTAGGCACTTCTGGAATGAATCACACAGATGTGGTATATAGTTTTAAAACAAAATTCCACAGAGCCCTGGTTTAATCCTGCACAGCAGGCAGCTTCTCTGTTGCTAGCTAACTGCACTCTCTAGTCAAAACCAAAACCTGGAATGGACTCACATTACCAGGATCATATACTTGATACTCTAAAAGACCATCTAAAAGATAATGGACTGGATTCTCCACAGCCACTACACTCCTTACCCCCTATTTTGCCTCCTGTTTCCCCCCAGCGGAAGCAGGAGTAAATGGAACCTGTGCCCCCCACAGTGCAGTTGCTCATCATTCAGAGGATTCAGGGGGCCTGGGGCAAAGCAATTTTGGGGGCCCCTTCCATAAAAAAAAGTTGCAATACTATAGAATACTAAATTCTCATGGGGGCTCCTGTGGGACCCAGGGAAAATTACCCCACTTGCCCCCCTCTCTGGGTGGCCCTGGTTCAAATAAGCCATTGCAAGGCCCTCTGCAATGACCTTCCAATCTAGCTTTAAATAAGTTGCACAATGTGAGCAGCCCCTGAAGACAATGAACATACCTCCTGAGTTTTCAAGTGGCTAATGCGGAATGAAGTGCCACTAAGCTTTGGCCCATACGTTCCTCCATAGATGGAGACAAAGTGGCAGACAGTCCAAACCTGAGTAGCACGGCAACCCTATGTGCCAGGTTGCAACACTACTCACTTTGGGGATCCTCTCAAATGAAGGGCGTGGGGTGGGGCAAACTGACCCTTCTCCTCCCAGCCCTGTATGCAGGAAACGTTCACTTCATTCAGGATAAGGGGATGTGGGGCAAAATGGGAAAGTCTCGCAAAACCCAGGACTATAGGGAGACTGGAATATGTCCAATCTTAGAGGTCATAGGTAAGATTAAACTATCTCTGCTTCTGCCTGTGCAACATTGTACCTCAAAGGCTGAATCTAAGTGCTGTATGGTTTTGGTTTTTTAAGTGAATGTAAGAATATTAGTGAAGGAAATGGGAAATACAATTTAGCAGAGAGTTACATTGCTCTTAAGGCAAGCTGTTTAAAAGTAGCAGCTATCTCTCACAATTGCATTAATGGTTAATTAAGCACTGAACACAATGTACCTAGGGCAGGCAGGTGACAATCCAAACTTGTCCAGTGCTAAAACTTTTAAAATAGTGAGTCTCTGAATAGCACAAAGTTACTAGATTGGTTTACAGCAGATTTTGACCAAAATCTGCATCTAAGACAAGAATGTATATGCCAAGAACCATCATAAAACAAATTAATACAAGTCAATTATGAACCGTCCAGAAGGAGAATTTAAAAGAAAGTGCTGACAGATCCTTAATGGCAGTAGTGCTGCCAGATGCTACAAAATGACCCTATAGTGCTGTCGTTAGATGTTTGGCTGTGTGTGTGTGTGTGTTCCCTCTGTGTGCTGTCCCAGCTCTGCGCAGACAGCTGCCACAGCAGACCTTGAGTGAACCACCCAGGGACCACAAGATCCTTTAAGGTACAAAGGGCCCAGCCAAGTTTATTGTCAACGAAGCATGGTAACAGCACTTGGCAGACTCTACGAGGGTACTAAGACATGTATGCTCATGACAATAGATGCAGCTCAGTGAATGGCGGGACTTTCCATTCCCCACTAAGCTGGCCAAAGACACTCCCTCTGAGATATCTCTTTATACACCGATACAAACAAGTTATATATTGTCCCTCTGTGGTGGCCAGATGCCACCCTCTGATGTATCCAGGGGCCGCCCATTCCCTTGTACATGTTGGTTCGATCAAAACATCTCTATCCATTATGCTGTCATTCTGATCTTATCTTTAAGATGGGTCAGTGTGTTCCCGTTATCTCTGGGGAATGTGCTGGTATCAGGGTGTTCTGGTACCATCCTTCTAGAATGTGTTCGCGTGTGTGTTCTTGTGCCTATCAATGCTTAGGAATATGTGTTTCTGCAATATCAGCCCTGTTCTTGCCAGATTCTCTGAGCAGGCCCTGCCTTTTGCTCACAACTTAACTTTGCTTTATAGTAGCAAAGCTTTGACCACTACTGTAGTTTAGGTCTCAGGCCTCAAACCAGGCCTAAAAACTTGCTGAATGATACAACTAGGTTGAAGAAGTTAATTAATCAGACAGGACCCAAACCACAACGTTTGGGAAAGCTCCGATTCAAAGTTCAAGGTGTTTCAGATGTTATGTTCCCATTCTCTGTAATATGATCAAGTTTGTTTTTTCAGTCAACATTATTAAGTGTTAAATGAACTACTGCTTTTGGTTCTCCCCTCCCTTACATTGGCATAACAACAGGCTAATAAACCTGGGTTGCTTTTCATATTTATTATCATTCTAAGCCAGTTTTTCCCAAACTGGGGTCTCCGCTTGTGTAGGGAAAGCCCCTGACGGGCCAGGCCGATTTGTTTACATGCCCCATCAGGTTCCGCTGATTGTGGCTCCCACAGGCATTAGCCTGGAGCAGTGAACCGTGGCCAGTGGGAGTTGCCATCGGCGGAACCTGCAGACAGGGCAGGTAAACAAACTGGCCCAGCCCGCAGGGGCGGCTCTAGGAATTGCGCCGCCCCAAGCAGGGCGGCATGCCGTGGGGGGCGCTCTGGCGGTTGCCGGTCCCGCGGCTCCGGTGGACCTCCTGCAGACGTGCCTGCGGATGCTCCACCGAAGCCGCGGGACCAGTGGACCCTCCGCAGGCATGCCTGCGGAAGGTCCACCAGAGCCACCTGCCGCCCTCCCGCGGCACGCCGCCCCAAGCACACGTTTGGCATGCTGGGGTCTGGAGCCGGCCCTGCCAGCCCGCCAGGGGCTTTCCCTACACAAGTGGCGTCCCAAGTTTGGGAAACACTGGCTTAGAATGATAATAAATATGAAAAGCAACCCAGGTTTATTAGCCTGTTGACTGACTTCTGAATAGTGGGGAAGAAAATGTAAACACCAAGACACCAAACAACCAGTTAATGCTACTTCAGCACTTCCTTGACATTATCCAATGGGTTCTGCAGCCCATACAGAGATGGATCAATGAAAAACAACTTTAATGTCTCTTGCTTCAAAATAAGCAGTTCAGCTCATGATAAATTACTTTAATAATCCTGCTTGCACCAAAATAAGCAGCTGTTTAACAAGTGATAACTTACTTTAATAATATTTCTTACTCCAAAATACACATCAGCATTTAACAAATTGCTTCCATTAATGCACCTACCTAGAAAAATAAAAATACAAGGTTTTAATGGGGGATTGGCACGCCACACCGAAAAGAAGAATCAACATGGAATCTGGGAAATAGAATATTTTAGGGTCCTAAAATTATTAGTATTTTCTCAAGACTCATACTGTCAGTTTTTCTTTGTATTTTTTTTAAACCATCTTATTAAACTCAGGAGTAGAATAGAGTATAAATAATAAATAGCACATCAGGCTTTGAAGAATTCTACTCCTGTAAAATGTTCTGAGAAACAGTACAAACTGGTGGGCGTTGCTACAATGTTTTTAATCCATTAATCCAGGGCCAGATCCCCAGCATGTATAAACTGGCTTAGTTTCATTGGCCCTTCATCTTTGTGCCATGAACAAACTAAAAACCTGTTTGGAACACTCAGGAGGACATATTATTTAGGATGTTTTCATAGTAACATCTCATCATTATTTCATCCCCCCCCACAATTGTCTGTGTAAAGTAATGTTTAGGAAATGTGCAGTTCTGGCAACTAGGTTGAGGCAATGCTACTATCACAGCAGCGTGCTCCTTTCCCTTGGTGTCAATTTTCTTTTTGTGAGAAACACAAGCAGAATCTAAATGGGCTTGTGAATGAGTAATTGAATTTCTCTTCATTTATCCTGCTCATTCTTCCAGAAATTATTTTCATTGAGATGAAAAGCTACATTCAAAGCCGTATTTTCATAAAATAAATGACAACTTCCAATAAGAACAGCAAATTTGAGTGAGTGGATAGATGGAAATGCACAGCAGATCGGAAGCCGAGGGGACGAAAGCTTTTTCTAGTGGACTGCATATTAACCCCACAGTTCAGTGTTAGATGCTTTACTGCACCAGGGGAAGTCCATCTCATTAAAGTTCATTAAAAGGCTGCAAAGCTTTGTTTTACCAATACAAGGGATGTTAATTGCATTTTAAGCTCATCACCTATCATTTTGTATAGTGATATAATGGCAATTGGTGAACAGCGGAAAAAAAGCTTATTCCAAAAGAGAACATAAAAGGACAGTTTAAGGTTTCAACAGCAATGGACCAACCCTTTGAAAACTGTATCCCCTTTCCGTGCGTGATTTTTTGCATCTGTGTAACAACGTGGAATTTAACATGTCCATCTAGACTGTGTCTTTGCAATTAACTAACTTTTTTTCTTAGAAATTAATATCTACCTCCACATTACACACCAAATGGTAGGGCGAAGGAGTGGAGAGGGTGCAAACTAGATCAAGGAAATAGTGGAAACAATTCTCTTGTGTTCTGAGTTGCTCTTTGAAACACACACATTTCTTGCCAAGGATGATAAATCAGCAAACAAGGAAAGTAAAAAAGCTGCCCAGGGCCATTTTAGCTTACACTCTAATAATTTATGCACAGGGCTATATTTTCTGCTGCTCAGAATAATGAGGATAGTGGAAGCCACTTGTCAATTCACTTGTGTGCGCTTTGTGTGATGATTTCCTCCCTCCCTCCAACAAGGTAGGGGAGTTTGGGCTGATGGCTGGAGAAACACCCTCAAACTGGAAACTTGTGTGGCTGGTCCAAAGGGCAAATCCAAACAGGGTTTTTCTAGCTAGAACTCCGAAACACTGATTTTTACAGGTGGATGAAGAAAGGGGGAAAAGGGCAGGAGTCTTTTGGAGTACAATAAAGATAGATAAAATGAGTACTCAAAGCCTCTTTGTCCCCTTGTTTCAGGGCAGTTCTACTCATAGTTCTAGTCTCTCCAAACTCAAAGTACAATAGCAACCTTGAGCACTCAAAAATCATGAGATTTTACACAGTTCTTTTTATTTGCCTGCTAGAATTGGAACATTGAGGGCTCACATTTTAAAACTTTTCTCTACAGCCATGAGGGCTATAACTTTACTTTTTTAAATAAAAAAATCAAAGCTGATATTTTGTTGCAGTCACATGATGCTGGGGGAGGTGGGTTAGTGCTCAAAGAAAAACACCCAGTATTGCAAGGCTAACTATAAAATCATATGTGCTGACAACACTAGGACAATTTAAATATTCCATCTTCTCTTGTGCTTGATTTCAGCAGGCTCAGTAGACCCTAAGTAACTGCAGTTTCATTAGCAACAGGCAGTGCAACAAGCAGACACCATTTCAGGAAAAAGATCTTCATTAAGCATTCATAGAGGCCAGTATTACCTGCTGGGAGGTCTGTGCAGAAATATGCTGCAGGTTGCACACCTAAGCACTCTGATGTCACATCAAACCAGGTCCCTCCTGCCACCTGACCCTCTTTCTCCAGTTCCCACTCATCATACTACAACCACCTAATGCAGTAATGAACCGCAGCTGAGCCTCATCACGTTTCTGCTCTTACCACCCTCTTTCACACACCAGGACTGGGCTGCTTGGCAGTCCCCCTGCAGGGAGGTATGATAACTGGGCCTACAAATTTCCCCTAACTGTGAGCTCCAGTACATGACAGGTCATAAGATGTCTCAATAACCTATAATAACAAATGATGATGGAAAAGTTAGACAAGGAAGACAAACACTGAATTAGTTCAAACAAAAAGGCCTTCTGATATAATTCAAGGACTGTGTTAAGATCATGTTTGGTAAACAAAATAATGAGGGGATGGGCTATTCTGCCCATCATTCCCTTTTGGGGTAGTTAAAGAAAAAGATTTGGGGGGCGGGGGAATGGCTACTGGAGTGAGCTTCACCATCATAACTACCACACTTACTGTCTCCTTGGACCCCAGATCTTCTTCATCTTAATCCTGAAAAATGTCCTGTTCAACCTGGCTAGAGAGATCGGACACAGATTATATTGCCAGCTCCATCTTAATCCCATATACCATCTGGGATGCAAAATTTTTTCTCTTTCTCTCCCTTCTTGCCCTTTCCGTTCTCCCCAAAGTGTGTAGTTTTCCTTCCCTACCTTATTTCTTCTTTTTCCTATCACTCTCCTTTTTCCTTCTGTCTAATAAGAGTCTGGCTTAGCTGGCCAAAACTGTATATTTTACAATACTGTTATAAGCCTGTGACTAGAAAGAGGCAGCTCAAAGCAATGCCCTAAACAGTAGATGCTGGTACAAGATTGCCAGGCTTCAGAGTGGCTGATAAATCCGTGTGCTGTACTTGTTTCTCCAGCAGTGACGTTGCAAGTAAAAATCAACAAGAGAGACTGAAACTGCATTTTCTATCTTTGCTGTTCTTTTCTTTTCCCTTTTGTGTGTTTGTGTTTTGGTATCTACTAGGAAACAAGACCAGACTTCAATAAAAACAGCAACAATGACAGTTGTAGCCCAACTCAGTTATCTCCTCTCTTTGCCCCAAAAAGGATCGTTATTACCATCTTTGATTTCATCTAAAAGACTGTCAAACAAGGGGTTTTTTCCTTCTAAAAACTCTCCAGTGAAAAGGAAAAAGGGATTTTTTTAAAATGAAAGTCTTATTTAATACCTTACATTTCAAATGCTCTAATTGTTTTTCCCTCTTGTCTGTATTTTTAATAAAAGGTTTAAAAAGATGTTTGTGTTTGCCATGGTACTAAGCAGGCTGAGGTCTCTGTATAGCAAACCCCAAATGTTGTTTAACACTGTTTAATGTTGGGAAGTGACAAGGGTGTAGTCACCTTTGGCCCATTTATTCCATCTAAATTAATCCAACGGAGGACAGTACCTATTACAGATGTTGTGTTCAGGGAAAGTGGGTTAGCATTACAGCATCTGCCATCACTGCAGATTGTGTGTGACCCTTGAACTCTCAAATAATGACCTTTGCCTGGTTTCTGTATTGAGGATCTTGATCTCCAACTCGGTTTAGAGAGAGTCAAGAAACTAACTCCCTTTGTTTTATGCAGGGGCGGCTCCAGGCCCCAGCACGCCAAGCACGTGCTTGGGGCGGCATGCCACGGGGGGCACTCTGCCGGTCGCCGGGAGGGTGGCAGGAGGCTCTGGTGAACCTCCCGCAGGCGTACCTGCGGAGGGTCCGCTGGTCCCGCGGCTCCGGTGGACCTACCGCAGGCATGCCTGCAGAGGGTCCGCTGGTCCAGCGGCTGCGGGAGGTCCACCGGAGCCGCCTGCCGCCCTCCCGACAACCGGCAGAGCGCCCCCTGCGGCATGCCGCCCTGCTTGGGGCGGCGAAATGTCTAGAGCCGCCCCTGGTTTTATGCTGTCCTAATTTTTTTTCACTTTTGCAGCTGAATCTTCTGGTCTTGAAGGCTGCTTAGGTTGTAAATACTCTCGCTAGCAGGATGGGCAAAAGAACTGTCTTCTAGGAAGTTCATGCTAATGCCAGTACTGTGTAAGGTTGGTCACTTGTGCTAATACAATGACAACTCATCAGGTTGTTATACATATGGGGCCTCATTCTCAGAGACATTGACCACTTGCCTCTCTTATTTAAACCAACAGGAGTTGAAAATCGGGCCAGCTGCATTTCTTCCACCCTTCAGTTATGAATGGTGTGGAGAAAGTAAATAAGGAAGTAATATTTACTCTTTCATATAACACAAGAACCTGGGGTCACACAGTGAAATTAATAGGCAGCAGGATTAAAACAAACAAAAGGAAATACTTCTTCACACAATGCCCAGTCAACTTGTGAAACTCATTGCCAGGGGATGTTGTGAAGGCCGAAACTATAACTGGATTAAAAAAAAAATTAGATAAATTCCTAGAGGATAGGTCCCTCAATGGCTGTCATCTAACAAGATCAGGGATGTAATCCCATGCTTTGGGTGTCTCTATGCCTATGACTACCAAATGCTGGAACTGGATCATTTGATGATTCCCCTGTTCTGTGTAATCCATTCGAAACATCTGGCATTGGCCACTGTCAGAAAACAAGATACTGGATAAGGTAGACCATTGGTCACTCTGACCCAGTATGGCCACCTTTATGTTCTTACATAACCAGAGCACTCGGACAGAAGATGTGAGGGAGAGGAACTAGGTAGAGGAGAGGGGCAGGAGCTGGGGACAGGGAGGACAGGAGCCAAAAAATGGTGGCAAAACATAGGCAGGGGAAGAGGAATGGAGGGAACAGGATAAGAGTTGGGGTAGGAGTAAAGCTAGGGGTATGGGCAGGGTTCAAGTAGATGAAAGGGGCAGGAGCTGAAGGATAAGAGGAGAAACCGAGGCAGAAAATCTAGAAGTACTAGAGCAAATCTATAAGTACTCGCTACAGAACCCGGAACTGAACCCATAATTCCTGATTCTCAACATTCTTGAGCTGTCTAACAAGTAGATGTGAAACTCACTGGCAAATGCCTCTAGCAACAGGGCCACAAAAAAGATAACAGCCTTCTATTGCTAGCAGTTGCTTCATTAGTTCAAGTGGTAGAGGACTGTACTGGGGTTCTGAATGTCCCAAACCTGCAGCTGGCTCATATGTCAGAGGTCAATATGGTTCCACATGATGGACTTTCTATTTTTTCAGTTTTAAAGTTTTTTTAAAAACATAGGATATTACATTTAAAAAACCTTAAAAGAATGTTAAGATAGCCAAGATGAGCACTCAAATGGTTGCCATTTCAATTTTAATTCAGTTTCCTTGTGTTTATGCATTATGATACAGTCCTTAATTACATGATCACAAACTCATTTTTCCACAGGAATCCTGTCTGATTCAGTGCAGGGAATGAACCTGCTCTGGGGATGAATCAGTTGTGTAGTGAAGGAAGCTCTTGTCTATAGGCCCCCTGCCTCATTTGTTGCAGAAGTTGGAAGGTGTGTATTCTTTCTGGGTACTGAGACAGGGGCAGTGAGGCCTACCCAATGCTAGAGGCTCATCTCCCTCCACTGAGAGGGAGGAGCCATTGGACCCAGGCCACAAGTGAATATTTGGGACAACAAATGAAAAACAGACAGGAGTGAAAGTTAATCCAGGGATCCAGAGGGGGACACAGAGCAGAGAACCCCCAACAGTTGCCACTGCTCATCACAGTAGATTACAGATTGGCCCACTAGTTTCTCACCCTCCTTAGATGGCAACAGGTCCTGCTACTTGATGTAGGTGTGGGACATGACGGGGAGGAAGAGCATGGTATGAAGTATGAACATGTATAGATGTTCTCTGGGTGCCGTTTGGAGATGGAGGCTCCCAGTACAGAGGCCCAGTGACAAGTTCTGGAGGGCTGGAGTGGGTAGGGAACACCTTCTGCAGGATCCACTTGAAGAAAATGAGAGAAACAGGGGGCAAAGTTGCCCTCACTTCCTGGAGCACACAACAGGGGACACACAGGAGCACCGCAGGCTTCACTCAGTCCCTCTGATCATAGTCCAGGAGGTCTCCGATTCTGGTGGCACCAGACAGAACCATCCTCTGGATCACCAAGCAGAGTACACCACCTGCACACTAAAGTGTGCATTGTGCTTTGCGAACAGGGGCTGCTAACAGGGAGTTTCACAAGGGAGTTCTCCAGGTGAAGGAGGAGCTAATACAGCATCTGTGGGGTAAGTGACTGTCTGTAGTGTGTGTTTGTTTGTGTTTGGGGGTTACTTGCTGTGTGCTGAGCTTGTGTTTGTCAGTCTGTTTGTTTGTTTGGTTGTTTGAGGGACCGTGTGCTCTGGCTGGCAGTTGGAGGCAGGTTTGAAAGCTCGAAGCCTCTGGTAATTGGCTGAGCCTTAATCAGTGGGCGGGGCATTCACTCAGGCCAGGGCTTTATAAAGCCGCGCACAAGCGACCAGGGGCTGCTAACAGGGAGTTTCGCAAGGGAGTTTAGAAGGGGAGTGGGAAGGGAGTGGGAGCCCCTCGCCAGCCCTAACCCCTTCCCCGTGGCCCCCCCTAAAACCTATAAACCGAACCACATTCCAAAACTACTTCCGTAAACCACCCTTTCACTAACTAGGAGACAATGCAGGCAGAAGCCCAGCAGCAGAGTGGGGGCTATCCAGTTTATTGCGCTGAGTGTTGCATGTATGATTACCTGTCCTGTGGGCGGGTGGCGTATGTGTGCAGTCGGTGCAAGGAGCTCCTGGCCCTCAGAGACCATGTACGGACTTTGGAGGCCCGGGTGGCGGAACTGGAGGAGCTGAGAGAGGCAGAGAGGTATGTTGATGAGGCTTTCCGGGACACTGTAGAATTGTCCCACCTCCGCTTAGACAGCTCCTGTGCTGTTGAGGAGGAAGAAGGGCCCAGGGAAGTAGAGCAGTCAATGGGAGCAGAGGGAAACCTTCCCGTAGTTGGGACCCTCCTTCCAGATGGTGCTGGGGTTGCCTCTCGCACTGAGGTTGCCTCTCCAGGGGAGGGAACTCCAGTTTCTAGGAAAAGGCAGGTGTTAGTAATGGGAGATTCGATTATTAGAAATGTAGATAGCTGGGTCTGTGATGACCGGGAGAACCATATGGTGACTTGCCTGCCTGGTGTGAAGGTTGCGGATCTCTCGAGGCATCTAGATAGACTTATGTGTAGTGCTGGGGAGGAGCCGGTGGTCGTGGTACATGTAGGTACCAATGACATAGGGAAGGGTAGGAGAGATGTCCTGGAAGCCAAATTTAGGCTGCTAGGGAAGAGACTGAAATCCAGGACCTCTATGGTGGCATTTTCAGAAATGCTCCCAGTTCCACACGCAGGGCCAGGTAGGCAGGCAGAGCTTCAGAGTCTCAATGCGTGGATGAGACGATGGCGTAGAGAAGAGGGGTTCACGTTCATTAGGAACTGGGGAAACTTCTGGGATGGGAGGAGCCTATACAGGAGAGACGGGCTCCACCTAAACCAAAGTGGAACCAGACTGCTGGCACTAAACATTAAAAAGGTTGTAGAGCAGTTTTTAAACTAGGAGATGGGGGAAAGCCGACTGCTGCAGAGGAGCGTGTGGATCGGACACAGACTTCTCTTAGGGGAGAGTCTGATGATAGAGAATCTCCAGGTTATAGTCAGGAGCAGAGGAATGAGAAGTATAATGTAAGGGCCGGATCAGATGATAAACAGTCACATAAAAAAGAATCTGGCACATCAGAAAAAGGCAGGCTAATAAACAGGGACAAGTTTTTAAAGTGCTTGTACACAAATGCCAGAAGTCTAAATAATAAGATGGGTGAACTAGAGTGCCTTGTGATAAAGGAGGATATAGATATAATAGGCATCACAGAAACCTGGTGGACTGAGAGCAATCAATGGGACACAATCATTCCGGGGTACAAAATATATCGGAAGGACAGAACAGGCAGTGCAGGGGGAGGAGTGGCACTATATGTTAAAGAAAGTGTAGATTCAAATGAAGTAAAAATCTTAAGCGAATCCACAGGTTCCATAGAGTCTCTATGGATAGAAATTTCATGCTCTAGTAAAAATATAACAGTAGGGATCTATTATCAACCACCTGACCAGGACAGTAATAGTGATGATGAAATGCTAAGGGAAATTAGAGAGACTATCAAAATTAAGAACCCAATAATAGTGGGGGATTTCAATTATCCCCATATTGACTGGGAACATTTCACTTCAGGACGAAATGCAGAGATAAAATTTCTCGATACTTTAAATGACTGCTTCATGGAGCAGCTGGTACGGGAACCCACAAGGGGAGAGGCGACTCTATATTTAATCCTGAGTGGAGCACAGGAGCTGGTCCAAGAGGTAACTATAGCAGGACCGCTTGGAAATAGTGACCATAATACAATAGCATTCAACATCCCTGTGAGTGGAAGAACATCTCAACTGCCCAACACTGTGGCCTTTAATTTCAAAAGGGGGAACTATACAAAAATGAGGGGGTTAGTTAGACAAAAGTTAAAAGGTACAGTGACTAAAGTGAAATCCCTGCAAGTTGCGTGGGCCCTTTTTAAAGACACCATAATAGAGGCCCAACTTCAATGTATACCCCAAATTAAGAAAAACAGTAAAAGAACTAAAAAAGAGCCACCGTGGCTTAACAACCATGTAAAAGAAGCAGTAAGAGATAAAAAGACTTCCTTTAAAAAGTGGAAGTCAAATCCTAGTGAGGCAAATAGAAAGGAGCACAAACACTGCCAACTTAAGTGCAAGAGTGTAATAAGAAAAGCCAAAGAGGAGTTTGAAGAACGGCTAGCCAAAAACTCCAAAGGTAATAACAAAATGTTTTTTAAGTACATCAGAAGCAGGAAGCCTGCTAAACAACCAGTGGGGCCCCTTGATGATCAAAATTCAAAAGGAGCGCTTAAAGATGATAAAGTCATTGCGGAGAAACTAAATGGATTCTTTGCTTCAGTCTTCACGGCTGAGGATGTTAGGGAGATTCCCAAACGTGAGCTGGCTTTTGTAGGTGACAAATCTGAGGAACTGTCACAGATTGAAGTATCACTAGAGGAGGTTTTGGAATTAATTGATAAACTCAACATTAACAAGTCACCGGGACCAGATGGCATTCACCCAAGAGTTCTGAAAGAACTCAAATGTGAAGTTGCGGAACTATTAACTAAGGTTTGTAACCTGTCCTTTAAATCGGCTTCGGTACCCAATGACTGGAAGTTAGCTAATGTAACGCCAATATTTAAAAAGGGCTCTAGGGGTGATCCTGGCAATTACAGACCGGTAAGTCTAACGTCGGTACCGGGCAAATTAGTTGAAACAATAGTAAAGAATAAAATTGTCAGACACATAGAAAAACATAAACTCTTGAGCAATAGTCGACATGGTTTCTGTAAAGGGAAATCGTGTCTTACTAATCTATTAGAGTTCTTTGAAGGGGTCAACAAACATGTGGACAAGGGGGATCCAGTGGACATAGTGTACTTAGATTTCCAGAAAGCCTTTGACAAGGTCCCTCACCAAACGCTCTTGCGTAAATTAAGCTGTCATGGGATAAAAGGAAAGGTCCTTTCATGGATTGAGAACTGGTTGAAGGACAGGGAACAAAGGGTAGGAATTAATGGTAAATTCTCAGAATGGAGAGGGGTAACTAGTGGTGTTCCCCAAGGGTCAGTCCTAGGACCAATCCTATTCAATTTATTCATAAATGATCTGGAGAAAGGGGTAAACAGTGAGGTGGCAAAGTTTGCAGATGATACTAAACTACTCAAGATAGTTAAGACCAAAGCAGATTGTGAAGAACTTCAAAAAGATCTCACAAAACTAAGTGATTGGGCAACAAAATGGCAAATGAAATTTAATGTGGATAAATGTAAAGTAATGCACATTGGAAAAAATAACCCCAACTATACATACAACATGATGGGGGCTAATTTAGCTACAACGAGTCAGGAAAAAGATCTTGGAGTTATCGTGGATAGTTCTCTGAAGATGTCCACGCAGTGTGCAGAGGCGGTCAAAAAAGCAAACAGGATGTTAGGAATCATTAAAAAGGGGATAGAGAATAAGACGGAGAATATATTATTGCCCTTATATAAATCCATGGTACGCCCACATCTCGAATACTGTGTACAGATGTGGTCTCCTCACCTCAAAAAAGATATTCTAGCACTAGAAAAGGTTCAGAAAAGAGCAACTAAAATGATTAGGGGTTTAGAGAGGGTCCCATATGAGGAAAGATTAAAGAGGCTAGGACTCTTCAGTTTGGAAAAGAGAAGACTAAGGGGGGACATGATAGAGGTATATAAAATCATGAGTGATGTTGAGAAAGTGGATAAGGAAAAGTTATTTACTTATTCCCATAATACAAGAACTAGGGGTCACCAAATGAAATTAATAGGCAGCAGGTTTAAAACAAATAAAAGGAAGTTCTTCTTCACGCAGCGCACAGTCAACTTGTGGAACTCCTTACCTGAGGAGGTTGTGAAGGCTAGGACTATAACAATGTTTAAAAGGGGACTGGATAAATTCATGGTGGCTAAGTCCATAAATGGCTATTAGCCAGGATGGGTAAGAATGGTGTCCCTAGCCTCTGTTCATCAGAGGATGGAGATGGATGGCAGGAGAGAGATCACTTGATCATTGCCTGTTAGGTTCACTCCCTCAGGGGCACCTGGCATTGGCCACTGTCGGTAGACAGATACTGGGCTAGATGGACCTTTGGTCTGACCCGGTACGGCCGTTCTTATGTTCTTATGTAGCAAGGGTTTTGTAAGGAGTTCGTCCCCTCGGTGGCCGCTAAGGACCTGGTCACTGAAACTAGCTTCCTTGGTACTGAGGAGGCCCTGGTAAAATACCAGCAACTCAGAAAGCACTCTGGGGAGGCCTCTCAGGTGGAGATAAAAGAGCTGCCAGTCATACTGGAGCCTGCAGAGGAAGGTGTGCGCCAGCATACTTCACTGTAAAGGAGTCTATGAAGGCCCTGAAGACAGAAGGCATGGACCTGACTGTAGATACAAACCAGACCCTGTCCACCCTGAAGGGGAGACTCAGGACACCCATAAATGTTCTCCCATTAATTTCACTGTATTTGACAGTGAAATCACTTAATTTTAATAGGACTATTACAGGTTTACAGTGTGACAATCAGGCCTTTGACAAATGTAATTCTTTATGAAACACTACACATTTCATTAGGTACAATCTACTGTATTTATGTAAGGCTTATTTAGTCACAAGACATTATTTAGAGGTTATGTTACATGTAGTGAATCTATATAATTAATAAAGTAAAGTGAATGATTAAGGGCTGGATTCTGATATCATTCAGTGTGAGTAAAACTTAGTTTTCAATGTGATTACTCATGGGGTAAGGATCTAGTCACACTGAGTATCAAGAACAACTCTTTTAGGGCCAGTTTGTGTGTCAAATTTGTGCTATGAACCTCTGTTAAGTTAAAAACAAATATTACTGAGTACTGCTATAGTCTCTTAACATAAACCCCACTCAACAAAAACGTTTATACTTTTTATATTTTAATAATCAGGGATGTTTATTAATGCCCATATTTGATGCATAATTATAAGTGAAAATTAATCTTCATTCTACAAGCCATGGAAATCTTTAGTTGTTTAATACATTATCCGCCTTACATTGCAAAAACTGAATTTTAAATTGCATACCAGCATGGGATTTCTAATGACTTCATTCCAATGTTCAAAGTATCAGTTACTTGCTCTGAAATCTGAGACTTCAGTTTATGTTTGTTGGTAAATACTAAAAATAAAAACAAACATAGTTACTATCCAACAAGTCATTTGTTTGGCAACACATTAAAGGGCTGGATCTTCAACTGTTGCAATTCAGCATCTCTCTGTTGAAGTTAATGACACTACTCTAATTTACACTACCTAAAGTTTGGCCCGATATGTTTAATGTTTTTCATGGTTTATTTGGTTACATTTTTAAAGCAGTATTACAGACATTCTTCATAATGCTGTAACTTCAGTATTTTATAATGCTAACAGTCTTTCCTTATGGTTTAGATTGTGCAGTGGTGGAACCCAGTTTTTGTGGTTTAGTAATTAGAAGAGGCTCTGCTCCTGGTTGATCTACTAACTTGCTCTTGTACCTTAGACTAGCCACCAAACCTCTCTGTGTTTATCATGTGTGTAAATTGTATGAAAATGCTTAATATCTACTTATCTGTAGTAAGCCCTTATCAAATCAGGGGACTTGATACCTTCCCCATCCTACTTTCCTTCCTCCCTCCCAGCAATATTTTCTAAATAACATGATCATCTTGAGAATACCAGCACCTATTGCTGTGAGTTAATTATTGTAATGCATATGCACATTTAACATCTTATCAGAATATGACTATTTTTCCTATTCATTTCTTCCTCATTGTTTACCTGAAAAAGCATTTGCTATCACTCTGTTCCCTTAGGCTCAGTAAAAGTGACTGACTTTTTCATCCCAGGTCTACTGCCACCTCCTAAATCCTGTTCACTGTGTTTCGCTATTGAGGCTCTTCTTTCCTGTCTTCCTGGGCCCTCCGATTTGTTGGGTTCATGTCATCATTAGTACCAGCCTCCCTAGGCAAAATATGTTGTACATCTGATGGCTGTGTTATGAACCATGCAACTTACCAGGAACAGCTTATTAAACATTTTGGGGGCATATTGATGCAGACACTCCTGAAGCTCTTTTTGAGAAGACCAAATGCTCTCTGGCTGTTCAAGCACCACACAAGGATGCTCTCAGAACTGCTAGAAGGTTTATGATGGGTAAAGAACCAAGTTCTTTAGAAGATATGTCTCCTGAGAGAGGTGCAAAATACTAGCTAGCATGTGCCTTCTACCATTGTCATGAATACATGGGGTCTTGTGCAAATCTGTATGGTCTGGATATTAATGGTCTTTTCTATTCACTCCATATTAAACCAGACTCCTTTTTGGAACAGAATTGGTATGGCTGATCTACTAAGAATATAAGAGTCATGGCAAAACCAAGGGAATCTTGCTACAAACACCATTACACTAACTTCAGGTTGGTTGGTCATTCTCCCCAGGTGGGTTTCCTTCTCCAGACACACACACAGCATTGTCTCTCTTAGGAGCTCTCCAAGGTATCTGGCTTACTTGCACTACGGCATGCCAAGCACAGATGGAAAGTATGCTAACTGCAGAGTTCCTGCATAACTTTTGTCCCTGTCTTCTTGGTTCACTCAGCACCCAAACAAGTGAGACCCCAGCACAACTGCAGACAGATTCCAAAAATCACCTAGGCATCTAAACATGTGCCAAGTCCCAGCCGGAGAGCACAACGGTTGTCTTAAGCACGTATAAGCATTTGAAAATTCCAGCTTAAGTGTCTTACATAATGTTCCAAAGGAAGTCTATGCCAGTGCTACATATCAAACCCAGGCTCCTGACTCCCAGACTAGTGCCTTAACCATCCAGAGCAGTTGTTGCAGATCTGATAGATCATCATTGCTTCAAACAAAAATAGGTAATTGAAAATAGTTACTCTGATTTGTACATGTATTTGGACTGGGGGTGCAAATTGCAGTTAGAATTCAATTCTGCAATTCCAAATATTACAAGCAGAAATATAATTTGTCTAGAGGGAGGCTGAGTCTTTTGAAAATCTGACCCTAAGCATTTGCACAGTTTTCAGTATGTTTATTTAAATCACAATGGCAATCAACTATTTTTGCAACAAATATTTTTATACATTTTCTCTCCCCACTTGCCTTCTCCCAGAATAGCAAAATTACCATATCATTTACCAGCCCTATAGTATTGTATGTTGAGATCTTAAATTACATTATTTTTAAAAGCCTTACTGCTAAATGTTAAGCTTTATTCTTTTCCCACACTTATGTATCTAAAATGGATCTGTTGTTAGATTAAAATTGTTCAGGACACTAATCCATAATTTAAATTACTCTTTTGAGGGTATTTGTATTGGGAGCAGTGTAGAAGTGAGCAAGTTATTTTGTTTAGACAGTTCAGGTTCACACACACCTCTGTTTTTATTAAGGTATTCTGAGGGTATCTGGCAAACAGACTTTTCCCCCCTTTTTAAAAAAGGATTTAAGGTCAGCTCTATCAGGCTTAATCTTCCAGTATCCAGACTTTTTGTTGGTTTATTTTATAGCTTTAATTAGGTTTGAGGTTTGAACATAAGAGGAAGGGAACAGAATATTGGGTATTAGTGTATAAAAAGGAAATATTTTCCCCTTCATAATATAAATAATACAAAAATTGTGTAAAAACTAATAGATTATAGTTCTAGTAGAAAAGAATGTGTCATTTTATGATTCAAGTCAATTATCAAGGATACAATCATTTTGGCAAATTAGTGCAAGACCTTGGAAAAATTCTATTCTATTTATAGAAGAGCTCCAGAGCAAATTCTGCTCTTTTATATTAAGTAGCAAAATTACAAGTGCAGAACAAGCACTTTGTAGGATCTATGGCACTTGGCAGGAAATGGGAATTGGTTCTAAGCCAAGGAAACAGCAGCAGAAGTGCTGCTGCTGCTGCTTTGGAGGAAAGACAAATAGTAAAAAGGAGATGTGCAACAAACATGAGAAGCAGCTCAAGGGAATTGTAACCCAAAGCATGTGCAAGAGGCAGGATGTGATGAAGAAGAGGTTAAAATGAGCAGATATTTGGACAGTTTTCTGGGAATAGCAACATGCAGCCAAAAAATTACAATATATTCATACAAGCAAGAAACAATTCTTATGGGAGAAGTGTTAGGTGATTTGTCAATATTTACTTCATGGTATTTGAAAACAATTTTACTGACAGATGTGGGGGTGGGAGTGGGGGTGGGTGTCTCTCTCACTATCAGTCCATGAAATTCTGTCTATTGGGGGTAGTTTTTCTGGAACTGAAATGAAGTGGGGTGTTAGTGCCTAAGTTGTAAGAAGATGTCAGAACTGCGGAGTCCTGCATGCACAGGGCCTCAGTGTCAAAGGACCAGCCCTATCCCCACAAGCCTTGGATTGATTTGGAAGCAGCAGAGAGGGGAGCTGACCCCAGAGCCACAAATGGCTAAAGGACTAGGAAGAAATCCCACCCAGAAGGTTTTTTTTCTGCCAGCCAACTTATCACGAGAGGATTGGAATGCCACTTCAGTGCAAGAACTCTGCCCTGCAGAGCTCTTAGGGACAGGGTATTTACAGGCCACCTGGTTGGTTCTCAGCCAATTTGCTGGCACAGCAATGAGGCTGGAGAGAGGAGCCATCCAGCTTATGCAAGAATATGTGCTTAAGACCATCACTGGAAGGAGGCCTGAATATCACCGAGGTTAGGGGAACAGCCATAGGGAACAGGTTGGGGAACATTTGTAGCCTGTCTGGAAGACCAACCCAGATGCAGCAGAGGAACCCTGACCAGCATGGCAACCGCAGATGTGGACACCACCCAGCAGACAACCCAGCAGAGACTGATACTCACCTGTCCAAGCTTGCACCACATACAGCAGAAGGTACCCTGTTTCAGGACTAAGGCCCAAACCCATACGCAGTATTTAGGCTCCTAACTTCCACTGACTTCAGTTGAAGTTAATGAAAATTAGGAGCCTAAATACCAAGGACCTGGCAAGGCCCTAGAGGGCCCTGGGGCAGGAATAGATTGGGGCCCCTTCTCAAAAATTGGAAATTTCACTTAGATTTATCATCTTGGTAAATTAGATCATAATTACAATGGTGCCTAAGGTAGAGTGGCCTCTCCTGATTGGGCACCCATAGCTTCTTGGGCCCTGGCACAACTGTACCAATATAGCTATGCTATGGTCCTGCTAAATTCCATTGTGGATCTGGGCCTAAGAGACTGGAATTGCATGCCCTTTGGACTCTTAGTGGGGCTAGAAAGTATTAATCTGTATATCTAGACATTAGAGAGACTTTGTACATCGAAGCAGAGAAGGGTATTTGAGAGTCCTCATAGGCGTGCCTGAACAGTCCCTTATACTGAGATTTTGCCTCTGCCCAGATAAAAGTGTTTATTGCTGAGCAAAGCAACTGTATGCTCTAGTTAATTTCTGACTCCCTAAATATTGTGGAAGAGATCTGGGCCTACTGTGTGGGCGGGGGAAAGGCTATGTCAGGCTCATATAAGAAGCTATGGGATCCATTTAATGAACACGGGGTACCCTCACCACAGGAACTAAAGTTCTTTCCTACACAGTTCCTCAGGTCTTAGCCTATTGAGAATTGTACAAAAAGCAGAGGCCCATGTTTAAGGTCAACTTAATTTTCCAACTTTGTTTTTCAGGGACTTAAAAATTCAAAGGAAATTCAACAAAAACTGACATGAAACCAGACAGAATTTAGCAAATGCAAGAAAACCTATTGACTGTCACATGGCTTACCCTCCTCACTATAAACCAGCCCAGACTCAGCTTTGCAAACCTTACTTTTAAGATTGTGAACTTCATCTGGTTTCATCACACAGCTCTGCTGTTGGGCACAAATCAGTACAGATCCGAAGAAGTGAGCTGTAGCTCACGAAAGCTTATGCTGAAATAAATTTGTTAGTCTCTAAGGGTGCCACAAGTACTCCTGTTCTTTTTGCGGATACAGACTAATACGGCTGCTACTCTGAAAATTGACAAAGCAGTAACCCTAACATGCCATTTATCACTACTGGTGTCTTTGTGGAACTCAAGTCAGCCAGGCCAAATGTGGAGCCCAATTTAAATTGTGCTGACACCAAATGGATGTCATATCATTATTACTATTATAAATTGGCAGGGGAAAAATCGTTCTTTACCAATGAGGGGGGAAATAGCTTCTGTAGTTGCCAAGATCTATAAAGACTTCTACTTCCTACTGGTTTCTCACAAAACCACGTCAGGTGATGAATTCCGCAGACCATATCAAAAACATCCCTTTCTTCATGCTTTAAGAAGCAACTGAGTTAATCAAGATGGATAACTGCATACTGCATTGCCCTGACAGTAGCATCCAGGAAACTGTCCTAATTTTATGTTCTTTTTGCCAATACAAGAAGTCCTATACTTACCAAAAGTTCACAGTGTACTTGCCTCTGTTAAACAACCACCACCACCACCAACAATCCAAAAGGCATGGTTCCTACCCCACTGATTTTACAATCTAGGGACCCAATCCTCCAAATACCCATCTACATTAGTAACTTCACTGATGTAAGTAGAGTTCACACATGCATGTTTGCAGCATCAGGACCCAATCAGACTCATGCTATGTAGTTCAGATACGATACCCTGGCACAATTCTGAAGCAGTACAGATATTCTGGGGGAAATCAGATGAAGGCCTGCATTCTGTAAGTGTGTTATCAGAAAGGAAATGTGGCCATGATTCCGCAAAGCCCTTAAGCACATGATTAATCTTAAACTCTCTTTGAAACATGTGCACTGACTTCAGTCGACCTTAAGCATGTTTAAATCTAAGAATGTCCTAAAGATTATGCTGAATGGGAGCCCTTAATGAACAGAATTAAATATTCTTAAGGCAAGGGGCAGCAGGGAAGGACAGGAGTTGGAGGATATAAAAATAGCTGGGAGAGGCTGTTAGGAGGGTTGAGGGCGTGCAAGCAGTTGCAGGAGTCATATGGAAGAAATCATGGAGATGGTTGTGAAAGAACTGATTGCGCAATGTAACAATGCTATAAAAAGGCTGCATCAGTAGGGAGGGGCAGAGTTATCCAAGGCCTTCAAGGTGGAGACAAAGTTTGAACTTGATGCAGTGGGGAAGAAAGAGCCAGTGGTAGGATTCAAAGAAGAAAGAGAAATTGTCAGATTGACAGGGTAAGTTCATGATCTTCCCAGTTACATTTTGTATGGAATTTGAATCCTTTCTATAACAATTGTCCCTTAGGGCATGAATAAGGCTTCACCATCCCTCTCTGTCCTGGGCCACTCTTTGAATGTTCTGTGTTGTTAAGTCCCATAAGTTTTCATTCTCTAAGTACTGTCCAACTGAGGGATTCTTTTGGTTGGCCTCTTTTACAGTGTTCCTCCAGCTGCCCAATGGCATGCCTACCAAGGCAGACGTTCTGGCTTTGTTATGATGTCACAGTGTACCCCACACACCTCCTGGGTGTGGTGTTGAGGGAGGGCGAGAGAGAGAAAACACACATGTGTGCTCTACAGCCTTAGTTAGCAGCCAGTTGGCTTTTAGCTCGTGGTAGAGGCTCATGCACTAAGCTCCAGAAGGTGCCGGTTCAATCTTGCCCACCACCGACCAGGGTCTGTTGGTCTTACACCAGCAACAGTCGATTTTCTCTTCTGCATAACTTTGGAGACAAGCGTTGTTGTACTCTGATGAATCTTGGCATTTATTATAAATTAATTCCATTTAATACTTGGAAGGCATTTAGATGTCTATAAAATTGGTGGATTTCCAGCTTTCACATCCCTACATTAAAGTGGAAACAACATGTGAGTTAAAAGATTTGTTATTTGGTCTGTCAGTTGTAGATTTTTACTGACCAAATCTTGTTTAAGCTAGTGGATGCATCTGCCTCTTGCTAATTCATGAAATCATTCCCTCTGGATAACCCCCATTAGCTGGCATATTACTACTAAAGTATGTGAATTGATTCACCTCTTTTATTCTGCTGCTTCTAACATAATGCTCAAGTTAGGAGTTGCTTGGGTTCTCATTAGATTTGTTTTTTTCATAACTAATTATTAATCCCTTTTTTGCAATGCTGGACAATCTTTTGGTCTTTGCTTGCATGTTGAACTATCACTTAGAAGAGCTATGTCATCAGCAAAATCTAAAAATTTCATATACTGTTAAACCTTGTGATGTCTGTTATATACATCTACACTCATAACAAAAATCAATGCCCCCACCCCACCTTTTCCCACCCCCACTCCACCTCTTTCTGCTCAGTTCTGCCCCCTCCCCGAATGTCCCTGCTCCTCCCCCTCCCCCCAGCACCTCCTACATGCTGCAGAACAGCTGAGCTTGGCAAGGGAGGCCCTGGAGAGGAAGGAGGGAGGGAGTGAACTGGCTACCCTTAGGTGCTAAGTATCCACTAATTTGTTTCCGTGGGTACTCCAGCTCTGGAAGCACTTATACATTTGATGCTATCTTTGATTATTACGGTTACATTGAAAACCTCTCAGACATGATCTTCCAGGTTGAAATTCAGCCTGCTCTTCACTTAGGTAGAATAAAGAAAGCTTTTAAGGTAAAGCTAAGATGATACTGCAGAAGACTTTGCTTAACACTGAAAGGAGTGTAATAGCTCCCCAGATCATTGCAGTTGCTTAGGTCACATCTCTGGTATTTTGATATATACCATCTTTTCATTGTTCTAGAGGCTCTTCCTGGTCCCATAATTTGAGAAGTTTGGGGATTACTTCAATGGTCTCATCACAAGCTTTCAACATTTTCCCAGTGGCTTGCAGCTGCAGCTTTCCTAGGTTAGCTTTATTGTGTGTCTCACTTTTGTTTGTGACAAGAGATGTCACATCTAGTTGTGTGTGTCTAATTTAGTCAATAGTTTCTAGGAGTGTTGAAAATGCTCTGCAGATCATTATTCATTCTGTTACTAAGGCCTTTCCTTGTTTATCTGTAACAGGCCTGCCAGCTATCTACTCAACAAAGTTCTATCAGCTCTTTCAGCAACTGCTTCAGCTCCTTTGGTGATGTTATCCATTTTTTTCCTCATCTCTTCTTGCACTGCTTTTTATTGCTTTGTCCTGTGTTTTATACAGATTTTTTGCTATTGCTTTTTCTGTAGGTGTTTTTGAGAAAAATATTGGCCTTGGCTGGTATCACAGGCTGCTATCACAGGCTGCTGAGGATAGTGGCTCACAGCTCTGGGTGTTGCTTCTTTGTCTCAGCAAGAGTGAGCTATGCTGGTGATTAGACCGTGTCAGCTTCCTGCCCTACCAGTCTGTCTTCCTTACCAGCAAACCCCTTGATTCTACAAGTCATAACTTTGCCTTGCAGGTAGCGATCAGGGAACTCCAGCCCCGGAGCTCCTCAGAGATGTGTCTCTGCAGTACACAGCCCCTATCAATTTACATTGATTGACTTGTTAAAAGGTGCAGTACATTTCAGCTCAATTGAACACTTAAAGTACAGCATTGAACTAGTTTATAGTAAAAAAAACAAGTTTATTAACAGGAGGACATAGGCTAAGTGATACCAAGAAGGAGGAATAAAGATAGAAATGGTTAAACAAAAGTAAAACACTAAGACTAAAACTTAATCAGCTGTTATTCCTGTTCAGCATGGTTTCCCTATTCACAGCCATTTCTCCAGCTCAACTGGCTGTTCCAGCCAGGATCCACCCTTACAACATCAAAATGCTGGTTTCTTTGTTCACTCAAGATGGATACCCTGAAGTCTTTCAACAGTTCCTTATATTCCCCAAAGTTTATCTTTGACCTCAGAGTCAGGCAGCACTCCTGAGGGGCTCAGCTTGGCTCTTCTTGCTGAGTACCCCAGGGAGCTGAAGCCATACTGATTTCACAGTCTCCAGTGATTTTACAATGCAAATACCCTTCCTGCAATCTCCTGTAAATGAACAGTCCATTGTCCATGTCTCTGGTCACACCTGACTCAGTTCACTATTGAGACAGGTGTTTGTCTTCCCTTTTCTCTGGGGAAAATTTTTTGCCTCCTTTCTTTAGTCTCCAAAACATATCAGAGTATCCATAGTTTCACCTACAGTTTTGTTACAGACATTTCACAGTGATTAATGACCAGAGTGTTATTAGTTTTCAAATGATATATTACATGACACCTTTTAAATAAAAGTGTGTGAGGTGCAATGAGCTAGTCAGGCTAGCTGAGTTTTACTGTTACATACCAGGAAAATCCTTGCCATTTTGCATTTGGGTGCTCCGAGGTCACAGGTTTCTTTTCTTTCACACAGTTCCACATATCCTCACTTATCCAGACTTTAGATTTGTTAGTCTGGAAACCAAACTACAGTTATTGCAGCATCTGTGATACTGAGACACAGCGAGGGCCAGGTCATGTTAATGTTGACTTCTTGTTGTGGATCTAAGTCCTGAAATCAATTCGTTTTGAAAAATCACTGCTGTAATGTTTTGTCTGCTAGCCTTTTGCTGTCAATTTTCTTGATACTTTTTGGGCAGTGTTTCTGGAGTTTGATCTTCAGTCTTGCCACACAAAGTGTGGTCACTTCCCACATCAGCTCCATTTTCTCAGATGTCCTGGTGAGTTGATCTAAACAAAACATACACCTTGCTTCTGACAAATTCTGCCTATACAAAGAACAGACAATTTAACTACTGGTTCCCATTTTGTCACCTTGATCACAGCATCAGGATGGCACCTGTGAAAAATGCATATACAGTAGATTCAGCTTATTAGCAATCCCTCTGTTGCCAGCAAAAAGTTGCCATTATCTAGCAGTTACTGATAAGTGGAAAACAGGTTTGCAAGGCAGGGAAGGAAATGCCGGGGCATGCCTTCTGTGGCTGCGGCCCTGCAAACCTGCCTGCAAGCAGGGCAGTAGTGGGAAGGGGGGCTGCAGCCTGAATGCCAGGGCTTTCTATGGAAAGAGAGGGTGCTGTGAGCCTATGGGGCTGCACCGTACCTCTCCCTGCTCTGTGGAGTTTGGGGCTCATGACGTCCCAGTGTTTCCTTCCTTGTGTGCAGTCCTCCACTAAGGCACAGCCAGGAGAGCGCAGGGACATCTGGACTGCAGCCCTCTTCCTTGCTACTGCCTTGCCCACCGCCTCCCCTCCCAGTCCCACGCCTTATCTCCAGTATGCTGGCAGGTTTGCTAGGGTGCAGCCCTAGACAGAAGCATTAGGATGGGCTGAGCATTGGCTGCAGGCAGGCTTCTCTGGCTGCAGCCCCACAAGGCATATGCCATTGATACTAATGGGATGGGACAGGGTCCCAGGAAAATGTTGCCATTAAGTGGATGTTGCTAGTATCAGGATTGCTATGAAGCAGAATCTACTGTATGTAGCTGATGTCAAAGCATCCAAGTGCAACATATGTTTGAGCAAAATGCATAGGCGACAATACAAAAATCAACACAAGCAAAATCAATACTATGTGTAAAACAATCACATCCTTAAAAGTAACCTCCATTCATGTATTAGAAATACTTATTTCTAAGTCACCATCATGTCTGCTGCCATCTAGAATTTTTTTTGTTTTGTCTTGCACAGGTCATTGCTAATCTGAATGGGTGTTCTTTGGATCTAATAATTTTTTTTTTAATTTAAAGGTTAGTGGATCAATGTGTAAGCTAGAAACCGGTATGCATTTCTCAACTTCATCTTGGTGTTTGAGCTCACTTTGAATAATGAATTAATTGCAATAAATTGGAATGGGCATAATCATGGTTTAAACCCATAATGCTGCATCCAGGAGGAGTGAAATAAATCTGGAATAGTGACTTTTTTATAATTAGCTACAACATATTATTGTCCATTGCTATTGCAGGTCAGCCTTACTGCTGGGCATCGCCACTTGCTGAGCTTTGCAAGGCAAGAGGCACTAGCAGCTATTTCACTTGTTGAGCCATCTTGTTGGGATGGTGCCGAATTGTTGGAGGGATTCCTTAATTAACAGTTAAAGAAGCAACACTACTGGACGGAGTAGCCAAAATGCTTCTCCGTGGGCTCGAGTAGGACTGCGAGCCGGAGGGGTTTCCAGGCAGCCAAGGCCTTCCCGCGAGGGAATCAGAGACAGACCAGATGGCTGAGTTGACCAGACTTGGAGAGAAAAAGTCGTCCATAGAATTGGTAACCACCTTCTCTATTTGCCAAGCAGGAAGTGTGTGAGGCTAGCACAGGAGCTGTTTGTGTATGTTTGTGAAAGAGGCTCGCTAAGAGGAATGTATAGTTCTTTAAGGTCTAACATAACTCTTATGTGCTTAATGTAACCCTTTACCACTTGTGTAATTCCTTCTCAAATAAACTGCAGTGTATGCAAGTTAATTACTGTGGACCTTTTTCATGGATATGACAGTAATCTGCTCCACTGGGAGCCATTAAAGATCCATTCAGGGGTAGTAGCCCCCTGGTGCCAACACATGTCGGGCTGCGATGGCCACAGACATGTGTTGTGGTGCCAAGGATGTCACACTGACACACATGCCAATATTCATTTGTAGAATAGCAGACCATATGTGGTGTCCTCCACGTTTGATTGCTAGATGAAGTACCAGGAGCTGTGGTAGCTCCAGATGCTTCTTGAAGATATCTCCTTCCAAGTAGAATGGACAGCTGCCCAATTATCAAATACGGTGGTGTCATGGTCCAATACCTGTAGAGATACAGCAAAGGAAGTGTCTTCCATCTGTGCACTTTGAATTAACAGAGGCATTTTATTCACCTTTTTAAAAACTTTGTTGCACAGATTAAGCAATTGTCACAGTACTCTTTCACATTTCTTAGACCTGGCCATCAACCTAGTTTTCAATTTTTGCATGGGTTTGTCAGTTCCCCTTGATATCCTCCTGAGAGACTATCATGTACCAAATATAAATCAGATCTTTACAAAATTTGCTCTGGCACCACCCATACTGTTTCCTTATTCCCGCTATACGTGACTAAGCAACTCTCCATTACTAAGGTTAATGTTGGTTTTAAGGGCAAGTCCTGTGACAATTCCTTCCCTGCCTGCACCTGTTTTATTGCTTCTGACAACACTGCATTATGCTTCTGCAGTGCTTGCAAATCAGGTATGGTCTCTGTAGCACTCAGAATCTTATGTGAGGGCAGTCCATCATGCCTCCTCCCCACCTCCCATTGGGCACCTGTTTAGTAAGAGAGTGAGCTACAGACTTTTCATACTAAAAGTGCTCCATTTCACTATGATTTTTAACCTTCAAAGTGAAGGAAGCGGAGGACACAAGCAAGACAGACAATAAGATAGAAGGGATGCATAAGCTAGTGGGGAACCTGCAGAAGTAAAATTATGAGAATGCCAGAAAGGAAGGAATTGCATAAGGGCATTACAAACCCATGCAGAATCAGAGAGAAAAAGAAAGGGGGGTGTAAAAGGAGTGAACCATTACAATACACAAGCCACAGCATTAAGTTCAGCATATTGAGCCAAGTGCGGGGTACAGGGGAGGAGGAGGAGGAGGAGAGAGAGAGAGATGGGTCAAACAGAGAAAGTACTGGAACGGTCTGTAAAAATGGAATGTACTAGTGGAGGGAGGTCAAGGCTGGAAAGACTGAGGTAGTGAGGATGGGGAGGTAGGCAAAGGTAGGTTCTCAGCCTCTCTTTGCCTTCCTCTCTTTTCACCTTTCTCCTGGTTACGTCTATTTTGATATCTTCCTAGTATCTCTTTTATTTCTTCTAAATTATGAGCAAGAGATCTGAGGGTACATACACTCAATACTTTTTTAAAAAATCTTTATTTTGTTCTTCTAGTTTTAATCCTTCCTTTAGTTCTTTCATTTGCTTACTCATCTGTACTACCTTATTATTAAGGGCCATGCAGGCCATATGGAAGCCTCTGAACTGCTTTTGATTCTCCTTTCCTTTCTTACCTTTGTCTTATCTTGCCTGTACCACTTATAAATATAACTTTTTGTGGCATGTCCAGCAAAAATGAAGCACATCCATATTCCATTACATATTAAATTTAAAAAAATGCTTGAGCGGGTTCTTTATTTTCTGTCACCATTATAGAGGTGTCACCTATAAAAGTGTTCTGCTATAATCAGTCTTTAAACAATTACACAGCCTTGCTGCTAGCATATGTTGTACACCCTAGACTGTTAGCCATCAGAGTCTTATCTCTATACTGCTATCACCTATTACTGCTAACTGGGCTGCAGTCTCTGTTAAGTGGTTTGATTGATATGGGCTATTCATAGCCCATCTGGGGTGCCAATTTGTTAGCTGTTGGGGTTAGGTACAAAGTGAGTCAGATAACCAGAGTAAATTAAAGGTCAGCAGAATACATAACTACATAGCACCTAGCTAGTTAACTATTTTACACTAATAATCCCTGCTGCAACCATCACTGGTGGTGGTCCTATAGAACCCCAGCAAGATTTTGTGGCTCCTCAGTCCCTAAGAGACTGGTAATGGGACTTTTTTTTTTTTTAAACAAAAATTTTTCCCCCACCAGTTTTTGCATGATTTACAAAAAACAACTGATTACTCCTAAGATTAGAGAATCAACAAGCCATTTGAAAATGTGAGAAATCCTTTTCATTTGAAGTTTCTCACACATAAAACTTAGTGTCATTATCATGTGACAAAGTGCACATAAGAATTTTGAAAACGCTTCTCCAATAAGAGATGAAAGTAGTGGTCCTTCAAAAGTTAGTCTATTTGTATTACTGTAGTACAGGGATTAGCAACCTTTGGCACGCAGCTCGCCAGGGTAAGTACCCTGGTGGGCCGGGTCGGTTTGTTTATCTGCCGCGTCCGCAGGTTCCACTGGCCCCGGTTCATTGCTCCAGGCCAATAGGGGCTGAGGGAAGCCACGGCCAGCACATCCCTCGGCCTGTACCACTTCCCGCAGCCCCCATTGGCCTGGAGCTGTGAACCGCAGTCAGTGGGAGCCGCGATTGGCCGAACCTGTGGATGCGGCAGGTAAACAAACAGGCCCGGACTGCCAGGGTGCTTACCCTGGCAAACTGTGTGCTAGAGGTTGCCGATCCCTGCTTTAGTATCTATGATCTCTCGTCATGGGCTAAGACCCCATTTTACTGAAATAAGCTCCACGCTGAAAGTAAGGAGACCTTGAATGCTAGTTTCATCTGTGCCTGACTGAATCTTAAAACTTATATTTGCACTTACATAGTACTTTACTGACTGTGATGAGGTTTGACTCACCACCACTGGCTTCCCCTGCTGGTCACTCCAGGAATTAGCTCTCAACCACTGTGGAGCACCCTCGACGCGTGGTAGCTCGCTCGTTGTCTCTGCTCTGCTGTCCTGGAACCCGTGTTGCTCCATGCTCAGCAGCATCCTCTTCAGGACAGTCTTCACTTCAGGACACTGCTCTCTGGCAGTGCTCACTACTCTGGTCTCACCCCCTTCTGCGGGGGGAGGGTGTTAACAGCAGTCCTTCTGTTTGCCCTGCCTCGATGGCCAACTGCAACCCTACAAGCTATCTCCTTGTCTCAGGGATGGGTCGCGGTCTGTCTTGGCCCCTCTTCTCAGTGGCCAGGAGCAATGTAAGGGGGACCCTCTAGCGGCGGCCTCCTTCTGCCCTCCTTATCTCTGCTCTTGCCGCTTAGCTTCCCTGGGCCACTTCCTCTTTGGCCCTATGCACCTTCTCGACCCCTTCTATCAAGGGCCACAGCCTGGCAGGTACCTGGGCTGGACCCCTGCTCCGCTTCCCCAAGCCTGTCCAGTACTGCTTTGTCCAAGGTGCTGCTCCTTAGCTCAGGAGCCAGTACTTCTCCCTCACTAGCCAGGGAGTGACTGACTTCTCCTCTATTAGGCAGCCTTTATATAGGACCTAGCCCAGCCCTGATTGGTTGCTGGTCTGTGCAGCCTCTTGGGCCTGGTTCAGCCCTTCTTCTCAGGGGGTGGGGCATCACCCCACCACACTGACTTATTAACTAACTGTTTATAAATATAAGCAGTCCCATATTACAGAAGGAAATTTGACCCTTAACCTTTCTAAGGGTCAGATTTCTAAAAGTAGCCTTGAATTTTAGATGCCTTTGTTTTGGATGTCCATCTGTAGGTACCTAAGGCTTTATTATAAAGGGTGCTCTTACTGACGCCTTTCTGAGTTGGGGTACTCAATACTCCTGAAAATTCAGGCCCTTAGAAACTTAGATTTCAGAGACAGCAAACTTCAGCTGATGGTCAATAACCATTTCTTCTGGAATTCCAGAACAAGAAAAGACACTTTAACTTTCCTAGATTTGTGATGTTAGTCATGGGAAATAGTGGCTATTGGATACCATATGTCCCTGTTCTGTACACAGGTCTGGTGTTATTCTTTTCCAAGGCCTAACAGCTAATGCTGTGGGTAAGAGCTTTGAGCTGTGTGAGACAGTCTGTATCCCCTTTTACAGGGCTGTGATCAATTTCATACAAAGTATGCCTTATGAGGTATCATTTGAAAACTCAATTTGCTGATCATTATGTTCCTTGTAAAATGTGGTGACACTGTATGTAAAGAGATAAGATTATACTGTATGATATTACTGAGCCGGGAGTGCAGTCACAAGCCAGTTCCCACGAGACAAAAGGCTAGCCAACACCTCAGCTAGGTGTCAACAAAATCCAGTGGCCTATCATCTGGTTAACTGGCCATTCTTTGGCAGGAAAGAGGATGCGGGAGAAAAATCTATATCTTGACAAAGACAGCTTTTGTCGACAAAACAGTGAATGTGTACACACTGCGATGTGACTTTTTGCCAGCAAAAATGTCCTGTTTTGATGACAAAATAACACCACCCTGACGACACACACAAGGTTTTTTGCACAAATGTTTTGTCAACAAAGTGCCAGTGTAGACATCATGGTTGATTTTATTGCTTTAATTGGCTTCCAGAAGGTGTCCCACAATGCCCATCCTGACCACTCTGGTCAGCAGTTTGAACTCTATTGCCCTGCAGCCAGGTAAACAGCTATCTGCCCCTCCCCCTTAGAAGCACCGGAAATTTTTGAAATTCCATTTCCTGTTGGCATGGCATTGAGAGATCTCATTGCATCTTCCCAGGTGACCATGGCAGCTTATCGCAGCAAACGTTCTCCCACTTGGACCACTGTGCAGCTGCTGGATTTGCTCAGTATATAGAGAGAGGAGGCTGTGCAGTCCCAGCTGTGCATGAGCCATAGGAATTTTGATACCTACAGGCAGATTTCTCGAGGCTTGTGTGAAAAGCGCTATGATTGGGACACGCTGCAGTGCGGAATGAAGATAAAGGAGCTGAGGCAGGTGTACCATAAGGCGAGGGAGACAACCCATCATTCTGGTGCTGCACCTAAGACCTGCTGGTTCTATGAGGAGCTGGACACTATCCTCAGCGGTGACTCCATCTCCACCGCCAAGAACCCTGTGAATACTTTGGCAGGCTGGAGGCAACAGAAAGAGGATCTAACCTGGAGGATGTAGTAATTGATAAAGAGGTGGAGTTAGATGATGTGGCACTCCTGGTGGGTCACCCAGTGGAGCAGGCAAGCCAGGAACTACTCAGCACTCCAGAAGTGTCTAGCCAGTCTCATCAGTTGCTCTCTGGTGAGCAAGAAGTAGGAGAGGAGATGCCTGGTAAGTGGCTGTGGTTTGCGTAGTGCAGAGGTGGGTTCAGGGTATATAAATGCACAAGGCTGGCTGTGTTTCTGTGTGCTGGACATTTCCCTTTGCAGCTAATCATTGCAGTGGAACAGGGTGTTGATGCACACAAAGATCTCACAGGAATCCTCCAGAGAGATCTCTAGGAAAGTTTCGTGGAGGTACTCCGCAATCCTCTGCTGAAGGTTCCTTGGCAGAGCTGCTTGGTTCCTTCCTGCATTGTAGGAAACTTTCCCATGCCCATTCAGCAATCACTTGTGCAGGGACCAAAGCAGCACACAGGCGAGCAGCATAGGTTCCAGGGCAGAAGCCACAAGCATGTAGCAGATGTACCCTCTCTTCCCTGCTTACCCTCAGTAGTAAGATATCTGCTACAATGACCTCGCCTGTAGAAAAGTATGGGAGAATTTTACAATTTTTCCTAGTCAGCTGTACTGCAACCCTTGCAGAGTGCTCTTTCCCCTCCCCCATATAGAGCGCCCCCACTCCAGTCCATACTCACCATGCTTTGGGTGTTCACCAAGATGTGTGCTTCCCAAGGGTCAGTGAGAAAGTGATTGTTATGTTACCAGAGGTGTATTTTACTGAAATGTTTCACCGCTGTGCGTGAACTTAATCATGCTTCTGTGCATTGTTCCTTCCGCTTTGGCAAATGTGGACTCGAGGAACACCCAGCGAGTGTCTCCACCAGATAAGAAAGTACCCAAGATGGAGCAAAGATGACATTTTCCAGGAGGTACTGAACTTCTCCAATGCAGAGAAAAGGGAACACAAGGAGTAGAGAGAAGCTGAAAGGCAGGACAGAAAAGAAAAATCAGGAGTTTGTTAAGGATGCTACTGAGCAGATTTCTGCAAAGCTGTCCACTATTTCACAAAGACATGGTCCTTTGTAACAGGATATGATTAACTGCCCTGCACACTTGCAGCCTGAAAGGTCAGCTTCCCAACTCCAAATTGATTTGCGACTGACTGGTAGCAGTCTGCAGTCACCAGCTTCCACACAGCGATTGCCACGTGATTTTCTACCAATAGGGCAGCTCTCATTCTGGTGTCTTTGCACCATACTGCTGGGACGAGCTCCACACACAGTTCCAGGGAGCAGGCTTTGAAAGCTCTGTAACCACTGCTCATCATCCCAGACCAGCACAACAATACGATCCCACCATTCAGTGCTTGTTTCCCAAGCCCAAAAGCAATGGTCCACAGTCTGCAGCTGTTCCATGAATGCCAAAAGCAATCTAAAGTTGCTCCTAGAATGTCAGGCAACTGGGGTCTTCTTCAGTTAGGAACTTTGTGATTAACTGCCCTGCCATCCGTGATGTCTTAATGACAGTTAGCAGAGCATAGGAAAGCAGTGCAGGATCCATCCCTTCTCACAAAGATGCTAGGGTGCATAGCAAAACAAGGGCCGTTGAAAAATTCTGTAAGTCCATGGAATGCTGGGACAGAAAATAGTGCATCATGGATCATTGAGCCCAGTCCCAAATTGTGCCACAATCTGCTCTGCTTTCCCACAAGACCTAGTGTCAGAAGATGTCGAGCTGGACGGTGGGATAGATACCCACAGTGCATTGCTCACACTGTCAGTGATAGTGCCTCAACTGTGGGCGCACTCTGCAGGCAGAGGGAGCAAGTGTGAACATGCAGTACCAATTTTTATTGTAGCACTTTGAGTGTCAACATGATTTTTTTGACAAAACTCTGTAGCATAGACAAAGCCTAAGACTGCTGAAACATGGTAAGAGAGACTTTGCTTTGAATTCCCTTCACATAAGTTAAGCAGTAGTTGCATTTTACTTTTATTTTCTTGTAAGCAATTCTGACTTGTGTGTCATTATTTGTAGTCACTATCTTTTATAGTTTGTTTATATTGTTATCTCTACCAGTGTGTTTGGGAAACTACATTTGGGATAACAGGATTTTCTACTAATAAAATGACATACTTTATATGAGCTTGTATTGTACTGCCCAGCTCTCTCCTGGACAAGATATAAATTTCTGGGGGGAAATCTAGGATGGGAAATTTGCTGGTGTTGCTGTCCAGTGCTATAGCAGTCATACAGTTTAATTGGAAGTAACTTACATGCTAGAGGCTGTGTGTGAGCAGAGTGGTAGCTTTCATAGCAGAGCAGTGAGAAAGGCACCCCAGGTTGGAGAACTGAGGGAACTGTTGTTCAGCAGTCCAGATTGTACCTTGGATAATGTCACACTGCCTTTCAGATCATTCTACAAGATTCACATTATTCCACCTTGCATCCTGTCACCATTCTGGCCCATTGTTTGTGATTGTTCTCAATGTTTTGTGGTCCCTGAAAGAATTGTTTGAATACAATATAACTACAATAGGTAATCAGACTTCCAGCTTTGGTGAGCTTGGTGGTGGCTCCTTAGACACATGCATGGACCCTGGCCCATGCGGGAGGCCCAAGCCCCATCCCTGCCCCCTGCAAACCAAGGCTTTGGAGCGGAGCCTGGAGCTGCAGCGCAGAGCAGCTCCGGAGCAGTGGAGCTGCAGGTTTTTGCCTGGAGCTGGAGCAGAGCAGGAGCACAGCTCCAAAGCCCTGCTGCAAACTCCCTTCAGCCTGGGCTTTACTACAATCCTGCCAGGGCCTCATCAAGCTACGGTAACATAGCAACACCCTTCTAAAGAGTCTCCTGGGTGTGGTAAATTGTCATGGTAACAAGGCAGCTTATTGAGGCACTATTAGCTATACCAAGATTTGAGCCTCACTCACCACTACATTTTTCAAACTGTCTGATGTTGTGTTTCACTACTGGATAGAGTGTTGTGACATTTAAATCAAGTCACAGTTTGTCCTTCAATCGGTATATATTGATCAATTAAATAAGAATATGCAAAACATATTTTGTAGCTTTTGGAAATTCTTAGGCTGTGCCTTGTTTGCCTGGGCTGACAAGCCATCCCTGCTATAAGCCATAGCATAACAAGCCTGCATTAGCAAAGAGAACAAGGAGTACTTGTGGCACCTTAGAGACTAACTAATTTAGTTCAGCATCAGCTTTCGTGGGCTAAAACCCACTTGCTTCTCAAGCTTGCCAGTATCTGTCTATGGGGATATCCCTGCACAGATTCTGAAGAACACTTACCTTGCAGAACCAAAGGGACTGCTGTTGAGCAAAATGTATAGCAAGGTGGGAATAGATAAAACGTGTGGTTTCATCTACATTAAAAAAAAATGATAAAACTAGGTAGTGCCAAGAATTGCCTAGCTCCAGCAGGTTTGTTTTTTTTTAAGTTTGTTTTCTCTGCTTACATAAATTGCCAAGCTATTTAACTGCTTGCTCAATTTTATCCTCCAGCACGCTCTGTAGCTTGTAGACTCTGAAAGGGTTTGTTTTTTAAGTTTGGAACATGAATTTTGGGATGTTAAGCACTCCAGACCAAATAGCCACCAGCATTGAAAGTGAGCAGTAGTTTCCAGTCCAGCTACCACATTAACTTACACCTTTCTCCCCCTCTTTGTAATTACTTATCCTAATACACTTTGATCGTCCAGCTATTAACAGGTAAATTGCAGAAGCTCCCATATAGTCAACTGGATTCAATGGGCCAACTTCATGGGTCATGTATAAGGGAGTGTAAACTACAAATTCCAAAGTGGGTAGGCATATAAAGGAGACTAAGGGCCTGATCCAGAGCCCATTAAAGTCAATGGGCTTCGGATCAGGTCCGAAGAGTGCGATTTACACACTAAGTAGGGTCAGAAGAAGATATGAGTTACATCAGCTTAGACTGATGTCTGAATTTGGCCACATCTCCTTAGTGCCCCTCACATGGGCAGTGAAGGAATTAAGACAGTCAGTTGCAACAATCACTTCATCCTGGTGATGGAACACTTAAAATAAAGCACTGCCTGAACTTTGTTCCCAAATGGGAAGGAACAAGCTGGAGGAGGTCATGAAAGCAGTGCTCTGTCCGAAGCTTGTTTTTGCAAGAAATGCCCTTCACCGATATGTTCCCTGATATGTTCTGTACCTGTATTACCACGATGATTTGAAAATCTGAAAGCAACAAGCCACATGTCTTAGAAGTCCTTGAGTTCTTTGTTGTGAATGACAGCTAAGACTATAAGCCTTTAACATGAAAGTCACATTCTCATTCAATTAAAAGATGGTAAGTGAAAACCAAAGATGTGTCAAGAATCAATGAGCCAATTTAAGAGCAGATACTAAAATCCAAATATGTGAAAACAGGCTGTAATCTGAGGCAGGTGATGGAATGATTGGCACAAACTCATTGTATGCTGAATAGCACAGCTTCTCTGTGCATTGCTGAGAGTAATATTAGACAACCATTGAGGTAGCTCTAAAGCCTTGGAATTCACATTTGTTGGAAATTGAATTATTTTTTTTGTTAGCTTTAGTACACACTGGGAAACTTAAGGACTGTATGCAACAGATAGCCATGCCATCAGCACAAGCCCCACGAAGAATGACATCATGCATCTTTGGTCTTTGAAAAACTGTGAGGGTTTTTGTCTGCTCCAGAAGACTTACTATAGGAGGTAAGAAAAGACTCCTACAAGTTTCTTTCAAAGAAAGAAAAATGGGCCAGTATGCTCTGTCAAGTATTAATGGCTTAATTAATATTTACTTAGTTATCTTTCCTTGTAGATATTTCCAAAGCACCCTTATAAATTAAAGTACAATTTATTCCTTTTTTTTTTTTAAGGGCTTCTAAATGCACCTGTGAATACTAATCCCAGAGGGTGGTGAGAGTTACATCAGTTCAGACTCCTTTCGAATCATCTCTGGAGTTGGCCAAATAGCATTAGTGTCCCTCATACAGTATTTACTTTATGTTCCAGATATATTTAACAATATGTTCAAAGTCCACTTTGATTTTTCAGTTAAGTCATCAGGTGCTGTCAAGAGTTGGGGGTTGCATGATACAGTGATAATTATTGGAAAGCACAGCGGAAAGCTGCATATTCAGAGCAGCAGAGACTCAAACTTATAAGAAACTCTTGCTTTTTAAATATCCTTATTTTCTTCTAGTTCTAGGGTTTGGCTGAACTCATTTTTTATTCACTCCCCCTCTTCAGAAGAGTTAGGGTGAGGTGAGTAAATAACAATGTTTTCAAAACCACTGAGAATGGGTATGTTAGTTTTGCACATTTAGGGGTCCTTGCTGGATTCTTTCCTTTTTTAGGAACTGGCCTTTTGAACTCTCCTGCCTCATTATCTATGAGAAGGGGAGTTGAGTGGAATGCAGGTAGAGGCAGAAGGAAAAAGTGTGGCTTAAATTCTGACCACATGAGAAACAGTCACTGGATGGAGTTGTTGACGGAGGTGTTTCTCCAAGACTGCTCTAGTTTTTCTTTTCTTTTTTGGGGGGGGAGGGAGGGAGGGAGAAGAGGGGGGAAGTAAGGGAAGTGCACAAGTGCGCTTTTTCCACCCCTCCTCACCAGCCTTCTCTTGCTGCAGCCTCTTCAGGCAGCTCTGCTGCCCCAACTAGCCCTTGCCTTTCTATTTCCACATTCCTTTTAACTCTTTCCTCCCCTGACCTTTGAGGTCTATGGAACCACCATTCTCCTGGCCAAAGACTGACAGGAATCTTCTTTTTTAAAAAAAGTCAGAGATATACCTGAGTTAACCAAGAGATTGCTTTTAATTATAGCATTCTCTCCCTAAAGGTGCACTTCCAATCCTACCAGTCAAATCAATTGATTTCCATGCTTTCCCAGGACCTTTAGAAGTTCCAAAGCAGCAGCATCTCGGAACAGTAATGGCGATAAGGAATATTATTTCAACAGAAATGAAGGCACAATCTCTGCAGTTAAGTTTATTTAAAAAAAATAAAGAGGGATGAAATGGGCTAAGGGTTCTGATGAATGTTGAGAGGTATATTTTTGGGAGTTGCTACTTCCCTATTGTCCAATTATTTTTATAATCATTTATTCCTTCACTAGAAAAATGCAATGTAATCAGTTAGAGATTCACAGAAATAAATTTGTTTAATGAAATTCAAGAAAAATTAGTTAAAAGCTTTAAATTAAATGTCTAGATCTGGCATATGTCCCATTGTATGAAAGCAAGTAGTGATCTGAGAAGAACTTATTAGTCGGACAAGAACCTCAAAATGATTGCAAACACATATCAATAAGTGATTTCATATCATGTCTGAAGTCACCAGGAGGGGAAAAAAATATATCCTTATTGGAAACCACCGAGATTAAAATATAGGGTACTGTTTTCCTGCAGCCATACAGCTTTATGTTATAATACTATAACAGGTCACATGCTGAGCAGCCTTTCAGAGGCTGAGTGGGGAATCAGAGGAAAGATGATTGCAAGAAGTGGAAATCTTACATCATTCTGCTTTCACCATTTGCCGGGGGCACCATGCCTAGAAGAGTGATCTATATAAAGAAAAATACCAGCTTTTGTATATTTATTAAAAAGCATTTCTATAGTACTGTTAATTTACATGTGCTTTACAAAAATAGAAAAACATGGTCTGTGCTCCAGAAGACTTTCTAATCTAAATAAAGCAAGATGTGGGATAACAGTTCAGGAGCAGGAAAGTAGATCAGGGAGGAAGAATTACTTGGAGTGCTGAATGGAAGAAGTTAGGAGAAGACCGTGTGTGGTTGGTGAATTGGGGTGGGGAGTAGAGATGGGATAATCAGTGATCAGGGTGTAAGGGGCAGCAAAATAAAAAACAGAACAGAGTAGGGAAAGTCAATGGGGGGGAAAAGGAGGGAGAGAGCAGATATGCAGGTGAGGTTGAGACTGTATAATATCTTGTGATGACAGCCTTGGATCTCATGCATTATGAGACAGGAAGTCATAGGAATTTGGAATAGAGAAGATGTGGTCAGGACAGGGGAAAAGGGTGGTGTTGGTTGCATTTTGGACAGAGTGGAGTGGGGAGATGAGCAAGGCAGGGAGGCCAGAAGGAGAATCAAGGCAGAAAAGGACCAGGGCACAGACAAGGGTTTAACAGTGAGAACAAGGAGGAAAAATATACATTTTTGAGGTAGTAAAGAGGAAACGGCAAGAGATTGGAAATGGAAGGGAAAGGAAAGGAAAAAGTCAGTTGAAAGAGTGCACTGAGATTATAGGCCTGAGCAACATCAAAACATACTTGAGGAATCAATTGATCTATAGAGAAGGGGAGGCATTGAAGAGAGACTAGGAGAAAAGAGAAGTTGGTTTGAAGGACAGTGAATTGGAGATGGTGGACAGAGGCAGGGAGAGGTGCAATACACTGCAGCTGAGAACATGCCCCCAGCCCAGACAGACAGACATGCTCTCTTTGCTCAAGCTAGTGTGATAAAACAACCATGTGGATGCTGCAGCTCAGGCAGCAGTATGGCTAGCCACATGAGTACAAGCCTTCCTGACCCCGTGGGTCCAAACTCAGATGGCTAGCATGTGAAGCTACTTTATTTTTATTTTAGAGCACAAGCTCAAGGAGAGCGTATACCTGCCTAGGCTATGTTCCCAGCTGCAGTGTAGACATAGCCAGGAGTCAGATATAGGAATCAAACAGAGAATGGAGTTAAAACATTTGATGAGACAAAAAAAATTAAAGATAGAAAGTAATAAGACGAGGGAACTAGGAATAGAACCTAGAGGGACAATTTTGTGGTGAAGGGAGTTTAAGAATCGATAATCTATTGCTAGAAGTTCTACATAGCTGATGTGTTCTACAGGGATTTCTTTTAAATGGATGCCTGTCTATGCTGTTTCTCCTGTTTTACTGTCTCTAGTCTTGTCTGTCTTATCTGGTGTTTTTCAGCAACCCTTGCATGACAGCTTTGGTATTATCATGGTGTGGCTTGGAGCTGAAAGAGGAATGGATGTATAAACAGGGGAATATCGAATAGGAGTAGGGAGATTATTTTATCTTTGGATTTGGCACTGATGCAATTGCTACCAGAATACTGTATCCAGCTCTAGTGTCCACAATTCAATAAGGATTTTGAAAAATTTGAGAGTGTTCGGAGAAGAGCCATGAGAGTGATTAAAGAATTGGAAATCAAGGAACTGAACCTGTTTAACTTAAAGAGATGGCTACAGAGTGACATGATCACTGTCTATAAGTACCTACATAGTGTATAAAAATTAGATAATGGACTCTTGAATCTAGCAGACAAAGGCATAGTATTATCCAATGGCTGGAAGTTGAAGCTAGACCAGTTCAGACTGAAAATGGAGATGCAAATTTCTAACAGTGACCATTAGTACAGATTTTCAGGGATTGTGGTAGAGTCTCCATCACTGACAATTTTGAAATCAAGATTGAATGTTTTTCCTAAAAGATATGCTCTAGTTCAAACATGAATTAATTCAGGGAAGTTCTATGGTCTGTAGTATACAAAATATTAGAGTAAATGACCACAGTGGTCCCCTCAATCTATGAATACTCTGCAAATAAGATTCATCCTGTCATGCTGAATGTATACACTAACCTCTAATGTCACACTTGCTCAAAAAAAGTGCTAATTTCTAGTGGTTAAACACTATTACACAAATTTTCACAACTTGTAAATCTATGCCTCAGTTTCCCCATCTAAACACAGGCCAATGATAGCTGCTTCTGGTGTAAAAAAATTGACGGAACCTCTAAGTGCTAGGTATTACTACCTCTAAAATGCATGTGATTGTACAGCCTTTAAAATAGATTGCAGTCTACAGATAATATAAGCCCTAATACTATAATAGGTCTCTGCTAGTTTCTGCTAACATAGGGCCTAATCCAACTTGCAATGGCTTTCCCCGTGGAAAATCTCTTTAATTGGAATTGGATAGTGTCCATAGAAAAGGATTGGATACACGTGGTCATCGTTATTCCTGACCACTTTGGAATAAAAATTTATCCTGGCATGGAAAATATCTAACCTGACAAACAGCTCAGTGCTGGCCTCCAGCAGCAAAATAGATTAGAGTACAGCCTTTCTAATTTCTCACATTCAGCAAGGCCTCAACTTCCAAAAGCAGCTGAACCTTTCTCTGCTAAACAAAATTTTTAAAGGTCAGATATGATTGACCTGAGGCAGATTTACATCAAAATTTGTTTTAAAAGAGATCTCCAGTGTTTTGTTTCCCTCTCCTTATTTTGGTTCTAAGCATGAGTCATTGATTTCCCCACTACAATTTCACTCTGGACTTTGTAAATCAGTGAATACACTGAATGTAATTGGGAGTTACTTGCTGAAGTCATTTGACTCTGCTACTGTTCAATCACACACTGCAGTAGTCCAATTCCCCTACTTTCTTCCCCAAGAGTTAACACAGTTATTCTCTCCTGGCAATCATTTTCTGTTATTGGGAATCATCGGCTCTTCCTTTGTTACAAGGGGCAAGGAATAGAAGGAAAATGACATTGCAGTGTTTCAAAAGCAGCTCCAAATAATTGCCATTGTCAACTTAAAGTTCTCTGAATTTCTGCTACAAGAGTCAATCCTAAAGGAGTATTAAAAAAGGACTCTGCCCTGTCCAATATTTGTACCAATCCCAACATTAGTAAAACTCTAATACATTATGGGTTTAGAAATTCCTCATTTCTTTTGCCCTATGGTTCTTAATAAAAACTTTATTTTTGTTGCACCTTTCATGCAAAAAACATATCCCAAAATGGTTTATAGAGAGTTAATATTTTAAGTTTGTAACTGTTTATCCCAGAGAAAGAAAACATGGGGTGGGTGGATGGGGGGCATGGCAGCAAAGGAAAAGGAATACATTTCCAGATGAGAACTGAAAATTGAGTTGATGAGGCAGAGACAAAAAGTTTTTTTTTTTTTTAGTATTTTGTTATTACATAAAAAGGATTTTCACTGATGTAAAGTGATTTCACAGTAAGGTTCTCACTGATTCTTGGCTATCCAGGCAAACCACTTCATCAGTTTCCCTCCTACATCTAAGTGGGAATCTAGACACTTTTGAATTGGAAGAAAAATCAAGCAGAGAAGAAAAACTGTTCAGACTTACAAGAAGATTTACAGTGCAGTCTGTCCTTTGCCATCTCTGCTTGGTTTAGCTCTATATTTGTGTATCTGACAGACACATATCATGCATCGCTGGTTTGTTAATCTTAATTTTTTTTTAAAAAAAAATCTGGTTTTACTTTTGTTTAAATTAGTAAATTATAACTCAGTCCTTATGAGTTGGCCACAAGTAATTATAACACAACATCAAGCACTTCAGAAACACGGCAGTCCATCTTGTTGGCTGAAACATCACATAACCCTGCTAATATTCACACTTTATTCTCACAATAGTCTCACAATATTCTGCCACACAATGGATTGGTTTTGAAATTTTATGTTATTAATTTTGATTGTCTTTTTGACAGACACCCCTGTTATTTAGTAGAGAACCGCTAGAGAATTGCAAACTCCAGCCCGTTCTCTGTTCTACTTCTGAATAGCTAGGCCTGAATCATGTAGTAGATTGTTTAACAATGGACACCAAGCCTCCTCCTAGATTGTGGAACTCACTCCCTATTAAGCCTATTTTTTAAAATCTTATAACACTGTGGTTTTGAGTATGTCATTAAAATATGTTTTGAATGCAATTGAATATTTCAGGATATATGATTGTCAAGATTATACTGTTCAGAGCTTTGGAATATTTTACATGAAAAATTCATTAGCAATGTCTATTTAATGTAATGTATCTTAATTTGAAATAACGGCATTTATCTGAAATCAGTTGAGACTACCCAGATCAGATTGCCAGCACATTCCAGAAGTGCCAGCACAGAGAGGGTATATGTATGTACCATCAGGGCCCAATCCTGCAATACACTGAGCCTCTTCTAAGAGATGCACTTAGCAACTTGCAGGATTGAGCCCATATGTATCCATGTATTCCAACACATACAATTTTACTGAAGTATAACTTTCTAGTAGTTTTACTACACTTATTCACCTTCTGATTTATCCAAAGGATCCTTTCATAATTAACTTTGCTTTTCATCCACAGATTTCAAAATACGTTACAAAGAAAAGTAAGTATTGTCACTCTCAGTTTAAACATAAGGAAACAGAGGTGCAGCAGCTTGCCCAAGATCACAACTGGTCAGTGCTGAACCAGGAAAAGAACCCAGAAACCCTACTTGCAGCCCAGTTTCCCATTTACTAAATCACAGTGCCTCCCAGAGTCCCATATATCGGTTAAAAGCAGCAGAAGTATACAAAAATAGGGCCAAGTTTTCAACAAAGTTACAATTTTTGGCTCTAAAGTTATACACACAAATAAGGTAAACTAATTATATAACTATCCAATTTGCATACATAAGTGAAATTCACACAATAAAAAATGAATTTTTGCATAATAAAAGCAGCTGGGACGTGAAAATACACAAAATGTTGCCTATAGTTTTAGAAGTTAGGTCAAGGCTCAGTGAAACTTCGAGCCATAAACACTGGACTTCATAAATCAGAAGTTCTCAACACAGGGGGGTGGGGGATGGAGGAAGCGTTATCAAACTTTCATGGGAGGGGGGCATTGCAATGAACCTAATAATTCAGTAATTATAGTAAAGTATTCCAGGCTAAGCATCAGGTTGCAATGCCACCCACTAAAAAATTTTGGGAGGAAGGGGCTCCAATTAAAAAAAATTCTAAAGGTTGAGAGCCCCTGTCACAGATATATATATCCAATCCCAAAATTATGCAGGTAAACATGAGGTTAAATTCTTGAAATATACAAGCATACCAAGTTCTACCAAGCAGAGGAAAAGAAGGGGGGGGGGAAGTCCTATAAAAGTATATTCTTCTACTGTAGTGTAGAGAGCTTCTAAGCCGCATGCCAGATGTATTACTCCTTTGTCTGTTAACAGTTCCCTAGAGTTAATGGCCTCAGGATAAGTGCAGGACCTGCTTCACCATCTCACAGGTGCATGCTTTCATTGCCTTAAGCAATTATTGCTCTCATGGAAAGCTATTGTGTAAAAAGACTTGGCACTAGATTCAGGGTTGCCAGGCATCTGGTTTTTGACTGGAACACCCAGTCGAAAATGGACCCTGGCAGCTCTAGTCCAGTCGGCAGCACAGCAGGGCTAAGGCAGGCTCCCTGCTTGCCCTGGCTCTTCACGGCTCCTAAGCACAGGGGCAGCCACGGCGGCTATGTGCACTATCCCACCCTGAGTGCCAGCTCCCCAGCTTCTATTGAAACCACAGCCAATGGGAGCTGCAGGGCCAGCACCTGCGGGCAGCACACAGAGTTCCTTGGCCCTTCTTCCTAGGAGCTGCATATGTTGTCCGTCTCCGGGAGCCGCCTGGGGTAAGCGCCCCAAACCCCTTCCCGCACCTGAACTCCCTGCCCCAGGTCAGACCCCTCTCTTGCCACCTAACTCCCTCCCTGAGCCCACACCTCAACCCCCTGCCCCAGCCCTGAGCCACCTCATGCACCCAAACTTCCTCTGAGCTCCCACACCCCCTCCCACACTTTAAAACCCCTTGGCTCCAGCCTGGACCCCCTCCTATACCCCAAACCCCTCATCCCCAGCCCCATCCCAGAGCCCGCACCAGCAGCCAGAGCCCTTGCTCCCTCCCACACCCCAACCCCCGCCCCAGCGTAGTGAAAGTGAGTCAGGGTGGGAGAGATCAAGCCATGAAGGGAGGGGGAACATGGAGTGAGTGGAGGTGGGGACTCAGGGAAGGGGTGGGGCAAAGGTGTTTGGTTTTGGGTGATTAGAAAGTTGGCAACCCGCACAGACTTTTCAGACTAGATTGAAATGCGTGATAATAGCATACCTAAGAGTCTTTTGCCATTTCATTAGATACCCCCTTTATCAAAAATGGCTTATTGCTTGCCTATTTTATTTTCCGTTGGTGTGAAGATTGCTTATAAAAATCAGGCACTGTGGGTACACAGTTATTTTGTTTGTTTTTTAAATAAACTAGGATTTAAGGGCTTGATCCAAACCCTTATTCATACAATGAATGCAGTTCCCTTCTATTAAATGGACTAGTTGCATGAGTAAGGGTTTGCATAGTCAGGCCTGAGTCAAATTTGCTGATCCTATAAAGTGCTATTTGTTCTCACTTGGAATTGAAGGTGCACATGCAGCACCTCATAAGAGATGTTCAGGTTTTGCAGGACCCATAATACCTGAACCTTAGTAACAGACCCTTTTCTAATCCAAACACTCAGTAATGTGCATTCAGAAACGGTGCCCTCTCCCTAGTTAGCAAGTTACAATGCTGAACTAAGAACTGTTGACTCTTGATCCGTGACCTGGTCTCAGGAGACATCTAAAACCAAAACTATAATCTATACGATCGGAAAAGCTAACATGCTGACAGTAGATATAATTAAGGCTGTAATGTAAATAGGGGAAACAAATATAAAGTTAGTTGAAGTAGGCTTTGCAAAATATATAAGGTCTAATCAGTTAGCATGAGGCCTAAATACTTAACCTAAATGCTTGACCTAGTGTTATAAGATTTCATAATATGCATCTGTGATAATCCCATAAGCTACAAAACAAGTTTAAATTAGGAACATTTTAGGGGCTTTTGGTACATGTAACCATGGAACAAAACCACAATTTACATATCAAACCACTGGGAAATATATTGAGGCAAACAGTGTAAGATAAGTCACAACCCTAATTATGGTCCCCAAATTACAAACATGACCAAAAAAGATGTGGTCCCAGACACATGGGGACCAAAGGAAAAATGGTTATAAAAGATTGTCAGACCAATCCCTAGTTGGGTGTACTGGGATGACAAGATGGTGGAAACTTGAACATCACTTATGGTGCTTCTCCCTTTACTGTTCCTGTCATCTCATGTCCTCCCCTAGTAGTCTCAAGGTGTCCATCAGGTTTGGGTATACACAATACAGTGGGGGGTCTTTTTGCTAGACATATCTTTTTTTCCCCAGGCTATTATGCTTGCATGTATTTAGGTACTGAATGGAGTCTTCACATCTCTACATGTGACTCACCAATTTAATTTCTTATTATACCTTCCACATAGCCACATGAGTAGAGAACCTGTGATTAATGACTCCTGCATTTTGCACCAAGACCAAATCAAAAGGCTACAAGACTCCTATTACCAAGTCTTCACTAATTTAAAATTAATATTTCAGGTATTTACTAATATGCTTCAAATTATTACAATGGACACTAAACTTCACTTACTAGAGTAATGACTGCAGTGTAGATGGTACTGTGTTGTCCTTAGGTTGGTTTGTTTGTGTAACAGGATACACTCCATCCCCATGCTCTGATGCCCCAGAAACCATTCAGACTCTGTCCAGTAAGTGGTAACTTCATATGAGTTATTTATAGTTCCATTACCAGCATCAATACAGTCTTGCACAGAAAAGTATTTATAGTGTTTCTGGCCTTTTAGCCCTTTCCCACAGGGCTAGGGAGAAACAGCAGTTTCCCCTCCTTGCACACTCAATGCATACTAAGCTCACTTTACCTAAATCCTCCTTTAGATTTCCTTCCTATGTCTTCTTTTATACCCTTCAGCTGATGACCAATTGATTCATCAGCCCTCCCAGTCTGATGAGCTAATTAGGGGCATATCCCCAGTCAGCCTTCTCCAGGGGAACTGACTGGTGCCCAAGTGATCCGATGACTCACCTGCCAGCTGACAACATGCTGTCACAGTCTTCTAAATCACAAACTTCAGTCATTTAAAATGCATCACCTTGTCACTAGATGGTGAATTTCAACCCTATGCAGAGGTGTGGCACAAAGCCTATGAACCACATAAATGCCATTATGACTTCATGCTAGCCCTCTGCACAGGGGTGAATTTCACCCTCTAGTGTATTAGCAACATTCCATTCTAATTTTCTTGTGGTGCCTTTTAAAAAAAAAATCTTCAGCATGAACTAAATGTACAATACAAAACAAACTTATATCAGCAGAGACCTGGATAGGAGCCTTGATCTTGTTCACATTGGACTAGATCAGGGGTTCTCAAACTGGGGATCAGGACCCCTCAGGGGGTCACGAGATTACTACATGGGAGGTCACGAGCTGTCAGCCTCCACCTCAAACCCTGCTTTGCCTCCAGCATTTATAATGGTGTTAAATATATAAAAAAGTGTTTTTAATGTAGAAGGGGGTTGCACTCAGAAACTTGGTCTGTGAAAGGGGTCACCAGTACAAAAGTCTGAGAACCTCTGGACTAGAGTGTGCAACCCTTTCTCACACTAGTGAGCACTCACATCAGTAGTCCCAATGGGAGCACTATGTGAATATGTACTCACTATTGTTCAAAAGGGTTCAATTCAGTGACAAAACTCCCACTGACTTCAGCTCTGTAGGATCAGAGACTATATCACCTAATAAGGTTTTTTCCATCTCCAATATGTATGATTAATTCATTCTTAATTAAAATAAGAATAGAGTTTCACAGGAATTCACAGTAGATGAATATATAGACCTTTTGCTGATTTATTTTTAAATCATCTCTTTATTGCAGATGCAAAGGTTAACAAAAACAAATGGGTATGTTCAAGAGACATTGTGAAAGATGGGGAGCAGTATAAGAGTACAAATGATTTGAAGTAATGCTCTATATAGTAAGTTCTTACAAAAATGATCAAGTGGCATGTCAAATTAACAAGGCTTGAGAGCTCAAGCCCTACTGGATTTTTCAACATACAAGATAATGATAGGCAGGTATGCATATATTTGATGAGTTTCTCCTGGACTGTGTCATTTCCCCTCCCCCCAAAATCAAGAAAGTGTCCCAAACTTTAACATTTAATCTGTTCAAGTCCAGTGCATTGGAATGGCTCCATTCCCTGAGTAGCAAGTTGTTGGAGTTCCAAATTGTAAACCTCTTACTAATAAGACATACCCAAAAAGATTCATTAATGTCAATTGGACTGTGCCTGAGAGTAACTGTTTACAAGTAACAAGGAGTCCGGTGGCACCTTAAAGACTAACAGATTTATTTGGGCATAAGCTTTCGTGGGTAAAAAACCCACTTTTTCAGTTGCATCTGAAGAAGTGGGTTTTTTACCCATGAAAGCTTATGCCCAATTAAATTCCAGTTCTGCAGTTTCTCATTTAAGCCTGTTTTTGAAGTTTTTTTGTTGAAGAATTACCACTTTTAAGTCTGTTTTTGAGTGTCCAGGGAGATTGAAGTGCTCTCCTGCTGGTTTTTGAATGTTACAATTCTTGATGTCTGATTTGTGTCCATTTATTCTTTTGCATAGAGACTGTCCAGTTTGGCCAATGTACATGGCAGCAGGGCATTGCCGGGACATGATGGCATATATCACATTGGTAGATGTGCAGGTGAACAAGCCCCTGATGGTGTGGCTGATGTGGTTAGGTCCTATGATGGTGTCCCTTGAATAGATATGTGGACAGAGTTGGCAACGGGGTTTGTTCCTGGGTTTTTGTTGTGTGTTGTGTAGTTGCTGGTGAGTATTTGCTTCAAGTTGTGGGGCTGTCTGTAAGCAAGGACTGTCCTGTCTCCCAAGGTCTGTGGGAGTGAGGGAAGATCCTTCAGGATAGGTTGTAGATCTTTGATGATGCGCTGGTGAGGTTTTAGTTGGGGGCTGTAGGTGATGGCTAGTGGCGTTCTGTTACTTTCTTTGTTGGGCCTGGGCTGTAGTAGGTGACTTCTGAGTACCCTTCTGGCTCTGTCAATCTGTTTCTTCACTTCACCAGGTGGGTACTGTAGTTTTAAGAATGCTTGATAGAGATCCGGTAGATGTTTGTCTCTGTCTGAGGGATTGGAGCAAATGCAGATGTATAGAACAGTTGGTGAATCATACTAGTTGAGGCAATTTAATTAAAACAGTCTGGCTAAAATCAAACATTCAAAGTATACAATTAAAAGAAATTATTTTTCCCTCCCAATTTCCCCTTTTATAATGAAGGCTGCCAGGGCTTCCTTGTTAGAGGGTTAACAATATCACTAACCTGCTGCAAAATGTTTAAACTGTCCTACCTGCTTGTCCTCATGGAGTCTGAGTCCAGCTACAGGGAACCTATTGAGCATACCCAAAATTACCACACCCAATTGCAGAAACTTCCGGGATGTGGAGTGCTAAGGGAAAAGAGAATGGGTTCAGGTGATGCATCTGCCTAGCAACAATGACCCAGACACAACTCACTCCTACCCGTCACCCCCCAAATAGATCTTTTAAAGAGATATCTTCCTATTAGGCACTGGGGTTACATTTGCAGGGTCAACTCCTGCTGTCAGTGCTAATTGAGCAGAAAGCTGATTTCTGAGAAAAGATTTGGTGATAAGTAACCTACAGACTTCCTCCTGGGTGATGACCCAGATCAGTCAATTGACCAGTTTCTGAAACTGAGTACCTATGTAAGAGAGTGTACCTGCTTGTGTATGTGTTTTAAAGATTGTCAGAGTTACAGCGTGTGTCCTTGTTTTGTAACAAGTTCCAATAGAGGTTGTTCTAAAGTAGCTTTGAAATGGAACAAGTTGCTGTTGTTAACTAAGATGGTAGAACACTGTACAGGTGTCTCCCATAGTTAATGATTTCATACTGCCTTTCAAGTTCTAAGTGTATACTGACATAAAATGAGACCAAGTATGCAAACCTTTTGAACTGTACTCAATCTATACAGTTTGTCATAAGTGTAGGAGCTTATGTTAGATAGTTAGGGTACAAAGGCTGTTTACACACATTTTCTGTGAGGGTGGAGGTGAAAAGAGAAGTGGCTCTCCCCTTGAGGGAAGATGAGCCTCGCTCAGCAACCTTCACCACAAAGTGAATGCATATGCATATAGAGAAACAATTGCCATGATGAGCTATTATGATGAATCAAAAGAAGCTAGAGAACCAGTTCAGTGGCAACCACAGGTTTTTTCAGTGGTGTCTCATGTATTTTGCACTTCAGAACAAAAACTAAAAACATGAAGTGACGCACAGAAGTGCAGTGAAGTGTCTAAAATATGCACTGACGTTTTAAGAATATGCACAAAGAATATTAAATAAAGCCCTCGAGTCCATTTGGCTGCTGACTAGAACCAGCAGTGCCTTCTGTTTTATATGCAGTGATGATTTCACAGATTTTCTAGTACTGGAATATGCACACTAGTGAAAAATCTGATCAGCTGCAGAGAGCTATAAAAGCACTTAAAGCACGCCAAGAGTTCAATCCTGGGAATTTTCATGCTACTGCATTTAACAGCATTCCCCCCTTCTCAGCAGACATAGTTTGGGGGGTGGGGTGGGGGAGCAGCCACCACTGCTTGACTATCCTTGGCACTATTGGATGGATGTCTATAATCTCAAACTCAATATGGTCTAAATCGAACTTCTGATTATTTCTCCCTAAACTTTTCTGCTTTCTTCATACAAGTGGTATGGTGTGGACAACTTTTCTGCTGTGGACAACACCTCCCTGTGACCCATGCCTACAAAGGGATCATCTTTAACTGCTCTTGCTTCTTCTCCTCACTACCTCCAGACAATGACAGAGTCTTACTGCTACTTTACATCTCTAAAATTCAGGTCTCTTTCTTCATTCCAATGACTGAATCCACTCCTTGGTCATTTGGACCTTGACTACTTCAAATCGTCTTCCTGGGTTTTTTAATGCTACCCTTGACTCACCAAGTCCAATCAAAATATTGCTGTCAAAATTATTCACCGCCCATTGGTTTGACCTTGTCATCCCTCCTTTTTTAAGGCACTTCACTGGCTTTTCATTGTGCCATGCTTCAAAATTCAAATTTGTTTTCAAGGTCCTACATACCCTAAAATGCATTGTTCATAAAAATAAATGTTGAGAATTTACTAACTTTTTTAGAAGTGAATGGTTTTGTGTGTATTCTCTTTTCTCTTCCTCCCCATTCTTTAAAAATCTTCTCTCGGCTTCTATCTCCCACTTTTCAGCCCTGTTCATTCTCTCTCCCCTTTCTGTGCATTTATTTCCTTGTTCCCTTTGATTTCTTGTCTTCTGGCTCTTTATTTCCCCACATAGCCCTTTTACTCTGCTTTGACTCTCCTCCCCCCACCTCAGCTCCAAGTATGACCCTTTGGCCCCCAAATGATCTGTGCCTTTCACCTATTACAGTTATTGGGTTTCCATTCGCTCAGTCACCTTCTGGACCCGTTCTTTTTTTCCCTTCAACCTATTTCCCTACTCTCTAACTCTACAATATTGTCATTTGCCCTCCCTCTTCCTTAATCATTCTCTTTCATTCCTTCCTTCCAAGTCTTTTCTCCTGCCTTAAGTCTGAAGATGAGCCATCAGTCTGAAGAGTCCTCATGATTCAGGGCATAAACAAATCTCTCATTTATGGAAGTTAGAAGGAAACTTTACCTCAGGCAGTGATGAACTTGAAGATTTTTTTGGCATTGACCTACTTCAGTGAACACATATTTTTTTTTCCTGAGGCTGAAGTTCCTGGACACTGACAGAGGCAGGATACTGGACATTCAGCAATTCCTGTATGTTCTGATCCATCCATAAAGATGCTGGTACAGGGCTGGGGTGATTTACTTGGTGCTTCTCTGTTAGGGATCAGTGTACAGAAACCTTCTCACTGCACAGCAGTAAGAGTGGCAGAATAGCCACAAGTGGCATTGCAAGAATGATGCCATGTAATAGATGTAGCAATTAGAAAAACTTTATAGAGTTTAAGATTCACAGAGTTTAAGTCCAAAAGGAGCCATTAAATCATCTCATCTGACTTCCTGTATATCACAGGCCATTACATTTCATTCATTTACCCCTGTACCGAGCCCAATAACTTGTGTTTGGGCGGCTAATGCTTATCATCCAGAGAGGCATCCAGTCTTGATCTGAAGACTTCAAGAGACAGAGAATCCATCACTTCCCTCGATAATGTGTTCCAATGGTTAATCACTCAGAATGTAAAAAATGTTTGCCTCATTTCTAATTTGAATGTATCTGGCTACAGCTTCCAGCCCATTGGTTCTTGTGCCTTTTTCTGCTAGCTTTAAGAGCCATTTAGCACTCAGTATTTTTTCCCACGAATGAGAGTACACTTATGCTCTGTAATCAAGTCACCTCTCATTCTTTTTTTTGATAAACTAAACAGATTGAACTCTGAATCTCCCACTGTAAGCCATTTCTTCAGCTCTTGAACCATTGTTGTGACTCTTTTCTGTACACTCTCCAGTTTTCTAACTCTTTTTTTAAAATGTGGACACCAAAACTGTATACAGTGTTCTAGTATCAGTCTCACCTATGCCATAGACCAGAGGTTTTTAAACTATGAGATGCGCCCCCCTGCAGGGCATGGAGGAACATTCCAGGGAGTGTAGGAGCGCCTGCCACCAACCCGTTATTTATGTAGCAACTACCTTTCCTGCCTTCCCAGTGCGGATTAGCCACTGGACCAATGGGCCCCATCCAATTGGAGGCCCTGAAAAAATAGGTGCCCCCCCCCCCGCCTCACTCTGCTCATCCAGCGCTCCTGCCGGGGAGTGGGGTTGGGGCACGGGGGCTTGCCTTGCATGGCTCACCCGGCTGGGGAGTGGCAGGATTGCCGGACAGGTGGAGTGGGACAAGCCCCTGACCCCACTCCCCGGCTGGAGCACTGGGTGGGTGGAGCAAGCCCCCATGCCCCAACTCTGCTCCCTGGCAGGAGCACCGGAGGGAGGCGCAGGGGACTTTAGGCAGAAGGGATGGGTAGGTGTCCCCACTTGCTCTGGCCCAAGGCCCCACAAAACCCTAATCCGCCCCTGAGCCTTCCAGTTCAGTATCCTTACAATAAGCAGTTGTGCAGTGCTTATTCTGCTGGTGACTTTGATATTTTTTCATATGATTCTGTGGTGAAAAATGGATCGGTACCTAAGTTCCCTCTAAGGTGCTCAGCCACAGGCTATAAAGGGCCACGCAGCCACAGGGGCCTGGAGAGGAGAGAAGTACGGGTGGGTGGAGACTGCGGAGGGGAGCAAGTTGAGGCATGCAGGGCTGCCACCGGCCTCTGCCCCTCCCCCAGAGCTCGCTGGTGCTGGCAGGGAGAGGGCTGGGGGCAGTCCTCTGGACCCAGCCCCAGGGCAGCCTGCACCCCAAACTCCTCATCCCCGGCCTGACCTTCAGCTGAAGTCATCACCCCCCCCCCGCACCCCAACACTCTGTTCCAGCCCTTAAACCCCCTCCCACACTCTGAACCCATCATCCCCGGCCCAGAGCCCATACCCCCCAACCAGAGCCCTCACACCCCCGGACCCCAACCCTCTGCCCCAGACCTGAGCCCCCTCCGACACTCCGAACCCCTCGGCCTCACCCCTGACACACATCACCTCCATATTGGTGAACATAATAAAATTAATTCTGCACATGGATATAAAAAAATAGAGGGAACATTGATCTGTACTTATTGCCAAAAGGTGGGTGTGTTCCAAAATGAAAGCCAGAAGCTGAAATGGCCAAAGTTGATACAGAGAAAAAATCTGCAAAAACAAGAACATATGATGAAGCATATTTGGATTTTGGTTTCACTTCCATTGCAGTTAAGGGAGAAAGTAGGCTTCAATGTGTAGTGTGTGCAGTAACTTTAGCAAACGATAGCCTGAAGCCAACAAAATTAAGATGTCATTTTGAAACAAACCATGGTGAGCTGGTAGGAAAGAACAGATTTTTTTTTCAAATGAAAGCTACAAAAACTTTATAAACAAAAAACACAGTGAAAAATGTGGTATACACCCCTGCAAGTGCTTTAAAAGCATCATATCAAGTTGCGAACCACAAGTTGCCAAGAAAAAAAAAAGCTTTACACAACTGGGGAAAAGCTGATTCTCCCAGCTACAATTGACATTTGCAAGATGATGCTTGGTGACTGTGAAGCAGAGAAGTTAAAAATGATCCTGCTGTCAGACAACACAGTCAGCTGCCAAATATCTGACATGTCAGAAAATAAAAAGGCATTGCTGATCTGTTGATTGCAATCCAATTATTTGCAATCCAGTAGGATGAAACAATGGATCTATCAAAAGAAGCTCATTTAACTGCTTACATTTGATACTCTCATGAAATATCAATATTGGAAGATTTTTTTGTTGTGCAAGCCAATTAAGATGCGAGCAACTGGATCTGAACAGTTTAATGTTTTTGATGACTTCCTAACTTCTCACAAGTTGAAGTGGGAAGCCTGCATCAGAATCTGCACAGATGGAGCCCCTTCTATGTCTGGAGGTAGGGCAGGTTTGAAAGCCGAAGTGTCTGAAATTGCTCCACTTATATCATGGATTCATCATATGATACACCACAAAGCCTTTGCAACTCAAAACATGGATTGGGAACTTATTGATGTTCTGAGTTCTTTTAAAATTGTGAACTTTATCAAGATGCATCCTACAAAGGCACATCTCTTTGCAATACTTTGCGCAGAAATGGAAGTGGAGCATGCTGCTTTGTTGTTTCACACTGAAGTCAGGTGGCTATCCAGGGGGAAAGTGTTGCAATGCGTTTATGAACTAAGAAATGAAGTTCAACTTTTTTTAGTGGATGTGAATTTCAACAACGCAGACACACTTTGTGATCCCCACGGGCTTGTGCTTTTGGCTTACCTTGCTGATATTTCTGACAAACTGAATTCTCTAAATGTCCCATTGCAAGGAGAGGAAAATACTATTTTTGACAGGCACAAGAAGATATCTGCATTCAAGAGAAAGCTAGAGCTCTGGAAAACAAAGATTGAAACTGGTTTAAGTGTTCCATTCCCATTGTTAACTGATGCTACCAATGAAACAGAATCTGAACTATTGAGTGTCATGGAGTCAATCAAGAATCACTTGAGTTCTCTCAGAGCCAGTTTGGATAAATATTTTCCCAAAGGAAATGCACCCCTGAATGATTGGATTATCCAACCTTTTGTAGCAGAGGCAGTGACCTTATCCCATCTCTCAAATGACATTGAGGAGAAGCGGCCTGAACTTCAGAGTGATAGGACACTGGAAATTAAATGTAAAAAACTGTGTTTGGGGGATTTTTGGTTGAAAGTTGGCTCAGAATATCCAGCTTTGTCAAAATGTCGATCAAAGCTCTTTCACCATTTCGTTCATTTTATTTGTGTGAGATTGGATTCTCTTCGCTGGCTGTGCTAAAGACAAAGTACCATTCGAGACTGGAAGTGGAAGACAACCTCAGAGTGACTGTTTCAAAAATCTCGCCACAAATTGATAAACTATCTGCAGAGAAACAGGCACACCCTTCACGTTAAGTATCTGTGTATTTGAAACTTACAGGGGTAGGTCATTTATTTTTAAAGTTCTGTTAAGGTCAATCTGTTTATAAGTAGGCTATCAAGCATACTTTTGCATGTGTCTATTTTTGTCTCTGTTGGGAGGAAGATGACCATAAATTGTAACTCAGCTCAAAAAATTCGAAAACCACTGCCCTATACAGAGGTAGAATCACCTCCCTACTCTTTGAATATATGAACAAGGGAGCAGTAAGTAGGATTACATTAGCTCTTTTTGCCACATCATCGCACTGGGACCCCATGTTCAGTTGCTTGTCTACTATGACTCCTAATTCCTTTACAGAGTTGCTGCTTTCCAAGATATACATGACACTGCCGTTTTCTTTTAACAGTTAAAGGGGAAAAAACGCTAAAGATAATGATGGATACACAGAGGCTTTTAAAAAGGTTAAAAATCAGTGGAGCTTTCTCATAGTGTTAAAATATCAGAAATAAATAAACACATTTAAGAAAATAGGTAAATAAAGTGTTTGTGATGATTAAAAGTCATGGAGAAAAAGAGAGCATTATCTAAAGCTAATACTACTGTTCTGTTTTGAGATCAATATATTCTCATTTATTTAAAAATTAACCATTGTCTTTATATTTCAACATATATAGAAGCCTAGTTTGGAAAAAGGGTTTCTCACACTTGAGAAGCTGAAATGACTAATTTGCAGCTATTTGAGGCATTACTCCACAGATTGCCTGATTTTAGGTTAGCCCTACAGGTACTTCAGCATGTATAATTTGTAATTCATTAATCTTGGGAGAGAATTATGAAACCACTTTGAGAAATAAATATAGGCACTAAGACATATTTGGGGGAATAAAGCATTCAAATGTCTTCCCCTTCCCTCCCCTCTCATGAATTACATTTAAAAAAAAAGTATTTAAAAGATGAATACTTTAATTTTTTAGATATATTTAAAATATATTCTTAACTGGCTTTATTCCATTGTAAGATGAATATACATGGCTTTGCAGTAGAGAGAGTCCGCTTCAAGAGTCCATTAACGACAGGAAAAGTATCTATATTCTTGAGATATATTCATTCAGAACTGATTTAATTAATATGCAGAATATTAAAACAAAGACAAAATCAAGAACTTTAAAAATACAAGGATGTTCCCACAATGTCGTTTGTTAAGCTGGGTCTAAGCTTCAAAATAGGGTCCAGAGTGTCTCCAAAGTTCAGGACTTTGATTCAGTTTATTAGTGCTAATTAGCACAGTGCCAGACAGCATTGCAGCTCACATGTCATCTGTTTCTACTCCTAATAAAGGCAATGTGAATCTCCCATTAGCTTCAGTGGGAGCAGGACTGGCCCCGCGGTATTATAGTTTGAGTTGCCTGATGCTTTCCATCATAAGGTACTGTTTTCTGTTGCCAAACAAAACATAACGTTGCCAAACTTTAACTGCCTGGGCTGAAATTTTCCATGCCAGGTGTTTGACCCCAGACAAAACTATTTTGGAAAGCTATTTTCGACAGTTTCAGTCAAAAAGCTTCAACCATTTCCAAGAATGTGGTTGGGAAACAAATATGGGTGTTGCTATGTTTAAAAAAAAGTCTTATAAACAGTTTTGTTGAGAAGTTCTAGTGTCCCCATCAGTGACGATTTTATATTTTCTTCCAGGATACTGATAAAAAAAAAGTTAAGTAGTACAGTCACGGTCATTAGTCCACCTCATCTGGGGTCATAGTTGTCCTAATTAAAACTAAAAGTCCCAAAATATCTTAATACAACAAAACGACAACAACAAAACCTTCTACCCTCTCTGCGTTTCTACCGTCTTTGCTGTTTGAGAAGGGTGCCTGTGAGGCCTTCCTGCCTGGAGAAGGATTACAGTTTCTTCCTTGTGTTAGTCATAGTCTCTCCTCAGGTCTCCCTGCCTGGAGAACTTTTCTCCTGCAAATTAAAGGCCCTGCAGGAGCCTTCCCTGAAATCTCTATGGATATATTGGCAGTCTCCTGGGCTAGCCCCCCACCCCCTTCACTGCCACTTCCTGCTCCAAGGCATCAAGCCTGTATAAGAACCTCCTTCCAGCTCTTTCCCCAGCTGGGCTTTATCACTAATTAACCCTGACACCTTTTACCTAGTAATCACCTGATTCCTCTCAGGTGGGACCCATTCTGTACTCAGGTTGGCTTAGCCCTGGACTCTCCAGCCCTAGTGGCAAGCCACCCTGTTACAGTTCCTAATATACTTTAAAAATGCCTTCTTATTGTCCTTAACTCTGTTGGAAATAGATTTCTCCTTGTGTCCCTTTGCTTCCCTTTGCTTGCTACAATTTTTAACTTCTGATTTATAGTCATTGCTATTAACTTCCCCTTTTTTCCATTTGTTATATATATATTTACAGCTGCCTGCACTTCCTGTCTAAACCACTTTTTTTTACACCAATACCACCCTTCTTCCTCGATTGTGTGTTTGTGGCTTTTTGAGCATCTAGTACAGTGTTTTTAAATGATTCCCAATAATCATTCGTATTTTTCTGATTAAATTCTTCCTCCTGGTTGATTTGGCTCATTGTTTTCAGCTTTGTGCAACTGGCCCCACTAAAGCACTAAGTATATATATATTAGGGGCCCTGCACATTATGAATGTGATCAAGTCATGATCACTGGTACCTAAGCTACCACTAGTTTTCAGTTCTGTGATCCATTCCTCTTTATTGGTTTAGACAAGGTCTAATAAAGAATTTACTGATATTGGCTAAAACACTTTCTGCATCAGAAATTCCAAGTATGTTTTAGTACTGGCAGCATGAGACCTCTAGCATATGTCACTCAGTTGAAGTCTCCTATGATCACACAGCTTTTTTTCCTACACATTATATATAGGTACCTAAGGAGCTGGTCACCCTGTTCCCTAGTGTGAGTTGATGGTCTGTAACAGACACCATTTAGTAACCCATTTTGTGATTTATCAGTTAGCACATTGATCGATAAGCGTTCAGGATCATTTTCTTCCAAATTATCAGAAACTTGGAAACAGGTAATGCTATTTTTGACATAGAGTGTTATTCCTTCTCCCTTTTTGCCTACTTGATCCTTCCTCAATAGATTATAACCATTGATTTAAATATTCCCATGATGTTATCATGACCCACAGGCCTCAAACCCAGGTCCAAAGGGTTTACAGGAGCAGCCATGCTTCAACCCTTCACTTGGCAGCCTGCTGACAACTGCTGTCCCAGGACCCATGAATCCAGCCCCAGTTTGAGACTCTGCCCCTGATGTGCCATTGGTGGAGCCCACAGCAGCCGATTGGCCCACAGGTACAGGAAGCTGTCTGAACAACTGCAATCCACTCTGCTCTGGACCTTGTACCTCAAACCTGAGCTGGCAGCACTGCAGGAATACCTCCAAGAGAACCTGTCCTGAGTGTTCATCCACAGGTCAACCTCACCAACCAGTGCCCCAGTTCTTTTCATAAAAAAAGAAAGATGGCAGCCTCCAGCTCTGCAATGATTACTGAGCCCTAAACCAAGTAACAACCCAGAACCATTGCTAATCCCCAAGCTGTTGGACTGTGTGGGGCTGCCTGCATATTCTCTAAACTGGACCTCCAGGAAGTTTACAATCTCATCCGTATCTGAGAGAGGGACGAGCGGAAGACTGCCTTTTGAACTCGCTATGGCCACTTTGAATATTTAGTCATGCCTTTTAGATTGACTAACATCCCAGCAGCATTCCAGCACTTCATTAACAACATGATACATGACCTGCTGGACCAGTTTGTAGTAGTATACTTAGATGATATATTGATCTTCTTGAATGATCTGGACCAACACACCACTCATGACTGCACAGTCCTGGAGAGACTTTTACAACATGTTCTCTTCACAAAGTGAGCATTTTATCAGACCTAGACTGAGTTCTTGAGTTTCATCCTGTCCCTGGGAGGAATCAAGATGGACCTGCGCAAGGTCTAGGCTGTCTGTTACTGGTCAGCCCCCCACAATGTGCATTATCTACTTTTTCTAGACTTTGCACATTTTTACTAGAGGTTCATCTGAAAGTTTTCAAAACAAACTGAGCTACTCATTGCCCTGGTCTAGAAGAACATCTAATTCTACTGGTTGCCAAAGGCTGAGCACTCATTCGAACAGCTAAAGTGTGCCTTCACCACTGTTCCACCCAGACATGATGCAAGTTTTCATTGTGGAGGCCGATGCCTCTAGCACAGCGATTGGGACAATCCTCTCCCAGAGGCAAGTACTGCATCCATATCGCCTACTACTTGAGGAAACTTACTTATGAAACCTTAGACAAAGAGCTCTTGGCAATCAAGACTGACTTTGAAGAATGGTGACACTTTTTGGAAGGGACCCAGTATCTGGTCCAAGTATTTACTGATTTCTAGAATCTGGAGTATCTGTGTAGGGCTAAGGCCATAAACCAATGACAGCTTTGGGGGACCCCATTCTTCTCCCAATTCAACATTACCTTGACCTATTGTTAACGTTCAACCTAGCCAACAGGGTCAGTATTTTGGGCTGGCATATAGAATCTGATCACCTCTGGAAGCAGTCTGTCAGTCCACCCACCACCCTCTCGTGTATGACAGAAAAGAGACAGAGAGATGTGTATGCTTCGAAAACAGTTAACAAAGATTTATTAAGGAAATTGACAATAGCAGGGATAGAGGAATGATAACTAGAATAAACAACCCAATACAAATGCAAGTGTGGCTGCCCCCAATTGGACGTGAAGCCCGGTGACCTGTACAATCCTTAACCTTGGCTATATTTAAACTAAACAAAAGGAAAACACAAATTACCCCAATACAGTACTGAGTCAGAGGAGACAACTTCAGGTAAGACAAAACAGCTGATAGTGTATCTCGTTGTCGCTTGAGAGCTTGGGATCTGAATCCTGGACCTCAAACCAAGCTTCGCAGCCTGACTTGGGCTACGGGAAGGAGGAGCATAGGACCATCAGTGAAGATATACTGGAACCAGGACTGAAGATAAAGACGTCACTGGAATCGGAACACAGGTAGGTGTTATAGTTCATGAGTCATGGTAAGTGATGTCTGCTTGGCCGATGGTGTGAGTAGGGAGTCACTGAGGAGATCCTTGATGTCCGTGCAAATCAGTGTGATACCTGGCTGCCGCTTAGGCATGCAGCCCTTTTAATAGGCTCAGTGGCACGAACCTAGCGGTCTGAGCTGGTTCTAACTGCCCCCTAGGAGTCAATTATTCTTTTCCCACCGCTAGTTTGAAAAGGTGCAAAAGTTCTGACAAGAAAGAGCAACAACATCTTGCCCCTGCAGTTGTGACAGGAGAAGACATTTTTTTCACTTTGTCACCTCTGTCACACCATTGTGGTGCAAATTGACTGCCAAGTTCCACCCCAGAAGCAGCTGCATTTCAGGCTGGGATGAATGGTCTCTCTGTACGGATGTATTCTATAAAGCACAACGCATGAAGTGCATCAATGGCAAGTACTGGTATCCTGCTGGCATATAGCCAGGGCACCATGATACTGTGTTGCATTGTTTGCATCTTTAGTTGTGATGATGCCTCACTGAAGGACACTATTGTGTGTCCTGGGGCACAGTCATTATGTGACACCATCACAATGCACTACATTAACATGCAGCTCTTTAATGGCTCATGCTCATGGGACACAGGACATTTACAACAGTAGAATCATGGGACTGGAAGGGACCTCAGGAGGTCTTCTAGTCCAGTCCCCTACACTCGTGGCAGGACTAAGTATTATCTAGACCATCCCTGAGAGGTGTTTGTCTAACCTTTATTAAAAATCTTCAGTGACGGTGATTCCACAATCTCCCTAGGCAATTTATTCCAGTGCTTAACCACCCTGACAGTTAGGAAGTTTTTCCTATTATCCAACCTAAACCTCGCTTGCTGCAATGTAAGCACATTGCTTCTTGTCCTATCTTCAGAGGTTAAGAAGAATAATTTTTCTCTCACCTCCTTGTAACAACCTTTTATGTACTTGAAAAATGTTATCATGTCCCCTCTCAGTGTTCTCTTTTCCAGACTAAACAAAGCCAATTTTTTCAATCTTCCCTTGTAGGTCATGTTTTCTAGATCTTGAATCATTTTTGTTGCTCTTCTCTAGACTTTCTTCAATTTGTCCACATCTTTCCTGAAATGTGGTGCTCAGAACTGGACACAATACTCCAGCTGAGGCCTAATCAGCCTATTACTGTCCTGAGACCTCCAGGTGAAGTGGCAATCCAACGGTATGGAAGCAGGAGACATGCATTCAATTCCCAGCTCTGTCAGTGACTCCCTGGGTGACTTTGAACAAGTCACTTAGTCTGACTGTGCCTCTCTTCTCCATCTGTAGGTACATCTACATTGGAGCTGGAAACATCATGCCCAGCTGGAGGAAACATACTGGTGCTAGCTCAAATCAAACTAGAGTGCTAAAAATAGAAGTGTAATGGCATGAGCACCAGGAGGGGCTAGTCACCTGAGTGCTTATCAAGGATCTCAGGTGGGATCACACTCAGGATGGCTAGCCCCTTGCACCACTGTGGCTCTGTTTCTATTTTTAGCACACTAGCTTGATCAGCGCTTGCATGGGTATGTCTACACAAGCTGGAAATTACACCTCCTTTTTCCAGTGTAAACATACCCCAAATCATGGGGATACTTCCTTTCGTCCACCCTCTGTAAACTCTTTGTATTCTATATATACAGCTTCAAGCACAGCGGGGACCTGACTTCACGTGAGGCTTCTAGGCTCTACTGGATTTGTTATTAATAATAATTAATATGCCACCCAGAAATAAAGGAACCATTGGCTGGAAACCAAGTGTGCAGCACTACAGTAGGCACCTGTCACTTGGTAGTTAACACAGCTTCCAAGCTTTCAGTTTTCTCACATCAGGACATCCAAGGAGACCTCGACAGAACAGCATAAAAGCCACAATCTGGTGGGCAGAGCTCCTGGTGGCTCTGAAGCCCAGCTGGTGCCGGCAGAGGAGGTAGAGAAGGAAGGAAAAAGGGGGGGAGGGGGAATGTTTTTTTCTCGTGGTCTCTCTTCAGCGGCATCTTTTCTCCACAAGCAGCGGCAGCCCAGGGAATGACTCTGCCGCAGCCGAACCGCTACTCTGCTCTGGGAGCGAGGGATGACAATTACAAACTACTGTATTCTGTGATTTACTTTCTAGAATCTAAAGTATATCTAAGTATAATCTAAAGTTCTCCTGTGAAATGCTGGCTGTGCAAACCCTTCCGTGGTTGGATCATTCTTGTGTTTTTATTTTAAGTACAAATAAATATGTATAACAAATTTAAAAGTATGTAATTAGTAATTTGATATGTCAGGTGGCGCCTTTTTTTATGTGTTCGCTCCCCCTGATATTAGAACCTGGCTATGCCACTGCTGCACAGCCTCATCTGGCTTCAGCTGTATAGAAGGCCACCTTGACCTCTTGCATCTGGTGAGTCTTATCTGACTTCCTCTCTCTCAAGTTCCTTGGTGGCCATCTCCAGGCTTCCTTAAACCTAGGGTACTGGTGTTTTCTGAACCTGGCTGTCTAGGAACTCTTCAGCTTCTCTGATTCTCAGTTTCATCTCAACTTGCACCTGCAATTGAAAAATCTTTTCCTCCAGCATAGCCACCAACTTACATGTCATGCACAGGAAATACCTTCTGGCTTCATCCAGGAAAGAATGTGGCACATCTATTGCAGGCCACCCCGACTCTTCCATTGCTGACCACCATGATATCACATGTAGTGCTGAACCTGGAAGGAAATCCACTCACTCAATCTCTAAACTCCCTCCAAAACTCTCTTTAGCTGCCTCTGTTAGCAGCTCTCAAGTTCACCTGGCTTTTTATACCAAAGCGTCCCTGGTAGCGTAGCTCAGCTATGCAGCCCGTACACAAACAAACAGTCAACTAAACAACCACAGGCAGACCAAACACATCAGTCACCACTGATACAGAGAAAACCCATTTTGAAGTCCCCAGACTCCATTGTGTATTATTGACCTCCATTTTGAATAAGCAGAGTCATCAGAGTAAGTCTGTCAGGCAAAGTTATAGCTATAGCTATAGCCACTGCTATAGTATAGTGTTAAGGTGTATATGTGTGTGTGTGTTGCAGGATTAATAAAGATGAATATGTGTGTTGATTGTCAGAGGAATGTATATATGTAAGACCTTAAGAACTGCTGTCAGCGAATTGTGGAAGACTAGCCATCTGAAGCAGGGTGCACCATTTCACATTGTTTCAACCATAAGGCAATATGGTTTGGAGTGCTCTTTAACTTGTTATAAGGGATTTGTGTTTTAGATAATTATTGTGTCAGGAATTGTTGTTTGCACCATTAAAAGGGTGCCTTGTTCTGGAACACTGCTTGTGTCAATCACTTATTGGAAGGCTGTATCCGTCTCTCCTAGGGGTAACAGGTCTGAGCTGTGCTTTGGAGTTTCTGAAACAGGGAATCCCTGGCAAGTCCAACATATTCCTTGGCTACCCTGGAGACCCATACTTAATGAGAACAGAGTGAGATGGACTGTTTTAAGAGAACCTTTGATAAACCTGGGAGGGAACAATAGGTAGGCTATTCTGGTGGCACCCTAAATCTGTTTTTGAGATAACAACCATGTCCCTCTACCTCCAAGGACAGAGTCTACAGCTATTCTCCCCAAAACTCTCTTGTTAGATGCCTCTGTTCCCATAATGCAAATCTATATAACAGCATGTTTCAATTGTGTAAACTTATTAGTTTACATTTGATAGTGAATTGAAAACAAATTACAAATACAGCTTGAAGCACATTGGAGATTGAAGCAAATCATATTTTTTTCAAAATATACTTTGACTTCATTTCTGTTCTGTTTTTCTCCAATCATTAAAAAGCAAATGTTTCCTATGAAAATGTAATTATAAAATATGTCACTATAATCTTTTGTACTCCACTACCATTGTAAGAAAGAGAAAAAACTAATCTACAACTATAGAGGCTATATTAATCATACAGAAACATCTCATCTTAAATATTTAAACATGTTTGCAACTATCTTGCTAGTGGTTTCTTCCTTTACAAAACAAGATATTAAAAAAAACCCACCAACCCATTAATATGGTAGAACAAAAAGCATCACTACAATTCTCAAAGCTATGTTAAGTTGAAAGTGAATATTCACACAAGCAAAACCTTGTTAGATATATGTTAAAATACAGCTTTTAATATTTGGATTTACAAAAACAAAATATATTTTACATATGCAGTACTCCTCCCAAAAGATATACTGTATATCAGTGGTTCTCAACCAGGGGTATGGGTACCCATTGGGGTATGCAGAGATCTTCCAGGGGGTAAATCAGTTCATCTAGATTAGTGTTTCTCAACCTGGGAGTCGTGAGCCCCGGAGGGCGGGGGTCATGGGACAGGTTTGGGGGTTTGCAAGTGCAGGGCTGGTGTTAGGAAGTGGCAAGCAGGGAAATTGCCACCCCACAAAGCTAAGTTACATGCTTCAGCCCCAGGTGGCAGAAGTCAGGCTTCAGACTCCTGAAAGGGGTACAGTAGTCTGGAAAGGTTGAGAAACTCTACTGTATATTAATGGTATAGATAGGTTACAATGGGTTAATAAATGATTACCTGATGTTTTAATAAGTGCTACAGATTATTACAAAGTTCAACAGATTACTTATAACTGTGGCTTATAACCTTCTGTATCTCCTTCTTCTGATGTGGTTACAGCTATCTATAACATACTACTCATATCTGTAACACACTTATAACAGCTATTAATTATTTATAAATAGTTTATAAAGGATTAATAAGTGTTCTCTTAATGTAAAGTGTAACTTCTAAAAGTGCCATGAATTTCACATAGGTATATGGGTCTTAGGTTACGCCTATACTACCTGCTGGATTGGCGGGTAGTGTTCAATGGATTGGGGCTCGATTTATCATGTCTCGTCTAGACACGATAAATTGATCCCTGAGTTGACGCCTGTAACTCCACCTCGGCAGGAGGAGTAAGCGGAGTCGACGAGGGAGCCGCAGAGGTTGACTTGCTGCTGTGAGGACGGCCAGGTAAGTTGAACTAAGTTGAACTAAGATACTTATACTTATCTGCGTATCTTAGATTGAACACCTCCCCTACCCCCACAGTGTAGCCCAGGCCTTAGAGTCTTCATTACACATTTACACAAATAATTAAGTGGTTGTTGTCAGGAAGTAGGTTCTATAAATACACATTTTGCACATTCCTGAAAACACCCCAAGGAGACTTAGGTAACTACAATACAGACTGTGATGACACAAAGAGTCTGTCTAACCGAACAGTGTCAAACAGAACTGTGTCTTAAGTCCCAGTTACTACCCAGTTGACCCTAGCCAGAAGCAGCAGGAGCAGCCAAAGCAGGGACTGCTACACTGGGGGTGTGTGGGTAAAATGTAGCTCAGATGGTGCCGCCCTTCCCCCTATTTTGGGACATTCAGAGAACTTCCTACAGTTTTGACTGAACCTTTTCTGCCCTGTGCTGATAATAAATAACAATAATAGTAATAGTTGTCCACTGAATCATTTACTTTCTACAATATAGACAGGACCTTCACTATGCTCCCATGTAGTGATAAAGCCTGTAGTAGTCAGGAAACAAGTCTGTGGTGACTAGATGCCACCGCATGGCTGTGCAAATCAGGTTGATGTAAATGCCATGTCAAATTAGAACTTATTTTCTGTAAATATTCTACATGGCGGCTTTAAAAAACAGAGGACTGGTGAACATTCCTAGCAGTAATGTTAGAATTGTTAGAATGTTTTCAGAAAGCAAATTCAAAAAAGGCATGAACACAGGCAAATAAATATGCTTAATATGTGAACAAACACAAAAAAATGCACAATATCTATATACTGCTATAGACAATGATGAGCAAAAATTAAGGAGTGCAAATGAAATGCAGTGGGTAAAATCCTGGCCTCACTGAACTAAGGGTAAAATTCCCATTGATTCCAAAGGGGTCAGAATTTCATCCAGTATCTGTAAATCCAAAATAAATAAAATAAATTCTGTTTAATCATCTCAAAATGTAGAACAAATAAGTGTATTCTGTTCCTAACATCTGTCATATCTATGCCAGAGGTATTCCAGGCTTCTAGCGACTAAGGGATCCTGCAGAATTTTTCCTCCAGTAATTGCTATTTTAAGGCACAATGCTACATGGACTGAACATCTCTGACATTCATATATAAATCATTTAAATTAATATGGTGGAATGCTTTTTCTAGGAAAGCTTTGAGCTGGAAAACAAATGGCCCAAAGCTTTATAAGCAACACTAAAAGCTTATCAGCAATACTCCAAGGATAGGTATCTTGCAAAAGGCAAAAAATTGTACACAATTTATTACCAGTTATGAAAATACCTACAGCTAAAATTCACTAAGGAGCTATACCAATAGACTTCGGTCCAGAAAAATCTTCCAAAAACTGCTTCAGTTCCCCTGACGTACAAATCTTTAAGTGCACCACTTCTTTAAAAAAAAGAAAGTGGTGTACGGAAAGATCCAGAAACTTTGATGAGGTGCAAATTGACGCCTAGACACAAGCAAAAATTAGCAATAATTAAGCTTCTATATGAAGTGCTGGGTTTGTGAGGGAGGTCATGGCTGTGTTCCCCAGTGACTGAGCCAGCAGAATCCTCCCCTCATTAGATGAAGGGCTTTTAGGGCCCCCTTATGCCATTCTGGCCCTTTCACCTGGTAAACAGGGGCCAAAGATCTCACCCCAAGATACTGACCTACAGACCCCTTCCCGAAGCATTATGCTACACTTTCTCCCGAAACCTAAGTTACTCAGGACTTGTCTACACTGGCAAGTTTCTGTGCAGTAAAACAGTTTTTTGCACTCAAACTGCAGATGTGTACACACTGCCCAGCCACTCTGTGCCCAGAAACTTCTCATTTGCAGCGCTGCAAAAAAAACACCTCGAAGAGAGTTGTAAGACTATTTGTGCGGAGGCCCCTGCACTCTATTGCCAGTGTGAACACTCGATTGCTTTCTGCACTCTAATTGGCTTCCGGAGCTGTCTCATAATGCCTCAAGTGACTGCTCTGCTCATTGTTTTGAAGTCGGCTGTCCTGGAGACATGCGCCCCTCCCCTTTCAAAGCACCATTTCTGACAGCTTTTGCGTGCTGTGCTGATCTGCTCCGGGACACAAAGCAAACCATTAATGTGGAATGCCTTGCCTCAGGACTGGTTGCTTCCTGTCACTGTCTGAACTTACAGGACAGCATGCTGACACCCTCTGTCCCCCTAAACACACTGTCTCTCTCTCCCCACCATACACACACACTCCCTGTCACACACTCACCCCCGCCCACTTCAGTTGAAAAGCAGCTGGCAATGTAGTAGGATGCCCATGGAACAATGGGATTGGGAAACCTGCATCATGTCACTCTGTGTCTGCCCCTTGTGGCATTGCAAACCCTTCCCAAAGCACCCTGCAGCCAGTTGCACAGTGGGATAGCTACCACAATGCACTGCTGTCTTTGCGGTTGCAAGAGCTGCTAATGTGGATGCACTCCAGCATCACAAGGAGCACAGTGTGGACACGCAACAGTGATTTAATTCCAACGTTTTAATAAAAGTGGTATAACTTGTGGTGCAGAAACTTGCCAGTGTAGACATACCCTCAGTTATTATGGTATATCAGAGATGTGGACAAATCTTTGAGGAAAATATCATTTTACTGGAGCTGAATAAATATTTAAATACCTTGTGAGAGAGTCCACACAAAATGCTTTAGAAGTCAAGTTCTGTAGAGCAAGATATGGTAAGTAAATGGTAAATTCATCTTCTAGGCCTTTCTGCTCAGCTCCCGGAGTGCCTCTGTGTTGCCTCAGAAAGTGAGCATTTTGTTTCCATGTATCACCCTCAGTTTGGCAGGGGATAAGAAAAATCCTATGATTTTCAGAAACAGCTTCTTCAGCTCTGTGATGGCATGTGTACCCTCCACCCCTGGAGAATTGATCAAAGGGTTAATCTGCTTCTCTCCAAAAGGGCCACAACTGCCTGCCTTTATGATAGGGATCTGCAAAGCAGGGCTGGATTAAGTGAGGGAGCATCAGACTCTCTCTGGTCTCTTCTAGAATAAGCAGAGCTAAGATGAGGATGTGCAATTGCACACAGAGACTATCTTCAGCAGTAGATAGGTCTGCCCGTTCCCAACCATAATCCCACAGTGTGCTCAAAGCATTACTGATTATTATGACCGGCACACAGAGACAGTCAGATTCATAATGATGGTCCATAAATAGTAAGTCAGGCAGCAGCAGTAGACTTAGACTGAACATTCAGGACCCCAGGCAAGGCCTCACTTTTATTAATGTGCAGCCAAATCATTGCTGAATGTGTCTTGTAATCACAGAAAAGTGCTGCTTACAAGAGACGTTTTTTTCATGTTCATAATTAAAGACATATGAACCAACTGATGCATGTGTATATCAGCTAAGACCTTAAAGCTAAAACATGTGAATTTGGGGAACTCTGTGACTATTAAAAGACAGACTTTTACAACAGAGTATGTGAAATACAAAGCAATTGAGCAAGGTACAGGCTGCTTCAGCTAATTTAACTGTAATGAACCATAGACATTTGTTGCGCCAGTGAAACTGGAAACATAATGATTCAGGCTATATTCTTATTATTACAGCATGGATTCTATGGTACAGTTTGGTTCATTTAAGATTTTTACTTCATTTGATTCTACATTTTCTTTCATATATAGTGCCATTCCCCAACCAGCATGACCTGTTCTGTCCTTCAAGTATATTTTGTACCCTGATATTACTGTGTCCCATTGATTATCCTCATTCCACCAAGATTCTGTGATGCCTTTATCCTCATGTAATACGAGGCACTCTAGTTCTTATTATTTAGACTTCTAGCATTGGTATATAAGCACTTTAAAAACTTGTCACTTTTCAGCTGTCTGCCATTAAATGATGTAATTGAATGGGCCTTTTTTTCATTTGACTGTTTCTCATCATTTCCTACCTGCATTTTATCATCTTCCATCCTCTCCTCCTTACTAGGACATAGATAATCTCCATTAATAGATCCTCCCCTAAGGGATGTCTCTGTCAGAACCATGTGCTTCTCCAAACCTGTCGGCTTTCCTCCAGCCCTTAGTTTAAAAACTGCTCTACGACCTTTTTCATTTTAAGTGCCAGCAATCTGGTTCCATTTTGGTTTAGGTGGAGTCCATCCATCCTGTATAGGCTCCCCTTTCCCAAAAGTCTTCTCTGCTCCTAATAAATCTAAACCCCTCATCCCTACACCATCGTCTCATCCATGCATTGAGACCCTGCAGTTCTGCCTGTCTAGCTGACCCTGCATGTGGAACTGGAAGCATTTCAGAGAATGCTACCATAGAGGTCCTGAACTTCAATCTCTTACCTAGCAACCTAAATTTGGCCTTTAGGACATCTGTCCTACCCTTCCTTATGTCATTGGTACCTACAATGATGAAGATGAATTCCTTTCACAAAATTGCTGATGAGAGTTTTAAAAGAAATCTGTGTGAGTTTTTGCCAATGTTGTCCTTTCGGTTTTTATTTGGAAGATACTAAATTTAGTGTAAGTTCCATTTCAGACTGTGTACTCCTGAATGTACCACAGTGTCTGTTTTGCCATTTTCAGGAAACCTGTCAAACACGAAGCAGCACAAAGGCAAGAGCAGACCTTTAATTTTCTGACTACTTGCGCTGCATCTGCATCCTTCTTACCTGTCTTCAGTTGAATCAGCTTCATTTGTAAGTCTTTTTTTGGAGTAAATTGGTTCAATTCCAGGTTTTCTGATGAGAATGTTTCAAGATGAGATGTTATTACTTTAAGATAGAGATTCAACTTTTTCTATTAAAAATAACAGCATCTTTCTCTCTGCTTACAAATCTTTCAACCCACATTGGCCTTTCTTGAAAGAAAAAAAAATAAACTAAACAGAATCTCTGGGGGCTGATAAATATTTAACATTATTCTTGGCCTTGTCTTAGCAAAGGTTTCCTCTGCTCCACTTCATTTTATAACTGGATTACTCCCAGATGGAATTGGTAAAGAAAAATGCCTTTGAAGTGGTCATGTACCTTTGTTCATATTAGTCAAATACATTTAAATGTCACAGTGTCTGAACAAACAAGTGTTGTAGTACATTTGTTGTCATGATCTTTAGTGTGAAGCACTGGTGTTTTGAGTTCCTCTGAACTGTCCTGTACAAGTAACCAAAGCTTTGTTTTACTTGTAGCTAGTTATGTAAATGATGCACATCTAAGCAGAAAGCAACCTTGGAGTCTGGTGAGAAAATATATTAATGAGAAATCACTCTGTCCTTTTCAGTGATTCAATTAATCAAAAACAGAACTTGGGATTTTTTTATGATATCCCTAACACTATGCACTATGCACACTAAGTCACCAGGCGTCAAATGACTGCAGATAAGAAAACAAGAGACCCCAAATACTAATTATTTTAGTCTCTTACTGTAGTATATAGAAAGTGGGTAGTATCCCTTTAAATAGTCTGTGAGCCCTCTATTGGCATGGCGTTTCTTCTGTGTGTCAGAAGCAAGTGAAGCCACCAGAAATCTTCTAGAGCAGCAGTGTGCCACATATGGTTAGTAAACATGGTATTTGGTTCTTACTGTGCCTTCCTTCCTATTATGTATGTTGTATAAAGAGCAAAAGAGGCACCATTTGCCATAAAGTAAAAGTTAAAAGCGACACAGCCAAAGGAAAATTCTACTGAAAACAGTGTCAATAAATGTTATTTTAAAAAATGGCTTTTCACTCCTTTGCCAGTATTTATAGTTTCTTCTTTTCATAGCATGGCATAGATTCACAAGCTTTAACTTCAGATACGGGATATCACAATACTGGATCAGCCTGGGGCACAGACACTTCTAATATACCAGACCTTCCAACATTAAGTCAACAACAGCTCCTTGGGCTTATTTGAGGCAAGGAGACTGAGTGGGATCAACTAAGTCTTGATTGAAGAAGATGTAACTCAGCGGGCATTTTTGGAATACAGGGTCAAATCCTTTTGCAAGTACGCTGTGTATTTTTCAAGTCCAGTATCGTGTTCAAGAAGCATATTAGATTCCCTGCAGATATTCTTGGTCTATGCATTTTATAGTTTGGTTTCTGGATTGACAATGAGTAACAGTTAACTGTTTTTGGTGAGCAGGTTAGTGCTAGTACTGTATTGAAACAGTCTCTAACCAGCTCCTCATGGACAGCTGTCCCATGCCATCTCATTGATATTTTCAGCAGTCCCAACAGAAAAGGAAAGTCTGAAGGGTAATTGGAACTTAACTATCTTCTAAGCCCTATACTAGGGTTGTGGCCTGGAGAACAGGCATTCTTTCTGCCTCTGTTGTACCTGTTCTGTTGTAGGGATATTAAAGAAGGTTTATATTAGACATGGTTTATATGAAAAATGACTTATTGTTAATTGATGCCTCATAACTAAAGGTTTATGTTAAAAGTAAATTTGTGATTCTAACCTGCAAGCCACCAGCTGTGTCTGTGTGAAGCCTGCTCAAAGAAATACTTTGTATAAAACTTGTTAAACATTAATTAACTCTAAGTAAGCCAAAACAGTAGCTGTTATAGTGTATAAATAGAGACCCCCACCCTCTGTAAGTTTTCATCTCACTTGATCTTTGATTGTTAAAAGACAGGGAGTCTCACATAAATTGGTAACACCCCAAAAAGTAAAGAGACAGTGAAATAGATGTGATTAAGATAGAGAATGTATGTGACTGAATGGTTAGGGAGTCACCAGCCTGAAGAATTCAGTGTCGGCTGAAGAAGGTGTCAAGTGGGATCAACCAGATGACCCCCGGAGGGCAAACTGGAATCCACCCACCACACCTCAAAGGAAGGAAAAACAAAACATCTAATAACATGGAGCCAGCCATCTGCTGATTGATTTAGCAACAGCAGAATGAAGCAACTCCTATGAACTAACATAGGGAAAAATCCCTATAAAACTGGACTCTAAAGGAATAAGGACTTTGAGTCTATGGTTCTGCTGCCAGCCTCCAGGAGCATCAGATGCATCTGACACAGACTCGGCTCCATCCTCATGACCAAGATACCTGGCCAGTAACTTGGCATGAGCAACATCTAGGCTGGTAACTATAACATCTATACAGAACCTGAATGAATGAGTGTGAGTGTGAGTGTGTGTGTGTGTGTGTGTGTGTGTGTGTGTGTGTGTGTGTGTGTGTGTGTGTGTATAAGGAATAAGTAGTAATAGAAACAAGTAGGAAAACATTGTCTTTTGTTTTGTTATGGTATTTACAATAAATGTGGCATCTTTGCCTTATCCCTCTTAATAAGATCCTGCTGGTTTTTATTATATTGGTATAACACTGTGGCTAATTGGAGGATATTAGAGGGCTGAAAACCAAAGAATGATGGTCTAGTGATTGGCATTGAACTGTGACTCCTGGGCTTAACTCCTGCCTCAGCCACAAGTTTTCTGTGTGATCCTTGGTCTACCCTGTGCCATTATATCCAATATTCAAAATTGGGGATTCTTCATCCAACAGGAATGTCATGAGGATAAAAATCCATTAATGGTGAGGTGCTCAGACACTATGGTGTTGACGGCCATAAGTAAATAGACACAAGCAATCAATTTACTTTGAAAAAATTAAGTACAGCGTTTTTTGGCAGTGATGTTCCCTGGAACAACCAGAAAATGCAGCGGCATGTGAAATGAAAAGCACCTAAAAAATTAACTGAACTTATTTTAAAACTCAAAAAAAGGTTCTCTTGGGTTTGGACAGATTTTTGGACAGAGTTAGTTCTTATTTGATTTGAACCAGTTCTTCTCTTTCTATATAAAATACACGAACAGCATGTTTCACAGTGTTTTACATTTGGATTCATTCATTCTCTGCTTCTCACTTGTTGGGCCCCACACACAGCTGCAAATGTATGCAGTAAACAAACTGGACGGTTAGTATTCCTGATAAATTAAAAAAAATGAATTCCACATAGTGCTGAACCAATACAATCCAGGTTCAGCTACAGTTGTTTGTACTTTCTGTTTGTTGAGCATCTTCACTACATTGGCATCAATTTCTCCATTTCTCATTCTACTGGAGGATTAGCTATAATCAGTTTTGGCTCGACCAAGCATGAATATTCTACAAAGGATTTTGTAAATTGTAGTTCACTGGGTAGATAATCATTGAATGGCAGAGTTTTTCCTTTTGGAGTCTTTTTGATCATATTCTATCTTGTTTTAGAAAATATATAATCTACATATTACTGTTTTAAATGTAATTCCAATCCACTGGGAAGTGATTCATCTGTGTGTGTGCTGGAAAGTAGGAAATTATTTATGGTAGATTTTAGCTGTGTGGTTTATTGGCAAACCCATGCTGGAATTCCCTGCAGCTTGTTCTATCTCATTATGTAATTGTATTGCTATACAACATTAAAAAAAAAGTCACATATTACAAACCAAGAGGATGTAATGGAAAGCAACTGCACCAGAAAATAAACAGCTACATTATTCCAGAGGGAATTAACGTTCAGAGGCTACTTTAGATGAACAATTTAACTTTACTATTAAAAGAAGTAATTCATATGCATAGATGGGAGAAATAAGTCCTTGAACAAAAAGCAGCACAATGGTCTTCTAGACAGTATTATGAACTAACATACACAAGTCACCACAGTGCAGAAGGCAGCATATCTTACCCTGTGATAGGGAGTATATTTGGCAAGAGATATTGATGGAGTAGATTGCTCACTATCTATGCACAAGAAACAGTGCAGGGAGAGACTGTTCTTGGTACAATCTCTCCAGTGCTCCTTGTAGGATGCAGTGATTCCATGCAGCTCCCTGCACCCGTGTGTGCAGTAACTGCCATAATGTAGCCCTGTCTGGATACTTCTTAATACCCAAGTACCAGCCCACAAATCAGGCTAAGTGAGAGGTTTTGAGTGGAAAGTATTTTCATTGACAAATGGCCTTTTTCAAAAACACAACTGCTGACCTTTTCAACATTTTTCATATGATTTTTTTTTTAAATTGAAGCTAGTGGAAATTTCTCATTTTCTCTGGGTTTTGAAATACAAAACATTAATTGCTATTTTGATGAAAACATTACAAAAATTAAAATGTGTTTCACAAACCCTATGAAATGGAAACACCTTCAACACTTGATGTGTTTTTCCATTTTTCAACCAGCTCTATGAGTGACATTTCTGGAAGCATTGTCTCCTGAAAGCAGATTCTGTCTTTTTAGAAAAGCATTACTATTTCAGCTTTTCTACATTACAAAGGGCAGACTCCTTGATTTAGACAGCACTGAATAAATGTAATATAACTGTTGCTGGAAGGGTATAGCATTACTGGCATTTCAGTATTGTATAAATGAAATAGCCTTAGAAAACACAGACAACACATTTCACTAGAGTGTTTCATTAGATTTAGATCTTGCACTTATTTTTTGTATCTAATTTTCCCTCCAGAGACTGCTCAACATGTGTCCCAGATGATCAGCAAAATAAGCAAAATAAGTTTAAAACCAGCAATTTTCCACATCCAGCAAATTTTACAGTATTTGCTTGAGGAAATCAAGACAATGACTTTGTCTACACAGGAAAGTTTTTGTAGTTTGTGGTAGGATCCACCTCCACTGCTCTCCCCCAGTAGGAGCCAACCATGGCACCACTCACTCTTTCTCACTTCCCCCTGGGATCTTTAATCCCCTTGCACCTGGACTTTCCAGATCTCTCTTTAATCAGCCTTGTCTTGAGGCTTTCTGCCTCAGGCCTATCTTCCCTTCAGAGAGGCTCTTGACCAGTGGTGGGCAACCTGCAGCCCATCAGGGTAATCCGCTGGCGGGTCATGAGACCGTTTGTTTACATTGAACATCCGCAGGCATGGCCGCCTGCAGCTCCCAGTTGCCGCAGTTCGCCGTTTCCGGCCAATGGGAGCTGCAGGAAGTGGCTGCGAGCACATCCCTGAAGCCTGTGCCACTTCCTGCAGCTCCCATTGGCTAGGTACAGTGAACCGCAGCCACTGGGAGCTGCGGGTGGCCATGCCTGTGGACAGTCAATGTAAACAGTCTTGCGGCCCGCCAGCAGATTACCCTGATGGGCCACAGGTTGCCCACTCTTGCTCTTGACACTTAACCATCGCTCTCAGCTCCCATGGGCAAGTCATTGACAACAAACATAAACTTAAACTCAAAGGAGACATAAAGCAAAAGGGTCTTCCATCCTTCCTGGGCTACCCTTCCACCTAGTCTGGATCCTCATTCTTAGTCTATCTCCTAGCCATCTGCCTGGGGTTGATCCTCTCTAGGGCTTACATTCTCCTTCTCTCCCTTTCATTTCAGACTCACCTCCCCCGCACCTCCCGAACTGTCCCAGCTTTGTAGGAAATCACTACCACCTTCCCAGCTGAGTCTAATAATTGACTCGTGATATCTGACCCCTAGCCCATCAAAATCAGGTAGTGGGGAGCAAGCTGATCCATCACATGTGAGGCTGAGCCCAACTCTCCTTAAATGGCCAACCAGTTTGTAGCACAGTTATAGCTATATAATCCCCCAGGTGAACTCTCTTATTCCACCATAAGAGTGTCTTTTTTCAATTTAGCTTAAACTCCTTCCTAAGCTAAACTGTAAAAAAAAAGCCAGTGTTGTACCGGGGGGGGGCTGTTATACCAGTATAACTATTATAGGGCTGCAGCAGCACCACTATAGTTAAGAATAGCATCATGACTTCTGTTTCAAGGTTGACCTTTCTAAGTCCTCTAAAATTGATATGCTTGGTCAGATTCTTTTGAAATTTCATTTGCCTCAGAAGGATGCAGGTTAGGGTTAGTGACCCAAATTTGGTGCCATTGAACTAGGGGTTGTGGAGAAATAAGCCATGGAAAAAATAGCCTTTTTTCCAAAAAGTTTCTAGGTTTTTGTTTTATTTTTCATTTTGTGTTTGTTTTGCGCAGAGATAGAGATGAAACTATTGATGCGTGTCAAAATGGTCTCAATTTGTTGAGTTTTACCCAAGGTAATGCCTGGCGCCCACTAAATTTTGGGGGACCCAAACTGAGAACAGTATTGAAGAACATGTTCATGTCTTCACCTACATCTATGTGCAGTCTGGAAGGATTACAGTGAATACGCACCAATTAAGAAAAAAACAGGGTTTCTATGCAACCACTTTATGCTTATCTTGGTAGTTCAAGAGAATGTTCTGACACCAGTGTCCTTGGTGAGCACTCCATCATTGATATTTCTAGTCTGAACCTTTGCATACGTGCACAATAAAGATTTAATAACTCCTGTTGCTTGCTATAAGAACAGTCAGCAGCCAGTCTTACCACAATTTTTGTTATACCAGTTAGGGAGGATCAGGTGCCAGAGTACTTTGGGGGAAAACTGAGGGAACAGGGACAAGGAGAGGGCTTGCAGCTGCAGAGGGGGTGAAAAATGAGGGTTGGATTGGTTGTTTGAGAAAATTTGTATTTTACTAGCCCCAGGGGTGGAGATGGGATGGGGGATGAGAGTGTCTACTTCCTGAGCTTGAGGTAGATTAATGTGGTATTGCCAAAGACATGCAGCACTGAGATTTGGAACTGACAGTGCAGGTACATTGATCACTGAAGAAGAGAAGAAAAAGCACTGTCAGGGTTGCCAACATGTGGATTCTGTGCGATTCCTGGATCATGAGTTTGCAGGAGAGCAAGGAATACACCATGACATGGAGATTGGTGAGCTCCATGGAGTGAGATGGTCTGCATTGGCATCATGTTGTGCCCACTCTGCAGTGACTAACCAGTAACGTACAAGGTTATGATCATAGAATCATAGAAGATTAGGGTTGGAAGAGACCTCAAAGCAGGACTAATCCCAACTAAATCATCCCAGCCAGGGCTTGTCAAACCGGGCCTTAAAAACCTCTAAGGATGGAGATTCCACCCTCTTCCTAGGTAACCCATTCCAGTGCTTCACCACCCTCCTAGTTAAATAGTTTTTCCTAATATCCAACCTAGACCTTCCGCACTGCAACTTGAGACCATTGCTTTTTGTTCTGTCATCAGGTACCACTGAGAACAGTCTAGATCCATCCTCTTTGGAATCCCCCTTCAGGTAGTTGAAGGCTGCTATCAAATCCCCCATCACTCTTCTCTTCTGCAGACTAAATAAGCCCAGTTCCCTCAGCTTCTCCTCATAAGTCATGTGCCCCAGCCCCCTAATCATTTTCATTGCCCTCTGCTGGACTGTCTCCAATTTGTCCACATCCTTTTTGTAGTGGGAGGCCCAAAACTGGATGCAATACTCCAGATGTGGCCTCATCAGTGCCAAATAGAGGGGAATAATCACTTCCCTGGATCTGTTGGCAATGCCCCTACTAATGCAGCTGAATATGCCGTTAGCCTTCTTGGCAACAATGGCACACTGTTGACTCATATCCAGCTTCTCACCCACTGTGAATCCCATGTCCTTTTCTGCAGAATTGCCACTTAGCCAGTCGATCCCCAAACTGTAGCAGTGCATGGGATTCTTCCTAAGTGCAGGACTCTGAACTTGTCCTTGTTGAACCTCATCAGGTTTCTTTTGGCCCAATCCTCCAATTTGTCTAGGTCACTGTGGACCCTATCCTTGTGCTCCAGCGTATCTACCTCTCCCCACAAGCTTAGTGTCATCCGCAAACTTGCTGGGGGTGCAATCCATCCCATCATCCAGATCATTAATGAAGATGTTGAACAAAACTGGCCCCAGAACTGACCCCTGGGGCACTCCACTTGATACCATCTGCCAACTAGACATTGAGCTGTTGATCACTACCTTTTGAGCCTGACGATCTAGCCAGCTTTCTATCCACCTTATAGTCCATTAATCCAATCCATACTTCTTTAATTTGCCGGAAAGAATATTGTGGAAGACCATATCAAAAGCTTTGCTAAAGTCAAGGTATATCACATCCACATTTTCCCCATGTCCACAGAGCCAGTTATGTCATCATAGAAGGCAATCAGGTTGGTCAGGCATGACTTGCCCTTGGTGAATCCATATTAACTGTTCCTGATTACCTTCTTCTCCTCAAAGTGCTTCAAAATGGATTCCTTGAGGACTTGCTCCATGATTTTTCCAGGGACTGAGGTGAGGTCTGTAGTTCCCCAGATTCTCCTTCTTCCCTTTTTTAAAGATGGGCACTATATTGCCTTTTTTCAATCATCTTGGACCTCCCCCGATCACCACAATTTTTCAAAGATAATGGCCAATGGCTCTGCAATCACATCAGCCAACTCTCTAGGCACCCTTGGAGGCATTGCATCCAGTCCCATGGACTTGTGCATGTCTAGCTTTTCTAAATAGTCCTTAACGTGTTCTTTCACCACTGAGGGCTGCTCATCTCCTCTCCATACCATGCTGCCCAGCGCAGCAGTCTGGGAGCTGACCTTGTCTGTGAAGACTGAGGCAAAAAAAGCATTGAGTACTTCAGCTTTTTCCACATCATCTGTCACTGGGTTGCCTCCTCCATTCAGGAAGGGTCCCACACTTTCCCTGACCTTCTTCTTGTTGCTAACATACCTGTAGAAACCATTCTTATTACCCTTCACATCCCTTGCTAGCTGCAATTCCAATTGTGCTTTGGCCTTCCTGATTATACCCCTGCATGCTCGAGCAATATTTTTATACTACTCCCTAGTCATCTGTCCAAGTTTCCAGTTCTTGTAAGCTTTCTTTTTGTGTTTAACCTCACCAAAGATTTCTCCGTTAAGCCAAGCTGGTCGCCTGCCATATTTGCTATTCTTTCTGCACATCAGAATGGATTGTTCCTGCGCCCTCAATAAGGCTTCTTTAAAATACAGCCAGCTCTCCTAGACTCCTTTCCCCCTCATATTAGCCTCTGAGGGGATCCTGCCCATAAGTTCCCTGAGGAACTCAAAGTCTGCTTTTCTGAAGTCCAGCATCTGTACTCTGCTGCTCTCCTTTCTTCCTTTTGTCAGGATCCTGAACTTGACCATCTCATGGTCACTACTGCCCAAGTTGCCACCCACTTCTACTTCTTCTTCCCTGTTTGTGAGCAGCAGGTCAAGAGGAGCATGGCCCCTAGTTGGTTCCTCCAGCACTTGCACCAAGGAAGTTGTCCCCAACACTCTCCAAAAACTTCCTGATCCTGTGGATGTTGTGAGGATTCACTCAGGTGGAAATGAACAGGGCCTTATTCCTGGAGTACCCCTCATACAATGCATGAAAGCAGATCTAAGCTGCATCAGAGATATGTGTCCAAGAGCTGTGATATTTTTTTCTGATTTGCTGAGCATCTGAATAATTGCTACAGTGACGATATGAAGACTATTAATAAGTGTTGGAAGAACATTAATCAGGAAAATGGAGGGTTCATGAATGACCAGAAAATGTGAACCATATGTCATCGAAACATTACAAGCTCTGGCACCTCACTGTTTCTTGGAGATGAAGTACATATATTGGACAGGGGTCAAAGGACCTTTGCCTCAAAGATAAAACTGTTGGTATTTTGGAACAGAAACCCTGTCTGTGATTTCTCTCACTGGCCCTACCACATTTCCCCTCCAACCATTCTGAAACATGACCAGGAACACATTCCACTGTAACATAGTTGTCCTTCCATCCATGCATTGCAAGTGAGTTGGGTTATAGAAGGGGTGAATTAACAGCAATTGAAATGTTTTTATACCAGAGAGTAAGGACTTCAGGGAGATGTGTTCCCTGCTTGTGGTAGCGAGGCCTGGGATCAATAGTGGGGATGGAGCCGGTTGGAGGGGAAGGGGGAAACACTGAATGTGTCAGAGGCATGGCTGGGGAGCTGTGCCAAAGCAGAGGTGGTGGGGCCCAGGTGATGTGATGTTGGTGTTGGGGGGGATGACTGAGTATGCAAATTGTGGGACATGATTTGTACAACTGCCTAGATGACTACGAACTCCTACCAACAACGTATCTTTTCCTGTTCAAAAATCTAGGAAATTCAGTGGCAAAAAACTGTTAAGGTTGTTTGCTGACATGTTGGTATGTCATCCCCTTGCAGAGTACTGAGTAGAGTAAAACTAGAACGTCTGAAAACCAGGGAATGCACCGCTAAGGTTTCTCCTGCAACATTAACTCTGTTCTCTTTTAGCAATACCTCCATATGTCAGATGAACACACATACTGTTACTCTGCCATTCCCACAGTTGCTAAAATGTACCAGAGGTGACACGTAGAGGGGACATTGGGGGTCAAGAGCCTCCCCATATTGGCCGGCAGGGGGCAGGAAGGGAGAGGGGCTCTGTTCTTCTCTCCCTGAGCCTCTCCCCTGGCATGATCAACTGCTCTCCCTGAGAGAGCCTGGCTGGGAGGCAGCGGCGGCCCACTCCCTGCCTGGGCTCGGCTGTTGGGGGTAGGAGGGGAGGAAGGGGGCTCCAGCTCACTCAACCTTTGTCCCTGGCAGCAGGACCCCTGTGGGGGGTGGCCCGCTGCTGCTCCAGCTGCCAGGGATAGGGTCCAGGGCCAAGCAAACCAGAGCCCCTTTCCACCTCCCCCATCCTCCCCTCCATCAGCCAAGCTCAGGCAGGGAGCAGGCATACTCTGCCTCCCAGCCAGGCTCTCTCAGGCCTAGTCTACACTAGGGGGTGTAAATCGACCTAAGTTACGCAACTCCAGCTATGTGAGAGTTGACATGGCTTAGGTTGACATACTGTGTTGTCTACACCGCACTGGGTTGATGGGAAACGCTCTTCCATCGACTTACCGTATGCTTCTCATTCAGGTGAAGTACCGGAGTTGCAGGGCCGGCTCCAGACCCCAGCACGCCAAGCGCGTGCTTGGGGCGGCATGCCGCAGGGAGCGCTCTGGCTGTCGCCCGGAGGGCGGCAGGCGGCTCCGGTGGACCTCCCGCAGGCATGCCTGCGGATGCTCCACCAGAGCCGCGGGACCAGCGGACCCTCCGCAGGCACGTCTGCAGGAAGTCCACCAGAGCCGCAGGACTGGCGACCACCAGAGTGCCCCCCGTGGCGTGCCGCCGTGCTTGGGGCGGCGAAATTGCTAGAGCCGCCCCTGCGGAGTTGACAGGAGAGCCGTCTGCAGTCTGTTTAGTGGGTCTTCACTAGACCCACTAAATCGAACACACACACACCACCATGCATCGATTGCAGCAGCGATCCCCAGTAAGTGTAGACATACCCTCAGGCAGAAACGGCTCCATCCTGCTCCCTGCCCGGATGCCAGGCACAGCAGCCAAATGTGCTGGGGGAGAGGTGCAGGAAGAGAAAGACAGAAAGTCCCCTCCTTCCCCCGCGGATAACATGGGGTGGGGAAAGTGGTGACCCTGGGCTGGGTGCAGGGCAGGAGGGGTCACTGGGCAGGGGAGACATGTGGGGCGGTCATGTGTCCCAGTTGTCTATCTTTTGCAGCCCATTAACTCTCACACCTGAATTCCATCTCAGGCCTTGTCTACACTAGAAAATTAAGTCATTTTAACTACATGGCTAAGGCATGTGAAAAATCCACACCCCTGAGCGGCATAGTTAAACTGACCTAACCACCAGTGTAGCTAGTACTAGGTCGATAGAAGAATTCTTCTTTTGACTTATCTACCATCTCTCAGGGTATGGCTACACTGGCGATTTGCAGCGCTGGAAAGCCTCCACCAGCGCTGCAATTAGTAAGTGGCCACACCTGCAGGGCACTTCCAGCGCTGCAACTCCCTGGCTGCAGCGCTGGCCGTACACCTCACTCAGCATGGGGAATAAGGATTCCAGCGCTGGTGCTGCAGCGCTGGTCATCAAGTGTGGCCACACACCAGCGCTGTGATTGGCCTCCAGGGAATAAGGTGTATCCCAGAATGCTTTTATAAATTACTCTCTTTGTTTTGTTATGCAGCCTTTCTTTGTTTTGTTGTGAACGAGCTCCGATCGGAGCTCCGTTCTGTACCTGGCTGTAAACAATCAAATGAGAGGCAGGCAGGGAGGGAGAGTGAATGAAACAGAACGGAGCCGTTTGAACTGCTTATCTAAAAAAACAAACACTGATCACAGCAAACAGGAGCTATCTATACCTGGCTGTGAACGATCAAATGAGAGGCAGGCAGGAAGAGTGAATGAAACAGAACGGAGCCGATCGCTCCGTTGAACTGCTTATCTAAAAAAACAAACACTGATCACAGCAAACAGGCAGGCTGTTTGCAATTAGAGTTAAGACTAAGGGCTCATGAACATTTTGTGATTTTTCCAATCCAGGAAGCTAACACTCAGTGTTGGCTCCAAAAATCCACTCTCTCTATCTTCCCCGCTCCCTGTCACAGTACACCACCCTCCACCCCCCTCTTTTGAAAAGCACGTTGGTGCACTTGAATGCTGGGATAGCTGCCCATAATGCAGCACTCCCAACAGCGCTGCAAATGCTCCAAATGTGGCCACACACCAGCGCTGGTAGCTGTGAGTGTGGCCACACACCAGCGCTGCTCCTACACAGCTGGATGACCAGCGCTGCAAACTACCAGCGCTGCAAACTACCAGCGCTGCAAACCGTAAGTGTAGCCATACCCTCAGGGTGGTGGATTAACTCCACTGATGGGAGAACCGCTCCCGTTGGTGTAGGTAGTGTCTACACTTAAGGGCTGTGCCACTGTAGTATTTCAAGTGTAAGTGTAGTATTTCAAGTGTAATGGTATCCTAACACCATTAAAGGATAAACAGGAGAAAGATGGATGTTGCCCACTCCACCTTCCTTCTGCCAGCTCCAGGGGGAACAGTAGTCAATGGGAATTATCTGGATACACTCCAGGTGAAGTCTCTGTATTGGGTGTACCTACACTAAATAATAGAGGCAGTAGTTAGGCCTTCTTCTGTGTTTGGTATATGAGGACTTGTGTGGATTACTTTTAGGTGTGTGTGACAAAGCTCTGAGTATGATATGAGGAGATCTATGTTTGCACCCTCCAATGTGTGTGAGCAAAGGGAAGAGCTGCATGTGTATCTTCAGGATCCAGTATTCATCATTACTATGCAAAATAGCAGGGCACAGGCAGGGTTAATAACAAAAGATACTGTCAATAGCAAGCTGGGATATGTGAGCAGTCTAAGCATTTATTATCTACATGTACTCCAGGTAAAGTGAGTGTGTGCTTGGTGTCAGGTGTAGCTGTTCTGAATGAAAATCATGGTCTCAGAGACATTACAACAATTTGTAACAGACTCTGCTGCCTACTACTGTCCTTTGTCCTATGACTGCAAAAGTGTTAAGTGCCCACTTCATTTTAAGTGGTTTCTTGCAACAAGTGTTAATACCTTATTTTTAACAGTCTGTTCTACCTTCTATTTAGCTGTGACACCCTGGTTACCTTTTCCAGACCTGAAGAAGGGCCTTTGTTGAACTCAAAAGCTTGTCTCTTCCACCAGCAGAAGTTGGTCTAATAAAAGATATTACCTCACTCACTTTGGGTATGTCTTCACTACTAATGTTAAAGCCCTGCCACGGCAGCACTTTAACGTGGCTGTGTAGTCATGGCACTAGCGCTGGTGCTGTAAAAAAACCCCATCCCCACGGGGGAATAGCTCCCAATGCTGGGAGTGCGGCTCTCAGCACCGGTGCACTGTCTACACTGGCGCTTTACAGCGCTGAAACTTGTATCGCTCCGGGGGTGTTTTTTCACACCCCTGAGGGAGAAAATTTCAACGCTGTAAAGTGGCAGTGAAGACAAGGCCTTTGTCTCTCTGGATGGTGGAGTCAGTAGTTGCCTCTGCTTCATAGAAGTGTGTTTGCGAGATTTGTGGATTACTTTGAGATGTGTGACTGTGACATGAGGAGGCCTGGAATTACTTTAAGTCGAAGCTGCAGAAACTATCAGAAGCCTGCATCCCAAGAAAGGGGGAAAAAACCATAGGCAGGAGTTGTAGACCAAGCTGGATGAGCAAGCATCTCAGAGAGGTGATTAAGAAAAAGCAGAAAGCCTACAAGGAGTGGAAGATGGGCGGGATTAGCCTCAGTCTTTAATAAGGCTAATGAGGAACTTAGGGATAATAGAAGGATGACAAATGGGAATGAGGATATGGAGGTAGATATTACCACATCTGAGGTAGAAGCCAAACTCGAACAGCTTAATGGGACAAAATCGGAGGTCCCAGATAATCTTCATCCAAGAATATTAAAGGAACTGGCACATGAAATTGCAAGCCCATTAGCAAGAATTTTTAATGAATCGGTAAACTCAGGGGTTGTACCGTATGACTGGAGAATTGCTAACATAGTTCCTATTTTTAAGAAAGGGAAAAAAAGTGATCCGAGTAACTATAGGCCTGTTAGTTTAACATCTGTAGTATGTAAGGTCTTGGAAAAAATTTTGAAGGAGAAAGTAGTTAAGGACATTGAGGTCAATGGTAATTGGGACAAATTACAACATGGTTTTACAAAAGGTAGATTGTGCCAAACCAACCTGATCTCCTTCTTTGAGAAGGTAACTGATTATTTAGACAAAGGAAATGCAGTAGATCTAATTTACCTCGATTTCAGTAAGGCATTTGACACGGTTCCACATGGGGAATTATTAGTTAAATTGGAAAAGATGGGGCTCAATATGAAAACTGAAAGGTGGATAAGGAACTGGTTGAAGGGGAGACTACAACAGGTCGTACTGAAGGATGAACTGTCAGGCTGGAAGGAGGTTACTAGTGGAGTTCCTGAGGGATCAGTTTTGGGACCAATCTTATTTAAACTTTTTATTACTGACCTTGGCACAAAAAGCAGGAATGTGCTAATAAAGTTTGTGGATGACACAAAGCTGGGAGGTATTGCTAACACAGAGAAGGACCGGGATATCATACAGGAAGATCTGGATGACCTTGTAAACTGGAGTAATAGTAATAGGATGAAATTTAATAGTGAAAAGTACAAGGTTATGCATTTAGGGATTAATAATATGAATTTTAATTATAAATTGGGGACACATCAGTTGGAAGTAATAGACGAGGAGAAGGACCTTGGAGTATTGGTTGATCACAGGATGACTATGAGCCGCCAATGTGATATGGCCGTTAAAAAAGCTAATGCAGTTTTAGGCTGCATCAGGCGAGGTATTTCCAGCAAAGATAAGTAGGTGTTAGTACCATTATATAAGGCACTGGTGAGACCTCATCTGGAATACTGTGTGCAGTTCTGCTCTCACATGTTTAAGAAGGATGAATTCAAACTGGAACAGGCTACTAGGATGATCCGAGGAATGGAAAACCTGTCTTATGAAAGGAGACTCAAAGAGCTTGGCTTGTTTAGCCTAACCAAAAGAAGGTTGAGGGGTGATATGCTTGCTCTTTATAAATATATCAGAGGGATTAATATTAGGGAGGGAGAGGAATTATTTAAGCTTAGTACCAATGTGGACACAAGAACAAATGGATATAAACTGGACACTAGGAAGTTTAGACTTGAAATTAGACGAATGTTTCTAACCATTAGAGGAGTGAAGTTCTGGAACAGCCTTCCAAGGGGAGTAGTGGGGGCAAAAGACATATCTGGCTTTAAGACTAAGCTTGATAAGTTTATGGAAGGGATGGTATGATGGGATAGCCTAATTTTGGCAATTGATCTTTGATTATCAGCAGGTAAGTATGCCCAGTGGTCTGTGATGGGATGTTAGATGGGATGGGATCTGAGTTACTGCAGAGAATTCTTTCCTGGGTGCTGGCGGGTCAGTCTTGCCCACATGCTCAGGGTTTAACTGATCACCATATTTGGGGTCGGGAAGGAATTTTCCTCCAGGGCAGATTGGCAGAGGCCCTGGAGGTTTTTCGCCTTTCTCTGCGGCAGGGGGCATGGGTCACTTGCTGGAGGATTCTCTGCAGCTTGAGGTCTTCAAACCACAATTTGAAGACTTCAATAACTCAGACATAGGTTAGGGGTTTGTTATAGAAGTGGATGGGTAAGTTTCTGTGGCCTGCTTTGTGCAGGAGAACAGACTAGATGATCATAATGGTCCCTTCTGACCTTAAAGTCTATGAGTCTATGATGACATCTATGTTTTACACTCTCATATGTGTGAAGAAAAGGGAGAGGGTGTGTAATGTGTACCATCAGGGTGTAGTGTGCATCATTTCTATGTGAAATTGTGTAGGTTACGTCAGTAGCAGGGCATAGGGCTTTTATTATATAGGATATTGTCAGTAATGAGGTGGAATATGAAAGGATCAAATGCTTTAATCATAATTAAATGAAAGTGTAGTTTGAGATGGTATCCTATGAGTAAGTGTAAGGGAGCTGTAAAAGGCTGTGAAGTGGTTCTTACATTATACACATGTGGTGTTCTTTCTGGGGAATTGTCTGAGGCTATGTCTATACTACACAGCTTTTAGTGACATGGCGGTATCGCCACAGCCGTGCTACTAAAAGTCACACAGTGTGGCCGCTGATTGTCAGCTCTCCTGCTGACAAAAACTTCTACCCCCAATGAGCGGCTTTTGCATTGTTGGCAGGAGAGTGCTCTCCTGCCGACAATGCACTGTTCACACTAGCACTTGTGGCAGCAAAACTTTTTGTCTTTCAGGCTTTTTTTTTTTTAACACCTCTGAAAGACAAACATTTTGTCATTCAATTGCCAGTGTAGACATAGCCTGAGTGTGTGAGTGAATGCCAGGATCTGGAACCTTCTGAAACTTATAATGCCAAGAGCCAATATATGTGCATATTGAGGCATTGCACCAAGCAGGTAAAGGGAAGATGACATAAGCAATTTTTGGTTTTTGGTTTTGTCCTTTAATCGTGTTAGTTAGAATCCTGTAGGTGAGATTGAATGCACTCTAAAAGCAGAAAAAGAGCTTGTACATTTTCAAGGGCTGTGGGTTAGTAGAATCAAGATATGTGTGTCAAAGGAGCATATTGGGGCATTGCTGAAAGAGGGCAGAGTAAAGGTTGCATGGGCAACCTTAACTGTATATTTCCTGGTTTTCAGAAGTTTGAGTTTTGCTCAGTTCATCATTCTGCAAGGGAATAAAATACCTCCAACAACCGTAGCTGTGTGTTGGTGTAGTTTTTTTTCATTGAATATGAGTTTATATTCATACCTTAGATTATACCAAGGAACTTACTTATAGATAAAGCCTCAAAAAGTAAGGATGACAAAAATCTGTCTCAAGTTTCTTGAGGAGATTGTAAAAGTTTGTGTAGCATCTGCTAAAGTTTAACTCTATGTAATAGAAACTCTGTAGTAGAAGAACTAAAATACATCAAATTCACCTTAATTCAGAACAGGGTGTGTAGAGAGATGTTTATGAAAGATTGTGATTTGGAGATGCTCCATCATAAGGGACAGTGTTGTGAGTGTGGGAATTTGGAGATGTGCCCTGGAGGCAGGGGTTGGGAACACCACATGGTTGGGTGTAGTGGCTCACTACAGAAGCTCTCCAGTTTGTTTTATTAAAGCTTTATTCCTTTCTCTTTCATTGGGTTGTTATTTAATGAACCCCAAGATCCTTACATGGTGTCAGCAGTGCTAAATGAGAAGAAAACTGCAGTTTGCAACTGAAAGCAGAGACAAAGGGAGGCACCAGAGAAGCACGCGGGGGCGGGGGTGGGGGGAGTAAGCACAATAGTAGCTTGACTAGCTTAAGAAGGGGGGGAAAGTAAAAAATGGATGTGTTGCAACCTCCACCCAGTCTGCAATTATCAGGCAATGTTGCAGAGAAGTGGGAAAAAAATCAGACTGAGATTTGAATTGTATTTAGCAGCCATAGCGGCAGAGGAGAAAAATGATGAATTGAAATCATCAATCTTTTTCATGTTGTTGGAGAGGAAGCATTAGATATATATAACAGCTTTAAGTTTGAAGAAGGTGAAACTATGAAGTTAAGTAAAGTACTGACTAAATTTGAGGAACATTTCATGCCAAAGAGGAATGAAACCTTTGAGACACAAATTTTTAACATTCATGATGACACAATATGTCACTGAATTAAGGAAACTCAGTAAAACCTGTGACTTTGGCAAGCTAAGAGAGTCTCTGGTCAGAGATAAAATCATTGTGGCATTAAAGACAATGTGTTAAGAGAGAGACTGCTCTGTCAAGGAGACAACTTTTTAAAAAAGCTCTCCAAATATGCAGGGCAGCAGAAACTGAAAGCACAAGCCACAGAGCTGAATTCACCAGAAGAGATTATCCATGTACTAAGTACAAAAGAATATAGCCAGAATGGTTCCGCTCTTTCATTGGACCTACTCACTATGGCTGTGGCTACACTTAGCGCTTCAAAGCGCTGCCGCAGCAGTGCTTTGAAGCGCTAAGTGTAGTCAAAGCGCCAGCTCTGGGAGAAAGCTCTCCCAGCGCTGTCCGTACTCCACCTCCCTGTGGGGAATAACGGACAGCGCTGGGAGCGCGCGCGCTCCCAGCGCTGGGGCTTTGACCACACTGGCGCTTTGCAGCGCCGCAATTTGCAGCGCTGGAGAGGGTGTGTTTTCACACCCTGCTGCAGCGCTGCAAATTTGTAAGTGTAGCCAAGCCCTATGTAAACCACTGGGAGGGGGAAGATTAGGTACAGATAGGCATGTGGAAGGTGTGGATCACAGCATGGTCCCAAACAGTGTGTTGCCTTTTGGAAACTCTGTCATAAATGTGGGGAAAATAAACATTTTGCAAAATTGTGCAGATCCCATTTGCAGAAAAGTCAAGTGTATTCAGTTAAAGACAATCTGGTTGAGGAGTTTTCCATAGACGTACTGGGATCTAGCAAGCCTGATGAGCAATACTGGGTTTACAATGGTGCTGTCTATGCGGAGGGTTAGGTCAGCATAGCTATGTCTCTCAAAGGTGTGGATTTTTCACACCCCTGAGAAAGGAAGCTATGCTGATGTAAGAGAATGAACGGATCCCATGTTGCAAACTGGGGTTTGTCTGCTGGGTCAGAAAGTTAAGCATTTGAAAGGAGGTTAATTAGTATCCCTAACAGACCTCCTCACACCTCTTTAGACAATTGGAGAATCTAAACTACACAGGCATCTACTTGAATGTAGAGTGGAACAGTCAACTCCGTACTGCATACAACACTGAATTAATCTGGGAAACAACACCTTCGTGACTGGTGTGGGGCTGTCTGAAATTAAATCAAAACAGCTAAAAAAAAATTAAAAAGAGAACTGGTATAATTATGAAATCTAAAATACTACAAATTGTTGCTTTATTGCTAGTATTAACTTTGAGTTAGGATTTGTGGGATTTGCACCATACTTTCATCTACATTAGACAACAGAACAGAGTAGTAGACAGTAATAAAGTCACTGCCAAATATATGTGTGTATATATTGGGGGAAGGGGAGGAACTAGGAGGAATCTCTTATTTGTCTTTCAGGAAAAGTCTTCATTTATTTTGTGAACTTCTCTAACACTCAATAGATCACAGTTGATTGATTCTGTGAATTCTTATTGATGACATCTGGCTAGATGCTGTAACTCAGCAAGGAAATAAAAATTCAGCTAGTCTTTTCTAACATCTCTGATGTTACAACAATAATAGCAGCAGTGATAGCCATTTATTTTTATTCCCCTTGATTAAAAAGAAGCCCATAAACTGTGACAAAAACTAAATCCATAAATAGCAGCCTCTGAGATTATTTCATTTTAATACAGTCTGATTCCCATGCATGACTAAATTGCCTTACTTGCCTGCAGGAACAGCTGAAGGGACCATTCCAACCAAGTTAAAATGAATATTGATGAACTTTCAAATGCCAAAGTGATTTACATATAAGTTCAATATTCTGTGTAATTTACAGGTAAAGGATTTAGCTTTAATTAAGATTGGTGAAATATTCATGACATGTCAGAGGAGTATTATCTGGAAGGGTACAGTAGTTATCTGGAAGTCATGAACAGAAAATACCCTATTATAATTAACTGGTGCCAGCCATTCTTCCTTTATATTAGCCTAACAATGTTATAGTTACTAATGAAATATTTGACAGAGCTGTTTCAGTCTCTATTGCTGGGACAATCTCAGATATATTATTTTACTGAATTTGTAAAGAATTATAGTTCAATATTCTTACATATATTTTTATGTGTGCATATGCACACAGTTCTTATTTTACATGTATTTAGATAGTTACAATATATGCACTGTATACTTTCTCACACTATGTAAACAAGGTTTTCTTTGTAATAATAAAGGAAATATACATTGAGAGAAGAGAACCACTACAGAAGTGCAAAGACAACTGTTTAAATATTTATTTAGGTTTACCTGATTTTTTTTAAGTGATTTAGGAGAGACTTTGGTAAAATAAAATGTATCATTTGGGATAATTTATTAAATGTCCTCTTTTTGTCCATGTAATCTTGGTTTTGTCACAGAGAATTATGTTATGTCACCTTTCGTTATATTGCATCAAAGCATGAGCCAGTGAATTTCCCTGTGGTAAAATGTATCCAAAATACAAACCTATTTAAAACTTTGCTTTACATTAAGTGAAATGTATATTTAACTAGATGACATTTAACTATTAGATGTCATGGTGGATCTAATTCATGTCTTGGAAAACATACGATGTACACTATATATATCATGTACACTATGGTACATAGTGCATGTTTAGTATTGAGAAAAGGCCGAGGGGGGACCGAATAACAGTTTTCAAATATGTTAAGGCTTGTTATAGAGGAAAGTGATGAATTGGTCTCCATGTTCATGGAAGGCAGGACAAGAAGAAATGGGGTTAATCTGCAGCAAGGGAGATTTAGGTGAGATATTAGGGAAAACTTTCTATCTATGAGGGTAGTTAAGCTCTGCAATAGGCTTCCAAGGGAGTTTGTGGAATCCCCATCACTGGAGGTTTTTAAGGACAGGTTGGACAAACACCTGTCAGGGATGGTCTAGGTATACTTGGTCTTGCTGCAGCACAGGGGACTGGACTTGATGACCTCTCAAGAGCCCTTCCAGCCTGACATTTCTATGATTCTGTGATAGAACACACTTACTACTGAAATGCATAGATTATACATTCAATTGTACATATTGATGTGCAAAGAAACCCTAATGAAAGGTTTAGACAGATTTTAATCACAAATCTAGAAGCCACATTTACTGCAGCTGGTGCAAGGAGTTACAAAGTGCTCTTCTCTTCACCATCCTAAGAGGGATTCACACTTAGGGAAGGTAGTGTTCTATCCACCTTCAATTGTTATTCAGTGTCTTTCAGTGTGACAATGGGAGGGGATTGCACTGGCATGGGGCACAGGGTCTATGTGTGACTATTAGATGGAAGGGGAGGGGGGAGAGAGAGCTGTTTTGTTGTATGCTATGCAAGGGGCAAAGGAATCTTGGATCAGGAATATTATCTTTTGTAATCCTCACCCATACCATATGACTGAAACCAGAAAGTAAGGTCGCCTCTGTGTCACAATTTTCTTACAATGCCCTGCAGGGGGTTGGACTAGATGACCTCCTGAGGTCCCTTCCAACCCTGATATTCTATGATTAGCTCCCATCCATGCTGGCTCTTTCTAACAATCAGGGTTCAGACATCCCAAAAGGAGGAGAGAAGGTTGAAACCCCCAAAATAAGCAGTTAAATCAACTGATTGCATACAGTGTTAATGTACAATAAAATATAGTGACTAAAGTGTTTTATGAAAGCTTGTAAAGTTCTGATATTGATAGTCATTATGAGATATGTATACAGACTGTGGTTATGAATCTACGCATTTGCGTCTATAAAATACAGTGCTGTGGACCAAGGGACCCGCCGTCGAATTGCCACCGAAGAGCCGGACGTGCCACCCCTTCCCCTTGGCTGCCCCAAGCACCTGCTTGCTCACCTCTTCTGAAGAAACGCTTGTCTATGCACACACCAGTCGCATTGCTTTAACCATACCAGTATAGATAAAGTCATACAATCACCCCTAATGTGGATCCAGTTATAGTGTTATAAATGTGCTTATAGCAGTGTAGCTTATTCCTATGGAAACCTTTATACCAGTATAACTACATCCACATAAGGACTGTCAGTATAACTAGATTGGTAAAAATACCACACTCCTATCCAAAATAGTTATACCGATAAAACCTTCAAGTGTATATCAGGTCTTGGTTATCGAAGACTTGGTTTAAGGACCTGATCCTGCAAGGGAGAAGAAGAAAAGGTACAGGAAATTAATACCCTAGGGCCAAGATTTCCAATAGTAGAAACCTAAAGTTAGGGTCTGTCTGCACACCAAGCTGCACTGGTTTAATTAAAAACAATTTAAAGTTTCATTGAGTTAACCCTTGTATGAACCCTCTTAAATCAACTTAAACCAGGATTACATTTTGCTTAAATTGATTCCTTACTCATTTAAAGTAAATTGATAAGCCAAGTTTACATTGATTTAAGAAGGTTCACACAGGGGTTTGTATTGGTCTAACTACATTGATTGCTTTAAAAACACATCTTTGGTTAAATCAGTGCAGTGACTTTGTGTGTGAGTCAGACCTCAGGCTTTCAAGCCTATATTAGGGACCAGTCTGTATTTCAAGAGTGCTGAGTAGCCAACAGCTCCCTTGAGGTCAAAAGGAGTAAGGGTAGTAGAATATGATCATTGTTATTCCCATTAAACATGCTGAGAGAAATTCAGGTACCATATGTGGTGGAATACATATTTCCCGGTCTACCTGACTGCATAGCTAAGGACAAATCAGATTCCTCAGCCAGTCTAACATTTTTTTTTATTTAATTTTCTCTTTCAGAGTGTGGTTCATGTGATATTATGACTTTGGGAGTCCCCTAGGCTGCTGATTATTATTTCTTTCTTAAGGCTGATGTTTTTAGCTGTGTGACACATCATGCCCAGTTATGTCAGTGGACAATCTGAGTGATGTGACCAGGCAGAAGTATCATAGCAATGTCTAGTCAGACTGGGGATTTAGAAAACCTCAGAAACCAGTTTCCTGCAAACCTAAAAGAGAAGGCTTCTTCATATGGGTTTTATGAGGCTGAAATTAGTTTCTCCCTTATATACAAAATCTATTGCTTTAATCAAAGTTTCTATTCTTTAAATGGGAAGAAAACAACTTGTGTTGAATTGCCTGTTTAGCTGTGGTGGTATTAGGCTAAATAGGCATTGATTATCTTCCTAAAGTGATAAATCATTGCCTTCTTCCTAGGTTTGTAATTTTTTTTTTAAGTTTCATGGCCCTAATCTTACAAAATCTACATCTTTTAAAAGGTAAACTGTATTAAATGCATTCAAGTCAAGGTATAGTGACTTACTTAATTAATGCTTCCATTAAGGGTATCCCTACCTGTATGCTGAATATGTATCTACACACCTCTGGGAGTGCTAACAACAATGCTACCTCAAACACTGCAGCAAAATAGAAATCAGAGTGGGTAGCCTCCTGAATATTTTATATTTTGGGAAATATCTTCATTTCAGGTTAAATTTCACTCAGATAGCCTCCCTGTGCCTCATGAATCTTAGTTTTACACAGGCCCACCCATCCCTCTAGCTGAATAGAGCATTTGGAGAAACAAACAACAAAGCTTTGGGGTAACATTAAGTACCCCAAGTAATTTATGAACATAAAAACTGGGTCAGACCAATGTTCCATCCAACCATAGGTGCTGATTCTGTGGTGCTCTGGCGCTGGAGCACCCATGAGGAAAAAAATAGTGGGTACTCAGCACCCACTGGCAGCCTCCCAGATCAGCTGCTCTCCCTCCCAGCATCTCCTGCCCACTGTGATTAGCTGTTCAGCCATATGCAGGAGATGGGGTGGGGGATGAGGAAGAGGAGGGGTGGGGGCTTGGAAAAAGGGGTGGAGTGGAGGCTGGGCCTGGGGCAGGACAGGTGGGGGGCAAACACCCCCCAGGAATTCAGTGCCTCTGCATCCAGTCCAGTATCCTGTCTTCCAACAGAGGCCAGTGCCAGGTGCTTCAGAGGGAATGAACAGAACAGGTAACAATCAAGTGATCCATCCCCATCACCCATTCCCAGCTGCTGATAAAATTTAGGCACCTCAGTGCTTTTGAAAATCATACTAGCAGCTAGATCCACAACAGCACCTGAGTGTGATGAATCTGCTAAACAGGGGACTTCAGCTCCTTCCTCAGTGCACAGCCATTTCCCTTGGCCAGGTAAGGGGAAAGGTCCTGAACCAAGAAGAGGCTGGGCTCTTTTAGGAATTGGGGAAGCAGTAACCACATTTTATCCCGGGATCTGCAGAGAAGTTGGATGTAGAGTGGAATCCCCAGAAACTGAATGCAGAGCTGCATGTGGAAAGGGCTGTGACTGCTGGACATGACAGCTGGGTGCAGGTCTGTGTGGGGCTTATGAAGGAGTAGCAGCAGCTGGGTAGGCAGCCAGTGCAGATAGGCCCTAATGAGTGACACTAATTGAACCTGGCCTGGAAACCCACAAAGCACCTGTTTGCTGGAATAGAGACTCTGGGGTGGAGAAAATTCCTTCAGCACTGGGCCTGAAGAGCCCTCATTCTCAACTGGACTTCCCCAGGGACCCAAACAAGAACTTCTATTGTTCACTCAAACTGTAACCATTTAAACCTCTGTATCTAGGTCTTTGTAACCCTTCCCTTTCCTGCCAGCCCTACTGAAATACCCAGTCACTGAGTCATGGGTCTGACATCGGAGTGGTTATTAGGATTCCCCCATGCCTAGCACCTACAAAATTAGCTGCTGGAGTCCCTACAGTACTTGCCTCTAAGTCAGACTTGGGCAAACTATGGCCCATGGGCCACATCCGGCCCGAGGGACCGTCCTGCCCAGCCCCTGAGCTCCCGGCCGGGAAGCCTAGTCCCCAGCCCCTCCCCTGCTGTCCCCACTTCTCCCTCTCCTACCGCCATACTGGCTGGCTCTGGCTCACCACTCCCGCTGGGCAGCATGGGGAGTGCAACTGGCTCTGGCCGGGCATGAGCTCCTGCTGCTGGTAAGGGGGTGGGGAGTGGGGCGGTTGGGTAGGGGAGTGGGAGGTCCTGGGGGGCAGTCAGGGAGGAGGGGGCGGTTGGATGGGCGGAGGTTCTGGGGGTGGTCAGGGGATAGGGAACAGGGAGGAGTGGGAGTCCCGGGGGGCCTGTCAGGGGTGGGGATGTGGATAGGGGTTGGGAGGGCAGTCAGGGGACGGGGGGGGGGGGGGGCTGGATCAGGGGATGGGATCCCAGGGGGAAGTTAGGAGTGGAGAGTCCTGGGAGGGGGTGGTCAGGGGACGAGGAGCAGAGGGTGGTTGGATAGGGGGTGAGAGTCCTGGGGGGGCTTTCAGGTGGCAGGGGTGTGAATAGAGGTCGGGGCAGTCGGGGGACAGGGAGCAGTGGGGGTTGGATGGGTTGGAGGTTCTGAGGGGGCAGATAGGGGGTGGGGGCCAGGCTGTTTGGGGAGGCACAGCTTTCCCTACCCAGCCCTCCATACAGTTGCCCAACCCCAATGTGGCCCTGGGGCCAAAAGTTTGCCCACCCCTGCTCTAAGTGGTGTCACAGCTGGCACACCATTGGCACTTTAGGGGCTTGGTGTGCTCCAGTACTGAGCAGCCTCATTAATTACATTAGACCCAGCATTGCAGTGCCTCACGTTTAGGCTTGTTACCACCTATTAGAATCCACAACACTGAGTTCAGTGCCCAAACTCCCTGTACAATGTTGGGTGAGTTAAGTGCCTAAGGCTGGGATGAGTAAAAGTCAACCAACTGAACAGGGAACTGCCTAACATGAAACACTGAGGAAAGGGGTGTGATCTAAGTCCCACCCCTCAAAGGGAATTAGATGTAGCCGATGTCTGGGCCAGAGGTGGGTGGGAAGATTCCTTCTCTGCGGGCATGTCTACAGTACAAACAGCAGTAATTACTGTGGAGGTTCATGTCCACATTACCCCACCGTCTGTCAGTCATGCGTGTCCTCACCAGGAGCGCTTCCACCTAACTAAGAGCCTGTGCTCTCAGCACCTCACACAGCTCCTGGCCAGGAGCCTGGCCACCCCCTGAAGTTTCCACTCCCCGCCAGGAGCACAGCTGCCTTCCCCCCATCCCCACTCTTGGCTCCCTGGACTCTCAGATTCCCTGCTGGAAGCACAGCAGCCACCTAGGCTCCAAGCATGGAGCCAGGAGCCTGGGTGCAGCCTGACTTCCTGCAGGGAATGGGGAGCCCAGACAGCAGCCTGACTTGGAGCGGGGAGCATGGGCAGCTGGGCTGTAAGTGGAGCCCCACCAAGTACCCAGGCTGACAGCCTGAGCTGTGAGCCAGACTGTCTTGTCAATTTCACAGCTCCAGCATGGTGCCCTGAAATTGACAATAATGACAGCCAACAGCCCATGTAAGTAACCTGCAGCATCTGCAGGGACACTGCATCACTCTTAACTATGTCAGCATAAGCCCTATGCCTCTGGTGGAGGTGTAGTCGAGCACTTACAAGAGCGGGAGCAAGGCTGTAGTGTGTACACTAACATAATTAGGTCGACATAAGGCAGCTTATGTCACTCTAACACTCTAGGGTAGACCAGACCTTAATCAGGCATTGTCTGTTTCAGTCACAAGTGGCACCAGTTGTTCGTGACTCTCTTTCACAAGGCAGCAGACAAGTTTATTTGACCTTGAGTTTTCTAACATAAACATGAGCAACAAGTATTTATGTTTAAAAAAAAAAGGCACTATCCCAACAAGACACTCCACTGCACATGCTTCTCCCTCTGGGGAGAAGAGGAGAGAACAAACAGAACATGACAGATGTGTAGTCACATTGCTTAATGCACTACTGGAAGGCATTCAGATACTATAGTGATTAGTACACTGTAAAAGCCTATATAAAATAGAGCGAGGTGCCTTCCTTTGCTTGAGATTCACACCCATGAACCCTCTCCTGGATCAGGCACCTCAGCTCCTTTTCATAAACAATTGATGGTGGTGCTGCTTGTGCCCCCTCCTCCTTTTAATCTTTAGTCCAGGGGTTAGAGCACTCATCCAGGTGGTAGAAAACCCAGGTTCAAATTCCCCCTCTGCCTGATGTGGAGTAGGGATTTGAACCTAAGTCTCTCACCTCCACGGCCACAGGAATATATTGTATTCTGGGGTGGGGATCACTCAGTCTCTCCTGTTGAAGCTGTTTCACTTTGTCTGAAATAAATAGTAATTTGAGCCATTTGAGAATGACTGTATAACCAAGTGGTTAGGGCACTCCCAGGGATGTGGGAGACCCACAGTCCAATCCATTTTCCAAAGACTAATTATTTATACAAAGTGGAACAGCTTCAATAGGAGAGACTGAAGTAGCCCCCCACATCTGACTATTCATAGCATGGTGGCTGGCACCTACCTGAGTGGTTGGAGATGTGGGTTCAAATCCCTGCTCCACATCAAATAGAGTGGGGGAACTGAACCCCGGTGTCCTATATCCTGGGGGAGTGCTCCAACCACTGAGCTAAAGGCTAAGGTAGAGCAGCAGTAACACTAGCAGTTGTGTTCTGTGCAAGGCCCAAGCTGGTGGACAGCCTCTGAGCACACCTACCAGATTGGACCTCACAGGTAAGGTACTTGGGGCAATGCTTAGTGTGAGGATCCCTGTGGGGCTTAGGCCTGAGGTAGGTATTGAGCTGTTCAGTGGTGTCAGAATGGAGACTGTTATGGCAGAAATGTAGGTGCTGTGTGGATTTTACCCCTGCAAATTTAGAAGTTTAGGGAGTTTAGGCACAAACAGGGTTAGACAGCAGCTGAAGGAGGGTTGAGAATCTAAATTTTAGACTTCAGCTTCTAAGTGACTCAAGAACCCTTTAAAAAAATTAACCTTAGTTTCTAAAACTCAGAGTCAGATCCTTCCCATTGGCTGGCTTTGGATCGGGCTTCTTTTCTATTGTCTCCTGGTACATCTTGAGTTTGATGGCTACATTAGAGTTCTGCTCAGCTAGCATGGAGTCAATCCAAGTCTCATTGAAGTCAGCAGGAGCTTTTCCATTGACATCAGTGGATGTTAGACAGAACCCATATACTTATTCTTTTCAGAACCATGGCACTAGCATTTAACCCTCTACACTATTAAAAAATCATTAGGGGGAGGAACTATCTTTGAAGTAAAGCTCTTTTTAAAAAATTGCTATTTTGCCCACTCCCCTTTCCAATGGGGATACCTTTGGAGAGGTTTGGTGACTGGCTTACTAAGTAATTGTGACTGGCATTGGATGGAACAGATGCATTTTGTTTATGTTTAAGGGAAACAGTTCAAGTACTGTAATCAATAGTATCTTTTCACTAGGATAAAAATTAAGTCAGGAAACCCAACAGTATTTGAACTTAATCAGCAATGGGAATAGAAGCCAGTCAGTTTGACATTACTTCATATGTTGACCTCAGGAAATAGAGCCAAATCGCATGATCGCTTGTAAAAGCAACCTGTTCAATTGAAAACACCACTGCCTTCAGACTTTGGAATTCCCTGTGTCTCAGCTCAGTACCATTCCACTCCCACAACCCAGGCAGATAGTTTGTCCCTCCTAAATCAATATATATCCCACAAGCTGTGGGGAAATCCTGCAGCTTTAATATCTACACAGCATTAATACTCGTATCTCTGTGCTATTCCAGGGTTTTCTGTGCCCCATGACACATCTCTGTGTCCCATCTGTCTCAGGAGCCATGGCTGTTTTGCCATTAATGATTTGTCTCATTGTATTTGGTGGTTTTCTCAAAGCCTCAAATCCTGGAATCATGTGAATGTGAGAATTGCAGCTTTTATTTTAAAAAGTTTCTAGCTGTCAGTGCTGCAGAGAAGAGTTTGAAATTCTCACCCAACTTCACATTAAAGGCTCAAAAACCAGAAAACAAATCAAATGAACCCCAAATGCTTTGTTCACTTTTTAAATTTATATATATTGCACCTAGCTCATGATTTCAGAAAATGTGGGGTTGGAAGTACTGTGTGGTTGTTCTCTGAGCATATTTGACCCAAAAACATGAGAGGAGAAGGGAGTTGAGAGGAGCTGAGCTAATAATTTGTTGTTCTGGTCATTGGTTATTCAATAGATAGCTAGGTAGATTAGATTAAAAGGGTCAAACTGAAATCTAAATTTTTTTCAGTGAATCAAAAAAAAAATCAGTTGTGCTGAATCAAACATATAGTTCAACCAACCCATAGTGTTTTGTTTCCAGGCATTTTTCAAGGGCTAGCTTCACACATCAGCTAGAGGAGGGCCCCCCGATAGCCTTTAACCCTGCGCTTAAAGCACTTGCATAGGTTGTGGAAAATGCAAGTTCAAATGACACCTCTGGAATAGGGATCTAAAGTCAGGTCTCCCTTCTAGGCAAGTGTCCTAACTACTGGACGTTGGGCTATTTTGGGGTGAGTGTGTCTCAGTCTCCCCTACTGAAGCTGTTCTACTGCATATAAATAAGGTTCTGGGATTAGAAACTGGGTCTCTCACATCCCAGGTGAGCGCCTTACTATTGGGCTAAAACTTGTAGGGTGGGGGGCACCACCGCTACCTCCTCCAGATGCTTTGTGAAGGGTAGCAAAGTCCTCTCATAAATCTAGCCTGAAAAAAGGTTTTGGCCAAAACTGTTGGGTGAATTCATGTCAAATTCACAAATACTTCCAGGTTGACTAAAACTGCATTTTTCAGCAAAAATTATTTGCCTGAAAAAATTCACCCAGCTCTAGTGGAGAGCATGGAACGTACAGTAAGTCTGACCCTTAATTACCATGAACTTATGCAGGAAAATCCCTGGCAGGTATGGATAGGGAAAGATTCCACAGAAAGCAGCTCTCCTCGGGTCCTGGTTCCTTCCCACACACTTACTGAGATGTGCCACTTTTTTATCATCAAGCCACAAATACATGGGGATCGCATGAAGCAAAAAAAAGGGAACTATGATGCTCAGACTCAACCTTCCTTGTTTCAGTAAAATCTGGGCCATTCTAACACATGATCAGCTGTCCTTAGTCCATAAAAGAGGATGGCATGATCTGGCCTGTAGCGTGGACAAGGGGAACAGGGATAGAGAAATAAGCCACAGCATAAAATTTATGCTAAGGAAACATACAGTAAGAACTAAAAGAAGCCACATCTAGGATTGCCACCTTTCTAATTGCTGGTAACTGGACCACCGAAGCCCTGCCCCTGCCCTGCCCCTTTCCCCAAGGCCCTGCCTCTTCTCCGCCTCTTCCTCAGATCCCTCCCACTTCTCCACCTCTTCCTCCTCCCTGTCACTTGCTCCTCTTTCCCTCAACCCCGCATCACCCACTGGATCATCTCCACATCCCTGCCATCCTAGGGGCTCTCTCTGCTCCGGGGCTGGAACGGGAGCTGCTGCAGCCTGACAAGGAGCCTGCCTGCAAGTAGGGGCTGGTGCAGGTTAATTACCTGACTCCTCCCCTCCTCCCCATGGTAGCCAGATTTTGGTTTCCAGTCAGTACATCTGACCAGACACTGCCTGGTCCCCTTTTCAACCAGACTTTCAGGTTGAAAACGAGGCACCTGGCAACCCTAAATGGAACCTGGACACAGAAGCCAAAAACCGGACTGTTTGGGTAAAACCAGGATGGGTGGCGGCAACCCTAATCGCACCCTAAACTGAGACAAAACAATCAGAATATTCTGTGCTGCATAATAATGCAACAAAGATACACACACACCCAAATCATTAAGAATAGATTTTAAAATATCAGAGATGACAAATCTAATTATTACATAGGAATCAGCAATTAATTTAAAGGGACTAAAGTGCTTTACACACAGTTTTTGTATGAATATAACTAATTCCATTAGGGGTAGGATTTCTTTCCATTACGAAATAGCATAAACCCTTGTGCAGATGCATTTATGCTACTATAAGGATACCTGATTCCCCTTCCTGTTTGGGAATAAACTACATTGGGGCTGTCATCTTGGTACATGAACTGGAATTGAATTAGAGACCTCCCAAATTGAAAGCATTAGCTGCTACAGCTTGAGCTAAGAGCCCTGGCTTTACTGTGCCCCTATACTCTGTAGATAAGCAGGGAAGCATACCTGAAAACAAACAAACAAACAAAAAAAACTCTCTCTCTCTGTAAGTAATAGAAGCGCATTCCTACTGGTATATCTCCACCCACAGTGGGGCTTGTATCACTCTATGGGTACCTCTACACAGTGAAGAGGATGCTGTGTTTGTGAGTCGCAGAGCCCCACGTCTACACACTGAGGCTTGTGCTACAGTGCTAAAAATAGCTGTGTAGCTGCATTGGAGCCCACCCCACTCCCTGGGCTTCAGAGCCTGAGCTCCAGCTGGAGCCCAAACTTCTACAGTTATTTGTAGCACCATAGCATGAGCCCAAGTCTGCACCAGGGCCGCCCAGAGGATTCCGGGGGCCCGGGGTCTTCAGCGGCGGGGGGCCCTTCCGTTCTGGGACCCGCCGCCGAAGTCCCCCGAAGACCCGCGGCGGGCCCCCCCCTCCCGCCGCTGAATTACCGCTGAAGCGGGACCCGCCGCTGAAGTGCAGCCAGGTCTTCGGCGGTAATTCTGCGGAGGGGGGGGCCCCTGCTGCGGGTCTGCGGGGCACTTCAGCGGCGGGTCCCAGAACGGAAGGGCCCCCCGCTGCCGAAGTACCGCCGAAGACCGAGCTGAACTTCGGCAGTGGGTCCCGCTCCGTCTTCGGCGGTAATTCGCCAGCGGGGGGTCCTTCCGCCCCGGAGCGGAAGGACCCCCCACCAGCGAAGACCGGGAGCAGAAGAAGCTCCTGCGCCCGGCCCCGCAAGAGTTTTCCGGGCCCCCCGGAGCGAGTGAAGGACCCCGCTCCAGGGGCCCCGAAAAACTCTGGTGGGGGCCCCTGTGGGGCCCGGGGCCTGGGGCAAATTGCCCCTCTTGCCCCCCCCTCTGGGCGGCCCTGGTCTGCACAGCTGGGCTCTGAGACTTGCTGCCATTGGATCCTGCCTGCTGTGTAGATGTACTCTTACTTCACCAGTAAGAAATCATACCCCTAACTGAAAATTAGTTATACTGCCACCTTGTGTACAGACAAGGCCTTAATCATTTGAACTTTTAATATGAAATATTCAGTATCTCTATATAAATAGTTATGCTGAAAGCTCAGTTGTTCTAGCAGAAATCCATTTACCATAACAAATATGTGTTTTTCTGGGAAAAGATCGCAATTCCCTCCTTTTGGCATCTAATAATCTTTTGCTAGCACATGATTTAAGTAAACTAAAAATAAAATTATTTAGCACTGTGACCCTAAGAGTACCCCAAGGCCAGATGTAACACTGTTGACATGATATCTAGCCAAAAGGTGGCATGTAATATCTCATTGGAAAACTAATAACTCACTGATCATTAATATTTTTGTATGATGTATGGACTGCCAACCCACAGAGACTTTTACAGATGGGCTGGAAATAGGTGACTAAGGCCTTGTCTACACTAGAGACCTTACAGCAGCACAGCTATACTGATGCAGTGCTGCCTCTGGAAGATCCCCTGGGTAGCTTCTCTATGTCAATGGGCGAGAGCTCTGCTGTCAATTAAATAATTAAACCACCCCCAATGACATAGTGCTGTGCACCCTACTGCTTATGCTGGCAAAATTTATGTTGCTCAGAGAGGTGTTTTTTCACACCTCCTTACTGACATACATTTTGCTGACAAAAGTGGTAGCGTAGATATGGTCTAAAAGATGTTTAAACCAGGCACGTCACGGAGAGTTGATAAACGGGTATTTTACAGACAAAAGAAAGAGGCCAACACCTCAAACCAGGTGTGGCCAAAGACAATGGGCTATTCATTTATACGGGAGGTTATTGGAAGAGATCATTCCCATTATAAAACTCACCAGCGGGAGAGAAGACAGCATGTCATCCACACTCAGCAGGGAAAAGGAACTTTATCTGGGGCTGCGTTTTAGGAGAATACATTACAAAGGTTTACTAGACTATGAAGAGAGGGAAAGAGAGCCCCTGAGTTATCCTTCACCTGAGGAGACAAAAGAAGAGAACACTGAGTTCTGTGAAGGGTCCTGGCCAGAGAGGCTAATTCCACACAGAAGTTTGTTTGGAATTTACTCCTGTTCCAGATAATTGTGCAGGTGTCACAGTGATACGCTAATTGCTGCTTAACCCAGTTGTTGTGAAAACTGTGATTTCCTGTACATATTTCTGTTCCACATTCATCTTAAAAAATCCTCACTGCCTTTCACAAGCCGTCACTTCAGAAAGTTATTTTTGGGATTACCTTCAAAACTCTTAATTCACAAAATTCACCAACATATAAATGAACCTATATTGAAACTTCAGGTATGGTTCTCGAAAGGATGTCTCATGGGTGCTGAGACGTTTAAAGGAATGGTTCTGCCAGTGCCACTGACTAGAAAGGTTTTCTTTTTATTAGAATTTGCAGCACCTGTCCCAGAACACTGGAAACAAAGTGATGAAAAATAAATTTTAAAAATCAAAAATAAAAAGTTGGACAATACCCAGCCAAACACCAGTATTGGTATGAATCGCTTCAGTCATAATGTTTGGTTTAATACACACCTGCTGTAATACAATATATTAAATACAATTACAGATAAGGCAGGGAAAGTTGTAAAGTAAGGGTTAATGTGCACCCAAGATTATACTCAAGGAAGGGGCAGGATATTTCTTCCAGAGGTATTACTGCATCTTTCTATTTTTGTATGAAAGATTGTCTTTACTATATCATTTCAAAATCCAGCCCTGATCCCCATCTCATATCATTTACAAATTCCTTTGTGGTTTGGAGTAACATTTTTGGCACCATTCAATAGCCAACAATCCAGGTTTCTGTTCCGTAACATTCTTCCTTAATGGGTTACAGAAACAATACAGCACAATAAATTAATTATGAGAAGTGACTTCTGGGAGTAGAACCCCAAGTTTCCTAAATAACTCCATTAGCTGGTGCCAGCAGTGGATCTTTGTAATATTCAATTAAATCAGACTTCCTTTCATACTACGTCCTCTTCTCCTTAAGTATAATTGATAATCATCATATTTTTTCTGTTAGGGTTCATAGGTTCATATTTGAGATACTCCTTCCTGATCTTTTCCTGCTGGAGCATAGAACTGGATAAGAATATAAAAGGGCATGTGGCTGTCTGAACACTTGCATAGGACTGAAGTGGATTAATCTGTAACAGCCTGGCTCAGTGCCCACTGTACCGTCACCAGTCTGTTGAGAGTGACCCAACTGCTTTCAAGCCTACTGGGTCTTTGGAGACTCCAGTCACCGTTTGTAGTTCTGGGGCCTTAGGTCACAATCCTGAGTTCAGACCTCTTGTCTGATGCCATTCCTTGAGATACGAGTCACTTCCACGCAACCACCCTAGACTCTGAAATCAACGTCTAAGACCTCCCAACCCTCCCCCTCCCCATGCACTGCAGACATCTATACACCCCACTCCCCTAAGAGCTCCACCTAGGCTACAGTCACTCTCATCAGCTGGATCAATTATATCACCACTGTGATGGACCATTGCTAAATCTTGGTTGGTGGTTTTGGGATGGGGTGACCCTTGGTTGTATTTCCAATTATTACACAATAACCCTGCTCTGTGAGGTCTGTTTACACTTGGAAAGACATCAAAACAGCCATTACTTCTTGCTGCCCTGCTGGAATAATGCAGACATGCCCAGTAGCTTCACACCACATAGCTTTAGGGCTCTGAAAAAATTCAGAGCAAAATAATTCTTGCAAAACATTGATTTCGGGAAAAATGCCATTTTTAACAGAAAATGTATGTTTGAAGAATTATAACCAGCTCTACTAATACATAAGTTAGTGTTTACTGAGTTTATAATAAACTATGACATGTCTGCTAACATTTTCTTCATCATCATCATGAAAAAATGTGTTTTCTTGTCATGTGTTCGGAAGTGTACATGAGTACCATACCAATGATTCCCTAAAATGTAACATCTTAAGCCATGTCTATACTATGGGGACTATGGTGGCATAATTATAGTGTTGTACCTATGTTGGCATAACCCTGTAGTATACAGCCTATGGGGATGGAAGCATTTTTTTCTGTCACTGCAGGAACACCACCTCCCAAAGCGATAGTACCTAGGTCAGCAGAAGCGTTCTTCTGTTGAGCTAGCTACATCTATACTGGGGTTTAGGTCAGCATAGCTATGGCGCTCAGGTTTTTTCACACCCCTGAGTGCTGTAGCTACGTCAGTCTAAATTCTAAGTGTAGACTGAGGCCTGGTCTACATGGGAAAGTTACATGCCAGTTTAATTTAAGGTGTGATTTAAAACCGATTTAATTAAACCGATGATTTATTGCAGTTTAGCTTAATCCAATTCCAATCAATGAAACTGAAACTAAATTAAGCCTGGTTTAAACCACAAAAGGTGTCCACACTGTCTTTGCATCAGTTTTTAATTCAACTGGTTTAAAAGCACATCTTAAGTTAAACCATTTCAACTTTCTCACATACAGAAGTCACCTGCATAAAAATGCAGAAAGCAGTGTGTGTGTATATTGCTCACGTTTACGCTCCACTCCTGCAAGCAGAAAGAAACTAATAGGATAACTGGGGTGCTTAAAATTAAGCACATGCATACATATTTGCTGAATTAGGGATTTAGTATGTTCTCAGACACAAGTGAATGAGATCTCTGGAAAAAGGAGACAGGATCCTGGTTATAGCCCTATCTATGTACATGCCTAAAATAGTTTCATCTGCTTTGTCTCTGCCTAGCAAAAAAAAAGAAATTCTTCTAACATTAGTGGTGTTTAAGTGTGGTTGCATGTGGCTGCCTAGAAGTAGGTAACTTTACTGAATTTTAGAACACCTTGGGACAACTCTACTGTCAGTTACAGTGGTGTGAATCCAGAGTAAATCCACTGAAGTTGGGGGTATGTCTACACTGGCAAGTTTCTGCACCACAAGTTATACCACTTTTATTAAAATGCTGGAATTAAACCGCTGTTGCGTGTCCACTGTGCTCCTTGTGATGCTGGAGTGCATCCACATTAGCAGTTCTTGCAACGGCAAAGACAGCAGTGCATTGTGGTAGCTATCCCACTGTGCAACTGGCTGCAGGGTGCTTTGGGAAGGGTTTGCAATGCCTCATGGGGTAGGCACAGCATCACATGATGCAGGTTTCCCAATCCCATTTTTCCATGGGCATCCTACTACATTGCCAGCTGCTTTTCAACTGAAGTAGTGGGGGTAGGGAGTATGTGTGTGTATGGAGAGAGGACAGAGACAGAGTATTTTGGGGGACAGAGAATATGTCATCATGCTCTCTTGTAAGTTCAGACAATGGCAGGAAGCAACCAACCTTGAGGCAGGGGGAGGGGAAAACCCCGACATCAGCCCCTGCCTCCCTTCCTGGGCTCTCTGCACATCTCTCTCTCTCTCTCTCTCTCTCTCTCTCTCACACGCACACACACACACACCTCTGCATTCAACAGCACGAGCATTCCACATTAATGATTTGCTTTGTGTCCCGGAGCAGATCAGCACAGCACTCAAGGGCTGTCAGAAATGGTGCTTTGAAAGGAGGGGGGTGCATGTCTCCAGGGAAGCCGAGTTCAAAACAATGAGCAGAGGCATTGTGGGACAGCTCTGGAAGCCAGTTAGGCTGTGGCTACACTTAGCACTTCAAAGCGCTGCCGCGGCAGCGCTCCCGCGGCAGCGCTAAGTGTAGTCAAAGCGCCAGGAGAAAGCTCTCCCAGCGCTGTCCGTACTCCACCTCCCTGTGGGGAATAACGGACAGCGCTGGGAGCCGCGCTCCCAGCGCTGGGGCTTTGAGCACACTGGCGCTTTGCAGCGCCACAATTTGCAGCGCTGGAGAGGGTGTGTTTTCACACCCTGCTGCAGCACTGCAAATTTGTAAGTGTAGCCAAGCCCTTAGAGCGCAGAAAGCAATCAAGTGTTCACACTGGCAATAGAGCGCAGGACCCTCTGCGCAAATAGCCTTATGACTCTCGTTGAGGTGGGTTTTTTGCAGCGCTGCAACTGAGGAGTTTCTGGGCACAGAATGGCTGGGCAGTGTGTACACATCTGCAGTTTCAGTGCAAAAAGCTGCTTTACTGCGCAGAACTTGCCAGTGTAGACGAGCCCTTAGTGTTGTAGCACCAGTTTAAGGCACTGATCCTGCAAGGAACGCCAGGTGGGTGGAAGACTTCACTGGGGTTCAGCAGTGGCACAGATATCCACCCACAAAGTGCATCTGGTAGGATTAGAGCCTAAAAGTGCTGTGAGATGAAAGGCCTTTTCTCTTTATGGATTCAATGGGGTTCCATGCAGATGCTTGGATCATGCTACCAAGCACCCTGGTTAGTTGGGATTGTATGATATATTTCATGCCATTCTGTTTTGGAACATTTTTTCAGTCTATATGCTTAGAAAAAGTCTCTCTCTCACACACACACACACACACACTCAAAAGAGAGACTCTTGGTTATTAGCAATTTCTTTACTGTTAAACCTGAAATATCACTTTTAAGTTGGGACTTAATTCAATATCTCTTTTACTTAACCTGGATCTCTTCATGGTAACAATAGACTAAGCTTGGAGTTTCAATAATCTGAACTATTATGTAACCAAAAATAAAAAGCAAATAAAAAGCTTCATAGCATTAGCATGCAAGCATAATATGAATTATTCTAAAGTGATTAATATTTAATAACGATTGCACCAAAGTGCATTATGCATAATTGGAAATCTGTTGGCAAGGTCAGCTACATTTCTTGGCTTAGTACGATCTATTTGGAGAATGTGAGAGGACTGAAGCAGAAATGAAGAGGCAGTTTACTTCCCTTTAAGAGCATTTAATCCCCACCATCTGAGCTGGTTAGCTGTTGTACAATATAATATGGTAGATTTTTTTTAATTAAACTTGAATTTATCTTTGTTCTATATTCTACTCTAGTTCAGTTACAGTATTTGTGACTATGTCATCCTCTCTCTACTTTTCAGTACAGTCTAATTATATCCAGGCATCTTTAGTTATTTTCTTTCCTACTTTGTTTCGTCTCATGCCAAGCTACTGTTTGGTCTCTATTTTGGTAGCTATTTCAAGCTAAGAGTTCTCATTCTTTCAAAAATTTTATGGGGGCTGAGGTTCCTAATCCTACAGTCTTTGGGCCAGATTCTCAGCAGGTGTAAATCAATATACCTCCATTGACTTTAGAAGAGCTGTTCTTCTACCAGTTCCTACCAGCTGAGAACATGATTGTTTGTATGACAAAGACTACCATTGACCTATATGGCAGTTACGAATTCGTCAAGTCTGCCAAAACAAGTTATCCAGCACTGCTTATATGTTGTGCACACAGCAGTGGTAAATATCACGTATTGTATTCTGATATTTCTTGGATCTATTTTGTCAACAAGGACATGCCTTTGAACAAGAAAAGGTCTATTTCAGTCAGCTAAGAGGCATGTATTTGATCAGATTTTCACAATTAGGGACAAATTCTCTTAGTGCATTAGGGGTTTTTTTTCTCCCTTCTGACCTGGCTATCTCTAGGCTGGACAGTTCCCTGCCTTCACTATGATATCCCAACAAGAGATTCTGCCTAAGCAGATCTGCTTACTTTTTCTTCAGAGAGTTAATAGTGTCACTGCCCACCATTATACGTTACTACACAGCACTTCCTATGCAAGCCTAGTTTATTCTGAAGGAAAAACATTACAGAGAAAACATATTACAAACAATAACAGCCCCTACAAGCATGCTAATAAGCTTACCAGAGATCATTCCAACCCTAACATGGGCTCTGGCAGGAGTAGATCACCCAAGGGGTTTCCTTGTGGTTTCAAGTCCATCACAGCTCCAGCTCAGAACAAGCACAGTCTTATGGGCCCTCAGTAGACCAAATTCTTCCAACCCTTCACTAGGGACTGTGGACCAGAGGAAGGGGTGAAAGTAGAAATAGGGACTTACCGGTACAGGGCTGAATTGGACCGGCTCTGGCCCCCGGAAGGGGTGGGGTCTCAGGCAGAGGGATGGGGATGGGGGGTCAGAGCCAGCCCCACCCCACCCTGTATCGGTAAGTGCCCTCCCCGCTCCAGCTGGGGTAGTAGCGGCAGCCGGGGGCTCCGACAGCAGTTTAAAGGGCCCAGAGCTCGGCCGCCGCTACTTCCTCGGGCCCTTTAAACCACTGCCGGAGCCCCCGGCTGCCACTGCTACCCCAGGGCTCCAGGGCCATTTAAAGGGCCAGGGCTGTAGAGGCAGCAGGAGCCCTGGGCCCTTTAAATAGCCCCCGGAGCTCTGGGGTAGTGGTGACAGGGCTCCGGCAGCTATTTAAAGGACCCAGAGCAGTAGTGGCAGTGGGAGCCCCGGCCCTTTAAATAACCCCCAGATCCTTGCTGCCGCTACCCCAGGGCTCCAGCCTGGGGCTCTGGTGGCAATTTAAAGGGCTTGGGGCTCCAGCCACTGCTGGGAGTCCCAGGCCCTTTAAATTGCCGCCTGGGGAAGCCGGGCCGCCCCAGTAGGGCACACTAGCTCTTGCCGGTATGCTGTACCGGGGCATACCGGCTTACTTTCACCTCTGACCAGAAGTGCTGTCCATTGGCTTCTGGTAGGGCACACTAGCTCTTGCCGGTACGCTGTACTGGGGCATACCGGCTTACTTTCACCTCTGACCAGAAGTGCTGTCCATTGGCTTCCATATCAGGAAGAACCTCATGAGCCAGTTTAACACAGGGCTATTTATCCAAAATCCTCTCTTGGTCTATTCATCCCTGGAGAATCCAATTTGAACTAGTATAGGTAGCTCCAGGGGATGGCTTCAAGATCTGATAACTGGAGGAATTATATTAGCATCGCCTACACCTAGAGAAATTATATACTATTCCACAATAATACATACACAACTGAATTTTTAATACAATGGATCCCAAAGGTATTAAACCTAATTCAATAAGATTTAACTTAATTCAACAGAGTTCTTTAATTCCATGAGGTTTGTCCAGGATATTGTCAGTCTGTTGCAGGCCTAATAAAATGTTTGTGTAGGTTCATAGATTTTAAGGCCAGAAACGATCATTCTGATCATTAGTCTGACCTCCTGCATAGACAGGCCATAGAATTTCACCAGCTGATTCCCACATCAAGCTCATAACTTCTGATTGTGCTAAAAAATATTCAAGCATCTCATTTACATACAATAAATTGTGCTACATACCTGGAAAAGGCAGAAAATCCTTCAGATCAGATGGCTTAATCTCAAGGCAACTGCCAGTTTAATTAGATTTAGTGGGTAGTGCATCTAATATGGTCAACAGAGAGAGAGAGAGAAGATCCTGGCAGTGACTGATTTTTCTCCACAGGCTGAATCAAAATATATGATCATTTTGCCTTTTAAAATTAGTAAATCAGCCAACAAAACATGTTTTTGAAGTAGGTAAAATGTCCCAATCCTCCAATCAGCTGCAGTGCCCTGCACCTTCATAGAGTCCCAGCTTGGCCACGTGGGGGTGCAGGGGTGTGTCCCTAATGGAGCTCATTGAAGGATTGGGGCCAACATGCTAAACAGTGAAAAAGTCAGTTTGAGAAGATAAAATACTGCAGTTGGAAAATGTATAACAAAACCTTAGATTCCGGTTTGATATTTTTCTGGAACCCATACATTTCTGTATTCCTCCTCTCTTGTATCAGGCTGTTTCCATGCAAGTTATGGTAAAGCTCCAATTGACTTGCAAAGAAAGCATAATAAAGCCCACAGTGCTTTATGGAAAACAAACATGACCTATATTTAGTCACTCCCTTAAGTAACACTATGCACAGTATAAAGTACTATGAACAGGCATGTAAAGCACAAGGGAATAGGGAAGTCTGAACCATTTTGCAGGCAAAGCTTCAACACTTAACAATCCTAGTGAAATCCTATTAAAGATTCTCTTACGCACTGGAGCTGCATCTTGGCTAGACATCCCATAAAGATCTTCACTGTACAATAAGTTCAAGATATCTTCATAAGGTTTTATTCTAGGTAGTACTGTACTTACTTTACAGCATTGGTTTACAGTGGATTTAAAATGTGGCAATAAGACCATACCTTCAAATAACAATCATTTAAGTCAGTTCCAATTCATTTTAACACAAAAATTCAGGTTAATTCATTGGCTCCAAGCATTGTTTTTTTTAATTTAGCATAGTTTCAATTAGTTCAGATTACTTTTGGCTATTCTATTTTGAAAAAAAATTGACAGTACCCTTAAAAGATTAGTATAAATAGGTGGTGTTCCCATTATATGCACAGACGGTGTCTACACACACACACACACACAAATTGCAGTGATTTAACAAAAGGTGTTATTTTAAACCAATTTAGTTAAACCAGTGGCATCAGACGTGGACACGTTTTAGTTTGAGAGTGGTTTGTTTCAGTTTAGTCTAAACTAATCCTAATCAATGTAAAATAAACAAAAAAAACTAGTTTAAATCAAATTAAGAGTGTTCATACAGGTCTTTAAACCACTTTAAGTAAATTATTTTTTAGAAGTCACATCTTTAGTTCAACTAGTGCAACATTTTCCTATAGACAAGGCCCTAGGTAGCATATACAGAGAGTACCAGCTCTTCTGTTGCTTTACACCTTGTGTAGTCCTTCTATCTGTACAAAGTGGGGTGTTGCAGTATATGCTCCTTGGACCCCCTTGAGGCCCTGTGACCCTAAAAGTATCCCAATGCCAGAGGGCAAGGAGCTTACTGCTAACAGGTAGTTAGTTTCAGCTGGCCTGATCACGTCAATGTACCCATTCACTTATGTTGTAATCTGTATCTAATAGGTCTCATGTGAGGTATCACTGGAAAACCAATTACACACTGATCATTAATATTCTTGCATGTTGCATGTACTGTAAATGCCAAAGGACTGTACAAATGTGAAGAAAATATAGGACTAAAATGTGTTTGAACCAGACAGGTCTGGGGAGTGGGTAAACAGGTTTTTTCCAGACAAAGGAAAGGCTGATGCTTCCATCCAGGTGCAATCACAGACAACTGGTAATCACAGTCAAGTGGCCATTCATTAGCATATCGGAGGCTGCAGGGACAGATCACTTTGCATTGTAGAAAGCACCAGCAGGGAAGAAACCAGCATGGAACCCTCTCCTTCAGATTCCATAGCACTTCTTGTCATTGCAGGGGTGCAGAACTTTGAGAGGATACATTTCAAAAGTTCACTGGAGAAGAAAAAGGGGGTGGGAATAAAGAACCCCCTTTGGACTTTGTGGGAGATCATGACCAAGAGGATGGATGGCCATCTTGCTGGAAGGAGGTATAGTAAGAATCTTACCTTGATCCAAGCCTCTAATTTTGTTAAGCCTTAGTCACTAGAAAGCATTTCTCACTTGTTTGCTTGTAACCCTTTCTGACTTTATCCCTCACACTTGAACTCACTTAAAATCCTCTCTTTTTGTTAATAAGCTTGTTGCTTTAACTTCCATTCAAACGTAGCAGTGGATTGGTTTACTAAAAGTAAAACAAACTGCTATGGTTTTGTCTTTTTAAAGGAGTAATGGACCTTCCTGCTTCTCTAAATGTTGCAAGAAAGGGCTAGACATTTCAGGAGAGATGGTTTGGGGAAAGTTCAGGACTCAGGTGTGTGTTGGGGTTACTTGTCTAGTAGTAACTAAGGAGATGGAGACCGAAGTGTGGCTGTGGAGTAACAAGCAGGCTGCTGGAGTCAGAACAGCTGAACCAGGGCTGCTTCACTCACACAGGCCTGGTCTACACTAGGACTTTAATTCGAATTTAGCAGCGTTAATTCGAACTAACCGCTCAACCGTCCACACCAGGAAGCCATTTAATTCGAACTAGAGGGCTCTTTAATTCGAATTTGGTACTCCACCCCAGCAGGTGGAGTAACGTTAAATTCGACATGGCTAGCTCGAATTAGGCTAGGTGTGAATGCAAATCGAACTTAGTAGCTCCGGGAGCTATCCCACAGTGCACCACTCTGTTGACGCTCTGGACAACAGTCCGAGCTTGGATTCTCTGACCAGCCACACAGGAAATGACCCGGGAAAATTTGAATTCATTTTCCTGTCTGGGCACTTTGAATCTGACGTCCTGGCTGGACATCGGGGCGAGCTCCGCAGCACCTGCAACAATGCAGAGCTCTCCAGCAGAGGAGTCCGGCCAATCCAAGAATAGAAAGAGGTCCCCAGCATGGACAGACCGGGAAGTCCTGGATCTGATCGGTGTGTGGGGCGAGGATTCTGTGCTGTCGGAGCTGCGCTCCAGCAAGCGGAATGCAAAGACCTTCAAGAAGGTCTCCAAAGCAATGATAGAGAAAGGATACAGCCGGGATGCAATGCAGTGCCGCGTGAAAATCAAGGACCTGAGACAAGGCTACCAAAAAGTCAGAGCGGCAAACGGACGCTCCGGAGCCCAGCCCCAGACATGCCGCTTCTACGAGGCACTGCATGCCATTCTAGGTGGGTCTGCCACCACTGCCCCACCAGTGACCGTGGACTCAGTGGATGGCATAGTGAACCTGGACAGTTCCTCCTCGATGTTCGCCGATGTGGAAGATGAGGAAGGGTCTGTGGAGGACGGCACAGGCGACAGCGAACACAAAACCGCTTTCCCTGACAGCCAGGATCTCTTCATCACCCTCACAGAGATCCCCTACCAACCCTCCCCAGCCGTTAACCCGGACTCTGAATCAGGGGAAGGATCAGGCGGTAAGTGCTAGAAACATGTAAACATTTATTTTTTATAAAACAGGTATAAAAAATAGAAATACTATATATAAAATTTTCAATGAAAAACTATATGAAAAGTAGGTCCACACATATAGGGATTGAACAATAATCCTCCAGGGACAATTCAAGAAAGGTCTCATTTAGGTCCTCGAAAAGCCTCCGCAGGAGGTTCCTGGGGAGAGGTGCCTTGTTGGGTGCTCCGTGGAAGCACACTCTTCCGCGCCAGGACATCCTTATGTAGATGGGAATCATCGCCTCTACAAGCATGGCCGCATATGGTCCTGGTCTCTGCAGGGCTTCCCTTAGCATCCGCTCTTTGTGACTCCGAGGGACCCGCCTCAGGGTGATCTCGTTCATGAAATCCTGCATCTAATTAGGGCAATTAGTGTATTGTTACTGTTGTGAATGGTTGACTTTTACTTTGCATAACAATGACCCTCGCTTAACAGCCACATGTTGTAGGCCACATAGGAAAAGCATACATTGATCTTTCCCGTGCACTGGTGGGAGTGGCTGGAAAAGGGTCAGAGTATATGATTTCCAGATTGCCTTTAGCGGGAGGGCACAGCTATCCATTAACTGATAAGCAGAATGTACTGTAAGGCTTACCAGGACTGTCTGCTAGACGGATTCAGCTGTCTCTCCCCACTTGTCCGCTCTCCTGTGCAATGCCGCAGCCAATGAGAGCGTATTCTGAAATCTCGAACTTGTCCCGAGATCTCGTGAGACTTGTTGCCCTGTATGGTCTTGTTCAGAGAAACTGACTAGACTGTGTTCACTGTTCGCAAACATGTATCTGTTCAAGGAAATCAGTTACTTTTCCCATCACACAGCTTCGGCTCTTTCCCGGACTGCCCCGGCATCCCCCTCGCAGAGGCTGGCGCAGATTAGGTGGCGAAAGAAAAAGACTAGGGACGAGATGTTCGCGGAACTGATGGCTTCCTCCAGAGCCGAGGCGGCAGAGCAGACACAGTGGAGGGAGACCCTATGTCAACAGCATTGCACACACATCGAACGGGAGGATAGGTGGCGGCAGGAAGACCAGCAGACGACTCAAACGCTGCTTGGGCTAATGAGGGAGCAAACGGACACGCTCCGGCGCCTTGTTGATGTTATGCAGGACCGCAGGCAGGAGGACAGAGCCCCCCTGCAGTGTATCTGCAACCGCCCTCCCCCGCCAAGAAGTCCTGCCCCCCCCTCACCCAAAAGTACAAGACGGAGGGGCGGTAGGGGCCGTGAGAACTGTCACTGCACCACTGCATAGCGCTAATATACCACACACCTCTCACGCTATACATTTGTAGAAGTGCTTCCCTTACAGGCTCACCCAGTCCCAAATCCAAGTTTCATCCTCCCACTGTGTATTAGATTATTAAAAGCTGTTTGCTGTTATTCACTGTTTCGGTCACGTCTTTCGTGTCAGAGGATTTCTTTGTGTATGGGGGGGGGAGGGGATTTATAATTGCACGATATAGCCTACATTACCAGGGTACAGACTTGGGGGCATGATCAACTGCAGGGCACACACACACTGCAGTCAGTAGGCACCAGGGTCACTCTGTGTGGTGTATGCTGCCCCGGGTCATTCTGTGATGTGTATGCTTGTCCATGGTCCTAGCGCCTGCCACCCCCTTAATGTTAAGGCACGCTGCCCTTACCATGCACTTCCACCGTAGCAACGAGCCTCTCCGCTGCCCTGAGCCCCAGCAAGAGCCCTCATCCACGGACAGATACTCACCCTTCCCCCACACCCCCTCACCCCTTCCTACGCCCAAACCCGCAGCCCACTGCCGTCATCCAAACCCCAATCCAAAGAAGGCACCACTCGCCCCTTCCTGCAAACCCACCCCTTCCTGCAATCCCTCCCCTTCATGCACAACCACTTGCAACCGTCCCCCACCCCAGAGACCTATGTAGGAGCAGGAGTATGTCATTCCTCTATGGAACAAGCGGTCTGTACATCAGTGCACACCGTGCCCAGCACAGTATGCGTCCATGTTTCAACAACTGAACAGAAATGCAAAGTAAAACAAAGATTTATTAATAATGAGTGTAACAATTAATTGTATTTAAAACGTGCTTTGGAAGTGCGGGAAACTTGGAGAACGGGGTATGTAACCGCAGATCGAAATCGACACATACAGACACAGGCCCAGGGTCAGTTTCTATTGAAAGCAAGTGGAGAGTCATAGGTTACCCTGCTCTCCGAGGAAACTAGCTTTCAAAGCCTCCCGGATACACAGCGCTTCCCGCTGGGATATTCTCTCGGCACGGGTGTCTGGCTGAGCGTAAACTGCAGCCAGGCGATTTGCCTCAACCTCCCATCCGGACAAAAAGGTCTCGCCATTGCTCTCACAGAGATTGTGGAGCACACAGCAAGCAGCAATAACTACGGGGATATTCTTTTCGCTGATGTCCGAGCGAGTCAGTAAGCTCCGCCATCTCCCCTTGAGACGTCCGAAAGCACACTCCACCACCATTCTGCACTTGCTCAGCCGGTAGTTGAAGAGTTCCTTCTCTCTGTCCAAGGCGCCTGTATAGGGCTTCATGAGCCAGGGCATTAACGGGTAGGCTGGGTCCCCGAGGATCACTGTAGGCATCTGCACATCCCCAACCGTTACTTTGTGGTCCGGGAAGAAAGTTCCTGCCTGGAGGCATCTAAACAGACCAGAGTTCCTGAACACACGCGCATCATGAACCTTGCCCACCCACCCAACGAAGATGTTGGTAAAACGTCCCCTATGGTCCACCAGTGCTTGCAGCACCATAGAAAAGTAGCCCTTTCGGTTAATGTACTCACTGGCCTGGTGGGCCGGTGCCAGGATAGGGATGTGAGTCCCATCTATAGCCCCACCGCAGTTTGGGAATCCCATCGCGGCGAAGCCATCTATGATGTCCTGGACGTTTCCGAGAGTCACTACCTTTGAGAGCAGTTGCTCAACGATTGCGTGGGCTACTTCAATCACAGCAACCCCCACGGTAGATTTGCCCACGCCAAAGTGGTTCGCTACTGACCGGTAGCTGTCTGGCGTTGCAAGTTTCCAGAGGGCTATGGCCACTCGCTTCTGCACACTCAGGGCTGCTCGCATCCGGGTGTCCTGGCGCTTCAGGGCAGGGGACAGCAAGTCACAGAGTTCAAGGAAAGTGCCCTTACGCATCCTGAAGTTTCGCAGCCACTGTGATTCATCCCAGACCTGGAGCACTATGCGGTCCCACCAGTCCGTGCTTGTTTCCCGGGCCCAGAATCGCCGTTCCACACCATGAACTTGACCCATTGCCACCATGATCTCCACTGCGCGGCATACCCTGCTTTGTGAGAGGTCTGCGCCACTCTGTGAATTCCTGTCCTCACCGCGCTGCCGGAGCCTCCTCGCCCGATTTCTCAGCAGCTGACTGTGGAAGAGGTGGACGATAAGGTGCGAGGAGTTGACAATGGCCATAAGTGCAGCGATGATCGCAGCGGGCTCCATGCTCACAGTGCTGTGGCGTCCGAGCTGTAACCGACCAGAGAAGGGCGCGAACAGATTTCCCGCCGGAGCTTTCAGGGAGGGAGGGCGTGATTGACGGTTCTATGATGACAGTTACCCAAAACCACCCTCGACACATTTTTCCCCCCAGCAGGCATTGGGGGCTCTACCCAGCATTCCAATGGGCAGCGGGGACTGCGGGAACTGTGGGATAGCTTCGCACAGTGCACCGCTTCCAAAGTCGACGCCAGCCCCGTTACTGTGGACTCAGAAATTCGAATTAGTGTATTTACTGTGGATCCACAAATTCGACTTCATAAGGTCGAATCCACAAATTCGACTTAAGTAGATTCAAAATAGTCTTGTAGTGTAGACAAGGCCACACACTGGGTGCATGCTTGTATGCTGGCTGGGAGCATCCAGACAGGGAGCTGCTGCAGCAGAGCATTTTATGGTACTCAGGATTACACCACAACTGGTGATATAACCTCATTGGTCTGGGTTGCATCCCAAAATATGTCAAGCCCACAATGGCACAATGCAACAGTGGTTCAGCCTCTGTGTCCCTCCCAGTCCTTTCAGTATTCCTGAAACATGCCTACCTTCTTTCGGGGAGCCTCTGCCAATTAATAGTCTCTACTTCAAAGAAAACAAAACAAAAAAAGGGGTGGCGGGGGGACCATGGCCCTCCTACTTCTTTTCAGCCATAAGGATGAGTGACAGTGTGGGGAGGAGCAGAGAAGAGCAAAGGGGCGGGGGGGGCAGGGCCTTGGGGGAAGGGATGGCATGAGGATGGGCCCTCGGGGGCAGGGACAGCACAGGGGGCAGGGTCATGGTTCTGGCACCATGCCTCCCCCGCCCCACTTTTAGGAAGCTTTCACTACCCCTGTGGGGGGAGGGAAGGGAAGGGGGAACCTTTCACTTTTCCTTAGCTAGCCTTCCGTCTCGTTAACTCAATGACAAAGGACTTCCTTCCTCGAGATCTGGCTCCTATCCAAGCTAATGACCCTCAGTGCTTCTTTCTGGAACCCTTCCGCCAGTCTAGTTTTCTTATTCCCTATCTGCCTGAGGTTAGTCTTTTCCCAGGCCTGCCACAGAAACCTCCTTCTCTCTTACCACCTGCTCTTCAAGGGCAGTTACAGAAGACAACCTGCCAGTTGAGCTCTCCTAGTCCCAGTTATGGAAATCACCCAACTCTTCCCCAGCTGGGTCTGACAGTTGAATTGTGCTACCTGGGCCCTAGTCAGTCGGGATCAACTGGAGGGTGTAACAAACGGGATCTGCCCAGGTCAGGCTGAGCCCAAGGCCCCTTAAAGTGCCAGCCAGCCCGTGACATGGGTGTAAAATGCTACCAGATCAGAATGACCGTGTTTGACAGCTATTTTGCATTCACATTGCACAGGTATAAATGACCAAATAAGTTGCAAGGCAATGGAGAATCAAGCTCACACTGGATGTGGTCCAAATGTACCCTCCTCCTGGATTTTACTGCTATTAGTGATATAAGTATCAGCAAAACATAAGCCTAGTTTTAAGCTGACTGATCTTCACATTTTTCCCATGCTCCAGCCCCAGCAGAGAGAGAGAGAGAGAAATAACAATGCCCTGCCACCTCCTAACTCTCTTGGATCTTGAGTTGGAACTAATAGCCCTTCCCCCTCCTGGCCTGCCAAGCAAGAGTCAGCAGAAATACCTTTGCTCCTTTAAGCAGGGTTCCAGCACGACAGTAGGGTTAATCAGCATAAGAGCCATATGTCCAGTCCCTTTCCAGTATCCTAAAATCTGCCATCTATGCTCCTGAGTCATAGGTGAAATAAGGCCTGTGGTGATATACGTCCCCTTCTCATCTACAGCAAAATAACTATCTAAAGAGAAAACCTAGTCAAACTGTACCAACTTTTCCCAGGCCTAGCAACACATTATAGGTCCACGCTCAGCCACGGCCAAGGAAGCAACGCAGAGTGGTTTTAGCAATCAGTGCGCACCTTGTTCCTTGGCTAGGTGATGGGTGGTTGGCTGCCTCTTTCTTCCTTAGCTCTGACTAGATCATTCTAAAACCAGCTACACAAGAAAAACCGAGCTTACTGCTTATTAAGAGCCATGACATAGCAGCTGATAGACTGAAACACAATAAAATGAGAGATCAACTTCATGTGTTTAGTCTAAAAATTCTCACTTTGCATATTTGATCTTGACAGCAGCATGTTGCTAACTGTCATTTGGTATTGTTAGGAACGATACAAACCCTGTGTGTGTGGCCAATAGACAAGTGTTCAATCTCCTGGCTTTAAAATAAACAGTTCTTTCTTTAGCATGTCTTTTTAGATAATGAAAATGGTAGGAGACATTTATCTGATTTTGATCACAGTTATATGCATTATTGCTTAATTAATAGCATTAAGTGTCTGAACAGTGAAATTGCTCCCCTAATGAAAACTCAACTCTAAAATATAGGAAAATGAAAGGAATGAGAAGAGGCTGTTGTGGAAAATCTAACTTTAAATATTGGAGTTGCGTACATGTCCATGGAAATATGCTCTGTTGTAAACCTGTCTGGGATGCTGGCAAGGGTCAGCTTGATACATTAAAGGGAACAAAGCATTCTGTGTTGTCACCAGAGTGTTTCAGCTGACTGCAATGCTCCCAGGTGAACCAGATATAAACTCTCCGTTTCCACAACAACTCAGGTACGTTGGGGTAAATCAGACATTAAATCCCAGGACACCATCTGACCTAGACTCATCAGTAAGGAAACAGCAGGGCTGCCCGTTAGCTGTGGATAAGATACAAACAGCTAAACATTTTACAGCTATAATAAAGGGAAATTTTGTTTGGGGTGAGTCCATTAGACACAGTATGACTTATTTAGGAGTAATATTTGATTATATTTAAAATATTACAGTGAACGGATCGTGTTTAACCTAGCTCAAACTGGCAGTGTACATCTTTTTTTAATTTTTTTCTTTAGATTTATAAAAAGGGTAACTTTTCCCACCTGGCTTATATTACACCTAATATACTTAATGCTATGTATAAATCTACCACTTTTCAGAGGCAAAAGACAAGGCTCATCAGATAATCAAGCCTATTCTTTTCCTCAAGCCAATGCCTTTAGAAAATAGTTGGGTCTTGCATGATGCCCTGAAAGCTAGCAGATTCATTAACTATCAGACCACCTAGAGGAGAAAGTACTGAAGAGTCAAATATCCCCCTGAGATACACACAAATATACACCCTTTCACACATAAATGTAGGATGTTATCTCAAATGTTCAAGCTGTGGCAGATCCTGTGAGAAAGACAGAGCTATAGCCCAACCCACACAAAGCCTTCTGACCAAATTCAGCACCTTTGCTCTAAGGAGATTAATTTGTTTGTTATTTATTGAAGTATTTGGAACAGCTTTTGAGCTATGCTACAGACTAACACGCTCGTGAATATATAATATATATATATTAGGGCTGTCAATCGCAGTTAACTCATGCGATTAACTCAAATTAATCTCTGTTAAAAATTAATAGCAATTAATTGACGTTTTAATTGCACTGTTAATAGAATACCAATTGAAACTTATTAAATATTTTGGATGTGTTTCTACATTTTCATATATTGTATTCTGAGTAGTAACTGAAATCAAAGTATTTTTATTCCAAATATTTGCTCTGTAAAATGATACTATTTCTTTTGTTTCTTTTTCATTTCACCTCATACAAGTACTGTAGTGCAATCTTTCTTGTGAAAGTGCAATTTACAAATGTAGACTTTTTTTTTTGTTATACAACTGCACTCAAAAACAAAACAATATATGCTCTGAAGTCAAGTGCTGTAGCTTGTAGTTTTACAAGTCCGCTCAGTCTTACCTCTTCAGCCAGCAGCTAAGACAAACAAGTTTGTTTACATTTACAGGAGATAATGTTGGCCTCTTCTTATTTACAATGTCACCTGAAAGTGAGAACAGGTATTTGCATGGCACTTTTGTAGCCAGCATTGCAAGGTATTTACATGCCAGATATGTTAAACATTTGTACATCATTTCATTCTTTGGCCACCACTTCAGAGGACATGCTTCCATGCTGATGATGCTCGTTTAAAAAAAACGCGTTAATTACATTTGTGACTGAACTCCTGCTCTGTTTTACCCATGTTCTGCCATATATTTCATGTTACAGCAGTCTTGGATGATTACCCAGCACATGTTCATTTTAAGAACATTTTTCACTGTAGATTTTACAAAACGCAAAGAAAGTAGCAATGTGAGATTTCTAAAGATAGCTACAGCACTTGACCCAAGATTTAAGAATCTGAAGTGCCTTCCAAAACCTGAGAGGGACGAGGTGTGGAGCATGTTTTCCGAAGTCTTAAAAAAGCAACACTCCGATGTGGAAACTACAGAACCCAAACCACCAAAAAAGAAAATCAACATTCTTCTGGTGGCATCTGACTCAGATAATGACCATCAGATTATTGAGCAGAAACCGTCATCAGCATGGACGCATGTCCCCTGGCATGGTGATTGAAGCATGAAGGGACATATAAATCTTTAGCGCATCTGGCATGTAACTATCTAGTGACGCCATCTGCAACAGTGCTATGAGAATGCCTTTTCTCACTTTCAGGTGACATTGTAAAGAAAAAGCGGGCAGTATTATCTCCTGCAAATGTAAACAAACTTGTTTGTCTTGGTGATTGGCTGAACAAGAAGTAGGACTGAGTGGACTTGCAGGCTCTGAAGTTTTACATTGTTTTGTTTTTGAGTGCAGTTATTTTTGTACATAATTCTACATTTGTAAGTTCAACTTTCATGGTAAAGAGATTGCGCTATAGTACTTGTATGAGGTGAATTGAAAAATACTATTTGGTTTTTTTTTACAGTGTAAATACTTGTAATCAAAAATAAATATAAAGTGAGTATTGTACACTTTATATTCTGTGTAGTAATTGAAATCCATATATTTTAAAATGTAGAAATCATCCAAAAATATTTAAATAAATGGTATTTTATGATTATTTAACAGTGCGATTAATCGCAATTTTTTAATTGCTTGACAGCCCTAATTTTATTATATATATATATATATATAATGACATTTTGGTTTACATTGGTGTGTGTGTGTAATTAATTAATTATAATCAAGTCAAGCCCTTCCATTCCCTCTGAAAAACACATTTTTGTTTAGTTCTCAAGATCCCAAGTTACATGCATGCTAAAGTTATAACTGCCTCCTTGTATTTTCAGTGATTAATAGGCTTCTCACTTTGTGACGCTCACTGTATAATTTATTAAGAACCAACCTGCTCATATTTAGTAACTAGTTGATTCACATGGTGTGAGGTTTTTAAAGCAGATCTCATATTTAATCATTACTACATCAAATACTTTCTGAGAATGTACACTTAGAAATAATGGAATCAACGCTTTGAATACAAATAGATTTTTAAAATTATGTTGATTTGTGATTTTTACAGCAATACCAGATCAAGTTAAGCCACCACTACAACTCTGCAGCCTCAGTAATGATGTATATATCTGTAAGCAGCAGCATTCTTTACCAAGGATATGCAGCTTGGATTGGATCTATAGCTCAGTAGGAGTTCTCCTGGACTCTCACAAGGCACTGTCTAAATGCACATGCAATTTTCTGTGGCTTTCCCTATGGGACAATGCTTATCACATAGCAACATCTAATGAGCATGTTGCAAAGCTAGCTTCATACTCCCTCCCCCACTCTCCTTCCCCTGGGATGACTTCATCCACTTGTGGGAAATGCATCCAACATCTGAACTATCACAGTTAAATAGAAAGACTTGAAAATATGGTGGTAATATTATAAACAGACAACCAACATTTTGTACAAAGATGATTAGGAACATGCGTTTGAGTGTAAAATGACTATAGCTGATGCAGTACTAAACCCTAGTTCACTGCTACTTACAGAAGCCAAATAATCAAGAACTAATTTAGAGACGATTCCATCACAGCTCCAGTCCAGCAAAGTGCTGAACTGAGAGTTCAGGTTGCTAAGCACCTTAAAAGAAGAGCTCAGTACCTTGCAAAATTTGGCCTCCTAGTTTATATATTTTTGAGGGCAGGGATGGTGGACCAGATCCTCAACTTGACATAGCTCTGTTTTTCAATGGAGCTATAATGATATTCATGAGCTGAAGATCTGGCCCCTTATCTTCTGCATACTGTACAGCACTGAGCACACGCTCTGTGTAACCCATAATAAAAATAATAATGAACTTGAAGAAAGCCACCCCCTGCTCATTTACATGAAATCGGCCTGCGGAATGGTATATATTGCATCTCCTTGCTTGTCTAGGGGATTAGCCCTCAGGACCCAATCCTTTTCTCACTTACACCTGTGTAGATTTGGTGTTACTGTAGGGACCTCAGTGAAGTTACACCAGTAAAAATCAAAAGTAAGAGAGAGAGGAGAATAAGCTCTCAGCATGGATCTTATTAGATAACCTGTTTGTCTGTAACTGCTTCCTACTTCAAACAAAAGCCTCTACTCGCTTGCTTAGGGCCCTACCAAATTCACAGTCCATTTTGGTCAATTTCATGGTTATAGGATTTAAAAAAACCATAAATATCTGAAATCATGAAATTTAAATCTGAAATTTCACAGTGTTGAAATTGTAGGGGTTCTGACCCAAAAAGGAGCTGGGGCGGGGGGAATCACCAGGTTATTGTAGGGGGTCGTGATACTGCTACCCTTACTTCTGCGCTGCGGTGGCTGTTGGCCAGGTGCACCCACCAGTGCAGCAGTGCAGAAGTAAGGGTGGCAATACCATACCATGCCATCCTTACTTCTGCGCTGCTGCTGGCAGCAGCTCTGCCTTCAGAGCTGGGCTCCTGGCCACCAGCTGCCACTTTCAGGCCACCCAGCTCTGAAGGCAGCCCAGAAGTAAGGGTGGCAATACTGTGACACCCCTCCCATACCCTTGCGTGCACTCTTCCCTCCCCCCCCCCCACAACCCTTTTTTGGGTCAGGACCCCCAGTTTGAGAAATGCTGGTCTCTCCCATGAAATCTTAGTAGTATAGGGTAAAAGCACACAAGACCAGATTTCATGGTCTGTGACATGTTTTTCATGGCCATGAATTTGATAGGGCCCTACACATACTGAACAGATCACAAAGCCCAGGACCTTGTGCATGAGAGTGGGGGGATATAGCTATCTTGACTGAGAAGATCCAGCTATGGAACAATCTTCCAGAAGAAACTTAGGTGAATCCAGAGTCTGACCATTTTTAAGGAAATGCTACAAAGCTTTCTTCTTTCAGCCATCAGAAGAAGAAGGTCATTCACAATATCCACAAACCCTTCTACCTGCCTTCCCCATTTAAAAGGAAAAACAATCTCTGTTAGAACAACTATGTATAAGAATTGTTGCCTAGTTACTGAAATGAGAAACTGATGAATTTTTATCTATACTGTGGACCAGGTTTTGGAGTCCAACTGAAATGTACACAGTGCATGTCAGGAGGATGGCAATGCAAAGCTCACTTTTGCTTTCCTCTGGTCCTGTGTGTAGGGCTGGGCCACCACTGGCTGCAAACTGTTTCAAGGCTGAACAAAACTTCATCCCAGATTGCTATTGCATAGGAACATTCTGGCCATACTCCACCTTGTTCCAGCCATGCCTCCTTTCCCCTGCTATCCCAGCAGAAGGGAGGAGTGGGTGTATGAGCTTCTATGCTGGCTCAAGGCCACTGAGGACTTCCCCCTTGCAATGGAAGAGGGTCTTTTTAAGGCTGGTTAAGCCATCTCGATAGGCAAATTCTGCAGGAGGTGCAGCACTGGAGAATATAGCCCTTTATCCTTGTGCCCAACAGGCACTGGCCCACACTGAAGGAAATGGAGAGCCACCCCACCCCACCCCACCCCAGAGAAGCTCCAGGAAGGCACAATTTCTCCCATAAATGCTATGAACGCCCTTGTAGAGTACAGCACACCCCTTCCCAGAGAGGATGGGGCATGGCCTCAGCATCCCTTTTGGGATAGCTGGTGTCCCAATGTGTGCTGGCATGGAACGAATCCTGTGCCAGATGTGCACATCAATTATAATTGTGCCTGAGAAGATCTTGGGGTGGGGGGGAAGAAGCTACAAAAAGGAAAGCAGGATAATGGTTCCGTTTGACCAGCTAATTCTTTTGCATTTCACTGCCGTCTAATCCTCTCTTTGCATAATGTGGTTACGCTGCTAAAAATGGAGTAATCAAGAGCTTTCTGCTATGCTTCTGAAATGCCAGTATGAAAGGTTATCATAAACTGCAGTTGTTAGTATGTAACATACCACGTACCAATGTCCTGCTAATTAAATGGGTGAAAATTTTGCTGATCAGTGGGTTAATTCATACTTTTATCACCACACATGTTGGGGGGGGGGTGTTTTTTTTTTTTTTTTTTTAGGTGATACAGATCAAAATTCTGATTACAGGCAGGTTTTTTGTTCCAGGTGTTCCTACAGTAGTGTAGCACCTGCCCACCATTGCCTCACCCTGGCTAATCATGCAGTTTAGAAGTTTCATAATATATATTATTAACGATCTAGGTCAGAGGGTATAAATCATAACACAAAATCTATGTTTTTGAGACATTGATATTTCTCAGAAACCCGTCAAAATACAAACACCTCAGGAGAAAATGTATGCCAATGGCTAATTTATCTTTATGTATCTTTTGTAAATGTAATACAAATCAGATTATCTCTCACTCTAGAGGATGACAGGGTTTGGGGAAACTACATAGACTGTTTTCATCCCATGGAGACAGAAGACCAGGGAAAATGGCTCCCAGTGTCCCAACAGTGACCTCCTTTTGCTGATTAAGGACACAACTTCCCCCCTATTTCATTGTGCCAGATGGCAATAAGACGTAGTATGACATGTGGAAACCCAGTCATGCATGGAGAAATGCTAAAGACAGGATATTGACTGTGGTGGCATTGTGAACAGTGTCGTGTTAAGAGTCATTTTGAATTGCCTCCTGCTCATGCTGGCACACAAATAGTTCACCTCAGCTCTTACGTTTGATGCATTTTTTATGCATCTGTCAACTCCCGCTTTTCTGTGGTGCTTAGATCAGGGCATTCATTGTCACTGCTTTGAAGATTCTGATGGAAATGTCCTCTCACCTCCCCCTGAAGTAGCAACTGCCTTCATGAAACTGCCTTTTACACTGGAACACACACATAAGTGGTGCTCCCTGGATATGTTAGTCACATCTTTACAGTTCTGTGATAGACACTGATGCTATTTTATTTTCCAGTCTTGAGGGGAGGAAAAATACTGAGTCTCAGTGTGGGGCAGGAAAGCTTTTAAGGCAGATAAAACTCCAGTTTTGAGTATTTTCCAGGTGGCTACTGCTGGATCAGTACTGGAGTAGAATTGTTTTTAAAATGACTGATTTTTACTTTGAGTAATCACCTGCAAATATGGATGTCTCCATAAAATATTAATGTACTTGATCCAAAGCCAAAGTCTGCCATTCAGTGAATGCAAATTTCTTTGAAAGTGGTAAATTCCCATCCATAAAATAAGACCTTTTACAAATATATCAGAGGCAAAGAGTACTTGCATCAGGAGCCATGAGTGGACCCTTTTGCTTCTGCATAATCCTGTTGAATCCAGTGGAAATCCATATGGGGGGGGGGAATCCAAGTTTAGCAGATCCCAGTGCAAGATCAGAATTCTAGTTCTTTGTGGTGGGGGCCTTATTTATAAAGAGCCTATCATGGTGTTAATGTGATGCTAAATTTAATATATTTTTATAAAAGATATATTATGGTAGGGGCTAAAGTCCCCAATTTAACAGTCCTTCCTTATTTAAGAGAACACTGCAGCTCATGCTTAATTTTAAGTGTGTGCTTAACTCCCACTGACTTAGAGTTAAGCATACTTCAGTGCTTTGCTGAATAGGGGATAAACTTAAGTACGGGTGTAAATGATTTGCTGACCTGGGGCCTATGTGTGCTAGGTGCTATGTCAACGTATAGGAAGACACAGTCCCTGCTGTGGAGAGCCTGCACTCTAAAAGACAAAACCCAGTCCAAACCAAAAACCAGATAAAAGATGGGGGTAAAACGTAGGGATTTCAGCAAAGCTATCAAGGTGACAATTAGCGCACATCGTGTTTGTTCCTTTATTATATTGTTGCCCCTTTTTGACCAAGCAGCTAGTCAAAGCTCCAGTTAGGAGGAGAAATTGGTGATAGTCAGGTATTTCTTTGAAGCAGTCTTTGTAAATATCTTGTAAATAATGAAAGTCCTGCTTCACTGGGCACAGGGGAAACCAAGAACAAAAGGAGCAAAGACTTAGGGCTTGGCTACAGTTACAAGTTCGAGCTCATTAAATCATCCCTGTGTGCCCTAACTCCTGAAGTGTCCACACTGGCAAGGCACACAGAGCACCTGGACTCTGCAACTGGAGTGCTCCTGGTAATCCACCTCCATGAGAAGCATAAAGCTTGCTGCGCCCTGGCTGAAATGCCCGGGTGTCAGTGTGGATGACGTGTTGCACTGCGCTGTGATTGGCCTCTGGAAACGTCCCATAATCCCCTGACGTCAAGTGGCCACTCTGGTCATTGTTTTGAACTCAGCTGCAGGCATGTGGATATCCTCTTTCAAAGCTGTGTTTCTGACATCCGGCATGCTTATCTGTTCTGGGACACAAAGCAAACCATTACTGGGGAATACTGCTGCTGCGAAGGCAGGCATTTGTGCATATGTGTGTGTGTGAGAGAGAGAGGCGGAGGGGAGGGGGTCTGCTGCTGTCTGAACTTACAAGACAGCATGCTGACACACTCTCTGACCCCTAAAACACTCTCTCCTCCCACATACACACAACACCCTCCCTGTCACACTCCACCACCCCCATTTGAAAAGCACACTGCAGCCACTTGCACACTGGGATAGCTACCACGATGCACTGCTCTCTGTGGCATTGCAAGAGCTGCCAATGTGGCCACACCACTGCGCTTGCAGATGACCGTGTAAACACACGGCAGCGTTTTCCCTGCGGCTGTTTTCGAAGGCTGGTTTAACTCCCAGCGCTCTACCTCTGCAAGTGTAGCCAAGCCCTTAGTTTATAGCCCCAAGCCTCTTTAGCCAACTCCAGCCCCCAGAGCTCTCTCTAGCTATTTCAAGGTCACACTGTGCTCACAGGCCAATGTTTGGCTTTCTTGTTCTTTTTGCTTCCGCCTCTCTCCCTTTTCTTCTCTCTTCTTAGTTTCTGTGTTCTCTATGCACTCACGCTCCTTCTCTCAGAAAAGCCCCTCCACCCACACAGCCCAAAACTCCTGGGTGAGTTCACATAACCTTTTTTATCTTGGGTAGGGCTTATGATTAATTTATCCTTCTAGTTATGTAAATTGAAGGGTGAGTTCACACCCATCAATCTCAGTAAGGTTTTACTCCAGCTCATAACAATATTTATGCATATTAAAAACTGCCTTTTTAAATAGCCTGTACAGGTTGACTATCTTCTTGTAGGCATTGTTACATAATAATTAGGGCTGTCAAGCAATTAAAAAAATATTTGCACTGTTAATAATAGAAAACAATTTATTTAAATATTTTTGGATGTTTTCTACATTTTCAAATATATTGATTTAAATTACAACACAGAATACAAATTGTACAGTGCTCACTTTATATTTTTATTACAAGTATTTGCACTGTAAAAAAACAACAAATAGTATTTTTCAATTCACCTAATACAAGTACTGTAGTGCAAACTCAATATCATGAAAGTTGAACTTACAAATGTAGAATTATATACAAAAAAACTGCACTCAAAAACAAAATAATGTAAAACTTCAGAGCCTGCAAGTCCACTCAGTCCTACTTCTTGTTAAGCCAATCACTCAGACAAACAAGTTTGTTTACATTTGCAGGAGATAATACAAAGCAGTGGGGACCGACACATGTTCATTTTCATTATCTGAGTCAGATGCCACCAGCACAAGGTTGGTTGGGTTTTTTTGTTTTTGTTTTTTTGTTTTGTTTTTTGTGGTTCAGGTTCTGTAGTTTCCGCAACCAAGTGTTGCTCTTTTAAGACATCTGAAAGCATGCTCTACACCTCATCCCTCTCAGATTTTGGAAGGCTCTTCAGATTCTTAAACCTTGGGTCGAGTGCTGTAGCTATCTTTACAAATCTCACATTGGTACCTTCTTGGTGTTTTGTGAAATCTGCAGTGAAAGTGTTCTTAAAATGAACAACATGTGCTGGATCATCATCCGAGACTGCTATAACATGAAATATATGGCAGAATGCAGGTAAAACAGAGCGGGGGACATACAATTCTCCCTCAAGGAATTCAGTCACAAATTTAATTAACGCATTATTTTTTTAAAGGACTGTCCTCAGCATGGAAGCATGTCCTCTAGAATGGTGGCCGAAGCATGAAGGGGCATATGACTGTTTAGCATATCTGGCACATAAATACCTTGCAATGCTGGCTACAAAAGTACCATGCAAATGCCTGTTCTCACTTTCTGGTGACGTAAATAAGAAGAGGGCAGCATTATGTCCTGTAAATGTAAACCAACTTGTTTGTCTTAGCGATTGGTTGAAAAAGAAGTAGGACTGAGTGGACTTGTAGCCTCTGAAGTTTTACATTGTTTTGTTTTTGAGTGCAGTTATGTAATAAAATCTACATTCGTAAATTGTACTTTTGCAACAAACAGATTGCACTACAGTACTTGTATGAGGTGAATTGAAAAATATTATTTATTGTTATTTTACAGAGCAAATATTTGTAACAAAAATAAAACTTTGATTTCAATTACTTCACAGGATACAATATATATGAAAATGTAGAAACATATTCAAAATATTTAATTTCAATTAGTATTCTATTGTTTAACAGTGCAATTAAAACTGCAATTAATCACGACAAATTTTTGTAATCAAGATTAATTTTTTTTAGTTAATCGCGCGAGTTAACTGCGATTAATCTACTGCCCTATTAATAATAGAGAGAAAATAGGTCCATTAACAAATGAAATTAATGACTCAAATTGCTTAGATACTGAACTCCAATTTAAATCAGTCTTTGACAAGTAAAGTAAAGAAATAGAAATAATTAGGAAATGAGGAAAACCTGGCAACAATAATTGTTGAGAATTAACAGGTAGTTGAAAGTTGGTCTTGAAAATATTAACATGCACGTTTAACTGTTTTGCTGAATCAAGCCCTATATGTGGTAAAAATACAGAATAAAAGAAAAATGTAGTTCCTTTAAAAAAATAAAAAAGGAGGAATGATCCTGGTAATTACTTCCCTGTAAGTTTAACTTCTTTACCTAACAAAACAATGGCACAAATGTATGGGGCAAATCCTGCCCAGGCCTCTAGGGTCATAGAGACAGAATCAATACAACTCTGTGTAAGAATTAGAGGAGTAGATTCCAAGGACCACCTTACATGTTACACTAATTTGCACTATGCAGAATTCAGCCAGGCCCCAGGCTCTAGCACTACATGCAGAGATTACTTCATCCACTGTTGATAAACAGCCAGCACTGTTGATAAGAAACCAGTCTAACAGCATAACATTTTTTTAAAAACAGGAATGGAAGAATAACATTCTGTGTGTGTGTTTTTTCAAATTTAATGACAGAGGAAATTTTTAACTTGGCAGAGTGTAAGTACCTGAATTTGAATTTAGGCCAGGACATCTGTAGTTCCAGAGAGGGATTTCTGAGTTGTTGCCAGTTGATTTTTAACAGCATGAGAAAAAAACAGTCTGGGATTTACCTATGATTCTCATAGGCAGCACTGATATCCTTAGTGGGTTTCCCATGACTTTTCAGAGCACTTTATTTCCATATCAGGTAGCTATAATTGATTGACTAATTTTCATTTTTCTTGACTAAGTATCAGGTCAGAAACCTCAGATGGCTTTGTAGACAATCAGGAGTGTTCCTGAATTATTGGTGTTGTGGCTAAGGACAGATTAAATGAGCCTGCACCCAGGAATATGTATGTATGTTTGTTTGTTTTTGTTTGTTTGTTTGGTCTGAATACTTTGGCTGCCTGAATTACAATCTGGATGTAACTGCCAAAGAGCCGGCTAACTTTCTGAGGCTCATGTGTCAAGCATGTTTGGTTGGGTTCTGGTGAGCCATTTGACAACACTGGTCATAAATGAACATTGTTTTGAAAATATAGCCCTGTTCAAATATGGATGCCTATAATGCACCAAAAGTTTATGCATGCATCCTCTGTACCTCCATCCATGCGTGCACACAACATTTGCATGAGCAAACTGCGTTCTTAGCCATATAATTATCTGTTTTGTACACCCACAGAGTCATTTTGCATATATAAAAGCATTTTCCTGAATTGAAGCCTGGGGTCTTCATAAGCAACGTGTTTTGTGCACATTTTGGGAAGCAGTTGAAGCAAACAAGTTTGAGTTAGCTGGCTCAAAGAATGACCTCAAGAACTTAATGCCTGTGAGACAGAATTCCAATTCTCTTGGAATAATGTAGCTAACACTTTTCACCTGTTATGACCACAGGAGTCTGGTGCCCTCTTTTTAGAGACTGTCAGCAATGCCCCCATAGATTCTCAAGACAGAGTTTAGCTGTTGGCTTTCTGCTATGCCAACAGTATTGCTGCAGCAAAAGCTGGCAGCTGCTGCTGCTATCTTTCATTTAATGAGGATTTGTGGTGATTTCAGGTATGACCTTGTGATTCATCTCTGTATGCCCATACCTGGTTTCCCTGTAAAACTATTGTCTACGCCTTCCCTCACCTGTGTAAATCTTTAAGTTGCTTCTTTAAATAAGGCTCACATTATTATACATGAAACTGCACACGCAATCATAAAAGACGCTGTTATTAATTCAGTACCCATGGCTGTGCCTTTCAAAAGTCTCTCTGCCTTAATATCAGTCTGCATCTTCTAAGATCATCCTTTTGTCCATAATTAATTTATTTTTAACAAGTAACATTTTTGATGTTTCACTGACAACATTCTAGAAGAAGCAACTGTTTCGTTGTTGTTATGAGATGCAACCTCTCGCCTCCGGAGCTTACTCCCTAACGTGTTCCATCATTTTGTTCTCCAGACTTTCTATTCTATATTTGTGCAGACTGATTGCTGATGACTCAGATTTATTAATGATTTATATCAACAGGGGATGACTATGACTAGACTAAGAACAATTACCTTAGAGCATTATGGCCAAACAGTATAAAACAATTGTCTGTAATACATAAGTGAATCATTTCTCTTTCATATATATGCATATAAATACACACAAAACATTGTGAAGCATGTGATTTGCTACACACACAACACACCTGACACAAAGCCACAAAAGCAAGTGAAGATACACCGCTTGGCAGCACATGCCCTCTATTTCTGCACTCACAAGCACACACCTTACCATTACCACACCTAACCTAGACCGTGGAGTTTTTGGCCAGGCCTGCCAGGTACCAATGCCACTCCCTCAAATTTGGAAGGCGGGGGGGGGGGGGGTGATGTATAGGCTCATGGGCCAGGCTGATGGGGAGTGGGGAGACTGAGGGGCGGGGGTCCAAGCTATGCTCTCTCACTTTAAATGGTGCTCCACAGCTCCTGCCTACTGTAACACCACAAACCATGAGTGAATTATTCCAAAGTGGGTGTTAATAGAACCCTTATGTTACACCACCATTTATTCTGTATATGCCACATATGTTACAGAAAACACTATTTGAGGGATGATTAGAGTGTTACAAACAAATAACTCCCTTAAAACATTTTGAATCACTTTCCCTTGGATGCCATGAGTCGAACAATAGAGGGCTCAAAGGAAACAATACAACCCTCTAAAATAGCCTACAATGGCTTTCTCTGCATAAAAAGGCACTATTTTGAAGGCCATTATCTCAGAATCTTCCAGAGTTTGAAGCAAGAGGTTGGTGCTTTTGGGAAGTTGGGAATATCCTCTTCCAAGAGTATCAACTCATCAGATTTTAAGATTATCTTGTTGTTCTGCACAGAAAAGCTGTCACTGGTTCAGGGCTGAATCTGTTCTTGGTGCTGAGACAGGAAAATCCACATTTAAGGGGAAAAGAGGAATTAGCTCTCAGGAAACATGTTTTGAAATTAATGGGGAATGTTTGAATCAGTTCAAAGCCTTGGGGTGGTAGAATAAGTCACAGGGAGATGGATTAATAGGCAGAGAGCAGCAAGGCAGTCAAATGTGCATGCTAAAATCACTTATCACCTGACTTTGCAATTTTGCTCATGGCAATCACCTCTGTATTCATGTACAAGCATCATGAAGTTCTGAAATCTTTTTTCTCCTTTCATTTGAGTGGTATGAAGGTGTGTGAAAATGAGAGGCTGGCAATCTTCATGAGATAAACTAATAGCATATATTTATTTATTAACTGCTGCCTTTCATCTCTAAAGACCCCAAGTACATTTAAAAACTATTGCCTTGATCCACCAACGGTGTGTTTTACACAGAGACCCTTACAGCTTCCCACTAGAGTGGGTAGCAACCCATAGTGGTATAAGAATCGCAGGTTCAGGTCTTAAATACATACACCACCACTTCTGAAGTGGATGGCAGCAGCCACTCGGATATTAGTGCACAGAACATTGCATAACAGAGGAAAATTCTGGCTAAGCACATCACTGCCAACCCCAACTTTTATTCAAAGTGGCACAGAATCTTTAATAGCCATGACATGCAGATAGGGCTCAAGAGTTTAAGATGTCATCCAAATCATTATCTGTGATCGGATAAAAGATAAACTAGGAAAGTCTCCATTCATCCTATTACCAAAATAAATTTGGAGGAAGAGAGAAGCTTATACACTTGACACTGGTAAGGTTCCAATTAGAGCTGAATAATACAGGTGAAAACTCCACCCTGCCCAAAATATTTACATTTAGGTCTGCCCAGTGAAACCCAAATACTCTGATATTGCCACAACGTGATTTATGATGATTGCTGTTGATCATCATCATTGTGCCACCGAGTCACAAGAATCGTGTGATTAAGTGCCCTAGCTCAAGAGCACTAGGAGGGGTTACTGTTTGGTTTGGAATTGGTTTTGCACTGAACCATATGAACCTGAATGCCCTTGCGTTTCTCCACCTCTATTTGCATTAAAAAATTACGTAGGATTTAGTTTGTAATTGATCACTTGATAGACTGTCTCGTTAACGTATTAGTGAATGACTTTACAATCCCGGACACAAATACAAGTGCTTAATGAATCCACGGACCCTAAGAGACAACTAGTTGAAAGGTGTTGTAAGTTCAATGAAAAGGGTAAACAAATTCTTTAAAAATTGTCATGAAAATTGAATCCCAGTTTTCAACCATCCGTAGAGCTGGTTGAAATATTTCAAGGAAATGTTGAAAAATTCAAATTTTGGTGAACAAAAGGGGCGATAATGAAAATGCTGGGATTCCCCACCCCCCCTTTTTTTTAAACTAGCTCTAGCACTATATAAAGAAATATACTGCGATGTAAAAAATGCACATAGTGCTTTTTGCCCCTGACTTATTCTATATCTTCAGGAATAATTTCCAGTAAATACCTGTTATGGGATCTTTATTTGTATTTATAAATGCAATGTGATAATAGCAATAAGATACAGCAGGCAGGGTATTTGTAGAGGATCTTTGCTCTTATCAGTTGGTTGACGTTACTTAGCCCTCCACGGCATGTGACGTTACTTAGCCCTCCAGGGCTGGTTATGTAGCAACAGCCAGAAAATATACTGCCTGCCAGGTCTGATTAATTTTTAATCAAACATGATATTTGATATGGTCATTAAACAGTTAAGGACACTGTATAGGGTAGTTTTCATGCCACAGAGCTCATATTTTTAATCCGTATGTACATGGCGCGCACACACACACAACTGGAGGGGACAAATGCTGTTGCTCAGCAACAAGAAACTGGCAAGAGCTCAAGAACTCCACATTTCCCGCAGACAGTAGCTCTCAGAGCTCAGCAATCAATAGCATTTGATGCAAAGGCAATGCCCAGTTTATCAGACTTGCCATCTAATAACACCTCAAGTGTATTTGTGGCTGACGTATGTAAAAAAGTCTCTGATCTACAGCTGGCTGAAAATTTCACCTGCTTGGGAGCCAATCCCAATTACTACAAACGGATTTGTTACGTGTAGGTGTTCAGTGAATAATTTATGCAAAAGAAGTCAGCCTATGGGTTACTCAATAACTATGCATTTTCACTGCTCACAATTCCAGGGTGTGGTTGGTCACTTAAATCTCTTACAGAAATACAAAAGCATAAACTATCCTCTCGCCTTCCCATAGCCCCTTATCTTTTCCTCCAACAACTCCTCTCCCCTTTTCTTCCTTTGTATATTCCCCTCTCTGTGGCCCTTGGACAAAGACTATACCTTTTTTTAAATTATTTTTTAAACATTTTAACGACACCTGGAGTTTTAAAGATTTGGGATTGTTGAAGACTCAAAGTCAAGTGAAACGTTGTATTGTATTTTTATCTATCGCATTTTGAGGGCCCCCACTACTGTGATATCTGAGTACCTCACAATCTTTAATATATTTTATCTTCAAATTCCTCTGAAGTAGGGGAGTATTGTCTTACCCCATTTTATAGATGAGGAACTGAGGCACAGAAAGACTAGGCGACTTGCCCAAGGTCTCACAGAAAATCTGTGGCAGAGCAGACTGAACCTGGGTCTCGACTCCCAGGCTACTGTCCCCACAACTAGACAATTCTTCTTCTCTTTCTGTATACAGCTGTAATTGTCTTGTGTGTATTTTGTTCAGTTTTAAATGGGAAATAATAACTTATTCTATGATTTATTAATAAAATGTCTGATTTCCTATGATTGTGAGGCTAAAAGAGAAACTACCAAAATTTTGATCCTAACATTTTTGGATTAATTAATTTTTTGTGCAGCCCTGGATTCTGCAAACTAAGGGCTATCTGATCCAGACTCAACAAAAGTCAATGGAAAAATTCCCATTAAACTTTATATAATGAGCCTTGAACAAGAAACAAACAAGTACATCCCGGAAGTTTGAACACAGACTTTAAATATACAAGGAACACAGATATACGAATTATTAATATATGAAGGAGTCTATACAACTTAACTTTTATGAAGTTATATTGGAGATATGTGAAAGGTTTTTCTGTGGGGGTGGGATGGGGAGGGAGAGGTCAGGGGGAGAGAGATTACTGAACTAAGAACAACTGACACATGGTACAAAATAAACCTCCTTCTCTTTGTTTTCTACTTAATTTTTTTCCCTCTGTGTTACATGGGAAGTTTCCAGCTTCAATGGAGACCTGTGTGAAATCCTAACCCTATTGAAGTCAATGAGAGTTTTGCCACTGACCTTAATGGGGCTTAATGTTTTTATTCATGTTTCAGGGCTATAAAAATAAGAGCTTAGTATGTTTAAAAAAAAAAAAAAGACCAGATAGAACCTGGACCCACAACTTGACTTTTCATAAATTACAATTAAATATTTTGCTTCTAGTACTGGAGGTACTTTAATCAGATCTTTGCTCTAGGTTGAATAAATAATAGCTGGGAAATCCACTAGCTATAAATTTGTCTCCAGATTATACTGGGACCTAATCAAGAGAACACCCACCTGGCAAATTAATAGGGGAAATAAACAAAGCAGGAGTTAGGAGCTCAGTTAGAGGAATAGGATTTGGCTAGATGCCCCACCAATATCAGACTGTTTCAGGTGCAAAGCCTTATCTACATTGCAGAGGTTTTTTTTGTTGGCAAAAGTTTTGTGGACAATCAAAAAGCACTAAAAGAAAATTGGTATTGCACGTTCATATTATGCTCCCTCTGTCGGCAGAACACACCCACATTTGGGGCACTAGCATCAACAGTGACAGCAGTGCATTGTGGGTAACTATCCCACAGTTCCACTCGCAACCTTCCACCACTAGGTCTTGTGGGAAGCTGGAGTGGATCACAGAGCATCATGGGTCCTTGTTCAACATCCCATGAGGCATTGCTTTCTGTCCCAGCATTCCATGTGCTTTCATTTTTGGTTTGCAGCATTTTTCAACTGTCCTTGTTTGCTGTTCGCCCCACCATCTGTGTGTGAAAGGATGAATTCCGCACTGCTCTCCAATGTTCTGCTAGCTGTCTAACACATCGTGAATGGCAGTGCAGTTAATTGTGAAGTTCCTAACTCAACAGGATTCAGTTGCCTGACGTGCTGTCTGATGTGGATAGGAGCAACATTAGATTACTTTTGGCATTCATGGAACAGCTGCACATGGTGGACTGTTGTTTTGGGGCTCAGGAAACTAGCACTGAGTGGTGGGATTGCATCATCATGCAGGTCTGGGATGATAAGCAGTGGCTACAGAATTGTCAGAAGAGGAAAACTACCTTCCTGGAACTGTGTGCATAGCTTGCCCCAGCCTTGTGGCACAAGGACACCCAAATGAGAGCTGCCCTCTTGGTGGAGAAATGCGTGGCGATCACAGTGTGGAAGCTGGCAACTCCAGACTGCTGCCGGTTCGTCATGAATCAGTTTGGAGTCGGGAAGTCGACTGTTAAGGCTTCATTAATACAAGTGTGCAGGGCCATTAAGTGTGCTGCGAAGGACTGTCACTCTTGGCAACGTGCGTGAAATAGTGAATGGCTTTGCAGAAATGGTTTCACCTAACTGCAGAGGGGCGATAGATGGCACGCATATTCCACTTCTGTCACCGGACCACCTTGTGACAGAGTACATCAATAAGAAGGGGTACTTCTCCATGGTGTTGCAGGAGCTTGTGGGTCACCTCAGGCGTTTCACTGACCTCAATGCAGGGTGGTCTGGAAAGGTGCATGAAGCACGTATCTTCAGGAACACTGGCCTTTACAGAAAGCTTCAAGCAGGGACTTTCTTTCCAGACCAGAAGATTACAGTGGAGGATGTTGAAATGCCCATAGTGATCCTAGGAGACCCTACATACCCCTTAACGCCATGGCTCATGGAGCCATACACAGGAAACCTGGATAGCAGTAAGAAGCAGTTCAACAATGGGTGAGTAGGTGCAGGATGACTGTGGAATGTACTTTTGGCAGATTAAAAGCACCCTGGCAATGCCTTTATGGACAGTTAGACCTCAATGAGGATAATATTGACATGGTCATAGCTGCTACTGTTGCACAATATTTGTGAAGGTAAGGGTGAAAAGTTGGCTCAGGAGTGGACTGCTGAGGCAGACCACCTTGCCACTGATTTTGAACAGCCAGATATCAGGGCTATTGGAGGGGAACAATAGTGGGGAGGCTTTGAGGCCTACAGGGAGGCTTTGAGGCTACACTTTGAAAATGAGAGCAAGTAATATATATTACTATGCTCGGGACTGCAATGCTTAATGAAATCAAATTTTGTAAGGAAGTACTTGTGATTTCTATGGCCTATTCCATGTAAGCAAATGATCAAACTACTTGTGTATGTGTTGCTGCCACCTGCTATCACAATTTGCTGGAAACAAGGATTATTTATCATTCAAAAACTTTGCTTTTATTGCACAGAAAACAACGCACCCCCACGCCTCATATGCTTGGTGGGAGAGGAGGCACCGGGGAGGGCTGACTTTCCGAGTTGTGCATAACTCCATCTATCTTTTTGAAAAGGTGTCTGGGGGGATGGAGTGAACAGGAACATGAGAAGTCCCAGAAAGCGGAAAGGAATACACGGGGTGGAGTTTGGGGAGGACATTGGGAAAGAGTTCTGAATGTTCTGAAGGGAAATGCGGCAATGCTTCTGCTCAGTCTGGAAAATTATGATGGACTTCAACATCTCAGTTTGCTCTTCCATAACTTTAATCATCCTCTCAGTAGTGTCTTTAATGAAGTCATTTTCTTTTTTGTCCTGCCTTTTGATTTCCCTACACTCCATGTGTTCCCTCTTTTCTGTATTTGAGTACTGCAGAACCTCCTGGAACATGTCCTCCTTGCTTCGTCATGGGTGCTTTCTTATCTGGCAGGGGCACTCCACCAGTGTGTAGGGAGTGCCTCTGAAAGTCAAATCTATAGAAGCACAAGGAACAATACCCAGAAGCATGATTAAGTGAATGCACAACATTGTTTCAATGTTGTGCATTCACTTAATCATGCTTAGTACACCTCTAGTACACCTCTAGTACACCTCTAGTACATACCAATCCATACATGCTTAGTACACCTCTAGTACATACCAATCCTTTCACACTGATCCCTGTCAAGCGCACATTCCAGTGAACACCCCAAGCATGGTGAGTTTACCCTGGCATTGTAGATGGGGAGAAAAGCAATATGAAAGGGTCACAGTGCAGTTGTTGAGGGACAATATTCTAAAATTTCCCACCCTTTTCCACAGGCGGGGTGATTGTAGCAGATATCTCATTCCTGAGAGTAAGCAAGAGTGCATCTACTACACACTTGCAGCTTCTGACCCTGTCCATATGCTGCTCGCCTGTGTGCTGCACAAGTGATTGCTGAATGGCATGGGACTGTTCCCTTCAACGGGGGAAGGAACAAAGCAGCTCTGCCACAGAACCTTTGGCAGAGGATTTCCAAGTACCTCCAAGAAAGTTTCTTAGAGATCTCTCTGGAGGATTCCTGTAAAATCTCAGTGTACATCAACACCCTGTTCTGCCGATTAGCTGCACAGATAATGTCCAGCCCACAGAAACACAGCCTGTCTTGTACATTTCTATGCCCTCATCCCACCTCCACACTTCACAAAGCAAAACCACTTACCAGGGGTTTCCCCTCCTGCTTCTTGCTCACCAGAGTGCAACTGCCAAGACTGGCTAGTCACCTCCAGCATGGAGAACAGTTCCTGGCTGGACACACCACTGGGCAACCCTGCCATGGGCTCCACGTCATCTGGCTCCATCTCATCATCAATGACTTCATCCTCTGGGCTAGGGCCACTTTCTGCCAGCTCCAGCCCTGACAAAGTATCCACAGGGCTCTTTGTAGAGGTGTGGTTGCTGCTGCGGATAGTGTCCAACTCCTTATAAAAACAGCAGGTCTTCGGCGCAGCACCAAGTGATGGTTTGTCTCCCTTGCATTCTGGTACACCTGCCTCAGCTCCTTGATCTTTGTTCCACACTGCACTGTGTCCTGATCATAACCTATTTCACACAAGCCTCAAGAAATCTGCCCGTAGATATCAAAATTCCTATAGCTGGGGTGCAGCTGCAACTGCACAGCCTCCTCTCCCCAAATACAGGAGGAGATTCAGCAGCTCTGCAGTGGTCCAAGTGGAAGAGTGTCTGCTGCGTTAAGCTGCCATTGTCAGCTGGGAAGATGCAATGAGACATCTCCATGCCAAGCAAGCGAGAAGTGGAATTTCAAAAATTCCTGGGCTTTAAAGGGGAAGCGACGTATGGTTGGTTGTTTACCTGGCTGCAGGGCAGTGGAGTTGGAACTGCTGACCAGAGTGATCAGGGTGGGCATTGTAGGACACCTTCTGGAGGCCAATTAAAGTGATAAAATCAAGCAGTGTCTGCACTGGCACTTTGGTGATAAAAGGTTTGTGCAAAAAGCCTTCTCATCAAGGTGGTTTTATTTTGTCACCAAAGCTGAAGAGTTTTGTCATCAAATGCGGCATTGTAGTGTGTACATGTCCACTCTTTTTTGCCACCAAAAGCTGACTTTTGTCAACAAAACTGCGTAGTGTAGACCAGGCCCAAATGACTGCTAATTTGGTACTCCCATGGACATACAGATATCCCTTTTTACAGCAGAATTAATCTAGATGCTTGCTGTAGGGGAAGAATCACACATTCTCATATAGCGAAAGTACCCTCAAGTTTTTGGAGACTGCTTATAGCTATAATTAAGACCAGAGCTACAAAGTGGCTAGCACTATTGACCCAAAGGATCTCTGTTGGGCTAATGCCAGAAGATAGCTCTTTCAAACAAAACAGATGCTTGATTGCTCAGTTGATTCATGCAGTGAGATACAGGAGAGAGCCTTGTTTTGGAAAAGAGTTCTGGACACTAACCAACAGAGATAACAATTGAAGGATGTAGTAGTCCTAGAAAAACTGACAGTTAATCTTTCGGAAGAACCTAATCCCCATTAGTAGGAAATTCCAGGGATTTAAGGAACAGTAATGTATCTTCACTCAGGCCAAATCCTCTTCCTATAAATGGCCATGGTAAAATTTCCATTGACTTCATTGGGAATAGGATTTGGCTCTAACTAATAGGATATTGATTTAAAAGGGTTAGTATTCCCCAGTTATGCAGGGAACTCTGTTGCCATACTTACACATAACTGTATTGTTCCAACCTTTGCTCAGAAGTATTAAAAAAACTATGTTAAGGATCATTAACAGTACGAAAATGTATAAGAAAAATATGGGAGTTATCATCCTCATTTCATTTTTTATAACTTTAGTTTCCATGACAACAAAAGAGGCGATTTCATAAATCCAAGAGCTCATTATTTTAGTCAGTTTGCAGTTTCCTCTTGAGAAATCAGACAGTATTTTTTAGTCTCCTGGAAAAAATTCATAATGCAATGGATGAAATCTGAAGCAGAAATAATTAAAATGAGCACACAGACCCCTACACCCAATGGAAACAGTGCATCTTTTACGAAGAACGCCTACTGAGCCATACATTATTAGTTCTTTTTCCACCGCTGCACTCCCCCACCCAAACTCAATGGATTTGAATTATTAAAATTCCTTCTGCTGATTCCCTGTGACAACAAAACCTGCCACAATTTGAGATCTCATTTTAAAAAAAATACTTATAAGGTGAGAGAAACTTTACCATACTTCGTGTGTGAAACACCAAGTCTGTGTAAGTAGACTCTGCAGCAGCAGTGAGTGATTCAGCGCACTCCCTGATTACACTACTAGTATGAACCCTTCACAACAGCTGGATATACTTAGTACAAGGGAACAACACTCACTGAAAAAGAATGGCTTTCTTTTGACTAATCAAGGCGCCGATCCTGCAAAGATTTATGCAGTTGCTTAGCTTTATGCACCTGAGACATCCCATTGCCTTCATTGGACTTTCAACTTCATGGGCGTCAGGTATTGAAGGCTAGGGGAGGCTCAGCCTTCCCTAATCCAGGCCATGGCCCTGCCCATGCTTCACCCCAAGGCCCTGTCCTCACCCTGAAGCCAGTGAGGGCTCAGCTCCAGCAGGTGGCCTGAGGCTGGGGCGGCTAGGGGTGGATCGAGGTGGCCCAGGGGTTGGGACAGCCAGCATGACTGGGGCAGCTTGGGCTGGCGGCGCTCTGGCTGCAGGCTTAGGGCTCTGGCAGGCAGGAGGATGGGGCGCTCAGGTGGAAGGGATGGGACCAGGGAGGCTAGCCTCCCAGATGGAGGAGTTCACCCATCCCCCATGTTTAACATGCATAAAACGTAAGCACACACATAAGTCTTTACACAATGAAGGCCATAGTCAGTCTTATTACATGGTAGGAACTAAAGAAGGTTTTTCTTTCCCAGGGATCTGGTTCCTTCACTCGGAAAAAAAATGACATGGTCTTTAGCGCCATTATTTATCCTCTTGGAAAGAGTACTATTGCCTTGGAAAACAGAGCACCTCTTCTATGGAATAATTCCTTAGATCGTGAAATATGTGTAGCAGTTGACAATATAAAAAGCGTCTAAGGGAGACAACCTGTCCGTGCAAACTGAATGTTTGGATCATGAAAAGTAAACAAGCAACAGGCAAATTTTTTAAAACTGCATTATTGTAATACAAAGAAATTCCATGTCAGCATTCTGGTGAAAAAACAACTTGCGCTTCATTCTGGGGGTCCTAAGAGGTCACAGCAAAAATGGACCTCCTGCTTGAATTAGATCTTTGTATGGCACTATTGTTTCTTTAGCATTTTTGGTATAGCCGTACTGAACAGTCTTTGTTCTGACAGGAAGACATTATTTTGACATTTTTCACAAGAGTAGCAAGCACAACAATGCTCCTTTGCAGCAAACGGATTGCTTGCAACATAAGAACTGCATTGCCCAGTTCCTAATGTAGGACCACAATAGTTAGTGATGAGAAATGCCTATTAGATCCTTGAGCTCAGCCCCACCATCCCACCCCCTCCACACCTTTGTGGTTCTAGAGATAGGGCCAGATTTTCAGCCCTGACACTTTTGAGCTGGATGACTCAGCAACACAAAGCAGCCAAAGATTCCCCCTAGACAGAGTGATTCTTTGGTGGTGAATAGCACCATAGTAGGATCTATCATATAGGGCAGTGATTCCCCAACCTTTGGCGGCGGTTGAGCATCCGCCGAAATGCTGCCGAATTTTGGTGGCATTTTGGCGGCGATGCCTCTGTGACGCCTCTTGTCAGCGGCAAGCAGCGTCATCGAGAGGCATCGCCGTCAAAATGCCGCCGAATTTCAGCAGCATTTCGGCAGATGCTCGACCGCCGGCCAAGACACAAGCACACCCGCGGGCACCGCGTTGGGGACCCCTGATATAGGGATTTATGGAGATAATACTAAGGACAGCAGGTGGCAGGGCAGAGTAGAATTGATAGTACTCTTTCTGATCTTTGGCTAACACAGCAATCCATATAGGACCACAGCACATAGCTTAATTTAGGTTGCTCTAACGGGGTTGTCCTCAGCCAAAGATCTGGTGGAGTGCTGTGCTCTCCATTCACTTCCTCTTGCCCTTGGCACACCCATTCTGTGGAAAGAGATAGAGAGGGAAGCAGGTGGAATAGAGCCAACAACTACTAAGGGTTCCCCTCTGCCAGATAGCTGAGAATTCCCCTCTTTAATGTGATCGATTTGCATTGCCAAGGCACTGGACTGAGTCAGGCCTGAGCATCTGGCCCAATGTTGATAATATATAGCTCCATTTAAAAAAAAATCAAAAATAAACTATCCCAGTTCTGCATGAGCTACTTTCAACGGAAGAGTTTAATGTTTGCTAGCAGTAACAAGAAATGCAAGGAAAAATGCTCTGAATAGATCATACCACCTCCCAGGCTTAACAGAGCCCTGATCCTGCAAAGACTTATGCCTTTGCTTAACTTTACACAGTGTAAATAATCCCATTGATTTAAATGGGACTGCTCACACTGTTCTGCACATGCATAAATCTTTGTAGAAGTGGGGCCCAAGCTTGCAAGCTCTTTGCAGCAGGGACTGTCTTTTTACTTCTTATTTGTACAGCACCCAGCACAATGCCCCATCCTCATGGTTTTGAAATACACAAATAATGATGCTCAAATGATCTAAATAAATAGGACTGTGTGAAAATTTCTTCTTTGCACTTGACTGTGAGAGTACTTGTAAGACACTTTCTTTTATAAAAGTATTAAATTTGCTAATAAATTTACAGACCAGAAAACAGCATAACTAGTAATTAGATTAGCATTAAACTTACTTCTAGAAGAAATTTCAATTCTGCATGCAATAACAGTCTGGTTAATGCATTATTGACCTGGTGATTGAATGCAAAGACATTCACATTTTACTCAGGCTACAAATCCATTCACTTTGCTTTGAAAGAACACTTCTGCTCTCTGAGGAAAGTCAGATATTGGTTTTGGCCCTGCAAATAAAATCTGAGATAATTATATTCAATGAGTGTTTTATTTTATTTCATTTTGTCGTGCTGGTGTACCCAGGAATGTTTCACTACTTTCTCTCTAAAGTGAGTTTAAAGCATCAAAACTAAGTGATACAGTTAGATTTTTGCTTTCATCCTAAAGTGCCCTGGGATGTACTTCATATGCTCTATGAAAAGGCATTAGTGTAACCCCACTCCAATATGCCCTCCTGCACCATTGGCACTCCACTGAATAGATTTGCCTTTCAAAGACATGGCCCTGGGTGTGCATGGCAGAGGTGATGCACTTGTTCTCCAGAACTAGAGGGAAGGTGACTGCTGCTCATTACGTGATGCTCTTTTTGTCTACATAGATTCCTGGCATTCCCAATCAGAGGAAGAGTATAGTAGTTGCAGTTATCTGAAGAAAAGAAAATGACATCCGTAGCTAAAACATGAATTAATTCTAGTTTCTCCTTGCCTGACTGAGTCCTGAGGAGCCTGTTTTCTCCACTATAAGGTCTGAAGCCCTGATTTCTTATGTCAGGACTGCCATCCTTCCTTTTTTGGAGGACGAGAAAAGATAAAAGCAAGCTTGCTAGAACTCTGAATGTAATATCTTGAAACTCATTCCTTGGCCCATAGGATTCAGAACTCTGCCTCCCAAGACCTTTCAGACACCCTGCCTAACCAACAAGTGAGAGACACGAACTGAGATGAAATCCTGTCCCCATTGAAGTCAAAGGCAAAATTCTCATTCACTTCAGTGGAGCAGGATTTTACCTCAAGAACCAGGGCCGGTGCAAGGATGTTTCGCGCCCTAGGCAAAACTTCTACTTTGCGCCCCCCCACCCCGTGCCCCTGCCCTGAGGCGCCCCCTCCTGCCCCTGCAGCAGCTCCCCACCCTCCGCCCTGAGGCGCCCCCTTGTGGCAGCTCCCCACCCTCCGCCCTGAGGCGCCCCCTTGTGGCAGCTCCCCACCCCCCACCCTCTGCCCTGAGGCACCCCTCTCACCCCAGCTCACCCCTGCTCCGCGCATGAGCACTCCGAGCACGCCGTTGCTGCTTCACTTCTCCCGCCTCCCAGACTTGTGGCGCCTAAGCTGATTGGCGCTGCAAGCCTGGGAGGCGGGAGAAGTGAAGCAGCTCACCCCTTCCCCGCCTCCTCCCTGAGCACGCCGTGGTTGCTTCACTTCTTCTGCCTACCAATCAGCTTAGGTGCCACAAGCCTGGGAGGCGGGAGAAGTGAAGCAGCCATGGCCTCCTCGGGGAGGAGGCGGGGCCGGGGTGAGCTGGGGCGGGGAGTTCCCCTGCGTGCCCCCCCCACTTGCTGCAGGCGGTCCTCCCCGTGCTCCCCTGCCCCAGCTCGCTCCGCCTAAATGCCAGCGGCGACTGGGGCAGCCAAAGATCCAACCGCTGCGGTTGCTGCTGAAGAAAATGGTGCCCCCCAAATCCCAGTGCCCTAGGCGACCGCCTAGGTCGCCTAAATGGTTGCACCAACCCTGCCAAGAACTCAGCTAGCACGTATGCCAGTGCATTGTACTACCACTAAGGGTTGTTGCCAGGCTCAAATTGGGTCTTTATTTTAAAATAGTAAAGTACCCATATAATTTTTCTATGACTAATGAATTCTCTGTGATTTTCTTTTATTAAAAAAAAATCAAACTAATAAATCCCTTCCTTCCGCGGGCTTCATTTTTGGAATGACTCCAATGACTTTGAAAACATGGCCATATCTTTTTAAATGGACTCTGTGCACTAAAAAAGGACAGAAAATTAGCTCATTTGATTTCATGTCACTCTTTGTGAAACATTAAAATGATGATTCTCTATAAACATAAAACAACATTAAATAAGGGCCCGATCCTACAATCCTTTACTGCTGGATGTAATGCTCAGTCCACCCATTAAAGTCAACAGACCCAGTCCTGCATTGACATCTGCTCCTGAAGACGCCTATGACTGTAGAAAATGGAATGCTGACCTAAAGTCCCTTAGGTCTCCACATAAGCACAAAGGTCTGTGCTGGTGGATCCAGCAGTGGGGAACTAGAACCTGTGAAATAACTGACAGTGATGAGTGGTAGTCAGTGTCTGCAGGGAGGAGGCTGCATACCAGTAAGTGACCAATCTGAAACTTTTAGGTAGACTTTTAAGTAAGCTCTCTTCTGTACTACAACTGGAAAGACTATTTTATTCACTCACGAGAACTAGGCTACTTACCAGAGACGAGACATCAAGCTAAGATTGTTTATTTCTCTTCATGTTCCTTTTGGCTGAAGCAAGTTGGTCTCTGTTTGGCAGAGAACGTGCTAAGGAAATGCTTGGCCTTATTCTGCACATGATGGTCAGAGTGGAGCAGTTCTACAGTGAAAGTTGTATGTCAAGTTTTTCTGATGCCATGCTACACTGTCACATCACCTAGCCCATACAAGCTTGCCTCTAACTTTCAGGTTCTGAAACCATATAGCTCTCAACACTTTCAAGCAAAAAGGGAGAGTAATGAAACATTGAAATATTGCATTTTTAAATGAACTTTCCTCTCCAAGTACAATAGAATCAATATCAACCTTAAAAATAAATAGCCAGTGAAAAGGTAAAATATCTCAGTTGTGCTGACTCAAAGGTAAAGTAAGTTTCACAACTTTCCTGTTTTTAAAACTTTTTTCCCTTATACACAAATAACTGTACCCACTCTACAACTGATAATTGTTCGGCCCAATTAACCCGATTATGGACCCAGGGCAAAGTTAGATAATGAAACGTGTGACATTTGGCAACTAATGTATTTAGGTTTAAAATGGCATGTGCACACAATCATATTCCTATCCCCCAACAGCATTAATGGTTCTGTTTCTAAGATGTTGAAGACTCTTATGTTGAATATGTATTATTCTAGGGCTGCTAGTCCTAGAATAAAGTTTATTAATCCAAAAATGTATACCAGAAATGCATTAGTTGCTATTCATCAATCATTCTGGTATTTAAAATATTTCACTAATCCAATTGTGATGGGTTCACACACACACCCCGGCGTGCTACCTGATGTGCTGGGGTCCCACTGAGCCCGTTTCACCAGCCTGGGCTCCCTCACCCTGTCGTGCTGTACCTCCTCTCGCACACACTCAGGTAAGGACACGCCCAGCTGCAGAAAGATACAGACACTTAAATCAGCTCTGAGTGGGAAGAATCAGCTAAGGAATTGTCCAGCACTCAAGTGCACACACCCCCTGAGGTGCAAACCCAAAATTGTATCGTCTTGCTCCGCATAGAGAACTGTACAGTGTAAGCTCATGAAAATCGCCCCCTCCCTCAACGTGGAGGACAATATGCACAGCTTTTTGCCCCCCAGTTATGAATTGCACACACTGGTTTAGAGAAAACAAAACAAGTTTATTAACTACGAAAGATAGATTATAAGTGATAGCAAACAGATCATAGTAAATAAACAAAAACCACAAACTGAGTTTAACACACTAGATAAGTAGGATATAAATTAGCAAATTCTCACCCTGAGTGATAAACAGGCTGGCAGATTCTTAAGGCGCAAGTTGCCTTGACTTTCCCAGGTTTTCATACACAGGCTAAAAATCCATCTAGCTTGGGACCATCCCTTCCCACACTTCAGTCCCTGCCCCTCCAGAGGTTTCCAGGTGTGTTGTTGCAGGGACAGTGAGGTCCCCAATGATGTCATTGTTTCCCTTTTATCCCCATTGTCTCCCACTTAGAAAGCTCTTTTGCTGTGACCTGAGTCAAACCATTGCCATTGTGTAGTGTTAGTCATAGGTGCTGGAACTAGGGATGCAGGGGGTGCTGCAGCACCCCCTGGCTTCAAGTGGTTTCCGTTATATACAGGGTTTACAGTTTGGTTCAATGGCTCTCAGCAGCCCCACTATACAAATTGTTCCAGCACCGTTGGTGTTATCTTTGAGAAGTTTCTATTGTACACAGTTCCTGGGGTAATCCTGGTGCTTGTGTGCATTTCCTCAATAAGCCATCAACATTGTTTGGCCTTTTCACTGTTGTACCTGAAAAGCCACTTGTGGTTGTTTTCAACCTCACAACATGTTTCAGTAACACATATATACAAACTTCATAACGTTACATATGACAATAACACATACAATCCAATGAGATATTAATGTCTGGGAGATCAAGACTTTTAGAATGATACCTCACAAAACATACTTTGTACAAAACATATCCTAATTACATGACCGTGGTGAATGTTGGGGTGTCAGGGTGTCACACTAATCAAGAAGCAAATATATACCATGTGATTTCATTACCATCATACACTAGAAATAGAAGAAGTGAACAGTTTATGAACAATCCATAGGCTGACATTTGTCTGCACAAACTCTTTGGTGACTACTGATGAATAGTTAATACATTAATAAAAATCAGGTTCATTATTTGTATTACCATGTGAAGTCAGAGCCACAGTCATGACCCAGGACCCTATTGTGCTAGGCACAGGCACTGACTTTAATTTTTCCTGGTGGGTGCTCCACCCCCTGAGGCCCCACCCCCACTCTGCCCTCCCTCCAAAGCCCCATCCTTGCTCTGCTTCTTCCCACCCTCACTCTGCCCCTCTTCCAAGCGCCTCCCACCTACCACTGAACAGCTGATCAGCAGGGTCTGCCAAACAGCTGATCAGTGGGTGCTAAGCATCCACTATTTTTTTCCCTGTCAGTGCTAACTGACAGAGGAGTACAAGGAAACATCACTGGTCAGTATAATAGACAGTGATATCAGCACACTAGTGGCCTAACTGTTGTCAAGGTTTTTGTAGACATCAAGGCAAAGGAGAGCTTAAGGAGAGATTTGAAGGAGGATAATTTGGTAGCTTTGCTGTTATTCACAGGGAGCTCCTCCCAAGCATGAAGGTGCTTATTTGGAAGTTTAAAGGTGGGTTGTAGAGGTTGGTATCATAGGCTAACTGGAGGTGGGAGTCATTTTGATAGTGGATGAATGATGACAGGTAGGGTGGTAATTACAAAAGTGAATACAAGGAGCTTCTATTTGAGAGAAGGAGGAACCAGTGGAGGGATACAGCCGCTCCCCGATTTACGCAAGCCTTTGGTAGCATGCCTGCGGAGGGTCTGCTGGTCCCGCGGCTTCCTGCCTACAGTCGCCCCTGCCAGAACGTCTTGCATAACTTGAATTTTGCGTAAGTCAGAAATGTACACCTGACCATTGTGCAAAAAACAAAACAAAAAGACCCCCTCCTATTTCTAGCTTATGGAAGTTTTTTCTATAAGTGTGGATTTGCGTAAGTCGGGTTTGTGTAACCCAGGGGGCGTCTGTACAAAACAGAAGGATGATATGGTCAGTCTGCAAATGATTCATGAACAAGAGAAAAAGGCGGCTAAATTCAAAATAGATATTACTCACAACTAATAATTTGACCATCTCCAGTCTGGATCCTGTAGTATTATTCAGATGCAGAGGATGCTATTACAGATAGTGTAGGGCTTTTGATTTTTCATTTTTTTAACTAATAAACACTCCTGATACAAGAAGAAAGAAATGTTGTTTATCTAATAAACATCAGAAATTTTAACATGTATCAAACAGCTTGCCTACAAGAAGCAGTAATGCAGGCTATGGGTCTGCGATTTCTAAAATGTACTAATGTGTTGCACATCAGAAGGATCTGCACAGACTCTACTAGTGTGCACTAAAGGTCCCCTAGTGTGCTTTTATGTAGTGCTGTTTAAAACTAGGGAACGTTAGATCGCTCATGACAGCATATGCTACTGTAATGAGTAATGTACATAATATATATTACTCATTAGAGCACATACAAAGCGAAAGTGCTAAAAACCCTGACTTTTGACATCTACATACAACTCAATAAATACTGAAAATAAACCCTGAAAAATGAAATTAATATATCCCAAAATACAGAATCTGTAAGATAGTGCTATAAATCTGTATAGCTGAATATAAAGGAATTAGGTCTTGGGAAAATGTATACTGGGCTAGATCAACAAAGGGACGTAGGTGCCAAATAGCCACTTTCTTGACACCCAGTCCAACATTTGGACACTGAGATCCTCCAAAACCCTGCTCAGCTGCTGCCTAACTCTGTAGACACCTAAGTTGCTGCTGGTAAAGTCCCCATGATGCCTACGTTTCTGCCAGTGGACATGTGCAAAATACCTAAGTCCTGACAGTACCAAGCCACTTGGTTCCTACCCTTTGCCTAAGCCAGGTGGGATTTACAAACTAGCCTGCAGGGCTTAATCCAGTAGTTATGCTCGGATAATGTATAACCCACCCAAAAAGCATCTGGGGATGAGCAGATCAGGCACTTTTGAGGTTGGCCAGTGTGCTTGTGTCCCAGTAAACTGGAATAAGGGAGCCCAGAGTTCCACTCGCTGCTCCAAATCAGGCAGAGTGGGGATTTGAAGACAGGCCTCTCACATCACAGGTGAGTGCCTTAACCATTGTGCAATTGGCTATACAGTAGTGGAGGTCTCTCTCTTGGTGTGTTTGTTTGTTTGCAAGGAAAAGCTGACCTGGCTTAAGTGCCAAACTTCAGGAGAAAGTTCACAATTGAGAATTCTGAGCATGGGGAGGCACCTCCCTCCAGCATGGTATTAGGCACCTATGGGCCTAAGCTCCACCCCTCTCCTCAGCATTTCCTATTGGCTAGCTTAGGCAGCTCCCTGCTCGATTTGCTGGTTTCTGCAAATCCCTTCCTTAGTCTCCTAACTCTTCCCATGAGTTGTATAGGGGCATAGGTGCCTAACTCAGGGCTGTGAATTCCAATGAGTGGCAGGGCACCTAAGTCTCTTTGTGAATCTAGCCCATTGTCACCTGTTACCTGATGCAGTTGTTTCTAGATGCAGCACATATTTTCAGTAATGTCTGCTTTGCCTGTATCGCTCTCTCACTAATTTATTTTTCTTAAGTGTAGCTCCTGCCTACAGGTTATACCCAACCAACCAAACATGGGTACAAAAACATTGTGGCACCAAGAAATTCATATTCTATAATCTATTAGAATTTCATTTAAAAAAAAACAACTAAAGTCTATCTGGAACTAACTGAGACATTCTACAGATGCTTCATGTTACCTAAATGATTTCCTGTTGTAAAGAGCTTGTTGCCATTAGACCATTTTTAGTTCCCCATACTCCAATGAAACTGAATCATCCCTTCAATTATGTTTTTTCCCCAGCAATATTTTCATTGTACATAAATAGCTGCATTGAGCTATTTGTCAGTCAAATTATGTAACCAAGTTCCTGGTAAAGACTTCACTTGGAAATGTGCCATTTGCCCATAAGACTCATGAGACAAAGTAAACTTGTAAGATGCCACAAGTTATATATAAATTCGCTCTCTTTTTTTTTTTTGCTTAGAGGAAGACAAATCAGGGAAAGACTGCATAAATAGCACACAAGTCATTTTTTTCTTCTTGTAAAATTCTTGGCAGGCTTTAGTCATCATAAATTTACAAGATTAAAGGGTCAAACTTCATAAACAAATATAGTTAAAAACTTGCTACTTTAACATATTTTTCTAAGCTCTTTTTATAATGTTGTTTATAATTTTATTTATTTATTTTGCTAGAACTGCAAACTTCCTAAATAGAAGTTAGACCTTAAATAGTATTGAATCTCTTGAAATGTTGCATCTTTTTCTAACTGCTGCTTCCTTACTACTGATTTTCACTGGGGAAATTCAGCTCCATGCCTCCACCCAGTGGGGTTTCCTTGGTAAAGAAAGAAAAGCAAAGGCCCCTGAAAAGCAGTTCTACAACAGGTACAAACAGGACAAATATAGCTGCATCAGTTTATTTCCTCCCATTGTCTGTGTTTTTTCTGTGTAATGGACCTCCTGAAGTGTAGAATTTTACTAGATTTATTCACCAGAAATGCAAATATGTGAGTTAATCAATTAATACTGGCCTTTGTAATTTATTTGCTGTTGCTGTGCATACAGTAAATCATGAGGAGTCCAACAGCCAAACAGGCGCTAGGAAAAAATTTGAATTTCAAAGGCTTTTGATAATGTTGACCAATTTTCCTGAAAACTTTTTTGTGCAATCAAAGCTGTGTTGACTTGCTGAAATAACTATCAGTCTAGGTCAGAGTGAAACTAGTGACCCAGAAATATTTATTATAAGATATATGTGATGAGCTAAATTCCTCAAACTTCAACTACATTGTTAGATTAGCAGTATGCTTTTCTACTAATAGATCCAAGGTCAAAGGTCTAAGATAACACAGGGAAAAAAAAAGATTGGTGTCTGTGTTATGCTGGAGCGATAGAAAGGAATTACAGCACAAATAAAAGAAATCGTAATTTACTATAAAATCGTTCAACACTACTAGCCCAGTGTTGGCCATTCATATTGGTGAGCAACCAGACAAACCTGTCAGGAGGAATATCAGTCTTAATGGGATGAAAGCAAATTTTTAAGCAACACATAGATTTCATTTAGGGATAGCTCAGTAGCTGGGGAGGGATAGCTCAGTGGTTTGAGCATTGGTCTGCTAAACCCAAGGTTATAAGCTCAATCCTTGAGGGGGTCACTTAGGAATCTGGGGCAAAAATCAATACTTGGTCCTCCTAGTGAAGGCAGGGGGCTGGACTCAATGACCTTTCAAGGTCCCTTCCAGTTCTAGGAGATAGCTATATCTCCAATTATTATAGCTACTAATGATTCATAAAATTGATACATTGGTGCTCAAATAGGTGTAATAAGGCTAGCTTGTTTGTTAGAACATTGGTTAATTAATTTTAAAGAGAAAGAAGTTTCTCTGATTTTACTGTCTAAGGATGGCCATGCACAAACTGAAGTTCAAGAGTTTACATCTAGAGTTTGCACTGCATTACATAGAGAGTTTGCATTGGTTTTGTTAAAGCATATGAAGGCAATGGCTTATCTCAATTACCTTGTTGGGTTTTTATGCTAATTCCAGTGTGTATTTATTAATAATGCCAACAAAACCTGATGCATATATTAAGGAATGTTAAGGTGACAAGGTAGACTTATGCAATGCGTGTCTTATTCGTTAATATTTCAAAGGCAATTTTTTAATGTTTTTACCAGCTGTTGTGGATACAAAACGATAACCCCAAAGCAAAAGAACTGGCATGTATCCCATATTACCACTAACTAATGAACTATTCCTGAGTAGTTTAGCACATTACCACTCACTTTAGAAACAAGCCAGGGACTCCTTTGCATTGTTTCCCTGTAAAAAATCATAATATATTATGTTTATTTGCTGAGAATTTGCCCAATTCCAGTTACATTCCCTCTACCTAGGAATCCTACCACAGATAACCATCTAAAAATGTTTGTATCTAACACAGGAGACTGCATGGATCAGAGAGTTTTAATCTCCAGTTGGAAGCCTGGAAGATTATAGGTTCATAGTTGTGCTGAGAAACACTGACTCATTGTTTGATCTTTAGCAAATTATGATTGGCATCCTTATACCTCAGTGAAGCAAACTAGGAAAACTGGGTTAAAGAACAAAACCAAACCAGGATCTCAAATAAATTGACCTTGTACAACTTATGAATTCTGACTGATCTTGTGAAGTTGTATTATCTGCGATGTCATGAGTGCCTATATGTATGTGGAGCCACCATTGCTGACAGGTCCTGTAGCATGTATGTGTCACGCCAACAGACATTGGCAGGCGGCATTGAACCAGGGACCTCTGGAGATTAGTGCATGAGCCTTTACTGCACAAGCTAAAAGCCAACTAGCCATTAGCTAGGGATGTAGAGCAGACTCATTTTCTCTCTCTCTCTAAGTAGATCGGACAGAACACCACACCCAGAAGCTGTGTGGGTTACATATGCACCACACAAATTCAACAGAGGGTATTTGCCACTTATAGGCCCTATTCAAGTGCAGACATCTTGGACAATAGGTAAGCTGCATCCTTAGACAACACAGTTTAGTTGATTCCTCTGAAGGGGGGAGGGGGTGGAAAAGGGGGAGCAGCGGAAAGTTCTAGGAGAAGAACAAAAGAGGGCAGGTGACAAGGAGTGGTTTAAATTAAACACATAAGAACAGGACCCAGACAGGAAGAGAGAGCATAGGGCAAGGGAGAGCAAGGTCACAGAAGATGGGAAGGGGTTTCATGAGGGAGAGAGACCAGCTTGCATGCAACAGTCTGAATGAAGAGGGGACACCCTGCCTGCCTGCATTACTGGATCCAGGAAGTTTCCCCAACAGCTCACAAGGATTGGGTGAGATAAAAAGCAAGGGACATGTCTTTAGTGTTTTGTATGATCTGTACTCTTCTGGGCCGTACATGATTAAGTATAAAAGATCATAAAGATATTGGACAGTACAAAGTGTGTGTGTGGGGGGGGCAGTGTTGACTGTTCCACAATAGCTGCATGCCACTGGGAGAGTTAAAATCAGAAGCCTCCCACCTTTGGGGTGGAGGTCTGGGAAAGGGTTGTGTTCAAGTAAATGGGATACCTTAGGGGTCAGCACTGATCCTGGGGGCTTAGGGCTGTTTGGCTGAGGAGCTCCTTTTCTGAGATGGAACAGCAGACAGACTCAGTGCTTGGGAAATGTGTCAGAGAGACCAAGGGAGGAAGCAGTGCTGCAGCCTACGGAGTCTCTAGAAGTCAGCGCAAAAGATCAAGAGCACAGAGGCTTGGATTCCCTTCCCAGGAGCCTTAGCAGATGGCCAGGAAGGGGTGTTCATTAGAATCTGTGATGGACCCTTCTGAACTTCACTGACAGTTCCAAAGAAGCTGCACCAATGACTCCACTATTTACTGGTTTGTTTTATTTACCATAAACAGACAATACCATTCAAAGCATGAGATGGGTCTTCCTTGATTGATTGATTACCATTTTTCTTAAAAATCAAAGTTGTCCTTTTTCTGACTGAGTTCTTTTGAATAATCTCAAACACCTCCCATGAAAGCAGGGGACTAAAAGGCAACATAGATTACTTCTATTATCTTAAGCACTGATCCTGCAAACACGCATGCATGGGCTTAACTTTACTACCTCAAATGTAGTAAAGTTAAGCCCATGCATAAGTGCTTGCAGTAGCAAGGCCTTACATTCCAGATTTCCCTCATGCTTTAAAGCCCATAGCAAAATAAAACAGTGTCATATACAATATTTTCTGATGAGTTTAAAAAGCATAACACTGTACAGAAACTTTTCTTCACAGGGCCATTTAGCAGAAGAGGTCAGGCAGAAGGAGGGAGGGGATGACACTGCTGAGACATAGGCAGTTTGTCAGAGCTCTGTGAAGAAAAAATTGGAATTTCAGTTTCATTTTATATGTAGTCCAAGTTGGTTTGAACCTGAAAACCTATTTAAGTAGAAATGTAGACATTGGAGAAATGCCTAAAGTACATATAGAACACTGTACAGCAGAATTCTTTGTAATTAAGAAACTATCAACAAAATCCACTGACGGTTCAGTAGGAGCTGACACGGATTCAAGGCCAAACTCAACAACAAATACAAATTCAACTCTAGACACTAATGAGGAAAATAAATTGGAAAATAGGCTTGGACACAAATACAGACACAGTACAGTCAGTGATTGCTATTCTAGATAATAAATTTGACCAGATGACTGTGAAAATTGATGCCTGTAAGGATAGAACTAATGGAAAACTTGGGAATTCAGTTGACCCAACCATAAGCTGAAGTGAAAAGTCAGTCAAGGAAAGCAGAACAAGGTCACCATTAAACTTTTTTAAAGGCATAATCAACAGCAAACTTAGAAACATTTGAATGTTGTGCTAAAAAGTACTGGATTTATAGTAGTCCTCTGCTAGTGGCAACAGTAAGTAATCTATGGGCAGGGACAATTTAAGTGACACACCGCCCTGCTGACATTTTTCAATCATATGTTTCAGCCAAAACTTGATTTTTTTCCCCTTGAAAATATGGATAAATTAAAAAGAAATACTGGTTCATAGATACAAATACTTACTGTAAAAAGAAAGGCAATAGTACTAAAATGTACTCTTACAGATGTGCAAACTAGGGTTGTCTATTAATTGCAGTTAACTCACACAATTAACTCAAATATTAATTGTGATTAATCACGCTGTTAAACAATAGTATACCAATTTAATTAAATATTTTTGGATTTTTTCTACATTTTCAAATATATTGATTTATACTAAAACAGAATACAAAGTGTACAGTGCTCACTTTATATTATTTTTATTACAAATATTTTCACTGTAAAAATGATAAAATAAATAGTATTTTTCAATTAACCTCATAAAAGTACTGTAGTGCAATCTCTTTATCCTGAAAGTGTAACTGACAAATGCAATTTTTTTGTGTTACATAACTGCTCTCAAAAACAAAATAATGTAAAACTTTAGAGCCCACAAGTCCACTCAGTCCTACTTCTTGTTCAGCCAATCACTAAGACATACAAATTTGTTTACATTTACAGGAGATGCTGCTGTTTGCTTCTTATTTACAATGTCACCTGAAAGTGAGAACAGACATTCACATGGCACTTTTGTAGCCAGTGTTGCAAGGTATTTACATGCCAGATATGATAAACATTTGTATGCCCCTTCATGCTTTGGCCACCATTCCAGAGGACATGCTTCCATGCTGATGATGCTTGTTCAAACCCTGGAAACAGCCAGGGTATGATGTTCCCCTGGTGTTATCTGGACCAGTGATCTGCTAGGTCACTCCAATCCTTGACTCTGGGAACCAGCCTTACCCTGCTCTGCTGTGAGAACCCCCACTCCTGGGCTGTTCACGCACAGCCTCTGGTATGTAAGCTGCTTGGATTGTGCAACCAAATGACATTAGCCAATATCTCCAGTCCCAGACACAACCCTAGAAACCTCCATCTTGCAGTGTACAGTTATGCTCACTGGACATTGTAAGCTTATATGAATTTGTCAATTTAACAAAGAAATTGATATGTACCAGGCTCGTTATCCCAAGAGGAGTTTCTGACATGCTTCAAACCAAACGCACTGCTTCAGGTAGAATAAACAAACAAATTTATTAACTACAAAAGATAGATTTTCAGTGATTATAAGTCAAAGCACAAGAAGTCAGATTTGGTCAAATGAAATAAAAGCAAAACACATTCTAAGCTGCTCTTAACACTTTCAATGCCCTTACAAATTTATATGTTTCTCACTACAAGCTGTCTGGTTGCCCTTCAGCCAGGCTCTCCCCTTTGATCAGCGCTTCAGTCACTTGGTGGTAGTGGTGTCTGTAGATGGTGGTGGAAGAACGAGGAAGAGCATGGCAAACGTCTCTCCCTTTTATCATGTTCTTTCTTCCCTCTTGGCTTTGCCGCCACCCCCCCTTCAGGGTCGGGTGAGCATTACCTCATCGTAGTCCCTGACTGACCAAGGGAAGGGGGGCGACTCACTTGAGAATCCAACAGATCCTTTGTTGCTGCCTAGGCCAGTGTCCTTTGCTCCTGTGAGGCTGGGCTGGGTCTGTCCCATACATGCCCTGATGAGGTGTGAACTGCTCCTCTGTTCTTGAAGAGTTTTGCCTAGGCTTGTTTTAAGCCACGAGGACACGTTTTCAATCTCATAACTATATACATGAAATGACAACCTATAATATTACTATAACAACAATGCTCAGGGCATCATGAGCCTTCTGAATAAACCCAACATGACAAACTTTGCATGGGATACCACATCATATTAAAAGTATGAACATGGTGGTGCAGGGTGTTCCCCCGCGATACAGATTGTCACAACTGGATACTAAGATGGCTCCCCAGTATGCCAACCTCTTCATGGCTACCTTCAAAAAGATTTTCTGGACAAATGCACCACACCACTAATGATATACCTGAGATACATCAATGATATTATCATCCTCTGGACAGATGATCTAAACTTTCTCGTAGAATTCCATCACACTGCCAGCCAATCCTTTAGTGTCTAAAACTAAAGGTTAATTATAAAGAAAAAAGAAAGAACAAGAAGAGAGTTGTTAAATGATAAAGCACTCAGATACATACAGAGACTTCAGAGTCCATATATCAGGTTCTTAGCTGGCTTGAAAGTCCCTCTGGAACACATCCACAGCTTGGATGGGTCATTTATTTGTTCAGAGCTTCGTTTGTAGAAAAGTCACTCCAGATGTAAGAAGCAGGAATGAAGACAAAGTGGAGGTGATGCAGCTGCCCTTTATATTTCTTTTGCCACGCGTCTTGTACTTCCTGTGTCTCAAACACAAGCTTCACAGCTGCGCACATGGTATGGAAAAGCCTTAGCGTTCTCTGTCCACCGGCATGCCCCTACATGCCTTGCTGACTCATAAGGTGAATCCTTTGCCTTCTCTCAATGGGTCAGTTGTATCGCTGATGACCCTTGATGGGCCATCAAACAGAGTCAGCAGTGCTGATGTCAATCTATCTGGGGTGTCACCCAGAAACACAGCACAAGTTTGGATATACAGATATACCATACATATCTATAACTCACAATACAAAGGTGATACAAACATATAAACAAGATCCTCATACTTGGCAAATCATAACATTTTCACAGATATCTTACATGGCAGATTTGGTCAGATTCATTGCCACTTTATAATATCGGTATCAATAATATCACAGAGTGTCCCACATATTCCATACAGTGTCATACCATCTATGGTAGGTAACTAATTCAGGCACCAGTATTTAAATATATTACTTATAGCGCTAAAAGAGAATCCTTGTAATATGAGATTACCATTGTTTAGTATAATTTTCCTGAAAAATATTTAAGGTCAGTTTCACACAGTGTAACAAACTGTGCTCAGACATTGAGGGACAGAATCCACAGCCCCAGCCTCATTAGTGTGTTGTGGCCGCTGCTTTTTACACTAACCATAACTGTCTTACTGTTTCCACATTCTCCCCTGTCTGCCTATTGCGTATTTTCTGCTAAGACTGTAAGCTCTTTTCGGCAAGAACCATCTTTTCATTATGTATGTGTGCAGCGCCTGGCAGTCACTACTTAGTGGCCCCTACATGCCAAATATAAATATTAACTAGGGCTGTCAATTAATCACAGTTAACTCACACAATTAACTCAAAAAAATTAATCGCAGTTACTCACACTGTTAAACAACAGAATACCAATTGAAATGTATTAAATATTTTTGGATGTTTTTCTGCATTTTCAAATATATTGATTTCTATTACAACACAGAATGCGAAGTGTACAGTACTCACTTTATATTATTTTTATTACAAATATTTGCACTGTAAAAATGATAAACCAAATAAATCAGTGGATCTCAAACTTTTTTTTTACTGGTGACCCCTTTCACATAGGAAATCTCCTGAGTGCAACCCCTCTTATAAATTAAAAACACTTTTTTATATATTTAACACCATTATAAATGCTGGAGGCAAAGCAGTGTTTGGGGTGGAGGTTGACAGCTCATGACACCCCACAGCTTAACCTCAGGGGTTCCGACCCCGTTTGAGAACCCCTGAAATAAATAGTATTTTTCAATTCACCACATACAAGTACTGTAGTGCAATCTCTTTATCATGAAAGTGAAACTGACAAATGCAGATTTTTTTGTTAAATAACTGCTCTCAAAAACAAAATAATGTAAAACTTTAGAGGCCACAAGTCCACTCAGTCCTACTACTTGTTCAGCCAATCACTAAGACAAACAAGTTTGTTTACATTTATAGGAGATGCTGCTGCCTGCTTCTTATTTACAATGTCACCTGAAAGTGAGAACAGGCATTTGCATGGCACTTTTGTAGCCAGCGTTGCAAGGTAGCTATGTGCCAGATATACTAAACATTCTTATGCCCCTTCATGCTTTGTCCACCATTCCAGAGGATATGCTTCCATGCTGATGATGCCTGTTAAAAAATAATGCATTAATAAAATTTGTGTCTGAACTCCTTGGGGGAGAACTATATGTCTTCGGCTCTGCTTTACCCACAATCTTCCATATATTTCATGTTATAGCAGTCTTGGATGATGACCCAGCACATGTTCATTTTAAGAACACTTTCACGGCAGATTTGGCAAAACGCAAAAAAGGTACTAATGTGAGATTTTTAAAAATAGCTACAGCACTCGACCCAAGGTTTAAGAAGCTGAAGTGCCTTCCAAAATCTGAGAGGGACGAGGTGTGGAGAATGCTTTCAGTAGTCTTAAAAGAGCAACGCTCCGATGCAGAAACTACAGAACCCGAACCACCAAAAAAGAAAATCAACCTTCTGCTGGTGGCATCTGATTCAGATGATGAAAATGAACATGCATCAATCTGCTCTGCTTTGGATTGTTATCAAGCAGAAGCCATCATCAGCATGGAGGCATGTCCTCTGGAATGGTGGTTTAACCATGAAGGGACATATGAATCTTTAGCGTATCTGACACCTAAATATCTTGCAGCACTGGTTACAACAGTGCCATGTGAATGCCTGTTCGCACTTTCAGGTGACATTGTAAACAAGAAGCAGCAGCATTATCTCCTGCAAATTGTAACCAAGTTTCTTTGTCTGAGCGATTGGCTGAAGTAGGACTGAATGGACTTGTATGCTCTAAAGTTTTACATTGTTTTATTTTTCAGTGCAGTTATTTTTTGTACATAATTCTACATTTGTAAGTTCAACTTTCATGATAAAGAGATTGCACTGCAGTACTTGTGTGAGGTGAATTGAAAAATACTATTTCTTTTGTTTTTTAGTGCAAATATTTGTAATAATAAACAAAGTGAGCACTATACACTTTGTATTGTGTTGTAATTGAAATGAATATATTTGAAAATGTAGAAAACGTCCAAAATATTTAAATAAATGGTATCCCATTATTGTTTAACAACACGATTAATCGCCATTTTTTAAATGGTGATTAATTTTTTTAATCGTTTGAGAACCCTAATATTAATAATAAATGTAACTCACAGAACCCCTATACTGCATAACAGCTTTTGTAGATTGTGTGTCAGAGTAGCAAAAGCAGGTGTTTTCGAAGCAGTGGATTTTCATTGTGTCTGGACATACCTTGGCCAGCTCCAAATCACCTATGCTCTTGCTTTAAGAGTTGCTGTGGCACTTGGGCTACAGTACATTTATTGTGGGAGCTAGAGTGCAAGCACTCTCCTGTAGATGAGATAGCAGAGACTGCATTTTGATCTTGTATGTTCATGTAAGGTGCTGAGGGATTAGGGCAGGGGTGGGCAAACTTTTTGGCCCGAGGCCACATCTGGGTGGGGAAATTGCATGCAGGGCCATGAATGTTGGGCTGGGGCAGGGGGTTGGGGTGTGGGAGGGGGTGCGGGCTGTGGGAGGAGATGCGGTGTGCAGGAAGGGGATTAGGGCAAGGGATTGGGGTGGAGGAGAGGTGCGGGGTGTACGAGTGGGCTCAGGGAAGGGGGTTGGAGTGCAGGAGGGGTGCGGAGTGTGGGAGGGAGCTCAGGACAGGGGTGCAAGGAGGAGTGTGGAGTGCGGGAGGGGGCTCAGGACAGGGGTGCAAGGAGGGGTGTGGAGTGCGGGAGGGGGCTCAGGGCAGGGGGTTGGGGTGCAGGAGGGGTGTGGGGTGAGGCAGGGGGCTCAGGACATTGGATTGGGGGCTCAGGGCAGGAGGTTGAGGTACAGGAGGGAATGTGGGTTGGGGGAGGGGGTGCAGTGTGCAGGAGGGAGCTCAGGGCAAGAGGTTGGGGTGTAGGAAAGGTGTGGGGTGCTGGAGGGGGCTCAGGGCAGGAGGGATTCAGGGTGCGGGCTCCGGCCCAGTGCCACTTACCTGGAGCAGCTCCGGGGTAGCAGCGGTGTGCACCTCCACGCCGCTCCTGCAGCCCCTTGGAGGCAGGGGGGGCAGAGGGCTCCGCGTGCTGCCTTCATCTGTGGGTACCTCCCCCCAAGCTCCCATTGGCCATGGTTCCCCGCTCCTGGCCAATGTGAGCTGTGGGGGGCGGTGCCTGCAGGGAAGGGCAGCACACAGTCCTCTACCTTCCCCACCAGGGGCCGCAGGGATGTGGTGCCGGCTGCTTCCTGGAGCAGCGCGGGGCCCACGGCACCACTGGAGTGGCAATCCCGCAGGCCAGATCCAGCCCACGGGCTGTAGTTTGTTCACGCCTGGATTAGGCTCTGACCTTCAGAACATTTGCATCTATTTCCACAATAATTTTATTTCTTCATTGCTCCTCTGAATTACTAGACTGACAATCCTAGAAAGTGAAGTCCTCTAGACATCCCGGAACCACCATTCATTTATTATCTTCTCTGTCCTGCTCTACCAATCTGCCTAAATCCTGACCTCAAAACACCACTTCTAGGGGTGACAGGATGACTCAGCCTCCATGCACTTCTGGTCCTTGGGCTCTTCACCAACTGGAGGGATTTTTGTGGTATGGACACTTGTCCACTAGGAACTTTTCTGAGACAACTCATCTCCCAGTGGCTACTGAACAGCTGAAGGCTTCAGTCACAATTGACGTGATTGGATTTGAACCAATGACCTAAAGTGAAAGGCTAGATCCCATTATTAATCCCACAAGTCATCTTTTAACAAAATAAAAATTGATGAAAACCGAACATTGTCACCAATACAGTATGTTAAGGGACCAACCAGCAACATTTTGCTCTGCAGTTTCAGAACCCTCGTTTCCAGTAATAGTGGTGAAAACTGAGCTAAGTGATTTTTAAGGTGAGGAAGAAAAATGGATCAAATAGTTAAAATGTGGGTCTGGCATCGTTAGGGTGACCAGATGTCCCAACTTTATAGGGACAGTCCTGATTTTTGGGTCTTTTTCTTATATAGGCTCCTATTACCCCCCACCCCCGTCCTGATTTTTCACACTTGCTGTCTGGTCACCCTAGGCATCGTTACACAGACAACATTTTCTGTTTTCATTATTGGCCTGGTGGTAAGATGCCAGTGTATTGCACTGCGATTTGGAACATGCATATTTAAATAAGAGACTACCGTGCCAATGCTCAAGGCAAGTTAATTTAGAAAAAGAAGTGACAGATTTTTAACTTGCAGGCAGGAAGCATGAAATGTAGCAGCAAGCTCTGTTAGCCACCAAACTATCAGCATTGTCAGTGGTTGGAAATACAGGTGTTTGTTTACCCCTCAGTTCAAAGGGAAAAGGGCTCCTGATACATAATAGGAAAATATTTCAATGGGGAGCTCCGCCTTCTGTTGCGCCTCTATAAACAGAGTTAAGTGAGACACAGCTGTAACTATTCTGGCCGCACAGTCTCAGCTTTTGGCATACATGCAGCTCATGCTGTGAACACAAATCATAGAACATCTCTTCTGTATGTATCTTTAAAAACCATATTCTGTGATTTGAATGCAAACTGTCCTTGTGGGACTAACTGCTTTAATAAAAAGGCTTTAATAAAATTACACAATAAAACCAGAATGACCAAATTAGCATTTTATACACCAGTAATTTAGACATTTTATACACTAATTCTAATGTTACAATATTGTTATCTGATGAAGGATCTGAAACTAAAAACAAATAGTAGAAATACAAGGTTTAAAATATGAAATTATTTCCACTGTCTTTAAAAACAAATTGGATTTACCTGCAAAATGGGTTCTTGAAATTCCAGTCCTTAACAGAGACTCATAGCATTTCTCATCTTGGTTGAAACTGACTTGTTAACTGACTAATTCAGATTCTGGGGATAATCCTGTTTTTGGAAAATATGCAGGAAGATGAGTGCAAATAAGAAAATAGTAATCTGAACTGGTATTGATTGTTATCTGAACTTCTACTGATTGTTAGAAAAGTGATAGCAATGTTGGTGTTGAGGTTGTGCAGGAGAGATGTAAATGAACATATTGAAGGTCTAAAGATGCTAGAAATATCCCTTAATTAATTAATTAATTAGCCCCGATTAATTAATTAATGGTAGCACTAGCAGGAGAGCCCTCAGCTTGGACTACCCTGGGTTTAATAACATTTTTTATGAAATGGTTTTAATATAAATTTTAATTTCATTAATTTGATATGATTTATGCAATGATTTTATATAATTATAAAATACTGAGTTCTTTTGTACTTACAAAATATAAGCCCTATCTCTTACCACACTATCAGTAGAAACAAAAATAAGGTAAATATAATGAAGTGGGGGCATAAGTATTTTGTTTTCTGCTTAAATGTAGAACTTCCATTCATTGTACAACACTAACAAAAGCTACAACCAGTTGCTGTCTACTCTACAATGCACAGTGTGCTGGATCTGTTCAGAAAATTGTTTTAAAGAGGCAGACAATCCTCAGGTCTCTTTTTTGTTAAGAGACCAGGACTATCACATAGTTTTTTTTAAATATATAAGTAAACAATGATTAAGAGCTATCTTTTTCTCTTGGCATTTGGGGAAAAGGGATGGGGAAGCATGCAAGGAAGAAAGAAATCTCTCAGAATGGCCCTCGGAACTGGCAAGAACTGTCTTCTCGATTATTAAGCCCTAATCCCTAGAGGGGAAAGCTGTTAAAGCAACCACTTGAGAAAAGGAAAAGAAAAAGCAAAACATTTTCTTTGAGATTACAGGATTTGTTGGAGGTACTCAGAGACTAGTGACGGGGCCATACAAGTAGCTACATAACTAGAATGAGAGTGAGTCTTTTGTTTTCTATTGCAAAAACCAGAAACTTAAACTCCAGCTCTGTATATTGCTAGCAATTTGGAAGAGGGGGAGTAAGCTCCAGTTGAAGAGGCTAGGATGATTCCACATTCTCACCTCCTCCCAAACACAGTTGCCAACTCTCACACAGTAAATAAGCACTGCAACTTTCACAGTAAGCCAAAACTCAGGCTAATCCCATTTCAAAACAAGGCCAAAACAAGCCAGTCCCTAAGATTCCCAACATTCTATGTGACTAGATCCCCCCAGGGTGCAGTCTGGGACTGTAGTGGGCCCACTGTGCCCCCCTGACTCTGTCCCCCCCTTACCCCTGCTTGCTTCCCCCGTACCCCTGCTTGCCGGAAGCCAATCAAAAAAAAAAACGAACAAGCTACAAGCCAAACAAGCCAAAAACTAGCCCATGAAAGTGTTGCTGCTACAATGAGGTGCTGAACTACAATTAAGCAGCAGCTCAGGATATCCTACAATTTCTTAAGGTCGGTCTCCACAGCCTGTGGCAAGGAGTTTCTGAGCCCAGGTCAACAGAGCTCATGGGGCTTGCACTATGGCACTAAAAATAGCTGTGCAGACATTGCAGCTTGGGTTGGAGCCTAGCGCTTCAGAGCCCAAGCAGCAATTTCATAGCACTGTCCACATAGCTATCTTTTTTGGCACCATAGTGGGAGCCTGAGTCTGTCAAGCTGGGATCGGAGTCTCACTGCCACTGGCTGTGCAGACGTACACTGTGTGGTCGTACAGGAGGAATAAGAAAAAGTTCCCTTCTCTCCTTCACACACAGTCGAAGTGCTGTTGCTGCTGAAGCAGGGAACTAAGCTGTGTGGGAGAAACAAGATCTTATGATCCTCTTGAGGAAAAGACGACAGGTCTTAATAATGGCTCATTTCCTCCTTATACCCACATCTCTGTAAAGTCAAAGAGCTGAGAAAAGGCAATGTGGCATAAACAAGAAATCCTACTGCGAGAAGGGGGAATTGATGAAAATTATTTTTCCTTCCTGCCCACCAGAAACGCTGCTGCTGTTGTGGTTAACTAGGCTGTGATGGAGTAGTGGCCTGGCATGAAATATTCTCCGCACCCAGACTTCAGTGTGGTGGTTACCTAGCAGAGTTTGTTACTCCTAAACACAATAGTACTGTTAAAGATTCACATGCCAACCTGTGACAGACACTGCAATGACACACAGTATCTGTGGGAACCACTTTGTGTTAAGTGTATGAATGATTGTATGTGACTCCAAGTCTGGGGAGGAGTCCAGCACTGTCAGGGGCTACAAATAGTAGATGGTGATTAAGTTGAACCACTTAGGTTATAAACTCCTCCCTGGGTGGTTTGCATATACTAGCTCAAACCAGCTTTTCCAGAAAGCAACAAAGAAAGGGCTTTTAATATAAAAAGGCGAGGTTTAAGCAGGGCTTTCTTTCTGATCCAGCAAATGGAGAGGACCTTCTGTCCAAAGGGGGACCCCAATCCTTGAGAAAGGGTTGGAAAGACTTTGGTCTACTAGGGCCCCATAAGACTCATGGATGGCCTCAATTAAACTTTTAGCATGCCTCTAGGAACCTTTATTATTTTAAAATGTTTTCTCTGTAATGGTTTTAAGAATAATGGTGTTTGCTTAGGGAAACAAAAACCTGTGTGGTAACTTGTAACTGCTGGCAATATACTGTTCCTAGCCCTGAGAGAGAAAGCAAAGCACAGGTACTAGCCTTTAGGCAGGCTGGTTGGCTGGGGATATCACAGTGTAAAGGAGGTACACAGTCACAGTGCATGGAGTTGTGCAGCCTTAAAACCTCCTGATAAGAAGGGAGCAAGACAAGGGTCCCTACCCAAAGACAAGTGACGGTAGGACATCTGCTTGGGAAGGGAACTCCTGGAGCAGACCACAGCAGGGGGAAATACAGGTGCAGTTACCCTGAAACCGTAACACACACCGTTAAAGAAAGCACCACAAAGAGTTAGTTCAACAGTCCATTTTCATCATTAAGAGGTAAACAACAAAACTGGTGGAGAAACAAGAGTGGAAAAACAGTGAAAGGGCAGTAGGAGGCTGGGGCTTGCTGAAACAAAATTGTGAGGGACGCAATGCCACACAGCTGATCTGTACTCTGAATGGGGAGAAAAGTACTATAATGCAATCATCCCCCCAATTCTAGTTCTTTAAAATTAACACAGAAGAGACCAGGCAAGCAGCAAAAAGCCCGCAGGAACATTCAGCTGGAAGGAAAGCAATTCATGTTCTGGCCCCCTAGCCAGCACTCAAGACTCCTCAGTGGTAGGAAGGAATAGGATGACATTCTTAATAAACCCATTCCAAAAACATTCAGAAGTCAGGAATACTGATTGATGAATGAAGGACTAATGATTTATAGTTTATGGGCCCATTATACAATGAATCATACAGAAAAAACTTGAATTACAAATCTTGAAAAGAAAATTTGTAAGTGACTGAAAGCAGAATTCTGAATCTTTAAATGAGAAGAGGAGTCTGCCAGAAAGGTTTAGTAGAGTAAAATTTTACTCCATTAAAAAGTCTTTATAAAAAGACTTTTGGGTTTCAAAAGTACCATCCAACTGTTTTACAGGAACATCTTATATCCCACTACCTGAAGTGGTGATATGAAATTCTCAGGGGTTATGGATTCTAATCCATGAATTAAAGGTTTGGGGCTTGTGAAATTTCTCCTATATGCTTTGATGACTAACATGATGACAATTATCTGTTCAATAGTTATACCTGTGGGTTTGGGGAAAACAATCCACCCAAATAACCCCCTCCAAACATTAACTAGATACAAATCTGTCAGGAAAATGTCTGCCACCTATTTAATGACAGATGTGCAAGAGCAATATTACAGTTTTGTTAGTACTTCATCCATATACATTCATAACTGTATGGAACGCTATGTAGTTTACTGTATGCTCATAAGCTCACTTTCTTCAATTTCATCTACACTAATTTAAATTAAGTTTAAAAGTTTGTTTGATGGAGTACAGATGCAAAAACAACCAGGATACTTGAATTAATTGCACATAAGTTACATCATATTCATTTTTTTAAATGAAAAAAACCTCATGGGTTAATCAATCATATGCAAAAAAAAAAAAAACTGAAGGGCAGAAAAAGTAGATGTGGGAAGTGTAGAGAACACCAAGCATAAATTCAAAGCCCACTGCACTTTCAGAAGTAAAAGGAACTGAAATGTAGTCGAAGGTACTCTTCATTTATATCCTCACAACTCTGCACAAGAGGAAAGGGTGGAAACAGGAGAGTACCTCCAAATGGACGCTGCTCTGGAGAACACTGGTCTGGTGCATTTATCCCAGCTATGGCAATCCATACAGACTGTGCTTGAAGGAGAAAGTTGAAATTCTAAAAATCATACCCCAGAAACAGTATGAATCTGTTTTCCATCCAACAAAACCATCCCAGAAAAACCAACTTGAAGCAAAAATAGTGAAAGGCACTTCTCAATAAAGACCATTTCCCTGCCACAGTGCAGCTTTCTAAGAACAAAGATTTTGAGAGACTAAACTTGGAAAATTTCAGCATGGACAGTTAAAGTTACAAGTAACTGAAAATAAGGGGGTAGAATGGAAATATTGTTAAAATTAGTGATGGTGAGTATGATGTGCTGACTCTATAAGATGACTATTCAGATATACAAGAGCCTTTATTTTCTCTCCTGCAGGTAGTGCAGTCATCTGCTAAAAAAGATTCTTAGGAGAAAAGCTCACTTATTCTGTTGCCAAGCTCTATAGAATACTGCTTGAATGAGATTACAGCAACGATGCAGAACCAAGAGGGCAAGCTGTGTGAAGAGGCAGCAGGAGGCAAATCCTTAGGGGTCTGAGAAATGAGAACTGTCTATCCCCAATTTTAAACTACTTCCCTCTTGAGGGAGCTTAAAGTCAGCCAATCAGATTTTATAGTTTGTTTACTACATGAGTATTTCAAATAAAAACAGACAGCAAGGATTTTTTATTTCAGAAGATACTAAACATCTCATAAAAATACATTGTGAATAGCATAAATATTTCTCTAGAATACTGATCTGCAGCTTTGATGGTTCTTCTTACAGCGTATGGCCTGAAGAAGTCTTTCCATCACATTCAATTCCTCCTTATATGGAATGCTATCAATAAGAAATTCCAAGTTTCCTCACTGCTAATTATGTATATGGATGTGCAGAAGAGGACACCCTAGAGAGTCTACAGCTTAGTTATTTTTGCTGCCTTTCCCTTGATAACTGATCAAATCTGAAAACTCATCCACGTGTCTGGAACAGACTCTTTTCCCCTTTGTGTCTGAATAATCTTTATCAGATGTAGAGATTCATCTGACATTTATTGGCTGTCAAAGCAGGGGGAGATATTGCAAATTAAACTATGAGATGAAATTTTTTCAACTTGATATGAATTAATGCCTCACAGTGCTCAAAGGGGACCCATTACATCTCAAATGTACCTTTTTGTTCAAACTTCAAAACATGGCATTTTAATATATGGAGGAATAAGTTTTATAAATATTTACCACTTTTGGAATAAAACCTTTATGAAGTGAGGTTCTTCATTTCTGTATTGCACATTATATTGACCATACTACTATGTTTGTGGCTATTTAAAATTACAACCTTAAAAATGATTTTCTGAATACTATGGAAGATGGAAACAATGTTCTGTAAAAAATTAACTGCTGCCATGGCTGCAGGCAAGTGTACAAAAATTAACATTTTTTATAGCTACATCCAGAGCTAAATATCATTGGCATTAGTAAACATCACCATAGCCCAACTTAAAAATAAGCCTATAATGTTTACAAGGTTTGCCTGAATGTTTTCAAAGAGGAAAAAAATCTCAGTAGATGGAATCATTACTATTAGATTTAAAGCAATAGCATGGAAAAATGTTAAACAGATGTATATGGAGTTAAATTTATTTATGGAAGATCTGTTTCAAGAAGAGGCATAAATAAGATATGCGAAGATATTTAGCTAACATGTGGAATGACTGTTAGGCCTGAATAAAGATGTAGCACAAAACCAGTTGTGCCAACCTGACTGAAGTCAAGCATCTAGAGGTTTCTGGGTAATCCCAGAGTGGAAAATACTGAGAAGCAGCATTGTCTCACAAAGCCCTGGGAAACAGTGAGATCAGTGAAGGGGCTGAGACCAGCTGTGTTATATTGAGAAACACTGTTTGAAGAACTGATAAGACATACAAGCATCTCACAGTTCTGACTCTAACTCCTTGGTTTAGTGTTCGGTGTGTTTTAACTCCCTCGCATTCCTAACCTTTGGCGCTTGTTGAGATATTAACAATTCAATATTGTAGAGACTAGGCATGCGTATATATTAAAAGGTGTCTAATTTCTAGTTGTTAGACAAAGGGGGTGGATTGTTCTAGTGAATGATCTATGACGTAATAAAACTGTCTATATAAGCTAATACTAAGCTGTAAAGAGGCGGCTGGTTCTCTTCGGATACGAGCTGTTCTTTTACTGACACGTGCACTTGTCAATAAAGAACTTTTGATCGGACCTTGCTGGTGTTGCCTGTCTCTCTGCGGTCAGACAACGAACTTCGCTGTTGGGGTTCGAGTCCCCGACATCTTTGGCGACTCCGCCGGGACTTTGTCTGACTCTCCGGCGGGGGATCAGACTCTGAGGCAACGCAACGCGCATCCTCTGATTTAGAGGAGCCTTGCCTGGTAATCTGATCTCTGCGTCGGCGATAAGGTGAGTTCTGTGAACCAGCTGAAGCTCGTAGAAATCCAGCAACATCCACCTACCCGTTGAGTAGGGTCAAGGTTGCCTGGGTTAGAGTCCCAGTGCAGATTGTTGGGGTTCGAGTCCCCGACATGACCAAAACCCATTCTCTGTGCAACTGAAAAAACCTAGATAGAGCGCACTAATCTCTGGAAAATCTTATCCTAATAGGGGCAATGGAAGTGTTCTAAAGCAGTGATGCAAATGAGACTGTCTTCACTTCTCAAGGAGTAGTCAAAATGTCTTATTTCCATTGAAGAGGTCAGAGATTTATTTAAAAATCCACTAGTATCTTAGAATTGGCCACGGAATTAAACATAATGAATATAATACCTAGCTTTTACCCAGCACATTTCCATCAGCAGATCCCATACTGCTTGGCAAAGTAGATCAGTATTATTATCCCCATCTTACAGAAAAGGAAACTGAAGCACAGAGACAAAGTGACTTACCCACAGTCTCCCAGCAAGCAGAGTCAGGAATAGAACCAGTTGTCCTAAATTGCAATCAAGTGTACTTTATAGATAGAGCACTATTCTATCCATGATGGTTCACAACAGATTAGACCTTGAAATTATCACTCTATAAGCACTAGCCCAAAAATGATTAGAAGGCCTTAGACTTGGGCAAGTTTTATCCACTCCCCATATTTTTTTGGAGGGGGTGCAGGGGGGAAGAGAGCAAGATGGAGGAATGGTATAATAAAAGCCTTACAATATAATTTATATTCTGGGTTTCCATATTCTGAGCTTTCAAATGGTATAAGGAATGCAATTCCTAGCCCTGGCAGTTCATTAGACATCACATTCACATAGTTTACCATCCTTTCTCTCCCTATTCAACAGACATGATTTCAGCAGCCAATAACACAAGAACTGCTAGAGCTAAAAACAAATGCTTTATGCCATCTGAAAAGCATCATGGAATCCCAGCTCTCAAAATGGTAAAAAGTCTCAAACTAGCAATTTGGGATACTGGCTGGTAAAAATCAAGTATAGAACTGAAGTGGGGAATAAAGCAAGGTGCTAATTAGAACATTTATTGTAAAAGTTCACTGTCCCATAATCTGCTTGAGCTAGAAATATTACTTTCAGACCAGAACAAATGTTTTCAGGACCAATGACTTTTTCCAGCACAATCCTGGACCAATAATCAGAACAAACAAAAATAGTTGCCATATTTTCTCGTAAAAAAAAATCACCTATAATAAAAAGTACCAGTCAATGCATGTATTTACTGGATTGATTTAATTCACTGAAAAGAGAAGATAATCTGGTCTATGGTTTTTGTTGTATTTTCTGAAGGAGAAATTCTATTTGTACATTTAGATTTGGCTGTCCCTTTTTGGTCCTTTTACTTAATATTTTATAAGCTTCCATTTTCTTTTGCTTGTAGAGCCTTTGAGCTTCTTCTCTTTCTCGTATCCTTTTCTCGGCTTCCTGAAATAAAAGCAGCAAAAATATAACTGACATGAGTAAATCAGAATCAGTACAAACCCTAGACCTGATTTTTAAATAACACAAGCATCCTTGTGAAAATATTGGAAGTTGGGTACCATACTGGTTTTATGGCCACCACCACTTTTAAAAGAAGTTTGAGAACTGAAGAAGAGTCAGATATTATTGTAACTGAAACAAATGTTACATTGGAATGAAGACTGCGATGGCAACTGTACATCTGTGGCAGAATGGTACTCTCTACAATAAAGCTAAAGCTCTTTTGTCTTGCACAGACCTTTCTAAAGGGCTGGCTGAGGCTGTAGAATGAAATCCCAAGGAACTAAGGACCATCACAAACCTCACCGCCTTCTGTTCCAAGGGCAAGACACTTTTTTTTTTTACCTGCTTTCTGTAACAAATACACTGCAACATACATATTACAAAAACAAATGAAAACAAGAAATAAAAGCCTTCCCACTAAAACAAGACACTCCACTGCACACACGTTTCCCACTGGGGAGAGAATGAGAAAAAACAAAAACAAACATGTAACAGATGTTAGTCGCATCACGTAATGCACTACTGGAAGGCACTCAGATACTACCAGTGACGAGCGTGGTATAAAACTCTTTATATAATTTTATTCAGCATTTAGGGCAAGTTTAGGTGCTACTATCAATATTTTGTTTTACATTGAATAAATTACTAAAGCAAATTATATTTTTAATGAGCATGCTAACTAGTTTGATACACTGAAATCATGTCCAATCAAAATACGTGAAGCTGTCACTAATCAGGCTAAAGGCTTGCTTCAGTTTATTTGGATGGCTGCTCTGATGGGATTTTATTCTTTGAAACGCAACACTGTAAAGGCCACAAAGACAGATGTCTTAGCAGCAGTGTGCATGTCAAGAGATGCTAGTTTATCAAATGCATATTATATTCTTTTCATTGCATAAATAGGCTTCAGAGTGTTTTGTAGAAATGAAAAACACATGAAAAACTATTTAATGCAACAGAAATTTCATAATTCAGCAGGAATAGTACTTTATGTTCTATGAAAATATGAAGTGATTTAAATCTAAATAACCCAAGCAAACATTTCTAAATAGGCATCCCAAAGCAGCTGAAAAATCTAAATAATGGCAAATACTACGTCCCTTCATATTCACAAATATTCATAAATGAGTATTTTATTAATGAATATTACTGAAAAAATACTAAAATGTGTGGCATTGAACAAAAAAAAGCAAACCTTCCTAATCAATTGCATTTCATGCAAGCCAGACAAAGAGCCATCAGAGAAAAGTTACTTTAGATCATTGCTGACATTGGGCTTGAAAGAAATTATTTTGGAGCAGGAAGAATGACCCTGTCCATGTGGAATATGCAGGATGGCTTGCGTCTATAGGTATAGATTTTGGAGGCTCTTCTTGCTGACACGACTACAAGAAAACACGTTTCTATGGAAAGGAAATAAACCTGACTTGTGGTTTGGACAGATATGCTGTCTTAAGAATCATTAATATCATTGTGCGATCTATTAGAAACTTGATGTGTCAAGATTTCTAACACTATTTAGCACATACAGTAACTCCTCACTTAACATCCTCCCGCTTAACGTTATTTCGAAGTTAAATCGCTGCTCCATTAGGGAAAATACTTGTTTAAAGTTGTGCAATGCTTCCTTATAACATTGTTTGGCTGACTTTACAAGGGAGCATTGCACAAGTTCCCCTTCTCTGCCTCCTCCCCCTCCCTCCCAGCGCTTCCCCCACCGCCAAACAGCTGTTTGGCGGCGCTTACGACTTTCTGGGAGGGAGCAAGCAGGGAAGCTGCCCCACCCCTGGCAGTCAGGGCCACCCGGAATGCAGGGGCTTTAGGGGATGCAGGGCCCTGGGCTAAGGGGGCCCCGGGGCCCTGGCCTGCAGCTCTAAAGCCCCTTTCGGAATGCGGCCCTGCGAGCATGGGCCAGAGGACTCAGGAGGAGCAGGGGCAGCCGCGCAGCCAGAGAGAAGTGGCACATCTTTAATCAAGCCAAGATTTTAAAAAGCAACAAGTAATTTTAGCTTGATTTTTTTCAGAAATTCCCGAGTACCAGCACTTTTTAAAAACCAAGCCTTTAACGTGGCTCAAGTTAACCACCCAAACATCAATAGTCACTTTTAAAAAATCTCGATCTAAACGTTCGAGTGGCAAATTTACTTGGCACACAGATGAATTAGCGAAACTGTAAACGTCAGCAAGATTATAAATTAGTTACTGAACTCCAATTTGCTTTAGCCAGCAAACCACACAAGTCCTGCATGCTGACTTCAGGTGCCATTTTGTGCTCCAGAAACTTAGCTTTCATTAAAGAGTCTTAACCTTGACGGTGCAAAGAAAACTTTCAGTACGTGAATTGAGTGTAGATTGACAGTGACTCTGTCTGAATTGCAGACAGCTTGGAGCAAGAGCTCCAACAGGTTTCAACAATTCTATGCATCTCATCATTTGTTAACAGAAACCCCCAACTGTGATACCTGAGGGCCAGGATTTCCAGAAGTAACAAAGAACTTAAACGTACATCATCTCCAACAGGTGTTGTCCAACCTGTTCTTAAAAACCTTCAATGATGGGGATTCCACAACTTCCCTTGGAAGCCTATTGCAGAGCTTAACTACCCTTAGAGTTAGAAAGTTCTTCCTAATACCTAACCTAAATTCCCCTTGCTGCAGACAAAGCTCTTTACTTCTGGTTCTACCTGAACATGGAGAACAATTGATCCCAGTTCTCTTTATGACAGTTCTTAACGATTTGAAGACTTATCAGATCCCCCTTCAGACCTCTTTTCTCAAGACTAAACATGCCCAGTTTGGAGGGTTTTACTTTTCCTCATAGGTCAGGTTTTCTAATCCTTTTATCATTTTTGTTGCTCTCCTCTGGGACTTTCTCCAGTTTATCCACATCTTTCATGAAGTGTGGCAACCAGAATTGGACACAATACTCCAGCTGAAGCCACACCAGTGCAGAATACAGCGTGACAATTAACTCTCATGTTTTCCATATGATACTCCTGTTAATACACTCCAGAATTATATTAGCTTTTTTTTTTTTTTGGCGCAACTGCATTGTACTGTTTCATTATGAAGATTTGCAGTTTCCAGAGTGAGTGACATCTCAGTTAGCATCACAAATGGATGGCATGGGGAGATGTCACAACTTATTTTTTCTCAATCAAAAAAATCAAGTCCAAGAAGTCCAAGCAGGGCAGCCAAACCTCACTGAAGGGAAGCCAGATCAAAGAGCACAAGGGACATCAAGTCCTGTGAAGCTTGAGCTTAGCCAGATAAGCACAAAGTATATTAAAACCCACAAACAGAGGGAACAAAACTAAGGAAACCCAGTGCAGTGCACAACAGGAGGCATGAACAATCATATTTTAACACTTGTACTCTGTGAGTGGAGTTTAATCAGATTTTGGAGACAAAGAATATCATTTACCTCCCCCCTCCAATTTAACCTCTGGACACAATCCTGCCCCAAAGATCTCAATTTAAGATTTGTTCACCTCTTTCTTTTTGGCACGTTCAGCCTTTATTTTCTCATATTCTTCTTTTGCTTTTTGATTTGAAGTTTTCTTTTTAAACTTCCTTTGAGTCGTATCTGACCTGTAATGGACAAGTGTACATGTAATTAGCTCATGGATATTTAGATTTCCACAATCATAACTGTAGCACAAAGCAGCACTGATCTAGTATAGACTATTTAGGAAATAAGTGGCTCTAAGAAGAAACCATGAATCTTTAAACAAAAAACAAAAACAAAATACCCTCTTTTTTAACAACAAAAAAAGATATTTGTCTCTTCATTTTCATGTCTGCTTGGACTGCAATGTGTTCTTGATTACACAAATACTAGGAATCTCACTAAATTTCTATACCAAAAGCACGCTTAGTCATGCCATGAGTGCAGGGGACTGGACTAGCTGATCTCTCGAGGTCCTTTCCAGTCATAGGATTCTATGATGCTTACCTGATGCAAACCTTATGTGGCGTATCTATTTATCACAATCATGATGGGAATCAAGGATGGCAATCCAATATATCAAGTTTCTCAGTAAATTCTTAATATACCAGGGGCTGAACTACATAGAGCTGTGTGCACAAAGAGGAAAGGCAGGGAGTTGTTCTAAGTACTACAGTGCCTCTTGTGCCCTGCGTATATGTCCCACAGAACTGAGGGGTTGCATTAGGGATATTTCTGGTCCCCCTCATCACCACCTTCAGAATGCAGATAATTCCATGTAGTAATCTGGCAGGAGGCAATGCAGTTTCGCATGGGTAGAAGTTTCCTGGCACTACATTCCTCCCTTGTGGGATTTTTCTGTGTAATAGAGTTATCTACCTTCATGATTTTGTTCAGATTCCCAATTTTTACATTATTTAAATAGCATCGTAGGTAAATAAGGGCTCAAGCCATTACCAAAATCTAAACCTGTTACCTCTGAAAATACTTCTGAGAGACAAATTAAAGGTGGACAAATTCCTTCATGCTCTATAGTTTAGATTTCAGAGATGACAGCTAACCAGTGCTATCTAGCAAACATGATATAGGCTCAGTCAAAAAAAGGAAAGTTCAGATACTATGTCTTAGAACTCATGCTGCCATTCAAAAGTATCACATTTATTTTCTGCAGTAGTCGTCAGTTTATTTTCAGCTCCATCATGTGGCAAGACTGTGCACTAACACCTAAAATTGAGAGCACACCATTTTGAAAGTGGGCAACTATTTTAAATAATAATGCAGTATACAAAGAAAAAGGCCAAAAATAAATAGAATAGAAATACCATACACAAGATTCTATTCGATATCCCCAACACCTTCATACAGAACGTGGTAAAGTGGCAAATAATCCCAAACGATATTAACTAAGATTCAAACGGTTAAAAAAATCACAATTAATCACAAATTAATCAGTTTTAATCACACTGTTAAACAATAATAGAATACCAATTTAAATTATAAATATTTTTGAATTTTTCTCTACATTTTCAAGTATATTGATTTCAATTACAACACAGAATACAGTGGTTAGTGTTCATTTTATATTATTGTTTATTACAAATATTTGCATTGTAACCATAAAAAGAAATAGTATTTTTCAAATCACCTCATACAAGTACTATAGTGATTTTGAAAGTGCAACTTACAAATGTAGAATTTTTTTTTAACATAACTGCACTCAAAAGCAGAATAACGTAAAACTTCAGAGCCTACAAGTCCACTCAGTCCTACTTCTTGTTCAGCCAATTGCTAAGACAAAACAAGTTTGTTTACATTTACGGGAAATAATGCTGCCTGCTTCTTATTTATAATGTCACGGGAATGCCTCTTCTCACTTTCAGGTAACATATTTGAAAACGTAGAAAAATATCCAAAAATATTTATAATAAATTGAAATTGGTATTTTATTATTGTTTAACAGTGTGATAAATCACAACTATTTATTTTAATCTAGTTAATTTGTTTTGCATTAATTGCTTGCATTAGCTGCGATTGACAGCCCTAATACTAACTGTCATGCATCAAATGCACATAGCACATGTAATACAACAGCATTCATGCAATCAATAAGAGCAAGCATTTCTGGAGACTGAATTTCAAGCAACTGTAACACATTAATACAAAGTGACTGAAAACTATCTATTTGTACAACCATATTCATTAGTATAATAATTTAACTGTTGCACTATAATGCATTAAGTATTTTTAAAGATAAAGTGATGGATTTATATACTTAAAACAAATGAGATGCAACAAGATTTGTAATGTGCTCTGGCCAAAGTTCCAATGACAGCAAAATCCTCAGAAGTGAACATTATCACTAGAACACCTCAGTGAAATTCTCTCTTCAATATATGAACTACTAAGAACAAATTTTTAAGTCTCAGCATCCCACCTGTGAATGATGATACATATCAAGGGGATAATTGGAGAGACATCAGTGATATAATCCATCACAGAGTATCATCATCTAGTATAATACCACCATACTATAACAACATATCATATCTCAATCCAACCCCGAAACAGTTGAGGAAAAAGAGATGGATAAACTCAAGATACAGATGAATATACATCTCTCGCCAAGTGAGAAGGTGTATATTATTGTGAGAAGCCCAATTCATTAAAGCTGAGATTGTCATATAAGAACAGCTATACTGGGGTCAGACCAAAAGTCCATCTAGCCCAGGAGACTTCAGACAGTGGCCAATGCCAGGTGCCCCAGAGGGAATGAACAGAACATCAAGTAATCCACCCCATTACCTATTCCCAGCTTCTTGCAAACAGAGGCTGGGGACACCATCCCTGCCCATCCTGGCTAATAGCCATTGATGACCTATCCTCCATGAACTTATCTAGTTCTTTTAACTCTGTTGTAGTCTTGGCCTTCACAATATCTTCTGGCAAGGAGTTCCACAGGTTGACTGTGCGTTGTGTGAAAAAACATTTTTTTTGTTTGTTTTAAACCTGCTGCCTATTAATTTAATTTGGTGACCTCTAGTTCTTGTGTTACGAGAAAGAATAAATAACACTTCCTTATTGACTTTCTCCACACCAATCATGATTGTATAGACTTCTATCATATCCCCCCCTTAGTCATCTCTTTTCCAAGTTGAAAAGTCCCAGTCTTATTAATCTTTCCTCATATGGCAGCCTAATAATTTTTATTGCCCTTTTCTGAAGCTTTTCCAATTCCAATGTATATTCTTTTTGAGATGGGACGACCACATCTGCACGCAGTATTCAAGATGTGGGCGTACCATGGATTTATATTCACAAAGTATTAGTATATTTGAGACAAATGCAGGAGAGATGTGAGTGGGGTCACTAAAGGATTTAAAGAAAGAATGGATGTTATCAGATTAAGGTTTAATTGGATGTTAAAAATGAGAAAGTTTGTTCTGATTTGAAAGTTTCCTTTCCTTATCCACTAATTGGGGCGCCTTGAATATGTGAACATCTTAAGACAGGGGTTCTCAAACTTGGGGTTGTGACTCCTTAGGGGGTTGCAAGGTTACTATGTGGGGTTTGTGAGTTGTCAGCCTCCATCCCCAATCCCTGCTTTGCCTCCAGCACTTATAATAGTGTTAAATATAAAAAATATGTTTTAATTTATAAGGGGAATAGCACTCTGTGAAAAGAGTAACCAATACAAAAGTTTGAGAACCACTGCCTTAAAATGATATGCTCAAGTGAAGAGATGTAGACAAGTGGGATAAAATAGCCTCTGGAGACTGCATACAGGAATATGGTGTCCAAGTTGCATCTGTTAACAATGAAAAAGGCACGTGAAGAGTCAAACGTTACATACTATATAATTTTGGCCATTGTAAGAATCATGGTCTAAAGACTGACTTATCCAATGGGTGCATTTGATTATATGTAGTGGGTAGAAACCTAATATACAGCTTTAGCCTAAGTAAATAATTGAAAGATAATACATTTTTTTTCCAAATTGTTATTATGGGTTGCCTACAAATGTTCTAAATTTAAGGTCTACTGCTTAGCTGGGATTGGAAACACTTTCAGCACAAAATACTGAAATTCACTTTCTGTGAACATTTACACAAATAAATTGGATCACCTGAATGGCTGCAGACACAAAAAGGCTTAAGAAAATGTAAACATTTGAATTAAGCTGTGTAAATGTGTGTAAAGTATTTTCTATTTTCACAGTTCTTGAATTGGATCATGAACACTGTGAGCGATGAATTGTTTGACAAGATGAAAGATGATGAACTTCTCCATTGTGAGAAGAACAGTTAATCCGAATATTGAGTTGTAGTTAAAAGGTGCTGGGTCAAAATTAAGTTTATTTTAAAGTAAGGTGACAGGACTCGGGTATAGTAGGTTCAGGCATGTTGAGTAAGTTGATTATGGAAATGTATATAGAGTGAGGAAGCACAATGAGATAATATGGAAAAGGGCCCCATTTATAACACATTTTGCCTCAAACGGCTCTACTGATAGTCCCCTGGTTTTTTTTTATTTTTTATATAAAAGATATTATACTCATCATGGAAGTGCAGACACATTTGGAGGATAAAACATACATAATGTGTGTATTTAAACACCTTCCAAGACTTTAGAAAAGAAACAAGGAATACTTTATTTAATTTAAGATGCAAGCAAAAAGCTGTTTAAAAAGGAGTCACCCAAATTGGAGTTTAGCCAGGACACCACTAATTTGACCAAGAATACTCTGAAGCACAATTCAGCTGAGACAGAAGTCAGTGGAATCTTTTCATTGACTTCAACTAGAATGAGATCAAGGCCACTTTGACAAGCAGCACAAAATCTATAACAGATTTGCTTTGCAGTCCAAAAAACAAAGACCCTGACAATCTCCAGAAGCACATTATCCCCCCCATCATACTATGGCACTGGCTGAGAACATCACCACCTAGTAAATTACCTGTAGCACAACAAAGATTAGACTTAGCAACCAATCATCTTACCTTTAAAGGGAAGAAAATAAGGATTTTTAAATAATAATTTTAACATTAAACACAGTATTAAAAACCAGTTGTTCATTTTTCCAAATAAAAGTTCAAAGCTATTTATTCTATAGAGACTATCATTTTCCTGTTAACATGAAAGTAGTGAAATTAGGACAGAAAAATGCCTTTTGCATTCACGCTCAACATAAAATATAAACTGAAATTTAATTACCATTCTCTTCCAACCAGTGTAGTTTTAATTTAATTTAAATTCCTTTATTGCTACAGGATCTGTGCAGGCATCTCAGTTAGTAGGATTTGGGGATGAAATTAGTAAATTATTTGGCCCAGCATCATTATTTCATTCTTCCACTGAAGTCCCATGGAAAAATTCTCATTATTTCAGAGGACCCAAGCAATGTTTCCACTAATTTTTTCCATCCATGTGGAGAATAAATTTTGTTATGTGCACTGAGGTATGTGCCTATGTGCGCCACCAGCAGAAAAAAAATGTATATATAATATATATTTTTAGAAAGTTACCATAGGGATCATTAGTCCAGCCAGGACAGGTTAGGCATTTTAGAACTCACTAGTCAAAGAATTAAATGTAAGTGTAAGAAAAATAAAAATTCTGAAATGAATAGACCAGTCAAAACTCTAAAATAACACTTCGAAAGAATAAAATTTACAGCGAATATATGTGCATTGAAGGAAGTACCAAGAAGTAACAACAATAATACAAGTATGTGTTGGAAGGTGAGCATGAAAGAGACTGTGTGTGTGTGTTGGCTGCTGGGGAAAGCTGTATGCTGTCTCTTTAAGACACTTACTGAAAGCTCTCCTGCTCTGTGTTGAGCCCTGTTGTCTCCCCTGCCCTGCTCTGCGGAGATGGGGTACATGGGCAGTGGGAGGGAGGGAGACAGACAGTGTGACCTGGCTGCTGGGGAAATCTCAGAGACAATGTATTGTCTCTTTAAGAAAGGCACTCAGAATCCAAGGGCTTGTCTACACTTACCAGGGGATTCATGCACAGTCATCGATCCATCGGCGGTTGATTTAGCGCTAAATTGACCACATATCGCTGTCCCATCAACTCTTGTACTCCACTGGTTTGAGAAGAGCAAGGGGCGTTGACAGGAGAGTGTCTCACGTCGACATCACATAGTGCAGACCCTGCAGTAAGTAGATCTGAGCTACGTCAGTTTGAGTTAATCACGTAACAAACTGCGTAGCTTAGATCGACTTTTCCCTTTAATGTAGACACTCACCATTCAGATCAGAGCAGCTCCGAGTCCGCCTGAGCCAGGCTGTCCCCTGTGCCCTGCTCTGTGGAGGTGGGTTACAGGGGCGGGGGTCTGGGGGCACCCTGACATCAGCAACCTCCTCCCTCCCACGCCGCGCTCTGCACAGCCAGCAGGAGGGTCCCGGGAGCAGCTGCAGGATGGAGCAAAGTGGGGGGAGGGGCACCTGAACACATGCTGCCGGCTGTGCGGCACTTAAATCTCTCCTGTGCAGCCGCCAAGTGCATAGTTTACAGGGAACACAGGACTCAAGCTCTAATAATTGTCAGTTTTGCTTTCTGGTTCTGATAAAATCAGCACAAGGCTGTTGTCTTCAGGTTTCTAACAATTCAGAGTAAGATTTAATGTTAAGAAAACATGTCTATTCATTAGGATTTTATAATATCTATTCCTTTACTTAAAGATAACAAACCAACCATAGGACTTAAGCTGTGGCATCAGGTGCCTTAAGAATGAAGGGGAAAAAATGGTTTTAAATATGATACTTACGTTACTGTTATGCTGCATTTTTGTTCTAACAAAACTTCAGTTCTTTTAGATTTTGATTGTTTTTGAAGCATTTTCTTTTCAGCTAAATAGAGATGCTTCAAGTGCTCTGGGTAAGAATCTGTATATTGAACTTTCCATTGAGGATGTGCTTTTCCTTCCTTTTTTAGTAATTTCTTGTATTCCCGTTGGATCTTTTGCTTTCTCCAAAATGCAAATCCTTGTCCTGAAGCCATTAGAAAGAGTGAGTTAGACAAACTATCTAAGAAGGTAACTTAATAATAATAAGCTTTTACTCTGCTAATGCATTTTTCACAACATGAACCAAAACTAGCATCTTAACTGCTACTATAGACCAAGGTTCTCAATCCTTTTATTTTTCCCCTCTTTTTTCCCTCAGCCCCCGTCCTCCTCACAACATGCTATAAAAACTCCATGGCCCACCTGTGCCACAATAACTGATTTTCTGCATATAAAAGCCAGGGCCGGTGTTATAGGGCAGTTGCCTGGGGCCTCATGCCATAGGGGCTCCTGCAAAGCTACACTGCTCAAGCTTCAGCCCCAGGTAAATGCTGTAAATGTGGCCACACACCAGCGCTGGTAGCTGTGAGTGTGGCCACACACCAGCGCTGGCCCTGCACAGCTGCACGACCAGCGCTGTAACTCCCAGCGCTGCAACTTTCAAGTGTAGCCAAGCCCATAGACAGGACTCCACTGTTTTAAGTTGCATCAAGAAAACTGAGAAAAGCTTCATAACATGAAGCATTTAGGTTGCTAACACGGGTGCAGCTGCACCATTGTAGGAAAACAGTTGCAAAACATGGTAGTGTCGGTGCAGCCTTGCTAATGATAATCATTTAAAAATACTTGGATGAATACACCAGATGATTAAGGTCTCCTTACTGCTTTTACAAATCCATTTTTGAACAGTTTTCACTTATCACAATCTCTTGCTTTCAGTCCTATGTATGAGATCAAAGGGAATTCATAAAGATGGTCTCAAAGAAGTGTTGCATATTTCATGGGCATCCAAGATTATTTTTAACAACTACAACTGGAACAAAACTGGCTCAGTTATAGAGGTACAATGCTTTAAAGTATTTTTAAAGAAAATACTGTCTTCTCTCTCTTTCTTCATTTACTTGCTTTTTATAACTGTCCAGGGAAGAGCTCTCTCTCAAGCCTAGAAATATATGCTACACTCAACACATACATGACTATTATGAACATTCACTCAAGTCACTCAAAGAAAAAATAAATAGTTGTTCCACTTTGTATAGCCATTTATCAGTTAGAAGCATAAATTGGAGCCTTCTTTTCCATCCAAAAGGATTAAACCCATTCTGGAACTTGGATAACAGCACACATGGTTTCCATACAAGCTTTTAGTTGAATCATTCCTGCTCAGTGGCCAAAATTTGAGAGTTGCTTGGCTTACCCTTCAGTGTTTTCTCTAAAACACTTTATCACAGACAGTTAGACATACCTGATGAACCATACTACAAATGAAGAAATAAGAACGCATTTGCAACACATGTATTTCTTTACATCCAACTAACCACAGAGCTGGCCTGAACCCAAAGCAAAAAAAGCTTGGGAGCCTTTCTGCATTCTGGGACCTCAAGAGCCAACTAGTTACAACTCGAGCAACTCCCCATTGCCAGGTGGGCCCTGTTAGAGCATAACCAGCCTTGTTTATTTACAGTTCTCGAGTTAGCTTCGACCCTGCTCCCTGACAAATGCTAGGGAGGGGAGAAGACCCAACTGAGCCTGAGTCCCCTCACACCATCCCACGGGGGCATCCTGCTTCCAGACACCGGGCGGGGGTGAGCCATGGGGCACAGGCAGCCCCACTCCTCGCCACTGCAATGGTCAGAGACGCGCCAGGCTTGGCCGCAGCCCGGGAGCACAGGGCAACCCGGGGCTTATGACACTACGTGCAACGACGGCAACAGGCCCCGAGCGGCTGCGGGCTGCGCGAGCTCTGAGCACCAGGGACCGGGGCGGCCGTTGGGGGGGGGGGGGAAGCGCGAGATCCCCCCTAGCCCCCGCGCGAGGCCCCGGCGGCGGCGCTCCCTCCTCCCCCAGCCGCGGGGCCCGGCTCTCGCCCCACTCACCCTCCCGAGCGTTCCCCAGAAAGCTCCGCCGCGGGTCCGGCCTCCATTGGCGCTTTCGGCGGGGACCCTGGGCCGCCGCGGTGTTTTTCTTCGGGGCAGCCCGGCTCCTGTTCGTCCCCGCCGGTGCCATCAGCCTTCCTCCGGTCCCTCAGACTCGTCGTCGCGCTCCGGACACGTCACCACACAGCGCCCGCCTCCTAACGGGCGGATGGCGACCTCTGCTCGGTGTTCGATTCGCCAGCCTGACCACCTGAGGCAAGGTGGAGCCCGAGCCACCCGGCCGCCAGGCATCACAAATCGAGCGCCGAACAAAAGTTCCCTCCTTCGCCGCCGCCGCCATGTCGCGTTCCCTCGGCTCCCTCCCGCCCGAACCGGCAGCGGAGACGGTGGCCTCCCGGCTGCGGGCCGTGGCGCAGTTTCTCAGGCGGGCGCTGCCTCTGTGCCAGGCCCACACGGTGGAGTTTTACACGCGGGGGCTGTGGGGGCAGCTGGTGGCTCTCTCCCCCGAGGCGGTGCTGGAGGCGCTGGGCGGGGCCGGGCTCCTGCGGCAGCAGCAGCAGCAGCAGCAGCGCCCCCTGGAGGAGGCCGCCGGCACCGCCAGGCCCGGGCTATGGGGTAAGTGCCAGAACCCCCGTTCGGGGAGCGCTAGTGCCCCGGCGCTGCTGGTCCCATGCTGGGCGCTGGGGTCACTCCCTGGCTGACTCTGCCCCTCGTGGCTGTGTGACGAGGGCACGATAGGTGGCCGTCACTCCTGGCAGCTGGCGTAGTGTTGCCACCCTGGCATCCCGCTGGGTGTTTTTCTTCAAGCCCCAGCGCCTGGAGTCAGGTGATTCCATGGACGCTCAGCTCCCTTGAAAAGAAATGCTGGTAGCCCTCCCGATTGCGAGACCCCAGGACTTGCATGTACTAAAAGATCAGACACCAGATGACAAAGGATAGAGGAACCCCACTTTTATTGTTTAAAGGATCGTGATTTTTAAGCCAAGCTCATAAGTTTTGATTGGTTGTGGTTGGCAGTGCTCCCTCCATGGCATCAGAGGAGAGACTCTGCAAAGCGTGAGACTGCGGAACGGACATCCCGTGCTACGTTGTCATGCTGCAGGGACATCACTGCTCCACCTGCCACAGCAAGAGGGACCATCTCAATGTATTCTAAGATGATTGGGCAGTTTTTTGGTGCCATGTTATACTAGTGTGTTCAAAACTTCATTGCCTTGCTATGTAGCATCGCAAGTTGATGGTGTTTGGTGGCCCATTCCAAGGAATCCTGAGGTCCATAAATATCTACCTTCCCTGCAGTCCCAAAAGCAGCAGGTACTTTCAGTATTGCTGCTGTTTCAAAAGAAAGTAAATCAGGAAACTCCTGGAAATACCGTGGGACATGCAGGCACAGACTCTAGAGCAGGGGTCAGCAACCTCTTGCATGTGGCTTGCCAGGGTAAGCACCCTGGCAGGACGGGCCAGTTTGTTTACCTGCCGCAGCCACAGGTTCGGCCGATCACGGCTTCCACTGGCCGCGGTTCGCCGCTCCAAGCGAGCCGCGTGCCAGAGGTTGCCAACCCCTGCTCTAGAGATAACATTTGTATTCATACAGGAGACTTCTAGTGATAATGCACCAAGGGCTGCCTAGGCTGCTGAACAGGAATATAGCAGCACCTCTTTGTCCCCATATCGCTGGTGCAGCAGTTGTTAATCTTAATAATAATACTTTTAAGGGACTTATTTATCAAGTTTTCATGCTGGTTGTGCAGCAGCAGTTAACTAGCAGACACTATTCTCAGAGTTATGCTGACTTCATCGATGAGGCTGATGCTCAAACAGAAGTTTTGGATTAATAAGATATTATATATGTTGAAGTTGGTAAAATAATGATTCACATCTGTTGTCTTGTACTTGGACTACTGTAACCTTCTTTGCTTGTGCCTCAGATCTAGTCGTCCTCCTCAAATTCAGTTAATGGCTCTTGATCTGTTTCTGTATCAAGTTTAACTTCTTTTCATTGCTTTCAAGATACTACAACTCCAGCCCAAACTATGAGAGATTGGGAAGGGCTACAAATGAGATATTGGTGGGAAGCCCAGTCTCTCAGCTGTACCCAGGAGCTGGGATTCCAGGGGGCTGACCTTAGATCCTGCTTGTGGTCCCATCATTGGTATCAGCCTCTGTACAGTAGTTATCTGATAAATTTGAAGTCTTGCCCCTTTTCTCTGGCTTCTGGAAAGTAGAATTACCTTTATTTTTCTCTCTTCTCTCTGCAAAGCCTTATAGTCATTGGGGGGAGAAGATCTGCTTTGGGGGAGGGTCTTGTCCATTATTCTACTCATCCCCCCAGGATCTTTGCAAATACTCTCCATCACTCTTCATTTTTGAGTTGTCCTACCCAGTAAGCCTGTATCTGCTGCTGCTTGTAGTTTTCTCAAACAGCAGCTCTGAGAAGTTTACATAATGCATCCCACAATCTTTTGAATAGCATCAGTGAAACTCAGCAGTTTTGGTAACTTCTTTCTGTTTATACTTAGCAAAGTTAAGAGCAGCAGCAGTACATCGTCTGGGAGCATAATGTTTTAAAGTCTCATTCTGTGGGCAAGTTAGTGGCAGAAGGGTCAGGGAGGTGTCATTTGATTCATAAAAACCTACAGACTCATAATTTCAATGGCATCATCCTCTGGAGCATGGCATGGGGACTCACTGCCCAGGTCTACCTGCCCCTCCAGCTCCGGGTCCTTTAGTTGGTGGAAATTTTGATAATACAGTGTCATTGGAAATGGGCTGAGTTGGGTATCAGTCAAAAGCCCTTTTTCCACACAAACACAATGGTACTAAACACAACAAACCTAAAACAATTGTGTAGATCTATATTAGAGAAAACGTTTAAAAATCATGTTTTTTTTGTAAATTATACTTTGAAACAATGATGCATTGCTTACATAAAAAAAAGGCACTGATCTTTCATAATCCTTGGGAAGTTAGCCTTGACATGTAGGACTGGAAACATTCAACAAAGTAATCATTATTGTTGTCTCCATCTCTGGCACCACTCCTAGACACACTGTCACATTAATCCTTGTCCACACCACACTTGCACAATTCTGTATGAGACAGGCTGCTGGCCATATGTTTGCAGGGTGATGAGCATCTGGTCTTTGCACACGACCGTTTGATTAACTGAAGGATTCATTCGGGAGTACGTGATATTTCACAGATAACTGGTGTGATCAGTCCATCCTCCAGGACCCATACGTGTCCGATAGAGTAGTATTGGATGTGCTTGATTATCCCTGAGCCATTCCATTGCTTGATAATTTCCCCTCCTGATAGCAGGTAAAAATGCACCCATTGTCAGTGGCAATTTTTCTCCATTTGTCTGCTTCTTGAAAAAAGTCCACCAATGTAGAGTAATGTTGGTCTTCAAATCGTAAACTTGGCATATGAACACCCCCAATGCATTTGCATTTCATCAGTGACTGTCCAGCCACTTTCCTAGTGGCAACTGCAGAGACTAGTTGTCTTGTCACTTCCCCAGTGGTGACTGCTGTCAGTTGTCCTGCCATTCATATTGGGTGGGGGGACACAGGCCCACCCACTACTCCAGATTCCAACCTACAGTCCCTGTGGATCGCAGCCTCCTGCTGCACCTTTACTATCGCTGCCTTTCCCTTGGCCATTTCCCCATGGCCACAGCATCCCCCTCAGTCTTAGCCGCCTGTCCAGAGCTCCTTCTCTTCTCCGTGGGTTCCTGCCTGTACTAAGCTGTACTACTGATGCTCTGCCCTGAAGCTCTTTATATATGGGCCTGCTGGGCCCTGATTTGCCCCTCCTCACAGCCCCTCTCCTATTGGCTGCAACCTCCCTAGGACTCTATTAATCCTTTATTGTCCAGTGTGGGTCAAATGCCCCATCACAGCATAACATAGGCCACAGAATTTCACTTGGTAATTTCTTCATGAAGACCAGAACTTCTAGTTGAGTTAGAGCATGTCTTTTTGAAAGACATATCATCTTGATTCAAAGACTTAAAGTGATGGAGAATCTACCACAATTCTTGCTAAATTGTTCCAATTATTAATTACCCTCAGTGTGTAAAAAATAAATAAATAAATAAATTGTCCCTTATTTCTAATCTATTTTTTCTACTTCTTCCAGCCCACCAAATTTTGTTACACTTTCCTTTGCTTGATTAAAGAGCCTTTTACTGCCAGCAATCTTCCCCCATATAAACTGTGATCCTAGACTGTGATTAAGTCACCTCTTAATTTTCCTTCTCTTTGTTAAACTAAATCGATTGTGCTTCTTTAATCTCTCACTGCAAGACAGGTTTTCCAGACCTAGAACCATTTTTGTAGCTTTTTCTGAACCCTTTCTAATTCGTCAACATCCTTTTCGAAGTGTGGACACTTCAAAGTGTGAACCAGAACGGGACATAGTATTCCTATAGTGGTCTCACTAATGCCATATACAATGGTAATAACATATTCTTACGTCTACTCAGTATTCCTCTGCTTATACATTCAAGGATAGTATTCACTCTGTTAGCTCACACTAATCCCGATCGTCACTGCTTTCCAATATAGTTTCCCATATTATAGTGTGCCCTGTATTTTTGACTCCTACATGTATGATGTTGCATTAGCTATGTTAAAACACATGTTGTTCAAATTAGCCCAGTTTACAATGTGATCTGGGTTGTTCTGTATAACTATTATCCATCCTTATCATTATGTACCATCCACCAATTTTTGTGTCCTCTGAAAAACTTCACCAGTGATTTTATGTTTTCTTCCAGCTCACTGATAAAGATAGTAGGCTAGGAACAGATTGAGTCAGGAGCAGATCCTAGTGGGATCCCACAAAAAATGCCCTAGTTTTATGATGATTCCCCATTTGCAATTACTGTTTGAGATCTATCAGTAAGCCAGTTATTAATCCATTTAATATGCTACAATGATTATAACTTTTTATCATAATGGTGTGCAGTAGTAAGTAACAAGCCGTATACAAATCTAAATAAATAATGTCAACACAGTTACCTTTTTAAACTAAACTGGCGCTCTCATAAAAAAAAATAAGTTTAGTTGACAACACCTATTTTCTGTAAAACCATTGTTGATTGGAATTATTTTATCATTTAATTCTTTACTGATTGCATCCTGTATCATCCTTTCCATGATTTTCTCTGGGATCGGTGTCAATCTAATTGGCCTGTAGTTACCTGGATCATTCCATTTACCCTTTCTAAATATTGGTGCATTACTTTTATTTCCAGCCTCCTGAGACTTCCCAAGTATTCCAAGATTGTTAAATGTCAACTTTAATAGTTCTGAGTGCTCCTGATGGAATTCTTTTAAAACTCTTGAATGCTAAGAAATGAGCAGAAAATGTTTGGTAATGATCTGGTCAAGAGAGTGCGTGGGGGAATCAGTCCAAAGAGAGGAATCAAACAAGCAGGTTAATGAAAAGATGCAAGAAGCAGTGAGGTCTAATTAGTCATTATAATAAAAATATAAGAGTGAGAAGACAGAAGAAAGAGAGCCAGACATTCAAGATGAGAAACTGAGAAGGAACCAGAAAACAATAAATAATGGCATCTCAGAGAGAGATGGAAAAGCCAAATGAAGGAGATGGAATTGTAGCAGGGAGAAAAGCAGCTTGGGCGTCAATACTGAGACCAGTGCTGCTGTTCAACATATCAACAATCTGAAAAATGAGGTAATAGCTATGTGGTCATATATGCCGATGATTCAAAATTATTTAAGGTTAGGGAGGACTATGAGGAACTCCATTTGAGTCTAAAAAAGTAGTTGATTAAGTTGTAGACAATTATGCATTGAAAGGAACAATTTAAAATAGGCATGCCCAGTGCCAAGTTCTCAAGTACGGTAGCGCCTCACTTAATGTTGTTTCGTTGTTACATTGCTAATCAGTTAGAGAACATGCTTGTTTAAAGTTGCGCAGTGCTCCCTTATAACGCTGTTTGGCAGCTGCCTGCTTTGTCCACTGCTTGCAGAAAGAACAGCCCGTTGGAGCTAACTGGTGGGGGCTTGGAGCCAAGGTGGACCAGCAGCCCCCCTATTAGCTCGCCGCTCCCCTAAGTTCCCTGTGCAGCAGCCGCCCAGCAGGCTATCAGTTGCCGTCCGTTCAGCTGTCCCTCCCCCCGCTGCCATGTGCTGCTCCTGCCCTCTGCCTTGGAGCTGCTCCTGGGAGCCTCCTGCTTGCTGTTCCGTAGGGGGGCTAATGTCAGGGTGTCCCCCTTCCCCCATGCTCCTACCCCCCCCCCTTACCCAACCTCCATAGAGCGAGAGGGGACACAGCAGGGCTCAGGACAGAGGGAGCTTGCTAGCAGCAGCTGATGTCTCAACTTGCTGATCTACTTAAAAAGGAAATGTACTTAAGAGCGGGGTCAGCGTACTTAAAGGGGCAATGCGCATCTCTTGCTCTTACACACACACAGGTTGTGTGTCTCTGTCTCTATCTGCCATGCTTTCTCCTCTCCCTCCATTTGTGCTGCCTTGTAGAGTGTGAGGCTACATTAACAACAATGTGTTAACCCTTGAGGGCTCAGCTGAGTGCTTGTTCATCATTTAGCAGTAAGGCATTCCCTGGGAAATATCCCACCCTCTTCCACCCTCTGACTTTACCATCTCAGCCAAGCTTCACAATCATCATTGCTGTGTACAGTATTAAATTGTTTGTTTAAAACTTATACTGTGTGTATGTATATATATATATATATAATAAAGTCTTTTGTCTGGTGAAAAAAATATCCCTGGAACCTAACTATCCCTATTTACATGAATTCTTATGGGGAAATTGGATGAGTTTAACATAGTTTTGCTTAAAGTTGCATTTTTCAGGAACATAACTACAACGTTAAGCATGGAGTTACTGTACAAGATACAGGCATCATTGTGGATTTCTCAGTGAAGATATCTGTGAAATGTGTATCTGTTTTGGTTTTTTTAAGTGAATAAAAGGTTGTATGGAGAAGAAAACAGAAAATATGGTAATGCATTTATTTAAATAGATGGTTCGTTTCAATTTGAATAATGTGTTAAGTATTGGTCATATTATTTCAAAACCCAGGACAAATAGAAAAAGCAAATGGAGAAGAGAAATGAAAATGATTGAAGGTATGTATAGTAGCTATTCAGTATTATGAGAGGTTTAAAAGACTATGCTTATTTAGTTTGGAAAAAAAGACTGAAGTTATGATGCATAAAATACTGTAACTTATAGAGGTACTGGTTCAGGGAACGGATATACTTTCAGTGCTCAAAGGAATGTGACATCGAGGTTATATATCCAAAATACATTACTGCAAATCTGGATAAAATTAGGTTTCCCATTACATATGGCAAGACCTTCACCTCCTAAGAGTTAATGAGAAGTTCAGGTCTGATTATACATACAGAATCTCGAAATTGTATAAGATTAATGGCATGTAGAAAACCATTCAGGCAACCACTGTTTTTATTTAAGTTGTCTTATAATAAGGGGACACTAAATGAAATGTAAAGGCAACATTGAGAGTGGATTAAGAAAAATGGATTCTCTACACCAAGTAAAGATTGCTAATAACAATTCAAATATTTCTACAAAGTAAAAGGTTGTTTTTTTGAAAACTGGCACAAAACAATTATTTTGTGCAATATTTTGAATTGTCATATGGATGCCAAGTGCTTAATATTGCTTAATACAGGAGGGTGATTTCTTCTATTAACTGATTCCAAGAACATTCCCATGTAATTTCCATATAGATCAGATTTTCATATAAGGAGTGTATAAAGGTTATAACCCTCATTTCATGTGGCTTACATAAATTCAGATCCAGTTTTAGACAGAGAGAATTCCTACTCAATTTTTCATGCACCTAAGATCTGGCATTTACTAAGTTACATCTCATTTATCTAGCCATGATTTAGATCAGGGGTTCTCAACCTTTTTCCTTCTGAGCCCCTCCCTCCCCCAACAGTCTATAAAAATTCCACAGCCCACCTGTGCTGCAATAACTGATTTTCTGCATATAAAAGCCAGGGCGGCATTAGGGGGTAGCAAACAGGACAATTGCTTGGGGCCCCATGCCACAGGGACCCCCATGAAGTGACATTGCTCAGGCTTCAGCTTCAACCCGGGGTGATGGGGCTCAGGGACCTGGGCTTCAGCCTCATGCAGTGGTACTTCGGCTTTCTGCCTTGGGTCACAGCAAGTCTAATGCTGGCCCTGCTTGGAGGCTGCCCTGAAACTTACTTGGACCCCTGGTTGGGAACTACTGATTTAGATGACTGTAAAGTTAGAGATAGATTTTCTAAAAAGTCTGTAACCATTTATTTTGAATTTTTATGCTGTAAATTGCTCAAATATTCATGGTATAATTTTAACTTTTTGGCACGTTTATTGTTTGCCTGAAGACCTAGTTACAGGTGCATGAGCTGACTGGTTAATGGACATACTAGATTTCATGTGGTGGGCAATCTTAAAGTTAAAATGCCTTGAGAAATTCCTGCCTTTGTGACATTTCCAAACAACATGCACTACAATTCTGTACTTTGAGGAAACAATTGAGCTGTCTTTGATATAATTGGGTTTTGGTTTTTTTAGCTGCTAGCTAAATAACCATTTAAATTGTTAGGATTATGTATACAGATGATAGCATGCTAATATTACATGATGATCTAAATATTTGTGTGCTGTCCTGCAACATATTATTTAGTGATATAATAGAATTCAATGAAGTTAAGTAATATTACAGTCTCTTAATTCCTTTTATTTCAGTGAATACTTGTAAACATACCTTTAACAATACAAAAGCAGATATCAGAAGGAGTGCTGTATTTTGGTATTCCTATATTCGTGGAAAAGCCTTTTTTTTGCAAATAGTTTTACCTAATTAAGTAAGAATGATGCAGAAATGGATAGTTGGATCCATTTAACAATTTAACAAGTTCTATTTGAGGTTAACGTTGGCACAATAAGGACATGACTATTTTACAGATAATCCTTTAATGAGCTCATTGCATGCATTTCCAATACATTGGAGTTATTTATTTACAGCTTTCACATATTACTATGAAATAAACCAGACTAACCTATACAAAATAGGTCACTGAGCGTAAGTGGGCAATATATATTTACTTTATTTGTTTATAGATAACTTGCAATTGTTTTCACTTCCCCAGATTAAATGCAAATATTTCATCTAATCTTCATCAACAGCTGAATTGCCCTTAATAGAAAGAACAAAAATGTTTCAGTCACTAATGCTTGGTTTAAGATAATAATACAGATGTGTTTTAGTCTGTGTAATCTTTCCCATCACATTGTTAAAGAAATGCATACATCCATAGTTAACAAGAGTTTCTTGTTTTCATAGATTCATTATAGTGAAATATTTTCCAAAACTATGCTATTATTCCTGTTTGAGGGGAGGAAAGAGTAACAGTACCATTGTAATGACAAAGGACATATTTTCCCCAAGTTTTAATTTTATTTATTGATGTTAGAAACCAGTATATTTAAAAGATAAGAACCTCTCAGGAATACCTCTATCTAGCCAGATGTTGAGGAAGGAATCACTCAGAAACCAAAATATGTTTTCAGCATATATATATAAAAGTTATTGAAATGAAAGTTCATTCATATCTGTTTTTTATTCATTTTACATATGCTAAAGAAGTATTTTAAAATATAGCCTAAAGACTTTAAAATCTATATTTTAAAAAAAGTGCTTAGTTAATTTTGGATGATTATATACAAATGAATGGGAGAAATAAATTGTGTTGGAAAAGGGTTTCTTATGATTGCCCTGAACCAAAGAAATTTTTTAGTGTAGTAATTTTTAAAAAAGACTATAATTCTTGTAATCCTTGTCTTTATAACTCATGATTGTATATGCCAGGTTTATAAAAATGCTGAAAGGAAATTTACTGGATGTTGGTTAGTCTGCAAGAAATTTAATTCTATGCTAAATAAATTTATATTTATGTTTATAAATTTATATACATAATATTAGATTGGATTGGAATTTTCACAAGTTTTACAATAAAAAGTAGTAACAACTATGCTGTACCACTTAAAACATCATAATGCCTGTGAAACAAAATTGGAACACCTCTTCCCCGACAGGAAAATCAGGTTGTTGTTTTTTTCCTCTTGGCAACACCGATGAACAGCTGGCTAGTAGAGAAATCCCTCTGCAGTTTGAGATTTAATACTCAATCTCTGTCATACTCCCAACAATTGCTGGCCTGTAGCCTTGGTTGTTGACTCCCCCGACCTTTAATCTGGGTCTCTTGCTTGATAGATTAGTGAGTTGTCTGTACTGTATCAAACCTAAGGATTTCTATGCAATTTTTATTTCTTTTGGCTATACTTATTTTGTGGATTTGAGTGAATTTCATGGAATTCTGTCCCAGGGAATTGAAAGTAAGTTAAACTTTTAAAAATACATTTTTTTATTCAGTAATGTTGATAAGGAAACAAAAAGAATCATGTATAGTTTCACTCCTTGAAACAAACCCACAGCTGATTTTTTCTGGCCAGCAGTGTAGAGAGAAAGTGGAGAGAAATTACTAGGGCTGTCAATTAATTGTAGTTTACTCGCGATTAACTAAAAAATATTAATCGCGATAAAAAAATGGATTGTGATTAATTACAATGTTAAACAATGGAATTTCAGTTGAAATGTATTAAATATTTTGGATGCTTTTCTACATTTTAAAATATATTGACTTCAATTACAAATATTTGCACTGTAAAATGATAAACAAAATAAACAGTGTTTTTCAATTCACCTCATACAAGTACTGAAGGGCTGTCTGTTTGTTGTGAAAGTGCAATTTACAACTGTAGATTTTTTTTCAGAAAAAAATAATGTAAAACTTTAGCACCTACAAGTCCACTCAGTCCTACTTCTTTTTCAACCAACTACTAAGACAAACAAGTTTGTATACATTTACAGGTGGTAATGCTGCCCACTTCTTACTTAAAATGTCACCTGCAAGTGAGAACAAACGTTCACACGGGACTTTTGTAGCTGGCATTGCAAGGTATTTACGTGCCAGATATGCTAAACATTCGTATGCCCCTTCATGCTTCGGCCACCATTCCAGAGGACATGCTTCCATCCTGATGATGCTCATTAAAAAAATAATGTGTTAATTAAATTTGTGACTGAGCTCCTTGGGGAGGAGAATTGTATGCCTCCTGCTCTGATTTACCCACATTTTGCCATATGTTTCATGTTATAGCAGTCTCGGATGTTGATCCAGCACATGTTGCTCATTTTAAAAACGCTTTCACTGCAAATTTGACAAAATGCAAAGAAGGTACTAATGTGAGATATCTAAAAATAGATTAAACACTTGACCCAAGGTTTAAGAATCTGAAGTGTCTTCCAAAATCTGAGAGGGATGAGGTGTGGAGAATGCTTTCAGATATCTTAAAACAGCAACACTCCAATGCGGAAACTATAGAACCTGAACCACCAAAAAAGAAAATCAATCTTCCGCTGGTGGCATCTGAGTCAGATGATGAAAATGAACATGCATTGATCCGCACTGTTTTGGATTGTTATCGAGCAGAACATATAATCATCATGAACGCATGTCCTCTGGAATGGTGGTTGAAGCATGGAGGGCAATATGAATCTTGTGATTCCGGAGCCATGTGAATGCCTGTTCTCACTTTCAGGTGACATTGGAAACAAGAAGCAGGTAGCATTATCTCCTTCAAATGTAAACAAAGTTGTTGGAGCAATTGGCTGAACATGAAGTAGGACTGAGTGGACTTGTAGACTCTAAAGTTTTACATTGTTTTATTTTTGAATGCAGGTTTTTTTGTACATAATTCTACATTTTTAAGTTCAAATTTAATGATAAAGAGATTTCACTACAGTATTTGTAATGGGGGAATTACAGATTAACATGGCTGCTACTCTGAAACCTCTCACTATTTCTTTTGTTTTTTACAGTGCAAATATTTGTAATAAAAAATAATCTAAAGTACATTTTGTATTCTGTATTGTAACTGAAATCAATATATTTGAAAATGTAGAAAACATCCAAAAATATTTAAATAAATGGTATTCTGTTATTGTTTAACAGCGTGATTAATCGCGTGATTAATTTTTTTAATCATGCAATTAATCACAGTTAATTTTTGTAATTGCTTGACGGCCCTAGAAATTACATTTGATTTTTTTTTAATATAAAAGTGTTTTATTTTGTAAAATATGAAATAACTGTTATTGGGGAATTTCACAGTGAAAGTAAATACTGTACTAGTAGATTTATGATGTACTGTGTAGTAGCACTCAGTCTAACACACTGATACAAATTTTCATTTGTAGCTGAATCTCTATTATACTGAACACTATGTTTATGAATGTTTTCATTCTTATCACAGAGGAATGATCAAAATGATGTTTTAAGAGTATCTGTGAGTGTAGTGTTTGATGCTTCCTGGTCATATAAACCGCTTGAGCCAACTTCTGGTGCCACTAATCCTTCTGTGGCCTGGCTCAGAAAGGAAGATCCAAGCCTCCTTCATGCCCTTGTCCATCTTTCTGTGCATCCCTTGAGTACAGATTGCTATCTTGTTCCAGCAGTTACCGTAACTACTCCAGTTTTAACAATAAAACCAATTTAGTTAAGATTAAAGTAAGAATTTACTGACATTTTGCAAAACAGTGAGGAACCAAACAAAAGGATTGTTAGGTAATACATGGCTGCTCTTGTTGCTGTGCAAAAGTATTTTCATGCTGGGCCTAAAGTTAATTACACAATAGTTGCAGATTTTACATAGCATAAATGTATTAGTTCTGCAATAGCTCAAGCTGTGACTGTTTCTCCTTGTCAGAACACCCAGCACATCTTCTCAGCAGAAGAATGTCTGTGCTTAGGTATCCAGCTCCTTTTATAATTCCCTAAGCTTTGAAGTAAAGGAGTCATCCATTACATTGCAAACAAGTGTTTGATTACTTCACCTTTCTGATATTAGATTGTCCTGTTTTGTTTGATTTGAAGGTATCAGAAAGAGACTTTATTTCCCCTCTGTGATTTCAGAATGCACAAATCTAATTTCTCCTTCTTCCTGTAATAAAAAAAACCAACTTGCATTTACTTTTTATTTTTTTTAAATGAACCTTTGGCATTCTTCCTTACATTGTTTCAGTATTTCTATATGTTCGTGTTCCTGTTTTCTTGTTTCAGACTATATCAGCATCTTGCATAAAGTTTTTTTATTTGCAAATGATTGGATCACTGATTTACCTCAATAATACAAAACGAGCACAGTCATTTATGTAATGCTAAAAACACTTTTCAATTTTGAAGTAGAAAAATAAAGAATAAAAATTATAAGGACAGCTACTGAAACAATTTAAAAGTGGATAGTCTGAGTATAGCCTGTCAAAATATTTATTCTTACTAGGGCCACATATTGCCACCTGTAGTCATGTCTTGGGAGTACCTTGCTCCACAAGTAAAGCTATTGAAATCAATTGGACTGCTTTCAGTGGATCAAATTGTGGCATGACTTGTGCGGTCATGCAAGGAAGTAAGGGGGCTTACAGAGTGTGAGTAGGAGTTCAGTAAGGAGAATGGCCTCTGAAGGAATGCTACATCCTCTCCTTGTACAGGTGAGTGGAGCAGGTCAGGGTGGCTATCCCTGGGTGCCAGGGGAAGAATGCTGTGCCAGGTATAAACCTGGTGCCAGCATTACCCATGAGACCGAGTGGGAAGCCCTAAGGCAGTTTGAGTTTCAGATTCACAGTCTGCCTTCCAGTAAACTCCAGGGGCAGCACAACTATGTGTTTTCCTTTTCTCAAAGGTTATGGCATTTGAGTCCAGATTAAGGTACTGTTCAGGGTGAGAGAAGAGTAGCAAAATCTGGCCTTTTATTAAAAGATATTTGTCTAATCTAAAATAAAAGGATTATAACAAATAATTGAAGTTTTTCTTTAAAGCTTTTGTCTCTTGAATTTGATAGATTATATTAGATTTGTTCAAAATTCTATTTTTTGCGGCTAATGTTGTAAAACGGACTAAAGACTTCTAGGCACATGTTCACAAAACTGCATATATGCTCACCCTTATTGTAGTGCTTGTGCTGTTTACTATGCAACTTCTATTAAAATGATACAGATTTATTTTTTATAATATAACTTTTAGTTATAATGATAATTAACATTTATTTAGCATGTTACAATTTCAAAGTGCTGTACAAACGTTAATTAATGACTGATAATGGGTATGGGGAAAATATTTGCTTAAAATCTTGAAAATAAGCAGTTCATCATGAAACTATCAAGAAAGTTAGGTACATTTTTCTGCTTAGCACTTTTGTTTATGTCCCTTTGTAACGAACTTCTCATGAGGAATACTGTTGGAATCTATATATAATTACACATACAACCCATTACATTAAAGGAAGTTTCTTAAATTTGCAAAGATAAGCACTCAGAAGTTAGAAAATGCCAAAATTAAGGTAGCCTGCAAAACCTTAATTTGACCTTCTTGTGTGTATAATTTATAGTTAAGGTTAAGATTTTGTCACGGTTATTTTTAGTAAAAGGTCGTGGGCACTAAACAAAAATTCCTGAGAGCCATGACTGTCTGTGACTTTCACTAAAAATAACCAAGGAGGGAGGAGTTAGGGGAGAAGTGACAGCTGGAGCTCCATTGAGGAGACTGAGAGCCTGCGCCCCGCTGCGAGAGGTGGGTGGACTGACAGCCTGAGCCCCATCACCACAGGGGGTGGGCACAGGCCCAGTGGCATCCACGCACAGCCACGGCGGGGGGCATCCGGTCCTGGGTGCAGCTGCGGCGGACCTGAGGAACAGCCCCAGCCGTGTAGGTAGGGCACACAGCTCCGGCCACGGCAGAGGGTGGAGGGGGGCACAGCCCCAGTTATAGCTACTGACAGCTGAAACCAAAGAAGTCATGGAGGTCTAGTAAAGTAACGGAATCCGTTACCTTGACTAAATCATATCCTGAATTTATAGTACAGTCCTTAATTTCACGATCACATATATTTTTTTCCTCAGGACCCCTACCTCATTCAGCGCACAGGCTGAATGGTGCTCATTGAATGAGCAGTTATCAATTTTTTGTTTCTTCTTCTTGTTAAGCGTGGAACTATGCCTTGTTTTCTATACCATTCAAACTTTACTTGACAGAATTATTAGTTTCCTCGTGGGCTTTTCTTTGATGCTCGTCACTATCTAATATATGAGTTCTTCACAGTTTATCTTCGCAGTGACTCTGAGGAGGGGGTTGGCATAGTCCCTGTTTTACAGATGAGGACTTGAGACACAGATTAAACTCCAACATTTTGACTCAGTTTGGGTGCCTAGTTTGAGACACGTAGGACCTGATTTTTTCAGAGTACTTAGCATAATATAGCACTCTATATGTTCAAAGCACAGCTCCCATTAACAATTATGAATGCTCAGCAGTTCTGCAAATCAGGGTATCAAGCTGAGACCCAGAAAATAAGGAACATATACTTATGATCTGTGAAATTTTAGATTAGGTGACTTACTTAGCATCACACAGGAACTCTAGTACAGTATTCAGTGTCTTAACAACGAGGCTCTCCTTTCTTTTCCTGTAGTTCTCAGTCTTGTTCAGTACACACCTTCCAAATTCTGACAGGTTTCAGAGTAGCAGCCGTGTTAGTCTGTATCCGCAAAAAGAACAGGAGTACTTGTTGCACCTTAGAGACTAACAAATTTATTTCAGCATAAGCTTTTGTGGGCTACAGTTCCGAAGAAGGTAAGTAGAAAAAATCGCATAGCACCTACATACTCAATGCCTTTCTCTTACAATGAGAAGACTATTGCTGATATCACAGGACTTGGATCAGAGCCCAAATGGAGTCTTCACATACACCTTTACTGGAAAGGGAGTACATTTGGACTATGATCTGACGTTCGTTCATTTAAGTAGAGAGTTTTATTACCGTTAAAATAAATAAAAGACAATAGCTACTACAAGCTCTAGAGACCCCCTTTCATATTCTCTTTTCTGTGTTTCTCTGTATAAATTATCTTGGGAAATATAGAAAACAGTATGAAAAGGACTCTTTAGAGTTTTTAGTAGCTATATTTTTAATGATAGTAAAATTCTTTAGGACCTAGAACAATGATATCAGAGTACTTTTATTTTAAAAATTAGAATTTTAATGGCCATAAATAACTTTTCCTAATGTAAGAGTTGTTTCTTACTGCACAGAAAAGCTGAGTGTAACAGCATTTGGATTCTCAATATGTTGACTGATAGAGTCCTTGAGGTGAAGTTTTTTTAAGGTAAAAGAGGGACAACTCATAGGGCAGATCATTGCAGGCTGATATTCAGAGCAGTGATTGTTATATCATGAAGGAAGCTTATTGTCTGTCTTCTTTGCAAGATGTTCTGTTTCTAGACATTGATCACTATGAGCAACTTTTATAGCTTGTTATTATTACAATTATTTCTATTATCATGGCGCTGTATCTCATTGTGCGAGGCGATGTGCAAACACAGAACAAACAGTGAGAGATTGCCTGTATTCTGTTTGTTGTTTAAATATAATTTAACTTCTTTTTTTAAAGGTTAATTTGAAGCCTACAGTATTTTCTAATTCAGTGTCAGTTATTATTTCCAGGTCGTGTTTTAAAATCATTTGAAAATTTGTCGCCTTTTCAGCCCTCCTCTGAATGAGTTAGATGTTGCCAACGAACAAAATGCTTTGTTCGGGTGCATTGACAATTGGGATCCTAAGTTAGAATCATACCTAGAGTTTGGGGAGAATGTATTTCTTACTGGAAATTCAGAGTTATAGAGCAGCTGAGAAAGTTTATAAATCTAATGATTGTAAGTCAGTACAGTTTGTAAATTATATTTCTTCACTGATATTAAAATGTTGTCTCTGGGAATCGACTTGGAAAGAAAACATTTAATTAGGGTTCAGAGTCCAGTAATACACAGTGCTGAGAGAGAGAGAGAGAGAGAGAGGGCATTCACAGCAGGCAAGAGATTAAACAAGAGAGAAGAGATGACACTTTAGCCAAATTCTGCCATCTTTGAAGTAGCTCTGCTGAAGTGAGTGGATTTACCCCCAGATTTATATTAGTGTAACTGAGTGCAGAATTTGGCCTAAATTCTATAAGGAAAATGTAAATGTGAAGAAATGTAATGAGTTGTCCAGCTCTGAAGGGTAAAATATTAATAATCTTTTGTACTTCTTGTTTGTTATTTGTTGTTCTCCAGTCAAGCATAGAAGAGCAATTTCATTGTTAATTATTGTTAACATGTAACTTTTCCCTCCACTTTCCACACAGATAACTGCAAGTTTTCCAACGTGTTCTGTGAAAATTCTCAGAAGCTGGTCAACGTGCAGTTCTTTGCTCTCGCTGCTAAATACCATTCCTTGCCAAGCCTTGAAGTGTGTACCCCATTAGATCAGATGCTTGGAGCACTGAGTGGAAAGCAACACGAAAGATGTGGTATATTGGAATTTATTTTATCTTACAAAAATTCTCAGCAGACGCTGTGGTGGCTAAGGTTAGATGAGTCTCTTGCTTTACTGCTCAATTTACTTTTATTATTAGCTACTTACTCCAGTGCACAGATTTATGTGATTTCCTCCCCTGAAATTTGAATAAAAGGCATCCCTGCACTCCCATGCCTGTAGATGTTTTTAAGACTCAGCCTTAGCAGAGACTAGCTAGGAAGGCAGACAGAAGGGAATTAGACATGGTTCAGTACTTAGGCAGACATCTAGTTCTATTCGCTTATTGTTTCTCCCTGAGGAGAGTAAGTTTTGATTGGTATTTTTGCTCTTGTTAAAGACTTCACTAGGATGGTTTTCAGCTATATCACCTCAAGCTGTTATCTCGTCTCCTATCTGAAGAATCAGACAAGGACCTTGAATTTTTATCAAATTAATGGGATTCCGCATGGTTACTGGGATTCACCTTAGCAGATACTGATGGGGGTCTAGGTCTGTATTCAAATAAGAGACTTCTACAGAAAACCCAGAAGGTGCAGACAATGGTGCATGTGAATCTTTTTTGGGGGGCTGGAACTGTGTCTTTTTAAGTGTTTGTACAGCCCCTATCGTAGTAGGACCATTTGGGAATTAAAGAAAATAAAAATTAAGTAATTTAAGATCCCTTTACAGCCTGCCCAGTAGACATCTGCTAAGACTTTTTAGCACTCCTTAATATAGTCTTGCTCATTTTGGAACTTCATATATAGTATGGGAAAATTGCACATTCTCCTTGCCCTCCCTGACAAACCTGGGGCCACTATGACAATTTACATGAGAGAGAACGTAAGTGCCTGTTGGACTTTCTCCCTTAATTAACTGAGCCCATGCTGAACACTCAACCACGTATTCCTGTGGCAAAGAAGCGTTTACTTTAAAATTTCATTTGAGCATGTATGTTCTGAGGCATTCTGCGTAACTACTTTGTGATTGCCCAGGAACATCAGACATATAAGAACAGTCTATATCTACAAATAAAATATGTGCTTAATGTTAAGAATGTGAGCAGTCAGATTAGTTTTCATGTGACTACTACTACTGCACCCATAAAGTTTGGCACATCTTAAGTGTATCAGGGCTTAACATAATTTGAAAACATGGTAATACTCTTGTGCTCAGAGTTAAGCACATGGTTAAGTGTGTTGCTGGATTGGAGCCTTAAAGACAGGATTGACACCACAAAAGGAACTGATCTTCCTTATTCCCCATTTCTTTACTTGAGCTAGAGTCTGATTTCAGGTGCGCTGGTATAAGTCTGGAGTCTGTCCATTAACTGCAGTTATTTATATTGAATTAAAGCGGCGTGAAAGGTGCACTGGAGTTTGCCCTGGATTGATCTTGTTTTAACAGATCATAAATTGTCCTTTCTTTACTTGCCTTTCACCGCAATCATTTTCAAGTGCACTATCCATTCCTTCCCTAAGGCTCACAATTTTGGCATTAAGCAACAAAGAATCCTGTGGCACCTTATAGACTAACAGACATATTGGAGCATAAGCTTTTGTAGGTGAATACCCACTTCGTCAGATGCATGTCTTTGACACTTCTCATTAACTGCTCACATCCAGGCTCTCAGTGCTCTCCTGCCTTTGTTTTATAATCTGCATCACTCAATACATTGTATTTAAACTCTGAAGTCCCGTCTTCTTCACCATCTTAATAATGGGGGTTGGCCATTTATTCCATTTACTGCTGTGATCTCTTCTGTCCGACTTCCCTGTCTTTCATCTCCCCAGACTATCCAAAACGTTACAGCTAAAATCATCTTCCTCTTCTGGTACTATGAACATGTTAGTCCCCTCCCTGAGTACCTTCACTGGCTTCTCTTCCTTCTTGCATCCAACTGAAGCCCTTTGTCCCTGTCTTTCTGGTTGTATATGTACACCTCTTATTTTGCTTGCATCTTGGCTCTTTTTTCCTTTTCCATGCTCTCTCAGGCCCTGCACTATGCTTAATTCTCTCTAATTAATGTCTTTTCCCCCTGCTTCTCCCACTCTTGACTTTGTACCCTTTTTTTGCTGCTGTCCCCAGCATTTGGATCAGTTCCCCCGCCCATATCAAGTGTCCTTCTTCCTTATGTCTGTACAGAAAAAAAAAATAATTGGAGATATACCTATCTCCTAGAACTGGAAGGGACCTTGAAAGGTCATTGAGTCCAGCCCCCTGCCTTCACTAGCAGGACCAAGTACTGATTTTTGCCCCCGATTCCTAAGTAGCCCCCTCAAGGATTGAACTCACAACCCTGGGTTTAGCAGGCCACTGAGCTATTCCTCCCTCATAATTATTAAAGGATAGAGAACAAATAATTGTTTTCTATACACTGTAAATGAGCTCTGTGATTGTAATGTTGTAATTGTAGTCCTGTGCTTTGTTGCAATATAGGAAATATTAAAAAATATTTAATGTATTTTATTATTTTACTATAATTTGAGTCCTTTGTATAGAGTTGCCAACAAGTCAATGAAAACTCCTTAATCTAAATGAATTGCCTGGCAGTCATCTGGTTGAGGCAAAGTACCAAGCTTCAGATTTGTAATATGGGACTTTTCGTGTGAAAACTGGGATCTTTAATCTTCTTTTAGACTTTCCTGGACTCATTCCTGTATTTCAAGAAAGGTTAGCAAATGTGCATCTATGTGAAATGTTCAGGAACAAATTGGAATCTTTAGTGAGGGCTTTACATACAAAGGAAAAATGTCAATTATATCATGCAAAATTATTCTTTAGCGTAATTCCATTTATTGTTCCAATGTCTTTTGTAATGTTCTTTGTCATAAGAAAAAGATGTTTGAGAGACACAAACACCTCCAGAGTTCTCTAACCTGTGAAATAATTTAAAAACCTTGAAATATGGATACACATAATAGTAACAATGTTTAGGGTGGGTTGTTTGAAAAGGCGCACACCAGGTCATTAAAGTGCTTCTGAAAATCTAGGGGACAGGGAGAAGGGATGGTTGGATGGGGCAGGAGTCCCGGGGGGGCCGGTCAGGAATGAGAGGAGGGGTTGGATGGGGTGGTGTGGGTACAGCGGTGGTCAGGGGACAGGGAGTGGGGGTGTGTGGATGGGGCAGGGATCCCAGAGGGGCCATCAGGGAACAGGGGGGATTGGACGGAGCAGGTGTCTTGGGAGGAAGCGGGGGGCAGATAGGAGGTGGGGGCCAGGCTACGACCTCCTCCCCTAACGGGCCCTCCATACAATTTATAAAACCCGATGCAGCCCTCAGGCCAAAAAGTTTGCCCGCTCCTGGTCTAGAGGTATAAATGTCAAAGCCCAGAATACAAAATAAGACAAATCACACTTAGCCTGTTGTTAGCATGTTATAGGAAGAATGTTTCAGAGAATAAATAAGTCTTAGCTTTTTTCAGGAAGGGGGTTCTTTATTTCTAAAATTACTAATTTTTGCTTGAATCAGCTATTATTCACATTTTAAAGAGAGACTAAAAGCATAGCAACTTAAATTAGGTGAGTAATTATGAGCAAGATCTTGAGGGAACAGCACAGTTCAAAACATTGCAAAAGTGTTTTAAAGATTTTTATTTTTTAAACTGGAAAATTCCCTGCAGATTTCCTCAAACTTTGCAGTTTTCCCCTGCAGTATTCCACTGGCTCTAGCTGTAAGCTTTTTCATTAGACTGAAGTATATCCGTTATTATCACAGCATGTTTGAAAAGTGGAAAAAGTCCTTCAGTCACTAAAAATCCTTACAAAAACCCAATACTATTTAAACTAATAATTTTACATTTTCTCCCTTTTTCCTCCGGTTCTGGTCATATGCTGATGAGTAAGCGCAGTGGCCAGACTGGAAAAAGTGGGAAGAATGAACATAAAGACATTTATGGACCATTAGTAACTATGATGATAAGCACTTTTTATAAGTAGGTAAATGTGTAGGTAGAAAGAGACACTAATTTTGAGTCGGAACCTCAGCTGGTGTAAATCAGCATACATGCAGGATTTGTCTCTTCGCTTTCAAAAGTGCTTCTATTCAGTTTAAGCATTGGGGTCTAAGACTTTGCTCACTTAATATGTCTGGGCTTTGACATTTATGCTGAAGTGCATGCAGTAGTATATGGTGTATATTGCATAACAATATTGCTGGTTTTGGACCAAGATTTGCCCAGTATTTCCCTTATTTGGGCAAAACTTACATTTTTGTCAACAAAGGGTTTTATCTGAACAGGGAAATAGAATATATATTATTTTGCGAAAGTTATCTTTGAAATGGGAAAAAGTTGTAAAAATCACAGAAATGAAGACCCTAATACTTTGGTGTCTGTGGTCCTCTGCGCCTGTCCCGTCCCCCACCCCCCACCCCCTTACCCCCCTAATCCTAACCTGTCTGAAGATACAGAAAAGCTGTGAGATCTCATCTCTCAGCATAAGATTGCATCAGCACCATCCTCGTGCAGGAGAAGAACCCTAAACAACTCAATTGGAATGGTTACAATTTTAGTTTTTTAGGAGAATCTGGGCCTTAACAAGTATTTTTACATTTAATAAGAACCTTCAGAAGTCCTCAATAAAACAGTAAAAATGAAATATCAAACATTGGTTTCTCCCATATGCTTTTGTTTGTTAATTTTAAAGTTTATGATTTTCTTTTATTTGTTCATAGATTCTATATTAGATTCAAAGTATTGTCATAATAGTATGTTATACAGAACCAGATGTTTAAAAAGTGCAGAGATCCTATGGATATTGGAGAGAAGTGGGGAAAACTCTAGGATTCTCATGAACTCAGATCAACCTTCTATAAATAAGTAATGATTTGGGCATTGTTCCCAGCATGATCTGATTAAGGAATGAATGTAGTTATTGTCTCATGATCAGTTTCTGGACAAGTTAGGAGAGTAATACAGGAAATGCAGGAAAGAGGAAGGTGTATTAATCTGACTAGTTATGCAGAAAAGTGTCTTTAACTGTTCTGTTTTCTGTTCTGTGAGGGTACGTCTACACTACGGGATTATTCCGAATTTACATAAACCGGTTTAGCAAAACAGATTGTATAAAATCGATTGCGCGCAGCCACACTAAACACATTAAATCGGTGGTGTGCGTCCACGGTCCAAGGCTAGTGTCGATTTCTGGAGCGTTGCACTGTGGGTAGCTATCCCGTAGCTATCCCATAGTTCCCGCAGCCTCCCCCACCCGTTGGAATTTCCGGGTTGGGATCCCAGTGCCTGATGGAGCAAAAATCATTGTCGCGGGTGGTTCTGGGTACAGCCTCACCCCTCCCTCCCTGAAAGCAGCAGACAACCGTTTCGCGCCTTTTTTGCTTGGTGAACTGTGCAGACGCCATAGCACAGCAAGCATGGACCCTGCTCAGCTCAATACCGCAATCGTGGATGTTTTAAACACCTCGCACACTCTCGTGCAGTATATGGTGAACCAGGACCTTCAAACCGAGGCGAGGAGGAGGCGGATACGGCAGCGCGGCGATGACAGTGATGAGGACGTAGACACAGAATTCTCTCAAACCGCGGGCCCCTGCGCTTTGGAGATCCTGATGGTAATGGGGCAGATTCTATCCATTGAACGCCGATTTTGGGCCCAGGAAACAAGCACTGACTGGTGGGACCGCATTGTGTTGCAATATGGGACGATTCCCAGTGGCTGCAAAACTTTCGCATGCGTAAGGGCACTTTCATGGAACTTTGTGACTTGCTTGCCCCTGCCCTGAAACACCATAATACCAAGTTGAGAGCAGCCCTCACAGTAGAGAAGCGAGTGGCGATAACCCTGTGGAAGCTTGCAACGCCAGACAGCTACCGGTCAGTCGGGAATCAATTTGGAGTTGGAAAATCTACTGTGGGGGCTGCTGTGATGCAAGTAGCCAAAGCAATCACTAAGCTGCTGCTACGAAAGGTTGTGACTCTGGGAAACGTGCAGGCCATAGTGGATGGCTTTGCTGCACTGGGATTCCCTAACTGTGGGGGGGCGATAGATGGAACCCATATCCCTATCTTGGCACCGGAGCGCCAGGGCACCCAGTACGTAAACCGGAAGGGGTACTTTTCAATGGTGCTGCAAGCACTGGTGGATCACAAGGGACGTTTCACAAACATCCACGTGGGATGGCCAGGGAGGGTTCATGACGCTCACGTATTCAGAAGCACTACTCTGTTTAAACGGCTGCAGCAAGGGAATTACTTCCCAGACCAGAAAATAACAGTTGGGGATGTTGAAATGCCTGTCGTTATCCTGGGGGACCCAGCCTACCCCTTGATGCCATGGCTCATGAAGCCATACACAGGCAGCCTGGACAGTGGTCAGGATCTGTTCAATTACAGGCTGAGCAAGTGCAGAATGGTGGTGGAATGTGCATTTGGCCGTTTAAAGGCGCGCTGGCGCACATTACTGACTCGCTCAGACCTCAGCCAAACCAATGTCCCCTATATTATTGCTGCTTGCTGTATTCTCCACAATCTCTGTGAGAGTAAGGGGGAGACCTTTATGGCGGGGTGGGAGGCTGAGGCAAATCACCTGGCCGCTGATTACGTGCAGCCAGACACCAGGGAGATTAGAAGAGCACACCAGGAAGCGGTGCGCATCAGAGAAGCTTTGAAAACGAGCTTCATCAATGGCCAGGGTACAGTGTGACTGCTGTGTTTGTTGATGAACACCCACCCACCCTTGATTGACTCATTCCCTGTTAGCAACTCACCCTCCCCCTTCGAGTACAGCTTACTTATGCAAATAAAGTCACTCTCGTTTAAAAATCATGAATTCTTTATTAATTCATTATAAAAAGAGGGAGAGAAGTAAGGGTGTGGTTTGGGAGGAGGATAGGAGGGATGGAGAAGGCCATTAAAAAAATTTCATAGTAATGACAGCCTTCTGGTTGGGCTGTCCACGGGGGTGGAGTGGGCGGGTTCACGGAGCCTCCCCCCACGCGTTCTTACACGTCTGGGTGAGGAAGATGTGGAACATGGTGAGGGTTGAGGGTGGTTATACAGGGGCTGCAGCGGCACTCTGTGATCCTGCTGCCGTTCCTGAAGCTCCACCAGACGCCGGAGCATGTCAGTTTGATCACGCAGCAGCCCCAGAGTTGCATCCCGCCACCGCTGATCTTCCTGCCGCCACCGCTGATTTTCCTGCTGGTCTTCCTGCTACCACCTCTCATCTCGGGTGTCCCTCCTGTCCTCACGTTCACTGGCATCTTTCCTGTAATTTGATACCACGTCCTTCCAATCATTCAGATGAGCTCTTTCATTGCGTGTAACTTCCATAATATCCGAGAACATTTCATCTCGCGTCTTCTTTTTCCTCCGCCTTATCTGTGCTAGCCTTTGGGATGGAGGAGGGACGCTTGAAAAATTTGCAGCTGCATGAGGGAGAGAAATATTTTAAAAGATACATTTTACAGAACAATGGTTATACTCTTTCACAGTGAACAGCACTATTCACCTTACATAGCACATGTGATTTCCCTACAAGGTCGCATTTTTCATCTTAATACTGAGTGCCTGCAGCTCTGGAGTTACAGATCTCACAGACACAGGTCCGGGCATCAGAATTCAGCTTGCATGCAGCCATGGTAAGCCACTGTCTTTCAGCTTCTGTAGTGATTTACCCCTCCCCCCAACGCATGGCTAATACCACGCTAGCTCCCTGCTAATCAACACCCTTCCCACCCCCCCATCCACTGCGTGGCTGGTAGCTTGGGGAAGATCCCCGGTGACCAAACACAAAAAAGATCATCGGCATTTCACTCCTCCCCTCCCCCCGCTTGGCTACGTGCAGGAAAGGATTTTTTTTTAAGCTGCTGCAGTCCACGAACCCAGTAGGAAAATGGCCATCCCCCTTACTTAAATTCCTGATTTTTAACCAGGTTATCCTGAACGATATCACTTTGCTGAGGATAACACAGCGAGATAAAGAACGGATGCTTCTTGAATGCCAGCAATCACCGGGACCATACGCTGCTATGCTTTGCCATGCAATGATACCTGATTCCTTGCTACATTCATGGCGTGGTAAAGTGTCCTACCATGGTGGGCGGAACAAGGCTGCCTTGCCCAGAAATCTTCTACAAAGGCTTCTGGAGTACCTACAGGAGCGCTTCATCGAGATGTCCCTGGAGGATTTCCTCTCAATCCCCGGACATGTTAACAAACTTTTCTAAGGCCTGGTCTACACTAGGACTTTAAATCGAATTTAGCAGCGTTAATTCGAACTAACCGCTCAACCGTCCACACCAGGAAGCCATTTAATTCGAACTAGAGGGCTCTTTAGTTCGAATTCGGTACTCCACCCCGACAGGTGGAGTAACGCTAAATTCGACATGGCTAGCTCGAATTAGGCTAAGTGTGGATGCAAATCGAACTTAGTAGCTCCGGGAGCTATCCCACAGTGCACCACTCTGTTGACGCTCTGGACAGCAGTCGGAGCTTGGATTCTCTGACCAGCCACACAGGAAATGACCCGGGAAAATTTGAATTCCTTTTCCTGTCTGGGCACTTTGAATCTGACGTCCTGGCTGGACATCGGGGCGAGCTCCGCAGCACCTGCAACGATGCAGAGCTCTCCAGCAGAGGAGTCCGGCCAATCCAAGAATAGAAAGAGGTCCCCAGCATGGACAGACCGGGAAGTCCTGGATCTGATAGGTGTGTGGGGCGAGGAGTCTGTGCTGTCGGAGCTGCGCTCCAACAAGCGGAATGCAAAGACCTTCGAGAAGGTCTCCAAAGCAATGATAGAGAAAGGATACAGCCGGGATGCAATGCAGTGCCGCGTGAAAATCAAGGACCTGAGACAAGGCTACCAAAAAGTCAGAGCGGCAAACGGACGCTCCGGAGCCCTGCCCCAGACATGCCGCTTCTACGAGGCACTGCATGCCATTCTAGGTGGGTCTGCCACCACTGCCCCACCAGTGACCGTGGACTCAGTGGATTACATAGTGAACCTGGACAGTTCCTCCTCGATGTTCGCCGATGTGGAAGATGAGGAAGGGTCTTTGGAGGACGGCGCAGGCGACAGCGAACACAATACCGCTTTCCCTGACAGCCAGGATCTCTTCATCACCCTCACAGAGATCCCCTACCAACCCTCCCCGGCCGTTAACCCGGACTCTGAATCAGGGGAAGATCAGGCGGTAAGTGCTATAAACATGTAAACATTTATTTTTTATAAAACAGGTATAAAAAATAGAAATACTATATATAAAATTTTCAATGAAAAACTATATGAAAAGTAGGTCCACACATATAGGGATTGAACAATAATCCTCCAGGGACAATTCAAGAAAGGTCTCATTTAGGTCCTCGAAAAGCCTCCGCAGGAGGTTCCTGGGGAGAGGTGCCTTGTTGGGTGCTCCTTGGAAGCACACTCTTCTGCGCCAGGACATCCTTATGTAGATGGGAATCATCGCTTCCACAAGCATGGCCGCATATGGTCCTGGTCTCTGCAGGGCTTCCCTTAGCATCCGCTCTTTGTGACTCCGAGGGACCCGCATCAGGGTGATCTCGTTCATGAAATGCTGCATCTAATTAGGGCAATTAGTGTATTGTTACTGTTGTGAATGGTTGACTTTTACTTTGCATAACAATGACCCTCGCTTAACAGCCACGTGTTGTAGGCCACATAGGAAAAGCATACATTGATCTTTCCCGTGCACTGGCGGGAGTGGCTGGAAAAGGGTCAGAGTATATGATTTCCAGATTGCCTTTAGCGGGAGGGCACAACTATCCATTAACTGATAAGCAGAATGTACTGTAAGGCTTACCAGGACTGTCTGCTAGACGGATTCAGCTGTCTCTCCCCACTTGTCCACTTTCCTGTGCAATGCCGCAGCCAATGAGAGCGTATTCCGAAATCTCGAACTTGTCCTGAGATCTTGTGAGACTTGTTGCCCTGTATGGTCTTGTTCAGAGAAACTGACTAGACTGTGTTCACTGTTCGCAAACATGTATCTGTTCAAGGAAATCAGTTACTTTTCCCATCACACAGCTTCGGCTCTTTCCCGGACTGCCCCGGCATCCCCCTCGCAGAGGCTGGCGCAGATTAGGCGGCGAAAGAAAAAGACTAGGGACGAGATGTTCGCGGAACTGATGGCCTGCTCCAGAGCCGAGGCGGCAGAGCAGAGACAGTGGAGGGGGAGACCCTATGTCAACAGCATCGCACACACATCGAACGGGAGGATAGGTGGCGGCAGGAAGACCAGCAGGCGACTCAAACGCTGCTTGGGCTAATGAGGGAGCAAATGGACACGCTCCGGCGCCTTGTTGATGTTCTGCAGGACCGCAGGCAGGAGGACAGAGCCCCCCTGCAGTGTATCTGCAACCGCCCTCCCCCGCCAAGAAGTCCTGCCCCCCCTCACCCAAAAGTACAAGACGGAGGGGCGGTAGGGGCCGTGAGAACTGTCACTGCACCACTGCATAGCGCTAATGTACCACACACCTCTCACGCTATAAATTTGTAGAAGTGCTTCCCTTACAGGCTCACCCAGTCCCAAATCCAAGTTTCATCCCCCCACTGTGTATTAGATTATTAAAAGCTGTTTGCTGTTATTCACTGTTTCGGTCACGTCTTTCGTGTCAGAGGATTTTTTTGTGTAGGGGGGTGGAGGGGATTTATAATTGCACGGTATAGCCTACATTACCAGGGTACAGACTTGGGGGCATGATCAACTGCAGGGCACACACACACTGCAGTCAGTAGGCACCAGGGTCACTCTGTGTGGTGTATGCTGCCCCGGGTCATTCTGTGATGTGTATGCTTGTCCAGGGTCCTAGCGCCTGCCACCCCCTTAATGTTAAGGCACGCTGCCCTTACCATGCACTTCCACCGTAGCAACGAGCCTCTCCGCTGCCCTGAGCCCCAACAAGAGCCCTCATCCACGGACAGATACTCACCCTTCCCCCACACCCCTCACCCCTTCCTACGCCCAAACCCGCAGCCCACTGCCGTCATCCAAACCCCTATCCAAAGAAGGCACCACTCACCCCTTCCTGCAAACCCACCCCTTCCTGCAATCCCTCCCCTTCATGCACAACCACTTGCAACCGTCCCCCACCCCAGAGACCTGTGTAAGAGCAGGAGGATGTCATTCCTCTATGGAACAAGCGGTCTGTACATCAGTGCACACCGTGCCCAGCACAGTATGCGTCCATGTTTCAACACCTGAACAGAAATGCAAAGTAAAACAAAGATTTATTAATAATGAGTGTAACAATTAATTTGCTTTAAAACATGCTTTGGAAGTGGGGGAAACTTGGAGAACGGGGTATGTAACCGCAGATCGAAATCGACACATACAGACACAGGCCCAGAGTCAGTTTCTCTTGAAAGCAAGTGGAGAGTCATAGGTTACCCTGCTCTCCGAGGAAACTTGCTTTCAAAGCCTCCCGGATACACAGCGCTTCCCGCTGGGATATTCTCTCGGCACGGGTGTCTGGCTGAGCGTAAACTGCAGCCAGGCGATTTGCCTGAACCTCCCATCCGGACAAAAAGGTCTCGCCCTTGCTCTCACAGAGATTGTGTAGCACACAGCAAGCAGCAATAACTATGGGGATATTCTTTTCGCTGATGTCTGAGCGAGTCAGTAAGCTCTGCCATCTCCCCTTGAGACGTCCGAAAGCACACTCCACCACCATTCTGCACTTGCTCAGCCGGTAGTTGAAGAGTTCCTTCTCTCTGTCCAAGGCGCCTGTATAGGGCTTCATGAGCCAGGGCATTAGCGGGTAGGCTGGGTCCCCGAGGATCACTGTAGGCATCTGCACATCCCCAACCGTTATTTTGTGGTCCGGGAAGAAAGTACCTGCCTGGAGGCGTTTAAACAGACCAGAGTTCCTGAACACACGCGCGTCATGAACCTTGCCCACCCACCCAACGAAGATGTTGGTAAAACGTCCCCTATGGTCTACCAGTGCTTGCAGCACCATTGAAAAGTAGCCCTTTCGGTTAATGTACTCGCTGGCCTGGTGGGCTGGTGCCAGGATAGGGATGTGAGTACCATCTATAGCCCCACCGCAGTTTGGGAATCCCATCGCGGCGAAGCCATCTATGATGTCCTGGACATTTCCGAGAGTCACTACCTTTGAGAGAAGTTGCTCAACGATTGCGTGGGCTACTTCAATCACAGCAACCCCCACGGTAGATTTGCCCACGCCAAAGTGGTTCGCTACTGACTGGTAGCTGTCTGGCGTTGCAAGTTTCCAGAGGGCTATGGCCACTCGCTTGTGCACAGTCAGGGCTGCTCGCATCCGGGTGTCCTGGCGCTTCAGGGCAGGGGACAGCAAGTCACAGAGTTCAAGGAAAGTGCCCTTACGCATCCTGAAGTTTCGCAGCCACTGTGATTCATCCCAGACCTGCAGCACTATGCGGTCCCACCAGTCCGTGCTTGTTTCCCAGGCCCAGAATCGCCGTTCCACACCATGAACTTGACCCATTGCCACCATGATCTCCACGGCGCGGCGTACCCTGCTTTGTGAGAGGTCTGCGCCACTCTGTGAATTCCTGTCCTCACCACGCTGCCGGAGCCTCCTCGCCTGATTTCTCAGCAGCTGACTGTGGAAGAGGTGGACGATAAGGTGCGAGGAGTTGACAACGGCCATAAGTGCAGCGATGATCGCAGCGGGCTCCATGCTCGCAGTGCTGTGGCGTACGCGCTGTAACTGACAAGAGAAGGGCGCGAACAGATTTCCCGCCGGAGCTTTCAGGGAGGGAGGGCGTGATTGACGGTTCAATGACAACAGTTACCCAAAAGCACCCTCGACACATTTTTCCCCAGGAGGCATTGGGAGCTCTACCCAGCATTCCAATGGGCAGCGGGGACTGCGGGAACTGTGGGATAGCTTCCCACAGTGCACCGCTTCCAAAGTCGACGCCAGCCCCGTTACTGTGGACTCAGAAATTCGAATTAGTGTATTTACTGTGGATACACAAATTCGACTTCATAAGGTCGAATCCACAAATTCGACTTAAGTAGATTCGAAATAGTCTTGTAGTGTAGACAAGGCCTAAGTAACTATACTGTCTGCGAATGCATCCCAAGTCCTCAGGGCAAATCAATCATTAAAAAACGCTTGCTTAAAAAACAATGTTTGCTATTTGCAAAGGTACACTCACCAGAGGTCCCTTCCATGGCGTCATTGTCTGGGATAGTTGCTTGGGAGGGCTGGGAGGAGGGTAATTCCGTCAGGGTAAGAAAAAGCTTCTGGCTGCTGGGGCTCACGGAGTGCTGTGTGCTCTCTGCTAGGTCTTCCTCCTCTTCTTCATCTTCATCTTCCCCGTCTGCATAATCCTCAGCCATGGCAGAGATTACAACCCCCACCTCGGAATCCACGATCAGGGGTGGGGTACTTGTGGCGCAGCCCCCTAAAATTGCATGCAGCTCAGCATAGAAGCGGCATGTTTTTCGACCTGCCCCGGACCTTCCGTTTGCTTCTTTGGTTTTCTGGTAGGCTTGTCTGAGCTCCTTAACTTTCACTCTGCACTGCACTGAGTCCCTGCTGTGGCCTTTATCCGTCATAGCCTTAGAAATTCTTTCAAATACTTTTTCATTTCGTCTTTTGGAACGCAGTTCTGTTAGCACTGAATCTTCTCCCCATATAGCGATCAGATCCAGTACCTCCCGTGCAGTCCATGCTGGGGCTCTTTTTCGATTCTCAGGAGACTGCATTGTTACCTGTGCAGATGAGCTGTGCGTGGTCACCTGTGCTGATGAGCTCTCCACGCTGGGGAAGCAGGAAATGAATTTCAAAAGTTCGCGGGGCTGTCTACCTGGCCAGTGCATCAGAGTTCAGAATGCTGTCCAGAGCGGTCACAGTGGTGCACTGTGGGATACCGCCCGGAGGCCAATACCATCGATTTGCGGCCACACTAACCCTATTCCGATATGTTAATCCCGATATTAGCGCTACTCCTCTCATCGGGGAGGAGTACAGAAACCGATTTAAAGAGCCATTAAAATCGATATAAGGTGCCTCCTAGTGTGGACGGGTGTGGCGTTAAATCGGTTTTACGCTCCTAAAACCGGTTTAAACGCCTAGTGTAGACCAGGCCTGTGTGTCCTCTCAGGGTTCAGTTCTGCATATCTTAGTTCACAAGTATTTTATGTCTCTGTCTGTGTGGCTCCACACAGACAAGTATCCAGGCCCACCAACAGAAATTTCGGGCACCAGGGCCATCCCTAGGGGGCCCAGGGCAGAAGTGACAAATCCATCACAAGTGGTCTCGCGCGCCTAGGCGCCTTGCAGCCCCCCCAGGCCCCTGGGCAGTTGCCCCCTTTGCTCCTCCCTCTCCCCCGGTGATGGGCCTGCAAGTATCATTTCTTCCCCTCTATACACACAGCTATCTCCTGCAGAGTCTCTTAGTCCTTGGGTCTGGGCAAGCGGGGATAAGCAGGTGCTGTGTGCCTGCTATTTATCCCATCCCCCAAGCAAATAGTCAGGGATTGGGCCTTGACTCCGTCCACTCAGGACAGCTGAGTCAGTGTGAGGGTAGTACTCTGTTGGTAAGGATCAGTAGTGGATTACTACCCCTTGCCATAAATTGGGAGCAGGTAAAGAATTGGAGTGAAATGGGGAGCAGGTAAAAAAGGAGTGAAATCAGGAAGGCCAAATCACACTTGGAGTTGCAGCTAGCAAGCGATGTTAAGAGTAAAAAGAAGGGTTTCTACAGGTATGTTAGCAAGAAGAAGAAGGTCAGGGAAAGTGTTGGCCCCTTACTGAGTGGGGGATGCAAACTAGTGACAGAGGATGTGGAAAAAGCTAATGTACTCAATGCTTTTTTTTGCATCTGCCTTCACAAACAAGGTCAGCTCCCAGACTGCTGCACTGGACAGCACAGTATGGGGAGGAAGTGATCAGCCCTCTGTGGAGAAAGAGGTGGTTCAGGACTATTCAGAAAAGCTGGATGAGCACAACTCCATAAGGCCAGATGCGCTGCATCTGAGGGTGCTAAAGGAGTTGGCGGATGTGATTGCAGAGCCATTGGCCATTATCAAGGCAATCGGGGGAGGTCCTGGATGACTGGAAAAAAGGCTAATGTAGTGCCCATCTTTAAAAAAGAGAAGAAGGAGGATCTGGGAAACTACAAGCCAGTCAGCCTCACCTCAGTCCCTGGAAAGATCATGGAGCAGGTCCTCAAGGAATCAATTTTGAAGCACTTAGAGGAGAGGAAAGTGATCAGGAACAGTCAGCATGGATTCATGAAGGGCAAGTCATGCCTGACTAACCTAATTGCCTTCTATAATGAGATAACTGGGTCTGTGGATGAGGGGAAAGCAGTGGATGTGTTATTCCTTGACTTTAGCAAAGCTTTTGGTACGGTCTCCCACAGTATTCTTGCCAGCAAGTTAAAGAAATATGGGCTGGATGAATGGACTATAAGGTGGATAGAAAGCTGGCTAGATTATTGGGCTCAACAGGTAGTGATCAATGAATCTATGTCTAGTTGGCAGCTGGTATCAAGCGGCATGCCCCAAGGGTCAGTCCTGCGGCTGATTTTGTTCAATATCTTCATTAATGATCTGGAGTATGGCATGGACTGCACTTTCAGCAATTTCTCAGATGACACTAAACTGGGCGGAGAAGTAGATACGCTGGAGGGTAGGGATAGGATACAGAGGGACCTAGACAAATTAGAGGATTGGGCCAAAAGAAATCTGATGAGGTTCAACAAGGACAAATGCAGAGTCCTGCACTTAGGACGGAAGAATCCCATGCACTGCTGCAGACTAGGGACCGAGTGGCTAGGCAGCAGTTCTGCAGAAAAGGACCTAGGGGTTACAGTGGATGAGAAGCTGGATATGAGTCAACAGTGTGCCCTTGTTGCCAAGAAGGCTAACGGCATTTTGGGCTGTATAAGTAGGAGCATTGCCAGCAGATAGAGGGACGTGATCATTCTCCTCTATTCGGCACTGGTGAGGCCTCATCTGGAGTACTGTGTCCAGTTTTGGGCCCCACACTACAAGGAGGATGTGGGAAAAATTGGAAAGAGGCCAGCAGAGGGCAACAAAAATAATTAGGGGGCTGGAGCACATGACTTATGAGGAGAGGCTGAGGGAACTGGGATTGTTTAGTCTGCAGAAAAGAAGAATGAGGAGATTTGATAGCTGCTTTCAACTACCTGAAAGGGGGTTCCAAAGAGGATGGATCTAGACTGTTCTCAGTGGTACCAGATGACAGACCAAGGAGCAATGGTCTCAAGTTGCAGTGTGGGAGGTTTAGGTTGAATATTAGGAAAAATAGGAGGGCGGTGAAGCCCTGGAATGGGTTACCTAGGGCGGTGGTGGAATCTCCTTCCTTAGAGATTTTTAAGGTCAGGCTTGACAAAGCCCTTGCTGGGATGACTTAGTTGGGGATTGGTTCTGCTTTGAGCAGGGGGTTGGACTGGATGACCTCTTGAGGTGCCTTCCAACCCTGATATTCTATGGTTCTATGAAATGTGCTTCTCTTGCCTCCCATTTCCTCAGTATAATTAATGATGGCTTGAAGTGTGTCTATTGTGAGATGATCAGCAACCATGCAGAATTAATAGAATGATCATCATTTTAAAGTGCCAGAATCAGCAAACTGTGCTGTGAGAATGTTTCCCAACACTGCCTTTATGTGTCCTCTGAGAATAGGTAAATGTAGTTGTAGTAAAGTACATGAAAAAGAGCTAAACTAAATTCCTGTGGGGACGAAGGAATAAGAGATCAAATTTCGTAGTAGCAATTTTTTGTCATACTAGATATTTTATTCTGTATTTTGTTAGTATTGCTTATAATATTACTGGTATTGCTGTTATGTTGTTCAGTTTCACTAATTCATCTTTGATTCAGTAATATAATCGTAAGAGCATTCTTACAACTTCTTAGTGAAAACAAAACTGCTGCAGTCCAAACCACTGCTATATTCAGATGTAAACATTATATATATATATATGGATAGATGTTGATTTCATTTGAGGACTATGAGGGCCAGTTAGTCTGAATTGTATTAATATTTCTGTTTTTCTAATCTCTCAGAAATCAAAACAGAAAAGTTTATGAATGATAAGAAATCTCATGAAGTGGAGATTATGTCAAAATTGATAGACAGCATAGCAAATTTTTGCGGTATAAAGCAGGTAAGAATGAACTTATTTCAGTGTGTATTACCATATAATTTACAAATACTTGCCTCGTCTTTTCTATCTTGTTCAAAGCCTAGATTTTGATATATCCTTAATGCAGATTTTATTTTTCATTTTCGTAATAGTGACTGAAGGGGAAACCTTAGAGCAAAGCTGAGGGGCTCTTTACCCACACCGTTGTTAGCTTCAGGTAAATAACCTCTCCAGTCATTATTACAATTGTGAATCATGAAAAATAGTCATGATTTTATATGCTGAGCAGTTAAAAGCTGCACTGCATGTTGCCAGGCATTTAGTGTTCCTTGTACAATAGTGATAAGACTAGAACAGTAACTAATAGGGAAGCAGAAATTCATTCTCTACATTCCATTAGGCTCATAAAAATAGCAAATAAAACAGAATATAGTATCTGACAAGTTTTAAATGTAAATATTTCTATTTTTGCACTAAAGAATTGGAATTTTTCCCCTCTTTAGTGCCATCTACCATGATACAAAACACTTATCAGGTGAATGAGCCGTGTTGGTCCAGTTGTTCCTGGCTCCAGACTCATAAGTAGCAGGTCAAAGTGACTTCAGCTACTCCTCTACTCCCTGGTATCAGTCTGGTCGTGGGTACAAATGGACACTCAGCAATTTCATATAGATGTTAAATAGTTTGCAGCATATGTGCTTGTGGGACTCAATAGGTGAGGCAAAGGAGAAGTTGCCCACCACCGCTTTCTGGACACATTCTGTGGGTATGTCTACACTTTGAGCTGGAGATATAAATTCCAGCTTGAAGATACATACCCGTGCTACCTTGATAAGACCTAACATGCTAAAAATAAAGCTGTGGTGGGAAGGCTAGCCGCCCCAAGTAAATACCCATGTGAGACGCTAGGAACGTACTTGGGCAGCTAAACCTTCCATTGCTTGCATTACCCCTTTACTACATTCAATTTTTAGTGTGCTGTCTCAGCCAGTACTAGCATGGGTATGTCTTGTCCAGCTTGAAATATAGATATATCCTGAGAGAAAAGATTGGAACCACCTCAATGTGCTAACTCTGATTCCTGGTGCAATTGGTGCAATCAGCCAGCTCTCTGTCTTTATCTGATTGACAACTGACAATAAAAGATGCATATTTTAACCAGAGAGTATGTACATTTGTTGGTTTCAAGCATCTTTGGCCAAATAATTGATTCTTTTGGTGGTGGTTTTGAAAAAAATAACTTATGGCCATTTATTTTAATGAAAAACACTGCTATACAGTATGTCACTAAATATGAAATGCAGATGGCTTTATGTTAACTTTACTCCATCATTCAGTCATATACTGTAACAGAATTTATTTGTTCAGTTACAAATCCCTAATATATGAAAAGAGCTTTCCAGTTACATTTAAAAAAAAACCCTCCTTTTTAGTTATTAAAAAGCATCCTCTTTTGTTTTAGTTACCTTTAAACTTTAAAAAATAATATGAATTGTAAAGTTTTAGGAGAGTTTTTTCCTTATTGATTTCTTTCAGTCCTGCTGACAGAACAAAATATATATAACATTTAATTTAAAAATATAGAGCAATGAAAACACAACACATGTTTTACAACAGCACAGCTGTCCTCAGGGTGTTTCTTTCAGAAATTACAGATCACTGAAGGATTGAAAAGTGCCCTTAGCTTCACCTCCTGTACCTATGATGTATAATGGGTGGTAGAGGATATTGTTCTCTTGTGGTGCTTTATTATGTATTATAACAAATAGTAAAATGGATATGAAGGCAGAAATGTGATGCTTATTGTAATCACTTTCAAGTTAACTGTTTGAGTTAAAACATTAAAAAAAACTTTAAAGTTTTGTTACTTTAAAAAAATGTTTTCTACCCCATTTTAGTATTGTTCCTAATACGCACTGTTAGTGAAACGTCATACAAATGGAACTTTATATAAAAGGTCTTTGTTTCTTTCTGAAAATAAGCTAGTGTAATTCTTGTTTTCTTTTACACATATTTGTTAAATTTTCTTTGGAAGGTGCATTATGCACAACAAATTCATTCAGTGTATGAAACAAGATTTAATTCTGCATTCATTATGTATTTAATTCATGGCTTGTTGCTTGGAAATGCTCACAGTCTTCTGGAAAATGATATCCACGCCTGTATTGGGCCAGGATCTATGTTTAAACATAGTACCCAGCCCAATATGGACAGAGCTTTTGTAGTTTATTATGTCACAGAAATGTCATTATAAAAGTTCATGCTTGGAATGTATGTCATAGTATGTTGAGTATCTTTCCTTATATGGAATTACAGCAGGGATTAATTTAGTCCAGTATGTTTGTTTCAGCATATAATCACTGCCTATTTTTAAACCTATATTTTCTTTTCACTTTACAAAGACCACAAATGTTAAGAGCATGGTGTTTATCTGTATGTTTTTTTCACTAGATAATAAATGAAAATATCTTGCCAAAACAGTTGTACATCTTTACAGCCACTAGAGGTCATTATAATAGGTTTCTGAACAATTCACAATCTGAATGTATGTCCACTTAGTTCCTTTCATAGGAATAGTAATCCAAATACTATGTGAAGGTTGGAGTGTGGATAGAATCATGACACATTCAACATTACAATAATACCTTTCTATCTTCGAATTCCCATCCTGTCATTATTTCTTAACTAACTGGCAAAAACATTCCACATGTTCCTTTCTTGTCTTTCTTTTAAATCTTTGTGGGAGGCATCGGGTGTGATGGTGGAGAGGGTGGCAAGTAAACTGTTTTTACAAAAGTTACAGCCAAAGTCTATCTCATCCCTCTTCTACCAAAAGTGTGTGTATACACGTCATCCAAAGAATGTAAGGATTAAGTTGGAAAATGGGGAAAAAAAAAACATGACAGAAAGAAAGCAACAGGAGGGAAAAAACCATACTCTTAATCCTTGCATAATATCTCTGAGTCATAAATTCAGTCCATAATTAGTTTTTACCCCAGTCATAAATACTCTGTGCTCTGTGTAGTCCCTTTCTTGACTTTTAGCCAAAAATACCTTGGTTACTAATTCTCTGTCGGATTTCTTGGCTTGAATAAAATTTATAGCATCCTCAGGACTTCAGAAAAATAAAACTCTCCTTTTCATTCCAGCCTTGCTGAATTCAAAGGTACTGCCTGGTAACTAAGTATGTGCAGTTCATCTTAAGCCTGGGTCAAACCTTTTATGCCTGTTCACATGGTTTGGCATGAAATCAGAGCAGATGTTCAAATGAGACATGTTAGAGTCCAAAAATCCTTGGATCAAGCTATTCAGGAACCATATACCTAACACACAAGGTTTTGGCCATATAATTCTTAGCAGATACTGGATCAGAGGAAATTTTTGTGACAGTCTCCATTCTGTTGAGAAGTGGCTCTCTGTTACCTACTCCGAAATCTTACCAAGCATTGGGCTGGGTCCTCATGTACAATCAAAATTCACATAGTGCAAAACATGGGATTGTGCAAAGTTGGTATAAAGTTCGTACTTTCTGTCCTGTTCCTGCTGCTATTATGTGCACTGCTTCACTGCATTATGTTAGCTCACCCATGGGTTGGAACTATCTTACAGTCACAAGAAGCTGAAAACCTAGATGTTCCAACCACTCTTCTCATCAACGGATATCAGGAAAGGTGTATGGCATGTGAGCTCTTACCTAAGACATCTGGAATATGTCAATGCAAAATCACCCTTACCTTGGAGTGATCTTCCTTGGGTTGGTTACACAGATTTGGTTTCCCACGTCTGCCAGCAGTGGCTCAAAGTGGCTACACTTGAGAATATGGCCCATTAATTTTTTAGTTTCCTTTTTTTTAAAACAAAATGAAATTATGCACAAAAGTACATTAAAAGACTTAGAAAAGTCAGGAGGCTGAAATTCATGATTATTTCACTGACTGTTTCTGTGGTAGAACTAAACCAGTTTTAACATATTTGTATTTTAAAACCAGAAGCTGAGCAGAATAAGAGTTAAGTAAATTATGGACCGTGTACTTCTTTTCATAGGGAAATGTTTATTATTAGCATGTGTTTGAAACATGTTTTATTTGTTGTTCATTAATATGGTACATGCTCTTTTTAATTCATTCTGTTATCTTTACTCTAGGTGATTGACCTGGGCTCTGGCAAAGGCTACCTAAGCTCCTTTTTATCCATGCAATATAATCTAAAGGTTTATGGAATTGATTCCTCAAACACCAACACTTATGGAGCTAATGAAAGGAACAGGAAATTGAAGAAACATTGGAGAGCTTATCAAAGTCGAGCAAGAGCAAATGTCAGAGGCCAAGTGTTGGAAGAGCCAAAGGATAGGGCAGTGCAAGATGAAATGAAATGTAGAGCAAATATCAATGAAAACCTTTTAAGTACTAACAACAGTCTTTTAAGTCAGGACCAGATGGCTAGCTCAGATTCAGTTCCTTTGGAAATTACTGGTGCTTTCACAGACTCTGCTATGTTGAAAACCAGCAAACAAACTGAAACTCATTTGGTGGCTCAGACACAGTCTGATGGGAACAAAATTTCTGAAAATACTTTTTCTCTTCTTAACATTCTACCTGCTGATGCTGTAGAAGCTGTTTCTTCATCTAAATATAACATGGAGCTCTGTGAAGAGGAAAAAGAGCAAAGAAAAATGGCTTCCATCAAGGCCAAAGCAAGCAAGTCAAATGACTCAAACATTTATTTGCCATTGACCTCATACATCACTGCAGAAACAGAACTCCGTGATATCATTACAGATCTGGAGGTTATTTCACTTACTAGCATTGTTATTTTTGAAATACCAGTGTCTGATTCTCCATTGCTTTTGCACCTTGTGTACACATTTTCACCTGTGCAAAGTGATTGCAAAGTGGGTGTAGAATGTTGCCAGCAGTGTGACTGGAGAATTCTGACTCGGTAACACTTCACACCCACTTTACACAACCATTTCTTACTGATGCATATCTTTTCCTATTTCAGAAGATGTGCTGGACTACTTTTGGCTAGGTGAATTAAGCACTTCTTAGAGCTTATGAAGTGGCTGAAATGACCACTTAAAACAAAGTTAACAGTGACTGTGCAGTGATATTCATCAACTATCCTGTAACTTAACTATTCTAGTTAGATATAACACATTTAATTACAAGGAGAGTGATTTATATATACAAGTTATTCAGGAGAATATATTTTGCATTAAAAACAACTTTTGTGAAATTGTTATTTAGTAATTAAAATTTACGTAACCTGAAATTGAACTTTAGATATGAAATACTTCATATGGTACAGCACAATAACCCCTCTTAAGGAATTGCCAAATAATTTTATTTATAAGCATCATTTTTTACAGTTTGAATTTTTGGACTTAAAGATAATGACAGTTTAATAATCGACTAAACAACTGAGACCTGATCTCAGTTTCCCTGTACCTTATGAAATCATTTACACTGGTACAAAGTGAGCACAAAGAAAATGCTACCAAGTAAGAATGATTGTTTTTTACTTCCACTAGATGCTCTCTTTGCACTTATGTAAATGAATACAAAAGGTGGAGGTGAACAGAGATGAGGCCCTTACTTCTGTTTTTAGAAGCAAAGTCATATTATGGTTGCTACAAATAGTAAACGGTACTGCCTGGCAGGATATGTGATAAATTGTACCATTAAAAGCTTTTTAAAACTTCATTACAAATGGTTAACACATTTGTTTTAAAACAATCAACTAATTTTGCAGTACAGGCAGTCTTCGACTTTATGATGTTCAAGTTATGACGAATGGCACTTACAATGTTTATAAATTGTCATCGTGTTTCGACTATACGACATCAGTTTCAACTTTACAATGCTTGAGCTGACATTGTTCCTATGGGAAATTCAAGTTACAACATTTTCGACTTAAGACACAATTTTCAGGAACCAATTGTGTCGTAAGTCCGAGGAGTGCCTATATTCCTAAACACTGAGAATGTTTGGAGAAAAACTGCAGTGTTGATTGATTTATTTGGCAAAACTTTAAAATTAAATTGAATCGCTGAAACAGTATCAGGGTTTGAATATATATTTGTGTGTAGCCCAGAGCTAATGCTGAATTAATGAATTCTGTTGGATAGATCCACTGTATAAGTCAAGGGATTGGAATCTGCTTTCAGTTACACCAATAATGGGGTTTACAAAAGTGGAATTGAAGTAGGTAGATCACATCAGTATAGCTCAGAACAAAATTTGGCTTTTGGACTGTTTTAACAGAATCTTCATATTTAATTTGGTTTTTAGGTCTCTTACATCTGGTGTCCATCTTCCACCACCTTTCTTTTGGAAGAATTTGTTTAACTTTTCCAGCCAGCAGGTTTAGTGCTGTTCTTGCAGGGGCATGGATTTCCATCCCTTACTAGGCCCCATAGCTCTTCTAAGGCTCTTTCACATTACTATTAAGGGAGGAAGTCCTGCAGAGTGCTGACCTCCCTATAGGGTCAGGTAAGAGAAGAGGATTGTACAGATGGCACTTAATTCTTACAAGGCTGAAAATTCCAGAGAGAATTGGAATGGAGCAGAAGGATAGCCAGGAGAGAAGTGAGGGTGAAAGAGAGGAGAAAAGGGATGATGGACAGTATAGTGGATGAAGGAAGGAGAGAAGTATCATGGTGGGAAGTGAGACAAAGGATAACTGGGATGGAGAAATAAAAGGAACAAAAGGAGAAAGAGTGAAGAAAAATAATACAGGAAATGGAGAGAGAGAAGAAGAATATACTGTCCATAACTAAGGCTCTGATCATGCTTCCATTGAAGTCATCGACAAAACTCCTGTTGACTTCAGGGACTCTGGCTTGGACTCTTTAGAAGGGAGAGATGCTGTAGAGACAGAGCAAACAAAACAGATGCAGAAACAGGAGTCGCAAGCAGCACTTATTTTCAGTCACAGGTGGAAACTACTGTCAATGTCTGTTGAGGTATTGAGAAGTAGCAGAAGTTTGTGGGTACATTCGGTCATGGAAGTTAAGGTAGAAAATTTTGAAGTAAAAAAAAGAAGAAAAGGTCAAAAGAGAATGGCTGGTCATTTGGTGGTAGGTCTCTGCACTGCCACGCAAGTGGCTCATGTTCAGTTAATGGTCCTGGGCTTCTGCTTTCTCCTTGCCAAGGAAAGGAATGGATGATAAGGAAAAATTAGAGTATCCTCCCAGTTCCAACAAAAATACAGAGAACACTTCCACCCCGTTGCATTTGTTTATAGGAAAGGTTCTCACACTTTGTTGACACTGAAATGCTTGTGGTGTTCTTCAATAAATTTCCAGAACAGGACACTGGGAGTCTCCATGAGCTTGTATATTTAAATCTCACAGCAAATTAACTATTTATAGCTTGTCTGTTTTTACTGTTCTTGTCTTTTCTTTAGTTGAAAAGAAATGTGTTTGTTGCTGTTTATTTTTAGGACTGTATAATGGTGGGACTACATACATGTGGGGATCTTGCTCCGAGTACACTGCGAATCTTTACTGCTAAGCCTGAAATCAAGGCAGTTTGCAGTGTGGGCTGCTGCTACCATCTGTTGACAGAAGAGTTTGAAAACCAAAAAGGTACAGGAATTCTGCTGAACTCAGGTTGCCAGTCTGCAAGATGAGAATATAATTACCTTTTAGCTAATAGCTACCTTGTGTTCAGTGGTGCAAGTAGAATTAATTTCTTACCGGTATGTTGCACCAGCTCAAGGGGTGGGGGGAGGGCACGGGACCTCTCCACGGGACCTCTCACGTGACCCAGCCTGGGGCCCCATGCTCTCCCTCTCCATGATCCATCCCACGTTACCTGGGAGGGGAGCACTCTCAGTGGGTGGACACAGCACAGCTGCTGTTTGGGCTGCTAAGAGAAGAGGAGGGCTTGCTCCTGGAACAATAGCCAGTTAACAGTCACACCTGCTTTGGGAATTGCCAGCAGAAGAGTTTCAAACCAGCTCCCTCTGACAGCAGAGAATATTTTTTTCCCGACATGCTGGCAACTGAGCCCCATTCCAGCAGCTCCCAACCCTGCCCCAAGCCCTTCCATGCAGCTACATCTCCTTTACAGCAGCCCCACCAGAGGACAGGGCTGGGGGGGGAGCGGGGTAAGGCTGGGCCCTGGGGCGGTACAGCCGTGCCGGAAGAGCTGCCGGCATGGGGTTCTGCTCCTTTCACCACTGCGGTTCAGGGCTCTCCTGGGAACTGCAGTGGCAAAAGGAGCAGAACGTGGGACCACTGGACAGCGCCACGCTGGCAGCTCCTCCAGAGCGGCTGTACTGCCCCAGCCCCACCCCCAGCCCTGTCCTCCGGCAAGGTTGCTGTACAGACCCTGGACAGGAGATGCAGGCACGCAGCTGCATGGAAGAGCTGGTGGTGGTAGGCCCCATGTTCTGCTCCTCCTGTGTCTTTCCAGTACACCGTACTGGCTATAAATATTTTACTGGTACGGCATACTGGACCATACCACCCTACTTGCACCACAGCTTGTGTCTATTCTTTTTCAGTGGTTTATTTAGAACTGTTTTTAATTACGTTCTGTGAGACAAGCCTTGTAGCTTTCCTGTTATGCCAGCATTTCCAATATTCTTCCTGAAATTAGGCACATTAATGCAGAAGGTTTTTATGTGGTTAAAAATACAGCTGTTTTCATTCCATTACTTCACTCATAAAATGTAGATTCTTTTGGTCAATATGTTTTTATCCTTTTAAAATATTTTGTGCCAGATTTTGCCTTGGGCTGTGTGCACACACAACTTCCATTTACTTTTGGTTGTGCATGCATAACTAAGAGTAGAATTTGGCCCTCAGAGTTTAAGTAATCACTTTAAAAAGTGCCCATCAGAGTGTAGCACTCTGGGCAATTGCCAGGATAGTTTGTAAAACAGTACATGTATAACAGATTTTCCTGGAGTACAAAGCTGAAAGTTGTCTGAAGATGTCGTCACACCAAATTAAACGCTTTCCTTCAAGCATTAGTTTTTTTCATTCCTGGGAAAAGGTTGATATCTTCAGTTGTAAAGTATAGCCTTCAAAGAAGAAAAAGCTGAGGATTGTAATTGCACAAGTTTTATCAGTGTATACTGTAGTACATGAAACTGATGGACTGTTGTTACAAAAAAATCTGGTTATTTTTAATGTCTGCCATTCAACTCTTGTAGTGGTATAATCATTGTTGCTGTCAAACATACAACAGTCAATTACAAACTGAAATGAATTTAAAAATTCAACAAAGCACAGCAAATAACATGGTGCTGGATAATATTAACAAATAAATATGTAGGCCTCTAAAACTTATATTGATAACAATTTAGCCAGAGTGTTAGATTAATGTATGTGCAAATTTTGTGATGAATAAAAAAGGGTATTTGGCTCAGTAAGCAAATAATTGTTGGATTTTGCATTTAAATGAGGCAGCTGGAAAGCTTTGGAGTGCAACTTTGTTATATAACATACATGCTTTCTGTGAAAGTGAGAAAAGAGATGAATTCCTCTTTTCCCAGTCCAATAATCTGTGACAAGAACTACAGTAGCTGCCCTGCTGTACTTCACCCTAGAGTTTCCTACTACATCTAAAAATGATCACTGCTGATCCAGTTAGCATTTAAGTAGTTAATGCTAACACTTAAATTGTCATCAAGCTTGAATGTTAACACCATGTTAAAATAAGATGAATGGGGTAGTTTACATCTCTCTCAGCTATTGTTGCAGGTTCTCTGCAGACTAAGGCAGACATCAGTTCCTCCATTTACAACCACAAGGGCTAGAATTATTTTTGTAATGAAAGTTTAGATTCCTGAGTGTGATTACGCAGCAATTTAAAAAGAATCTATGATGCATCAATGTAAGTTCCTTCCTAATCTTATTCTACATGAGGTCCTGCTTACAGGAAATAAAAGAACAAAAAAGGGAAGTGAAACCAGAAAGGGAAAGAAAATATTACAAAATCTATCCATATTTTTGGATATATACTAAATAGAAATAAGGATGCACAGCAATTTTACTCTAGTAATTAGGCTTGGCCCTCAGGCTAGTAGGCATTAGGTGAATTTTACAAGCCCTGATGCCAAGTTTTTCTTCCCTAAATGTTAATTACCTATTGCAAAGAGAGCAAAACGTCCTGACCTTTCTGTAGGTGTACTTCTTTTTCCAGAGCAACCCTTAAAGCCTTAAGAAACGAAGGGCTTGTCTTCATTACCCACTGGATCGACAAGGGCAGCGATTGATCCAGCGGAGGTCGATTTATCACGTCTAGTCTAGACGCGATAAATCGACCACCATGCGCTCTCCCGTCAACTCCGATACTCCACCGGGGAGAGAGGCGCAGGCGGAGTCGACGGGAGAGTGTCAGCCATCGACTTACCACAGTGAAGTAGATCTAAGTACATCGACTTCAGTTACGTTATTCATGTAGCTGAAGTTGCGTAACTTAGATCGATCCTATGCCCCAGTGTAGACCAGGCCTAATACTACACTGCCATCACTGCTATCAAAAGAACAAGTGTGATATTTATTGTAAGTTGAAACATAAAGTTATGCAGGTGCACAGTGATAGGAGATGTTGCTCTTTTGCAGCTTTTTTTTTTAGTTGTAGAAATGAAGCCAGATTGTATATTAGAATTTCTAGTTTTATTTCTTGCAGCTTGAAGGATGTAAGTTACTCTAATGAAGAGCTCCTTATGAAAAGAAAAAGAAAACACTATTTTTCTTTTCCTGGGAGACCACACTGAAGCTATTCTAGGCATGCTCAGGAAATTAGCAAATTCAAAATTTTACTGCAGAAATATTTATTACAGCATCTAAAACTGTGGTTTCCACAAAAAAGTAAGGTTGTTACTTTCTCTTGCATAGTGGAGGGGCTATGGTCATATGCAGTCCTTGCTCTCAGAGGAATGCAGAGCCTCCCCGGGGGCTCGTGCACTCCCAGGAAAGTAAATTGTCTCAAAGGGAGTGGGGAGGAAATGGGATCATGGGTCTTCTCTACCCCTATGACTGGCCTCCGGACTGGCCTCTGGAACTGGCCAGGTGTGCCAGGGCGATGTAGACTGTGCCTGCAAGAGGCCATTACCCTTCTGCACCAGGGCTAAAGCGTAATCCCTGCCGCAGCCCTTCCTGGGCCATTGCAGTTTGGCACTGCCTCTCAAGCAGGCCAAATTGTAATTTAAATAATTTGTCCAAAAGCTTTTTTCTAAAGGGGAATGGCAGTCCATTAACAAGATTTTAAAAAAAAGAAAAATTAAATCCAGGGTATGTCACCATGCCTCAGTAGGTCACAGCTGAGAATACAGATTCTGGACAAACGGCTTAGAAATAGGGCAGCCTCACCACAAACTGGTGGTTATTGTATCACTAGATGTACCAAGCCAGTAACAAAAGTAAACTTTTGTCTCACCATATTGGTTAAGAAGTCAAAAATTCAGTCTCCTTAGGCATTCCAACCCTTACGTCACCACCTAGACACTAGATTTTATGATGAGTGGTTATTGAAAACTAGGACTGTCAAGCAATTAAAAATATTAATCGCGATTAATCGTATAAAATACCATTTAAATATTTTCGGATGTTTTCTACATTTTCAAATATATTCATTTCAGTTACAACACAGAATACAAAGTATACAGTGCTCACTTTATTTTTATTACAAGCATTTGCACTGTAAAATACAAAAGAAATAGTACTGTATATACTCGATCATAAACCGGTTTGTTTATAAGCCGACACCCTCAAGATGGATAAGTAAAAACAGCAAATTTTTATGACCCATTCATAAGCCAACTCTGTCATTCACGGGTCAGCAAACTTTGACTCCTGGGCCATCAGGATAAGCCATTGGTGGGCCAAGACGGTTTGTTTACCTCAAGCGTCCGCAGGCACGGAAGTAAACCTAAGTAAACAAAGTGTCCCGGCCTGCCAGCGGCTTACCCTGATGGGCCAGGACAGCAACTGGTGGGGAAATTTTGGGGGGGGGGAAAGCTGGGGGTCAGGAGAGTAACCCCTGTGACCACCCACCACCCCTAGCCCGGGACCCCCACACTCTCCCCATCCCATCTCTTCCCACCTTAGCTGGGGTGGGCCAGGCAAGGATGTCTCTGGCCTGGCAAGAGCTGCTCCGTCAGGCTGGGCAGCACAGCTGCAGCCTGCTCCAGCGGGCCAGGCCAGGCAGCGTGGCCGCAGAGTGCTCCAGCAGGCGAGGCCGGGCAGCGTGGCCACAGCGTGCTCCGGCGGGCTGGGCCAGGCGGCACGGCCACAGCGTGCTCCGGCGGGCTGGGCCAGGCGGCACGGCCACAGCCTGCCAGCCCTGGAGCTGCAGCTGTTTTGGAGACTGTGGGGAGAGCAGTGTGGCCAGAAGAGGAGAGACTCTGGCCCCTCCTCTTCCCTTCTAGCTCTGGTAGCTGTGCTGCCTCTCCTTCCCTCCTCTGTTGGGGGGGATGAGGGGCTGTGTCCCACCTCTCCCTCTCTATACCCGTTCATAAGCCAACCCCCTTCTCTGATGCTTCCCCTTTTTACTAAAAAAACTCAGCTTATGAATGAGTATATACGGTATATTTCAATTCACCTCACACAAGTACTGTAGTGCAATCTCTCTTTATCATGAAAGTTGAACTTACAAATGTAGAATTATGTACAAAAAAAACTGCATTCAAAAATAAAACAATTAAGGCTGTCATGCGATTAAAAAAATTAATCGTGATTAAGCATGCTGTTGTTAATATAATACCATTTATTTAAATATTTTTTGATATTTTCTACATTTTCAAATATATTGATTTCAATTATAACACAGAATATAAAGTGTACAGTGCTCACTTTATATTTATTTTTATTACAAATATTTGCATTGTAAAAAGCAAAAGAAATAGTATGTTTCAATTCACCTAATACAAGTACTGTAGTGCAATCCCTTTATCATGAAAGCTGAACTTACAAATATAGAATTATGTACAAAAAATAACTGCACTGAAAAATAAAACAATGTAAAACTTTGAAACCTACAAGTCCACTCAGTCGTACTTCAGCCAATCACTCAGACAAACAAGTTTGGTTACAATTTGCAGGAAATAGTGTCACCTGAAAGTGAGAACAGACATTTGCATGGCACTGTTGTAGCCAGCATCGAAAAATATTTATGTGCCAGATGCGCTAAAGATTCATATGTCCCTTTATGTTTCAACCACCATTCCAGAAGACATGCATCCATGCTAATGACAGGTTCTGCTTGATAAAGATTCAAAGCAAAGTGGACTGATGCATGCTCATTTTCATCATCTGAGTCAGATGCCACCAACACAAGGTTGATTAACACATTATAAGCGTCATCAGCATGGAAGCATGTCCTCTGGAATGGTGGCCGAAGCATGAAGGGCTATATGAATGTTTAGCATTTCTGGCACACAAATACCTTGCAATGTCATCTACAAAAATGTCATGCAAATGCCTGTTCTCACCTTCTGGTGACATTGTAAATAAGAAGAGGGCAGCATTATCCTCTGTAAATGTAAACAAACTTGTTTGTCTTAGTGATTGTCTGAACAAGAAGTAGGACTGAGTGGACTTGTAGGCTCTGAAGTTTTACATTGTTTTGTTTTTGAGTGCAGTTATGTAAGAAAAAAAATCTACATTTGTAAGTTGCACTTTCACGACAAAGAGATTGCACTACAGTACTTGTATGAGGTGAACTGAAAAATACTTTCTTTTATTTATCATTTTTACAGTGCAAGTATTAGTAATAAAAATAATATACACTTTGATTTCAATTACAACACAGAATACAGTATATATGAAAATGAAGAAAAAACATCCAAAATATTTTAATACATTTAAATTGGAATTCTATTATTTAACAGTGCAGTTAAAACTGTGATTAATTGTGATTAATTTTTTTAATCACAATTAATTTTTGAGTTAATCATGTGAGTTAACTGCAATTAATCAACAGCCCTATTGAAAACCAGTTTCATCAAACAAAGGGTCCTTCTGATCTCAAGAGATCAGCCACATAGTCAGGTCAGTATTTAACTCAGATTTTACCCATAATCACACTGCTGCCAATCCTTTAAATAAAATATAAAGGTTTATTTATAAGAGAAAAGAAAAAGAGAGTGAAAGTGGTTAAGATCCTATACATACAATCATTGCAGTAATCTTATATCACGTTTGTAGCAGCGATGGAATAAGCTGCTGGCTTGTTAAGTCTTTGATAACTTCCAAAAGATTGGAAGGTCCTCAGTGCATAGTTTGAATGTGTTCCTTTAATTGTAAGTCCAAGGAATCAGAGCAAGAAAGAGGCAAAATGGTGTCATTCCAGGGGTCTTTTATAGCCTTTTCCATGCACCTAGAAATTTTTCTGTTTCAAACAAAGCCACAGCCTCAGTTTGTGGAAAGTTACTGGCACAAGATGGAGTCCCGGGTCACATGAGCATATCACATGTCCTTGCTGACTCACACGGGGCAGCCATTGGCCATATCCCTGCCAAGATGTCCATAGGAAGACTTAGGGCTTGTCTACACTCTCAATTTACAGCGCTGCAAATTTATTGCTCAGGGATGTGAAAAAACACCCCCCTGAGCGCAGCAAGTTTCAGTGCTGTAAAGCGCCAGTGTAGACAGTGCCCCAGAGCTGGGAGCTACGCCCCTCGTGGCGGTGGGTTTTTTTTAGAGTGCTGGGAGAGCTCTCTCCCAGTGCTGCACCACGACCATACAAGGCACGTTAAAGCGCTGCTGCAGCAGTGTTTTAGCGTTGCCAGTGTAGACTAGCCCTTACTGGATGGGTGGGATGAGTTTTCTTCTATGGCCCTTTGTGAGAGTTAAACACACAATTGTCTGGCTTCATTGTGGATTTTACCTGGTGGGTGTTACCCCAGGAACAGACACATTTGGGATACAGACATATAGCTAATATTCGTAACTTCAGATACAGCAATGATACATGGATTTAAACAGGGTAATCTTGTTCAGCAAATTGTAACTTTTTCATTGACACCTTACATCAGGGGTCTCAAACTCAAATGACCCCGAGGGCCGCATGAGGACTAGTGCATTGGCCCGAGGGCCGCATCACTGACACGCCCCCTTGCTGCCCCTGGCCCCACCCCCAATCCACCCCTTCCATGAGGCCCCGCCCCTGCCCTGTCTCTTCTCCACCTCCTCCCCTAAGCGCGCGGCTCCCCGCTCCTCCCCCCTCCCTCCTGGAAAGTGCTAAGCGCCACCAACAGCTGTTTGGTGGCTTGGCGGCGGGAAGCGCCTGGAGGTAGGCAGAAAAAAAAATGAAGAGTAATATAGTAGTATAGTATTAAAATATAGTATGCTATTAAAAGTCAATTTATTAACTTTTTTATTAACTTCTTTAACTGTAATGTGAAACGTCAGTGCTAATTTTGACAGTCATTTCATTTTTGGCCACTTAGCTGGCAGCGTTTTGCATCAACCAGAGCATCAATATTAGGTTTGATATCCTGAGACGAAACCAATCTCAGTGTTGCTTGCAAATGTTCATCAGTGAGCCCTGACCTTAACACAGATTTGTTAATCTTCATGGAAGAGAAAAACTGTTCACATATATATGTACTTCCAAACATTGCCATTATCCTTGCAGAAGCAGAGAATAACATGGGAAATCTTTCTTGTGAAAGAAACCTGTAGAATTCTGGAATTCCAACATCTGTATACTTCTGCTTCAAAATCGTGTCACACTGAAGCTCCACTAACTCCATCTGCATTTCCTCTGCAACATTGTCAATTTCAACAGCAAATGGTGTGGAAAAAAGTTGAAAATGTGGTTCAAGTGCCTTGAAATCTTTAAACCGCACATCAAACTGTTGGTGTAAGTTAGAAATGATCTCTGCATATTCTTTCAAGGATTTGGGTTCAACTTTTCCTAAGGAATTCAGAGTTGAGAAATGGACCAAATTGCCAGCAGTCAGCTGTTTCCCCCATAAAGTAAGCTTGACTTTGAATGACTTAATACTGTCATACATCTGTGTTATCACCTGTTTTCTACCCTGAAGTTTCAAGTTCAGTGCATTCAGGTGATCAGTTACATCTGTTAGAAAAGCAAGGTTGCAGATAAAAGTGGAATCAGCAAGCTGTGGAACCTCCTTGTTTTTCATTTTCATGAAGGAATCAATCTCCTCTTTAAGTGCAAAAAAAACGCTTCAAAACATTTCCACGACTCAGCCATCTAACTTGAGTGTGATACAGAAGTTCCCCATATTCACTGTCCATACTTGCTAGAAAAGAAGTGAACTGTCTGTGATTCAGCCCTCGTGCACGTATAAAATTAACAGTTTTAACAACTACATCCATAACTTCTTTCATTTGTAGACTTTTACTACACAGGGCTTCTTGGTGCAAAATACAATGTATACTGGTGAAGCTAATTCCTGGTATATTGAGGCTGTTCAGTTTGGTCTTCAATAATCCAACCACACCAATGTTTTCAGAGCACATTGATGGCGCACCGTCCGTAGCCAAAGATACGAGTTTGTTCCATGGCAGCGCAGCTTTTTCAATGCACTCTTCCAATCCTTGAAATATGTCACGTCCCGTTGTGGTACCCTTCAGTGGCATTAAGTCTAGCAATTCTTCCGTTATATTCAAATTGCAGTCCACACCTCTAATGAACACTGCACACTGTGCGGTATCTGATACATCTGTACTCTCATCAAGAGCAATTGAAAATGCTTCAAAGTCTTTTGCCATTTGAATCAATTGTTTTTGCACATTATCAGCTAAATCCGTTATCCTGCAGGCAACTGTATTTGCAGACAAGCTTATGCCTTCAAAAACTTTCTTCCTATCAGGACATAAAATTTCACTGGCCTTCATAAGACATTCTTTTATGAATAAGCCTTCTGTAAAAGGTCGCGATGATTTAGCTATCATTTCGCTTATCACAAAACTTGCTCTTACTGAATCTTCGCTAGACTTGTTAATCCCTGAAAATAAATTTCTTTGCTTGGCAAATGCTGCTTTAAGTTGCTGAACTTTTTCCTCTCGGATTTTTCCGGTGAATGCATCATATTTTTCATGGTGCATCGTGTCATAGTGCCGACGCACGTTATACTCCTTGGGAACAGCAATCATTTGCTGACAAATAAGGCATTGAATTTTATCTTTTACCTCTGTGAAAAAATATAAATTCTCCCATTTGTCTTGGAAAACTCTCTTTTCTTCCATGAGTGTTCTTTTTTTTGACGAAGTCATTTCCAAGCTGTTTTAATAAATATATACACTCAGTAATGCACCTCACTCAAAGGACAAAACACGCACTTAGATTTACTGCCTAAGGCTCTGGGAGGGAGTTTGGGTGGGGTAGGGGGTTTGGAGTACAGGCCCTGGGCTGGAGTTTGGGTGGGGGAGGGGGTCTGGAGTGCAGGCTCTGTGCTCGGTGCAGGCTCCAGGCTGCGGCAGGGGATGGGGATGCAGGCTTTGGGACGGAGTTTGGGGATAGGAGGGGGTGCAGGGGTGAGGGCTGTGGGGCTGAGGGTGAGGGGTTTGAGGCATTGGAGAGGCTCGGGGCATTGGAGAGTCTCAGGACTAGGGCAGAAGGGCAGGGGAAGGGCAGCCTGCCCTGGCCCTAGTGAAGGGGGGCTCTAGGACCCTGCGGCAGCAGGTGATGCCGGAAGCTGGCAAAGCAGAGGAGTGGAGTCAGCGTGAGCTCCCGGGCAGGCTCCCGGGCGGTGAGGGGGCAGCAAGTGGGGGCCGGGAGACACTGGGGGGAGGTGCGTGGGGGTGGCAGGTGGGGCCAGGGGAGAGACCCGGCCCCAAACATTGGGGAGCAGCGCGCGGGGAGCTTAGGCACAGAAAATAACTCGGGTAGGGGGCGGGGGTGAGGGGAGTTTGGCGGTGACAGGAAGTAACTGGGGGAGCTCCAGGGCCGCCCAGAGGATTCCGGGGGCCCGGGGTCTTCGGCGGCGGGGGGCCCTTCCGTTCCGGGACCCGCCGCCAAAGTGCCCCGAAGACCTGCGGCGGGGGGGGGTCCCCGCCGCGGGTCTTTGGGGCACTTAGGCGGCGGGTCCCGGAACGGAAGGGGCCCCCCGCCGCCGAAGACCGGGCTGCGCTTCGGCGGCGGCGGCGGCGGGTCCCTCTTTTTCCCACCCCGGCCGGTCCCGCTTCCCACCCCGGCCCCGGCCGGTCTCGCTTCCCTCCCCCACCCCCCGTCCCGTCCCGGCCCGTCCCGCTTCCCTCCCCCGGCCCGGCCCGGCCCCGGCGGGTCTCGCTTCCCTTCCCCCCCCCCACGGCCCGGCCCGGGCGGCTCCCGCTTCCCTTCCCCCCCCCCACGGCCCGGCCCCGGCGGCTCCCGCATCCCACCCAGGCCCCGGCGGCTCCCGCTTCCCACCCAGGCCCCGGCGGCTCCCGCTTCCCACCCAGGCCCCGGCCCGCCCCGGCGGCTCCCGCTTCCCACCCAGGCCCCGGCCCGGCCCCGGCGGCTCCCGCTTCCCACCCAGGCCCCGGCCCGGCCCCGGCCGCTCCCCCGTCCCCCCCAGGCCCCGGCCCGGCCCCGGCGGCTCCCGCTTCCCCCCCCCCTTACCCGAGCGCGTCTCCGTCCGAGCGCCTGAGCTTCGTCCCGCTCAGAGCCGCGTGGTGAGGGGGCGGGGCTGTGAGCTCCACGCCGAGCGCAGCGCTCAGCCCAGAGCTCCCAGCCCCGCCCCCTCCCCACGCGGCTCGGATCGGGGCGGGGCTCAGGCGCTCGGACGGAGACGCGCTCGGGTACGGGGGGGGGGGGGAGCGGGAGCCGCCAGGGCCGGCTCAGGCGCTCGGACGGAGACGCGCTCGGGTGGGGGGGGAGAAGCGGGAGCCGCCGGGGCCGGCTCAGGCGCTCGGACGGAGACGCGCTCGGGTAAGGGGGGGGGGAGAAGCGGGAGCCGCCGGGGCCGGCTCAGGCGCTCGGACGGAGCTCCAGGAGAGGGGCGGAGGCGGGAGCCTCCGCTTTTCTCTTGGGGGCCCGGGGCAAATTGCCCCCTTTGCCCCCCCCTCTGGGCGGCCCTGGGGAGCTCCGCGGGCCGCAGGGAAGAGCTCCGCGGGCCGCATGCGGCCCGCGGGCCGCATGTTTGAGACCCCTGCCTTACATGTTATACTTTGTACAAGATTTGTTACAATTGTCTAACAGTGGCAATATCAATGATATACATGGTCATACCGGTATTTCAATCATACATCAGAGGGTAAAACTAGACTAGGGAAAAAATGTGTGTTTTTCAAATCAGTTACTTGGCTTACTATTTCAAAATTCACCTTTTCCCCTAGTCTATAGAATCATAGAATCTCAGGGTTGGAAGGGACCTCAGGAGGTCATCTAGTCCAACCCCCTGCTCAAAGCAGGACCAAACCCAACTAAATCATCCCAGCCAGGGCTTTGTCAAGCCTGACCTTAAAAACCTCTAAGGAAGGAGATTCCACTACCTCCCTAGGTAACCCATTCCAGTTTCACCCTATTAGTGAAAAAGTTTTTCCTAATGTCCAACCTAAACTTCCCCCTCTGCAACTTGAGACCATTACACCTTGTTCTGTCATCTTCTACCACTGAGAACAGTCTAGATCCATCCTCTTTGGAACCCCCTTTCAGGTAGTTGAAAGCAGCTATCAAATCCCCCCTCATTCTTCTCTTCTGCAGGCTAAACAATACCAGTTCCCTCAGCCTCTCCTCATAAGTCATGTGCTCCAGCCCCCTAATCATTTTTGTTGCCCTCTGCTGGACTCTCTCCAATTTATCCACATCCTTCTTGTAGTGTGGGGCCCAAAACTGGACACAGTACTCCAAATGAGGCCTCACCAGTGCTGAATAGAGGGGAATGATCACATCCCTCGATCTGCTGGAAATGCCCCTACTTATACAACCCAAAATGCCATTAGCCTTCTTGGCAACAAGGGCACACAGTTGACTCATATTCAGCTTTTCGTCCACCGTAACCCCTAGGTCCTTTTCTGCAGAACTGCTGCCCAGCCATTCGGTCCCTAGTCTGTAGCAGTGCATGGGATTCTTCCTTCCTAAGTGCAGGACTCTGCACTTGTCCTTGTTGAACCTCATCATATTTCTTTTGGCCCAATCCTCTAATGTGTCTAGGTTCCTCTGTATCCTATCCCTACCCTCCAGCGTATCAACCACTCCTCCCAGTTTAGTGTCATCTGCAAACTTGCTAAGGGTGCAGTCCACACCATCCTCCAGATCGTTAATGAAGATATTGAACAAAACCGGCCCCAGCACCGACCCTTGGGGCACTCCACTTGATACCGGCTGCCAACTAGACATAGAACCATTGATCACTACCCGTTGAGCCCAGCGATCTAGCCAGTTTTCTATCCACCTTACCGTCCATTCATCCAGCCCATACTTCTTTAACTTGCTGGCAAGAATACTGTGGGAGACTGTATCAAAAGCTTTGCTAAAGTCCAGAAATAGCACATCCACTGCTTTCCCCTCATCTACAGAAGTACCTTTGTTGAGCCCAGGAGGATAGTTCCAGGGAGGGGAAAAATAATATACCAAAAGAGATTGCCTGCTCTTGAGAAACTTGTATCTGATAGCCCTGACAAAATGGGTCCAGTGTGAGTTTGCCTGCCATGCCATATAGGTTTCACACACTGCAGAACCAATTGGGACTGACATTTAAAAATGGCTGGTTTTGTAGATAAGCTCTCACAACCAGATTTGAGAGCATAAAAGCTGTCTGTTCCTTTTGTCAACTACAACACATTTTCCTACCTATCTTCCCTCCTACAAATGCCAGATAGGTATTGGTTGAAATAGATGTGCCAGCCCTCACAAAAGATGCTATGGGTGGACAGTTGTCCAGATCGAGAGGCTTGTGTATCTCCTGGCACTTGTTTTCTATCTAATACCAAAAGTTGTCATACCTGAGTCCAATACATTACTGTCCCTTCACATCATATTGATTGTGCTGTGGATAGAAAGAGGGTTTCTCCTTCTGATGATGCAACGTGCAGTTTTTAGTGGCCTGGGTAGTGGATTCGTCAGGATGTGTAACTATGCAGTGATTACTGAACCACCATGATTTTTGCAAGTTCATTTTTCCCCATCTGAGAGGTGCTTGAAGACAAGCAGTAATTGCATATATTTTTCATAAATTGGAAGATTAGTAATTGTGTTGTCATACCTTTGCAGGGTTGTATTTACCCCTTCCCAATGTTTTGATTGAGGATTTAGGAGTGGGTGGGGTTAAAGTATATGGCACAATTGGACATGGTCTTGTGTCCTATGATCCGTATATGTATGGACTATTCTTCTGTCCCCCATAAATGTGCTTGATCCCCCTGCAAAAAGGTTTGGGCAAGAATTATGGGAAAGGAACTACAGCTCCAGTTATTCTGGGAAGAGTTTTGGGCCCATAGGGACTGTGAGACCCTTCACTGTGATTTACTAGGGGGAAGGTATTGAATAATCTTGAGCTCTTGTTCAGTTAACACCCCTCTGTGAATCTTGCTGGTGTTATCAGAAGTAGCAACAACTAGTGTGGTTCAGTTAATAAGGAATATTTTGAGAACTCTTGAAATAATCTTACTTTGGCTTCCTCATTTAAGTAGAATTGGTCATTTATTCAGAGATTTCTCTCTGGATAAATCTACCTAGTGAGTAGAATAATTGATTCCCTTGGGGTTTTCCTTCACTGTTAGAGTCTGTGTGTTCTAGATTCACCCGATCACACAGCAGTTGCTGGCAAAATGTATTGCTTTAATATTTTTAGATACTGCTTCTGTTTCCAAAATTAAATTTGGAATGTGATTGAGTCAGTTACTCTCAGAATATTCAGTAACTATTCTTTAGTAGGATTTTTATTATTTATAAGTCATTATGGCAATTTATCAGGAAAATTTCTGTTTTCTATTGGTCATTAGGCTGAAATAACCTCCCTGGATCAGTTTTGCATCAGTTTTGGCTCCGAGGCTTTTGAGGAGCCTTCCTACCCCTCACTCCCATGTGTCTTGAAGTAAATGGGCCAGACAATGGGCACTTGATTATGACCTAAGAGAGGTGAATAAAAGAAGGGACATGTGAATTAAATATAATTGTAAGGGACTCCCCTTTGACTTCCCTTTGCCTACCTGTCAAAAATATAAACTTTACTGGTTGGTCACAAAGAGAGTTGGAGTTCTCAGATACAGTGTCCATTATTGGGAGAGCAAATGCACCAAAACTGCCATCGCTAAAGAGACAAGGTGAATGAGGTAATATCTATTTTTGGACCAACTTCTGTTGGTGAGAGAGAGTAGCTTTTGAGCCAGACAGAGCTCTTTTTCAGGTCTTGGAAAGGAACTCCCAGCATCACAGCAAAATGCAAGGTGGAACAGATTATTTAGCATGAGTAGTTAGTATATATTGTAAGGGACCATTATCTACCTGGTCTCTCTAATATCCTGGGACCGACACGGCTACAACTACACTGTATATTGCTAAAGAGACAATTATTCATAATTATTTCTTAGTTTGATTGTAGAGGGCTTGTCCTAAAATGCTCACTACCAGGCGTAGTATTATGAGTAGTCCCATTGATTTGAATGGGACTTAAAGCCTCTGTTGACAATAGTGGGACTACTCAAGTTAGTAAAAACTGTCCTGATAGTACGGGTTTGCAAGATGAGGCAATTTGTCTATAGTAGTTTAGTAACAAAGGGATATGTGCCAGACTGATGAATTTTAAAGGCTTACTAGAAGTTTTGAAGAGTACTTTTTCATAATTTTGAGAGGCGTTAGAAAAGAGTAAATAAAGCCTCGGCACAGATCACATATAATTATGGGCATAGTCCATGGCTGAGTGTCTACATATTTACTGATTATGTATGCAACAAACTTTCTGCAAAAGAACAAGAGCCTTGAGACCCTTAATTCAGGTAAATATAAACTTTGGCTCCACTTGTTAACATCTTTTAAAAGCTTGTAAACATAATTAAAGGAAATGAAAAGGATGCTAAAGAAGGCACACTTTATTTTAAGATTTTCAATACATTTGTGTAATTTAAATAAAAAGGGTGTTAAATAAATTGAATGCAGGGAACAAAAAAGACCCCAATACCGAGTGGCACCTTAGATGAACACACTACAGACACATTATGGCTACTTACTATTGCATTCTGTTGAAATGTAGAAGGATTAATCATTGCTGTAGAAGTATTATAGGACAGGAGCCTTGTATTTTGCTTGGCTGCCTTTTAAACATTGCAAATATCTGCTTGCATTTTCAAAAATATTACATGGTCACTGTCTTAAAACAACCATCATTGAGACCATGGCACCACATGAAAACTATTCCAAGCAAAAGATCAAAGAGCCTGATTTTCTTTCGAGACCAGCTCTAGATATTGCTGCACAAGGCACATTTGCGATATTTCATGGGATTTGTGAGAAACCTAATACATGACTGTAAAGAAAATACAGATATTTTTAATCAAAATGTATCTGAAATATTTTGGAACATTTAAAAATCATTATCTTCTTAAATTTCACAGACAATATTGTGAACTCTCCAACATGAAGTGACCAGTTTAAAATAAAGTATTTTTTTATTTTATTTTTTCATGAATGAACACAACAAAAAGGATTTGAAATCTTGGGTTTAATCTGAATTTGTAAATCTTTCTGTCAAGGATGGAAGGGAGTATATCTGGTGAAAGCCAGTGTTTCCACAATAAATGATCACTTAGAGGGTTCCTCTGTTGAATGTTGGAAATGATTAAGAAGATGCCAACAGTTTAAATCATTGGGGTAGGGGGAATCTTTTTTCATATAAACTTTTTTCAGTAAAAGGATACATATAGTTTATGAGATTTTTAAGATGAACACAGTACAGACTCAAAGAACCTGTTTGAACTTTAAAATCTGTTGCAAGGCAGAGTGACAGTTTAAGTGGTTCCTCCCTTCTTTGCAGAGCCTTAGAACTAGGATTTGGCCTGTTGCCAGATGCCATGAAAATTAGGCAAAACCAGGTCTGGTTATTTGTCTTTCAGTAGTTTCCAGAATGTACCAGGCATCGTGTATGCACAAACAGGCAGACACACAAAGACAGACTGTCCCAAACATCTTTCAACCTAAGAATGAAGTAAGATATTTTCTGTTGGAACCACTTTAGTGAATTAAAAAAAGAAAGATTAAATGAAAGGCTGATACTTTGTTTAGCTGCAAACTGTGAGGAAGCACCATAAAATGGTTTATGAAACAATTGCAGGTACACTGTTAGTACACTGTAGTGTTGGTAACTGTTTTTACATTTACTTAAAATTGTTCTGGGAGTTCATTTTCCTAGCCTGGGAAAAAGCATGTACATGAAGAAGTACTTTGCATGACCAAATCTTGTGCACAGTTGTGTATTCATATCTTCTGATATGATAGATTATACAATTTTAAAAGCATGGTAGTACATTGTTTTTGGTTTAGGACCAACAGCACACAGAGTTCTGGTATCCCTTTATACCGTATTGTTCCGACTATAGGCCGCTCCTGATTATAAGCCGCACCCTTAAAGTTTGGTGCTATTTTAAAAAAAATAAATTTTTAACTTTTTTTAACTTAAAGAAAATATACACATTAGTAGAACAGTAAAACAGTATTTTATTTAATGAATAGGAAGACATGTACCAGTATTTTTAACACTTTTAACACTTTTGGTAGTCCTGCTTTTGATGGCATATGTTATATACTCAGAAATATTGAAAACTATTTTGTAGTTATACTGTAAATAAAGAAGGGAAAAGGAATGGACAACAAGGAGACTGATGGGAACAGTTCTCACCCTCTCCCCTGCACAACAATCAACAACATTAGCAAATGTTCTTAGGGTTAGGAATCATGGCCCCCCCCCGAACTCCTGCCTCATCCAACCCCCCGCGTTCCTTGACACCTCCCCCCACCCCAGGACCCCTGCCCCATCCAACCACCCCTTCTCTCTGTCCCCTGACAGCCCCTGGAACCCTTGCCCCTGACTGCCTCCCACCGCCCCATCCATCCCCTGATCCTTTCTAACTGCCCCACCAGGACCCTTGCCCCTATTCAATCCCGCTGTTCCCTGCCCTCTGACCCCCTCAACTCCTATCCACCCCCCACCCCGAACTCCCCTGCCCTCTCTCCAACACCCCCTCCCTGCCCCCTTACTGCGCTGCCTGGATGTGGCTGGCGGCACTACAGTCTGGCTGCGGCTGGAGCCAGGAGCCCCGGGATGCTGGGCCGGGGCAGGAGTCACGCGGCCGGAGCCCGGAGCTGGAGGATGTGGCGGGAGCCGGACGGCCAGAGCCAGGTAGCTGGCCGGCCAGAGTAGGGCGTCCGGGAAGGGATGCGGGGCCGGGGCTGGAGCCGGGCGGCGGGGGACGCAGGGACGGGGACGGGCGATGCGGCGGCCAGGCAGGGCCGCCCAGAGAATTCCGGGGGCCCGGGGTCTTTGGCGGGGGGGGCCCCTTCCATTCTGGGACCTGCCGCCGAAGTGTCCCGAAGACCCGCCGCGGGGCGCCCCCGCTGCCGAATTACCGCCGAAGCGGGACCCGCCGCTGAAGTGCAACCCGGTCTTTGGCGGTAATTCGGCGGAGGGGGGCCCTCGCCGCGGGTCTTCGGGGCACTTCGGCGGCAGGTCCCAGAACGGAAGGGCCCCCCGCCGCCGAATTACCGCCGAAGACCGAGCTGAACTCGGCAGCGGGTCCCGCTCCATCTTCGGCGGTAATTCGCCAGCGGGGGGTCCTTCCGCCCCGGAGCGGAAGGACCCCCCGCCAGAGAAGACCGGGAGCAGAAGAAGCTCCTGCGCCCGGCCCCGCAAGAGTTTTCTGGGCCCCCCGGAGCGAGTGAAGGACACCGCTCCGGGGGCCCCGAAAAACTCTCATGGGGGCCCCTGCTGGGCCCGGGGGCAAATTGCCCCCTTTGCCCCCCCCCCTCTGGGCGGCCCTGAGGCCGGGGCTGGCGGAGGCGGGTACACGGAGCTGGAGCCGGGTGGCGGGGGAGGAGGGAACGTGGCCGGTGGAGGCAGGTACGCGGGCCTGGGGCTGGGGTGGGGCGGGGACACGGCTGGGGCCGGAGCCGGGCGGCGGGGACTTGGCCGGGGCTGGAGCTGGGTGACGTGAGGCCAGGGCCGGCGGAGGCGGGTACGCGGGGCCGGGGCCGGGCGGCGGGGGAGGCGGGGACATGGCTGGGGCAGCCCAGAGCCCTCTGAGTCCCGGCCGCGGCTGGGATTTAAAAGGCTCTGGGCTCCCCGCCGCGGCGGGCAGCCCAGAGCCCTCTGATTCCCCGCCGCGGCTGAGATTTAAAGGGCTCTGGGCTCCCCGCCGTGGCGGGCAGCCCAGAGCCCTCTGATTCCCGGCCACGGCTGGGATTTAAAGGGCTCTGGGATCCCCGCCGCGGCGGGAAGCCCAGAGCCCTCTGATTCCCCGCCGCGGCTGGGATTTAAAGGGCTCTGGGCTCCCCGCCGCGGCGGGCAGCCCAGAGCCCTCTGATTCCCCGCCGTGGCTGGGATTTAAAGTATTTTTATTGTTTTTTTTTTCAAGATCCCGATTATAGGCCGCACCCCTAATTTAAAGACTTAAATTAGGGGGGAAAAGTGCGGCCTATACTCCGGACAATACGGTAATATGTAATATCTAGGATTTCAGGGCTAAAGAAAATAAATATTTAACTACTTTTTGGTTTTGATCCACGTTTAACTCTATTTGATACAGGTTTGCTGTAATTTCATTTAATATTAGTGAAAGTTATTTAAACGGATGAAAAAGATGGAGCAATCTTAATTTCACTATTTCTGTGGTTACAGATACTCAGCTGGTGTAAATCATTGTAGCACTATTGGCTTTAATCTTAAACTTGGAACTATCTCATACTCCAGACTGTTCAGCTTTAAACATTCATGATAAAACTGCTACACTAATTTTCTTTAAACTTGGCTTGTTTGTAGATCTCACTAGTACTTAAAAATTAAACCACACCTAAAAACTTTGTAATGCACTATATCTTACTGGATGTCAGACTGGATAAGAAATTCCAGTTTGGGTTCTATGTATATTTGTACATATCATCACTGGACAATTACACAACTGCCCAATACCATTCCTGGGGACCTCTTCAAGAGGAAAGACTTGAGTCACTTGAACACAGCTCCATCTGCTTCACCCAGGATTCACAGATATGTAAACAAAGCAACTTCTGAATAGTTTCAAAAGCAACTGCTTGCTCTAAAAGAATTACCTTGGATATCTTGGCTTGGTTTATTACAGAAAAGTGATTTTTGACCAACAAGACTAGCATAGTTCCAACGACATAACTAAATAATGTGGTCATATAAATTATTTGTCATGTCAGCATCTTGGGTAAAATTTTCAGAAGTTCCCAAATGACTTAGAAGCCTAAGTTTCATTTTCTCTTGAGAGCCTAAGTCTCATTGGAAGTCAACGGGGCTTAGACTTTTCAGTGCCTAGAGATCATAGTGAGGCTCTTAAGTCACTTGGGCACTTTTAAAATTTTTGCTCCTTATCTTGCCTGTCTACTTGTGTTTCCAGTGTAGTGCAATTCACCCCAGTATCTAGGTGTCAGATACATAAACAAGACTCACACCAATTCTGCCCAAAATAGGTCCTCCACAAAGTTTTTGCTGCTTTCTTGGCATTTGAGATAATGTCAGATCTGTCTTTCCACAACCTTCTCAATAGTCTTCCCAACACACAGTGTGAGGGGCAGGGCAGAAATTGGCAAGACCTTCAATGTGAAGAGTTGGTTTCTTGTGTTATTTGAAAGATTGTGGTACTTTCCCCTTCCAAAGAGATGAGTTGATAATCTGCATCAATAATGGACTATGTATCCCCTAATAGATTTTACCAACCTAAAGCTCCCCCAACACGTCTAGAACATCAGAGAGTGACAATGACCAAAATACTACCAGAGAAGTTGGTGCATTTGTGCCTACTCTGACATGGATCTGCTATCATAAAAGCAGTCAATCTAATATGAATCTGGCTAATCTCATCAGCAAAGGAGATATAACTGACAAAATACAACATGACCTTCCTCCTCTCCTCATCTGGCCTTGCCTTTTTCTCTCCCCACAACCAACTCTCTCTTTAGCCTCAGAAGTTTCTCATCTGCTCTCCTCTTCTAACCTCTCCACCTACCCCAGTGACCCCATCCCATCCCAACTCCTGATCTCCCTCTCATCCACTCTGACCCTTCCCGTACTTTTATCATTAACCTCTTACTGTCCTCTGGCTTTCTCCTCCCTCTTCCCCCAATACAAGCATGCTCTAGGCTCTCCCTTTTTTAAAACCCCCACCCTTGACCCCTCTTGCCTCTTCAATTACTGCCCCTTCTCCCTTTTAGCTGTAAACTCATTTAATGTAGTGTTTACAATTGCTGTCTGTAGTTCCTCTCCAATTCCATTCTATACCATCTTCAAATTTAACTATTATCTGTATGCTGATGATTCATATATATACCTCTCTACTCCAGACCTGTCTACTTCTGTAGAAACTAAAATCTTGGCCTGTCTTTCTGACATTTCCTGGCGGATGTCTAGCCATAAGCTCCAGATCGACATAACTAAATAGAGCTCTTAATCTCCCACGCCCTCTTTCCTACCTCCTTTCTGTGGACAACACCAGTATCCTGCTTGTCACTCAGACCTTGAACCTCGGTGTCATCTTCAACTCTAAATAAAAAACAGGTCCTCACATCCAGGCTATATGTAAACCTTGCCATTTCTTTTTGCATAACCTCTCTAAGATATAACCTTTCCTATCCATCCACACAGCTAAAATCCTTGTCTAGTCTTTCAACTCATGTCTCAATTACGGCAATATCCTTTTCTCTGGCCTTGACAAATGTAGATCCATTCAGAATGCTGCTGCAAAGCTCATTTTCCCAGCCCAACACTTTGACCATGACACCCGTTTTTGTATCCCTCTACAAGCGACTTATCTTCAAAGATTCATAGACTCTAGGACTGGAAGGGACCTCGAGAGGTCATCAAATCCAGTCCCCTGCCCTCATGGCAGGACCAAATACTGTCTAGACCATCCCTGATAGACATTTATCTAACCTACTCTTAAATATCTCCAGAGATGGAGATTCCACAACCTCCCTAGGCAGTTTATTCCAATGTTTAACCACCCTGACAGGAACTTTTTCCTAATGTCCAACTTAAACCTCCCTTGCTGCAGTTTAAGCCCATTGCTTCTTGTTCTATCCTTAGAGGCTAAGATGAACAAGTTTTCTCCCACCTCCTTATGACACCCTTTTAGATAACTGAAAACTGCTATCATGTCCCCTCTGTCTTCTCTTTTCCAAACTAAACAAACCCAATTCTTTCAGCCTTCCTTCATAGGTCATGTTCTCTAGAACTTTAATCATTCTTGTTGCTCTTCTGGACCCTCTCCAATTTCTCCACATCTTTCTTGAAAGATGGACACAATACTCCAGCTGAGGCCTGACCAGCGCAGAGTAGAGCGGAAGAATGACTTCTCGTGTCTTGCTCACAACACACCTGTTAATGCATCCCAGAATCACATTTGCTTTTTTTGCAACAGCATCACACTGTTGACTCATATTTAGCTTGTGGTCCACTATAACCGCTAGATCCCTTTCTGCCATACTCCTTCCTAGACAGTCTCTTCCCATTCTGTATGTGTGAAACTGATTGTTCCTTCCTAAGTGGAGCACTTTGCATTTGTCTTTATTAAACTTCATCCTGTTTAGCTCAGACCATTTCTCCAATTTGTCCAGATCATTTTGAATTTTGACCCTATCCTCCAAAGCAGTTGCAATCCCTCCCAGTTTGGTATCATCTGCAAACTTAATAAGCATACTTTCTGTGGCAATATCTAAGTCGTTGATGAAGATATTGAACAGAGCCGGTCCCAAAACAGACCCTTGCGGAACCCCACTCATTATACCTTTCCAGCAGAATTGGGAACCATTAATAACTACTCTCTGAGTATGGTTATCCAGCCAGTTATGCACCCACCTTATAGTAGCCCCATCTAAGTTGTATTTGCCTAGTTTTTCGATAAGAATATCATGCGAGACCGTATCAAATGCCTTACTAAAGTCTAGGTATACCACATCCACCACTTCTCCCTTATTTACAAGACTCATTATCCTATCAAAAAAAGCTATCAGATTGGTTTGACATGATTTGTTCTTTACAAATCCATGCTGGCTATTCCCTATCACCTTACCACCTTCCAAGTGTTTGCAGATGATTTCCTTAATAACTTGCTCCATTATCTTCCCTGGCACGGAAGTTAAACTAACTGGTCTGTAGTTTTCTGGGTTGTTTTTATTTCTCTTTTTGTAGATGGGCACTATGTTTGCCCTTTTCCAGTCTTCTGGAATCTCTCCTGTCTCCCATGATTTTCCAAAGACAATAGCTAGACGCTCAGATACCTCCTCTATTAGCTCCTTGAGTATTCTAGGATGCATTTCATCAGGCCCTGGTGATTTGCAGGCATCTAACTTTTCTAAGAGATTTTTAACTTGTTCTTTTTTTTATTTTCTCTTCTAAACCTACCCCTTCCCATTAGCATTCACTATGCTAGGCATTCCTTCAGACTTTTTGGTGAAGACCAAAACAAAGAAGTTATTAAGCATCTCTGCCATTTCCAAGTTTCCTGTTACTGTTTCTCCCACCTCACTGAGCAGTGGGCCTACCCTGTCTTTGGTCTTCCTCTTGCTTTTTATTGTATTGATAAAAAGTCTTCTTGTTTCCCTTTATTCCTGTAGCTAGTTTGAGCTCATTTTGTGCCTTTGCCTTTCTAATCTTGCCCCTGCATTCCTGTGTTTGCCTATATTCATCCTTTGTAATCTGTCCTAGTTTCCATTTTTTATATGACTCCTTTTTATTTTTTAGATCATGAAAGATCTTGTGGTTAAGCCAAGGTGGTCTTTTGCCACATTTTCTATCTTTCCTACCCAGCGGAATAGCTTGCTTTTGGGCCCTTAATAGTGTCCCTTTGAAAAACTGCCAACTCTCCTCAGTCGTTTTTCCCCTCAGTCTTGATTCCCATGAGACCTTACCTATCAGCTCTCTGAGCTTACCAAAATCTGCCTTCCTGAAATCCATTTTCTCTATTTTGCTGTACTCCCTTCTACCCTTCCTTAGAATTGCGAACTCTATGATTTCATGATCACTTTCACCCAAGCTACCTTCCACTTTCAAATTCTCAATGAGTTCCTCCCTATTTGTTAAAATCAAATCTAGAACTGCTCCCCCTCAGTAGCTTTTTCAACCTTCTGAAGTAAAAAGTTGTCTGCAGTGCAATCTAAGAACTTATTGGATAGTCTGTGCCCCGCTGTGTTATTTTCCCAACATATATCTGGATAGTTGAAGTCCCTCATCACCACCAGATCTTGGGCTTTGGATGATTTTGTTAATTGTTTAAAAAAAGCCTCATCCACCTCTTCCACCTGGTTAGGTGGCCTGTAGTAGACCCGTAGCATGACATCACCCTTGCTTTTTACCCCTTTTCCTATGTCCATCTCCACTTCAGTCCAAGTGTGTACATTTTTAATATACAAGACAACACCTCCTCCTTTTTTCCCCTGTCTATCCTTCCTGAGCAAGCTGTACCCATCCAAGTGTACTTTCAAGGGCTGTCATAATGTATACCCACCTTACCAATTATTTCTCATTTAGTATCTGGAGGTATGCTCCAATGCCAACTTCCATTGCCCACTTAGTAAATTTTCAAACATATACCTTCATGCTTTCTCCCATGCTGCTCCTGATGCTTGGGAAGGCTTGCCATAAACACCTACAGCCAGAGCCGCCGAGAGCAGGTTCAGGCCCTGGTGAAAAAATTTTTTCGGGCCCCCTAGCAGGGGCGGACCGGCTAAACAGGGCCGACGAAGCCCCCTTCCAGACCTCCGGGCCCCGGTAATTTGTACCGGCTTCCCCCCATCTCGTCAGCCCTGCCCATAGCTACCTCATTATCCTCCTTCAAATCCCTCCTCAAAACTCTCTTTTGCTATACTGCCTATGAAAAATGTGACAACAGTTAGGCTGCTGGTGTGCTGAGACCACATCCTTTTGTGCTGACCTATATTGTCTCATTGTTTCCTTGTATCCCCCCCATCTGTCTGTCTGTATCCATCTGATTTCTCTTGTCTTATAGCTAGATTGTAAGCTCTTTGGAGAAGGGATCATCATTTTGTGTTTGTATAGTGCCAAGCAAACACATGGACCATGATTGCAGTTCCTAGACACTGTGGTAATACACATAATAATAATAAATCACATTGAGATACATTAGACTAAAATTCTGTGTTAAGGTAGTCTGGATTCACAGGGCTTTATACTACCTGAAACAGGTAATTTCATTGCATTCAAAACTTTCTTTATCTCCTTCACAGGTACAGTAAAGTATTTCTACCATTCTTTATTTTGCCTCAGTCAGATTCAAGTATATTTTTGTATACTTGTTCACCAGTCTCTTTTCATGCTTCATCGGTAACAAGTCATTTGTATATCAAGATGACCTGTAAGTGTGCTCAAAGGGTAGGGACATTTAGTGAAGGATGTACACAAAGCACACAGAGAAACTATGCTGCAGCAACCAAATTTCAGACAAATAATGTGTAGGTCAGCATTCTCACACATCTACAAGAGTTAGAAAAGATTTCAGATCATACTCAAAGAAAAATGTAGAAAATGTGCAGATCATTACCAAAGAAAAATACTGAAGGACCAAAAAGGTTACAGACTTAGATATGTACAGAAATAAAAATGGATCACTATCTATCATGCCCCATTCTTCTACGCCAGTTCAGCTAATAACCTAAGAACGTTATCTGTTTACAACCCTGTGTTCTCTGCTAAGCACATCCAGCAATGTCAGACAAACAGTTTGTGCTCTCCTGAAAGAACCTCAAAAGAATTATTTAACAATCCATTCTCTGGAATGAAACAGATATTGGAAGAGTCATAACTGTTCAGTCTGAGAATGCTGACTGAAAATCAAGTAAACAATTTAAAAGATTCTAAATTAGAAGTCAAAATATTCAGAAGAAACAAAAATTACACAGCACAGAAGAAAAACACTCAACATATATATTAAAATAACAGCTGGTTTTGAGGTCAGTTGTAGTGAAATATATAGGGGACAAGAAGGTTACCGAGATCATTATTTTATGATCAAGGTCATTTTTCTGTCTTGAGAGTAGTGTTTTACAAAATATTGTTCAGACAAACTGTCACTATATCTTTTTATTACACTTAAGTGTTTTAAATCCTCCCTAGACCTACCTAAGAAACAGACCATATTTGTAGCTTTCATATTAACACCAAATCTAAAAAAAATCTCCTATTTGTTTCTGAAGATCTATTTTACCATGATAGAGATGGGAAATTTACCAACTAATAATAGCAAAATTGATGAGAAACTGGAGATAATATATACATCTAATATTATTTATGAGAAAAAGTGTTTTTATAAATATGGTCATTCATTACACTGAACACTACTTGTGTTGTAACTCTTTCCCCTATCTTTCATATGTTTGTCTGTTTCAGTGTATGTTTTTCAGGCAGGGACCATACGTTCTTTATTTGTATAGCACCCAGCCAATTGTGAGTGCTCCCAGAAACTTATTACCCCACACCCCCAACCCAACACCGCCAGAAAAAAAGTAATTGTTGTCTTCAGTAGGAGTTCTGTCACAATAAAAACAGCAGGATTTGTCCTAGTGTACAGGAGTCACTTCCGAACTTGAAATTCATCCATCTCTGGTTTGGAAGCACCTCTGGTTAACGGCAACACAGCTGCAAGTAAGTGAAGAAGAATCCTAAATCCAGCTGAAAGTGCAGAGCTTGTCTTTACAGACAAGACAAATGGCTTGTTACAGAATTTGAACTACAAGCCAAGATAATGTGACAGTGCTCTTTTGTTAAAATTAAGGAGAAATAGTTGAGTTAAATGGTATTCTGCCTGTTGGATGACTGTATATTCAAATGATTGATTGTAAATGTTTTCTTCAAATCATAATATTCCAGATTTAAAAAAAATATTTGTATTGAAATTAAATGTTTTACATACGTTACTTTACATTTTAACCAATTGTAGAGATTTAGCAAAAAAAATATCGTCGTAATGGAGCTAGTCTACAGCTGAAGCACAGGACTGTTACCTAGAAACCTCTAGTTACTGGGGCTTGATAGATATATCAACAGATAGCTTAGAAAAATAGATTCTGACTCCCATTCCAGTGCCCTAACCAACAAAACGTGCTACCTCACCAGCAAGCATTGCATCAGTCAACAAGCATTCTTAAATCTCTATTTATCATGCAATATTACTGGAGAAGAAATTTGATTTGTGTCTCACATATGCGACACTGTAGAAATGAATGATTTTACTACACTGCATATTCTAGTTCCCCAGGTGCAGAGGTGAACAGAGACAACACTCACTCATTGCTTTAATCTTCAAACCAAGCAGTATAATAAATCAAAGTCATCAACCAATGAACAAATATGGAAAGTGTTACCAAAAGGAAAAGGGATTAAATATTTATAGTAAGAAAAATTAATAAGATGAGAACTCAAATCTTTGCTAAAATTATATTTAAAAAATTATTTTAGAACTGTGACTTAATCTTAGGGAATTATTACTAGTCAGATTTTACCTAATACCAACACTTCCTAATCCTGGTGCACACTGTTAAAACTCCAGCAACTATACTCTTTCTTAACATTAACTAGAAACACCTACAACTATTAGTTCTGACATAGCCACAATATACCGAGTGTTAAAAAAGCCTCACTCATATGAAGATGTATTAAATGCTAGTTTATTTACACATGTCTTTAATGCAAAAACATTCACTAGTAAAGACAGCATTATACTCTGAAACCTGAAATTGCAAATCAGGCAGTAAAAAGTAAAGAGAGAACGGTCAGGGACAAACAATTCAGTAGCTTCAACAAGAGTCAGTGACACAAAGATTTTCCCTACTTAAAAAAAAAAAAGAGAGGAGAAAAAGCTGGACACCAACTACATATTGTGCCAAATCCCCATTCTCATAAAGAATGAACAGAGTACGTTTCTTAACTGCAAAATAAATTGGAAATAAAGAATACAAAAACAGAAACTGTCTTAAAAATATATAAAAGTTTGAGTATGCTACACAATATTTATATGACCTCATTACAGTGTAATAAAATGTTTTTGAAAAATATTTATAATTTAGAAAGTGATTTTCTTCTCAAAATATTTACATGTTAATGAGTTAACCTCGCAGCACATCATGCTGTCCAAGGGGAAAAGTTATAATTTGTCTAACGTCACGCATAAAGCCTGTGGCAGAGATAAGATTAGAACCAAAACCTCATAACTCTGAAGACCAGGTTTCTATACCCCCTTTGCCCCCCCCCCCCCCGCCGCCGCCGCCGCCGCCGCCGCCGCCACCGCCGCAGCTGTCATTGACCTCTGTATGACCCTGGGCAGGTCACTTCATCTTTCATTGACTTTGTTTCCCCTCCCACCTCTTTTTTGTCTTGTATATTTGGATTGTAAACTCCTGAGTCAGGGACTATATTTCATAATGTGTTTGTACAGAACCTAGGGCAACAGGGTCCCAATATTAATTGGGACCTGTAGATCTTACTGTAACATCTATATAATAAAAACTGATGATTTTGTGTTAGCACACCTTCACTTAGCGCTTTCTTTAGTGTTTTTATCTATAAGTAGCAAGAACAAGACAGAAGGAAAGAAAAAATGAGGGAGGAGAAAGGGAAACAAAAGAATACTATGTACAATTGTCATATGACTCATGCTGCTGTTGTTTCTGTAGGGTATTTTAATCAAATACTTCTAGGAATGCTCACTATATTTCTTCAAAGAAAGCAAAGCTCAGGTTACACAGAAGGAAACACTCTCAAGACTCTTTAAATCACGCAGTTTTGTTACATGATAGAAATGAAATTGGTCGTTTACTGTACACTTTTGCTGTTTTTCTAACAACTTTAAAAATTAAAATAGGAATCAGGGAATAGATTTGTTTATTTTTACCCCATCTGTTATGGCTGGTTTTATCTTAACCACTAATATATCATGAACCACCCAAGCTTGAAAATGATTTTTATGGTGGTTACCTCCCAGGTATTGGTCTTTGTAATTAAATAGCTGATGAGCAGATCTTAGTGCCAGCTTTGTGGATTCAGCTGTGTACAAGCGTTAGGTGCTATATCATGTTACTCTTCAGTATGTGACTTTGGCCAGAATCCCAAAGCCATCCCTGCCAATAAGTATGTGATTAATACGGAGTTTTTTCGACATGCTTGGCAGTCCTTGTACAATTACCTCACACTGACAGCTGTATTTGATCTTCAGTCAGTTGTGTGTTTTCTGCAGGCTTTCAACTTATTTTATTTTTGCCTTGGGGTATTTTGTAGCTGGCCAGAAGTGGTTAGAAATGGAGTCTTAAAATATTCTTGCTGCTGCTTCTTTTTTTTTTTGCTTTTATTTGCACTTCATTATTTTTGTGGCCAAAGAGATTGTAAATGCTCATGTACATTGGATTTGTGTAGTAGAAAAATGCAATTGAAGTGTAAACAAAATGAATAAGTAACTGATCTCAAGGTTCTGTACACTTTGAACGTGAGGAAATGAAAACATCCGTTTCAAGGAATCCTTTGAAAGATATCTCCCCTCCTTCCCAATCCACCACCACCACCACCATTTGTCTCAAATAAAATAATATATAAACGATGGTAGAGAGCTCTGTCTTGCAAGATGACTCCAACTCTAAGTCAGTCTTCACTGACTTTTGACAAAAGCAAAACAATACCTAATTATCTTTGGGTAGGACTTTCTGTTTTAGTATCCAGACCCAGCATATAGTTTGGTCAACAAGTTCAAAAGCAATTTTCTTTGTCAATATCTGCTGCACATTTGTGATTATTAATATTTACTTATAAAGCAGCACAGGTCTACATGGTGATTTTGATCAGAATTTCATAGCATAACTTAATTTATTATTTCACTGTGACTTTTTAGTTATAAATAAGGCCAGAGGTTTAGACAGACTCTATGTGTGTTAATGTGGATGCTGGAGGAGACCCTGGTTAATAATTAGAGTTCTATTTGGATTCTTGTTGTTTAAAGGGACATTGTTAACTCAAAAAAATCACATTCTATCTGAAAACCATATACCCAACATTGTTACAAATAACCACTAAGGTGCTAGAAACTCAGCTGATGTCAATTTGTATAGTTCTTCTTCAAGTGGTTGCTCATGTCAATTCCATTGTAGATGTGCGCGCGCCCACGTGTGTGGCCGTCGGAGACTTTTGCCTTAGTGGTACCCGTAGAGCCAGCTGTGGCATCCTCTGGAGTGCCACACTCATGGCACAGTATATCAGGCGCTGCTGGTCCTGCACATTCTGTTCCATCTTACCGCCCGTGGTGGTCTGTTGGAGCACCTCTGTCCCTTGCTTCGCAAGTGGTCAGTGGTTTCTCGTCTAGTTTAGCCTTGTGCTTTACCTATCTTTAAATAGTCTTAATCATTGTTAGATAGTTGTTAAGTACCCGTTAAGTGTTTAGATAGTGTCCCATCGGGGACTTTGCCCCCGGTGGGGCATGCCCCACTTTCCACAAAGAGAGAGCAACATATGTCTCAAGGCCGTCCTGATCATAGAATCATAGAATATCAGGGTGGGAAGGAACCTCAGGAGGTCATCTAGTCCAACCCCCTGCTCAAAGCAGGACCAATCCCCAACTAAATCAATGAAGGCTGCCTTGCACCCAGCTTTGGAGGCAGTGCGGCCCGAATCAGAACCCAGCACTTCAACTTCGGTGCGTAGCGCATCTCCGGCACCAGGGTCCTCCCAGCACTGATCCCCATCACTGGTGTCGAAGAAAAAGACTAAGAAGATGGTGGCACCGGCCAAGCCCAACCAAGGGGCTCTGGGCAAAGGACCCTGCTCGATCCTCATGCCCACTCCGGACCTGCTTAAGGGCTCGGCCATGGGGAGTTTCTCTCCCCGTAAACACGCACCACCAACTCCAGGGAGCAGTAAAGGGCCTTGGCTGATGGTATGGCTGACCCCCTCCGAGGGCCCAGCACCAGGAGAACTGAAAGCACCTCCTCCGCATCCGATACCATGTTTGGCAAAGGAATCAGCTGTGGCTCCCCATGAGGGCAAGCCCACCGGCAAGGCCTCGCACAAGATAGGTGAGCGCCAATGGTCTCTGGAGCCAAGCCAGAGCCCTAGGTCACCATGTTCTTGATCTCCGTGCCGACCAAAGTCTCTGGCCCGTTGTTACAAGCTGTCAGCACCGTGCTCCCGATCCTGAAGCTCACTTAGGCATCATCGATCTCCCAGGACCAGTCTTCATCCCACTGTCAGTCGCTGTTGCCAAGATTCTACAGCCCCACCCCGGTAGCTGGAGGGAGACGACTTCTTGAGCTTGGAGGCACAATTCAGCCCCTGGCCCAGACAACGTGATTGGGCTCCAAAGGGCACGTCAGCAGCATCAGCACCAGCTTGGCAGCAGAGCCAGCGGCTGACCCAATGGCCATATTGGAATGCATGGGGCGTTCCCAAAATGTCAGTAACCCATTCCCGCGAGTCCTCGGTTGCTGCATGAGACAGACCGCAGGCAGTGCCCCCAGTACCTGCAGCACTGGCCTTGGTGCAGGATGTCCTAGCGACTGCCTTGGGTGAGGAGCCGGTACCCATCCCTGGCAAGTGAGGACACCTCCGGACCTCCCTCGGTCATCCAATCATCCTACACCTCCCTGGACGAGGCAGTGAAAGGACCTTCTAGGGCTAGCCCACCGGATGATTTCCATGAGCATCAGGCACTGCTCCGCAAGGTGGCAGCTAACTTGGGTCATGCTTCTGGTACACAAAGGAGTCTTGAATATTGCCAAAACCATCTGGCAAACCCCGTCCTCCAATCCCCCACACACACCTAAAAAAGGGCAGAAAAGAAATACTTAATTCCGATGAAAGGGCTCGAGTACTTATCCACTCATCCACCACCGGGATCATTGGTTGTGTCGGTGGCCAATGAATGGGACAGACGGGCCCACCACTTCTACCCCTAAGAACAAAGAGGCGAAGCGACTGGATTTGTTCAGTTGAAAGATTTATGTTATATCCATCCTCTAGTTTCGGGTGGTGAACCATCAGGCCCTTCTGGGCTGCTACAATTTTAACTTTTGGGACTCTTGCCGCAAGTTGAAGGACTCTGTGTCTCAGGAGTTGGCCCAGGAGTCCGCGACTATGGTGGACGAAGGAACCACAGCGGCCCAGTCCTCCCTCCAGATGGCTTGGGACTCGGCTGATTCAGCTGCCCAAGTGGTCGACTTGGTAGTGGTCATGAGGCACAGTTCCTGGCTCCAAACCACCGGCACAAGGGATACAGGCCTCCATCCAGGACATTCCGTTTGATGAGGTTGGCCTGTTCTCCAACAAAATGGATGCGGGTCTGCACGGCCTAAAGGACACGAGGGCGACCCTCCGCTCCCTGGGGATACACACACCTCAGTCATCCAGGGAGCCATTCCAGTCTCTTCCGCCACCTAGGCAGTGGCAGCCTTGACAGGGGCCTACGAGGAAAAGGGACACTGGGTTCAACTGCCACCACCCTTCGTCATCCTGATCTCCTGCGCAGCCTGGCCCGGTGAAACACCAGGGAGGCCAGAAGCGCTCATTTTGAGGGTGCACTCGGAGCAACAAACTAGCCAACTGCCCAGATCTGTCCCACTCTTTCCTCGACCGCCTTTTCCCTTACCGCTCAGTCTGGTCACGGGTTATCTTGGAGCATTGGGTCCTGGACATAGTGGCTCAGGGCTACACCCTGCAATTTTTGACTGCCCCCTTCCCACCCACCCCTTTCCTCATCCCTCTTCAGGGACCCTTCTCACGAGCAGCTCCTTGTTCAGGAAGTTGAGAACCTTCTCAGTCTGGGGGCCATGAAGGAGGTTCCTTGGGATATGCAAGGAAGAGGATTCTACTCCTGCTACTTCCTAATCCCAAAGGCAAAAGTGGTGCTCAGACCTATCCTGGACCTGCGGGGCCTCAACAAGTCTCTCATGAAGTCGAAGTTCCGCATGGTATCATTGGCCTCCATCAGCCCTTATCTGGATCTGGGGGACTGGGACGCCACTCTCAACTTAAAAGACGCTTACTTTCATATCTCTATCTTCCCGAGGCAAAGATGTTTCTTGCGCTTTATAGTGGCAGAGCACCACTTTCAGTTTACAGCGCTGCCCTTTGGCCTGTTCTCTACCCCCCAGGGCATTCACAAACTGCATGGCGCTGGTAGGGGCTTACCTGAGGCCTCGAGGGGTCCAGATCTTCCCATATCTCAATGATTGGCTCATCAAGGGCAAGTCTCCGGAGCAGGTCCAGAGGAGCCTCAATCTGGTGCGGTCCACCTGCAGCAATCTGGGTCTCCTAATAAACATGGGAAAGTCCACGTTAACGCCGGTTCAATGCATAGAGTTCATTGGCGCAGTTCTCAACTCCATGAGATCCAGGGCCTTCCTGCCAGAAGCAAGCTTTCAAGCCATGTCGGACTTGGTCGGCCACATACAGAACCAACCGCTCACCGTGGCCCACACGTGCCTGCGACTGTTGGGCCACATGGCCTTGTGCACCTACATAGTAAGCCATGCCCGGCTTTCTCTGAGGCCCCTGCAAGTGCGGCTGACTTCGGTCTACATTCCCAGCAGGCACCCCTTGGATCCAGTAGTCACGGTGCTGAGCCATGTCCTCTCATCTCTGGACTGGTGGCAGGATACCAGGTTGGTGCTTCAGGGAGTCCCTTTCGCAACCCCCTTGCCCTTGCTCACTTGGTCTCAGACACATCAGACCTGGGCTGAGGAGCCCATCTGAGTGAGCTCAACACCCAGGGCCATTGGCTGCAACATGACCTGGCCCTTCATATCAATGTCAGGGAGCTCAGAGTAGTTTTCCGGGCATGCCAGGCTTTCTTCCCCCACCTGAAAGGCAAGGTGATGCAGGTCCCAACGGACAATACTGCCACAATGTACTACATCAACAGGCAGGGCGGCTCCAGGTCTTCAGCTTTTTGTCGGGAAGCTCCCAGCCTCTGGGACTTTTGTATGCGACGTGCCATTCATTTGGTGGCCTCCCACCTGCCCGGAGCCAAGAACATCCTGGTGGATCATGTCAGCAGCATCTTCTCATCTCGCCTCATCGCTGTCCTCAGACAAAGTACACCTGGTGGCCATCTCGGCTTTCCATCCTGTTTGACGGCAGGTCGGTCTTCGCCCATCCCATGACAGCATGGTTCCTGAAAGGTCTGAAGCACCTTTACCCACATGTCCAGGACCCAGTCCCTCCTTGGGACCTGAACCTTGTGCAGTCCAGGCTCATGTGGCCTGCCCTTAGAGCCCCTGGCTTCCTGTTCCCTTCTGCTTCTCTCCTGGAAGGTGTCCTTTTTGGTCATTATAACCTCGGCCCATAGGGTTTCTGAGATCAGGCCACTCATGTCAGAGTCCCCTTATGTGGTCTTCTATTAGGACAAGGTACAGCTGCATCTGCACCTGGCATTTCTGCCCAAGATCGTTTCCCAGTTCCATACTGGTCAGGACATATATCTTCCGGTCTTCTGCCCAAAGCCTCATACTACAGATGAGAAACGCAGGCTGCATACATTGGACGTCAGGCAGGCACTGGCCTTCTACATAGAGAGAACGAAGCCGTTCCGTAAGTCTACACAACTGTTTGTCACAGTCACTGACAGGATGAAGGGTTTCCCGGTGTCTACCCAGAGAATCTCTTCCTGGATCACAGCCTGCATCCGTTACTGCTGTGAGCTGGTGAAAGTGCCCCCACCAGCGATTGTGATGGCTCATTCAGCTAGGGCGCAAGCGTCATTGGCAGTCTTCCTCCCTCAGGTACCGATCCAGGAAATTTGCCACGCCAAGACCTGGTCATCCATCCACACGTTTGGTTCACACTATGCACTGACAGCAGGCTCAGGCTGATGCTGGTTTCAGCAGAGCAGTACTCGAATCTGCAAGATTGTGAACTCTGAGCCCACCGCTGTGGATTCTGCTTGTGAGTTAACTACAATGGAATCGACATGAGCAAGCACTCGAAGAAGAAAAACGGTTACCCGCCTTTTTGTAACTTGTTCTTCGAGATGTGTTGCTCATGTCCATTGTATTACCCACCCTCCTGCCCCACTGTCGGAGTTGTCAGCAAGAAGGAACTGAGAGGGCGCCACAGCCAGCCCTACTGGTACCGCTAAGGCAAAAGTCTCCGGCCATACACGTGGGCACACCCTCACCTACAATGGAATGGACATGAGCAACACATCTCAAAGAACAACTGTTACAAAAAGGTGGGAAACCGTTTTTTCCATGAACATAAAGAATCTAGTCCAAGAGTTTTTATGTTTCCAGTTTCTACACTTTGTCCTAGACTGAAGAAGAAGAAGAAGTTGGGAATTTAGACTCAATAAATACATTGGAAAGTACAAATGGAGAATTTGGGGTAAAAGGAATTTGTGAAAACTGAGACATTGGAAGGAAATGGACAGGAGCTCTGGAGCTTGAATATCAAAAGAAATAATGGGCATGAGGTGTGGGTTTTGTAATGTATGTATAATATCAAAATATTTTTAAAAATGCCACCTTTCAGGAATAACAATGCACACAACATATGTTAAACAATATTACATAGGGTACGTCTATACTTACCGTATGGGTCGGCGGCTAGCGTTCGACTTCTCGGAGTTCGATATATCGCGTCTAATCTAGACGCGATATATCAAACTCCGAACGCGCTCCCGTCGACTCCGGAACTCCACCACCGCGAACGGCGGTGGCGGAGTCGACGGGGGAGCCGCGGACTTCGATCCCGCGACGTCTGGACGGGTGAGTACTTCGAACTAAGGTACTTCGAGTTCAGCTACGCTATTCGCGTAGCTGAACTTGTGTACCTTAGTTCGACCCCCCCCCCTTAGTGTAGACCAGGCCATAGAAGTAGTATTGCACATTGGTCAATATTTGTTGCATTGTACATTTATAAAGTTACAGCAGCCATTCAGTTTCACCAAATGCTGTTTCTTAAGCAATGGAAGGGGAAAGGTGCTATAAGCATATAGAACACACTAGATGAGGTCACCGTGTTGGTCCATGTGAACTAGATAGTACCAAGAGGAATCAACAACACTAATTCTATTTATAGCAAGACCAGTATAAAACCAAGTGGCAAAAATGGAGAAAGATAAATCCAATTTGGAATCAGATTTTTATTTTATTATTTTCAATGGCAATCTTGGTACGAAAGCCAAGTTTAAAGTGTCAGTGTCACTTAAAATGCTTCCAGACTATACAATCTCTGGGTTTAGCAATATTATAGTTATGTCAGTGCTAAATTAGAATGAGCTTTCTTTCTCTTCAAGTTGTACTCATGCCGAAACACTTTAAGAGACTGATATTTCACTACACTTCAGTAACAAATTGCCTCAGCCAAGGTAAAGGTTAAAAATGATATAAATGACAGTTGTTTTCCTTTGGAGAGTATAATTTCTGAAACAAAATGCAATCCTGAGTAGAGTTGGCAGTTCGGTCTGTACATTAAAAGGTTATTTCTGCCTTCTGTTTGTCACATACTATATACAAACTGATGGACTCAGTCACTAGAAAATAAATCACAGTTCACCTCCATCCATTTTTAGTTATGTATGTATTGGAGTAGCTTAACGCCTTAAAAATAGGATGAGAAGAAAAAGGCCATCAGCAATTTGAATGAAACAAGTATCCTCTATGTTTATAGTACGTTGCATAATGTAATAACTGATTTGTGTTGACTATCTGTCAGAGATCTGAAGAAAAAGAATAGTGTTCCAAACCAGAATTTATAAATCATCTGCATGTTATTGAAAACAGTAAAACAAAAAATCGGATTTGTACTCTTTAAAATAAACCATTGGTGATTTGGATAGTCATTGTCTTTCCACCCAGTATGAATTATGTTTGCTATAGTGAGTAATATTTAGTGTTAAATAAATTAGAATGAGTATGTAAAAAAAGTTTTGTAAAAAAAAATTGTCTGCATTAGGGACTATTTGCTTAGTAATAAACCATTCTGTTTCAGAAGTTGCAAAGGAAAACTTGTGAATATGTTTCTATGCATAACACTTGAGAATCACTGGGAACTAAAAAGAAAGAAAACATTTTAATAAATGCAAATGAGTCTTCAAAAACACTGGGTCAGGTAGGGTGACCAGATGTCCCGATTTTATAGAGACAGTCCCAATATTTGGGGCTTTTTCTTATATAGAGTCCTATTACCCTCCATCCCCATCCCGATTTTTCACACTTGCTATCTGGTCACCCTAGGGTCAGGAAATAAACAAGAAACTATAATACACTGTGGAACTTTCTCGGCTAAAGGAATAAAATATAGAGGCCTTGATCCTTCACTGCTTTGCAGCTTTTGGAGTCATTTATGCATGTGCAAAGTTAATTTAAAATGTTACCAGACTAGAAGGGTGGTATTTTACACTCACTCTGCACAGTATAAAATTCTATACAAAGTATAGCATAGAACACAGAAGAGTGAGGCCCACTGTTTTCCTATACATTGATCCAAACAATACACTGAACTGGGTAAAATTGACAACATTAGTACCCATCCTCTTTAAACGTTTTTCTGTGGCCTATTCCACATATATGAATGGAATAACAAATACTGAGGACTTCCCAAACTAAAAAAATCCTTTGCTCTTACATGCATTGCCAAATTTTTTTTTCCATAAGCACCAAAAGAAGCAGTAAATAGGGTATGTTTAGTGTTCCATACCCTGGCCACGTGATATAAGTTGCACTATTTTCTATCCACACATATTTGTTCTGGTTAGTTGTACAACTCTTGTTTAGCCATGAAATGCTGACCAAACAAATCAGCATGAGGGATCTATGCAGTGGAATGGAGAGTTTTGACAAGAGTGAGTGTGAAGCTCTTTTCCCCCATTACAACATGCTGAAAGAATTAAAACTTATTATGAGGGTGGGGGTAGTTGACAAAAATCCAAAAATATATATTTTTTCTGGATAATACTTCTTACTTAATCGAATCATCCGTGACATTTTATATAAGTCCAACATCCACTTGCATCTTCCCTTTTCCCCACTGGGAACAGTTAAGTAAAGAAAAAGAATTCCATCAACTACAAATGAAGCTGACAGAGAATATAAAATGGACATTCCAAATGTAAGTGCTAAGGTAGTTGCAATGCTACAAAAACTGTAGGCAGAGTAGCTGGAGTTAAAATCTCTCTGCAAAACCTTACAGAATAGTAGTTGAAAACAGATTGTCAGCCTCTAGAAGACCATAAAACCAGAATTACAAAATCAAGATCAGATAACAGTAAACACACAACTTTCATGAGAAAATTAATGCATTATGAAATAATATTAATGTACGTAACTAGTAGTTGGTTTCCCAGAAGAGATGGAAGGACATAATTCAGTGTACTTTGAACAAATTCATTCTTACAAAACTCTTAAAGACTTTTTTCCATGTTCAGTTAATAATAGTTTTCCCCCTTGTGGGTGGTAACTAGCTAGCCCATAGAAATAAACAGAATGGAGAATTAGCTAATTCAAATAATTGCTTTTAAAAAGTACTCCATAAACACACCAATGTTACCTCCATTTTATCTGGATTTAGAAGTAGGACTTATGCTCTTTGGCAATAAGAAGGGGTTGTTTTCATCACAGTACAGCAGAATGCTTTACCTGCTCGACATTGTGCATTTTTGCATAATCAATGCCTTGATTTGTGTTGTTGGACCATTGATCTGGATGTTCACTCATTTACATCTGATGTGTCTTTTGTGCATTGCACAGTCTGTAACACATGGAGAATAGTGACATGCATCTTGGAACCAGTCGAACATCCCTTAATTTTATTTGCTTAGGTCATGATTTACCAAATTGTTCTATTCAGTATTAGGTCCATATGTAGGGACCATTAAAATCAGTGGGACTTAAAGCATGTGCTCAGGTACCTTACAGAATTGGGGGCCTTGTGCTCATGTTGTGGGATGGCATGCTTCAGTTCTGTTATACCTCAAGGAGCCCTTCCTCTTTATATTGAATGGTATTAGAAATGCACAGTGGCCTATGAAGAGCTGATAAACCTCAGTAGAATAGAATTGAGCCTGAATGTGAGACGTTAGCTCTTTTGACAGCAGCTCCTTTCGGTATGCTCTTTCTGGCTATTCCCTCTGCTACACATGTGCTGTGGGATCTTTGTAAATTGTTAGCCTACACGTCAGGATATATCTGCTTCATTAACAGTGAATGGGGTTACACTCCACTTCAGCTTTTATTCAGTGCTTCATCCCATCACCTAGAATTACTCACTTTGTGTGAAGTTGCATAGAGAGAAAAGTTCTGCCTGATCGACATCCCTTTAATGAATTGTAAGATGCCTTGTTAGTTGCTTCATATACAATAGACTGGCTCTTTTACAATTATATGCTGTACAATGATTTGCTATACAATCTTTCATAATGTATCCATAAAGTATTCCTGAATGTTTTCAGGATTTATATATCAATATTTATTGAACTTCCAATTCAGGATTCTGTTAGAGTGGTTTCTGAGATCCAAACTTGTTTTTTCTTAGAGACCAGACATACTCATTCAAACTATAATTATCCTTGTTTTTAAAGGACATTTCACTGCAAAATAATTTAATACAGGGGTAGGCAACCTATGGCACGCGTGCCAAAGGCGGCACACAAGCTGATTTTCAGTGGCACTCACACTGCCTGGGTTCTGGCCTAGGGTCCGGGGGGATCTGCTTTTTAATTTAATTTTAAATGAAGCTTCTTAAACATTTTAAAAACCTTATTTACTTTACATACAACAATAGTTTAGTTCTATATTATAGACTTATAGAAAGAGACCTTCTAAAAAGGTTAAAATGTATTACTGGCATGCGAAACCTTAAATTTGAGTGAATAAATGAAGACTCGTCACACCACTTCTGAAAGGTTGCCGACCCCTGATTTAAAAGAAACCCCATATAACTTTTAAAATAACTGTAAACATGACTTTTAAATCTGAATCAACTCAGTCTCCCTTCTACCTTCTGCAGTTTTGAGGGTAAAAATAATGCTGGTTAGAGATCTCACCTGTGAGCAATCAGGTAATTAGACATTGTGTAATGTTACTAGTGCCTACAAATAATGGCAGGCACAAAAAGAGTGTCCAGGTTTTAAAAATGGTCGTATAAATAGATGCTTAATACAGGCTTATCTATCTGCTGAATTGTTTGAAACACCCACAGTATGCTTGGGAGTATACAAGACGGGAGAAGATACTTAAAACCTGCCCCACGGAGCTTACATTTTAAATACACTTGCAAAATAAATCTTATTGGGAGATCTAGAAGAAAGTTCAGTATAAGAGCATTATTTTTCCTCACTGCTTGTTTCAGTATCAAGAGTGGATGACAGCACTTTTACTAAATATTTTGTTCACAGAAAATAGAAATGGTTTAGATTAATTTATCAGTGGTGCAGTACATAAATGTTAGCCTAGCTCAGGTTGTATCATTTTTAACTTGTATGGGTGATGTGTGTCCCGGAGTGGGATAATGAGAAGACACTCACAGAGTAGACAAGAAAATGAAAATTCCATGATTAAAACCCACTATTTCTTTTCAGAGCTTGCCAATTTTTGTTTGAAATATTTATAAACATGCATATAGAGAGTCTCATTATTGCATACCAAACAATAAAACCATAACAGTTATTGTTTTCTTTGCAAAAATGTATTTGACAGAATCTTAACAACTATCACTTTAGCATAAATAATCTGCCAATTTTTTCTCTGATGCAGCCAATAGTTACAGCAGTGATTACACTGACCTGAATGATTTTATATACAATATTATCTTGAAACTGTTTTTGTGAATACTTTCTGGGATCCTAAAGACATAGTCTCAAACATGAACCTTCGTTTTGTCATGATAAATTCAGTCAGTCCAGTAACCAAGCAAACCTTTCCACAGGGTACTGAACTTCAGGATAATTCCCGATTTAACCCACATAAATAGCATGCAGATCCATTCTATTCTGGAGCCTAACTTAGTATCTATCTAAGAAACCCACCACTGTGTTTATAGATTTTCATGTTATGGTAGTTATTCGTCATATTTTTATGACATAATCCATCAGACAGTTTCAAAGCACGTTATGCACATTAATGAATTAAGTCTCAGAGCACTTTTGTGTGATAGTAATATTATGAACCTATCTCTGTGTTATAGAATCATATATTCCAAGGCCTGAAGGGACTATTGTGATAATCTAGTCTGACCTACTGTATAACATCGGTCATAGAACTTCCCCAAAATGATTCTTAGAGCAGATCTTTCAGAAAAACATCCACCCCTGGTTTTAAAATTGTCAGTGATGAAGAATCCACCACAACTCATGGTAAATTGTTCCAATGGTTAATTACTCCCACTGTTAAAAAATATACGCCTTATTTCCAATCTGAATTTTAATTTACAGCCATTGGATTGTGTTCTACCATTCTCTGCTAGACTGAAGAGCCCATTATTAAATATTTGTTCCCCATAAAAATACTTACAGACTGTAATCTATCACCCCTTAACCTTCTCTTTTGTTATGCTAAATAGATTGAGCTCCTTGAATCTACAATATGACAGGTTTTCTAATTCTTATATCATTCTGATGACTCTTCTCTGAACTGTTTCCAATTTATCCACATCCTTCTTGAATTGTGGATGCCAGACCTGGACACTCTTTCAGCAGCGGCTGCACATGCCAAATACAGACATAAAATAACCTCTCTACTCCTCCTCGAGATTCCCCTGTTTATGCAGCCAAGGATTGCATTAGCTCTTTCAGCCACAACATCACACTGGAAGCTCATGTTCAGCTGATTAGCCACCACAGTCCTCAAATCTTGTTAAGTTTCTTTGGTTAAATGGCTTAACCCAAGCTGCTCAGTCTGTTTTGTGACATAGCTGGGAGTGGAGCCTTGATCTTCTGATTCAGAGTTAGGTGCTTTAATCGCTCGACCATGTTTCTGTAAAGCTAATTAGGATATTGGGTATAGTGACTAATTTTAAAGTTAATACATTCATAAAATCACATCCGAATTTTTCCTCCATATAAAACCACACATTTACAGTCCCCTTCACTTAAAGTAATTCACAAAAAGCAGAATTTGGGTGAGGATCAATAGGATACATTCTACACTCAGTAGTGACAAAAATACAGGGAAATATACGTCACAACAGATTACACCTTTGCTGTTATTCTGAGATTAGGAGCACTATGACCGGCACTACAGACAAAGATTATGACTAAAGATCAGATAAATTATCTTAAACATAGCCCTACTATTCTCTCCCCTTTTATTGTACATAAGACTCCATTGGGTATATCTACACTCCAGTTACGAGGTGTGATTCCCAGCCCAAGTAAACAGACTAGTGCCAGCGCTGCTTGAGCTAGCATGCTAAAAATAACTGTGTGAACATTGCAGCACCAATGGGAGCTCAGGCTAGCCATAAGTCCAAGCCCACCTGACATCTTAGCCCAGGGGTTGGCAACTTCTGGCACGTGGCTTGCCAGGGTAAGCACCCTGGCGGGCCGGGCCAGTTTGTTTACCTGCCGCATCAGCAGATTCGGCCGACTGCAGCTCCCACTGGCCGCGGTTTGCCGTCCCAGGCCAATGGGGGCAGCGGGAAGTGGCGCGGGCGAGGGATGTGTTAGTCCATTGGTCTGGGGTCTTTTTATCTTTTATCAATTTTGGTCTCCTTTTTCTGTCTGCTAGGTCTTTGAAAAGAGTTCTGCATGAAAGTTTGTAACCCATTCTTTGAATGCATGTAACTTTTTATAAATCTGAAGACTTTTGTATTTCCACTGTCCTCTTTTTAACCTCTTCTGCTTGATTAATCTTAAAATATTTCAGAGCCATCTTTCTAAGTTGAAATGCCAAGATCCTATCCAACTTGTTTTCATTTTAAAGTATTAAAATCACATTCAGAATGATTTAAACAGTCAGCTGACATCAAAGTGTTTTTAAAGAAAACCTAGCAGAATTTTTCATACACACAGGTAGTATTCATAATGTTGCCAGTTTAGCTGTCCCAGTGTTGCATTAGGATTAAGCATTAATTTAGGAGCATTGTTGTCTCTTGAAACATTAATGAGACTGAACCAAACTCAGTCGCAGTCTGTGATGTAAATACTCTGGTGTTTTAAAGAAGCAGGAAAAGCATTTGCAGCTGGTCCTTTCTGGAAAACAAACATAATGGCTAACAACAAAACAGGCCATCAGGACTTTAGTAAACAAGCACACATTCTGTAATGACTTGCCAAAATAATGTTTAAAAATTGTTTACTGTAAAAGAAAAGCCCAGCAGTAAGTGATACATACGTCCTGCTACATTGACGGGCTGCCCAGCTCAGCATCTTGGGATGATTGTCAATGTGTTGGTTGCCAAAATGAATTACAAACACTTTTGTCATCTCTGAAGAAAGAAAGAAAGAAAGAAAGAAAGAAAGAAAGAAAGAAACTTTGCAGAGAATTCACTTATTCACTTGGTTAGGTCCTGGAAGAATAGTTTTGGAAAATGTGAAGATTTCAAAAATGGAGCCTAAAGCAAAAACATCTGTTGTTGAGAAAATACCTTTTTTCATAACACTAGTATGCTTTCTGTTATTGGATAGGAATAACAGTTACACAGCTCTGCTCCTATGCTCCAACTACTGTTTGTCTTTCTCAATAGATGATTTACTTTAAGAGAAGAACAATTTAATAAAGTAACACACTATTTTTCTCTCATCTGCAGATTGCTCTCCGGGATTGTGGGGGTTTCCCATGTGCCGGTATTTAAAGGAAGAGGGCTGGTGCTGTGGTCGCAATGCCAGAATGTCAGCATGCTTAGTATGGTTCTTTTTTCTTTTTCTTCTTTTTTTCCCTACTGGAAGTTTTATCCAGATGTTATAGAATTCATTGTTTTTGGCTTGTAATCCTAGAGCTATGACTTAAATACCAGACTGTACAGAATAACATCATTAAGGTTGTATGCATGATAAATTATAGGTAAAAAAAAATTATATTAACCTTCCAACTTTGTACATTTTATATTTGCTGAGGGCAGGAAACAATGAAGATAGACAAAAAATATTTTTAAAATGACCAAAAAGGCCACAATTTTGTTGAATTGAATTTAAACAAAATAATCTTTCAGGGCAATAGGTCATGGCAGTGATTTAAAAGGGATAGTATTCCTTCTACCATCACTGACTCCCAAAAAGGTTAATTGTTCATAACACTCAATGTCCTAACTGCACAAGACCATAAACAGGCCTTTCTAACCCCAAAACTAGAGTAGGCCTACACACCTATACCAGCCTTTGCACCAGGAAATCATCTAACATTGCACCAAGAGACAGAGTGCTCCTGTGTGCTCATTTTACATCAGCACAAGATGATGGATTGGTGCTTAATCTGAGGATAAGGGCATGACCCTAAGTCTTCAACTACTGTAGCATTAGGAAAACTCCATCTCTAGTCTCTGTTTATTTTTAATCCCTTTTCCCAGGATGCACCACAACAGATGCTGTTAGCCTCAATTTCAGCTGCTCACTCACACAGATACCTGCCAAAAATCAACTCAGGCCCATATGTCAAGGTTAAAGAGATCAGAGCTAACATTAGAGATCTTAAGACTGAAACATGTCAGGACAGTTATACAGGATGTATCAGAGGGGTAGCCGTGTTAGTCTGGATCTGTAAAAGCAGCAAAGAATCCTGTGGCACCTTATAGTCTAACAGACATTTTGGAGCATGAGCTTTTGTGGGTGAATACCCACTTAGTCGGATGCAAGTAGTGGAAATTTCCAGGGGCAGGTATATATATGCAAGCAAGAAGCAAGCTAGAGATAACGAGGTTAGTTCAATCAGGGAGGATGAGGCCCTGTTCTAGCAGTTGAGGTGTGAAAACCAAGGGAGGAGAAACTGGTTCTGTAGTTGGCAAGCCATTCACAGTCTTTGTTTAATCCTGAGCTGATGGTGTCAAATTTGCAGATGAACTGAAGCTCAGCAGTTTCTCTTTGAAGTCTGGTCCTGAAGTTTTTTTGCTGCAGGATGGCCACCTTAAGATCTGCTATTAAGATCTGCTATACAGGATGCTTTCACCCCTAAACGTGACATCCTCAACAAACTGCATGAAACATTTCAAGTGGTTAAGGATATGGACCAAAATGTAAATTCTAGAACCTCCGTATGTTACCCTAAAACCCTTCAGTAAGCCCACCCAAAATGTTTTTGCCATCTTCTGTTGTCCCAGTAATATATCCATTATCCCTAGATCAATTGTCATATTGGCCCATTCCTTTCCATATAGAATTTCCATTTCCCACTCTTTCTTAGGGATTCTCCCGTTGGTGTAGGTAATCAACCTCTCAGAGAAGCAGTAGCTAGGTTGACCTAGAATTGTCTACACAGGGACTTCGGTTGGCTTTACTCTGCCCAGGGGATGTGGATTTTTCACACCCTTGACTGATGTAGTTAAACGTACCTAATCTTCTAGTGTAGATTAGGCCTTATTAGTGAGAGACAAAGTGAGCTCAGGCTGCCTTTTGACAAGGATAGAATGATCTATTTCAGAGGCAAACAAGCAGCTGGAGATGCCTGTGGCCACACAGAGCAATTTTTTTTAATTTTTTTTCACACTCAGTGCACTTATCTTACCAGAAGAAAGATCAGCATGTTTCCTTTTCCAAACTTTCTCCTTTAAATTATTGGAAAGGTGGATACCAAGAAGTTCTCCTCTGCCCATAGTGCTATTACTGTGCCAGAGACTACATGCGTGGTGAGGGCTTATCATTTCATCCCATAGGCCAAGGGAATAGGCAGGCAGAGCAGTGCAGTTAGAGCACTGTTCCGTCTGTAGGGAGTGACCCAGCTAGGGTTCCCTGGGAGCTGGTAGTGCACTAATAACTATCCCGTTGTTGTTACTTGCATAGCAGTTCCCATTTGCTGAACTACAGGAGACCAAAGACACCATAGGGACTGGTTTAGAGTCCTGCCTGAGAACTCATATCCACATCCAGAGCACTCATTGGTCCGTGCCAGCATGCTAAACAGCTGGCTTTAGCTGAGCTGTGCCTCAGCATCACTTGATCCTATTGTGGACTCCATTGGCATATTTGCATGAAGAGCGGCCTCTCTCTGGCTGATGTTGGTCATTGGTATTCACTAGCACGCTGTGAGTAATAGTGAATTACAGGAGTAGCCAACAATATCTTACCAGGGGAATCATGCAGCAGCAGGAAAATTTCCAGCTTGGACAGTAGTAACACTGCCCTCCTTTCTAGCTGGGGTTCTCATTCACCTCTGATGGTGACACAGAGACTTGTGGGCTGTGGAGGGCTACTGCTCTGCGGCTGGAAGAGAGACATCTGGAGTAGGGCAGAGGTCACAGTGACCACAGGGCATACCTGCCATAGCCAATTATTCATTGGAAGTAAAGAAGGGAAGTAGCTTTTATGTAGTGTAAATCGCACCTGCTACTCTATAAAAGCTGGGGAAGGGAGAACTGCAGCTACTTGGAGTGCAGCTGAAGGGAAATCCTGGGTGCAGGTTGGCAGGATAGGTGAGCTCTGGGACAAGGGAGTGGAGTAGGTGGTAGAGAGAGGAGCTATGCTGGGAATTTGGGGTATAGGGATGGTATGAGGAGTACGCTGTGAGGTATTTATTTATTATATTGTAGCAGTGCCACAGAATGTGTTCACTGCATATTTATCTTTGGTTGCACAGAGAATTTTACTCTTCGGTTGTAATTCCTATAAGTACTATATCTTTCCAACTGTAGAAAAATCTTCCACCCATTTCATGTATTTTCTTAATTCTTTGTCACCTTAGATCATAAAAATCAAATACTCTCACATCATCAGGATTCATGGGCTGAAAAATCTATTTTAAAGGATCTGCATGACATTTTAAACTGCAGTCTCTCTAAAGTTTTTATTTTGTTTAACTCTAAGTACTAGAAGTGGAAAATGAACATTTGTGTAGTCGCTAGAAACTTAAAAAGATATTTTAATGTATTGTGCATTAAATTAAAAGATTGTTTAAACTATACATTATAATATCTAAAGTGAGCTGTTTTATGCTTATACTTGTATAGGAATATAGCCAAGAAAAAATAAATTTCTTTTTTCCTTAATGCTCTCAAAAATTGAAGAGGAGATATATAAATATAGACACGCATTCTGTTATCATTGCTTGTCCTATAAATAAACCCTAAATAACAGAAGTGAACTGATTAACAACCTCTAATGGTTTTAACACTCTTACGTGTACAAGCTCATGTTATATCACATAATTAATCTTGTAAAATGTCATTTCCACCAGGCTTTATACAATGTGATTATAAAATGCCCTGATAAAGAATAAACATAGCAGTTTAATTTCTTCACTTTTAAAGGCTTTGGAACGAGTTGCGGTCAGCCAAGTGGTAAGTAATGTTGTTTATTTTAACCCTTCTAATGACAAAACTGTTTTTTCTTTCTGAATACTTTTAATACATGACCTTCTCCTGAACTTGTGACTTACTAGGTTCTAAAACACTACAATTAACAGAAAATAAATCAAAGTCAGAGTGATATCATGTTTCAGCACCACAGAATTGCATTTTTATTGCCTTGTCTGCACATAGTGATGCTAAAGTATCTATTTTCTTCAGACAATTAAGAGTCAGCTAACATATATTTTATAGAAAGTACAGTTTTAATATAGTTGAAAATACCTTATTTTAATAGTAAACTATTTTATGCTTAATCATGCTGGTTAATATTCTTCACTAAATCCAAAAGTGCTTCTTTAACAAATTAACATATACAATTACCTTTCCAAACTCTCGGTGCTTTCTTACATGGACTGATCCAACAGAGGCTCCGGGCCCAGTGCAGATCATCTTTAGAGGATTCACTGACCCCTTTATTCTGAAGAACCACAATGTTTTTGGGTCTAGCAACATGGTCACTAGGAGTAAGGAGTTAGTTCAGGCTCTTCCCAACTCATTAAATTTTGGTAATTTCTGCAGAGATTTCCGACAATAATGCCACTTGTGATGTTTTTGAGGCAAAAACATGTCCACAAGGAAATAATATGAAACTGCAAAAATGTTGTTCATAAAATTCTATGGGAACAGTAGAAAAAGTTATTTTTCAAATTTTTATTAAAATTTATTTTAATAAAGGACGCGAAGCGGAACTTTAGGTACATCTAACTTTTAAAACAAGTTGAACGGTAGTAAACTAATTTCTGTTACTGAAACAAAAATGACAGTGTAAGATAGCCCCATGTATTTTAAGAATGTTTTATTATTTATATAGCAAGTCAATTATAAAAGCTCCTAATACTATCTAAAAGGCCTTGAACACACAACTTTTAATTAAGTTAACAAACAGTTACTGACATACCTGGCTCTCTGGAATCACATTCCATGGTTAAAATTCGGTTAGTAATTAGAGACATTTAACTGTATTTTGCCCCACCAGAAGCCTAACCTGGTACTTGGTTGTGTTCCTGAATCTGGTACAGCACACTGCAGACAAAACTCCTAAACCATGTAAGCCAGTCCTCTTATCCTCCCAGCACTCACTGTTGGGTCCATATTTGCTCAGAAAATAGATAAAAAATCAGCACAGGAGCATGATTGGTGTGGACCAAACTGCTAGCCTGAGATCTCCAAAAGCCTGAGATCAAATTAACAATATTTTACGTTAAATTGCATGCTCATAAGCGGTTTGAAAATTGAAATGTGAAGACCAGGATGAGCGTGAATGTTTAGTAGTTTTTTCACTGAAAAATATTTATTTGTAACTGCATTTTTATTTGGCTATAATTTATGGATAGATATTGGATAATGTAAAACCAGAAGCTATGTAATGTTTTTCACTATAGTATAAGTAATCTACCATCATGTAACCACAAATACAAAAGGCAAATCCCAGATGTCTTCCTAATCTTGCAGGGTAGTGACCAGTAACTTTTTCACTTAGTACCACTGTTGTAGGAGATAGGAAGGTACTGTGATTGAGAATTTCTATATGATTTATTGCAGCGGCTTGCTTCTGGCGGGAATATCGCACTTGTCTCTCATTTTTTAAATCCTTGTCTAAATTCTGTTCTCTGAGTACTTTAAATCATGATTGTGTAATTTATCATTTTTTTGTATATGCACACTAACTGCACAAGTATTTAATAGACTAGATTTACAGGCCAACTTATCCCCATTGTAAGCCCATTGACTGCAGTGGGTTTACACAGGAGATGCATTTGGCACTACATTTTTAACTGACAAGCATTAACTTTTCTTAAGTAAACACATCTTTCAAACCTAAAGGTATGAAGTTTTAAATGCACTGCACTGTTTTTATAAGCACAGTACTTTCTGCATGGATATCAGTGTTTCAGGGAACCAAGATAAAGTAGCTATAAATAAGAAAATGTTTTGACACAGGTAGTATGTTTTCCTTTTGCCTCTTTTTTTATTCATTGGACCAGACTCTGCTCTGAAGTTTGATGGTGCAATTTTGGAATAACTCCATTAACTGCAATAGAGTTCCCTGGGTTTACAAATGAAAATCAGAATTTGGCCCATCTTTCTTTCTTTTTCTATAATCCCTATCCCTCCACCCACTTCCTATCAAACTCTGCAGTTTCCTGTGTTTATTTTTTCTCACAATTATGGTTATGATATTGTCTGACTCATTTTAACTTGCAAACAGGAAAATTAGTAAATTGTCCTCTCAACCCAGGTTAATAAGACTGGTTTGAAAGAATACAAACCAGTAATTAGGTAAGGCAGCCAACACCATTCTAGTTACTCTGGTCTTGATTTTGATGCCAGCTTTGCATTCCTGCTGTTCTTTGTTTTCTTTTTTCCAGCTGCCTACAGAATCATTGTTTTATCGAGCTGTTCTACAGGTTATTATAGAGGAATGTTACGGTGTCATCAAAAGGTATGAGATTCGGAGACTAAGGCCTAATTCTGCCTCCCTTACTCTGCAAGTTGTAACTATTAGCATAAGAGGGCAGAATGAGGCCCTATATTCTGTCTGTATCTGTTTGTACTATGAATGCAGACAGTAAATAATACAGGGCTCTTTCATTTGCTCTGAATCCATATGCAGAGGATATCATCCACACAGAGCTCTTGCCCTTCCAGCGTTGCAGAGGCATTAGCCCTGTCCTTGGCACTGGACATGTAGGCAACTGTGGCAAATTCACTAAAAAGCCTAGTGAGGGGTGAGTTTGGTGGCTCCCATGATGGGAGAGGGCATACAGGACAGGGTGGATCAGGTCCTGCAAGATTTCTGGCCCCCCCATGGGACTTCCAGGATGGGCTGGAGGTCTTGCTGGATTTGACATAAGATCTGGAGCCATAAAAATAGCCCTGTGCTCAGGGCCACTTTTTGTTTTCCAATCTGTCCAGCGGTCGACTCACCCTCTCTCCCTTATGTAGGTTGCTGCTTTGGGGCTGGGAAGGAGTTTTTCCCAAACCACCAGGTTGTCTGAGGCTGGTTGGGTTTTTCACCTTCCTGACAGTGAAACCTAGAGGTTAGGGTTTTTGTACAACTGGAGGGCTGGGGTTCTCCCACACAGAGGGCACAGTTGGGACCTATGTGAGAGTCATTTAGTTGTTGCAACTTTTGACAGGTACCCCAGTGCAGGAACTAGCTGATTTAGGCTCCATATTTAAAAAACAATGGTAACATAATGAGCATTGCAACAACATCTCCTTACGAGATGGGAGAAACATGTCTAATCCCTTGGGGAGAAATGCAAACCAGGGGCTAGAATGCTACCCTGGGGGGACCTTGCAGCAGGGTGGGGGTTAAGCTCCCCTCTTGCCTCAGCTCCCAAAGTGGGAGGGATACTTATGGGTGGATGGAGGTGCCCAGAAAACCTCCTAGTGTGACGATTGACTCCCCCTGCGGTGAGAGCACCCCCAAGAACTAGCAAAGGAACAATGGCAAAGGGCTTTATCTCAGTGGTAACCTTGAAGATAATTTGACTAGTAAAGTTGAGGCCTGGTTAAACCCTCACCATGTGTTCTTGCCTTCTTCCGTGTGGTGAGCACACCACTACAGCTTTGAGCTATACAGACAGCATCTGAGAGTGCTTCTTCATCATAGGTCTCATAGTCAGCTACTGATTGAAGGCCTGTCAGTGCATATTTAGTTGAGCAGCAGGGAGTCTAAGAGCCAGTGTGGACACACACAGGACCAATGGCAAATTGTCTTTGGCATTTGGGGTGGGAGCATAGCTTTTTCCGTTGATGGGCAACATCCAAACAGAAGAATTTCTTCCTTTGCTTGACATTACATATAATAAAACTACACACAAGATTTAGCAGAACAAACCATGAGAACTAGGTTGTAAAAACTGAAAGTATGGGCTAGACCAGTGTATGTTATCTATTAAAGTAAAGGTAACATGGGGAAAGTAATAAAGATTGCAGTTTTGAAATTAAAAGAGTTTTAGGCCCAGTTTTAAGCTTGCTAATGTTAGATGTCTCCAGTTTTGATGAAGTAGCTGTAATTTTCTTTGTCTCGGTGAAGCCTTGTGGGACCAGTTCAGCAGTTTTTAAGATGTCAGGTTCCTTATCCAATAACACTTAAAAAGCAGTTTAAGACAATTAAAAGAATGAATTATGATTCCTTGAGCCATTAAGAGCCCATTCTGACTTTTTAGAGCTTCAGTTATTCAGTATATATCTTTCTTGTTACAACTATGCTGCTTCTGATTTGTAGGACAGATACACTAAATGCATATTTTTTTCCAAAGAATCTTTTAAATGCATAGCCATTAAGTAGTCTTCGGACTGCATTTGCCCAAAGGTTTTACTGCATTAGAATAACAAAAAATACAGTCACAGGAATTTCCTATTTCCCTAAAAATAAAATAAAATAAATTTGAAAGTTGATTGACACAAAGAACTTGGAGCCTGACCCAAAGCCCAGTGATATCAATCGAAGTCTTTCTGTCAACTTCAATAGGCTTTGAATAGGCCTAAAGTTGAAAAGAATAGGCTTTCTATGAGTTTCCAGTAAAATAGTTTAAGAAAATATACCTGTCAAGTTGTCCTACAGTGACTCATGAGCATGACTACCAACCTCAGGACAGACTGATAAGAGGCAGGACACAAACCCCAAATTGGTTTTTTGTTCTATACTTAGATTTCACCAACCAAGGATCAAGTGCAAACTCTACAGGTATTATCATAGTCTAACCAAGGAGCCACAGACAGTCCCCTTTGGCACTCCAATCTACCTTGTCACCTAAGCAAGCTTGCTTTTGTGATAGATGGTCCCTTACAGCAAAAATCACAACAATGTTCAGTTGCTCCCTGTCCCAAAGGACCAGTCACCTACCTGAAGTCAGTTGCACCTTAGATCTCACACCAAAGACAATGCTTGTAGCCAACTCTATAATAAACTGTCTAAAGATTTGTTAATTCGGAAAAGGAAATAAGAGAGTTATTTACAAGGTTAAAGCAGGTAAACATACATACACAAAGGAGTTACAGTCTTAAGTTTCAAAAAGTAATAGAAGTGTCTATAATAGGCAAGCCCTATTTGTTCCTTGAGGTAACCGAGGCTAAACAGTGGGGATCTCTTGCTTATGCCGAGAAAACCTTGCCCTTGAGAGTCCAAGCAGCACAGAGATACAGTGTCTCCTTATCAGGGATTTTTATTCACCTTTCTCCTCTGAACTGCCAGCTCAGCTGATGGGAGGAATTTGTTTGCACATCTCCTCTTCATGGTAGGGATTGGGAGACAGGGAGAGCAATTAACAAAGTCTTTTGTCCTCTGATGAACAAGAGTTCATCTGGTGTCAAGCAGTCTTCTGTGTTGGGCAGGACCTAACGCCTTCTTTTGGAAGCCAGCATTTCACACTAAGGGCACGTCTTCACTGGTTTGTGTAGTCGCGGCACAGCGCTGGGAGAGCTCTAAAAAAAACCACCTCCAAGAGGGGCATAGCTACCAGATCTGGGAGTGCGGCTCCCAGCACTAGTGCAGTGTCTATACTGGCACATTACAGCGCTGAAACTTGCAGCGCTTAGAGGGGTGTTTTTTCACACCCCTGAGAGAGAAAGTTGCAGCACTGTAAAGTGCCAGTGTAGACAAGCCCTTATTCAGGTCCCTTTCCTGTCTGGTGATTTACACAATTACAGAGATATACAATTCAAATACTCAAATACTATCTTAAGATATGTGATACAGATGTTATAAGGGAGATTAATGCATACAGCAACTTACAAGCATTCAATAAAGTCTAAATACTAAGCACATTTTTATGATGCTAATACTTTTTTTAACAGTACTAACACACAGATGAGCCAGATTAATTCCAGCTATGTGTTTGAAAGCAGTATGAAAGTGAGGCATGGGGATCTTGGCATAAATTGGCACCTGGTTTGCTAGTGTTATAATACCTAACTAATATTTTATGGAAAATCTGTTTGTGCATAAATAATACATTGAAGAGAATATTTGTGAATAGCTAATGTCTTTGGGAATATGATTCTTACAGTACAAGACTGCCAAGGTCAGTGAGACCTGGAGCTGTGTGTTATGTAGGTGATGGCAATGAAAGTTAATTCAGACTGAGGGCTGACAAAACATATTTATACATATTTTTTCCTAAGGTATTTCAAACGGAGATTACATGTAATTTGCTAATGTGAGTGCATCTTCTGTTTGCCTTCTGGTACTTTTTGTGCATTGCTTTACCACTTTGCCTCAACCAATTCAAATATTGGGCAAGTTTCTGAAGAGGCACCCCAAATTGTAAATCTGGAAAATTCTGACATTGCCTAATTTAAATGAGAATCACATGCTACACATACATCTAGGAGAGAAATCTGCAAGGCATCAATAAGATCAGAATCACTTAACTTACTATGTGGTCCCTGGATCGACAGTTGGCATTGAAGACGTTCTGCTTTCATAAACATTGAATTCTTGCTAATATTGTCAGGTGAGGCACTAAAAATGGACACTGTGTGATGGATCCAATACAATAAAAACAATGTTAGGAGAGGAATAGAAATAAAAAATATCACCTTCACCTCATTCATAATTTCAGGTATTCACGAGTAATAATATTTTTGGTCTAAAAAGGTCTTTGGGTATTGGTTAGCTTGCTTTGATGTATTTTTAGATAAAAGAACAAGTAAAATTGAAATAAATTATTATTCTAACTTCACAGAGTATCCTATTGTATATGTTTTTAATGGATCTGAGATTTATGAAACAATAATATAGAACTTCTGTGTTGTAAGAAAATTAAAAGAATAACCTCAATACTACATTTGCAGTGATCGGCATGTTGGTAAAATTTTCTCCAAGTCTTCCTCTTTCGTGGATTATGTCAGAAAGTCTCTGAAGAAGCTTGAACTAGATGAGTCAAAGGTAAGCAGCTGATTTCATATTGCATACAGTTCACATATCAATGTAAACTCCAAGAAGTGGCCAGCATTTTGATGGAGCTGTTTGTATATATTATGTGAGCAGCTATTATTACTAGAATATACATCCACCTATTCAGCTCTTTGTGAATTAAACAATATTTATCCAAGACAAATTATTTCAGTTTGTATATTCAGTTTGGGGATTAACTTCCACTTTTATTTTCTTTAAAATACTTTCATTTTAAAACTTATGACTTGTGAGATGCCTTTTTATTTTTATTTTTGCATGATTACTAATAGTCTAAATAATGTTTTTGAAACCCCTCAGAAAATACGCTCTAAAGCCTAAGTGTTTATAATTAATGAACATCTCTGTTTATCCAGATACATTTACAATATCCTTTTTCTTCTCCTTTGTCCTCCAAGACATGTGTGGTGGAGATGGGTACTCCACCACATAACTCTTGCATCCTCTTTGTGGCCTAAAATCATACTAGACTGTAGATACAGCATCAAAGCCAGGAACAAGGTTTAGCTGAGACCTTTACTCATATGGGCGGATAACACTTCCTGTTTCATTCAATTTTCCTTCCAATCTTTACCATGCTCTGATAACATGAAAAGACTCAGTACAGGGTTTGGCCGAGATAGGGTTAAAGCTTCTAGATGCCTTTGTAATCCAGGGAAGATAGGTGGATTAGTCTGATTCTGTGAAGGAGGTGGATATAGAACAGCTGGTAAGAACATAATTATGGCCATACTGGGTAAGACCAATGGTCCATCAAGACCAGTATCCTGGCTTCTGACAGTGACCAGTGCCAGATGGGTAATAAGTTGAATGCCAGTGTCAATAGGAAAACCAGAGTAATTCCCTTGCTTTCCCTGTAGCCATGTTGACTAAGCTCTTAGATGACTTGGTATAAATCAAGCCTTTGCTTCCCGCTTGCTATGTAGATACTCAGTATGGCCTCCATGACCATAGTAACTTAGTGCCTCCTTACATTATATCCATTTTACACACGCTGTCATCCAAAGTAAATAAACACACCTCCCACATGCTTGAGTTTCAGATCAAGGATGTGGATTCTTTTGCCTGTGCTGAAACTATGCTGGTCTGCCTGTCATAACTTTCTTATTTAATCTGCATGTATGATAAGCATGTCTCCTGTGTCTTCATTATAGATCCAAATGAACCACTATTCTGCACAAATATGGAGATATTT